>NC_137932.1:5004742-6322242 GCF_963969265.1 Rhamphochromis sp. 'chilingali'
GTGCTCGTATATTGTGCCCTGAGGGTGTGACACAGAAGAACAGAAAATATTGACTTTTTTCCTTGTTTGTGCAGCGGTAAACTTCATCTGTGACCACCCGGCCATCAAAGCCATCAGTTTTGTGGGCTCCAACCAGGCTGGAGAGTACATCTACGAGCGGGGCTCAAAGAATGGCAAGAGAGTGCAGTCCAACATGGTATTCACAGACCGAATATGCTCTTCTTACACTGGCAGTGTTTAGATGGCACATGGTGACAGTAAATAATGGGGCAAGAATCAGCTGCCTCTCCAGTCAGGTCTTTGTCCTTGGTTGAAGTCCAACTCTTAATTGCTTTGGACAGCAGCTGGCAGCTGTAGTCCTTGTCCTGCTCTGAAGCTGGGTGACTTTGGTGTAACAAGATACAAACCAGCTTCTTGTGCTGGTTAGAGTGGCGCTTGAGTATGTAGAGCGACGCCTGTGAATCAAGTCCTTGACTGACACAAGAGCAGCAAAATAAGAGCAAAAAGCGCACCTAATAGTAAGTCTGTTGTGCTATCTGGGAAGAAAAATTAACAATTATTTGCAAAAATAAAGAAATAGTCGGGTGGATTGCAGGTATGTTGGTCTTGAGCTGGGAAACATACCTGCCAGATCTCATCTATAGTAAGTCCGTGTCTGGGAAATCCTGATGGAACTTAGTTTTATTTATTCATTTATTTTTTAGACTATTTTAAAAAATTGTTATTACTAATATGAATGAAAATGGGTAGTGGTCTATTTCCTGTTGCTGTTACCAAGACAGTGATTAAATCCTCTGCTGTCAGTCACTGGGATTTGTAGCATATGTGATTAGCGCTCTTATGTCTCTGTTTGATGTTCTGCACTCTTTTGGAGTGAAATCATACAGATTTTGTATCCTACATATTGCATTTAGGGTGCCAAGAACCATGGTGTGGTGATGCCTGATGCCAACAAAGAGAACACCATCAACCAGCTAGTGGGCGCTGCTTTTGGAGCAGCTGGCCAGCGCTGCATGGCTCTCTCCACTGCTATTTTTGTTGGGGAGTCTCGTGAATGGCTCCCAGAGCTGGTGCAGCGCTCTAAATCGCTCCGCGTAAACTCAGGTAACTTGTTGTGTAACCGTATCGCCATGAAAAATAAATAAATAAATTACGTCAGTTGGCATGCATACTGCCGTTTTTCTTACACGTCAAAATGTGTGTTTTAGGTGATCAGCCTGGGGCAGATGTGGGTCCCTTGATCACCCCAGAAGCCAAAGCCAGGGTAGAGTCTCTGATCCAGAGTGGGGTTGATGAAGGTGCCAAGCTGCTGCTGGACGGGAGAAATGTTAAAGTCAAAGGATATGAAAATGGAAACTTTGTAGGACCTACCATCTTAGCTGGTGTTATGGTGAGCTGAGAACTTTTAATTTGGGTCAGATGCTATTAAAGTAATGTTAAACTAAACTGTCTAGAATGTTTTAATGTAATAACTTTTTTTGTTTTTGGTAGGTGCTGTAATTATCTGAGGCAAAAATAAATGATCGCTTCAATCAGTTCAGTGTCTTTGATTAGGGTTGTTGGAAATGAAATAAAATCAGTCCTCATCTCCTTGAATGTGACCACAGATTTTGATTTTCCCCTCCTGCTGAGCACATCTTTAGAACAGACCTCTGTGAAAATTCAGATTTTTGGCTTTAAAAGTAGATTTAAAAATGCTTTTATTCGTAAGCCTGAACGTTTGAATCTTCAACAAGCAGCCCTCTCAGCATGAGAGTCCCCCCCCGATCCGTTCTGGTTTCTGGTTATAAGTGTTGAGTGTCACACAAAGCTGACCTTAAAATAGAAAGTAGCTGTAAGTGCTGTGAAATGCATTTAAAGCAGTTTTTCACCTTTCTTCCCCGACACAAACCTGCTCGTGCTTTGTTCTGTTAAGAATTCCTTTGTAGAGTTTGAAGTCCTGATCGTTTTCCCTCTGCTGTTCTTTTCAGCCCAACATGAAATGTTACAAAGAAGAGATCTTTGGACCGGTCCTTGTTGTCCTGGAGGCCGACAGCCTGGACGAAGCCATTTCTTTAATCAACCGAAACCCTTACGGTAACGGCACGGCCATCTTTACCACCAATGGAGCCACAGCTCGCAAATACACACACGAGGTGGACGTCGGCCAGGTGAGAGACTTTAAAACATGAAGCTCTTTGTTTGCTGAAGATATAGTTTCAAACAAGCGTGTTAACCGGCCACCTTTGTGGTATTTCAGGTAGGGCTGAACGATATATCGCATTTGCGATAATATCGCGACATGATCAAGTGCAATTTTCTAACCGCAAAGGCTGCGATTATACTGCGATTATATTATACAATTCATGGGCTGCATCCTCCTGAGGCCGCATTTGTAGACCGATTACGTCACAGCGACGCGCCGAAGGCTGTCCAAATTACTACCATATCCCAGAATTCATAGCGCGGCCCAGCCAAACTCCAGTTTCCAGCAATGGCGGCCGCTACTAAGTTTTAAAATTACTCATACTAATCTTTCTGGGTCACAAAATAAACTTTTAACATATTTTCAGGCGAGAAAGTAGTTGTGTAAACATCAAATATCTGCTCGGTTTATCAAGATATCCCATATTTGCAAAAGTGCTTCGACGTTTTCAGAGGCGTCTGCTACCCACCAGCTCGACAGCTAGCCGGGAGCTCGAGGGTTACTGATGCGGCCGAGAACGGCACAACTCCCGGCACATCATTTTCAGATCACCGCGGAGTTTCGCTGCTCGGGTTAAACGTAATATATAAGTCACTTAGACAACCTAAAAATGTTATTGTTGGGCTTTTTTCAGTGTTTTGTTTGTTCGTGAGTAAATCGGTTTGGCTGAGATTAAAGTTATTAGATTAGATAAAATAAAACTTTATTAATCCCCCGGGTGGGTTCCTCCTTGGTTTTCACACAGCTGACTAAACGTCAAACAGAAAACTTATTAAACAGAAGTATGAGACAGTCGAGAATTTACACCAGTGTCTGGTTATATTTTAGATAGCAAGAAGCAGACGGCCGAGTTTATTAAACTCCACCGAGACAGCGGTGACGCTAATCAGAACTAGCCTTCTGATTAGCTAATCAGAAGGCTAGACCGTCCAATTTCACGCCTTTAAACTTTAAAGGCGTGTTTGTGTGTGTGTTTATACAATTGCTATTATGTTTGCACTTTATGTGTAATGTTACTGACTGCAGAGATCAGTAAGATGTGTGTATTTTTTATTTATTAGTTTTATTTATTTAATATTATTTTTTAATTGAATGACTGTCTAGTAGTTCACAGATGTCGAAAAACTGAGTGTGGTAAAGCCACTGATTTTTTTTATGTATATTTCTGCAATCTGCACATTGTACTGACTTTCATTTTAATGTTTACACTAGGGCTGAACGATTATGGAAAATAATCTAATTGCGATTTTTTGCCCCAATATTGCGATTGCGATGCGATATGCGATTATTTTTTAAGGTATTTGTCTTCTGTATTATTAAACAAAGACAAGCAATACATCATATAGTATGGCCAATACTATATTACATTAATTTTAAACTGTTCTTTCCTGGAAGACAGACCTCTGTTATGATGACATGAGGTGATGCATGAATTGATGACTGACATTTTTATTTAACTTCTTCAATCACAACAGTATATTTGAACATACACAATAGTTTATTTTTAGCTTACAAACATCTGAGCATAAAGTGCTGACAAGGAACCCTGGTGTAAACATATTTGATGTTTACACAACTACTTTCTCGCCTGAAAATATGTTAAAAGTTTATTTTGTGACCCAGAAAGATTAGTATGAGTAATTTTAAAACTTAGTAGCGGCCGCCATTGCTGGAAACTGGAGTTTGGCTGGGCCGCGCTATGAATTCTGGGATATGGTAGTAATTTGGACAGCCTTCGGCGCGTCGCTGTGACGTAATCGGTCTACAAATGCGGCCTCAGGAGGATGCAGCCCATGAATTGTATAATATAATCGCAGTATAATCGCAGCCTTTGCGGTTAGAAAATTGCACTTGATCATGTCGCGATATTATCGCAAATGCGATATATCGTTCAGCCCTAGTTTACACCAGGGTTCCTTGTCAGCACTTTATGCTCAGATGTTTGTAAGCTAAAAATAAACTATTGTGTATGTTCAAATATACTGTTGTGATTGAAGAAGCTAAATAAAAATGTCAGTCATCAATTCATGCATCACCTCATGTCATCATAACAGAGGTCTGTCTTCCAGGAAAGAACAGTTTAAAATTAATGTAATATAGTATTGGCCATACTATATGATGTATTGCTTGTCTTTGTTTAATAATACAGAAGACAAATACCTTAAAAAATAATCGCATATCGCATCGCAATCGCAATATTGGGGCAAAAAAATCGCAATTAGATTATTTTCCATAATCGTTCAGCCCTAATTTCAGGCCACGGTGAGTCACCTGTTTGAGCCTTGGATGAGTAAGCGGGTTTGCGTGGGAGGCGCTTTATTTCTGAAAAAGTAAAGCAGACATGTGAAGTGGGAATGTTTTTATTGGAGTGAAGCTGGTTTTACACTGCCAGCTGAAACTATGTCATATATTACCTGCCAATGCATTAAAACATGGACGAATCCCAAATGTGTGGATTAGTGCAGCAGGAGCCAAGTTGTAGTTCATTTTTGGACTGGCTGATAATTGAATGCTGGTCCAGTGGTGCTGATAGGCTCCTTAAATGTATATTCACGGGTCTGTTTTTATTGAAACTGTATGTTGATCTTGGATTTTAAACACCAGGCCTTACTCCCTTTGTAAGCTGGCCAAATTAAACAAATTATGCTTTGATCATTGTTGTATTTCTAGCCTGCATTAGATTTGTGTTTTCATAATCCACACATGCGTTTTTATAGATTGGTGTGAATGTGCCCATCCCCGTCCCACTCCCCATGTTCTCCTTCACTGGTTCCAGAGGTTCATTCAGGGGAGATACCAACTTCTATGGCAAGCAGGTAAATAGCAGAAGTAGTTTATTATCCCCTCAGATCATTGCTGTTCCCTCCACTGAAGTATTGAAAGAGCACAATGCAGACACTTTGTCATGTGCTAGATAGCTCACTGACATATCTGTTATCACTTTACCACTAGGGCATCCAATTCTACACTCAGATCAAGACTATTACGTCGCAGTGGAAGGCTGAGGATGCCACTCTGACAAGCCCGGCTGTCACAATGCCAACCATGGGACGCTAAGCTAAACTGACAGTGCATCTAACCTTCAGAGACTTCTTACATGCCTTAAGAAGCCCAACGAGGGATTGGAAGTGGTTACGATATCTTTTGATTGGTCAAATGTTCATACTGAGGATGATTACTTAGTGACTGGGCAGCAAAGAAAACGAATGTCAGGATTTACAAAGTTAAAACAAATACCGGTCACAATTTACATCTTTAGAAGTGAAGATAAAAAATGGACTTAATCAGTGATGCTGTGAATCTGTACATTGGTTTATTGCGTATTTTTTTGAACCCATTTTTCTCCTCACTTCCTGTACAGAGCAGTGGGATCATGACTTCATAGTGGCTAGTCCTTTTTCATGATCCGTTGAGTGCCGTGAAAGCACAAAGATCAGCGATTCTGACGCTGAGTAGTTACAGCAAATGTCTTCCACTGTTATCCCCTGTGTGTTTCATTAGCTTCATCGGTTCAATATGTGAATAGGCAAAAGCCTACATGAGAACATGGACACAGACATTTCCTCACTTCAGTGAAACTGACATAATGGTTGCAGCACTTGCTTTTTTACATGATCAGTGTACCCTGCTGTCCAATGTGGAGATTAGTGTGCGTGTCAAATTAAAGTTCACAGTTTTATACTGTACTGTCATAGTATTGGTCATGGGTTAAATATATTTCATGTCAATTATATTCTTTATTAACCATTACGATGGCATTTATAGTATGAAACTGTGCTGCACTTAGTGTGGCTACTTGACTGAATAAAGCCACTATAACAGGACTCAGTTGTGGTGTGATTTCTGTTGAAATAATTCCGTTTTTGTTCATGTATTCATATAATGATAATAATAATACTAATAATGAGCTCCGAAGATGAAAAGCAGGTTGCAACTTTGAACTTGCGGTAATTTTGCCACTCAATGCGATCCTGTTGTTTTGAATCCCTGTCAAAGGTTAGCATTAGAGAGGATGCTTCCACAAGCACAAAATTAAGCACCGGGCGTCCTCCCATTCACAGGACTGAGCAAACAAGCTGTTTATTGTTCTTGACACCAGTGTGTTATGCGAGCTCAGCAAGAGACCAAAAACACTGCCGCTGACGTCACTGGGAGTCAGCTGTGAGCAGCGTGCTGCTAGCCGGACATCATGGTGAGCCTCTGTGGTGTTTTCGCGTTTAGTAAGGCATAATTAGGGCAGCTGCTAATTCTCTGTGGTGTAATTAGCTGTCATGTGTTTTTTTTTAAGAATTCCCTGTTCAAGTTTTAATATTATTTTATGATTCCGCAGTGCCGTCTGCTTGGCATTAGCTTGTTCTCAAACTTCACTGGCTACCTTTCTGCAACACTTCAGTCATGCGAGTTATCCGATAGCTGGCGAAAACTAATACAACAGGGATGTTAAATAAGAGTCAGCGCTGTTAACTTTCAGCCTAACTTCAGTTATCAGTCGTACGCAGGGTAGTGTTAACAAGTAAGATAAGAAAACTGGAAAGTTGGGATAACGTTATCGCTACATGTTCAAACGAAAGACAGTAAATGTTAATGCAGGCTATTTAAAACATTAGCGGCCATCACACATGCACGTTATTACTTTTGTTTGCTAGCTTAACCAGCCTAATTGATACCCTTCCAAATTGAATTTGATTTCTTGAAACACTGATGTGCTGTGTGTAGCAAGCCAGTAAATATTAATATGGACTATATACACTTACCGGCCACTTCACTTACTAGTACCGGATTGGACTCCCTTTTGTCTTTAGATCTGCCTTAATTCTTCATGGCGTGGATTCATCAAGGTGCTGGAAACATTCCTAATAGATGTTTGTCCATATTGACATGACATCATCCCACTGTTGCGGTTCCTGTTCCACCACATCCTAAATGTGCTTTATTAAATTGAAGTCTGGTGAGTGTGAAAGCCGTTTGAGTACAGGGAACTCACTGTCTTGGCATGTTCAAGAAACCAGATGAGTACACTGTGGTCACAAAGGAGTGGGTTTAGTCAGTGACAATACTAAGGTAGGCTGTGGTGTTTAAATGATGCTGGTTTGGTGCAAAGGTGCCCCCACACCATTCTTTGGTTGTTTCATGTCTGATTCTTGGTGAGTCTGTGTGAGATGTTGCTTCAGTTTTCCACTCTTGACTGACAGGAGTGGCATCTGGTGTGGTCTTCTCCTGCTGTTGCCCGTCTGCTTGAAGGTTTGATGAGTTGTAACGAGTGGGAATTTGAGTTGACTGTTGCCTTCCTATCAGCTCCAAGCAGTTTGGCAATTCTCTGACATTTTTGTCCGGAGAACTGCCATTCATTGGATATTTCCTCTTATTCGGATCATTCTCTGTAACTCTTAAATATGATCATATGGGAAAATACCAGTAGACAGACAGACAGACAGACACACACACATTCATTTGTATGCTCCTCTTACAATCTGAAATTGCATATAACATTCTATACATTTGTCTTTCCTGTTTTTTTTATCACAATTTCAGGGCAACTTTAAAACAAAAATGAGTTTTGGATTATTTTTTAGCCTTTATTCCCATTGAAGTGTAACATCAAAAACCAAGTTGTGATTGCAAATGATTACACCAAATTTGCAAGCACACTGGTTGTGATGTTTAATCTATGCAGATTGGTCTGATTTTTTTCCCCCCCATGTTCAGAGCAGATATTGAGACTACAAATAAAAATTGCCTCACCCTGTTTTTTTGAAAGACTCACAGACGAGCATTTCTTTTTACTGTGTTCATTTTGGTAACTTGCTCCAAATCATAGCACATGTTAGGGCTGGGCGATATGACCCAAAATTCATATCTCGATATTTTTTTAGCTGGATGGCGATATAAGATATATATCTCGATATATATTTTTTTAAAGCCATAAAGTAAGAACAAAAAGAGAGTTCTTAGTCAAAGCTGTGTCCCAGATGTCACACAGGCACTTTTATTAACATAGAGCAGATGTACATAAAATTTACTCAAAAATAAATTATGAGCATTTATTAAATAATAATGCTCCATAAATAAAAGAAAACAATGTTGTTTTTGTGCATAACAAAAAGCTCACAAATGTGCAGTCAAAATGTAAACTAAAAGACGAGCACTATAACAAGGACAGATTTCACAGCTGCTCTGTTCCCAACTTGTACTGCGTGACTGACAACCTGGAGTTTGAAATCCGCTTCGCAACCACGTCTCTTAACAGGTGCCATTTATGGTCCTTATACACAGTAGGGTAATATTACGTTGAAGCACAGTACGTATCACTCCGCGAGGCTCAGCCGTAATGCTCCGACAATCCATCAAGCGCTGCAGCTCCGTAGCTTACCAAAGTCATTGGTAAGCATTTTTTGACAGATTGCTGAGCGCCGTGTACCACATAAAATCGGTGCGCGGCCATCAAGCACAACCAGAATTCATACATAAGGCGCGCTGTCAACTTTTGAGAAAATGAAAGGATTTTAGTCCGTGCAGCACCTCTGGGCTGCATGGCGTTAGCGTGGTTAGCTAGCTAACACGTTGACGCCGTCCAGCCCCACGCACGGGGCGATCTTGTCGCTTCCTGCAGGTGAAGCGATGGGGGAGGAGGGGGAGTTGTGTTCAGTGAAGGAGAGGCGAGGCCGAGTAACGTTGCGTAAAGACGAAAGTGGACGAAAGAGAGGCAAACTTGCGGCTCCGCAAGTATAATTATAACGTAACATAGACTATATCGATATAAAGGATATTGTCACATCTTATATCTCGTATAAAAATATATCGATATTTTTTAAAAACTCGATATATCGCCCAGCTCTAGCACATGTACAATCGCTGAAATTAAAAAGTGAAATTTGCATTTAGAAGAACATTTCTGATGTTAAATATCTGTTAAATTTCTTTGCAATCATTGCGACATTGTCTCAGCAGTGTTTCTAATAGGAGCACTTGACTTGAGTTTTTAAGGTTTCATAATTGTGCACTTCTGTAAAAAGATGTTGAGACTTGCTCCAGTTGCCAGGCATGTATCGATTGAACATCAAGATCAAAGTCAACCAATTTAAGTTCAACAGGGTGAAATTTTTATGTTTCTTAAATGTTCTGCTGGAGTTGACTAAGCAGGTAAGGAAGTTGAGATATATTATCTCTGGGGTTGGTTGAAAGGTATGATGGGGTGTGGTCAAACACAGTAGGTGTAAATCACTTAATTGCTTCCTACCACTCTGTAGCTTGTCACGCTGTAATTTAACATCTCCCAGTACTAGCCAGGAGCAGTTCTGGAGCACTTCAAAACAATTTAAGCTCTGTTTGTTTTTCATCCTCCAGAATGAAGATGAAGCCTGCCGTGCCACTTCTCCTCCTGGCCCTGCTCGCTGTCACAGGGCTGAGCCAAGCCCAACTCGGGAACTCTTTCCTGGATTTCTCCTGGATCCTTCCCAGTCTCAGTCGGCCGGCGAACCACAGCCGCATCTTCTACGCGGTGATGTTTGATGCAGGGAGCACGGGGACACGCATTCATGTCTACACCTTCATCCAGAGCGACTCAGGTAATACAGGCCAGAGGTGTCTCTTTAAGCCTGTTCTCTTCCCTATATTTACTTATTTCCTTAGGTTAGCGGCGTTATGTGCTCAATACAGAAACAGTGACATGTAATGAATGCAGGCTGCCTGCAGAAAGCCTAGCATAAATATTCTAAGGGTTTTTCTCACAATGTAAAGAGTAGCAGGGAGACCTCTGGTGCTGTACAAAAAAAACTGAAGTGCTGTGCAGCTTAAGTAGCACGCTTCAGGTGAACTGAAGTGAATATCTATACTTGCAGTTCTTTTAAATCCATAAATGCTCACTTCAAGGTGCGTAAGTAATTCCATTAATAATCCTTTTTGGTCAGATTTAAGTCGGAGTGTCTCATCTTAAACATGGCTATATGTACACTAAGCAGATTTATACCTCCCTAAATTAATTTAAGAGGTTCTATATGTGACGTGGGTGGCTCTTGTGTCTTTCAGAGCAGCTCCCCATGTTGGACAATGAGATGTTTCATTCCATAAAGCCTGGCTTGTCGGCATATGTCGACGTCCCTGAAACGGTGAGTTCAGCGTTTCCTCTGATCAGTTGCATTGAGTTGGAGGGTGCACTCATTCAGACATTCCTGCTGCCAGAAATGAAAGTGAGAAATGCAAAATGACAAACAAGTCAGGCCCAGCTGACACAACACTAAGTGTCATCTCAGCTCTCAGCAGTCACTCAGTAGACTTTTCGGCTGCTCTGCGGTGATTGTTGTTTCTGTTTAAAAGGCTGGACAAACAGTGAGGATGCTGTTAAA
The DNA here is from genome assembly GCF_963969265.1 of Rhamphochromis sp. 'chilingali'. NCBI lineage: Eukaryota > Metazoa > Chordata > Actinopteri > Cichliformes > Cichlidae > Rhamphochromis > Rhamphochromis sp. 'chilingali'. The sequence goes on from NC_137932.1 coordinate 5,015,270, forward strand.
GGTAGCCAAGAGGACGGTGCCTCGTGTGGAGTGGAAGAGAACTCCTTTGGTCCTCAGAGCCACGGCTGGACTTCGGCTGCTGCCCACACAGAAAGCTCAGGCTCTTCTGGACCAGGTAAGAGTGCACTGTCTCGTACTGAGACCTTATTGAGAGGCCTGAGACGGCAATTACACAATACAAGCATTGTGTAGAGTGCAGTTCTTTATCATATGGGAGTTGTTTGGCGCTACAATGTCTGACACCATCGTGAAAAAAACAACAACCCCACAACCTATTATCCAACAAAGCAGCAGGGAGAAAAGGAAAGTGCTGTGGCAGGTATTACAGAGACAGGAGGGGAAGTATTGTTATCAGAGAGCAGGAGATTAGTGTGGAAGGCTCTTGTGGAGGGGATAAGATAGTAACGGATAGCCCTGGGGCACCTTGAATGATAAATGATACTTTATTAATCCCCCCCAAGGGAAATAATTAATCCCTTCAAGCGGAGGGCACCTCTGGATGAGCTACCATTACACTAGATAACATTAAGGCCATCTCACTGTTGCTTTCCTTTGCTCCTAGTTGCACTTAAATCTCCCTTTCTCTCGCCCGTCTCTCCCTCTTTTCCTCAGGTTCAACACGTGTTTGACGAATCTCCTTTTTTGGTGTCAGACGACGGCGTCAGCATAATGAACGGCAAAAACGAAGGTAACGTCTGCCCACCCTCTGCCCCGACAAGCAACACATCCGTCAGATATCACGGCAGCTGTTGTCCTCTCTGAGGTGTTTTGCAGGTGGCATCAGTGATCTGTCTGCCCGCTTTTAGCGTGCTGTGCAGTTTCTGTAAAGAATCGTTGTTTACTGCAGGCATGAACCTAAATTGCTGAAGATTACAGCAGTGTTTTGTGATGACACTTAAGAAAACGAAATGGCATATTACCACAAAGATGAGTCAGTAATTATGCGGTGCAAAAATACTATTGTCTGTTGTGCCGTTGTGTAATTGATTAGTCAGCGTTTCAGCCTCGTTTATAGGACTACATGCCTTTTATATATGCAAAATTAGTTTCTTAAATGGTCTTTGTTTTCACCTGAAATGACAGGTTTCTGTTTTCTTGCTTTTCTTTTGTGCTAATTTTGTAAATGTAGGACTCCTGGCTTGGATATCGCTGAACTTTCTAACAGGCAAGTACACTGCATTAAACAGTAAAATATTTGTACCTCTTTTTCGTACTTTATATCCAGGTTTAACTTTGTATCTAAAGGTGCCGTCGCGTTATCACACCTCATGTTCACAAATAGAGGCTAAATGTGTCCGACTATGAATTTCCTGCCTACAGGAGTGCTCTGATCTTTATCAGATAGGATCCAGCGATTTTATACTTTGGCTTGTACATGTTTGCCAAATAGGCCTTTTGAAGATAACATCGCAGGTGTAACTGATTCGGTCCTTTGTGTTGTGGTTTCTGGATTAAAGTGTGACTTTTTTTTTAGGTCACCTGAAAGCGCGAAGCAAGAAGACAGTGGGAATATTGGATCTGGGAGGAGGATCAACGCAAATCACTTTCCTGCCCAAACTGAGGGTCAGTTGTTTGAACACTTGATAGAAATCTGTCTGATCTCTAACCTTTGGTGATAGTAACCCTCTGTGCTCTCTGTATTCCACTGTAGAAAACCACTGAAAGTGCTCCTGCTGCTGACTACACTGCTAAGTTTGATGTCTTAAACTCAACATTTGAATTGTACACTCATAGGTAACTGTTTCAGAAACGACTGTATGCTTCATGAGACATAATACAGTCCATTTTAATTCAGTGTGAATGAATAAGAAATTGCTTCTTGATTTCACATCAAGATCATTTCCATATTTTCCTTTTTCACATTTAAAATTAGCCTCAAGTTCTGACACTGACTCTGTGACTTCACTCGGATCTGTGTTTAATTAGGAAAACGTCTAGTATCTGTTTAGGCAAGGCAAGTTTATTTGTATAGCACAATTCAACAACAAGGTGATTCAAAGTGCTTTACAGAGACATTAGAAACAGGAACAAATAAAAAGCATGATTTAAAATTGAATAAAACAAGCAAATAAACTAACTAACTAATTAACAAACAAACAAACAAACAACAGTATATAAAATCAAAACAGATAAAATCAGAACAGTAGATAAAATCAGTAGTTAAATGTAAGTTTTGAAATTTAAGCTTAAAGTGTGGATTTGGTGCTTTATTCAAATGCAGCTGAGAACAGGTGAGTCTTCAACCTGGATTTAAATAAACTGAGTGTTTCAGCTGATCTGAGGCTTTCTGGGAGTTTGTTCCAGATATAAGGAGCATAAAAGCTGAATGCAGCTTCTCCGTGTCTGGTTCTGACTCTGGGAACTGATAAAAGACCGGATCCAGATGACCTGAGGGATCTGGATGGTTCATACTGGGTCAGGAGGTCATTGATGTATTTTGGTCCTAAACCATTCAGAGCTTTATAGGCCAGCATCAGAACTTTAAAGTCTATCCTCTGACGGACAGGCAGCCAGTGTAAGGACCTCAGAGCTGGACTGATGTGGTCCACTTTTTTGGTCTTAGTGAGGACTCGAGCAGCAGAGTTCTGAATGAGCTGTAGTTGTCTGACTGATTTTTTTAGGTAGACCTGTAAAGATGCTGTTACAGTAATCAAGCCTACTAAAGATGAATGCATGGACTAGTTTTTCCAGGTCCTGTTGAGACATCAGATCTTTTATCCTTGAAATATTCTTGAGGTGATAGTAAGCTGACTTTGTTATTGTCTTAATGTGTTTTTCTAAGTTTAGGTCTGCATCCATCACTACACCCAAATTTCTCGCCTGGTTTGTGGTTTTTAGATGTATAGATTGAAGTTCTCTGGTGACCTGTAATCGTTTTTCTTTGGCGCCAAAGACTATTACCTCAGTTTTGTTTTTGTTTAGCTGGAGAAAATTGTGGCACAACCAGTCATTGATTTCCTCAATGCATTTACCAAGAGCCTGTACAGGGCCTCGGTCTCCTGGTGACATTGTGATATATATTTGTGTGTCATCTGCATAGCTGTGATAGTTTATTTTGTTGTTGTTTATAATCTGTGCCAGTGGGAGCATGTAGATGTTAAACAGAAGGGGTCCCAAGATGGAACCTTGGGGAACTCCACATGTGATACTTGTCTGCTCAGATGTGAAGTTACCTATTGATACAAAGTATTTCCTGTTTTCTACGTATGTTTTGAACCAGTTTAGTACAGTTCCTGAAAGACCTGTCCAGTTCTCCAGTCGTTTGAGTAATATGTTGTGGTCAACTGTATCAAATGCTGCACTGAGGATGTGTATTATAGGCAAACACCACTTGTTTGCCTTCTTTTGAGGATGACTTATTTATCACATGCACAGTCTGTTTCTGCTTGGTTTTCTAAGTGTGTAACAATTCTTCAACTTCATGCAGCTATCTTGGAAATGGACTGATGGCGGCACGGTTGGCCACACTGGGAGCTCTGGGTGCAGAAGGTACTGTGCTGTACATGAACTAAATGTGTTTCTTTGCCATTATTCATGTCAGTGTCATCATTGCACGTCACTGATGGATACTGAGAAGAAGGTGGGTCAGTTCAAATGGTTTCTTTTTTAGATTTTCAAAATCTCGAGAAGGAAAAGTAAAGAAAGATATTTTTGTGAGATGTAGTTTTCTGTTATAAATGATTCTGGCCCTGAGATACACTGAGATGAATCACTGAAGTGCTTCAGAGAAAATTGTGTTAGTGACTGCCTGAGTTTTTTTTTGTTTTCTTTTTTTGAGTCATTCTATGACCACGGTAACCTTGTGTGAAGCTGTTGAACCAGTCACGAGTTTAAACAAGTGGTGTCTGCGCTGTCACAGGGTTGGAGTGGCAGGTTTTTAAAAGTTCCTGTCTGCCAAAGAAGTTCAGGGATGAATGGAGCTTTGGAGGTCTAACCTATCAAGTGAGCGGGGACCCAGATGGTATGATCCCATTTACTTATAACAAGCTGTAAGCAGATGAAACCCAAAGCTAAGGTTTGCAAGGAAGAACTCAAAAAATGTCCATTGATTTTTTTTTTCTTGGGTTTTACAAAAGATCTTATCTGTTACCAGATGCGAGCAAAATGCATGATACGAAATTTAAATATTAGCAGCAATATGAGCAAAAATATGAGGGCATACTTGGATTACTTGAATGAACATAAGATGCTGACTTTATTCTGCCGTCTCTGTTTTTCTTTCCCCTCCAGGTTACACAGGATACAAGCTTTGTTATCAGGAAGTACTTAAGGTGGTGAAGGGGATTATTCATCAGCCGTACGAGCTTGAAGACTCCAATGTTTTTTATGCATTCTCCTATTACTTTGACAGAGCTGTGGATGCGGGCCTTATCGGTTAGTGAACACACACACACACCCCCTTGTACACACCTTATATAATTATACAGACCCAGTAGGGTGTCATTACCCATTCCAGCACTAGACATAGGCAGGGAAATGTGAGTCACTTGCACCTGTCTCAGGGGATTTGATGAGCTATAGGTGTGTAGGTATTAAAGAAATTGCTATTCTCTGCCAGTCCAAGCTGAAAGGCCACAAGCTCTATTACTAGTATTATGGAAATGTACATGTAGACCTGTTCTTGTAATGAATGGTGTAGCATTTTTAAATGTGAGTAAGATGACCTCAGTCACCTCCGTTGCAGATGAGGTCCACGGAGGGATGCTGGAGGTCAGAGACTTCAAGAAGAGAGCCAAGGAGGGTGAGATGGGCGAAGGAATGCATCATTACTATGACAGATCTGCAGCTCCCTGTACTTGAGACACAGTGTGCATCTCAATGGAGCTCATTTCTATCTGAAATCTTGCCCTCATCCACAGCAGAATACAGATGACTGATTATTCCTAACACCTAACAGCCCTTATTTATCCTTTTCTCTGCTTAGTGTGCAATAAGATGACCAAGTACCCTCCCATCCACCCTTTCCTGTGTATGGACATGACTTACATCACTTGTCTACTGAAGGATGGGTTTGGCTTTAAAGAGAACACAGTTTTGCAGGTGAGGCAGCATTGTGTAATAAAATTAACAGGGTTCTGGCCTTGGTTATAAGAATGCAAACGAAGCAGTACACCCAACGCAACAATTTTTCACAAGGCTGCGCGGCTTTATGAATTCAGCTATTTATGTTTCGAGCTGTTTAGTTCAAACTTGCAGATGAATCATAAGATGGAAACCTATCAAAAGACACAAGCAATGTTTCAAATGAAAAGGTTTAAAATAGCTCCTCACACTTCATAGCATTTTCACAGGCCTTCTTCAAAGAGGCCCTGACACATTAGTCAAAGAAGAGATGGTAATATCTCATCCTACCTTTTTATGTTTGAAAATTCACTATGTACACTGAAAACAGCAGATAAGTGTGCTACCAGAAATTGGAGGGTGAGTTGCATTTCAGAAACCCTCCCCAGGGACTGGGAACCTTTGGAGGGGCTCTGTGCATTTCCACAGTAGGGAACTGTGCCAAAAATGTTATTTTCTGATAGTTTCATGGCACTTACATTCTAAAGCATATATTAACACCCAACACCTCCACACAGCCATGCAGGAAAAATGAAGCACAGACAGATTTAGTGCGGATATAAGAAACACTGGTTGCAGCCAGTGGTACCCGTCAGCAGAGTGATAACAATATTCAATCTGCCTTTTTCGGCTGAGAGGTAAAAACTGCAGGCTTAATCTTGCTTGGGGCACCAGCTATAGGCCAGACCTTTTCAAGAAACCTACTGGGTCCAGAAATGGCATCAAAAATGATTGGGCTGCTGTAAGAAACTGACCAATGAGATTCTGTCTGCTTTGATCATTTTCTTATTTACCCAACTTTCACTATATAATGCTATCAGATGTAACACCAAAAGAAAAGTGTCTCTGCACTAGTATTGCATCAGTGGAAATGAGATAAAAGACCTTCAGCTCTGACGCACAGAGGAAGCCAGTGTAACCTGCAGGTTGTAAAAACAGTGGTTGCTTTTATATCTGTCAGCGGGATAACCTTCCCAGTCTCTGAGGGCCTTTAGACTGCAGAGGAAACACAAGCAACCGATGATTTGAAGGGATCTGTGGACTCCTTGGAAAAAAAAAATTGTAAAAAGTTGGGAGTACTTTGAGTAGAAACTTGTCTGTGTCAATTCTCTTTTAATAAAACAAAGGAAAAGAGGCACTTTTACACAAAAAATTCCATTACCTTTTTTATTTCAGTAAATACAAAAATCCTTTGAGTGATTTGGTGGGTTTTTTTTGTTTTTTTTTTCCATCCTTAGCTAACCAAGAAAGTGAATAACGTGGAGGCTAGCTGGGCACTGGGTGCTACATTGGATCACTTCCACTACCTGAAGATTCACTGAGAAGTGAGGAGCGTACACTGACAACGAGAAGCTGATTTTAGGTGGCGCTCACTAACCACACTCAAGTAATGTGCACTACCTTATCTAAGAGCAGCAGACAGCTGGTGTTGGTTTTATAAGGGCAGAACTAACCTCATGAGTAATTCTTAATTTCTTTTAAAAAGCAATTATTCTCAAGTGTTAATATATTGAGCTATATATGAGCAATGCATTGCCCCACTCGGAGAACAAGTGAAGCACAAGAGGCTGAATGAAACATTTTACCAATAACACACTCTGTTAATGCACCTCTGGGGATTAGTGGATATAGAATTTATTCGAGATAGATGTTTTCTATTTTACTAAGTCTGATAAACAGAGAGGCCTGGCTTGTTAAGTCATGTAATACCAGCATTTACATGCAGCATTTGATTAACTGCTTGAGTGGTTTTTAATGTTAAGTGTTTCGTTATTAGTCAAAAGAATAATGGCTATAATGGGTGTCTGGTACATTTAAATTTAACTTATCAGCCGTTGAGGTTTTGGGGTACTTGTTTTTCATTAACAACCATCACTGCATTTCAGTGTCTACAATGATGAAGCACATAAGCATTCCTGGTCATTATAGTTTCATAAACTAGCAAAACCCGTCTCAGTATTTCTTTGGGAGTCTTTGTTCTCAAAAACACGAGGAAAAAAAAATGTTTGTACAAACTTTGCCATTTCACGCTTATTAAAATAAAATCATCACTGGTTGCTAATTACAAATATCTACAAGGGTCTACAGGTCTGAAAGTCATCTTTTTACAGATACATATCTATATGTAGTCCACTGTGGCAGTCAGCCCAGTGCTGCTGCAACACGCAGTGTGCGATGTTTGTTGTGAAGGTGGACTACAGCAGAGCAACTACATCTTCTCCATATGCATGGCCCTCCGTTGTCATGGTCACCAGTTCATGCGGTTGAGAGAGAACTACCACAGAGTCTGCAGAGCCTACACAAACACAAAGGAAAGTTCAAAGAGGATGTTATTCACCCTGTATGTATTTAAAATAACATGAAGGTGCAGACATTGTAAAATCAAACCAAGCACTTTCAGCCTTTGTGCTGATGAAGCCGTTCTTGAATTTCTGCAATACATACAAGTTGTATGCAGCTGGGATGTTTCCAGGCTTCCCAGCCACACGTCTGAACTACATCACCTGGCTCTTCAGTGTTCAAATAATTTTAATTTTATTTATATCGCACCAAATCACAACAACAGTCACCTCAAGGCACGTTATATAGTAAGATAAAGAGCCTTCAGTAATAGAAAAACCCAAAAATCAGACCGTGAGAATGGAAAACTCCCTTTTAGTAAAGAGAGTAAAAAAAAACAAACAACCCCACAAGTAGAACCAGACTCAGGGAGGGGGGAGTCATCTGTTGTGACTGGCTGGGGATCAGGGGAGAGAGACCGGACAAATAAAGAGATCCAGAGATGAATAAGAACTAATGATTTATCAAAAATAGTGTTAAGTTTGATCTTTAAAGCAGAGAGTCTGTCTGTCTCATATTTTGGATAAACAGTTGAAAGTTATGGTTGGCACTGACACTTTGGTCATTGCTTATGTGAACTATGTCATCAACACAGTCCCATAACCATTTACACAGGCGCTTGAATCGCAGTCTTTTCTTGTTTACCAAGTAAAAAAAAAATACTGGCAGCCACCAGTGCAATAACTGCTTGAGTTATCGCGCTCAGATGATTTTCTGAAAGCTTAACCTCTGACCTTGATCTTGAGGTCAAGGTCATTAAACTTCATACTCGTCCAAGAGTTGTGGTAGATGCACCCATGGTATGAATTTTAGAATCCCATGTCGCCTTGTTCTTGAGTAATCGTGTCCACATCGCCCACCTGTGCTGCGGGGTGATGACAATACCGCATCAGCATTTTATGGCTGATTGGTTAAAAAAACAAAACCTTGAGAGGTGGGCGAACACTCAAAACAAAAATAATATGCAAGCAGCGGTGCTACACTAGTGAATTTATTATTACCAGCATGAGGTTATCAATGTTATTTACAAATTTGTTTTTAATCTTATTTATTTAACAGGTACAATGCAAAGAGTGCCAGCTGAACTGCTGGAAACAGCCTAAATGTGAAATTTCAGAGACATGAAAACTCGAGCAAACACAAGTCTACACAGCCTGAGTGTAGCCGCCGTTATCAAAAGACTCATTCCCTGAAAAACACTTAATGGGACATTAGTGACACCACAAGTTGACTCAGCATCCCTGACATTAACAGAACATTATGAGCTTCACCAAATGAGAGTTTACTGCAGGGCTACAGCATTGTCAGATGTGTTAGGTGTTTTTTAAATCTTATGAACTGCCTTTTTTTCCTGTCATACTTGTTCAAACGCCTACCTGGTGATCTCAGCATGGCATGGTGGAGATTCATGGGTTCCACAGTTGTTGTCATGGTGACCATATTGTCTCCATTCTCACCGTCTGCCTCCAGCAGGCTGCTTTGTGTCAGAGCCTCTCCTGTCAGTTGCACACAGACATCAAACTTTTTGTTTTTCCCAAACCTCAACACAAGAGAGAGCACATTTAGAGTAATCCGTCATCTTTATAGAAACCAGGACTCAACCTGCAGCCTCGGTGTGATCACCACAGGCCAGTGCTGGTTAGAAAATGATGCTCTGAAGTTAAAAAATAATTGATAAAAACTGGAATCTAGATTTCTAGAATGCGTTCTGTATAAATGTTGATTTTTGTTTGCTTATTCTAGTTATTCACAATCAATTTAATAATTAATCCAGTACCTCTTGTCATGTATAAATAACAGAAACTACCAGGCTGTTGTGCAACTGCATCTTCCTTTGCACTGCTTTTACAAAAGACTGGCCTCTTTGGGGAGGCTGACCCGAATAAATCTGCTGTTTATAATTAGAGCTTTGGCAGCGTTTCCTCTGCGGTGATTCAGCTGCTGTGCTTCCCTGCTGCTACAGAGATGTGACAAGGAGGCAAATGTGCTGTCTGCTGTCATTGTTTCATGCTAAAAATGAATTTAAGCTTATTTTGTTCAATTGTTCCAGATGCTGGAATGTGAAAAGCTCAATGAACGATCCTTTTAATCTGAAAGGTACTGAAAATGATACCGAGAATAGAGACAGGAGTGACTGTGTAAATTTGCCTCAGCTGTATTGGAAGATTAACCGTATATATTCACTCAATTATCTCAGCAGGTGAATGCATTTCAATAAAGCAAGATGATGTTATTTTAACTTGGTGATTAAAGACTTCTTAGAGGATCTGACCCCATCACAAAAAGCCCAACAGGCTTCGTTTTTTTTTCCCCTGCAGCAGCGTTTTGCTGTCTCTGCTTTTTCTTTTTTGAAGCTATGTGCATTCTAAAACAATTCAGCTACTGGGCCTGAAGAATAAAAATGTGAATGATACATTTTTAAGTGCTAGAAGTCATTAACAATTCAAGAAATGTTCCTAAATGTAAATTAAAGCAACACCATCTCTATGCAGACTTTAAAATGTATGGGCAGCTTGAAGCTACATAATCCAAGGATTAGCATATCCACCCACCACACTGGGTGGGGGTGTGTGTGTGTGTGTGTGTGTGAGTGAGTAAGACAGACAAAGGGAGAAAGACCTGTTTCTCTGCTTTCACTACTGAGTCCTTCCTCTCCGTGTCTCTTCCTCATGTGGACGTTTCTGCTGCCCGACTGAGAAAAAGTCTTCCCACAGATCCCACACACATGAGGCTTCTCACCTGGGAAGTACGCACACAGACACCAAGCAAAACTTTATTCTTCTTCTGAACTGCTGCAGGACGCCGTCTACAAGGCGCACTACTTTACACTTTATCTGTAGCTTACTAATTACAAAGGAGCGCACTGCTGCGCAGCTGTGAACTTGTCCCACTCACCAGAATGCACGAGCATGTGTTTTCGTAGACTGGAATACTCTGCAAAGGATCGCCCACAGCCATCTGCTTCACACAGAAAAGGCTTCTCTCCTGAAAGCAGCCACCCACCACAAATATACATATTGTTTACCTCCGCATTACAAAGCCCCAATTAAACTCTTATTTTTGCAGAAAGTATCAGATGCGGATGCGTTCAAAGGGATGCGTTGAATGGCCCCGACGCACTGGAAATTACAATAAACTGCAGCTTTGTTGTTGTCGTTTCTGAAAGCCGCGATGACCAAAATAACCCAGATAAGTCAGCTACGGCTCATTCTTCCAGATATACAGGCGGAAACTAAGCACAGGTCACCTAACTGACTGTGGAGCACGCCATCAGAAACCTTAATGCCACCCTAAATAAAATATGACAGAGTAGTGTTACTGATTGCAGCAGTAAAATGGAGGGGCCAGTGCTGCTGACTCTTCAAATCTCCAGCATTAACTCTGCCAAGGAAGCATTAAATGAGCAGAGTCAAATGGCCTTAGTTAGCTATTGCTTCCAGGACATTTGGGCTTTTAAATGCAGGGGTCCGTCCTGCTTTCCCCACCTGTGTGTGTGCGTCTGTGGTTCTTCAAGTTTCCAGCAGTGGTGAACCTCTTGCCACAGTTCGTCTCCTTGCAAATGAAGGGCTTCTCGCCGTTGTGAGTCCTCATGTGAACCTGCAGCCTCTGCAGCACGTAGAAACTCTTCCCGCAGCCTTCTGCGCCACACCTGAACATCCGGTCATTCCTGCGAGCCGAGATAAGATGACAAACAAACCTCGACGTCTCTCGTGCACATGCTTCGTTGGTTAAAGCCCGCCACGAGGTCAGACGGGGTAGCCTCAAACAGATCTGCTACGCTGGTATTAACAGAGCTCCTGCCATACAGCTGGAGAAACTCCTGTTGCACAGCAGTGCTTTCTGCTCCCTGCACAGTCTTTCTGCCTCCCCAACAAATAAAGCAGGAACCTTTTCCTGAGCTGCCATTACTCCTTTCATTGTGGCTGTAAAACACCTGTGCAGTTTAAAGCCAACACCTCCAGCTTACATTTTACAACTGCTGAACAAACCTAGTGCCTTTTGTACTTGAAAAACATCACACAGAATAGCTTGAAGATCGAGCTCACCCTGCCCTTGAGGGTACTTCAGGAGGGCAGAACGTGTCTGGAGAGCAGCCTGTTACACATCTTACACCAAATCTTATACTAGAACATGAAGATTAAAGTTGCAGGAACCAAAGACATTCAGGAGGACTTGATTGCTCACCATTACAACTTAAAAATGACACTAATTTCTGGCATTACACAGCTCAACAAATAACCAAGATACCATGATACACACAAATTTGTTCTTTTCTGCACTTTTGTTGCATATTGGGCTCTAGCTTACAGAGTATGATTTTGTGGTGTCTACATTAGCTGCTTGAATCTTTTTGTCTGACTTGTATCTATACTTTACAGACATTACAGGCATGTAATTTTCTATTAACACATTTCACAGTTGGTGCACGCGTTCCTGTGTGTAATGAAATGTGTACATCAACAACGCTGTATTATTTTCTAATTTGAAAAATGCGTCCACATTATCAGAATTTGCACACTTGAGCAACATCCCCTATGCTTGAACCACTGCTGGACAAGGCACAATCCCCCCGTGCTGTCTGTGCGATGCGTTACCTGTGTGTTTTGAGGTGATATTTGAAATGAGCGGGCCAGGTGAACGTCTTGCAGCAGCCCTCAAACGAGCAGCGCATCTGCTTGGAGAGGGGGCGGCTCGTTCTGGCAGAAAGGTCTCGTTTGTCTCCGTCTGCTATCAGACTGTGTGTGTGGTCACCTAGGCAACAGGAAGAGGAAAGTGAGCGAGGTGATGCAGTAAACAATCCAGCAGCGAGAGTGTCCCCGGCCTCTGGAGCATACCTCTATAAAAGCTAATCACTGGTTACTGACTGAGACTTGCAACCAAAACAAAACTCAGAGATGAATGAAATCAGTCCCATTTAACCCGACCACACTCCACGCTTATCTGCTACAGTTTAGTTTGTGCTGGTGTCTGCTGTAAAGCACCTGTAACTGATATCCTGCTGCTGAAAGAAACTAATCTAATCTGATGGAAGTTAGATTTAGATGCAGTAGGTTCAGAGCCCCTGTGCTGCCTTCCTGCATCACAAACCTCCACTACACTCAGTGATTTTGCACTTCTCCCCTCCCAAGTGAGTACTGTGGATCAAACTACCCCCATATGTCTGATAAACCCCCCGCTTGACTTTGACTTCTGCCCAGGAGACAGCTGGAGAAACTCCTGTTGCTATCAGCCTCAAAGATCCGAGGACATGCGCTAGCCAGCTGTCCCTGATCCTGAGTCACATTTACAGCCAGAATCTGAAGCAGAAGAAGAAACCAGTGCTGTGCAACACGCTGCCTGCTTCCTGTACTGATCAATTAGCAGCTTAAAGACCCTGGCATTAGGTGATGAAGGTGCCAAAGCAATTAATCTTGCTGAGGATCTGTCAATCCAAAGAAGGGGAGGGTGGCCTTGAAGGGCTTGTTTCACACGGCTGAATTACTAGCTGCTCTAGCTGCTCTTGATACAAATACAACAAAGTCAAAGATAACTGTGCTGAAAAATATCAGCTGTATTAAAAGAGTGTATCTGAACCTAAACTGGACTATGTGAAAACCTGTAAGTAAAGAAGAATGCACAGAGTAACATAACCACTTTTAAGAGACAAATTGCAGATTTTAAGACACTTGACAGCTTTTCCATTTTACCTGAAAATCTATTTTCAACACACACAAAAAAAACAGCACAAACAATAATGCCTTCTAGTTACCACTTGATTTGTTTGTGCACATCATCACAAACATGTCAAATAAATCCCAGTCAGGTCAAGATGGGAGGAAACAAACCCAGGGCTGGGCAGAGATATGAAGTAAACTTCTTACACTCCCATATCACTTTTCAACATGGACCTCCAGCTGCAATTCGACTCAGAAGTGGGGGGTTCAAAGATCAGAGATGTAGCTAGGAGTCATGGAGCCTTAAATGTCATGGGTAAATGCTTTATCTAACAGGCAGCCTGTGGAGGCAACTTAAAATGGTTTGCGATGTAGTCCTGACTCCTGGTGCGGGTCAGCAGCACTGTGGAGCGTCTGTTTCAGATCAGAGCAGAGGCTTTACAGTAAGATAAGATAAACGTGTGGACAGACGCCGCTAAATAAGCAACAGGTCGAGACGCAATGCGGGAGAGGACGGTAAACAAGTCGACGATCAAAGGAGTTTGAGTTTGCGAGACCCGGACGAGCGTTTAATAGCCATTTAGAGATTTTTCTAAGTGTAGCGTCGGCATTACTTTCAAATAGATGGTAGAAAGTTGAAAAGAAGAGGGGAAACATGAGGCTACAGCCAGCAGCTGTTGTCACACTGGATTCTGTGACCGCTGAGACTCAAAGGCCACCACAGCCTTTTTTTATTACAGCTTAATGAATGCTGTATTGAAAAGGAGTTGATGAATATACAGTAACAGGTTTTGGTTAACAGCTATTAAACAATTTCCTGGCTATAACCGCACTTGCTGGCAGATTTACACTTTGGTTTCTGAACAAGGTTCAACAAATAAGATATAATCTGTGAAGCATCGAGCCTCTGTCCCTCCCACTTCTTCTCTTTGTGCACATCTAAGTGGCTCCTGTTCTTCGCTTATATTTACTGTGCAGACATGAGTGATATTGATTTACTTATATAACTCTTGGCAATAAAGCAAACACAATATTTCAGAACCATCAGCTAATTTTATTTTCTGCAATATAACATCTTCCTAATGGCTTGATCGCATGTGTGTCCCCAGGCCTGACCTCCTGCCACCCCACATTTTTACTAAATCATCAGCGACATAACATAACCACGGGAGCTGGATTCTGATCACTGCTTCGTTATATTGTGACATTTACAGCTCTACTAAATATCTGCCGTCGCACTTGTACATCAGTCAAAGACAAAGCTACAAATTCCTTTTGATTGGGAGACTCGAGACGAGAATTTTGGGACCCAGTTTTAGTCAGAGCTGATTACACCACGTTTTCATCTCTTCACTGACCTCATTTCTCTTCTGTCTTTGATGCCTGCTACCAAAATATACGCCGCTTCCTCTACACAGCCGTTACTTCTTGGTTTTTCCCCCCCAGTTTTATTCTCAAACTTGATATTAAATCCCAAATAGCTGCCTACAGAGCACACACCACTAGCAGCGCTCACATCCAATGAGTGTTGTTTTAATATTGTTTCAAAAAGAGCATATTTGACATAACTTTAAGGTGTATAAGATCCCTGGAAGAATTCTTTACCGTTCGTGACACTTGCAGCTCTGGCGTCCTGGCTGGCCTTGGCATCCTTCGCTAGCTGAGCCCGTGTGGCGGCGATCAAGCTGTCATGTGCCAGCTCTTGTACCCGCAGATACCAGGGAGCGCTGCCATCTATTCCGTAGTCCCCCGATGGGACCCCCTCATCTTCATCATCCCCGGCGCCATCTGCGGCGAAGATCAGGGACTCTGAGGAGGCTGTAATGCCTGACGGGGGGGGAAAAAAGAAAAAGGTCAGGATGAGAGTAACTGAAATAGAAGACAGCTGCAGTATATCTCTGAGGCGCTCTAGGTCACTTCTATTTATTTATTATTGTTCTTCCAATGCTGCTCTATTCTAAGCAAGCGGGAGGAAGTTTTCAACAGACACCCAAATAGAAATATAAGAAAACATGACAATCCTTTCTTCAGGGACTGAGTACATTTAATAAACAAGTAATTCTGTCCAGTGAAACGTCTCTCCATCACGTCTCACTGAATCACAGACAGAACACAGCGCGCTGCACAAAAGGTGTATGTGAGGAGACCAAAATTAATTTTTTGACTCTCTTGCCAAGGCCTGATGAACCAAGAGAATGTGCTTGCCAAGGCTCATTTCTTCAAGCCAAAATATTTTTTCTTTTTTGAATGGAAATGTGTCACCCCATTTCTTTTTGGCGCTGTGTGTGGAATTTGGAAGACAGAAAGTGCAGACACAAGACGGGATTTAGACTTTTTATATGAAACTTTGCTTGTCAGTTAACAGTAATATTACTTTTTTTTTTTATATAGAAAGCAAATGTTAGAAGATACACACTGATTGGACACTTTATTAGGTACACCTTGTTGGACCAACTTTTTGATTCAGATCTGTCTTAATTCTTCATGGCACAGATTCATTAAATCGTTGGAAACGTTCCTCAGAGATTTTGGTCCATATTGACATGACAGCATCGCACAGCTTCTGCAGATTACAATTCTCCTGTTCGACCACATCCCAGCGATGCTCTGCTGGTTTGAGAGATGGTGACTGTGGAGGTCATTCGAGTACAGTGAACTCATCGTCAGGTTCAAGAAAGCTGTTTGAGATGATCTGAGCTTTGTGACACGGTGCGTTATCCTCCTGGAATCAGATGATGGCTACACTGTGGTCATAAAGGGATGGACATGATTAGCAACAATACTCAGGCGGGCTGTGGAGCTTAAATGATACTTAAATAGTACTAAGGGGCTAAAAGTGCGCCAAGAAAATATCCCCCACTCCATTACACCAGCACTACTAGCCTGAACCACTGTTACAAGGCAGGATGGACACATGCTTTCATGTTATTTTCTCCAAATTCTCACCCTACCATTTGAATGTCGCTGCAGAAATCAAGACTCATATGACCAAGCAACACTTTTCTAATCTTCTATTGTCTAATTTTGGTAAGGCTGTGTGAACTGCAAACTTGTTTTCCTGTTCTTAGCTGACAAGCGTGATACCTAGTGCGGTCTTCTGCTGCTGTAGCCCATCTGATTCAAGGTTCAACAGGTTTTGCTTTCAGAGATGCTCTTCTGCTCTTGGCTGCAGCGAGTGGTTATTTAAGCTATTGATACCTTCCTATCTGCTTGAAGCAGTCTGGACATTCTTCTCTGACCTTTGACATCAACAAGGCATTTTCACCCAGAGAATTCCTGCTTGCTGGATATTTTCAGACCATTCTCTATAGAGATCGAAAATGTTACGTCAAAACCGCAAAGGATTGTAGGTACGAGTGGCAAGCGGTACTAGCGCACGCAGGCTTTCACAAGAAAACAGTCACACAGCAATAAAAAGAAACAAAGAATGGCAAGAAGCTGTTGTATTATTAACTGCAATAGCCGGTCACATGACAGCCACGGGAAGCCGACGGGTAAAGAGATCGTTTTTTATCGGATTCTGTAGTGGAAGAAAAATTGTTCAAGCCATGTTTCCGAAGTAACAAAGAGCCAACGGATGGCCTGGATTGCAGCCATTCGAAGACCAAATATGACGTTTCAGAACACTGCAGCTCACATGTTAGTCTGCTCCAAGCATTTCCACAAAGGCAAGTCTTCTGTTGCAGTTATTACGTAATTTATCGTAACATAATTGTTGATGTAGGTTACAAATAAGTCTATATTGATTTGAATTTAATTTGTTGTGCTATGCTGCTTTGTTCACTGTGGCTTTGCGGGCTAATGTTTGTTGTGCTTTGTAGGAAAACCAGCCTACAAAATGCTGGAATGTGATCCAGACTGGGCCCCCTCTATCAACCTGGGTCAGACCGAGTGTAAAGCTGCTACCACAGCGAGATTTGATCGGTTAAGAGAGAGAGAGCGAGATCAAAACAGCCACGAAAAGTCTGCATATATGTGTCCAAGTGTTGTATTGAAGGAATCAAGTGATGAATAACTGTTTTCCAGTATGTTGTTTTGATCTGGTTATTTTTTATTATTTTTTTTGCATTGTTGATTTGTTTTTCACTGAAGCAGCTAATAAAGCACGATGGAATACAATTTTGCCTTTCTTATAAGACTCTATAATAGAATGAAACAATAATGCCAGTTATAAATAAAGACAATCAATTGAATGAATTAAGAAACACTTGTTTTATATCTATTGGATCTGAAAATGTTGTGAAATGACAAATAGATTGCGTTGGCCTGTACAGGAGATAAAGAAAAAACAAAATTACAACAGTAAAAGTAAACTAGACCTGGGCTTGTTGCAGGGATCTGAAGTTACTAAACATTTTGTGAGTGTTGCACTCACACTTAGGACCATATAATTATAAATATGTGCATGATGAAAGTTGGGCAGCACGCTAACGTCTTTAGTCCACTCTGTATGCTCGTATGGGTCTGACGCTTTCACTCCTTTGATTTTTTGCTTGTGCTTTTTTTTTTGCCTTTTCATCAAGTCTGTCTTTGTACGGACCTGCCGTGTTCTCGTTTTGTACATAACTGTTTTTGGGGCAAATAAAATGCAAGTATGGATTAATGCAGAATTAATGGTTACCGGTGCTGGAAATGCTAGTGTTTGATGCAGTGTTTTGATTTTGCTGCCACTCGTACCTACAATGCAACGCGCGAAAGTCACGTAGTCTGTCGATCTCAATACACACTAGAGAAGGTTTTGTGGGAAAAATCCCAGCAAATCAGCAGGTTCTGAAATACTGAGATCAGCCTGGCTGGCACTAACAACCATGCCACATTCAAAGTCGCTTATCCTTTCTTCTCCATTCTGTTGCTCTGTTTGAACACCAGCAGGTCGTCTTGATCATGTCCACATGCCCAAATGCACTGAGGTACTGCCATGTGATTGGATGATTAAATATTTGTGTTAACAAGCAGTAGAACAGGTGTTCCTAACAAAGTGGCCAGTGAGTGTAGAACCAAAGGATTAACGTTACTTTGCTGGCCTGCAAAGGAAGAAATCGTGAGTCACAAAAATAAATTCAAGCATTTGAACTAAAGAACATGGATGCCAAGTGTGGCAAAAACATAATTCAGACTTTGGCAGAGACAAACGACGTCCCTTTAATGTTCGTTTACCTTTTGCAAGGTTCAGCAGGACATAGGAAGTGTTGTCTGACTGCTGTAAGTCATGGAGGATGGGCGGGGGGCTTGAAGCCCGTGGGTGAGAGTGCGTCTGGACTACTAATGAGCTTTGCTCTGACACGCCTCCAAACTCTGTCAGGGAGGGGGAACTCTCAGGCTCGTGGCTTAGGCCTCCATCTGGGGGAGGAAATCAGTTATTGTGTCAAATTGAAAACACATTTACTGTAAAGTAATATCAAACAGTAAATAATCAGTGAGCTGTTTACGCAGATATGACAAGTGCACTGTACTGATTTAATAGCACGAATATAAACTAGCAGACATGAACATACTATAAAAAAGGCACATCTCAAATACTGATTTAAAATAACTAAATGTATTCAGTGTGTGTATGAGACTTCAAGAAGGCACAAAATAGAACTTGATAAGCAACACTGAATGCAAATATAGCCTTCATTTACAATCAGTGCTGTCTGCTCTTTTAGATCTGCCCCTCTTATTCAAAGTAGATTAATAAAAAATAGAAATAAATCGTAGACACATTGTGTCACAAAGAATATCTGTCCTTCCAAATTGAAGCATCTCTAGCAAGCGCTTTTCTTTCTTTTCGTAGAGATGATTTACCGTCTTTTTCAACAGCCGTGGAAGGCTTTCCAGGTTTCAAATATAGACGGTTAAATGCACCAGTGCAAATCTGAAGGGATAGAGATATTATGAAAACAATCAGAATGCTGTGAAGAACTGTTCTTATTGCCAAGGGTCTTCTAAATGCTTATTTTCATGTGACAAAAATTTTAATTAGCAACAAATTTCATGTATTTCATGTATTTCAGACCCAGCAACACGCTCAGACAGAAACTGGTTCACCCGAAAGACAAAACGCCAAAACACAAACTTAACAATGTGGTGTATGCTGTACAGTGCAGCGAGGAATGCTCAGACCTCTACATTGGAGAGACACAAACAGCCACTTCACAAGCGCATGGCACAACACAGAAGAGCCACCTCCACAGGACAAGACTCAGCAGTCCATCTGCATCTTAAGGATAAAGGACACTCTTTCGAGGATGCCAATGTTCACATTTTGGACAGAGAGGACAGATGGTTTGAAAGAGGAGTGAAAGAAGCCATCTATGTCCACTGTGAGCGACCATCTTTGAACAGAGGCGGGGGTTTACGACACCAACTCTCTGCCATCTATAATCCAGTTTTGAGATCCCTTCCCAGACGCCTTAACGCCCACTCACATCCTGGGCCATCTGACCTCAGGAATTCGCATGATAAGGTGGGGCCAGGTTTCACAATGAACACACCCGAAACTCTGGCTGATTGGGACCCACACCCAGTTTCACACCTTGGCTCAGGCAATTAGAGGATCATCAGAGGGTCCTTTTGTCCCTCTGTGGGGGGTCACTCCCACTAGGTTTATATCTGGGACTCTCCACCATTTGACCTTAGAACTGAAGAAGCTTCTCGGATGAGAGGTGAAACGTCTTCAAGCAACTTAAAGAAGTCCAGACGCTTTTCTTTGCAAGCTCCTTTGACTACGATGACCTGGATGACTGAGAACCTTCACAGACAACAAATTTCATGTTTTCTCACAAACTAGTGCATTTGAATTTAACAATGTGGCACACGTATTTATGTGACTATTCCACACACAAAGGCCGGCTGTAGCTAGTGCCACTCATATACACTCGTATATGATTCAGTCAGTGCTCAGCGCCGCAACCATCACTCACTACAGACAATTACACCTACATTTTCTTTCTAAATGACACAGACAGGAAATGGCAGAGATTGTTGGTTAGGTATCTTTTGTCTTCTATTCTTCTTCATCATTATCATCATCATCATCTTCTATTAAAGAACAAGAATCTATGATTAAAGCTGTGATTGGTGTATCAGTTTAACAGAAATTGTGCAGGTACATGTATCAATGTTGGTGTGAATATACACTGCTAAAAAAACATAATATAAAAACAAAATAACACTTGGAAAACACATCAGTGGAGGGAAAAAAATGCTGGATATCTATACTGGTGTTGACTGGGTAATGTGTCAAGCGGTCAAGGCGATGGACTAAAAATCCATTGGGATCTCCCCGCACAGGTTCGAATCCTGTCGACAATGGTCAGCTATTTTTTTTTTTAGTGCAGGGATAGCTCAGTAGGTAGCAGGGTCACCCCATGATCGGAAGGTCGGGAATTTGAATCCACTGAACAGCTACCCTGAGGTACCGTCCCCACACACTGCTCCCCGGGCACCTGATCAGTGGCTCACCACTGCTTCACTGAGTGAATGGTTAAATGCAGAGAGAGTAATTTCCCCACAGGGATCAATAAAGTATACATTATTATTATTATTATCATTATCATTATTGTTATTATTATGTGCTTGTATGTATGCCTGACAACGTTGGGGTATGCTCCCAATGAGATGACAGGATGTGTCTTGGGGGAGACCTCCTCCCAGTTTAGGACCAGGGCATCACTGAGCTTTAGGACAGTCTGAGGTGAAACCAGAGGTATTCTATTGGATTTTGGTCCAGTTAAAGGAATGAGACTGCCTGCATATCTTCACCACATAAAGCCAGGCATTGTTGTGCACCAGGAGGATCTCAGGACCCACTGCACTAGCATAGGGTCTGAAAATCCAATGATTTCATCCCAATACCTAATGGCAGTCAGGGTGTCATTGGCTAAGCTCTAGAGGTCTGTGTGTCCTTCCAGAGACATGTTAATGATATATCAATGGTGCCAGGCAGTGAGCACAGGGCCTACTAGAGCACATCAGGCCCTCAGGCCACCCTCATGAAGTCTGTTTCTGATTGTCTGGTCAGAGACATTCACACCAGTGGCCTGCTGGAGGTCAATTTGTAGCTCTGGCAGTACTCATCCTGTTCCTTCCACAAAGGAGCAGATACCAATCCTGCTGATGGGTTAGGGACCTTCTACGCCTGTCCAGCTTTCCTAGAGTAAACGCCTGTCTCCATAACAAGGTACGGCTCTGGTAGTAATATTACTAGACAATGAAAAAAACCCCAAAACGATTGGATGTAGTAATGAAAGATGTGGCACGAATATCACTACTCTGCCCAATAGTGGACAAGACAACAGAAGTGAGCATGTGCTCACCTGTGAGCTCCAGCGGGGTGCACAGGGAGCTCTCAGCAGGGGCCAGCAGAGGCAGGCAGCAGTGTTTGGACTCCGAGTCCTCCAGACCCTGCACCAATGGGATGGACGCGTTCTGCACAAACTGCACCAGCAGCTGAGTGATGGGGAAGGAGAAGAGGCACAGCATGGAAAAAAAGATGAACCTCGTGTGTTATTTAACAGATCCCTGCACCACAAAGTGGTCTCCCTTCGGAGGGCGAAAATGATGGCAAGCTTACCTCTGGTTTGGAGTCAAGCTCATCAGAAAGCATGGGTCACCCTGTGTGGAACCTGCAGGGCGAAATAACACCACTGAGCTAATAAACGAAAATACTCGTCAGTATAAGTGGCTCGAGCACAATGACAATAATACACACCTCAAATGTGACCTGGTGAACGGCAGAATCTGTCAGTCATAAGCTCGGGCTGCAGGTCATCTTCCAGTCAAATCCATGGTACGAGCTCTGCGGTCAACAACAAGACAAAGCTGTCAGGTAAACCTCCGGAGGTTTTTGGTAAACACAAAGAGCCACTGTATGCTCGGCAACTGCAGCTAAGTGTAGCCAAACCTCAATAAAATCCATCTAAACTGTTCTGGATAAAAACAGGCATATGGCACACTGCCTGTTTACCTAGCTAGCATAGCTAGCACCTAGCCACCGGAGCTATTTTCCCAAATGATGGATCCCCGCTGACGACACACTAGACAGCTATACAATTCCGTTAATTCTCCGGTGATATTAAACAGTTTACCTTGCAATAGATGTGTATGCAGGACACAGCGTAAGAGTAACTTAATGTATATTTATCTCCAAAGAGCAGGTTTGGGCTACGGAGGCTCAGATACATCAATTTTAAGACACTTCCGCGTTTTCAGTAAGAACCATTCTGTGTCATCGACGCCATCTAGCGGTAGAGATGTGTAATTGAATGTAAAAACTGACCTCTCAGTCAGTTCAATAGCTTATTGGCTTCCTTGTTCCCTTTTACAAATAAATATATCAGAGGTAAAAAGCTTAAGTTGAACGGTTTGGAGTAAAAGTTAGAGGGCCGTGGATATGTGCAGAGGAAGAATACTGGGTATGCTGGACAAAGGATGTTGAAGATAGAGCTGCCAGGCAAGAGGAAAAGAGGAAGATCAAGTAGTGAAGGAAGACATGGAGAGGTATGGTGTGATAGAGCAGGATGCTATAGGGATAGGGTGAGATGGAGAATGTTGACCCGTGAAGACTGCAGCTGAATGACGAAGATTCCCTGGTGGTGACATGCAGTACATTTTACATAAAAATAAATAAGATATTAGCATACAGTTAGTTTTAGACTACCGTGGAGCAAGTATTAATGGCAACAGGGTCTACAGGATCTAAAGCTTGAAAAAAAGTGACTGTTTTACTGGGATATACTGATCACATTTGTTTGGCACTGGATTATTAACATTTAAAAACAGTGTTCATGTTCATTACATTACATTACAAGTAGGTGTAAAGCCTGAGTTCCAACTAAAATTAAAGAAACTACAGCTACCCTCTGTTCGTGTCTTATTTTTATGTCATGAAAGCAGAGATTTATTTTTAACCACTTCCTTTTTCCACACTCAGCTCTTGTGATGAGAGAGGTGTGCTGAAAGAAACGCAACACGTTTCACTGTTTCTAATCTTGTTTCCAGCTGAGATTATACAATTCAATGTTTTCCTCACTATGTGACCTCTGAGTGCTGTTTTAAATGTCAACCAAGCAGCACTACCATTCAAATGGACATGTTTAATTGTAGAAAGGAAAAAAAGAAAGAAACCACAGCAGCTTCTTTGGAAAGACATTTATTACACAAACAATGAGTCTCTAACTTAAAATGTACAAAAAAAGAGCCCTAAAGCATGTAACATCAAACCTTTTCAGTCTTAGTTTATAAGATCTTTGAATGATATAGCTGAAGTGTTTTATAACAAGTTACTTATAACAAGTCTCATGTCCTCAGAGGTTTTAAGACGTAAAACTCAAAAATTTCCCACTTTGGAAAGTATCATGAGGACTTCAACAACTTCCTCTATTTACATTTTATAAAGGAAAAAAAAAGACAGCGAGCTAGGCACATTACATTCAGTCTGCATGATCCTAAAAATATATATTTGAGCTGATATTTAAATATATTTTTGTCCATCGTTGTTGCTGGTGTACTACTGAAACTGAAACCAGCATCTTTAAAGTGACAAGGCAGACTGAAATGCACTGAGGAACCAAAGCTGCCAGTACTCAACTCAAAATCCAGTGTTACCAAACTGTACTGCTCTACAAGCTGACCGTTTAACAAAGAAAAAAAACTGCAGTCACACAACATGATCAGGAACACAGCATGTGGCATACACACTAGTATCATCAGAAACATAAATAGTCCATTACATAAGCACATCTGCACAAAAAGGAACTTCATCCACACAAAGAAACCTGGACAGCGACATGATAATGGCAACGATTACGCACGAGCAGGTAGCAACAAGTACATGTAAAGAAAGCACAGAGCGTTTTTGTGCTATTTTCAGTCGAAAGTTCAGTGACCTTTTCATACGTGATTTATTCCACTGGCAGTGAACCAGCCTCAAAACAGCTAGAACTTCAGAAGAAGGCCGTCCCGACATTTTTAAGATGTTTTTCTTTCTTGTTTTTGAACTGTGCAGTGAACCGTTAAGAAAACAAACTCAAAATTTATCCTAGAATCATTTACAGCCGAGGACAAATCGGTCAAGAGTGTTTTAAACAATTTCATAAACTCGGGTAAAAGTGCGAGGTGGAAACCTGGTCCAAGGAAAAATAAAGGGAATTCTGCAAAGACAGCACCTGAAAGTACAGAAGAAAGTGAGACAGTTGTAAAATGATAGTATTTGCTGTTGGCTGAGGGGAGTTAAAAAAACAAAGAGCAAAATCGTAGCGGCCATCCTGCTGCTCGAGTATCTCAATAAGGCTTTCACCAAGAACATAGGGTAGACAAATTACTCATCTAGCATTACAAAGCCATATGAAAAGTTAGATATATAGGCTACGGCGTGGAAGAATTTAGTTTTCTTCCATTTATTAAAAAAATGAATTCATAACTGAATGGTGGGTCTGTTAACATCTACTGATTTTAGACCATATAATCCAGTCATCATATTTAGCTTGTTATTGTAGAAAAGTTTAGAATGTCACTGTGACACTGCCTCGACATCTCGTCTGTGGTTATTGCAGAAAGTCAGTGGAAACTTATATGAGCCAAATGCATCAAACAAGGCGACACATGGAGCTTATTTGAGATAAAGTGGGAGTAAATAACTGATTACAAGTCAGGAATTTCATTTAGAGCCAAAGCGACTTCGAAACAACTTATTCTCAATACAGCTGTCTCGAGTACAAAGGATCTGAAAGAGCAGACTCAAAGGTCAGGAAAATACTCCAAACTGTTGCATGCTGGACGATAAGGTCACAAACAATCGCAGAAGGATCAGAGGGAGTGGGGTGGGAAGCTGTGTTATGTATTACAAAGTCGACTTTTACAAATTGTTTTACAAGGCCATGAGCTGAAGAGTTTCAAAACTCATCTGAACTTTGTTGCAGATTATATGGAAAATATGATTTCTGAGGGTCAAGCAGTCATTTATCCAGCCACAATAACCACAGCACTCTCAGTAGGAGAGACGCTAAGCCACTAAATCCTTCCAAGATTGTTGATGCAGATGCATCTGTATCTGTGTTGCTGACAGTGAAATTGGTGCACTGCAGTAAGAAAGTGGGTGGAGTAAGTTGGATGACCTCAAAGTCTTGAGTGCAACCTAAAAGGCTGGATGTCAGATAGCGCAACCTCCCTAAACTCACATTATAAATTTGGTTTGGGAGTAGCTTAAGAAGGAAGCAAATCAAAGAATTTACTGTGTTCACTTTAGAAACTTGTAATCTGCAGCTGGCACTTCCCCCAGAGTCAAAATATTTGCGATGTTGAGAGTTGAGGACAGAAGTGTTTACATGTTTGCCTACTGATAAAACACAAGATGTAGGCTGAGAGCACTCCAAATAAGCAAATACATGACAAATGCGCAACAATACAGAGTACCAACAATTCATTCAAGAAAGAAACCAAACCTCTGAGTTTTTGTTTGTGTGACAGACACCTCCACGTTTTATGGTAACATTTTAAATAAACCGTATTCATGCTTAGATGGCAAGTTTAAACAGAAGGTATATAAAAGTATCCCTCTGCACTAAGAGACCATTTTAAGTCAACGTAAGCACTGTAGAAACAGAACCGTCACATCAAATATTACACAATCACATGCACAATGTACAAAAACACTTAACACTGCAGAAACTATCAGTAATAGAAAAGATGAAAATGTTATTTATTGTTATACTACATAAGTCATATGTATAGATTAGTAGTGTGCTTATGTGTTGTAATACACTTCATGTAAAAAACAAAACAAAACAAAAAAAGCTACAGTACCATAGCTGCCATTAATTTCTGTCCAGAAATTGCTTCAGAGCTACTTTTACATTTCTTAGTGCAAATGCAAAGTTATCTGACATACACTGGGTTTGGATTTTAAGGCCATGATTACAAAAGAGAAACTTAAACTTAACTGTACATTAAAAATATCTGGATTTTGAAAGGCCATTTATGCACAACGACTGGTCTTCATCAAGAGTTCTAAAAGATGGGGTTTTTATTAGTGGACTAAAAAAAATTACAATAAAAAGTTGGAAAAAAGTAGCTCTATAAACACATGTAAACATACAGGAAAAACTCTGCTCTTGAAGGCAGTCAATATTGAAATATTAATATTACGGCCATGTGTTGTTTACACTCAAACAGGCCTTAACTACAAGTGGAAAAAGCCAAAAACAAAAACATTTACAAAGGGATGTCAGGGAAGCATTTAAATGGCCATGAAGACAGTTCACACAGGAACATCTGCCATCAACATGATGGGAAAGACAAAGTTTAACTGTCAACTGGCCACACCATAACTTTCAACTCACATTTTCCAAATTGAGCTTCAACAAAAGACACTGTGTAGGCACATGTAAGTCTGACTACGCTGACAGGCGAAGAAGCCCTGAACACATTCAGTGTGACACAAGAAACCGTCAGAGTTTTTGTTGCAACTGTAACTGCTGCATGAACTCAATTGGACTTGAATTTCACTGTCAACTTCGTGTCTGTCAAGCAACGCAAAAGACAACTACCATGAATGATGCAAGTAATTTTTGCAACAAGACATATGATCAGACTGATTTATACATAGATTCTCTTTTCAAACACCTTCTCATGTTGTATCCAGATTTAAATGACCAGTGTCAGGATTTAAATTAAGCTTTGTTGTACTACAACTACACTGAGAGAAGAAATTCTTAGAGCTTCTGAGTTTTGATTGCTAAAATTGTCACCAGCACGGACACAGCTTCAGTGGAAGAGATCTAGTCCGGCTCAGTGAGGAAGAACATTGAGCTGCGTCTGCCTTATTTGGTCCCCAACACAACAAGCCAATAGTAGTCCAGCAGTCAGCACTTGAAGTATGTGGCTGTCCAAAGCTGTCATTTTTGCAGCGTGTCCTTCGCAGACAGGCTGTTGACCCATACATTGCGTTTTTCACCTTTTTTTTTAAAGATTTCTAAAAAAAAAAAACCCAGAAACTACAGGCTGACAGCAAAGTGTACAATGTCCACCGAAAAATTTATAAGGGTGTTTTTGTATTTTCAATTTATAATCTTAGCACACCGACTGCTTCTTTCAATAAATATTTCCCCTCATACAGGTGCACAACACATGTGCACATTGGTGGCCAGCTGGCCGCCTCCTATAATGTTACAATGAGTGCGACTCTTAAATGAGAGACAATAAAAAGTCAACACCAACTTTTTTTTTTAGGTTAGCTTGGTGTGTCAGGGCCCTAAGGCAGCCAGCAGCCTAAATGTAGGCCACAGCATGCTGCCTATCTGAGAGTCCGGGGGGTGGGTGTGTATTGTGGGGCACGCATTACTTTCGGTCCATCTGTCTCTGTATGCAACCAACCACCAATCCTTGTCTTCCTTCCCATCTCAAGTCTATAGGATTACTATGAAGGCCTAGTTCAGGTCTAATCTGCTTTTAAACTGGACTGAACAGATCGCTCTTTCTCATTCTCTGTCTTCTTCCAAAAGAGTGGCCTGCAGTTTAACACAGATGCTGGTGTCTCCGCTCCGCAGAGCCTGAAGAAAGAGGTCTGTTTGTTTTTTCAGCCGGTCTATGTCGTTCTGCGTGCGCTGGTTCTGCTTGAGGAGCTCCTTGGTACGGAGTGTGATGTCTAGCAGGCCAGATTTGCTCAGGATGTTGTAAGTGTTGCAGAAGCGCTTCCTTCTTGTGTCAGCATCACCGTCACTGTCGTTACCTTCACTCAGTGAGACGACCGCTGGGGAAACAGGGAGTGTAAAGTTTTTGGATCCAGTAGCATGACTGAAAGACAGCAAAGTCGTACAGTCTGCCTGGCTGACAGCCGATGAAGGCCTCTCCCTCACAGGAGTGGTGTTGGTTTCTCCTGTTAAGAGACATGATCTGCTCTGGAGCAAAGGAGACATTGTGGTGGGGGTTGCAGGAAGACCAGGAGTGGTTGGGCCAGAGTTACCAGCACTATTACATAAACTTCTCTGTGGCTTCTCTCGCTGACAGTGTTCCCGAGTGATGGAGGTCAAAGTACTACATTTCTCTGACCCTGAAGAAGAAGAGGAGGAGTAAGTTGAGGGGGCAGTTCCTCTTCCTGAGGAGCTAGAGCTGTCCCCGGGATGTGGGGCAATCTTTGGGTAGGATTTTAGGATTGGAAAATACTTCTTAGGGCGTCTGTGTTTAGAGTTGGCCTCTTTGGTGCCTGAGGAAGCTTGACGAGAAACCACAGGCTGGATAAAGACCACCTGAGGCTGCTGAACCACCTCCACAGTTGGACTAAACCCCCAGGGCTTCAGAGCAGGAGGATTCTCTCCAGGCTGCAAACAACAAGAGGGATATTGAAAGCTCTGAAAATCAGGTCAGCATCACAGCTCATACAGTTCCTTAAGGA
Organism: Rhamphochromis sp. 'chilingali'; assembly: GCF_963969265.1. Lineage (NCBI taxonomy): Eukaryota > Metazoa > Chordata > Actinopteri > Cichliformes > Cichlidae > Rhamphochromis > Rhamphochromis sp. 'chilingali'. Next base: position 5,043,698 of record NC_137932.1, read on the forward strand.
GCTCCTGGGTGCTCACATAGCAACCAGTTGTTGTGTGATCATCTCATTTCTTTCTGAAGAGTACCCACACAGTACAAGTCTACATACCACACTTTAACCCAAAAAGGACATATTTATGAGACAGCTGTCATTCTCCACTTGCCATCACTAGCAGAATCTCCAGTCTTCAGTGGGTTTAAGCAGTTTTCACACACAACCTTGGGACAATGTTGGAAGAATCAGGTCAAAACATCATCCTAAGTTACCCTTTCTCATACAACACATACAGACCCAAGTCCATTTCAGATGTGCTCTCATTACAGGAAATACAATGATACAGTGTTATAGGTGTAGGCGCCGGAGCTAATACACATGACACCCACTCGCTGAGGTTACACCATGCAAATACCTGTGCACAATCAAGCATCACACAGTGCTCTACTAGGTTACCAATCATTTAATGGAGTACTGACCACTTCTGACTTTGTGTTCTCACATGTGTCCCCGTCTGCTAATGTCTAGAAAAGCTCAAAGCTACAGAACATGTGTGAAAATGGTTTTAGAAACCACAGAATTACAGTTAGCAAATAAGGTTTTCGTTTCGCTTTTCTCAGTAGCTCCCCCATATTCTCTGTCACACATTTTCACACATCCAGTTACTTGCCATCTCTGGGGGCACTGAAATAAATCTTTTGCACACAAATATCGCTAAATCAACTTCCTTGTCAATATAGATGGCCTGGCCCACCAATTTCTGACTTTAATGTCAGGCCCTGACATGTGGCTCATTCCTTAGGAGATAAACAAGTGTGACCCAATCAGTGCACCCGAATTTATTATTTCTGCTAAAATAAACTGGAAAAACAAGGCAAAAAAAAATAAGCTTGAGATGCACACAGTTACATTTTATGAAGACAAATCCTTGAAAGCTGTACTTTATCAAAACACCATGTTGGTATCACCGAAACACAATTAAGAGCAACACCACTATTCCTAATGAAATTCTTCAGATGCCATAAGAAAAAAAAGGCATAATTAAGACAACGTAGTTCTTGGTTTGATACTGTGAATGGAATTCAAGAGATTATTTATTTTGGGGGTTTTTTGTTTGGGTTTTTTTTTCTCGTTGGAATATTGTGGTTTTATAATGAAGTCTTTCCCCAAATTACCTGCTTGAGCAGGACATTGTTCATGATGATCATGGGAGAGAGCCCACCCACCACTGCAAGTCCAGAAGGGTGGGTCCCTGAGCCAGTGGTCCGTGGTCCCTGCTGTACAACAGGGTGTGGTGAATCCTCAGAATCTGTGGTGTCCATCGTGCTCATGTGCTCTGAGCTCGCATCTATAGATCAGATGAAAGGGGTTAATTGGGGTTCAATTCAAATTAAATGTCATCTTCAGAAACACTTCAATATTTTGATATGAAGGAGTGTAACTAAACCTGAAAAGCCAGAGTCTCTCTCTGAATCAGCTTGGGAGCGTCCAGGCTTCATGATGACAGGAAGGTTTCCTGCCCTGGTGTGATTCTCTGCCTTCCTCTTTGTGGTCATCGCTCTTCCCGCAGCACTGACAAGGTCCAGCTCTCCGGAAGCTTTCACAAAACTACATCAGCACATCAAAGGCGAAAGCTGAGACAACACTAAGTAGGCCCTCTTTACATAGCAATGGCAGGACATAAAGTTGTAAAGTCAGAAATAGACACTGTTGGTCATCTTTTTAGCTGACGCGACCAGTTACATAGACATAAAGTTTTTTAAGACTGTAATAAACAACTCCCTCTTCTTGGTGTGGGTGCTTTAGATTCATTTGACCTCATTAAACAATTCCAGCTGAATTTATAAGAACACAAACCCACAATATTAGCCATTGGGTCATCTTTTATTTATATTTCACCCAAAACGTGTGTGATTAACGTAACTAAATGGAAATACAAGAAAACTTCGCCTGCATAAAATATAAATGTCAAATTATTCAGCTGTACCCAATCTACATAGATAAATACAGTCACTAAATAAAGCTATTACAGTGCATGCGATGAAGGGTAGTTCTTTGGGATAAATAACTACCGTTTAAAGTAACTTACAATAAGACAAAGAACACTTGTGAAACGCAAAATAGACGACCTCATTATTACAGTCAGGATTAGCTACGTTAAGCTAACCAACTAGCTAACCATTGTTTACGCTAACCAAAGGTTGATAGCCAAGCTAACGTCAGAGCGTCAACTCGCACTAGTACTATACTGTCACTATTAGTAGTGACAGTATACACACACAAAAAACCGCAAAACGTTTAAAACTTCGAATACACCTACTTCGTCCTTGGTGCTGCTTAAACGTCGTAGTCCTTAAAGCCGACGTATACGACCGTATATCCGGGTAGAGGCTATAGCTGCAACTCAACAACTTCTCTTCGGTGGGGTCGCTGGTGCTGCTGCCCAGATACGTTGACTAGAACTCGCTGGTCCACGGTACCGTACACGAGACAGACCGCCCCTCCCTGCCCTGTCTGCTCGGTCACATGTGGAGCACGGTGGCAGCCGCCTATAGCAGATAGGTTTAATTATCCCCTTTGAGGTTCAAAGTCAAAAGCTGGTAACCGATGGTGGATGAGTTTCTGGTCACCTCATATAGCAGCCATTGTTCAAATACGTCGAAATGCAAAGGACGGTATATTCGTTAGAGCCACTGTGCCATATTTGGTAGTTAAAGGCGTGCCCTTGTCTGGAGTGTCAGCCACGTCACGTTCTCTTAGCTACAGTGCCCGCCCACCTAGACTTCTCCTGCCTCTGATTGGACAGTGGCGCCAGCAGCTGAAAAACGTGACCGCTGCCAAATGTGTGGCAAGTTAAAGGACATTGTGTTCGCTGTGCAGTTAGAGGTGTACTGTACAGCGTAGGCATCTCAAATGCACCGTTGGGGAATCCAGTGACGTGAGAGTGATCTGTTAGACTATATTACATAATATCGTGGCTGGCCTGCAGCTAACCCAAGGAGCTCAAGTCTCCTCTGCAGCATGTCTGAAGAAATAAACAAAAGACGAGAACCTCGGAACGAACTAGAGGCCTCAAGTGTGCCGTATATGAGTAGACAAAGCCACACAATCTCATAAGAGAAGGAAAATGCTCATGTGTAAACATTTAAAATAATCAGTACCTATTTCGTTTAAAAGAAAAACATGTAAAACAACAGCCAAAAACAAAACGTGGTTTATTCTTGCGTACAATTGTGACCAAAAGGATAACATGAAAAGTTAAAACTACTTTTATAATCTTAATTTGAATACAATTTGTGTAGAGTAATGGCTATAAGGTGCTTGTTTGCATTGCACGTGACCCCAGAAAGAAAAGGGGGCAGTCAAGCTGAAGAATGAATCCTATGAAACTTGGTATAGCTTAGGAGGCAGCGGAGACTTGGGAGGGAGCTGACAAGTACCAGCAAGCCAAGCAGAGTACATTCATGGGAGTGGCTGAAGAAAAACCCGGGTGTGGAAGGAGTTCAGTGAGACCATGGAGCTGGACTTTCATTCAGAGGACAAAGAGGCTTCCCGTGTACATTGTATACTGTGCTGCTGACTACACATGGCATCATCCAGACATTGCTCAAGTGTTGTCCATCATATTTGACAACCACCAGTCTTTAGGCCTGTGTAGCTGGGGACTTATTCACTTGGTCCCATATCGTCACCATGGTTGTCACAAAGTGGCGGATAAGATATTGCCACGGTCACATGTCTTCAATACCTCAATAGCCAGGTCATGGAGTACTTCGAAGATCTCCTCAATTCAACTGACACACCTGCAGTGGAAGCTGAGACTGAGGACAAAGAGGACAACTTCCCACATCCCTGTGGCTGAGGTCACTGACGTAGTTAAACAACTCCTTAATGGCAGGGTTTCCAGGGTGGATGAGATTCACCCTGAGTTTCTCAAGGCTGTAAATATTGTGGAGTTGTTGACATTAGGTGGACGTCAGGAGCCGTCACACTGAACTAGCAGATTGGGGTGGTGGTTCTTGCAGACGTTCTTCTCATTACGAAAGGGGGCTGGTACATGTGTTCCAACCTTTGGGGATCACCCTTCTTAGCTTTGCTTGGAAGGAGGAAGGAGGAAAGATGTGGTTTTTGTTCTTGTCGTGGAATACTGGACCAGCTCTTTGTCCTCTGAAGGATATTCAAAGGTGCGTGGGAGTTTGCTCAGTCTACATGTGGTAGACTTGGGGAAGGGATTCAGCTGCATCCCCCTGCATGTTCTGTAAAGAGTATGGGGTACCAGGAATGATTTTATATATTCTGGTTATCTGTTCCATGTATAACTCTGGTGAGAGCTTGGGTCACATTACCAGTCATGAGTCAGAGTTTTTCTCTGTGGATGTGGGACTGCACAACACTGGCTGCCATTTGACACCATTTCTGTTTATGGACAGAATTTCAATGTACGGCCAAGGCATGGAAGGTGTTGTCAGAATGTCATCTCTGCTTTTTGCAGATGATGTGATTCTGTTGGCTTAAATGTGCAGAAACCTTCAGCTCACACGGAGGCAGGTTGCAGCCAAATGTGAAGCAGCTGGGAGGAGAATTAGATCCAGAAAAGGGTTGAGTGCTCACTCCAGGTGATGTCCTGTTAGTCCTATGTTAACATGTTTTAATAACTTTTCGTTTGGGGACTTGTGACACTGAATGTGACACTACACATTCTGTTTCAATATTTGCTTAAAATGCATTTAAACATAATTCAGAAACATTTTTGAAACTTCTAACTACTCAATTTTTGTTTGTTTTTTTGTTTTTGTTTTTGTTGTTGTTGTTGTTTGTTTTTTTTGGGGGGGGGGCATAAAGAGAGTAATACATGGTACTTATTTCTCATCTATGAATTCAGAATTCAGTGATGACTGATTTAATTCATTAAATGCTTGCTCCTTGTCTAGTGAGCTTGATAATCCACATTTGTGAAATACTATATAAGGAAGCGTTGCTTTCAACCACACTCTTATCTCACATGAACCTGAAAGGCCCTGTATGCAATACAAATAAGTGAATAACAGTACGGTGGCATGGTGGTTAGCACTGTTGCTGCACAGCAAGGAGGTCCTGAGTTCAATTCCGCCATCAGGCCGGGGTCTTTCTGTGTGGAGTTTGCATGTTCTCCCCGTGTTTGCGTGGGTTCCCTCTGGGTACTCTAGCTTCCTCCCACCGTCCAAAGACATGCACTTAGTAGGGATAGGTTAATTGATTAATGCAAATTGCCCATAGGTGTGAATGGTTGTCTTTCTGTGTGTGTTAGCTCTGCGACAGACTGGCAACCTGTGCAGGGTGTACCCTGCCTCTTGCCCTAGGACAGCTGGGATAGGCTCCAGTGCCCCCCGTGACCCTGAGAAGGATAAGCGAATGGATGGACAGTACTCGCCTGTTCTTTGCACACTGTTTTCTGCAGATAAAGGTCTTATAGTGTCCTCACATTACATACCCTAATCGTCTGCAAATCTAGATAACAGAGAGGGGGTTTAGGTTTTTTTTTTAAGAATTGGAGTGGGTTTTATTTCATGACCTTACTATGTTTCACAGTAAACCACCATTCGTGTATTCGGTGTTCATGACAAAAAAACAAAAATACTGCATGTAAAGAATTATCCTAAGTTTGCTGACTCTTTGTTAAATTATGCAATAGTTTTCTTGTGATTCTTAGCCATTTTGTGCATTTTCTGTCCCTGCATGGTTGATTTTGGTCAGAGAATAACTAGAAAATCAGTACTTTAAAAAAATGACTACGTGCTAATGTACTAATACATTCTACACTAACCGGAAACAACATTAAAACCACCAGGTGAAGAAGACATGAAAAGTAGCTAATACTGATTGTCTTATTTTAGTGGAAACTTTGAGTATTGGACTTTTCCAGGAACCACTTAGGTACATGGCAATCACATGCCTCGCAGTTTCACTCCAAAAACATAATTTTCATGGGATTGGTTCAAGAAATGCACACAAAAAATATTATAAAAGATACGAAGAATTTCCCCCATGTTTAAACTCTTTAGATCCAATCTTGTGGAATACCTACCAGATGGACTGATCAAGCCTGTGTCACTGAAGTCCCACCGTGCAACCCAGAGATTCGTGGATCCCTGGGAAGCATCAGTCGGACCTACACATTACAATTTCGTGCCTGAAAACTGGGGACCGGAAAAGACTTCTATCCTATTCTTTAAGTGATGAAACTCACCGGCATGTTGCAGTGAGCATTTACCAGTCAGTCAGGCACAGCAGTAATTTCGTCTTTGACAGCCTAATACAACTTCCTAAATTGCCTAGAGGTGCAGCATGCACACACAGACGTGTGCAATATTTCTTTTTTAAACATGCAATACACTATACGAAAAGAAAACAAGCATCATTTTTGATTTTTTGGTTTGCCTAGCTTCTCCAACACATGAATTATGTCTTTTTCATCCCAGCAAATATGTTTTATTTTATATTCCCTGAAATCTTAGCCTGATGATGTTACTGTCAGTTATTGTTAAATTTACAAAACAATTCACGATACAGAATGGTTTTTAAACAAGCGATTTATTCAATTTTTTATTCTGAGCAAACAACAAGTTAATTTTCATACAAACACTTCATCCAACAGCCAAACTGTGTGTTTGTGTGCGTTCATTCAGCATGGGTTAGTCTGTTGGCCAGTGTGTTTGTTTGTGTCTGACATTATATATACTATGTGGAACTTTCTGAATCTGTTCCTCAAAACTGTTCCTAAAACCTGATGCTGGGGACTTTTACTCGCTCTCACTCTGGGTAAGTTCACTGTCCTCACTGAGAGAATAACCCTAACTGTCCAATCACAGTTCTTGTGCCCAGTGACAGCACTGACAGGAACTCCCCTCTTTTCACTCTCTGTGCAGAGCAGTTTATACACCACTCTGCATTTAATCCTTATTTATTCAAATCTGTCTGTCTTCCAGAATGTGTCTTTCGTCCCCTCCCCTCCCCTCCAGCAGGTCACCCCTACCTGAGTCTGGTTCTCCTTTTAAAATGGAGTTTTTCCTTCCCACTGTCTCCAAGCGCTTGCTCATAAAGATTCGTCTGATGTTTGGGATTTTCTCTATTTTTTGTAGGGTCTTTACCTCACAATATAAAGCATGTTGAAGTGGCTGCTGTTGTGATTTGGTGTTATATAAGTAAAACTGAATTGATCCGAAGTTAGTATAAGTTCATATTAGTGGTTGGTTTGACTATGTATACACACCACCACCCAGTGCTCTCGAAACATTAACACAGAGGTTCTCATGAGGACTCCAGTTCCTGTTCCAACACGCCTGATTCAAAAGATCACCTGGGTATTATATGCTGTAACAGCTTGTTAGCAAGACAATCATCGGATCAATGGTAGCAGGGTGGCGCCTAAAGCAATCAGTTTCCATAACAACAGAACCTCTGCTTTAGTTTTTGCCCCAAGAAAAGTGATCTAACTGCATAATGTTTCCCTGAGGTAAGAAACCCCTAAAAAAATGCTGTTTTAGGAAACTAATTATATCAAAATCTATTTACAAACAACCAAATATACTTCTTTATATATTTGTGTACATGCTCATAGGTTTTAATTTAAACTTGTAAAAATAATATTAGTCTTGGCAGTAGCTGGCACCACATCCAATGTGGATTTTGTTCCTGACAAGAGTGCTTCGCCACCAGGTCAAAGGTCAGTCCCTCATCTCCTCCTCATTTTACTGAACAATAGGTTGCCTTCAGTCATTAAATTAAATGGACACTGCAATAACCCAAAAAATTCTGGTTTGTTGTTTGAGGTTAACACCACGCCACAGAGGGATAAACATGCGACCTATCCAGAGTGTTCCCCACCTTTCCTCCTATCACCGCTGGGATAGACTCCGATCAGAAAAAGATCATTTTCCATGATAAAAACATGATATAGGATTAAAATAATAATAATAATAATGACTTGGCTGGGGGGGGGTTCTCACTTTTTATATATTTATTTTTATTTTTAGTCATTGTGAACAAAATAGATACATATATAAATATTCTTTTATATACAAATGGCACAAAAATGCAGACAGCAGAATAAAAATCACAAAGACACCACATGCCATTAATCTGACAAGTTAATAAACACTTAAGGGATGGATTTAGGCTTTAAACCTGGTTGAAAAGCTCAAAGCATTCCAGCCATTATCTCTGATCCTATTCTGTATGTGTTCTGTATACTGTGTCTGTTTTGAAAACGTAACACAGCAGCAAGCTTAAAGTGAAAAGATAAATAGATGAAAACGGAAAAATGGAGGCCATGGCCAAAGGAACTGTACACATCCAGGGTTAGGGTTGCTTTGGTGATTACTCAGCAAAAAAACCCAAAACAAAACAGTATATAAGTTATAAAATATATGGGAATGGATGGAGATATGTGATGTTCACCACTCCATATTCACCAGGTGCAAATCAGCGAAGAGTGATCTTCTTGTCTGGAACTGGCACCTAAAAAGACAGAAACATACGAATGAAGGGGTTAAATTATTATTTTAAATAAAGATGTTCCGAATTGCTTGTGTCCAATCCCGCTCTATCTATAAAACTCTGGACGTTAAAGTCAATATGAGACTGGAGAGTATAAAAAGCTTCCTCAGATGACAAAATGGAAGGTTTTCACCTTGTTTTGTGTCCACTTGTGAAGAAAAATAGTCCTGAAGTTTTACAGGTGTTTAGTTAACATTAAAAAGCAGAAACCACCCAAACACTGCATCCAATGCTTGCCCCTTTCAAGATAACTTGAGCATATGTAGAGCCATTCCCTCCTATATAGTTAGATGTCTATGAGGTTGAGTGTTTTTTTTAATGTCACATCCCAAACTAATCCTCAAATTTCAAATGGGATTTGAATGCTATGATACCCACTGATGTGCTAAATTCAATCTCAGCCTTGCACATCACCACTAAGTTGGCAGTTCTGATATTTTACGATTGATTACAAAACAAGCCGACAGCGCCTGCGAGGTCAGACAGCGCCACGGTCTAAAGTGAAGTTTCTTAGAAATTAAAGGTAAATCATCCTCCTGGACAAACAAAGTCAACACTCAAACGTTCGCTAAACGTTCACATGACGACATCAAAGAGAATATTTATGTCCCTCAAGTTGCAAATATAGTTCAGCCTTCTGAATCTGATGGAAAAAATTAAAGCTGTGCTGCAACTGTGTGGTCCCCGGACCACTAAACAGTGGGTTGCGAGACAGCAGCTCTCCAGGCCTGAGTTACGGCGTACAAATCATGACCAGAACAGGCAGAACACCGAGACCACACGTGTTCCTCGGCTGCTTTTGTTTGAAAAACCTGCAGACCACCACCAAGCAGACAAACTGAAGTCCAAACAACTTCAAACTTAAAAAACCCCGAAACAACCTAAGTTATTTTCAAGCCAGTACTTAAAAGACCCAACTCAGTCACTGCAGATCCTACTGGCTCTGATGATATGATCACCGTGCTCAGCTGAAGCTAGTATCAAGTTTAAAAACTCATATCCTCTTGAGGCTTCTAAATTGAAATTCCCTTCTTGTGTTACCACAGTTCAGACAGTGACAAAATGAATTTCTCCTTTACTAAGGAGGCTGTGACTTTGGAAGACATCCAAGTGATTCACCCAGCGGAGACTGCTCAGACTACATTTGCACACCTCACCTCTTATGTTAGTTTCACCCAATGCAATTTTGCCCTAAAAAGAAAAAAAAAAGACTGTGGATTTCATCTTTCACTGCATGAATTTATTTGATAATAAGAGTTCCTTTCAGGAGGTGATGAAAAGACGAGCCTATTATGGGAGCGATTTCTGCGTGCAACAGTTGCAGAGAGCTACTTAGTGGCATCGTTTCTTTTGTTTACCTGCAGTACAGACACAGACTTCTTTCCAAATCTCACACCGGCCATTAGCAACCAAGGTTTTCTGTTATAAATTTGAAGCATCAAGCTCATGTTCGGAGGCACATTTTTGAAAAATCTGAATGTATGAGGAGGCCATTATGCAGAGCAACTTCATAAGGTGCCACCTGATGCTGTTGGTTACAATGTACCCATTTCACTCTTTGAGGCAAAGTTGTAATTGTGCATTAATTTACTGCTCATTACATAATAATTCCCCTTGTAAAAAAAATCAATAATAAAAGAAAAAAAGCACATTAGAGAGAGAGAGAGCTGGTAGTGTCTCTGATCTGTCTGTAAAATGATGGCTCTGCTGTTGCTCTGGGACTGAACTGCTTGGATTTATTGAAATCCTGATAAATAAAATGTATCTTCCCCTGCGTAGAGGTTAGATTTGAACATGTTGTCAGATGCGATTTCAAAGTCAGAGTGGAACCGTTATCCCCAAATGCCAGAAAAAAAAATAAACCTATGAGTTAGTGCAAACATAGTGAAGAGTTGTGCGCTCAGAGGCTCGGCTGCCTGCTGTAACTAAGAATGTAGATATAGAAGCCTCGGCGCTTCCTCATGCATGATATTTTTTTCTCTCCGATAAAAGATTTTTAAACTTAACCTTCAGACTATCAGTAACCCTGGACTATTGCAAATACTTCGCGACCTTACAGAAGCACAGACTCATCAGAAGTACTTGTTGAATTTATCCAGGGTCATCAAAGGGAAGAGCAACACAGCAGCACCCAGACTATTATGATATTGCTTAGCTTTGCTGCCCTTGGTGGTCTGGCAAAGGGGAGGAAACACTGATGAATGTAGCTGTAAATGCCCAAACATCATTTAAAAAGAAAAGTGTGTGTGAGTGCCACAGGGGAGCAATCAGTCTCTTACTTTCTACAGCCATTTCTTGGTATGTTTCCTCCTCCGAGGTCTGCTCTCAGTGGACTTGCTGCTGCTGCTGCTGCAGGAGAAAGACATCAGAAATATTGATGTTTTCAACTCTGATAGACAAAACACTCATTACTCACTGTGTTACTTACTGACTTAATTACTGATCTTTCATAGTACGGAAGATTCTCAGGGTCTCTAAGAGAAGAAACAAACCACAGACACATTTAGAAGTCAGCTGTGGCATAACTAATAATCTTGGATCTAGTGTTTAATAGAAAGATGAGGTTTTCAGTAAAGGACCTGCATTGACACTGCTGATGTTCTAGAAATGTGAGCTCCACGGGCTGTTCTTGGGAAGAAATCTTCAGCTGAGAAAATAAAAAAGAAGAAGCTGAAACTCTACATGAAGGTAAACACTGAATCTAAACAGAAAATATTTCTCCAATACTGGCTTCACTTCATTGGATTCCCATTAAATCTGGAATCAAATTTAAACTCTTTCTCAAGGTCTTGAATAATATCGCTATCATATCTTGAAGACCTCATCATACCATATCAACCCCAACAGAACACTTCACTCTCACACTGCTGGCTTACTTAAGGTTTCTAGGGTATTTAAAGTAGAATGGGACGCAGAGCCTTCAGCTTTCAGGCCACTCTGTAGAACCAGTTTGGAGGCAGGAGACAAACACCCTCTCTATTTTTAATATTAAGCTTAAAACTTTCCTTTTTGATAAACCTTATAGTTTGGGCTGGATCAGGTGATCCTTAACCCTCCCTTAGTTATGTTGCAATAGGTCTAATCAGCTGGGGCTTCCCATGATTCAGTTTTTCTTTGTCACTCACCTTTTTTGACTATTATACACTGCTCTGCATATCATCATTACTTGTTTTTAATCTCTGACTCTCTGCTACATGGTCACACAACCGATCACAGCAGATGGCTAACCCTCCCTGAGCCTGGTTTGGCAGAGGTTTCTTTCTGTTAAAAGGGATTTTTTCCCTCCCACTGTCACCAATTGTTTGCTCACAGGGGGTCGTCTGAATGTTGGGGTTTTCTTGCTAATATTGTCGGGTCTTTTTCTAACAATAAAGTGCTTTGAGGCGACTGTTGTTGTAGCGTTACATAAATACAATTGATGTGAACAGAACTTGATTCACCTGCAGAGTGGCGTTGCGTTCGAGGGTAGGAAGGCACTTGAATTCCTCACCCGAACAGTAACCAGAGCATCGGCGAACCACCACACAATGAGGTATGTAGTTGTTCTCCACCGACTGGGGGTACTCATCGTACACATACACCAGCTGGTCCATGACCTGACACGAGCACTTTGCCATCACCTCAGACAACTGAATTACTACATAAGAGGTTGGATCTTAATCTTTAAGTCATTTGCAGCAGGTAGGAGAGCCTTTTCAGTGGGCCATGATAAAGGGCATCACTCTTACCTGTATTGGGACCCCCTTCATCTGATATCTGCAAATAATAAAAATAATTCAATTTGTTTGTTTTGTTTTTTTGTTTTTTTAAAAAGAGCCAAACATTGTTGGAGATAATACAGGACCAGCAAATAGCCAGGAGCCTAGAAGTTGGTAGATCAATACAGACACTGATAACACCTATAATAATACCTATACCATCTATCTATCTATGAATGTCAGTATGTAGCCCACTGAATTGTGTTAAATTAAAAGATCTTGGGGGGGATGAAACGAATAGACATGAGACATGCACTTTGAAAAATGTTGTGTTGAATATCCCATCTGTTTGATTAATAGTCTATGGCAGATCATGTCAAGTTACAGTACAAAATGAAACGAGAAACCGTTCCTCCAAGACCATGGTGCTACATGTAAGATATAACAGACCATCAACACAGGACTACATAAAGCATGTTTGTATGAGATTTAAACTACATAATGTGACCTAAAGTCCTGGCCATGTATTTACTTGGTATCAGATCATTATCAATATTTGCAGCATTGCACAGCACTTGAGGAGACTTTCTCTAGTCAGAACCAGGCATGGTGGAAATGGTTTTCATTGCAGCTACGGAGCACCCTCTGGTGTAAAAATAAAACTAGTGCAGGCACATTGATGAGATAATAAAAAAAGGATGACGCAATATGGTGTGAGGAGCGCACTGCTGTGCGGCTGAAAAGCGGCAGGGGAAAAAAAGCTGTAAAATGAGCCAGCAAACAACAGCAGTGCTTCTGATTTCTCAATTGGTTTATTATCACGCGGTCAAAAAGCCTTGAAAACATGCAAAGAATAACAGTGAAGAATAGCTGCTGAGAATAGCTGAGCATTCTCTCATGGGACTGTTACACACTAACCACAGCCAAAGTAAAAGCGATGCTGAAAAAGTGAAAAGTAAAATGTGACACAGCATGAATTTTCTGAAGTTCTCACAGCCCGGCCTGCAGACTCAGGACTGGCAAAGTTCCCGATTTTTTTGAACCACAAATTGGGGCGTGCACAGTTGATCTTGGCTCTCTTCTGCCTTTTGAATGTAAGAGATCTCTTTCTCTTTTTTAAAATTCTCTCTTGGCCTCATAACCCTGCGAACACGGATGGGAACGGAGGCTTCCTAATCTCACACACAGACACTGCTTCTATAGCTCAGGCAGTATAAAAGAGCATAATTTAACGAGTTGGCTTCTGCCAAGAGTTGTTAAATGTGCCGCAGCATCCACCAGTTGGACCAGCTGCATACAACAGCTGTATTCAGCCATGACGTGCTGTGAACAACACAGTGCATTGATTAGGTTTGTAATTTATGAGGAAAGGAAGGGGGGCAGATTCATAAATGGCCTCCGGTCAGACTAAATCTGTGACCCATAGTGGAAATTCATAATAATGGTACTAACCAGTGGTTCTGTCTCACGCAGTCTGCATAGCACAAAGGAGATCTTCGTTAGTCTAATGCAATATTTTTGAAGGTGACTCTAAAGTCTTCTTCAACTCACATATCCCAGAAGCTTTTGGGAATGGATACTAAAACTATTCTGCAGTGTGTTAAAAAAAACCAACAAACCCTACACCTTATCACTGTAACCGATACTCGTTGTACGCTTAGCGCCCTGCTGGGTGATACTAAATGTGCCTATGTGGCCTCGGGTATGAAGCTGCACACCAAGAAGAAGCACCCAAGGGAAAATCACGCAGAAAATGTCACGATCTCCCTCATAACAGCCAGGAAACATGCAAATCGCATGCAAAATTACAGCTTGTGAGCGCGGTTTCAGCCACATTACAGCCTCTAGCTGAGCTCTGGGGCCCGTTAAATCTCTGTGTGCATGAGCAACACACATCTGACGCTATAGTTACGTCTACACAGATTATTGGTAACCCACTATGAATGCAGATAGCGCATTCACTGTGGGGGTACAGCTGTTTTATGCTGTCACGCGTGGAATCAAGTGAAAAGTCGGGGAAAAGGACAAGGTTAATTCTCTTTAACTTCACTAAACTCCAGCCAGAGAGATTCAGTCTTAAGTTTAGCCCGCTTTAACTTTGATAAGTAATGCAGTGATGGGTCTTAAACCCTTACCTTAAAAGGAAAATGAAAAAAAAAAAGAGAAAATCCAATTGGTGGTGGAGTTACCTGCGCAGGTACCCGCTGAAGGACCAGCAGAAGCAGCAGGATTCCGAGGAAAGTTTGCATGCTGCTGCTGCCGGGAATGAGTTCCTGCTATCCCCTAGTCGGCCAGAAAGAAATGAAAATGTTGAAGGGAGAGCGGAGAAGCGGCTGGAGCTTTTATAACGAGCACAGTCCCGCTGGGCGAGGAAGGCTGCGATGAAAAGCGCGCGCCAGCATGGCTGAATGTATACTATATACGCTTACCATTAACCGGTGACTGTTGCAGAAAAGAATTCAAGGGAAGTGGTGATGTAAAATCAGTCCGTCCTGTCGCTCACGTACACCAACACCAGTCCCTGGGGAAATGATCCTAATGAAGCCTCGTGACTGTCTAAACCTGAGCTTAACGTTTCAGAAGTCAGTCGAATACATTTATACAAGTTTCCAACCTTCTCTCATTTCTTTATATTTTGTTCCAAACTTTTTTCTCCATTCTGGCTGCTTTTTCACTCGTTTTCAGTCCAGTTCTTGCACCTGACCATTTTCAGTGGAAAGTTTTGGTTGTTTGTTAAACCACTTAACGCTGACCTGTGAATCATTAAACCATAAAAAATAAAAAATAAAAACAACTTGATAAAGAACCAGCTTTAAATTGTATCCTTAGGCTCTTTCGTATTTATTGTATAAATATTTCTAGTTTCTTTTAGAAATCCATTAATTCTCTTTCGCTTATCCTTTGCTTTCATAATTAAATAAAATATGCTTGTGTATTTTGATGTAGGCTGTCGCAGGGCTAGAGGCGGGGTGCACCTAAATTGCATAAACTCCGTTTCTGTTTTATATTTTTCATTGTATGTTTGCACATGTTTTAATAAAATCACTGCATCCATTACCTTTTTGAGGAGCAACATCTAAACAAATGAGGGGTGACTCAACTTTTGCATAGTATTGTACATACAAAAATAATAATCATCTTATGCAATTTATCAGCCTACATCAGAACACACAAGCATATTTTATTTAATTATGAAAGCAAATAAAAGTCAGTGAAGTGTCATCTGTAAATTATGATAAATTCTTCAGATATCCCAAAGCTGTTTCAGCTGCTGACCACAACAAATATTGAAGTTAATCACCCAGAGTTCATAGCATCATATAAGCAGCGCTTTATATGCTGTGTTTAATAAAATAAAATAAAAATACATGTCAGAATCAGAAACTTTATTGTCATTGTCACGAGAACAACGAAATTAAGAATGGTCCCCGATCACAGCATGTGCTGTGTCAACAGATTTTTTTTATGTTACTAGGCAGCCATCAATAACAACAGAGGAATACACTCAGTCATGTCAGCGGTTCAATGAAATTTACAGATTTCAATGAAAATCTACAGAAGTTCAAACCTTGCTTCAGAATGAGGAAGGAAAGTGAATGAGTCAGTTGCTGATGCCAGACTGGTTCTGGTGAGTATTTGAAAAACTGATGATATTTTTTTGATTTTCCCACACAACCAAATCTAGGGTTTACAGAGAATGAGGCGAAAATAAAAAAAAATACAGCATTTGTTTTCTGAGTGAAAGGTCTTGTCGAGGTCTGAGGGGAATTAACAGTGTTTGAGCTGTTAGAAAGCTAACAGTAACTCAAATAACCACTTCTTGCCATCTGCATACAAGGAGAAGAGCATATCTGAATGCACAGCACGTTGAGCTTTGAAGCAGACGAGCTACAGCAGCAGAAGACCAATACAAGCTAAGAACAGGAAAGGCTCAACAAAATTAGGCCAAAAAAGCCTGGGCATTGATTGCGTGATCCGTTTCTGCTGCAACATTTTGATGGCAACAACCGAATAATGCAGTTATGCAATTTACTTTGAGTGACAACTACAATGACGTCTGCAGAGAACAAATCTGTTAATAGATTTTTCACATTACATATATTTTAAACCAAGAACTCAGACTTGATGCTGCCTTGTGTAGTGGATTAAATGCTCAATGAAAATAAATTCATGTCAGTTTCATTTATATAGCGCCAAAGTACAACAGTTATATTAGTTTTACAATAGTTTTTATTTCAATGTTCCAGATTTCTGGAACATTGAAATACAAACTGGATGGATTTCCAAGCATGACATTCCTGTGATTTGATGTTAAAGAGCTAAAATAAAGAGATCTAATGCTTTATTCAGGCTCGATTACAATACTGAAATACTAACTGGCACAGCACAGGGAGCACAAGGTGCATCTCTACTGATGTGGCTCCACTTCTGGATCTGGTTGTTAGTTTGAGAAGTTTATGGCTCCCAAACATTGTTTTTGCACTCGGGGCCTTCGAGTGTTGCGTGTTTAGTCTCGGCACACATGCAGCAGACCTCAGGTTATCAGAACTGATGTGACAGGAATGAGCAGAATGTCTCAGAGCTACCCTTTCGCCACGTGTATGTG
Organism: Rhamphochromis sp. 'chilingali'; assembly: GCF_963969265.1. Taxonomy (NCBI): domain Eukaryota; kingdom Metazoa; phylum Chordata; class Actinopteri; order Cichliformes; family Cichlidae; genus Rhamphochromis; species Rhamphochromis sp. 'chilingali'. The sequence goes on from NC_137932.1 coordinate 5,060,510, forward strand.
CACTCATGTGTGGCTGTTATCAGGACGTCTACTTTAGCTGATATATAAATGTCTCGTTTTACTTTACACAACACCTGCTCTCTTGCAGTTTGCTGATCCTCCTACTTACAGTTGACGTTGATTTCCTGATTACACGCATGTCCGCAAGTGCCGCGAGCTAGCCAAATCACACTTCTTGTTCTCGGATTCTGCAGGGCATGGCCTTACATTTATAAGGCGGGCTCAGATGTGCTTTCACAGCCACTGTGATTTATGGGATACTTAGTCTGGTGCGTTCTGAAAAATAGCCTCTGTGGAGGCGATACCAAAGACGGAGGATGTGTTCCCTCTCACCACAAAACTGATGTTGGTCTTGTTTGGTGCTCTTCAGAGAAAAATTACATTCAAATCTTAAATCTTAAATGAACAATGATAATCTTGTTATTTTAAAAAGAAAGCAAATATAGTGTACTCACCAAGCCTAGCACAGGCCTACAATGCAAGTTCCAACTTCATATATTTGTGGATTCTTCAAGGCAGCTTTGCACGACTTCTTATTTGTCTCTTATACCAAGTCCTTTTGAAGCCCTTCAATTCATCCACTGTATGAAATAGGCTGTTTTAGTGTAGTTTCCCTTCCTTACCTTTTAAACCAACTTTCTTTTGACTGGCTGCCTCTTACAAACAGAAGGTTTGAATGGCTTCCATGCTGACAGCCACAGCTCTATGGCTAAAATGACTGCATAAGGGCTGTCTGATCTCATTAACGTCAAAGATTTTGAGTATAGAAAAAAGTGAAGCCTGAGCTTTTGGCTCACATTACTTGCACATATGGTGAATTCATATGGTTAAAATTATAAAAAGTCATAACCGATCCTTTTTGATCAAATAAAGATTTTGTGTAATGACCGCTTATTGCAATCTAAAAGGAAGGGCTGAACCAATATCTGGGGAGTCCCCTTTCCAAGTTCCCACCTAGGCTTCCAAATCAGATAGACAAGAGGTCAGAGAGACGGACAGCTGCTGTTTCCTGTCTCTGGGAACCACGCTGATACTCCAGTCCCACTTCTATTCAGGGGAACGTGGGGTTTCCCTCAGCTGCAGCAGAGGGAGCAGGTGGGACAGCGCTGCTCTGTATGTGCAGATGTGGGCAAGTCTGTTTTTAGTTGATGTTCAGTAAAGGATCATTCATGTACGATCAAACTTCTGCCTGTGCCTGAGCATTCACCAAAGCTTTCACTTTACACTCCAAATTGAAATGACGGCTTACTGCCGTCACTAAAGAAAATGAAAAAGAAACAAATGCACACCTTCGTTTCATCTGCATCACTCAGTGTTTATTCCTGTCACTGAAATCCAAACATTTGATTTCCCACAATTTTGTTTGCCAGTCTTGATATACAGGTGCATTGTGGGTAAATGCTACTGGTTCCCAAGCCGTCAGACAGAGCAGCACTGAGTGATTAATGTGACCCAAAAGGCCAAACAGATGTGACTCGGTTCCAGGACATGCAGGCATTAACAGTGTGTCGGGGCAGGGCTGAATAAGAACATAACCTACACCGTCATCTAAACACAGTGCAGCACGAGTGCAGAGGCAGTGGATATAACTCAATTTCTTCATTTTTCTTTTTTAATCCCAGAACTACACAAACATCCTCCTGTCAGTCTGGATATTTATTTATAAAACATTACAGTTACCACTTTTCATGGGAGAAAAATCACTGAAAGCATGTTTGACTGTGTATTTCCACAGGGTTTGAGGACTACAGAACAACACGATAAAACACCACACACACACACAAATCTTCTCAGTTACTCAGCCTGATTACACTTCATCAATATTGCGTACGTGTGGGCAAACACTTTGCATCACGCTGACCCACTAAATAGAAGCAGGAAGCGTAGCTTGTGACCAAAATAAATGACTTGCACAGCAGCATTTTCTGTAAGTCTGCTGACAAATCAATGACTAAGTTTACCTTGGTAGTGACTAGAAACTTTTCAGTGGATTGTGCGACTCACTTTAAGTGCAAAAACAGTACAGGAAAATAAAAAACAAAACAAAAAAACCAACCAAAAAAAAAATAAAACAGGAGGTGTGGATCAGAGTGAGAGAAGTACATACAGATTTAGCATCTCGCTAAATGAGGCTTTAACAGAAGACGCAGCTTCGTGGAGCTCAGACAATATTCCAGATTTAATAGAGCGAGAATTCATGTGCAAAAATATTCCAAATGCTGAAAAATCCAAACATCTGCTCTTTTCTTTTGATATTCTTTCCAAAACTCTGCTTGCCTGATCAAACAGTCAAAATAAAAACACATACAATAACTGTAAGGTTGATGACCTGACATTAAAAACACGTTGAGCTGTTTGTGTCGTTAAGAGTGAACTTCAAGTGTTGTGATGTTATGTTACAGATTACTGAAATGTTGGAATTAATATATTCTACTTCTCTGTAGAGAAGGCTCTCTTCATCAGTGGAGGAGGGGTCTTTCCTGCTTCATACAAAGACTCGGGAGGAGGGGAGCTCAAGCAGCACCAGTCTGGGATTCGCCCCATCTGGTTGTAGTAGTCCCGTGACACAGACCTGCTGCCTAGGATGTCCTGAAGGGCTCCAAAGATGGCACCTGGTGAGGAGTTTACAAATGTTACAAGAGGAGCCACAAACTTTTTTTTCTTCTTACTTAAAAGTAGAAAAATGCTGGCAGTGTGTTTTATCAGAAGTGATGATTGTGATGGATTTTTTAATCCACAAGCCTTCACTTCAGCATGAATATTCAATTTAATTTCATATCTGACCTCCAAGCCACGCAGTGCAGTTGGGCTTTGCAGGGGGAGAATGAATACGGAAGCTCTTGCTGGCCAGCACGTTACTGTATTTGGGTTTCTCCACCAGGAGGCGAATCTCTGCCAGCAGGCGGTGCAGGAAGCCGGGCAGCATGGCGGTGCCTCCGATCACCACCAGGTTCTCAGAGAGCACTTTACGGGTGTCGATGGGGCACTAAAACAAACACAAACAGATATTTTGAAAAAAAAAAACAAAAAAAAAAACACAACGGTGGAAAACTGTTCTTCACTATCCGACTGCTGCTACGGGGAAAAAGAGGCAGGAGGTGGGAGTCATCCCAGCATTACAGAAGGATTCTGGTAAAATGGGCTAAAACAACATGATACATAACAGGGACTGTGACGTTATTGTGAGTGGTCTCAGGGGAGCTGCAATACATCAGAACATTATGAGCAGTTCACTATTGTGTAACATCCGACTTAAACGTTTACATCATTACAGTAAAAGTGTGAAGTTGTGTGAAGTCGGCTGTTTGGGTTTATGAGTTTAAATAGGCTGTTCTGGACTGACTGGATCCCCGTAGTGAAGAGCAACAATGCTTTTAGTTGCATTGAATGGTTGCATCACAGCAGCCAAACAAAGTCAAACTGCACAGCCCGTTTAACTGCTGGATAATGTGCAGAACGACGCTGCGGGGGTTGCTAACTTCCTCCAGCCAGAGATGCTAAAGGTTCAGTAAAGGAGAGCAAGGAACAAACTAAAATCCACCACTAGGAAAGATCAATGAAGCAAAAATCAAAGGAATTATGAAGCCTGCATTATAGTACATAACACACTGAGCTGAAGCACACCAAATAGTGTGAACAAACGTTGTAGAATCGACGGGCGGGACTGTATGCATTAGATTAGGCTGACAGAGATCACTCCCACCTTCACTATTCCCAATCTAACAGATGTTCTATCAAAATCTGGTCATGTTGGTCACGGGTGGTGCTAATACTCAGTTTAACTCAATTTTAAACTATATCAAATGAGTTACTAGTAATAACAAGAGCACGCAGAGTGCAACTCCCCCAAACTTTGATGTCTGATAATGCCTCTATCACAACATACTTTTAAAACTTTTATAAAAGCTTGCTTTTTGTAACCACATGCTGATGTATGACCTCTGCCTGACAACCTCGAGTAACAACCTAAAATGGTATTTTTTATGATTTTTACCCAAATGATTCAAAAAGCTGTAAACACTTGAGATTTCAAAATGCTCCATGCTGTTTGACCTTGCTCTAACACTGAAGGTCAAGGTCAAACGCTCAGCCAAACTAGGTACTCATATTCCCCAAGTAAGAAGGAGAGTGAGAATGGCATTAGGGCTGGGCCATATTATACCGTTCACGGTAATACCGGTATAATGTTAGGCAACGATAGGAAAATGAAATATCGCGATAGAATGGGAGTAAAACGCGCATGCGCAGTGCCTTTGTTTTCATACGCACATGGCCGATTGTTGAGTGAAACAGATGAACCAGAATTGGTTTGTAAAAATGGTGCAACTTCAGTGATGTGGAACTGGTTTGGCGTTTGTCCGTCAGATACACGACAAAGCACATTTTTTTGCAGAACATGCAAGCGGCCGTCGTTATTGTCGTATTTGTCGGACTAAGATGCTCTTAAATCTGGGAGTAATCTGGGTCCTAAACTCCGTACCTTCAGGTCAAACGAACACTGCAGCATCACTGAGAGTTTAAAAACTGTCTAAATTCTTTCATCTTTAATAAAACGATCAGCATTGCTGCTTTACCAGGTGTAACTATGAAGTTTAACTTCCAGGCATCCATGAAAACAAAATTTATTACATTTAACGGAGTTAGAAGTTAGCAGGAAGCTAGCGGAAGTTAGCTCGCTAGTTTCGCTAGTTACCCAAGCATGATATAGCATGTTCTGACTGAGAGATTTCTGAATAAATTCAAACGTACAGCTCTGCTATCACTTCCAACATAAATGAAGACGGGAAACTAAACAGCAGTGACGTTTGTAGGGTTACTGAAGTTGGGCTAGCTGCTATATAATGATGTGCTACGTGATCGCTAGCGACACAGCTATGTTAGCATGACATAAACAGTGAAGCTGGAGGACGAACACTAACACTTTTCCACTTATAAAAGTTAACGTGCCTGATAGTTAGAGACAAATGCAATCGCATGGCAGGATGCTGTAAACGGACCAAACTTCAGTCAGGAGAACAACTGAGATAATCCATAACAACTGAGATAATCCATCCACAATACGAGGTTAGTCATTAATATACTGCAACAACATGGGAATAGAGCAGCTGCCAGAGAATTCAACATTAATGAATCAATGGTACAGAAGTGGAGGAAGCAAGAAGAATGAGTTTAATAAAGTTTGATTTATCTGACTGCCTTGTTTCGCTTAATGTGCCTTATAATCCCGTGCACCTTATGGTCCGAAAAATACGTACTGCACACTGCAGTTTAATGTTGCAAAGCACCTCTTTTTAACTTCAATGGATATTATACATGGTTATGCTCAGGATATGTCAGCCCATTTCTACTGGAAATGCCTTTTGGTTAAACTTTCAGCAAGGAATTTGTATTCGCACTGTTAAATTTTTATATAGCTTTAATGTACATAAAAACCAGCTTCTTGTTTAAGTGAAAATAAAAGGAAGGTTGTCTTTTTGCACTAGTAATGTTGTGGAGTTGTATTTTGTCTTGCATCAATTATATCGTCAGTTATATCGTTATCGCAAATTTTCAAATATATATCGTGATAAATATTTTTGGCCATATCGCCCTGCTCTAAATGGCATCATGCTATGATACAGAGCTGACAGTGATGGTACAGGGGTCTGGAATTAAATGGGATTTGCAAACAGGCTCAGAATCAGTAAATGCCTGGACAAACTTCGATGCTCCTTGTATTTAGGAAAAATTCAATCTGAGAGAGCTGACAGAACCTTCCTCTTATAAAAACAAGGCTAGCAGGGGCAAGCAAACACATTTTAAGTTGCCCCGTGTTTACAGTCAGTGCACTCCAGTCATGGCTCATAGAGCAGGATCTTTAAAAGTGTTGGCTCACTTTAATGTGTTTAATGCAAATGCATCCAAATCCAAAACATTAGATGTAATAAGGCAGCGTTGTGTAAGTAGTGACACCGGCAACCTCTGGAAAGCTTATCAACGCCTTTTTTTCCCCTTTTGTTTTACAGGAGCAGTGCAGCAAGTATGAGTATTTTGCTTTGGTGGGAGTTTCCAGTGCGGATGGGTTTTACAAAACAAAAAATGCCACCGTTTCCACTTCAAGTCAATTATCACTAGAAAAATATACATTTCCTGCGAAAATGCTGTGTGGATGCCTTAACGCTGAAGATGTCTGCTGAAAAAAGCTGAAAAAGTTGGAAAAAAAAAAACAAAAAACGTTGCCCTGAGCAGGATTCGAACCTGGCCCTTCTGGTCTCAAGGCGGCTACTCATCTCACTGCGCCAAACTCTCTCACACAAAGAAGAGGTGGAGAGACTGATAATTCTGCTGAAATGAGCAGAAGCTGCAGAGAATTGTGGTGATAAGAGGTGAAAAGGCTAAAACTTTGCAGAAAAGAGGTGAATCAGCAGAATTTCTGCTGAAAAGAGGTTTTTTTTTCTGAAAACAGCTGAGATTTGTGCTAAAAAGAGGTGAAAAGGCTGAAAATTTTGCTGAAAAGAGTTGAAAAAGCAGAATTTCTGCTGAAAAGAGTTAAAAAAAGTTTAACTGTTAACCGAAAGAAATGTTGCCATAAGCGGGATTTGAACCCGGGCCTCCCAGTCTGAGAACGGAAGCTCATCTCACTGAGCTAAAACACAGCTCAACCCGGCATGCAAAATCAGTGACCACATTGATAATGTGTTCCATTCATTTCAATAACACACATTAGCAGAAATAGCAGAATTTTTTAAAGTTTAAACATAGTATTTCTGCTAAAACTTAGTATTTATACTAAATAATATTTTTTTCCTGCCAAATCATAGCATTTGTGCTGAAACACAGAAAATTCTGCCAAATCATAGTATTTGAGCCAAATCATACAATTTGTGCTAAAACATTATTTATGATTTAGCAGAAACACTGGGAGTTGGTAGAAATACTATGATTTACATGAAATACTTTGACTTAGCAGAAGTACTACAATCTAGCAAAAAAGTACTACAGCACAGCAGAAATTCTATCATTGAGCAGAATTACTAGGATTTAGAAGAAATACTAAGATTTGGCACAAATACTATGTTTTAGCACAAACACTGATGTAAATGGTAAATGGTAAATGGCCTGCATTTGTATAGCGCTTTTCTAATCCATACGACCCCAAAGCGCTTTACACTACATTCAGTCATTCACCCATTCACACACACATTCACACACTGGCGATGGCAAGCTACATTGTAGCCACAGCTGCCCTGGGGCGCACTGACAGAGGCGAGTAGTGGCTCAAGAACCTTTATTGTGCAATTATACTATGATTTGGAAGAAATACTATGTTTTAGCACAAATACTATGATTTACCAGTAATACTATGTTTTGGTACAAATACTAAACTTTGTCACAAATACTATAATTGAGTACAAGTACTATAAGATTACAGAAATACTATGATTTAGCAGAAATGCAATATTTTTGCACAAATACCATGATTTGGCACAAATGCTATGATTTAGCAGAAATACTATGATTGGGTACAGATACTATGATTTGGCAATAATACTGCGTTTTAACAACAACTACTGAGATTTGATTGAAATACTATGATTTAGAAGAAATACTATGACTCCATACAAATACGATGCTTTGGCACAAATACTATGATTTGGCACAAGTACTATCATTTAGTACAAATACTATGATTGGGCAGAAGTACTATGTTTCAGTACAAATACTATGATTGGGCAGAAGTACTATGTTTCAGTACAAATACTATGATTTGGCAGGAATACTCTGATTTAGCAGAAATACTATCTTTTGGCAGAAATTCCTGCTAAAAGGTACTATTTCTGCTTTTTAGCAGAAATACTGTAATTTGGCATAAATACTATAATTTGGGATAAATACTATGATTTGGCACATATAATATATTCAGCACATATACTATAACATAACAGAAATTCCTCCACTTAGTAGTAATACTATAACATAACGGAAATATTATGATTTGGCCCCAAAACCATGATTTTGCACAAATACCATGATTTTGCAAAAATACTATGATTTAGCAGAAATACTATGATGTAGCAGAAGTACTGTGCTTTAGCAGAAATACTATGATTGAGGAGCAGTGTTGGTCAAGTTACTTGAAAAAAGTAATCTGTAACTAATTACTGATTACTTCCCCCAAAAAGTAATCCCGTTACTTTACTGATTACTTATTTTCAAAGTAATTAATTACATAGTTACTTTTTAAAAACACGATTTACAACCTGAAGAGGTGATAAAGCGATAGATCTTTCAGCCCAATTCTACTTTTTCTACATAATCCATCATACAAAATGTAATCAAATGGAAAAGTCTCTTTTTTTAACTTGTTTTATCAGTTTTAATATTTTAACTTTATGCATCAAGCAAAAATTTAATTATATGCAACATTCTCTGACTTGAATAAATTAGTTTAACATTTAAACCTATTTTCTGCACATTCCAGCACATAAAATAAAATATTTTTTGTGTTTACACTCAGTCTTTCAAATAAATGCAAGTAAAACACAGCAGAAAATAAATAAAGTCAAAGACTCAGCGGTCCTGTTGCTCTATTTTCACCTGTAAAGCAGGACTGCGGTAGGCGGAGGTTTACCCTGGTGCAGAAGTGCCGCGGTCAGTGGAAGAATCCGCGAGTTTCTGCGAGTTTCCCATTACGTCGTTGCGCACTCGGTGCTTGCTCGGAAGTTTAGGGGTTTTTTCGCTGTAAAAAGAAGTTTTCTTCCCACGCACGATGGACGCTAATGTTTTTGTCACTTTTTATGGAATCAAAATCAAAGTAAGGTCAGTACTTCCACGCTTTAAACGCTGCACGCTCATACTCTCTCCCACAATCGATATGTGATCCATTGTTGATCTGCACACAGCTGTTGTCACTAACGGCGCACTCGCTTACGTCACTGTCGTGAGACATTCTCGCAAAAAAAATCACGGTTTTAGTAACGCAGTAACGCAGCGTTCCTACGGGAAAGTAACGGTAATCTAATTACCGTTTTTGCAATAGTAATCCCTTACTTTACTAGTTACTTGAAAAAAGTAATCAGATTATAGTAACTGACATTCAGGATTTCCCTTGAACAAATGGCCATAATTTCCTAACCGTAGAGGCTAGAACGGTCATTCAGGTATTGTTTTGTTCAGAAGAGATGGGGGAATCTTCAGGTCTTCATAATTCAGAGATAAAATATAAATTATTAAAGATATATGACTTGTAATACACTGTAACTGAGTAGAGGCGAACCAAAAACTGCCTTGACTTGCTCTCAAACAACCTTTGGTAACTCTAAATCTATATGGAGCATCAAAATCATTCTTTCACCGTAAGAAACAGCAGGCTTTGGTGAATAGTCATGGAAATTTTCAGGGATCTGTGGAAATCCATCAAAAAGATATGACAAGAGAAAAAAAGTTCCTCATTTCCAGAGTTTGAAATCTGAAGAAATCTGAGCGGGGGACAAATTTCCTACCCTCAAACAAGTCTAACTCATCTCAGAACGGTAATAGGTGAGAAAAAAAATTCTTGAATTGTGAGCATCAGGAGTGTCTGAAGATATATCGGGACAAGCCTTAAGTCTTGCTTAAAGCATCCACACAATTATCATTTTTAAAACACGTCTGTAGTCATCAAGTTGGAACAGCATTAGTTTCTGTTCTCCAGTAAGTGACAAACGGCTGCCACGGGTTGTTAGAGGACTGCACTAAACACACTTAAAGAAAACCTGTTCACGAATGGTAGACAAGGGAAAGTGATACAGGACAAAACAAGCATGACATGACTTTCACCAAGTTCACTGGGGAAAAGATTTCAGTGCTGGACAATGTGAGTACTTGTGTGCAAAGAGTATTTGGAGCTGTGTTTACACCTACAGGCCAGTGGTTCTTGTTACTAAACAGGGAATCAAGGAAGCCTTTTAGGTGAAAAGGGAAAGACCATCTCTGAACCGAGGAGGGCGCCTAGGGTACATTATTCAATATCTTACAATGCTGTGATTACAGTCACTCCCCAACTCTCCAAGAGTGAATGGCACTCTTGGAGACTGATCAGTGGTTATGATAATTTGCATATTGACGATCATGAAACTGAGCTCATTGATAGTGGTGCTGGTTTCACTCATTATGCAAATATACTGTTTATAAAGTTGGAGAAACCTGCAGACAGCTGAGACTGAAGGAGTCACTTGGATGAGTGAAAAACTGCTTCCCCTAGAGATGGAAATCACCAGACAGCTGACGATACAACATTAACACAATACTTCACCCGTGATAATATATTGCCGCAATTTTTAACATTTCGCAATAAGCTGAGTAATTCAGTGACACCATCATCTTTTTCAACTGCAAATTATTTCCTCCATGTTTAACTTCCCAGTATCCGTTTTATCCAATAAGATAATGTTAGCTCACTTAGGTTATGTCTTGCTGCATAATGCGACTGTAAAGCACACCAACACAGAGTAAAACCTGCCATAAATGTTGCCATAAGACAGAGTAGGTTTGCTATTCGTCTACAATTGAAAGGGGTCAAGTTGGCAATTACATGCAATCTGTTTCTGATAATACATCTGTTGCTGCCTACATACGCAGAAATCACATTTAACAGCAGTTCACTTTTAAAATATAAATTTTTCCTTAGTAACCTTTGTGCTCTTCAGGAATAACAAGAATGCAACCAGCTGAAAGCCAGCTGAGTTGAGTTGAGTTCCCTCGAGATGTGGTCACTGATAAAGACTTAGTGAGAACTGTAAAATAGATTTGTGATGTAAAGTGGTTGTGAGTGTGCGACACTGTCAAGTTTACAAAACCGTGTAGTCACCACAAGTTGTGGGGGGGAAAAAAAATGTAGTAAAATCTGGAAGCAACCATCAATTCATTTATTTATTTTTAAATGCAAGGGGTTTTAGTGTGTGACTGAGCCATTAGCTTGTTCTGAATTTTAGGTGGTAAATGTGTCCAGTGTTGGATGTTTTGTTCAGTAGAGGGAATTTAATGCGAGTTAGCTGTCTTGTTTGTAGTATTCCCAGAGTATTTTAATTTATTAAATAAAATGTCTACATTCTGACCCTCTGTATCGATACAATATCACCACACAAAATATCACGACACTGTGCTGTATTGATTTTCCCCCAACCCCGAGTTTATCCAACTGAGAACACTATGTCCAAAATCCCAAAAGGTTGATTCTGTTCATCTGGACGAAGCGTTTTCAATGGGAGAAACGTTTCGTCACTCATCCAAATGACTTCTTCAGTCTCACCTGACTGCAAGTTTCCCCAAACTTATAAACACTACATTTGCAAAATGACTGAAACCAGCACCACTAACAATGGGCTGGGAGGTCAGTTCCTTGATCATTAATATGCAAATTGTCATGACCATTGATCAACAACCACTGATCAAAGACCATTGATCAATGTTCATGAGTACCATTTCCAGACAGATGGGCAACGGTTGCAATCACAGCATTCTAAGATGGTGAAAGATGGACCCTTAGGCCTCCTCCTCGATTCACAGATGGTCTTTCCCTTTTCATGTAAATGGCCTCCTTGACTCCACGCTCAAACCAGCGTTCCTCCCTGTCCAGGATGGATGTTTTTCAGTAGAGGCTACGTCCAGAAACAACTTTCAAAGATTGCCTTACCTGGATGATTGATCATGCATCAAAACATGTGGAGTGAAAGCTTTTCTTAAAACGACTAGCCCAAGCTAGTATGATCTCTGCTGTTAGTGGTCCTCATGACCACAATAGCTTGCCAATGTCTCAAAAGTAGCCAAAAACCATATAACATATATTTATACCAAGGTATAAATAGTACTTTCAGTAAGTATCAGCACAGATAACATATTAACGATACACATTACTATGACTAAATGAGAAACTTGTCTTTACCTTAACCAGAGTATCGAGTATCAGAGTGGCCACACTCTTCTCCTCGTTGTCCTGTTCAAACAGAATCTCCATCACTGAGTCCCTGGAAAAAAGGAGAAAATGGCTTTATGATAATTATAACAGCAAGCTGAGGGTGATTACACAGTCATTTTAATTATAAGAACACGTGGAAATACCTGAAGCTGTATAACGTTACAGGAAAATAGAAGGCTCTCTCTGTCCAACTCTTTCTTTAAGCAGACTATGACAGCATACCTGATGGATCCTTTGATATGCAGGATTTTCTCTCCATCAAGCGGGTAATCGACATCTGGAGGAGGGGCGGGCCGCTATGAACACATTTAAAAGTGTTTCATTAAAAAGTGCAGCATTTGTCATTTACTCAGCACAAATGTTTGGGCAGTTGTGGTAAGCAGCATACAAAGAGCTGACTTACCTCTGCTGTGCCATCCAAGTTAAATTTGGCTTCTTGGATTTTGAGGCCTCTTTGCAGGTCACTGACAAAGCAAGTTCTCACTGCAGGAAACAAAACAGCACTGGCGGTCACATAACCAAACTTGTAGACAAGAATGTTTGCGACCAAGCATAAGGAGTTGAAGTATTTTCCTTTCACTCCTTCCATAACTGTGGTTTTTGTTCATGACTTACAATGAATTAAAAAGACATAAAGACCCAAATAAGCCTAAATGAAACATTTATTACATAGCTGACAACCCCATTTTGCAGCACAGTCTCAGTAAATTATACTTTTGCATCATTATAAAAATAAGTGGATGGGTGTTTCGCCTATTCTTAATCGTTCATTGTTCCAGAAAAAAGCCACACAAAAGGCAAAGGAATTTTTTACTTGTAAAAAAATTAAAAGACACACTTTTGTCTATCAACAAAAAGGCTGTAGCCTCCACATCCTAGAAACACAGACAGGTCTCAAACTGTTCTCAGAGTAAAAACAAGGAATTCTGTTGATTAGAAAATGTAGGTCAACCTCGCTGCAAGAATATTCCAGGGGATGAAGGATGGACAGACAGATTTGTTTGTGTATAGACTGTCCATGGTGCTCAAGGATGGCATAAATAAGGAATGTCAGTCAAACCTACCCTTGATGTCTTCCACTGTTTCTTCTGGGATAGTCCCTGGTTAAGAGATTAAAAATGGAATATAAGAAATGAACATTCAGTTCCTTGAATTTACTTATGCATCAATCAGCCAATTTTCCTATTTCTCTTTCCCGTTTGATTTATGATGCTGAATCAGCACTTAGAGAAGCCGATACTGCAGCAGAGGACAAGTGTGACTGCTGGGTCTGAAACGAATCCAGCTATGAAAAACTTCAGGAAAAGCCACCACTGCTGAAACAGAGACTTTTTTGGTGTTTGGCACTACTATCATTACACAGTTTTGGGGAAATACAGTTTCAAAGTCAGTGGTAGAGAGTTAATTACAGAGATCTTAGTGGCTTTGTGCTCACTGCAGAGATGTTTTATGACCCATCTAGACAGACACCCTGTTGTCTTTTTAAATTTTTATATATATATATATATATATATATATATATATATATATATATATATATATATATATATATATATATATATATATATATATATATATATATATATATATATATATATATTTTTTTTTTTTTTTTTTTTTTTTTCCTCCCTCATTCTGCTGCAGCTGTAGATCTCACAGCTCAACTCAATATACTCAGTCTGGTTCCCTCCATCAAGAAAAAGTGTGGAGAGAATCTCTAAAATAGACTGTATGCATAATGCATAATTCACAAACTGAAAAAGCGATTCACTCAAATGTCACACAGAAACAAGTTCTTCCTATGAATAGTAAATGCTACATAATGGGTCACAGCCATTAAATTCTTCTATTCTTGGCACTGTAAAAACCAATCAGCAGTCCATAACAGAGTTATGCCTTCACAAGTGTCCCCATTTAAAAGAAGAGGACAGACGGTATGTGCTGACTTTCTGTATTTACCAATGGCGGCTTGTACGCTCTGCCCTGTGGTTGTGTCTGTGTCCACGGTGCACTGTTCCACGAGAAAGCTGTCTAACTCCCTACAATAAACAAACACATGCATTTTATGCAATGAAACAAGAGATTGAAATGATTCAATTCAACAGTCAGAGATTTTCAATCATGATGCAGGAAAGAGAGACTCAGATGGATTATTTTCTCAGTTAAATGTGTACAAATCACTACACTGATGCTGTTAGAACCTTTAGTACTTACTTATGGATGCCTTTTCCTCCCAGAGGCAAAGCTTCCCAGGCTGGCAAAATAGGAGTACACTCACAAACCTGATTTCCAGCGTTAAGATCAGCATCATAAATGTCCTAGACCTGAAGCTAACAGTACAATAATGCCTGCCAAATATTAAATTTGTGTAAGATGCATCAATTAAAACATATAGCATGTATATAGCAGACCATATTGTTCACTGTTCTAGAGACCACGCTCATGATGGGAAAAGGATACGGGCAGCACCAGCGTCTCTGTGTAACCACAGTCCATCACAAGTGCAGAGTTGATGCCTAAAGTCATGATGGCCATGAGGTGACTGGGAGCAAATAGCACAGATGGCACCTAGAAAATGAAATCATTCATGGAGTAAAACTTTAGAAATTCCTCTACTAACTAAAATTTCCTTGTTAACATAATCATTTTGTTTATCAGTTATTAGATTGTTCTAGTTTATTATAAAGTTTAGGTGGAAATCATGTAAAATTTGAATAACAGGTTGTTAAAGTGTTGAACATGATATGTAGATTAGGCTACTATCTATTACCCATCTGACAATGCAATTGCCACTGATAACAGTCATTTATGAGTCAGGCATCTAATTACACTGACTATTATTTCCTATTATCCATTACATAGAGCATACTCAATGATGCCATGACTTTCATACACAACCTTGAGCATGAACTACAAAAAACAAACAAACAAACAAACAAAACTTAAATATGAGGCACCCATAGGCAAAATAATTTGTCTGCATCAAGTAACAGTAGTTATCATAATAAATGCATTAGTTACCTCTTCTAAATCAGGTCAAATTAATTAAATATAAGGAGGGATTTACACAAGAGCTAATTTTAAGTGGATTACACTGTGATCATCAAGTGTGGTTTTAGCTCAGCTGCAGGAGGAGAGAAGAAGCGCAGCAGTTCAGGGAACTAGGGCAGGTAGAATGACGGGGACACCTGCTGTTCTCTGCTAATCAACTTTTGTGCACTCGTGTGCCAAGAACTTGATGACACACATCACAACCTCAAAGCTTATGCTTCCATGACAGCTGTGCACCAAACTGAGAAAAGAAATCTTTCCTGACTTGTTGTTTAGAGTTGATGGTGCTCTGTCGTGTTGGGTTTTTGTTTTTTGTGCACAGAGTTGCAAACAGATACTTTATATTAACTTGTCTGATCCCAGCACGTGTCTCTGCTTTCGTACCTCAAACTGTTTGAAGAAAACCTTTGTGAGTGTCTCCCTGAAGTGGGATGGGCAGAGGATGGACTCGATGATGACCACTCTTCTGTCGCGAGGGTTCACCAGAAGGTGCCTAATGAGGCAAATGGGAAAACAAACTCTGATGTGATGTAGCCGCAAGAAAAAAAGAACTTCAATAACCTAGTCATTTATTGGAGAAGAATCTCACCTGAAGTACAGTATGTGGATAAACTCTTTGAGAATGACATAAAGCTCTTCTGTATTGATGTTGTACTGAACCACTTTGACTGCCTGAATATGAGAAATCAAATACCAAATATTTTTGTTTATTCCATTTCCACAAATAATTCTACATAATTCCACTGCAGAACACGGCAGACTCACCTGCTGCTGTCCCGGTTTGCGGATCTCGCTCGGAATTATGAACCTGGGCCCCGTTTCCCCTGCAAAGCCACATCTGTGAGAAAAGGAAGCTGTCAGCTAGCATAATAGGAGATGCTGAAAATATAAATATTTATATAATAATCATTACCAGTAACTGTTTTAAATACTATAATTTTAGTTCCCTCAAACTTTATGAAAACCAAAAACGTATTTCTAAAAGACACAGTCATTTAATAAAAAGGGCAAAAGCACCACAGTTTAGTTGTAAATAAAACAACAGTGCATATTTGTGTTGGATGTTCTGTGGCAGTAACTGCAAACAAAGACGACAGTATTTGAGAAGATAATAACAGTCCTCTTGATCTTCACATGACTTAATGTCTGTTTGCCTTCCAGCAAAATATAACAAAAATGACACTGAAATGCTTTCAGTAAATAAAGATCCATTTGCTCACTATAAATACCCGTTAATATACAACACATGTGAGGACTGTGACTGTGAAGTTACAGAGGCAACGTTTAGATTGTTTAGACATATGCAGAGGAGGGATGGTGGACAAAGGATGTTGATAATGGAGCTGCCAGGGAAGATGTAGTGAAGGAGGACACGCAGAGAGTTGGTGTGACAGCGATAGGCAGTCCTAGAAATAGGGTATGAGAGACGGCAGGTGATCTGCTTTGGCGAGCTCTAAAAGAAGCAGCCGAAAGAAGAATGTTTAAGGTCTAATGATAGAGCTTTTAAAATTATTAAATTAGCATTGATAGCACTTGACATTAACTTAAAAAAATGCTAGCTGAATGCTGACAGTTACTTAACCTAGCCTAGCATTGGCTACGTGGCTAACAAGCTAGCCCACATCAGCATTCACTACCAAAACTGTAGTAGGTTTTTTGGGGTCAAATTTAACGATGTGTTAGACTTTAAGTCTTCAGTTCCCTAAAATAAACCTATAGTTGAGAGGCGGGCGAGTTATTTCAGAAAACAAAGATGCATTTTAGCATATTTTGCTAGCTGAGTGGCTCTATTAGCAGGGCGGGCTAACGGTTAATACTCACTTTGTGTATGCTGCTCCTAAGTCAATAACAATCGCAGTCTTCTCTCCTCCGCTTCCGAGCCCATCAAATAATGGCATTTTAAAAGCTGCGTCGGCTTTGGACGAAAACTGTACGTATAATTAGCGCCAGCAGCCTCAAATTAGCATCCCACTACAGGTCTGTTGTCTTCCTGTTGGACTGGGCGGGGCCTTCAGAAAGTAGTGACATCACGCGAGGAGGGTGCCTGATTAAAATGCGCTTAACTCAGTAAAATTTAAGAATAACGCCAAAATAATGTTTTGCTTGCAGAGCACTTATTGAAACCAGTGTTAAAATTGATGTACATTCGATTTTAAGAAAATTAAACACGATTTTTTTAAATTCTGTGAGACTCAAGTGTAGCGATAAAATGAAATAAAATACAATAAAAAAAACTATTTGATAAAAATAATTTGAAATAAACTCTGTTTAGGTGGAGGTAGCCTGTAAGAGGAACATGCAGAGAGAAAGCAGACTTCTTGCAACTAAATCTACTCCCGAAACTGTCAAAATCAGTTGTAACTCCTTTTTACTCCTGCACCATCGAGAGCGTCCTGACGGCAAACATCTGCACCTGGTTTGGGAACAGCACCAAGCAGGACAGACGAGATCTGCAAAGAGTGGTGCGCTCGGCCGAACGCGTCATTCAATCAGAGCTCCCTGACCTGCTGTCCATCTACACCAAGCGGTGCAAGATCAAAGCTAGGAAGATTATGATGGACCTCTCCCATCCCAACTATGGACTCTTCTCACTGTTGAGGTCTGGGAAGCGCTTCCGCTCCCTTAAGGCCAAAACAGAGAGAATGAGGAGGAGCTTCTTCCCCCAGGCTATTCGGGCCCTGAACCAGGTGTAGGACTGGACTCTCCCACACACATCACTATAAGACTGGACTCTCACACACATCACATCACCACACGCACTCTGGTTTTTCTTTTTCTTTATGCACACTTCCTATAATTTATAATCTTAACAGCAGGGTGCAAGATGCTAGCAGGCAAGGCATACATGGAACGCCATAACCAAGTGGCCGGCATAGTGTACAGGAACATCTGTGCCGAGTATAACCTGGAAGTCCCGAGGTCAAAATGGGAGATGCCCCCAAGGGTGGTGGAGAATGACCGAGCTAAGATCCTGTGGGACTTCCAGATACAGACGGACAAAATGGTGGTGGCTAACCAACCGGACATAGTGGTGGTAGACAAACAGAAGAAGACGGCCGTAGTGATCGATGTAGCGGTTCCGAATGACAGCAATATCAGGAAGAAGGAACACGAGAAGCTGGAGAAATACCAAGGGCTCAGAGAAGAGCTCGAGAGGATGTGGAGGGTGAAGGTAACGGTGGTCCCCGTGGTAATCGGAGCACTAGGTGCGGTGACTCCCAAGCTAGGCGAGTGGCTCCAGCAGATCCCGGGAATAACATCAGAGATCTCTGTCCAGAAGAGCGCAGTCCTGGGAACAGCTAAGATACTGCGCAGGACCCTCAAGCTCCCAGGCCTCTGGTAGAGGACCCGAGCTTGAAGGATAAACCGCCCGCAGGGGCATGCTGGGTGTTTTTTGTTTTGTTTTGTTTTTAATAAAATTTACCACATACTAGGCATAATTGGTACGACATCTCAGTTCATTCATGTCTGAAATAAGCCGTTTTAGTTCTCTATATCTTCACCTTTAAACCACATTATTCTGATTGGCTGCTCCTTGCAAACACAAGTTTTGAGCAACAGGTGAGATGTGCTTCTGTACTCACAGCCAGAGGTATGTGACTGAAATGATCACTAGATCCGTGCCATAGATCCAATAGCAAGTAAATACAGGGCCACGACTGCTGAACCTGAGACTTTTACCCTATAAAGGCACATTGTAGGGAAGAGCAGTCTGTCATGATTTATGAAATGAGACATAATCAATTTGAAAATTCTGAACACATCTTAATGATCACCCAATCACTGTCATTTTTTATTCTTTACAATAATTAGTTAACCCAACAAAACACACCGAAGTACCGATCGTATGAGGCTAGTATCGATCCAATTCCAGTGTTGGAATTGGTATTGGTGATACTATAGATATTTGGATCGAACATCTCAAATGATCACAATAAGGATATCTTCTTCTACTAAGAGAAAAACCTTTAGTGATCAACTTATATGTCAGGAGTATCGGAACAGCTGAGACGCATTTTTTCTAAACACGCTGCGCCAAAAAATGGACCACCCCATAAGTACAGGCCCATAAGTGCTGCTTTTAATCTAATGTAGCCCAATGCATCTGGCTTCTGTGACAATTAAAGTGAATTCATAAATATTTTTATTAAGAACTCGAGAACTTGTCCACTCTCCTCTTTTCACACAGAGGAGCAGCCGAGCAGTTTTAAGTGGGGGGAGCTGTCTATTCAGCACCACCACCAGCATGAAGTGACCCTTTGGGAACAACTACACAAGTCTGCATTAGAGACGAAACAGAAAAAAAAGAAAGAAGTGACAGAAGCATCTGAACATTTGAATCAGAGCACTGGCTGTCAGTTCATGATAAATCTTGCAGCTTTGGAGCATTTGGTGGCAGCACTTCAGAAGCAGGCGGAGGTACGTAGGCTGACTTTGAGTCAGTGACGCTGAGCTGCACAACAACAAGCCTCTCCAACATCTTGCCTTCCACAGCGCTGAATTTGTGTGCGTGTCCGACTCTCGTTTTTCTTCGCGCACTGCGAGAGAAGCTCCGCGTCCTCCGAGCAAAGAAACCCGTCATGAACTCCACAAGGTAACACTCTATTTTTAGCTCTGCGCGACTTTAATTCTTGCCTAATGCAAAATCTCGCTTTCGACACCCGAATGTGATGGGTGATGCGCCTTGGGGGAATGCATCGGTGCCCGTGAGCCTGTGCATCGCTCCTTTCTGTGCAGACTCGAGAAGTATGATTCAACACCGCAGTGTGAATTTTGTTTACAACCCAAATTCTCGGGTGATCGTGTTGTCATGTGGGGGACTGCATGAGCGTACCGGCTGAGTGTATCAACTGTATTGATTCCGTGGAAGGCAGGATAGTGGTTTATCCTGTAACATGCAGTTCTGTGCATCATCACTGCTGAAAGAATTTCACTCAGACGCTCGTCTGACTCAGGCAATAAGAAGGGTGTCAACCCTGCATGCACTAGCCATCTCTCTCAATTTGACAGCAGTGATTGATCATTAGTTGGCCTTTGTTATCACATCAAATGAAGCAGCAAACATGGTACGTGATTTTCTTTAAATGTCTTTAAATCCAGTGTGCAATTGGACCGTGAGCACACACACATCCTTTCTGAGGAACGCTCTGTTTTGAGCTGGATGCAGTTGAGTGGAAATGTACAAATTCTTCATGGAGCCATCTGAAGAGGATCCTAGAGGATAGAAAACCTGGTGCTATTTATAGGTGAAGTGTGGAGGGGTGCTGAGGATTGCTGTGTCAGGTTCCCTCTCTTTCTCTCTCTGCTTCTCTCTCCCACTGAGCAGCTCCTTCTGTTTATACAAAAACGAACAAAAGAGTCAGAGATGAAAGGGAATTTCATCCGCATTAAGAAAAGAAAAAAAATGCAAGCGCAACATCAAAGCAGAGGGAGGCAGAAATGCTCTGTTAATCCTCTTCTCTGTGGTTATCAATGGCGATCTCAAATTAAACACAGTTTGCATTCTGACCCTTTAATCTATAGTTGAAAAACTTTCTAACTTGGCCCTGCTGGGTGTCCGTCTCCATTCTCAAGCACCGCCACCGTTGCTTTGTCCATGTCTGTATATGTCAGCTGGGAGACAAGGCGTAGAAGTTGTAGGTAGGGATTGGTTACACCTCTGTTAAGCCTGTTAGCATGTGTCATTTCTGTTCACTGTCAGCAGGCACTGAGAAGAGCCAGAGATGCTGATGCTTGGGATGCTCCATCACCTCCTACTGACTGGGACGTGTCTCTGTGTCTACGGAGCCCCGTTAAATCTCCCACACTTCAGCCCTACGCACGCCGGCTCCTGTGAAGGACTGTGTGCCAGCTCGATAACAACCACCGGGTCAACACATGCTACAGATTTAAAACCTACACCATCAGATTCCAGACATGAGAGTGACCTGACAGTGAATGTAGGTGGAGGAGGAGGGACTGGCCCACATGAACGACCCAGGGGGACTGATGCAGTGACGCAGACAGAAAATGGGGACAGTCTTGATGGAAGATCTAGGCTGAGTGAGGCTGGTGGAGAGGCATGGAGCCAAAGCGCCGAGATAGAGAAGATCGGGAGCACATCTGAGATGAGAGACTCTGAAAAGCAGTCAGAGTCTGTGGATTCAGAGAGCAAAAAGGAGGATGCACCAGTTCACGGTGAGCATTTAATTCCAACAGGTGGGACAGAGCAGTCGGAAATGGACACCAGTACCCGAAAACGGACTCCAAGTAGATTACTGACCTCCACTTCAGCACCATCACACCTGCAGACTTCGTACAGCCAAAAGAGTAACCCCGCTGGAGCATATGGGACAAAAAGCTTTGATTCTCACTGGGATAAAGACACAGAAAGAAGTTTGCCAGAACCTCCAAATCCTTCTGTTTCCCTCTGGACCCAGACCTCCCACAGTCCCACCCCTCATGTTTTTACCCATCAGACCTCTTCACCTTTGGGAATTTGGGGCCATGACAGCACAACTATGTCCTCACTACCAGACCCATTTTTACCTGAAATCGGACCAAGCCTGATACCCAGAGAGGATGGCCCGGAAAGTCTGTGGACTGAAGCAGCAAGACTCGGCGGAGGTAAGGCAGGACAGTTATGCAATTAATGTTAGCATAAAATAGGCATGCACAGTTTCATTTTATTGGGGTGGCACTCCCTCTACTCCCTGATTCTTCATCAGTTGCACATGTGCACACTAAAAAGTCACAGTATGCCTTCAAAGTGTGCGAGGTATTGCTCCACAGTAATCGTCACCCCAGTAAGAATTCGTTCCAACAACATTCCAGCTTGCTAGATTTCGCAGGGTTTCATAGGGCTTCATTAAAAAGTATGGCAGAAATAGGAATGGCATATCCAGCAGCGGATTTTGCCTTTGATGATTGGCAAAGAAGGCGCCTCTTTTTGCAGACTCCACTTTGAACCCCAGCTGGGACCCATGGCAGTCTAATTACTTTCTATTCTTGACTCGAGTCTGAAAAAAAAGAACACACACACACACAAGCCTGGAAAAGGCTGGTGGCAAGGTACGTTATACAGCTCCGTGGAGGAGTCAGCCCCCTCCTCTGTCTCTCTCTCTCTCTCTATATATATATCCATATATATAAATATATATGGATATATATGTTTAGCCCCGAATGTCCTCTCACTCCTTCTCACCCTTCATACTCTCCATTCAGGCTATTGTGAAAGGGCCAAGCTGGTTATTATTCAGTGTGTCAGGACAGGGAATTGGATTAAAGACGTCTGTCTGAGCCAGTGTGCGTCCATGTGAGGATTGTCTGTTTGATGAGACTTTCTCCCAATGGCAAAGGAAACTCAACTCCCAAAATAGTCTTATGTAAAAGGATTGCAGCGTTCAGAAGCATTTTTCCACCTCCTTCAGAATGCTTTGGACTAAAGGTAGTAACAGTTTCTCTTGTGACAGCCCCCCTTCCTGTGTGCTAGCCTCTTATCTCAAAAGAACATTTTTTTCCAAACCATCTTCTTTTCATTGTGCCTTTGCTGCATTGTTTTGAAGCAGTTTATAATGAGAAAGCTGCGTGAGCAAAGAAGCTGTTTCAAAGGGCTGCTTTCTGTCATAAATACTACATAAGCTACAGTATGTGCTGAATACAGCTGCTGCTTCTCTGTAGAAAACATACATTTTTAATTTTAGCAGTCAGCTGAAATGTGTGTAGAGAGACAGCGAGACGCCTGTCTCATCGTCATTTGTCTTCGTTCAGTCAATAAATAAAAGCCAGCTGATCGGAAACGTTCCAATTAGATTGTGATGCTACACACAGTGATTCTCCATGTGACTCTGAGCTTGTCTTGGCACCACCTGCAGCGGAAACTGCCCTCCCAATGCCCCAGGATGAATCCACAGAGGCCACAATGTCATCGGAGGCTCTCCCTCTCATCTTTGAGCCTTTTGAAGACATCACATCTGAGAGTGCGACGGCGGCAGCAGCAGCGGTCACCCACGTGTCAGGCAGCAGCCGGCCCAGAGGGCTTCCTCGGTCAGAGGCAGGTCTGGACCAGCTGGTCACCGTAGAGAGTGACAGAGACGGTCCATCACATGCCTCACCCGTCCTTATTCCAGACTGGACGTCACCTTGGCAGACATCTGGCAGCGAGCTCCTAGAGCCATTCAGTTCCTCGGGTCCATCTGCTTCTCAGCAGCAAGTCAGAACTGAGCCGGACGACCATTCGGAGAAAGGTGAGACAGATGATGTGGCACGACCCGAATGTGGATATTAGATCATATGGAATCATGATATAAAATCATACATATAGTCTGTGTGTAATGTGTAAATGTGCCATATAAATAAAATCAACATTGCCATTCAGTTTTTTTTCAAGATTTAGTCAATTTCCTACAAATTAAAAGTATTTCATGGTGGTGCCAAAGTAGAACTATAATAGGGATCAGAAATTTTAACTGTTCAACAACACTGAACATTTTCTCTGTGTGAAGTCGCCTCGGTGGGTGGAGGTGAAGTTTTTTGGCCTTTATTGGTAGGTTTCACGTTTACATTTACCTTTTCTAAGTTTGCTTCTTGCCAGACTCCGTCTGACACTGACAAAGTGGTTGAATCTTTCATCACTACCACTTCATTGTGGCATGAATTGACCCAACAGCTGCAGAGACAGCAGTATTGTATACTGTGCATGGCTTTTGAAGTTGCGCTCCTGCAAACACGTACAGCTGTGCTCACACTGCTCCTGCTGTCCTCTTATTCTGTTTTTCATTTAGCAAACGTAGTCTCTGCGAGGACACTAAACCTGGAAGACAACGTGTCCTCGGCCGGCCCCTCCCTCTCATCTTTCCAGCAAGCAATGACAATGGTAACCATGACAACCCATCAGCCAGCACACAAATCCACATCAGAGGAGATGGACTCTGAGGGTAGGACAATTTTTAAAATGCCACCTACAAGCCACTCCATTTGCGAAAATGTTCATGTTCAGTCATAACACGTGTCCCTCTGTACATCCTCCAACGCTCCTGGATGATTTTTCATTATTCTCCACAGAGGACCTGGAAGATGACTTTGAGAACTCTGAGGAATCGGTGGAAGAAGACAGTGAAGAAGACCAAACAGAAACATCTAAAACATCCTCGACGCAGCCTCCATACAGTCTCATCCCACCACCTCCCATCTGGGTTCAACGCAACCAGGGGCTGAGTATGAGAACACAATTTCTAACCCATATTTTTAATCAGCAGTGGGACATAACTTTTAGTATTAGCACTTCTGCAAACATGTGTTGCCCTCTTATAAAAGACCTACAAAAATAAAGAAATTTTCAGCTTATCAATTTTCAGATCTGTTGCTCTGATAAACGAATGTCTCTTTTCTCCCAGTGCGTAGCTGGGTGGAGCTAATCAGAGAAAAGGTAAGCCTACCCTCTGCTGTCTGTAAAAAAGGTCAATTTTTCTTTTACCTTGCCTTGAGGCGACGGATGACTCACTGATATATCTTTTTCTTTTGAGCTGCCAGGGTTTTCTTTAAGGTGCATAGTGTAAATATTTGTTACATGTTCATAGTTTTCAGTGGGTTGCACAGTTAAAATAGTTTGATGACGATCAAAATATAGATTCGTGCCAGGTATACTTAATAAAGAATGCTTAGGTCATTTTTCATAATCAACTACAGTATGTTAGCTAATCTGTATAGGGTTGGGGGTGGATAAGCGGGAGGTGGCGGCTGGGGAGAGGGAGGTCTGGCCTTCTCTGCTGAGAATGCTGCCCCCATGAACCAGCCCCGGATAAGTGGAAGATGGTGAAAGATGATGGATGGATAGGTTTGGGTTTGACCTCTATGCCATCACCCTCTACAGGCGGGTTACGTGTCCGGGATGTTGGCCCCTGTGGGTATCGGTATCACAGGGGCCCTGCTAATTGTTGGCGCCCTCTACAGCATCAGGATGATTCACCGCAAGAGGAGGAACAGCTTTAAACACCAGAGGAGGAAGGTCAGACAGCAGGAGGTCAATAACTTACTTTCTTGTTTTCACTCGTTATTGTTGACCAGTCACATGGAGCAGGTCTCTGTGGATCTTAAATGCATAAGCTCAACCTTAAAATGATTTTTCCCTCTCCAGCAACCCCGAGAACCCGGCACCAGCCGTCAGGACCAAGCCATGCTGCTGGCCGACAGCTCTGAGGACGAATTCTGATGAGAACCTTTTGGGCCTCTTTTGTTGGTGACCAGCCGCTATTGCTCCTAAACTGGATGTTTAGCAAACACCCCCATCGCTACTGCATCTCCACTTACCCTGGGGCTGTTTGGGTATGACTCCTCTGATCCACTGAAAGGGACTGAGCATAGGGCAGTATTTGCATAGGTGGCGCACAGGTCAACCAGGCACCCACCTCCCTTTCTGAAATTATCTGAGCACTTGTCTAAATGTTGTCAGATGCTGCTGAGTCTAAGAGTGTGGTAGGATTGGTGTTTTCCACCTTTTTTGACAACAAAAATAACTAAATAAATAAAAATAATAATGCATTGAGGGAGCGGTATTCGTAGGATGGAAGTGTTGCTGGCAAATTAAAAGGGGGGGATGTGAAAGCCAGCATGTTTTCCGTCAAGTTATACATTGAATGAAAAGTGACGTGACACAAATAATGTAAATACATTACATGTAGTACATGTAGCTGACTGGGGGTCAGTTGTGTTAGTGTAAATAAAGTCTTATGTATTCCTAGACTTCAATAATTTTGGGAAAACTGCTAATTTACAGGAAGCTGGATTAGATCACTGGAAGCATATCTGTCTGTAAACTGAAACTAACAGCTAGCCTAGCTTGGTCCAACGATAACAAACATGTTGGCTAACATTTCCAGAACTCACTACGAAATCAATCTTTAAAAAAAACAATAGAAGAAATTTAAAGTATTAGTGTCCTCTTAATTGTTTTCTAACCATCAGACAGAGTTAGGCAAGCTTCAGGCAAAGGTAAGCTAAAAGCTACTGAGCTAAAAAAAAGCTACAGGACTGTGCAAAAGTCTTGATACGCCCTGCATTTCTTACTATTTTGCAATTAATTTGGTAAACAGGTAGTGTTTTATTTAAAGCTGCAAACAGCTTGAACTCTCTTAAGCAGCTTTCTTGTTATTTAAGTTTTCAGGAACAGTTCTCCAGGCTTCTTGAAGGACATTCAACACTCTTCTTTGGATGTTGGCTGCCTTTTGTTCTGTTCAATAATGCTGCTTCAATAATGTTGACGTCCAGGCTGTGAGAAGCCCAATCCACAACTGATAGTATTACTCTGTCAGGTATGTTTTTACTGCATTGCTAAAAAAAATAAATAATTAAGCTGGGGCTCTGACAGTACTTTGGCATTCCATCAATTTTGACAAGATCCCCAAAACTACTGGCTGAAACGCTGCCTCAAACCATGACAGAACGCAGTTAAGTGATTGTTGGACACTTATTTTTGCATCTTTCTTCTGACCTCCATGGTATTTATTGATAATTAACCAAAATCTGAAGATTTTCATTCATCACTCCGTAAGACCTCTTGCCAATGATTTTCAGTCCAGCTCTTGCATACCTCGGTCTTTTCTCCATTTCCCCCCTTCCTTAAAAATAGCTTCTCGATAGCTACAGAGAGCACTAAGATCATTTCTGATGAGGCTTCAGTGAAGACGGATCAACTGAAGGGCCAGGTCTTTGCTGGATTTTTCCAATTTCTTAAGGACAGGACTTTCAAATACTGTTCATCTGCTGTAGTTTTACGTCTGCCACTTCTTTTTTCCTCAAATATTTTAAGGCCACACTGAACACCATGCCAAGACATGCCAGTATTTTTTGCTAATAGCTCTTTAGGAGTCACCTTGTTGGTCTAAAAATACGGTTTCATATCTGTCAAACTGGAAATGGAAACAAATCAAGTGACAGGCTGCTATTAACAAACTGCCTAAAGGTACAATTTAAATTGGTTCTTCACCAAGTTGTCTATTACACTGGTTAATCTCTTGAGTTAGGTGCCTTTTTTATTCTTGAATGATTCATAGGTCAGTATTACAAAATGAACATTCCTCTGAAAATGGTCAGGTAGAAGGACTGGACTGAAATTAAGTGAAAAAGCAGCCAATTTCATGCCAAAGAAAAGCCTGGAGAACTTTTGAAGTTACACCTCTAAAAAAATAAAGTCTGTCTGTATTTATTTCCAAGCAGCCAGACAAAGAAATGAAGCGCAGCTCAAGAGCT
The DNA here is from genome assembly GCF_963969265.1 of Rhamphochromis sp. 'chilingali'. NCBI lineage: Eukaryota > Metazoa > Chordata > Actinopteri > Cichliformes > Cichlidae > Rhamphochromis > Rhamphochromis sp. 'chilingali'. Next base: position 5,087,721 of record NC_137932.1, read on the forward strand.
TTGCAAAGTACTAGAAGTCTCTACCATCTATATTATCTTCACACACACTTGACAGACATCATAGTAGTATTAAACTCTTTTCCAACTCTTCTTAACCTCCTAGGACCTGGCATCCACATATGTGGACATCACATTTTTGGTTATTTAGACCCAAATACTCAATTTTGCTCTACAAGGGCCTGATATCCACTTACGAGGACATTATACTGCTACTCTTCTGTCGAAATTTTAAACGAATATCCTCATTTGTGGCCCTCATTTTTCTTAGAAACAAAAATCAGGTAACCCCCCCCCCCAAAAAAAAATCTGGTATTTCTTTGTTTTTACATTCATCGGGCCCCGATATGCCCAAATATCAAAGAGGAATTAAAGATGCATGCTGTGGAAGAGTTTGGGTCTTAGAAGGTTAAGGAAGTAAATAAGCATTTTCTCCCAAAATGTCAAACTATTCCCGATAGAACCTGTCACATTTGCTTGGTTTAAAGTGTGAAATTTGTGCAAATGCAAACGTTTTATTGAAAGGCATCTGTTCATATTAGTTACTGTGAGAAACACGTGCAAAATACCACCATCCTATAAAAGTATGTAGCATAATGCGATATGAACTCACTGCCACTTACAACTCCATTTTTGTCCCTAAGTGCATGACTGAGCTTCAGTCGATACATACGCCGACTTGCTGCAGAGATTTCCCATAAATTAAGTGTTCCTATTGGCTGGAAGAGCACAAACACGAGACAAGAAAGCAGATTCATATTTCCGTGTGTGCTGATCTGCTGCTGACGTGAAGGGTTTTGTCGGACGCTCTCGAACCAGAATTTTACCTTGCTTGGATAAAATGAGCAGAAGTCAGGTTAAGTTTAAAATCTCGTTTTTGAAAGATAAATTCAAGAAACTTCTCTGCTGCAGTCCAGACAGAAAAGAGGCACAAAGCAGTTCTAGGTATTTGATGCACATTTGTTATCCCAATGTTAATAAAGTGTCTTTTGTTTGGGGAAAAAAAAAAAACATTTTCTGTAACTTCATGAACCATCTGACATGCTTAATGAACAAATGCCTGTTTATACAATATAATACTGTTTTAGGGTATGTGTGATGTAAAATGGTAGACTCTTTTCCCCCCTCTTGATGTGGATGTGATCAAATAAACAGCTCTTTTTGATGTCTGATTGTGACTTCTTTTTTTTGACACACAGATACAGCCGCTTCAGACAGCAGACAAGACAACCCAGTTTTACAGCATTAAAAAAAAGAAAAGAAAAAAAATCTAATAATTTATTTCTGTGTTCTTTTTCCACATTAAATAAAAGCTATTGGACATTTCCGGATCAAAAATAAATCAAGAGGGGACAGGAAGAGGAACAGAGAAAAACAGACATGCAAAGAAAAGAAAAACAAAACTTTTGCTCTCCTCTTTTCACACTTCGTAGATGGTAGAAAGGCTGCAGAAAGCCCCTGTGGACCAGCTGCTCGCTTGTGTGGTTTTGTGTCACACATCGACTGCCAAAACAAATGCTAATAATAATTATCTGATCAATGAACTTACATCAACTGAGAAATTAAGGGTTATAAATTTAGGATTTCAGTCACCCGAGGTCATGACAGCACAGTGGATGATCAGGATGAGGGGAGGGGGAAAAAAAAACAACTGTTTCTGATGTCATTTCAGGGCAAAACTGAGTCTCTGAGAGAAAACTGGGTAATGGATGCAACGCCACAAGGCACAGCTCCAAACTGATTATTGATGACGAAGCCCTTCGGTCTGTGAGCGTGATCTGAACACAGCCACTGTGGCAGGCTGTAATGCCCATATATACCCTAATGGAACCGCGACAGTTTGGCATGACTGAGGCAAAGAGACCCAGTTCCTTCAAAACTGAAAACACCTCTGTTTGAATGAGGAAGATGGGTGGGACCTCCAGAGTAAACCACAAGTAGTTTGATAAAAATCTAAACAGTGTCTGATGAGCAGCAAAGGTAATAGTTGGCGTTCGGGGATCTATAGATTGTTTTTGTACTTTCACATCATCTCTGGATGGGGTTAAAGTAGCACAGAAATTAAAAATAAAAATCAAATCTGATAAATCAACACAATTCGCCCCAAACCCAACAGATGACCAAAAAAAAAAAAAAAAAAACATGCTTTCAATATATTCAACGTAAAGAACACTCGTATACAAATCTGAAAAAACAAAAGTTGTCCATTGTTCCAAATGCATACAGACACAAACTTACATAGACAGACCATTATGTGGGTGGCGACTCTGTAAACATCTACTCTCCCTTCCAGTCCTCGGCTCCTGGGGGTGTACCAGCTCAGCTCAGTGGTTGAAAAAGGGGGAATAAACCATTAAAATACATTAAAACTCCCTGTGACTGTTTGCTGAAAGCATGTGTCTGTTCTGGTGCAGCAGATTTTAAAAGAAAGAAAGAATTGAAATAGTGCCACATGGCAGCCCGCTGTGGTGCTTTCTACTTTCAATATTGTGGAGAAAAAGCACACAGATGCCCAATTGCATAATTTGTTCTTGCATTTGCAACCTGTGAAAAAAAGAGGTTTTTTCGCCCATCAACAACCACTGCAATCCGTCTTTCTGCCTTCGCTACAACACCAAGCACTAACCCTACTCCTGAAAAATAAAGGTCCACTTTTTTTTGTTCCTTCCTGTATCTAACAAGGAGTTCTTGTTGTCCTTATAAGGCCAGAACAAAATGGCAGCACCTTTTAGAGGCTCGATTTTCCTGTACGGGGCAGGGACAGGGTGGGGTGGGGGACTCTGAAAGTAGAGATGTAAAGGTCTAACAGAACATGATCCATACCATTGTCAAAAACAGCAGGAGACACACATTCATACTCACGCATACACACTGCAGCAAATTTCCAAAGAAGTGCATCTGACCTTTGTTCAAGCGAGCTTTCTTTGCCGCTTTAGTGTGTCGTCGGTCTGCCCGGGCACATCCGTTCGCAGGAAAGGAGATCTTAGAATGTTATAGCGAGGTTGGCGGTGCGTCGGGTTAACGCGCCCGGGAAGTGCATTGTGGACTCGGCCGCTTGAGAGCGGCATGAGGTTATACAGGTGTCAAGTAGACAAATGGAAACAAAGTTAAAGTGAACAAAAGAATAAAATATAATCTGGTAAGAATACTTCTCAATTTTTCGCTTTTTTTTTTTTTTTTTTTTTTTAATTTAAATTGCACGCACACAGCACACTCATACAGGAATCCAGCATACGTAACACTTTGTCTCGGATCTCGCGCTTTGGTGGACCGGAAGCGGCTGCAGAGGTTTGCCCACTCAGCGGGCAGATCGCTGTGGCCGCGGCTGTCGGCGCTGATAGGTTTGAGTGGCACTCACGACGAGGAGATTCAGGCTAATATTGCAAATTAGTAGGAGAGGAGAGGTCGGACCACACCATCATTGGTGAGGAGTCTCTTTTAAACATGCTGTATTCTCCTTTTTGTTTTGAGAGGGGGGGGATTTTCCAGTAGCTGTCAGTGCATTTGGGGAGAAAAAATAAGTTATGATCTGCAAAAAAACAAGCAAACAGAAAAAAAAACTCCTCACCCACGTCCTGTCTAGGTTTGACGATGAAGACACCGAAGCTTAAAACGGTCCACGAGTCGGGCAAAGCTTGAGGTGCTAATGGAGTGATTTGTTTCAATCAGCTGCTCTGCGCCAACATGCGTACACAAACACAGGATGGGCTTCTTGGAGAGGGAGTTGGGGATTGGCCTCAGTCTGAGTTAGTCGACAAGCTCTTATTCCCGCACTCACATTGAAACAAAAAGCATGCATATCTTTACAGGCTTCAGTCCTGGGGGCTGAGGCAGGTGATGGAAGCAGCGGCAGCAGCAGCAGCAACGGGGGAGGGGGTGCTGCACCTGCTGGACAGGATGGGGAGACAAAAACATACCAAGCACGCGCAGTCATACAAACGTGTTCTTCACTCGCTCACAGTGAAACCAACAGCAAATGACAAAAACAAAAAACAAAAGCCACTTGCTTTCTGAAAAACACCAGGCGGTACAAACACACAAACTATAGCTTTTTCCGTCCCCCTGCCCAACATATAAGGTTAAAAAAGAGAAAACAAAACAAAAATGAACTCCACAAATATCTTCCCAGTCTGTGTTTACCGCTCCACTTCCTTGTTTCATGTGGTGATGATTTTTTTTTTTTTAAAGTTTTTTCCTTGTGTTTTTTAAAAGTCTGCTTTGTCCCAGGTTCTGCAGGATTTTGGTGTGGTGCCTTGTCCTTTTTGTTTTGTTATTTTTTTGTAGGGGGTGGAGTCTGGATGCACATCCTCACTTGAGCTGCCTCACACCTGGTCGAACAGGCGCCCCCGAGCTTCCAAGGTTGCAATGTCCCCCATTCAATGAGGTCACCCTCACTCGCCCCGCCCTCGTCACAGAAGGCAGCGGGAGACCCCCCCGTCGTGTAACACCTGGTGGGATTTCAGTCCATTTCTGCCTAAACGCTTGTTCAGAGGTCAAGGATAAAAGGAGGGTGTGTCTGCTTGTTTTATGCATACTTATGTGCATACTCCTTGGACACAGGTATATGTGTAAGTGTGTGTGTGTGTGTGTAGGTGTCTGTATGTGTGACTATAAGAGTGAAATGACCAGGGCAGAGCTGAGGCCGTCAAGCTGATAAGTGTTCGAGGTGAACAGCACCTGCTGTCCCGTCCTCCTCCCATCCCTTCTGTTTTCTGCTAGCGGAGCCACAGTTTGAGCCGCAGCGCGTCCACTCCGTTCAGGTAGTATCTGAAGAGCCGCTTGTCTCTGACAAAACCCAAGTTTTCGTAGAGCTTCAGGGCTGATTTGTTGGTGATCTCAGTCTCCAAAACAACCTGGGAACACACAAATGAGTGCGTGAGTGAGCTGACTGAATTTTGGAGCCTGTACTCGTTATTTGGTCGTTCGTGATTGTTTGGACTTGAACTCTTTACCTGAAGAATAAAAAAAAAAGTTAACAATACTGAAAATGAACTCGTTTGCCATCATGGGATCAACATAAAATTTCCTCTCTTTTTCACCATACACTGCCTTTACTTGTCCCCATTTTTCAGCCATTCGAGACTGATTTTCTGTTAAACAAACCTCACTCCCTTGCTCCTAACCTGCTAGCTCCAGGCCTTTTCTAGACAGGAGGGCTGTTCAGTCACCACTGTGGTGGTCCTCAATATTAGCCACTCTAACCAGAACAGATGAAAAGCTGGTACATCTGCTACTAATTTGAGAAACAGCCCAGTCCAAGACAGTGGAGGTCCAGCAAATCCACAGGATAAGACTCCTATAAACATTGCAAAGAGCATTTTTCTCCCATATTGGCTTCTCTTTATTGGGCCCCTGTCAAATCCAGAATTAAATTTCAAATCCATCTCCTCACATACAAGGTCTTGAAAAATCAGGCCCCATCTTATCTTAAAGACTCTCAATAGAGCACTTCACTTCGCTCTCAGGCTTACTTGTGGTTCCTAGGATATTTAAAAGTAGAATGGGAGGCAGAGCCTTCAGCTCTCAGCCCCTCTTCTGTGAAACCAGCTCCCAATTTGGATTCAGGAGACAGTCTCTACTTTTAAGTTTAACATTTCCTTCTTAATAAAGCATATATAGTTAGGGTTTCTTCCTGTTAAAGGGGAGTTTTTCTTTCCCACTGTCACCAAGTGCTTGCTCATAAGAGGCTGTTGGAGTATTTTCTGCATTATCGCGGGGTCTCTGAGGTGACTCTTGCTGTGATTTAACGTTATACAAATGAAATGAAATTAACAGCTGAAATATTTTCAGGGGACAGCAAACACTTTAGACATCAATATGCACTTGTACAGTATATAGTGACAGCGTTTCCTCACCTTAGAAACCTTCAACTGCAACTGTGACCAATAAATACTCAAACTCTAAACCTACCTTACTTGTGGTGTTATATCTTGGTAGCTAACAAGCTGTAGGTGCAATATTTAAGTTGCTATTGCAAATCACTGCTTTTATAAGAGAAGATATTTGGATAGAAAGCATGAGCACAGGACACTAAAGACCCACCCACACATTTGCTTGTTCTTTTTCTTTTTTTAAATAAGTAAAAACATATCCTATAAAAACATGTACCGTTTGTGTGTGCACATTCAAAGCACTGGATATTGCTGGGTTGTATCAGAGTGTCAGCTCTTTGGTCTCAACCAGCAAAGAGACTGAAGAAATCGTAACGCTGTATCACATGTTTCATCTTCTAGAGGAATTCAAAGTCTGCAAAGGAAGCAGCGTGCATGTTTGCCGTTTTCAGGGAGAGGCAGAGCATATGAAATAGTTTATGGTAGAGGATCAAGGTTACCAGCTAGTTTAGATAAGTGAAGGACAGCCCAGGAGAACTGGACCTTGAAATAAAAACGGCTTTAAACAGCTATAAATGTTCTCTCTTTCGGTTTGTGTTCCTTTCAGAAAACCTACAACTTAGAATGGAATGCCAACAGTGTAACATGTGCTTATACTATTGATTTTATGTAGGATGCATATTTTCACAGTACGACTGAATATGCTGGCACTCTGGCTTGAATAACGGCTCTTATGTAATGTGTGCAAATGTGTTAAAGTTTGGTTCATAAACAGCGCCACTGGGTCTAGCTCGCTTACCTCGTCGCAGTCGCCCTCCACCATGGCATAGATGGCCTTTTTCACCAGATTAGTACCTGAAACAAAACAGTGGACTCTAAGTAAGAAGCTAAACCCATGTATGGTCTCCATCTCCAATATATTAAAGTATAATGTTACTCATCACTCTGAGTGCAGAGTCTATCTAAACGGTGCATTTGCATAAAGAGATTTGGTTGCCCGGGACAGCAGAGAAGACGGTGAAGGGAGAGACTGAATATTCTGAAGAGGAGCGCCGAGATCTCACCGATGCTTTTCCTTCTGTGTTTCGAATCCACGGCCAGCATGGCAATGTAGCCTCGACGAAACATCTTCTTATGCATGTCAAGCTTACATACAATGGCTCCGACACACTCCTGCTCCACCATGGCCTGCGAGAAATGCACACAGCAAAAAATACACGCTCAGTGGTTACAAGTGTCCACTGGGGTGGCCACTGACAGCCTAGCAACCGTTCCTCTGAAGTTCCTGTCATCCTGCCAGTTCAGCTGGCTCCACGTGCTGACCTCTGACCTTTTTATCTTTTTTTTTAAATAGCACTTCCTCTTCTGTCACATGTGGTGATCCAGCCAAAACTGGAAATGGGATGTTTTGGACCTTGATGGCCACAGAATGAAAAGAAGGCAGGCCAGTGTTTTCAAAGCAGAAAATTCTACCATGACACAGCACATGCAGAAGGAAACCTAAGGCACATTACTCTCTGCTAATACTGACGATTAGGATTTTATAATTGCTTTATGTTACAAATCTGTACATATGAGTGGGCTGGCACATTTCTTGATTCATTAATAACCTAAAAAACTGAATCAATGTTGGATCTGTAACAGCAGAAGACAGGTTGTTTACTGCCTGCCAGCAGTAAAATAGAAACAAAGCTTATGATCTGAAATGTTATTGACATGTGTGTGCTTTAGCTTCAGTGGAGGTCAGCTGTGACAGGCTTGGATGTGAAAAACAAAGCTGTCACACCCAACTCCTATAATGCTCCTGCAACTCAGAGTAACCAGTCAGACTTCATAACTGTGAGCGGTGCGTTCAATCTACTACTTACCAGAAAGCAGAGCTGCGGCCAGTTGTGGATGAAGTACCTGTACGTGTAAATTGAATAAGGCTCAGATAAGTCCTTGGTGATCAGTCTCATGATCCACGGCATCTGAAGTTCAGACTCGTAGCGGACATAGCGGATGCCGTGGTTATCCCCGGGGGAATCGCTCAAGTCGAGCCGGGCGAGCTCCTCGGCCGGCGGCTGCTGCAGGTCAGCCTGGCTCTCCTCACCGCCGGGCCCAGCAGCGTCCGGCTGCTCGTCACTCGAAGGTCTAGAGGGCGGCGTGTGGTCCAACTCTTTTCCCGCTTCGCAGGCCGCCTCAGCTGTAGTGAAACCCGGCATCCCGTTCACGCTATTGTTACCATGAGGAGAGTGACTGCCGTTTTTGGAACAGGGGCTGTGGCCTTCGTGTTGGCAGTGCTCACTATTGTTCCTAGCGGCAGGAGCCTCCTCGTTGCTGCCAATGCTGTTGTCACAGTTGTCTACGGACGATCTGGGATTGTCAGGCCGGTTTCCTACGTGCTGGTGACTGTCAGGGTCCTCTGAGGGGCTTGCCAAGCCGTTCAACTGCTGCTGCTGCTCTCGGGCTTGCATTTTGAGGTGAAGCGCCGCCGGGCTAGCTCGCGCTAGCATGTTTTTCTGCTTCTTCTTGACCGACCTTTTGACTTCGTTTACCGACTGAGACTTCGTCCCTGTACCGGCAGGCACACACTGCTCCCCGTGGCACGCCGGCACGCCGTCTTCCACCGCCGGTTCCGCGCTCCCAGCCGCGGGGAAAAGAGGAATTTCAGCCGGGGATGCAGGCAGTGCGCTACTAGGCCCAGGCGGCACTGTGGCCATCCCACTGCATTAAGGTGGTGATTGACACTTGGAAAACGTTGAACACAATTTCATCCACAAGGCGAAGGCATATACAACCAATGTACGAGCTAGTTCATCGAATATTGCATAAATCCAGGGTTTTCTGGGGCGATAACGTTTCCGCTGGCGATGGTTGTCGCTGCTTTCTCCTCGATTTCCCTGCTGCCGCAAAGTGCCGTCGCAGCAAACGCCATTGCAACGGCATTCATACACGTTTTACGACAGTAGTGTAAAGCATGGCTGTTGTACGGTTTTTCCCCACTTCCATTGCCCCCTGCCCCCCGAGCCTCTTTTTGGTCATCCTTGTGAAACTTTTTATATTGTTTGTCAAATTTATCTAACCAGTCAATATTGATATTTACCTCCTTCTGTTCGCCTTTATGTTCTGTCTGCTTTAAATAATACATATGTTTGTGTCGTACCCTGCATTGCCACACTGTACTCACAACATTGTGGTAATGCAGACCTCTTCAACACTGGATAAGTCAAAGGTGACTGAAGAAGTCCTTTTGCTGCCCCGTTAAACCCAAGAACATATCATTCCTTACCAGCAGAGGGCGCCAAACCGAAGCTTTAGCATATGGAATAGTTTTGTAAGCGCAACAACAGCAACACTGCATTTTCTCCACAAGATGTCGCCATTCGACCAGTTTGTCGCTTCATCCTGCAAAGATGGTGCAAGTTTGTGCGTGTATGTCCAGTAGTATCCAATCATGGCCTACTGTCCTTTCCAGAAGCATACTGTAGGCTGCTGTTAATTCATCATTCCCAGGATGCTGTGAAGCAGGAAAACCACAACTCTGCAGCGGTTCATATTACACTCAACATGATAATAATACAAAATAATTTGTTTTCTGTTTATATTTACATTTAACCATTTCCCTTAGTCTACTAAGGAACATATTCATATTCTTCTTTCACTTTTATTACGTTTATTTCCTTTTAAGGTTTCATTTTTCCTTAACCTTTATTAGACACAAAAGTACAGAGAGCTGACAGAGAAGCATGGAAAGAGTGGAGGGAATGACATGCAGGAAATGGTCTGGGGCAAGCCTCAGTAGCAGCCTTTGGCATACGGATCACCTGCTCAACCACAAAACCTATATACATTTGTCTTTGTAATCAAAATAGTCTAGGCTCACATTAGAGGAATAATCTCCAGATAAAATTTGCCAGGTGCACAAGTCATGAGTTTGAGTATTGGAACAGAGTTTGTGATATCATGTGCCAAGAAACCCCCCCAGAAAATAACAACCAAAAACAAAAATTTTACAGGAGGCAGCAGCCTGCCTGTGGAGAGCGAGAGGAGAGAGATTGTGTGCCAGCATAGGAAGGAGAAGACAACAACGCAGAAGACTGCACAGGGGTCCTTCCCCTGTTACACTGTGAGGGTGAACACAAAGTGTGAGGTCACTGAAACTCAAATGTAGCGACAGGAAGTCAAGTGATTCTGAAAAATGTTGTTACTGTACTATTCTGTTGCACACAATGGGCCATGTTTTATTACCACAGTACCTGTTTCTGAGTATCGATGCTCCTCATGCCCTGGTAACTGTGTTACACATCTTTGTGTCACCACGTGCTTTTCCCCTCACAAAACACACACATTTAGGTAAGCCTGAAATCAGCATGACATTACAGAGTATTAACTTTGATATTTTTAAAATAGCAGTACAGTGCTCTAATTATTCAGTGTCAGCAGGAATTCATAGGACAAGAACTTCAGGAAACGAGAAGATAAATTATGCATTTCTAGTATCCACACAGATTCTGACCAAATATTTATATATGTTGACTCCCCTTATCTGTAAGGTTGTTTTTGGTGGTGATGACTTATTTATTTGAATCAAAGGTTTTGGGTGAGTTCATTCTAAGAGCTGTAAAAACTGTAATGCTTAGCTCTTGTCAAAGACATAAAGCTTATCCTTTTCACAAGGTGTTCTTTAACAAGATAAATGAGATGTGTCTTTTAATCTCAAAACAGACAAAATGGGTGAAATCAACCATCAGTGTATGTGTTACATCTTCATCCTTTGGCTGCTACTTTTTAGGGGTCGCCACAGCAGATCATCTTCCTCCAACTCACCATATCCCTACCACACTCCTCTGTAACACCAACCCTCTGCATGTCTTCCTTCACTACATCCATGAGCCTCCTCTGTGGTCTTCCTCTTTTCCTTCTGCCTGGCAGCTCCATCTTCAGCATCATATTTGTCTTGCCTGCCAGCACGAAAGTTTGCTTTCTTTTCCTTAACCCTGGAGAACCCATGGGGTCAGAGCCGACCCCAATGGTTTTCTAGGGAAACCATGGGGTCAAATTTGACCCCATGGTTTCTCCAGGGTTAAAGTCCTGCTTTTTCTGTAATCGATGGTCAACATTTTGGATGTTTCTTCTTGCTCTACGTCTCTTCCTTACCTCAGGGTAGACCTTGACAGATACTCCAGCTTTTTCTCAGTTTTTCTGGCAGATTTCTTGCAACATTTATACTCATCTTAAGTGGAGGGAATTTCAAATGAATTCAAATCTGCAGCAAAAACACTGTGACCTGCCGTACCTTTCCAAAAACCCTTTAAATCACGCATCAAAATTCAGCTTCTGTGTTGATGACTAAATAGTTTCCACAAGACACATATAGGTGTCTTTCCTCTGCATCCATATATCCTTACTCTTGTTCCTCTCAACTTCCATAAATATGTTTTCCAAAATTAAAATTATTGGCTTGCACCTGTGGCCACAGAACACAATTTAAACTATACTGCACATTTTGTTCACAAAGACGTGCCCGACTAATATTTGCTCAAACTGTGGACAGTTTTACCAAAACGAGGCAAGGATTTGAAAATCGTCTAGCAGTATCGCTCTGTAGCGCCCTCCAGCTGTAGCTCCAGGTACTCTGAAGTGGATCGCTTTCTCACAAAGACACAGTTGAGTCCAGTCGGCCTGCCACAACCAGACCATGACACAAAAGGTCTAAGTGGGAGCGCTAGATGCTAGAGAGCCTGACTTTGCTCTTTCATGCTAACACGGATTGATCTTTCAGTCGTTGTCCGTCCTACACAGCTGCCATGAACATACGCGAGTTTTGAAAGGGAGTCATATTTTACGTATAAATATACATTACAGAGAAAGAGGCCGAGATAGGAGGGAGAGAGAGAGACGTCTCTTTTAAAGCTAAGCCTTGGGGCTGAGAACTCTCTGAAGAGCTGGAATCAGACATGCACAATCAGTTCCCCTCTTCAAATCTCCTTTGCAGGCCTATCTACTTGAACAGGCTTCTCTTAATTACTTTCTCTATCACTTAGGCGAGCCGTGGCTGGGACGAGGAGCAGCAGCGTCTCTGCCAGAGACATTTGGCTGGTTTGAACCCATATTTTTATAGGCCTATCTTCTTTCTCACAAGCCTGTCCCACACCTTCTCCCCGCACCACCACCACAACCGCCGCAGCCACCGCCACCTTTCTTCCCTCCTTGCCTTGCTTTCATTGCACGCTGCTCTTGTCTTTCCGTGGCTCTCCCCTATTCCAAATATCTCCAGGGTGTCAGTTGCGTCATGTGACTGGTGCGCTTGTGATTACAGCAGTTGGCAGACGTGCTAATCTATGAGGAAGAACCCAAAATATCTGGAGAAAAAAATGACAGCATGTAAAAGAAGCATAAGGTCAGTATGGAGATCAGCGTAGAGCGAGAACACGGTAAAGACAACTCAGGGTTGACACTGAAACCCGAATTCCCTCCTCTTTCAAATCTCTCCGCCTGTCTTCCTGTCTGTCTGAACCGCTCTCAGGGGCTTGAGGCCAAACTTTGGACCCCCTCCTCTCTTCCTCTCTCATGCTCCTGCCTGTCACATTGGCTTGCTCCCCTCACTCTGCTCACTTCCCTGTGTCCTCCTTCTTCTTCTTCTCCTCCTTCTTCGATTTTTTTTCCCTTCTCTTTTTGTCTGGCGTCTGGTCCACTAGAGCTGTATTTAATTAGTTTCTGTTGGGTTAATTAGGGGCTAAAGTTAGGGGGTCGGACCAGAACAAAAGCGGGTCAGGCTGGACGGATGCAGGTGCTCAGGAGTGGTTGCCAGATTCCACCGTTCAGATTAAGATGGCCTTGAATTGTCTGGAGTATTGGAGAGCAGGCGAGCCACTAGTAAATCGCAAGGAGGGGAGGTTTTCCACCTCACACGGGACGGTGGGCTCCATATGTACCCACGGCAGCATCACCGTTCTTGTTTATATGAATTTCAGCATCATTTCTACGCGTGTGCCACGCCGGCATTCATCACAGAGTTGGTCCAATGTATGGCGCGTGCAAATGATGTCCTCGCCAGTCTGTTGTATGTTCTCATTCATATCACTGCCCGCCACCATGTGCCCCCCACCCCCAACCCTTTTTTCCCCCAGCAGTGCCAGCTATACCCTGCTCCTTTGGCTTGCGTGGAATTAGAAGAAAAATATGTGAGGAGGACATCAAATGACCAAACCAAGCAAGTGAAGCATACATAAAATGGGCAGCAGCAGCCTTTGAAGTGTACATCAGTGGCCCGAGTGAAGTGATCACATAAATTAAACGCATAAAGACAGCAGTGTGGATGTGAGTATAGACTGCTGCGCTTTCATCTCACCTGTTTACTAACTGTTCTTTTTGGCACACTGTTTGAAACTCACACATGCTGTATGCAACTCATACATTGCAAAAGTAAAAGAAAGACACCATTCGACTTTTTTGAAAGGGAAGGAGAGGAGAAACGAGAGGAGAGGGATCTCTGGCATGGCTGGAGCCCCTCAGTGTGTGAGGGTCCTGGGGCCCTTTAGACAGGCGCCAGCCCAGCAGGGAAGCAGAGACAATCACGCAGCACCAGATTCAATGCACAGAGATTGAGGGATGGGAGAGAGATGAGGAGTCACAGAGGGGTAGATTGAAGGGGGAGCGGGACAAAGAGGACAGCTGAGAAAGGTGGAGGACACGACAAGGAGATGAGTGGGAAGAGTCCAGGTAGAAATCGAAGGAGCGCAGAGCAAACAAGCTAAAAAGAATTGGATGGAGAGGGGGAGAATGACAGCGCAGATCAAGAGGAGAAGTAAAAGGAAGAAAGAGCGAGCCTGACAGAGATAGCATATATTCCCTCTGTAACAGTCTTTATCACCAGCCCAGATCGTGGCGTATGAACAGTGATCCAAGTCAACCATCTGCTGAGGCTAGATAAGCCTGGGAGAGCTGGGTATTGAGCTGTCACTCAGGGAGGAGTGCAGAAAAGGAAAGAAAGGAGGGGAGAGAGAGAAACAGAAGAGAAATAAAGACGGGACAGGAGAGAGATGGAGAAGAAGGAGGGAGGGAGGGAGGTGTCTGCGCAAGGTAGGAAAAATGAAAGGAGAAGATTTGTGCGGAGTGGAGAGCACCCGTCTTGTTAGAGAAAGACTTAACGTCAACTAGATGTCCAGCCCCGTCCCGTCTGATCTCGAATAATCCTTCAGTTAATAAGAGGAACAATAAAAGTGTTTTCTTTCTCGCCAGCCTACACGTCCCACACGCACACATATATCACACTGTGAGACGCATCGACTCACATCACTCCTCATCACGCTAATGATGACAGGATGTTTGTTTGTTTTCTGTCACTGGCAGCATGTGCATATTCACATTTGTCACGTTGTAAAGTTCTAATCACGAAACAGGGCTTCTTGCCATTTCAAACAAATCTGCAATTCGCTTATATTAATGTGCAAAAATGCGTGGGGGGAGCTGTGTCCCCGTGAACATCACCTCCATTGGTCGGGAAGATCCCAACACTGGTTTAAAAAATTAATTCTGTCCTCATTTACTTGATGTTTGTTTGATTTCCTTCAAGTGAATCAATCCCAGTTTTATATGCATGGATCTGTGCATTTATAGTGTGATACCCTGGTAGATATAGGGGGGTGAATTAAGGCCAGGAGGGGGGTCAGGCCCGGGAGTGGGGGTTAGGAGGGGATTAGCTAAGGCCGGTTGGATCATTTTACAGCCGGAGGACCCCCCCCTTCACCCTCTGCAGTCTCCTGGACAATAAGGATTAAACTCCTCTTGTTCCTCAACTCTGGAAAACGGCAGGGCGACAAAGACACTATTCCTCCTGGGTCCCCTGGCTGTGGCTGGGAGCTAAGGAAAGGAGAGGAGGGTGGGAGGGAAGAAGTGATGGAGTGAAGGGAAGGAGGAAGGGAGGGAGGAAGAGGCAGGGGGTCCGTCATAAAATTAATCCCTTCACAATTTCCTCTGGGTGCAAAGTGAGATATGAGGCAGACATGTCTAATGAAATGCTACAGTCATCTAAGGACACAGTGATAAAAGCATATATTAAACTAATGGAGCCCGTCATTAGTGGCTCTATTAAGCGGATCGAGATAGTGCGCTCTCTTTTGGTGATCTGTGTGGAAGATTAATCAATTCTAAGAAAAGCCCACCTTCTCACAGTTTCCTATTTTAATGCTCTTGGCATTTATGTGGCAATATTTTAGTTACGTTACCCATAATCCTCAGAGCTGGGACTATTCTCTATCTGTTGTTTTTATTACTTTTTTGCTCACTTTCATGCTTAGCTTGGGACACAGACTGGAATCATAGGTAAACAGCCAGCCAGGCTCCAGATGAACATAACATTCATATTAACACACTTATAAAGCTCAGTCAGTAATGTATTAAATCCACAGAGTGTATATAAACAGTGGGCATAGCCAGGTCACGTGGTTTGCCCCATCCTGATTGCCGCTTTTTGAAACCAGATCTCCAGCATGGGATGGATCTAATCTGACAGCATGCTCATATATTAGCCGCTTCTTGATCACAGTGAAAGTTTATTATTGTTGCCCTTCTGGAGACTCACGGAGATCGTAATATACAAAATGAACATCATGCTGTCGTTCATATGACGTCAGAGTAGCGATTGAAGTGCGTCATGAATGTCTTTTACTGGTACTTACATCTTATTTCTTAAATCTGCACAAAAACTTCAGTCTAAAAAATTTTCTGCGCTGTTAGTACCTCAACAGGTCATTTCTATGCTTCAGTTTTTCTACAGATGGAACAAATACAGCATAAAGTGATGATCAGCTGTGTCTTATAACAATGCCTTAACTTTAAATTAACAGTACAATGTTCAGCAACTTAATGGTAACAAATCCCAAAATGTCTACACATGCTGTCAGATTAATACACATTTCCAGTCTTTTTTCTGAGCTAAGCTGGCTTCCAAAATGTCAAAGCTATTGATTCCAAATTAAATCGCTGGACATAAATCCCAGGTGCAATATATCATTTGGGTCCTCTGCGAATAAAAAAAGTATCCCGAGCTAAATAAGTCAAAGGATAAATCCTGTGTAAAGGCCCAGTGTTGAGCACAGTGCGATCATAGCCTGAGGCATGGCGATTAGGAAAGCTTAGATGTCAAAGAGTCCACCCAAGGACGTACTACTGGGCTCAGTTTGTGGCACGGTGCCCTCCTTGTTTGCACTTACAATTACTGTTTCGTCTGCTTTGGGGATGAAGGACAAAAGCAATTCTGTGATGTTGTGATGCAGAGTATCCAATTTACTGGTCAACGACCAAGTGAGAGGAACATAAAAGAGAAAGACAAAAGAAACAGAAGTCCATGGGTTTTAATCTGAGAATAAAAAAAACGAAAAGAAAAAGAAAGAAATGAGGGAGTCATAGAAATGAAAAGAGAAAAAGGCTGAGGAGGAGGGCAAGCAGCACAACAGAACCGGGGGGAGTAAGAGGAGAGGAGGGGCATTTCTTACAAAAAGGGGTTTCTTTTTTTTTTTACTTATAGGGAAAAAGAGCAAAAGAAAAGCCTCTTCTTGCCTCCTGGATGCAGTGTCAAACCCAATCAGTGTCTGGTCTGGCAGTGCTGCTTGTCTCCCAGGCACCAGCTCACAATGGAGGAGAGCCTGGACCGCCACACCTCTCACTTCCAATCTGCCTCCTCCAGGACAGGCCTGAAAGCGGGGAGGGACAACAATGCACCTCAAATGTTCAAATTCTCATAAAAAAAGTGCCTATGTGGTGAGAATTGGATTAGCTAGTAAAAGAAAGAAGGAAAAAAAAGCACTCTGGTAGCTTTAGATCAGTTCATGCTGACTTGGACAGTTAATATCAGTTTTTATTGTTAAAAAGCTGGAATAAGTGGGGCTTAGGATAAATGTCTGGGTGTAGGTAGGGGTATTGTTCTTAAAGATTTTCCGAGCAAGAACGGGGTCTTAGTGTCACGGTGTATATACGTAAAAGCCAAACACAAACATGGATAAACCGCAACGACGATTACAACCACCAACAATCCCTGAGCTGCGGAGTCCTGTGCTAATAAACGTGAGCAGCAAGGTCTGATCCTTAAAAACCTCGCCACTCAAAAAAAAATGTCTGTCTTGAATAGACACCCCCTTAAATGGTATTGTTGAGCAAATCCGGTATTAAAAGGAAAGGGTTACTCTGCGTTTAGACTCTTGAAGACTTTAGTTAAGCCAGTGCCGCTGCCACTTTTGCAGCCCGGGCTTCATCGGGCCCGAGTAAACCTGTCTCTCGGTGGCGATTGGCTGAAGGCGAAGGGGCCATCTTTTTCACACGCTTCATCCCTCGCCACCACACCAACCCCAAAGCCCCCCCTTTCCTCCCAACACCCCCGGCTAGTGTTTACCCGTCATCAAACAATGGCTGGTTACTGGCAATTAAACAGCATTTTCTGAGGAATCCGCTGCTCTGGTCTAATGGCATTACTGTTGGATGATTCAATCCTTGAATAGTCAACAGGATTTTGCCTCTCACCAGGAAAAATACTGCTTCATCGAATTACCCGTATTACATAGATTTACCCAAAGCTTATGATTCAGGGTTCACAGATTACCGCTTTTCTAAAGATGGCTGGAGAAAGGCGCGATAGGCTGGGAGAGTGATGACTCCAGTGCCTCCAAGCTGGCCCCTGCCTTTCACTGGCACACTTTTCCCCAGAAGGCTGCTTATCCAGAATGCTTTGCAGATTTGGAGAGATTATTAATTTATGTGAATGCAAACACTTTTCTTTTGTGCTTCGTTCGTCTTGCTTGAACTTTATCATCTTAGACGATGCGAGCACCAGTAGCACACGCGCACAACATACACACAAGTACAGGCTAGACACAAAGATATAGGAGCCAAGCTGCACATTGTGCCCTTTGACCTTCCGTGGGTCGAGTCGAGCTGGGCAGCTCGAGGAACCGGGAAGATTGGCCAAGTCCATTATCTCACAATGAAGGGCTAATTACCAGGCCTGCAAGCCTCAAATCACACGGCAGCAGACTGCCTGTCTCTGTCCTCCGCTCACCCAACATCTTAATTGCTCTTTTATTCTTTCTCTGTTTTTTACTGTGCCTCTCTCCCCGACTCACTCCTTCGTCGCCTCAGCCATTTCACACATAAAAGCAAGATGCTAATTGCCTGCTATGGAAATATTGGGCCTGTGATTAGCCAGGCAGAAGGTTTGGCTGGCCTGTCTCTGTGTGAAACAGTGTCGAGCCAGCATGCCCGATGCAAAAAAAATTTAAAAAATAGAAAAGTGCGGTAGTCAGCGGTGAAAGGAAATTCATTTTTCCCATCACTCGCATGCGGAGCAGGGTTGAAAGCAGGAGGACTGTTATTGTGCTCCAGTGGCAATTTGTCAGACTGCTATGTTGGCAATAAGTTGACAGAAAATCAGCTTGAGCAAAATTACAGAGAAGTTATTTCAATTACTTTTAGGCTAAGTTGGTGTTTTGCTGTGACAATGACATTATAAGGTTTAAATATTTGGACTACATTCAGTTAATAAAGAGGTGGGGTTTGGGAGTGGGAGGGCACCAGGTTGATACACATGATTAATCGTGTTCAGGTAAAGTGTTGTTATCGCCAATGATTAATTCACCCGAGGCCTTTATTAAGTTCTCCCCCTTGTGACCCTCTGATTTATTATCTCATTCACTAAGTAGTTTGCTGATAATGGCCACACATAATCATCTAACAAGACAACAGGGGTTTGTTAATGGACTCCATCTAGAGACCCATATACATATGGAAATGAGACCCAGTGGGGGAATTTGCAGGACCCACTTCCAGCTTCTGTGCCATCTAACGGCTTATTTTCAAAATATTTTCTCCAATTAAACCTCAACATGGCGAGGAAAATGCGTTTTGTAAGCGTGCGTGTATGTGCTTTGTCATATTGTATCCGTAAACTAGCTAAACACAGCTTCCTTGGGAACCTCGAGCTCTTTTCTGCGCACTTCAAATTGTGCTTGGTTATTTTGATAACTCATTCAAAGAAAGTCACCTGCCATTTGACCTTGGTTTTTGTCCCAACCAGCGCTCTTTGAAAACCTTGGCGGATATTGAAATGCTCTTTCAGACAAGTTCTCTTTGCAGTGGCTCCTCAAGAGCTTTGTCCAAGATGTTGGAAAAGCTGGAGATGGTGGTGAGGGGGGAAGGCTGCTTTTTTTCCCAACAGTGGCAGCAGTGGAGTGGCAGCGGTAGTGCAATGATTGGTGGTGACGGCGGCAGTGGTGGTGGTGGTGGGGAATTTGGGGACAGAGAGGGGTGCAGGTCGGCTGTTCAAAGGCTGGCTTTTTACATTGTTGGTCAGTTGGGGATTAAGGTCCTCTGTGCAGCAGAATAGCCCCTCTAATTAAAAAGGATAAGAAGGCAGAAAAATAGCGAGAGGCACGGGAGGAAGCAAAGAAAGAGGGAGAGGGGAGAGCAAATTTGCAGAGAAAAGAAAGAAAAGAAAAACTGTTTTCAGTGTCACTCCCGCAGCCGGGCCCATCAATTCAGACTGGATTAACTTTACACTCCTCCTCCTCATTTCTCTCTGCCACTCTCTCTCCCCAGTCTCTTTCTATCGAGCAGTTTCCGAACTTTGCTCTCCACATGCACTTTAATCTTTTGAATGCATGCTTTCAAAGCATTTAGTTGACCTCATAAAGAGCTTCACCTGTATATTTCTGGGACAATCTTACAGGAAAACTTCACGTGTCATAGCTAAAGATGATGTAACAGTTTACCAATTATAGAAGCAAAACAAACCAAAACCATAGCCAGGAGCTAAAACCAATTACCAGCACCAGTTTCATTCTGCTAAAGGCTTGAATTTGTGTGTTAGGCTGCATTGTGTGTTTGCTGCTCACTATTTGCCATCATCAGAATGTGAATAGAGAAGGCTGTGTGCTGTGCCCCAGATGCTGGCTGTCAGTAGGTGGGCTGTTTGCCGTGGGGATGCCAGGTTGTGTTTTTGTTTGGCCCTCCTCTGTCCCGCCTGCCTCCCTCCCCTCAACTGGTGGGGGGTCCTGGGCTCCTGGGGCCAGTCCCTGCTGACCAATACCCAGGTATGAGGCCTCTCAGTTTGGCTAACACTATAGCCACAGGCCGTGGGAGGTTAACGAGGTACCAGCAGGCACTAGGCATTCAACTCTCCCATGGGGAAACCACAAGTGGTGGATGTATCTCAATGAAGGGCATGAATATGATGTGATATTAGCTATGACAGCCATGAGGCAGTGGACTATAATGGGAAAATTGTAATACTGTGCTGCAGGTGCAATATGAAGTACAGCACTGACACCAAACTATCAAAGAAGAATCTCCAAAATGTCATTTCACCGGAAAAGTACATGTAGCCGAACCACGCTAGCATTTAAAGGTGTTAAAATTTGCTATTTTATTTAATGTGTTGTTGCAATAATTGGATTTTGTCATGTAAATCTGAGCATGGCAATAAGTCCCCAGCCACACAGGCCTGGAGACTGGTTCTCTACCATCTATCAACCACTGTTTGCTAGGGAAAAATGTGTGCTCCCTGACAAGCTGGCAAGTGCTTGTTAGAGGTTGATGGTAGTTTCTGGGAAATCAGCTGCCTAAAACACAGTCCCAAAGGCCTATGGTCTGATCAGTGGCTATGTGTATTCTCTTACTGGGGGGGCAAATGTCTAATTGCAATTCCTTTGGTCACTAGTACCTAGCTGTAGTCACTCTGCAAATTTTTTGCTAACTACTAGCTGAGCAGTAGTAAAGTTTGTCTCTGGTTTGCATCCTGTAAGTCGTACAACCACTCGGCTAGCAGTTGGCCAATGTTTGCAGACAACCCAGCATCTTCCATGCAAACTACGAGTGACCTCAGCAAAGCAATCATAAGGAGGTTTTTGATGTAGCACCATCTTTGGTGCCAATTTTACCTGGCAACAGCCAGCAACCTCTAGCAACTATTTACCAACCATTTGGGGAGCAAACATTTTTCTCTCCCAACCAATAAGACACAAAAAGCTCTATACACTTTTTTTTGCCAGTGTGACTTCACATTTGAGTTGCTGGAAAACAGCTCCCCCTCACAGGATAAGAAGGTTTTTGTCTCCGTTGTTCAGCTGCTGCCCAGAGCCTTCTGTTAGTACAATAGTTAAATATCGAGGGACGCTCGGTTTGTCTTCTTGTAATCATCAATACATGTATGGCTTCTTCCACAATGTCTATCAATAAAGTTATCATTGTCAGGTGCAGATGGCAAAAGAAAAAAAAATCACGATAATGTCCAATATAGTTTCCCCCCCATCAGCGTGTAACAGATGGGATTGACAGAGTGGGCCAAGTCATTGATTTGACCTTGATTTAGGCCTAGACCACTGAAGTGAGAGGTAGTCAGAGGAAATAAAGATTAAGAATATTAATCCATGAAGCGATACAATTTGGTATATTGTGTTTACATCATGTAAATGTTACATTTACCCCCATTTATACCCCATGAATTAAGAGAACAAACTCTTTCATTAGATTGTGATTATGATATCTTTAAACAAATGTTTAATATTTAAAGTCTGTCACCCTGATGTACAAGGAACAAACAAATGGGTGCTGGAAAAGAGAAGTGGCAGCAGCTCAACATACTTCCCTCATGCCAGCATTATCCAGTACACTCTGAGAGAGAGCAGCGTTGCAGTCCCACGATTCTTAGCCTTCAATTCGTCTCCCTAACAGCAGGAGAAACCGTGACTGCGTCGATTCGCCGGGAGACAGGGGGAGGGCATATTGCCACAGACATTAACAAGCGACTTCACCTTTTAACAACCACAGCTCCGTTTAGCTGAAACGCTCCCCAGGGCTGTTAGATATTTTCCGATGAATTATATATCAGAGCTGAAGATGAAAGGACTCTGCGTGAGCCAAGAACATCGCTGTGGGACAACAAGGAGACCAGATATTTAAGCCCGGTGAGGCTGTTTGTTTTAGCGTGCATCCATGAAGGCAGAAAATGGGAAAACTCCACGGCCTGCAGTGAAACTGTAAAGGCTATAGGCCTATAGAGATTTGGAAAGATCCAGAAATGACCAAAGTAGGCACTTTTAAAAAAAAAAAGAAGAAAAAATAAGGGTAAAATCACAGTTTTATTTATTTATTTATTGATTGATTTTAAAGCCTTTATGCAAGGAATTGACATGAATGGTGCTGAGATTTGCTGTAGCAGCACACAGAGTGCAGGCCTTATTGATTTCAGGCTTGTCTAACAACCCAGCAGCCTCGCAGTCTGTTCATCTGGCACATAGACTCCTAATTAGTTGTCTAACCTGCTGTTTGTTTGGGAGCATCAATCAAAGCCTTCATTTAGGGATGAGGAGGCCAAAGTTTTGTCGGAAACTGATGATTTTTTTAAAAATCCAAACCGACCTGGGATCCAGGATTAAGCCCGAGCACAACAGATGAGCGAAAAGAAAAGAGCATAGAGGGATTAGCTTTAGTGGTAATCTAATCCCGAAATGCAACCTGCACCTCCTTCCTACAACCACAGAATTTTTTTAAGCACACACATTGCTCAGGATTTGACTGTAGGGAGTGGGGGCGCAAAGTTTCAACCAACATTTACATTTATTTTTTCTTCATATGTTCTTCATGGAGTTACACAGAATCAAACCACAACAGATCTCTCCGAAATTATTATTATTATTATTATTATTATTATTATTATTATTATTATTATTATTATTATTATTTTTCTTATTTTTTAATATTTTGTCTTCAGCCTCCATGTCAATCCATCTACTATAATTATGTCATAATAGCACAGCTGGTTTATTGTAATATTTGATGGTCACAGCACTGATGGCAACACACCTTAGCCCATAAATACCATGCCATATTTTACCTGTGTCAAAATATATCAACGTATATGTAATTACATTATTTTTTAATTCCCTTTGCTGGGCATCAGCGATGCTTCGGAGCCAGCAATAGGCCACTTTTCTCCAACTGCATCTTTTGATACCCCCCTGCCCATCATATTTTGTCTCATTTCCATTGGCTGCTAAAATTCTTCGCCCCCTCCATCTCTTCCTTCCTTCCTTCCTTCCTCTCTCTCTCCTCTCACACACGTTCTTTCAGCATAAATACCGAGCATCTCTCGGTATTATCCACATCCAAAGGTTTACCGCAGGCACATAAATCCTTCACAGGCCCATGACCAAAAACCGAGCGCCTAACAACTGAAGTAAGTGGCCCATTTAACTTCCGCCGTTAATTTAGATTGACTCTATTTTTTTTAATTATTATTATTATTATTATTTTTTAATTGACAATGAAAGCCACTGGGAGCTGCTTGCCATGAAGCTAGCCTACAGGGAGATAATTGAGGAGGCGTGCTCAGGGGGAAACTTTTTTCCCTGTCTTGCCTCTGCCGGGCTGCACGCCTGAAGCAAAGACGCAGTGAGCCGAGGAATAGCGGGACTGTGGAGCAGTCCGCAACTTGTGGACGTTTCAGTAGAAGCCTTGGATAGAATTAAGCTTAAACACATCGAAATCAGTTCGTTTTTTGTATCTTATTCAGGGGGAAAGCCCCTCAGATTATTTATAATAATAACAACAACAACAACAACAACAACAACAATAATAATAATATAATACAGCTTTAATTACAACCTGCCTGATTTGTTTTTTTAAATGTGATAGCAGTGCATTAAAAAACTTTGTTTAATAATAATAATAATAATAATAATAATAATAATAATAATAATAATAATAACAGAGGCCCACATGAGCGTTTGTCAGTTTGGGAAAGTGAGTTGTGCGGCTGGTTGTGATGGGGCTTGGGGGTAATGGGGGGGGGGGGGGGTGTCTGGCAGTCAGCTGGTCTGATAACTACAATGCCAGTCTTTGTTTTATTTTCGTGACGCAGAAAATTAAGGAAGCCTGAATGCGGAGTCGTGGCTGGCGTCCTGTAATCAGGCCAGCGCGTGCCGTCCGGATTATCTCGTTAATTTCTTACAGAAGGAAGAAAAAGGGGAGGAAAAAAATATACCAGCCAATAATAATTAAATATCCAGGCAGGGTATTTATTATTGAACGGGGTTGAAATAAAGCGACAGATTGAGCACAGGAGTGGCCGTTATGTTGGCTGTATAAAAACGAGGGGTCCGGCTCGGAGCGCCCCGAGTCCTTGTAAAACTTGTAAAACTTATTCTACAGGTAGGTGTAAGTGGAAACGAGAGGCCTCGGACCGGCTGCAGATGTCTGCGGAAGTTAGCCCAATATATTAGCAATTAATAAAATATTAAGGTGTGCTTATCATCTGATCAAAGAGTAAGTATGTCTTTAACAGGACCCTCGAAGTAAAACTGTCACATAATGCAAAATGTTTTTTCTTTTTTTTCTTTATTCGATTTTTAATTTAATGTATTTTTATGTTTGTATTTATTTGTGCAATTTAAGAGTTTGTTTTTGAATGCCTAAATTTTTTTTTAAAAATAGCTTCCACGTGAGGTTGAAATTAAAATGCTATTTTTTTTTGGGGGGGGGGGGGGGGGGGGGTTGTTGTTGTTGTTGTTTTGCTCGTAAAATTGACCTCCTCTAAAATGATTGACCATCAACAGAGAAGGCTATCTCTTTGTTTGTTTAGATTAAGTCCTCCTCTCTAATCAACACGTTTCGATAGTCTCACCTTTCCAAATCTAATTCATTAAGGAAAGAGGGTGTGTGTGTGTGCGTGTCCATACTTCAAGGAGGAGTTTCAACCTTCACTTTGGGGTAAATGTCTCCGTGTTTCAAATTATCTGTTCTTCGTATTTTAATGTCGTTACATTTGAATGCTCAGGGAGGTTTTTAATGGAAACAAACAAAGGGCCGGTATAAAGAAGTAAAGGTGCTCGGTTGTGTTTGAATGAGCTGCTCAGTTTGCAGCGCTGGCTTCTTTTGTTTGTTCCCTGAAGGCTTTTGTTATCAGCATTACTTATCGGTCAACACTGGGCTTTGTCTCTGCAAATGTCCCCCAATCAGCTGTCTATTTAGCTTCGCCCAACCTGTGGGTCTATGCTAATTGTGAGCCCGGTTGGGGCCCAGTGTGTGCGCGCATTTTAACGACAATGTTTTGTTTTCGGTGGGTACTAGTAGAGGAGGAGCGGAGTGTGTTTCAGGGGTGGGGAGTTGGAGGGAGGTGTGTGGGGCGGGGCTATAGTAGCAGTGTGTGTGTGTGTGAGGAGAGGGGAGGCACTGTGTATGGGGGGGGGGGGGGGGGGGGGGGGGGGTTGATGGCGTAAACGCCTGTCAGCCAGACAGAGCATCTTCAGTCTGGTACGGACAGCTGGGGGTCTCCACTTGGCTTTAAGAGCACTGCCAGTTTAAGAGGACGCCCACTTCTTTAAACCCGGAGCTCTGCGCACGGAGCGCGTAAAAATTAGCGGACTGATTTCAAGAACTCACTTTAAAAAGAAAGAAAGAGGGCGAAAAATGGTTATGTCTCACTTCAGATTCGCCTGGACGACTTGACTCAGTAAACAGAGACGCGACCGGATTTTTAAAAAATAAAAACAACCCTCTCTTCTGAGATATTTTTCTTATTTCTTTCCATTGGTGCTCCTTTGACCGACACTCAGCATGATGTCCTATTTGAAGCAACCGCCCTACACGATGAACGGACTGAGCTTATCTACCTCAGGAGTGGACCTGCTGCATCCTTCCGTGGGATACCAAGGTAATATACCCTGTAAGCCCGCAACCACTTCACGATAGAAAAAAATCTGTCTCTTAAGGTGTCCAGCAGGTTTAAAACATTTAACGGAATGCTGAGTTATCTCAGCTGAAAACGCTGATAGTTGTATTTAATGCTCAGGTGAGGATACGGAACAGGCAACATTTCTAGGTGAGAAGTTGCTGGATTCAAATCGTGCTAAAAGTCAGGATGTGCCAATAATCGCTGTTTTTCTCCCCATTTCTTATCAGCAACCCCCCGCAAACAGAGAAGGGAGAGGACGACCTTCACTCGGGCCCAGCTCGACGTGCTGGAGAATCTGTTCGCCAAGACTCGGTACCCGGACATCTTCATGAGAGAGGAGGTGGCCTTAAAGATCAACCTGCCTGAATCCAGAGTGCAAGTAAGTCGTGAGCATAACTGATAGCGCGAGCCTGCCGAAGGAGGTCGATATTTGGTAATTGTGTCAGTGAGAGGTGAGAGAGGCTCCCCATTCACAGGAGAGGTTGACAACAACACCTCTGAGACTGTATTGTTACTTCCTCATTTATTCCCATTGGGAATGTGCTCACTTGTAATTCTAAAATAGGCTATATTTTTTTCCTCGCATTTCTATTTAATTATGGCCCATACTACTCCTACAGGGAAGTGAGATGATGAGAAAAACAGCTAATTTTTGTATTTACCCCACTGCGGTTACGTGTTCAATATTTTAATGTGTGAATTCTTTATTTATTTTAACATTATTTTTCATTATTGCATTTAAAAGAAAATGATACCTATAATAATCCCAGTAATTCTCTCTCAGGTGTGGTTTAAAAACCGACGGGCCAAACATCGCCAGCAGGCCCAGCAAACCCAGACTGGCGTGCAGAACAAGGCTGTCAGCAGGCCGGTGAAAAAGAAAGGCTCGCCAGTCCGAGAGGCCAGCTCAGAGAGCGGAGCCAGCGGCCAGTTCACGCCGCCTTCGAGCACATCAGTCCCGGCTGTGAGCAGCAGTGCTGCTCCCGTGTCCATCTGGAGCCCTGCTTCCATCTCCCCGCTCTCAGACCCACTGTCTACCTCCTCCTCCTCCTGCATGCAGCGCTCGTACCCCATGACTTACACCCAGGCGACGGGCTACAACCAGGGTTACACGGGCTCCTCGTCCTACTTCACGGGGATGGACTGCAGCTCCTACCTTTCGCCCATGCACCACCAGCTCTCCGCCGCAGGCTCTGCCATGAGCCCCATGAGCAGCAACGGGGTGTCTAGCCACCTGAGCCCGGCGTCGTCCCTCTCCTCCTCGGCGTATGGACCAGCGGGGCTCGGGTTCAGTGGCTCTGCAGACTGCCTGGACTACAAGGACCAAACAGCCTCCTCGTGGAAGCTCAATTTCAACGCGGACTGTCTGGATTACAAAGACCAATCAGCGTGGAAATTCCAAGTGTTGTGAGGGGTACGAAATAAATGGACAGCTGTCGTTAACTGCAGACTGTACAGGCAAATTAAAGCCCAAGGTTTGGAGAGGCAAGTGTGGCGTTTCCCCCCCTCACACACCACCACGACCACAGGCCCTAACTTCTACCTCGGGGCAAAGCATAGACGAGGACTGGCGGGCGGCTGTCTCGCGTGTTGGGCTAACTTATTAAAAATACACTGACTTCTTAACTTTGATCAAGGGAACGGAACAAATTTGTTAACCAAAAGTGAGGAAAAGGATCAAGAGATCGAAAGATCCGAATCCTAACTTGGTTGAGTTTGAGGGACATGGTCATGTTTTCTCCTTAGCTACTTAAAGACTCCCTTCTTGTCTTTTTTTTTGTTTTGTTTTTATTATTAATTTTGCTGGATCGCTGAAGAGCCCCTTTGATGAAAACGCTGCGCAGGAGAACGTGTGCTTGCGCTGTGAGTGAGTGAGAGCAGCTCTGAACATAAACCTGGATGCACTATTTAATTTATGAGAAAATATGTGGAAGTTACGAGACAATCAGTCCATGTGCGTGTGAGCATAAAATCCCTGATGTGTTTATTTTGCCCTTGTGTCTGTATTTTTTTTGTACAACCTGTATGCAATTGCGCTTTGCGCAAAACCCGTGTGCCACGAGCCAGCTGTGAATTTGATAGTTTTTTTAATGTCTCGGGTGTTGTTGATAAATTATTATAAGGAGATATTAGTTAAAATAGGGAGTGCACGATGAATGAAGCAAGCAGTGAGGAATTTCACTCGAGCTGTAAAGGGCGGGGGGTGGGGTGGGGGGCAACAAACGAACACACTAAAATCCCAATAAAAACAACTTCAACTGATCCACCTCGGCTGCACTTGTGCATCCATCTGATCCATTTCTTGTGTTTCTTTCTTCTTTTATCACGTGTTTCATCGGGGGAAAAACACAGTATTCTATCGCCTCCGTTTATTCAGTTCAGACATGAATGCCATCGTTTGCGGTTAATTATCTGAATTGTGGTTTCTTACTGCTGATCACAGCTGCCTACACAGTTCACCGTGTCTGTCACAACTACCCGGGCAAGGAGGAATTTGAATTATGACAGAGCTATGTTAATCCCGTCTCGTGAAAGCGGGTAATCCCAACATTTTCATTCACGCGCGCCACTGGCCCGTTCACACGGAGAAATGTGACACGGCTGTGCTTGCTCAAGAGTCCAGGGGCAAACACGAGCTTAAAGACAGGTTGTGCGCAAAATGTTCCGTTAAACATCAGTTTGGTTCGGAGGGTGTGTGTGTGATCATCCGCTGAAACGCCAGTGCAAAAACAAATAACACAATAAAACGCTCCCCTTCCTTAGAAATGAAGAAAAAGGGGAAAAGTAGTTTTCTCTAATTGAATATGTTGTAGGCCCAAACTCTGGAGGCTTTTCTTTAAAGACTATTTAGAGAGCACACATGACTCATTTCGAAAATCATATTTACCCACAAACGCTTTTATGCTTTCCTTGGTCCCTGATGAAGTATTCACTCTCAGTACGGTGTTATCACAGCCAGCATCATGTGCAGTTGCTGACATATGGGTTTGTGTATAGTGGTCTTAAACCTATGGCCAGCCGCTTTGGGGTTTAAGGAAGAGAGAGCCCGTGCGTGGATTAAATCATAGGAAGGCTGATGTCACTCCTCTAATTAGGATGTGACATGAGATGTCAGAACGTTCATTGAAATCTGTGGCTTTTTGCTGCCACTGAAGGGTTTTGTATTATTCAGTTGACCCCCAATTAGCACTAATTGATGCGCAATTATGCTTCCGCAGAGGAACAAATGTGACTGCAGCCTTTTGAGCGCTCTTATCTATTTATTTTAAATACCTGTAACACTTTAAAGCTTCTGTGTTTTAATCAGATCGTTTGTAAAGAGAAAAGGCTTGAAATTAGCACAGGCTCTAAAACCTAAATGCAGACGACATTCGTAAGATAAATAATAGATATTATTAAAAATGTAGAACAGCTGGGAAATGATGAGTTGAGGAAGAATAAAATTATTTATATGAATAGGGACAAATCATAATATGAGAAATGTTGACTATAATTGATGGAGAAAAAACCCGAAACTGAGGTCTCAATATAATTCAATCCACGTATCTATAAAGAGTTGAGCTCCTGATCAGTTCTCGGATAAAAACAAACAAACAATACAAATCAGTGCAAAAACCTGTTCCTAATAAATTGCAGTCTGGATTTTTATTTTTATCGGTCACAACAGTGTGAAAACTCCAACAGGTTTTATAATAAATGTTAGCAAAAAAGCAGTAAGTCGGTCTTCCTGCAGCGAGGGGGGCAACCGGGAGGGGGGGCAGAGTATCCATTCGGTTTTAATTACGCACAAACGGCACTAAAGAGGACGTATGGGCCAGGCAGACGCGCTTCATTAATCCTCTCATCGCATTTGAGGATGTTCAAGAATAATAATAATAAAAAGAGCCTCTTCTTGGCTGAGAAGCCCGCACATTTTGTCGACCCTCGCCCCGAGGCAGGGCTTTCCCCAAGCGGCACCACTTCCTCTCGGCCAGGGATTTCCGGGTTTCCCCGCCGGCGAAGAGAAGATCCGAGTGGACGTGCGTCTCGATCCTACTTCACAGCGGCGACGGAGCGGGCACACAAACAACAATTAACTCCTGTTGATGGTGACAAAACGTAACGAGAGAAGGACACAAAAGTAGCCTGAAGTGCCACAACACACTTTTAGGAATACGGGCTTATTTAACAGGATATCACATAAATTTCACATGGGAGGAAAAAAGTTCCAATTTCATTAGCTTTCTGAGACACTGACGTCATTACAGACTTTTATTTATTTTTTTAATTGACCAATAACGTAGCCTATTTGGTACTATATCAGTTTACTTTAGGTTAAGTAAAGAGCAGAGTGGATATTATTTTATTATAACAGTGTAATTACACACACTGTAAAAAAAAGAAAGAAGACACCGATGATGATGATGATGATGATGATGATGATATAAAGGTGGTCTATCTATGTATCCATCTGGTCATGACAGAGTCTGTATCAGTTCATTAGCACATGCATAAAAAAGATGTGCTATTTTGATTGACCCCTCTTGGTAACAGACCTAAATGCCCCTTGCAGACTGTAAAGAGAAATATCATAACACTAAATATTAAAAAACGATGTTCAGTTTATCAAAAGTGGCCTGTCTGATTGATTTTAAACCTCCAGTGCAGCTGCAGGGTGTTCCTGGCAGACGTATGACATACAACAATAAAGTAGCCAGTAAAGATATTGGGGCGACCCTCCTCTACATTTGAATACAGTAACCGTCTGTTTTGAGATATGGACCTGCTTCCTTCTACGACAAATAATGTAAGCACACGATGAACTGAACAGACTTTCTCGTAAAAAGAAAAGAATATTTTTCGAGATGAACGGCCAGTCGGTGAGAACATAACCGAAAACTATTGTTATGCATAAGTATGTGTCCTACATTCCCAGGGAGGCAATGTCTATCACATATCAGCACAGCAACACATACATAATTCATCCGCAACAACAGCACTCATGGAATCTCATTTAAATGAATGAAACAATAGTGTTTCTGTGCTGTCGTCAGACTGGCGGTTGAGAAATATGCTAAATGGTTCAAAAAGTACTAAAAGAGTGTTAACACTTCATGACCTTTTCTATCCACGTTAATCCATGTAACGTTTAGAGTGATTTCATCTCATGGATTACACAATTTGATAAGATTAGACTAAATTCTATCGGATGCACACACGCTAAATGTCGCCATGTGTTGCTTTAATGGGACTTAAAGCGTGGCAGAACACTCAACTAGGAGCTCACTTTAAAGCAGACCTCGTTTTAAATTTGCTTTCATTTGCACCTCGTGTCATTCTGGTGTAAATGCTCGCTGCTACTGTCTCATGAGCTGCTTTAACTGTAAATGCCGCTGTTGTTCCTGCTAGAAAAAAGCTCAGCAGTGGTGCTTTGACTCTGCACTTCAGCCATCATACTGCCACAACAATAAAAAGACTTTACCAGAAGAGCGTTAAAGAACATTATAAGTGTTTTGAGCAAAATGTGAGCTTGTTCTGCAGAATGTGACCTCTATGATTGTTAATTTACCATGATTAGACAGTTAATACTGCTGTTTAACACTATAGAGGGCTAAAGTAGAGATAGGTTACAGTACACTATATATATACAGTTTAGATTTAATCTAGAATAAATCCAAGAAGCGATTTAAGGGTCAGAGAAAAATAAAACTGGACAGTTTTTAACTCTTTAAGCTGCCTATAAAACCACAGAAGAAGAAAAAGGAGAAAGGCTGCTCTTAAAGGTATCATAAGTTTGACAATGGTTGTCAGCTGAAAGCCAAAAAGGTGTTTAATGCACTCACTGTATTTTTTTTAGTTTAAAATCTTAATCTTAAAAGTAACTTGTAACCATAGCTGTTAAATAAATATAATACGGTTTGACAGCTCCCCCTTAAAAAAGGCTGAAGTAGAAGCACAAAGCAGCCTTAAATGGAATTCGTCAGCAACTTCACATCAAGCAACTTTATTTAAATACATTCAGTGGATTTCACATTGGTGTAACATCCTTGTTTTTGCCCTCATTTTAGTTTACTTAACACATTTTTCTATACGTTTTCTGAAGATGCCATTCATGTTCCTCACAGTTAACAGGGACATGAGCAGATGCTGCCAATAACACACTGCTGCCCACCTACGCATAAGTGCCCTCCCTCATAATCAGTATGCTTATTTGGCTTTTTTCCAGTTTATGACAAAATTTGCTGGATAAAATGCACGCCTACCGGACCTCCTGAGTGTCGTTCTAATATTAATAGCTGCTTTCACCTTCTGTTGATGCTGTTTTGGTATTTTAATCGGGGCCCTCTCTGTGCAGGTTTCTAATTTGACGCCATCTCCTTGAATTACTTTTACAAACAAGCATTTATTTTCACTGCTTTGTGAGCAGCGGTGTTGTCCACTGTCATACTGAAATCTATGTATTTCTGCATGCAAACAGGCTTTTTTTTTTGATGATTTTTTTCATCTTTTCAAACCATCCAGAGTAAGAAACTCATTTTAAAGGAATCCTGTAAAATAAATAAATAAAAAACAAATCTATCAGATACATCTGTACATCAATCTGACCCTATGATAACTCAATTTATGCAGAATTAACTGATTTTCGAGACCTGAGTCTGATACAAAATGCAAAAAAATGTTAGCAAAATATGTAGTGTTGGCATTTGGCCTGAGCTGGGAGTCTCCACCATATGGCCAGTGTTACACATGTGAGCCAGAAACATTCATAACGCTGCGACATGTCATTCCATGAAACACAGCACCATAAAAACACACATAAAACACAAAGCTGATTACAGGTTTAAAGAAAATCCAGCATATGTAAAGGAATGAATTGCCATTAGAGATTTAGTGCTATACATTAAAGTAATGCCGAGCTAATATTTCGTTCTTTCTTTCTTTTTTTTGTTTGTTTGTTTTCAAAGCATCCATGTGGCTTTAGCACACACCACCATGGATTATGTCCACCGTGGACATCCAGCCAACAAAGCACTTCTGCGCTCATGGACACAGACCATTAGCTGGAAAAAAACATAAATCTCCTTATAAGAGGAAAAAAGAGATGTTTTAATGACAGATTATATGCATTTAATGGACAAATTTACATCCATGAGCTGCAGCTAAAAGCGTTTGATGCAAACAGATGAATGAATGAAGCTCCGTCAAGGAAGTTACTGTAGAGCACACGGAAATGCCAGTGAAGAGGAGGCCAGGTGAGTGCATACGCAAAAAGTTCGATGGAAACTGGCATCCATCCATCCATCCATCCATCCATCCATCCATCCATCTTCCTAACTGCATTCCCAATTTGGGGTTGTGGGGAGGCTGTCATATACTGGTATACCATGATATGTTTACCAGTCCTTTGCAGTATTCCATTTATGAATGCACATCATTTTGATTATATCAGTTAACTCGAATAAATTAGTTTAAAGCAAACTTGTGACTGAAATACACCTCAAAGAGATTTCATGTTACCAGTTAAAAATACAACAGTTAAACATGAGGTGATGAATGAACCAACTTATTTAAACAAACCGTTTAAGACAAACTTCATTTGACAAATAAATAAAAAAAGGTCCTGCTGATATCAGTAAAAGTCATCTCAACAAAGTGGCACACTATGACAGTAAAGGAGGAAGGATGCACAGTTTGCTGACAGATGCCTCACTCCCTGCCCCGCCCTGACTCGGCTCACCTGTTCAGGGCGTCAAGAGAGCTCCTGGAGATGAGCGTGTCTGTTCTCCCTACACAAGCAGGAGGTGGCCAGGGAGGGCTCGACAGGAAATGCTGGCACGTGCTTTCCCACAGAGGTCTCTCACCCCTTAAAAAACATCCAATGGGGTGTGTGTGTGTGTGTGTGTGTGTGTGTGTGGATGTATTTGTGGGCACTAGGTATAAGGTGACCGATGCAGGTGTGTTTCTATAGGTTTCCTCTACCCTGAGGTGATATAAAAAGCACACAGTACAGAGCGACTGTATATGTGTTACGTTTGTGGATCGTTCGTGTGTGTGTTTGTGTGTGTGAGAGAGAGCAGGAGGAGCGTGCCCCCTGCGTGCCCCCACGGCCGCCAAACGCCTGGCCACCTGCTCTGGATTTGAGAGCATTCGGATTACACGCGTCACAATGGAGATACGCAAACACAAATATGCCTCCAGCTAACAAAGGACACACACACACACACCAGACAGTATCACTGCTAATTGCTTTCAGCAACTTCAATATTTTCATCGTTTGTGGTATGGTAATGCTGAACGTGATATGGAAGATAACATTTACAGCATGAATACGTTGACTGATGCCTACTGATTCATTTATTCTATGTGTCTGTTGGAGGCTTATGGCGCCAACTGCTGAACTTTGGTGGCTTTTAACAATGTTTTACCACATCTGTTATGACCCACAGTATATCGACTGTCCTGCTTTTCTTTGCAGGGTCAACAAGGAGAAACCATCAGACAATCCCAGCCAAGAAAAGTGCCCAAACACAACATCACTGTGAATAACAACACATAAGCACCATAAGCAGTTTATCCGTGTTGTCTGAGGACCGCATACATCAAAAAAGCCACTGAAAGTTTACTCAGAAGGCCTTTTCCCATATGAACAATGCCTTTTTAGTTGTAGCCTGATGCGTTCACTACCAGCTCTTTCACATCTTCAGTGCTTAACGAGACCAAAGGAATCTGTTGGCAGTGTGTCTCGGGTCTCTCTAAAGTTTTGTCAGCAACCTTAGAATAGCTAAACCTCTGCTGTATCAAATTTAAACGTTCTGTCAAATCTGAGTCCTGCAATACCATGCAAGTGCAACATAAAATAACCAACAACTTGCCCAGTAACGAAGACAGAATCTCAAAAAAGTTTGAGCTTTATTGCATCATGACAGACATATTATGATGGCTTATTAAAGGTGGTTGGTGTTAAGGTACTTTCAGCGTTATGATTTAGAAAAACATGCACATGAATGAAAAACTGTCACTAGTGACGTAATAAAGAGAAACCAAACTGCAAAAATCAGCCAGAAGCCCAGAAGTGGCCATCAGTTGCTTGCATGTAAATTCAACTGCCATCACTTGCTTTTGTATGCATGATGTAATTCACTGCTTTAGTGGCATTTAAGTATATTTTAATGACATGTGTGGACTAAACCTATCACACAAATTACTGGAAGGTGATGTAAATGGATGCCAAGATCCTGACATGCAGCCAAAAAGATGAACTGCGCAAAAATTATCGGTACCCCGAGCGCTCAAGGACATTTAACAAAATTGACCTTGTCGCTCTTTTTTTTATGGCGGTAAAAAAGAAGAGGCGGGCTATTAAAGCGCCACTGGGCTCGTGCTTGTGTGCAAATTCAATCACGGTGGGATTGAAGGGGGGGTGCTCTTCCACTGTCTTCCCTCTCTGCCTTGCCTCTTGTTTCCCCCATGGGGGTGGCTGGTTTGTTTTGCTAATGACCCCATCCTGTTATGACCTCATTCAGTTTGTGCTCAGTAATTGGTGGCACACTGACATACTGGGGTGCCGGAGGAGGGGATCTCATTGTAAACATTTCTCCCCGACAAATAAGGTATTGTTATTAATGATTAACGGCAATGAAGGGGAAGTGTGTGTGTGTGTCCGTGACAGAGAGAAAGAGAAGAAGAAAGAAGATGATGTAGATGATGAATGATTATGACTCGAGGTTTTACTACAGATTAGGGAGGTGGCAGTGATGAAGCATTTTACTTCAAACTTCAAACAGCGGTTTGAAAGCAGACTGCTGTTCATACAGCATAAATATGGTTTAGTCTACTTCAGCACAAGAAACCACACTCCTGGGAGAAGACTGCTGGCTTGACTGTTGTCCAAATGACGATCATCGTCAACCTTCACAAGGAGGCTAAGGCACAGAACATCATGCGCAAACAGCAGGAAGGGCCGCAGCCTTAAGTAGAAAACTAGATTCAAGGAGTGGACCGAGTGCATTTAATGCACTGACAACCGAGTGCATTGTGCCACCATGCACAGGAAAGGGGTTACTAACTATCACAGTCCTAATGTGAAGCCACTCCTGAACCTAAGTGTCTTACTTAGGCTAATGAGAAAAAGAAGTGAGCTGTTGCTCAGTGGTCCGAGGTTTTTTAGATTTAAGTAAATTTGTTTATTTCTTTCAGAAATCAACATCCTGGAGTCTGGAGGGTGTGAAGTGTGACGTTTCTGCAGTCTGTGATGATTTGTGATGCTATGTTATCTGCTTGCGTTGATAGTGGTTGGCCCACCATTCTTTTATGTTATTGTTAAGAGGAGGATGAGAAACACCCAACCCCAAAATACAGCAACCCTAACGCCTTTATCGCAGCATCCAGGGCTTCAGTAACACCTCAGCAGAGCCACAACCTGACTGGCTTCATGCCACACTGCACTGATGCAGTAATTCATTCTAAAGGATCACCAGCCAAATACTGAGCACATAAATGGCCATACTTTGAGAAGTGAAATGTTTCTGTAATGTAAATCCTTTTAAAAATTGTTCTAAAGAAATATCCTAATAATAAGAGATACTGGATTTATGATTTTCACCTATTATCATCAAAAATAAAGCAAAATTTCATTTTATGTGTAACGAACATACAACCAATGAAATTTAACTAATTTTCAACCACATTATGAAACAATTAATATTTTCAAGATATGCAATATTTTTTTGAAGGGGTCTTGTTGGCATAACTGATTCACTACTGTTTTTCTTTGGAAATGGTAAGAAGATAGGCAAAACACATGTGTTAATGTGGGGTCCTGCTGATGTTTGACAGTGACTAGTAGCTCTAGTATGCGTCTACGTTATTTTCAAGAATGGGAAAATGCACTTTGATGACACTGCAGATTGTTCTATAAAATTAAAAAAAAAATGGTTTAAAAAAAGGCCATAGCTATGCTGAAATTCAATTCAAGTTCATATTTTGCCGAGAAAAAAATCCCCCAAACTCACGAGACCTATTCTGGTGATTTCCCGAGGACCGACACTATGAACAGCAATATTCACTAGGGGTGTAACCTGATGTATTTTTACCTAAATGTTATAAAATGCTGTCATTCTCTGGAATTTCATTTATTTCAGCCAAAGCCCACAAAGAATGGAGCCAATTAATGTGAAAATTAACGATGTCTGACTAATTAAAACTATCATAAAAGCTCCATTTTTAAGAACCAACTGCAATAAAAGTTGGTTCCCCTTCACTGGTTAGATTCCATTATAATAATGTATTTTTCTACTTATAATTTTGCTTGACCGTGCTTGCAAGCATACCAGTATTTGCAAACAGGTTGTCCCATTCTTCTCAGATGATCGTTTGCATTACAGATTTTTGTTTCTCTGACTTCCTCTTTAGAAAACTGGTAAGGTGTTCCAGCAGATTAAAGACAGGAGACATAAGGCCGCTCCTAGTTTTCTTTTGTTTTTTTCTAGCCTTATTGAGCCAGGTAATATCTTTCCTCATTTACCATTCCCGGATACAAACTCAATTAATCAGGGGTATCAAACATAAAGTGCGGGGACCATAATAAGCCAAGCAAAGACTCCAATCCAGCTCACAGGGTCGTTTTGGAAACATGAAAGAGGGCGTAGTGAAAAGGTGAGGATGTTCACGTGTTTCTTTCATAACATCGTTCATGTAATTGATCTGGAAATTACAAGAAGACTTTTTTCTACATTGAGCTACATTTTTAATTTGATCAGTTCTATTACAATCATGTCTTCATGTGCTGACTATTTGGTTAAATTGTATACAATAAGCAGACAATTGTGAATATTCCTTTACTTCTGCTACAATGATTCTGACTGGTTACTTGTGGATATTTACAGTGAGGAATCGCAGCTTCTGCCCAAATACATCACAATGCTGTTTCACCACTTCATAAAGTGAGCATCTGAATTTGCTGCAATAAAGTGGTGGATATAGTTGTTATCTGCATAAGAGGTGAAAAAGTTCCCGTCTCATCCTCCAACTCTTTCCCCAAATTCTTCATTTGACTAAGGGATGGAGGCTCGGTCGTGCACAGATGGGTGGTATACTATTCAAGTCATAATCCATCATAAAATTGTACCCTCAAGGATTATGTGTGTGCGTGTGTGTGTGTGTGTTACATGGTTGCATGTGTCCTGGGCCATTTGTGCATTTCTCTAATGTGGCTGTCTACATGCCATTATTGAAATGAGTTAAATGAGACGTATATCATTATAATGTGCTTGTGTATGTGTGTGTGTGTCTGTGCATGTATGAAACATCAAATGCACATCAAAAAAGTCGCATGTCTGCTTATCAGTATTACACTAATTATCATTGATGTTTAGCGTGCAATTACACCATATTATTCCCAATAATTATAGAGCACGTATTAATCAATTAACATGTACTGAGAGCGTGCCCTTGCATGCTCTGCTGGCATTACATTGTGCTTGCGAGTTCCACAGGACAACCACACACACACACACACACACACACACACACACAAAACCCCAACAATCAAAAAGAACAACAACAAAAAAAACCAAAACGTAATCTCCGGCTTGAGTGTGGTTTGTATTTGGAAGAACAAAAACGCTCCACGTGTGCACGTGTCCCTGCAAATACATCCGTAAAGGCAAGAACACACTTACACAGTATTGCTTTTTACTTTCAGTGGGTGGCAGAAAAAGTAATTTCTCCAGCCCTCCCTTCCTCCTCCTCACCTCTCCTCTCCATCCTCACCCCACTATCACATCAGGCAGGGTCTACTTATAGTACCAGCCAGAGAGAAGAGAATAGGGAGAGAAAGGGTATTATAACAGTGAGGAGAGAAAAGAGAGGGAGCGAGAGAAAAGAAGGGCAGACAGGGTATTATGAGAGAGAGGGATGAGAGCAGTGAAGGCATTTGGAGTCTTTATTCGCCTTCCTAAGCCTCGGGCTCTTCTCCCAATCCGATTGGTCGATACGGCCAGCCATGTAAATGAAATGCAAAGCAGAGAGAGACCCTGACTTCCCTTTGCCAATTTGTGGGGCCCTTTCTCTCTTCCTCTGCCGATGGCTCCGTTCTTTTATCAGTCTGTCTTCCTCTCAACGTGACGCCTTTCTTCCTCAGTATCACAGTTTGCCGCCTTCAACCTCTGATTCTCCCTCTCT
The DNA here is from genome assembly GCF_963969265.1 of Rhamphochromis sp. 'chilingali'. NCBI lineage: Eukaryota > Metazoa > Chordata > Actinopteri > Cichliformes > Cichlidae > Rhamphochromis > Rhamphochromis sp. 'chilingali'. The sequence goes on from NC_137932.1 coordinate 5,126,412, forward strand.
CGCTCTGGCAGATAATGATTTGCCTTTTTTCTCTGAGAGCTGAACTTTGCACTTCTCTAATGTTCGGCTCGAAAAGGATTTAATCCGCCAAGGCTTCTTCTTTTTTTTTTTTTATTTCCTGGGAAACGCTAGTGGTGATTAAGCATATGCTCTTTTGCATGCGTGCAACAATGCTTGTGTATGTGCAGAAGCATATATGTCCTGTTGTGCTCTTTGTGCGACTCTCTACTGGAGTCCATTAGACATTTTTAGCTTTGCAGTCGCATGAGGAAAAACTGCAAAGGTCTGAAAAGTGTTTGGCTCAAAATAATCTAAATATGCACTGGACATTTCATAGAACTGAAACGGTCTTCCATCACTGGAGAAGGAGAGTCTGCTGGCACTAAACTCTTAGGCCAGAGTTTCAGTAATGGGGGCCCTCGCTGTGTAAAGCTCTGGCTGTGAGATTTAGGTTGCTGCTTATTTATTTTACAGAGTCTAATCAGCTCCAGCAGTGTGTGTGTGAGAGTGTGTTTTTAAACTGCATGGGACTGGGTGACAGGCCAATAGATGAAGACTGGACTGATGGCAGTTTTAAGTGCAGACAAATGCTACAGTCTGTCCCAGATTAAAGATGCCCTCCACCGCTGTAATCCCTGAAATGCTGTCAAATTGGTATTTCCTTTCCTTCCCTCCCCTTCACTGAACATACCAACACTGAGAGTGAGCATCACAGCATGACGTGCATGGCCTGGACCGAATGAACTCTAACTTAATCTAATTAATTTCTTTGCCTTAATTTCAGGCCTCGCTTCAGTTGGCGCACTTCATCAGAAAAGTGAGTAATGTAACTCCGACAGAGCAGAGACGAGGGAAGAGAGCAGCACATCCGAACATCAGAAAACAAATATTTTGAAACTGGAAGCCAAAATGAACATGAGAGAGATGTTTTAGTAAATGATATGGTGAGGCAGAAAAGTGAGAAGCATCACCCGAATTGCAGCCAGAGATGAGAACTGGTCAGTGTGCACTGGACAGTTCATCAGGCAAACGCTGCCATCTGCAGGCTGTTGTTTGAAGCACATCGAGATTTCGATAATTCTTGGACATCTGTGGTATCAATCAAAATATCCACTGCTGGTGTCACGGCTAACAGATGGATCCAAGTGCAGACTGCGTGCTGGTAAGCAAAAGGTTGACAATTTTTTAACACAGAAGGAAAACCACAGTGATGTGTATATTCAGTGAATGAGGCAGGGGTTCAGGGCTCCAGGGGAGGGAATCCACACTCGCTCTCCACTCAGCCCAAACTCCTCACGCTCGCTCGCTTCTCCAAGGCCACTCTCGCTCAAATTTCCACTTATGTTAACACACACACACACGGGGATCACAGGTCTGGGTCCGCCACAAGTTCCAGAGAGACCGATTAGATCAAAACACCACACAGCACCGAGAGAGTTTCTTTCAGAAAGAGAGCTGAGAGCACGAACACGGGAGGTTCAACGTTCCAGCGCCGACTACTCTGTGCCGCAGCGTTAAATAGGCCAGAGGGACGCTGCCTGATCAGCAACAGGTGTTGTAATCACTGCTGGCGCGTGGGCCAAGGGTGAGAGCCCACAATGAGCTCCACCCAGGCAAGCAGGAGAAAAAACAGAACAAACTTGTGGCCAACATGAGCAAGCCAGAGAGGCACAGGGACCATGACAGCTGGGAAATTTGTGGTCAAGAATAAAACTAATAATGAATAATTCTGTGTCATTTTTTTTCTTTTTTATAAATAAATAAATGAACAAATAATTTAAAAAAAAATCTTGCTATAGATTTTTTCCCCAGGTACTATTTTTTAAAACCATGCTGCTCGTAAACATTGCCATTTTTTTTCTTATTTTCAAAGTGTGTATAATGAAGCCAACCCACACTCAGTAGCCAGTTCAAACGTATTTTCTCGCTCATCTCTCACAGTGTTTAACCATTCAGAGAGATCAGGTTTCAGTTTGGGCTGCATTTATCTGAAATTTCTGCTTCCTGCAGTGCAATGAGTGGAATTTCTTTTGAAGTGAATTTTGATCTGTATGAAAGGGGCAAGAGCTTTGGCTACAGAAGCTTTTTCATTCCTAAGAGAGGTAGAGTGGGTTGTATACTAATGGAGAGGTCACAGGTTTGATTCCATTTATCCTAGTCAAAGTGTCCTTGGGCAACATATGGAGTACAAGGGCAGAGTTTGAGTGTGTGTGTCATTGAACATTATAGTGTTTGAAGGTACAGTTTACTTCTTGATGTATTCTCAATCATCCAGGAAAGTAAATCTCCAAAAGTTGATTCTGTTCATCTGGACGTCACCAGGGAGGATATGAAAAGTGGCAGGTTAGCCTTCTTAGACTGTGAGATTTCCATCAGTATGGGGGACATCTAAAAGCTGACGTGTGCCATAAACCTACACATACGGATCAGTATTTAAGGTTTGACTCTCATCATCCACTGGAGCACAAACTGGGTGTCATCAGGACGCTACAACACAGAGCGAACACCATCCCCACTGACACAGCGGCCAGGGAGGCAGAAGAACAGCACATCAAGAAGGCCCTGAGTAAATGTGGTTATCCCAGCTGGACGTTTGTCAAAGCTGGAAAGGCACCTAAAGAAAGCTCCAGCCAATCCAGGAGAGAAGGACAACCGCTGCCCAAGCGAAAACCTCTAGTGATCCCATATGTGTCAGGAGTATCGGAGCAGTTGAGATGCATTTTTTCTAAACACCGGGTCTCTGTGGCTTTTAAACCCCAAAACACGCTGCGCCAAAAATTGGTCCACCCCAAGGATCGGGTCCCCCGACACAAACAGAGCAACATAGTGTACGCTGTGCCAGGAGGATTCCCAGGATTTATACATCGGGGAAACCAAACAACCTCTGGCGAAGCGGATGGCACAACACAGAAGAGCTACCTCGTCAGGCCAGGACTCGGCAGTCTATTTACACCTACAGGCCAGTGGACACTCTTTCAAGGATGAGGATGTATACATCCTGGACAGGGAGGAACGCTGGTTTGAGCACGGAGTCAAGGAGGCCATTTACGTGAAAAGGGAAAGACCATCTCTGAATCGAGGAGGGGGCCTAAGGGTACATCTTTCGCCATCTTACAATGCTGTGATTGCAGCCATTCCCCAACTCTCTGTGAATGGGACTCATGGCCATTGATCAGTGGTCTTTGATCAGTGGGTTTTGGTCAGCGGTTGTTGATCAGTGGTCATGAGAATTTGCATAATTACGATTAAGGAACTGACCTCCCAGCCCATTGTTCCTTCAGTGGGCTCGTTTCAGTCATTATGCAAATGTAGTGTTTATAAGATTTGGGGAAACCTGCAGTCAGCTGAGACTGAAGACGTCGCTTGGATGAGTGACAAAACGTTTCTCCCACAAAACGCTACGTCCAGATGAACAGAATCAACTTTTGGAGGTACAGTTTACTTATTACTTATTGTCTGCAGATTAGACATGCAACCGTCCTGTCTCCAGACAGCTGGCAAGAACCAACTACAACAGCGGGTTATAAGCCAACATTATGCTAGCTAATGTTGGCTTGAGTGTCTCTGATACATAGTTAGATTACATTCTCACATCATATGAGAGCTTATTCACTAAGTGTGTGTCCAACACTGTCAGATCCATTTCAAAGACACTCTTACTAATACTGGTTAACATCAGCTAATCGAGGCTAGGAGTGGCTAACGGAAGCTAACAGCAGCAAAAACGGCAAAGCTTACTGAGAGAAAAATTCAGGATATCCTCAACAACCCACCTCACTATCAAGTCAGACTCTTTTCACAAATCTCCTCCAGAGTCAATAGATGGGGACACGTAATAACAGTGGACTGGCAGCTAGTAGTGAGATGTTATACGCTATAACTTTAAAAGGCATAGAACAAACCACTGCATGGACATGTGACTGAATTTATTTAACATGTGTATGAATTGCTGAATATGGGGGTTGTTTGTAGTCTAAAAGCACTTTGAGTGCTAAGTAAGATTAGCGTGCAAGTAACTGGTTCACATGGAAAGCAACAGAAGTGGAAAGTAATTAAGTATAAATACTTTGTTACTGTACTTAGGTAGAATTTTCAGTTTTTTCTTCTGATAACTTTTTACTTAAACAAATATCTGTACTTTCTATTCCTTACATTTTCAGACTTGCTTCTTTAAGCTGTAGGAAGGCAGACGAGACAGGAGAGAAAGAAGACAGGTTATAATTAAATTTAAGGACTGCTCAGCGACACCTGATAAACTGCAGATTTAAAGGTTACATGAAATGTCATCATATGACATATTGGATTTGTACACGATGTGTTTTGATAAATTATGTATTTCCATTTTGTGAAACATCCTGCAAAACAAACTAAGTATATCAACTTTGTGTTATTCAAGTGTTGCATGAAAGTACTGGGTAGTTTTGTCCAGGATAAACAGGTTAGTTTGCAGTACATAATCTAGTGTAATACTCTCCAAAGACGTCTCTGTGAATACTTTTCATGGGAAATACTTACAGCAAAGTAATGTCTCTAAAATTTCTCCACTTTCCCGGGATCCCATTTTTGGTGTTCCATAATGCTAGAAAAGCATTAAGTGAACACCCATTTTAGCAACTTGCAATTTAACCAAAAAACACCTAAATCACAAGACGTTAATCTGGAAATGTGTGTCTTTGTGTGTATAGGCATGCACCATAATGAGTAGCGTGGGGGAAGCTAGACAACAGCTTTTTGACAAGAAGGAAGAGGCCTACCAAAACACATGTCAGCCACACACACACACACACACACACACTCTCCTCATCATCCTCTCCTTCCTCATCCTCCCATCAGCCCTCTCACTTCCTTGGTTCTCCCTTCCTCCTTCCCAACATCCCCTCCTCTTCACTGTCCTGCCAAGCTGACAGCTCCAAGCTCCGTGGAAAATGAGTCTCACTCGCATTACAATCGCGCGGGACAGATTCCATTAGCACTATCTGAAATTAAGCACGGGGAGCAGGGAGCGGGCGGCAGCGGCGCACGCCCCTTATCAGAGGGAGAGGGTGAGCTCCTCTGACGTCACTAATCCACTGGGTGGAATTGAGCAGACACACACACACGCACATACACAGCGTGGGGAAGACAGGATTCTCACACACACATTTTTTTATATACTAAAAGACACCAGGCACAAACAGGTAGAGGAACAAATCCACACACATGCATGCACAAACACTAAAAAACCCACACACGTGCAGGCGTGTGGCAAACAAAAGGAAATGCAACACCAGAGGAGCTTCAGTGAGTCTCTGCACTCACTTTACACGTCCCTGGAACTTATATTTAACGGGGTAATGAAAAGCTGACGTACATGATGAAACTGGAAGAAAACAAGCAACACATCAGTTCTCCGCCTCTGCGTGTGTGTGTGTGTGTGTGTGTGTGTGTGTGTGTGTGTGTGTGTGTGTGTGTGTGTGTGTGTGTGTGTGTGTCAGTGGTTTCCTGAGGAGTGCTGGCAGGTCTGTTTGGTGGTGCTACTGGTGGGATTTGTAGCACGTCAGTCTCTTGGTCTAAGATGAAACTGAGCCTCTCTCGCACTCACTGTGCGATCCCCACCTCTGCTGCCCGCTTCTTGTCCCGTCTCCCCCGCTCCAATAATTCATACAAATGCAGATTCCACATATAAGTGAACACACACGTGCATCTGCAGGAACGCCCCACACATACCCCCCAGTGTCCTCATCCCCGTAGTTATTAACCCTTGACACATAAATCCAAGGGTATGTGGGTGTGAGATATTAGCCCCGTGTGTGTGTGTGTGTGGGAGGGAGGATGGGGTTAATCTTTATGTAGTGGGGATCTTTCACACAAGATCACTCAATTTAAATAGAGTGGGAACACTTTGATGTCTCCAGCCCTCCCTTCTTCCTTCGTTCTCCAACTCTCATTCACCCCTCTAATTTGCTTCATGTTGCCCCCCTCTGTGCCCCTGCGATAAGGTGTAATGAGAAATGTTTTCGAAATGGCTCTCACCTACCATGCGACGCTAATTGAGCATGTGCTTGATACAGCCAAAAAGGAGAGCGCTCGTCTCTGACCGCTGACGTCGCTGAGGAGAAGAAAATGAGAAAAGGAGCATTTAGTTTTCCCCAGTTTCCCCAGCCATGAGGCGACTGAATAAAACAAAACTGATGCATATGTTTGCATTAACTGAACCGAACAACCCTTCCCCCTCAAAGACACAAAGCAATGAGAGTACGTACCATCTTCATTAGTTGTCATTTACAGGGAATTACGGAGATGCCTCCTCAGGGCTGTTATTGGTCACGCAGCCTGTATCAGGGAGGAAGAGAAGGAACTTTGGGAATATTTGAAAACAGAAATGTTTGGCCTATATTCATTTAGCATCAGAGGGAAGGCGCTACACATAAAAAAAAACAACATAACATAAAATACAAAAAAGATTCAACAGCAAACTGAGCAGAACAGAAACTAAAAGATGAAAAAAGCTAGTGTCACGACACATTTCGTTTAGGTTCCTTTCTCTGTCATATGTCAACACGTTCATCCACCCACATCCAGTCTGGGCCTCCCTCTCTCAAACTGGGATGTGTGAGGATTGCGTCCGTGGTGGTAGAGCGGGAGACCGCTTGGTGAGACTAAAACTGTGTGGATTACCAATCCACTGCCACAGCGTCACCTCCCTAACAGGATAACACCGCGTAATAAACTCCATAAAATAATCAAACTTATTACAACTCTTAACCCCTGTTTAATACAGTCAGCTCAGCTTACGTGTGTTGGTATTCACCACTAGTCGAGCCACAAAAGAGAATAGTCTTATAAGACCAGAGAACACAGGACAGCATATTGTGATGCCTTAATATTGGCTTTAATTGGATTTGTAAATTATGTGGCTAAATTAGCACTTTTTGCTGCTTGGGGATTTAGTGAAATGTGTAGCAGGAAAGGAAAAAAAAGGGGAAAGTCTTAAAGTTAATTAATCATCTGTGGCTCCAGATTAATTAAAGTTTCCCAGTGTTTGTAGTTAATGGGGAGATTGATGGAACAATGGCTTGAACGCCCCCTGCCTCCTCGAGAGCAGAGTCCACAGAGACGTACTTCAGAGCCTTTGATTATCACACATCCTCCACACACACATATGTACACATGCATGAAAACACACACACACACACACACACACACACACACACACACACACACACACACACACACACACACACACACATATATATATAAATACACAGAGACCGGAGAGTCCCCTTCAAACTTCCTAGTCACAGATATCATTACTCCCATTGAGGGATTCACATTAATTAGCTGGGATCAAAACCTACAAATCCCCCCACTGAGAATTCCTCTGTTCGCCTAAACTATACCTCCATCATTTATGCCACATCCCCTGACACACAACCACATACAGAATACAGCCAGATATCCCTGTTAGTGGGCCAGGGGTAAAAACAAGCTGTTGGGCACCCTTTCGCTGTCCCTATCCTTCCTTGTTCAGCTGTTTTAAACTTATTCAAATCCATTACAAGTTTAACCTGTACCATACACATTACCAGCAAACAGCTTTCTCCACCTAATAGCCAGCTCAGTACGCATTTAATGTATTCAAAGGTTGTAGTTGAGCAAAAATAAGGGACAGTAGACTTAACTATGGAGAGAAAAGCATTATGGGAATTCTGCAGAGGCTTAGGAGGATGCATGTGAGTGCATTCTAGGAAGCCATCAGTGCACTGCCCAGTGATAACGATGCTATGTTTAGGATACTTGCTGGTTGAAAAGTTAGCTACATGAAAGGATCTGCAAGCTATATGTATGCATACTGACAGACTGTATGTTTGTGTATCTTTTATATAAAATCTGTAGCTGTTTCACATATTTTTGATAGTGCCCCCAAAGTGGTACTAGACAGCTAGATAACATATTAGCACCTACATGCAGAACATACATACTACCATGCAGTAGTATGCTGGGACCTTCACAGTGATCAGGTCACAAATTCAGGTCCCAACTTTCCAATATGAAATATTTTGCTTACTATTTGTTAAGCACTAAGTTATGGTTAATCAAAAAAATTAAAAAAAAAATGAAAGGATAAATAAATCTTGGCTACATTCATAGGATCATGTTTGGTTTAAAAGGCGCCGTTTGACAACTTGAAGCACATGTTATGTAGCTCCTTTTTACAGCTTACCACATTTACCAGTCATAGTGCAAAAGATAGATGCAGCTCCTGTGATGTCACCCATTGGTTTGTGAAGTTCTGGTCTCAGACGAGAGTTGAGCATTTTCACCATCACCATCTTGATGTTTTTGAAGCCATATATGATAGTGGCGGGTCAGAGGGCAGTTTCTATATGCGTTACAGTCTTTTTGCAACCACGTGTATCGCCCCCTGGTGGTTGCAAAAAAGAATCCAGGTTACAGGTTCTTATGCACAGATCACTTTTCAGACCCAAAGGTAACGTCCATCGTTTAATGATTTTATATGCTTTTTGTCACATGACCACCAGAGGTCTTACACATAGTTTGGCTTGTTTTCTTTTCATCGGTGGTTACTGTTTGGATAAAAACTTCCAAATGAGGCTGTAGAGTGGATTACTTACTGGTTATACAGTAATAGCAGCAACCAGCCTGCTAAATGGGTCATCTGATGTGTCTTAGGCTGGGATATCATCTAGATGCCAGATCCCTCAAGCACATCTCTTACTTTGACTATTTTTTATGTCATTACAGTGCATCTGGTGCAAGCATCGAACATTAAATGCATCACATTGATGTTCTAAAGTGAACTGCACTCAAACCAATGGACAAAGAGAACTGGTAGTGAATTTTCTCTTTCTGCAAAGTTGGCGTTTTTGAGTGTACGGAAATTTTCTTCTAAAAAATGTGCCTATGATTAAAATTAAGAACATATTGCCGCTCATGAGATGAAAATTGTAGTGCATGCACCCAAATTAAAACTGTGCATACCGTCTCTCGAGTTTTAGCAGTCTTTGGGTTTTCTCTTTTCCTGCTTTGAAAGACTTTAAATGTAGCGTGTCGGCACGACACCCGTGAAAAACGCTTATTCAAAAGCAGAAAGCCTCCTCCTCATGGTTGAAGTGACATAATTTCTGTACAAACTCCTGAATAACACCACTCCACGCAGGGCTTCGGGAGCCTTTCACCAGGCACCCTGAATTCTTTGCAAAGTCTTTTATATTTCTGCTTGAAATCAAGCCGCCTGTAATTTTGCCGGCATTTGCAGCTCGTTATCACATTTGCGCGGTGATGTACCGTACTCGACTGCCAAAAGTGCTCATAAAACAGATGATTATTTAAAACAGGTGATGCAACTCAAAGCAACCCTGCTCATGGTGTGGAAACCTCGGAGCTGGTAGAGGGCGCCCTCTGCTGGAGCCTTCTTGTTTCCCTTGTTAAACAGAAAGGACAGCACGGCAAACTTTGAACTGGTTTATTGACATGTGTATAGCGATTGTCTGTGCACCGGACGATTACAGAAGAATATGTTATAAAATAATACAAAATAGCTGTACACAACACAGATTATAGTTAAAGGAATGCATTGTTAACTGTGAGGTTTTATGCTGTATTATACATATCAGCTACTCACTCGCCTACGATGAGACGAGCTCATAAGTTGAGGAAGTTGAGGTTTGGCCATCTGGTTATGAAGGTCAATTAATAGATATGATAACAAACGAAGTTAGGGAAGAGCTGATGATGTTACTGGTGGTATCAAACAACCTGATGCTGAGCTAAAATACTTAGTCTCTAATTTTTTAACTAATACTAAAATCTAAAACTCAAAAAAAGTTACATATGGATGTCCATAACCCAAAGTGAGTCATAGAATAAAACAAAAAGAAAACTCAAACAAATATTGTACGTTAGCTCATAAACTAGAACCCAGTGGGGGTGCTGCAACTGTTCTCCATCCACATGCCAATGGTGTTACATGTTGTACTGTATATATGCATATCTCTCTCTCTATATATATTTTGTCAAAAGCAAGATTCACTGGATTTGGTGTGATTTGCGAAGGCCAGCTAATACACATGATTTCATTGCCTGTTTCATGAGACCCGTAAGTGGTTGACCTGTGGTGATCTACCCGACTGTTTGCCCTCTAGAATTTGGACATAAGATGTGGCTGCTCTCACATCGAACGCCTTAATCTGGAACTTTTTTTCACTCAAAGTGCCTTTTATCAGGCATCTTTCAGCTGTGACTCTAAAATCCTTAATCCTGAGCAACAGTAACACAACCCTCATCCACCACACTACAAATCTTATATTTAGACTTTAAAGGAGACCTATTATGCCTTTCCTCTTGTTCTGTCATACACATGCTTATACAAAAGTGGATGTTGATATTAATAATGGTCGACCTTTCAAATAACGAGGTAAAGCTTCAAACGACCCAAAAGGCTCTGTTTTCTTCTACATCTGCGCCCATATGATTACGGTCATCTCAGGAATTCAGCTCTAACAATGAGACCAGGAGCCCCACCCACCCTCTGTTTAAACAGTCTTTGAGTGAGGGGCAGCCAATCAGAATAAAGTTAAAAGCGTGGGCGGGGAGCCAAAATGGCTTTTATTCACACAATAAATGAACTGAGTGGGCTGTCAAGGTAAATAAGGATTATTCTGAACTGTGAACCATGCAAAGCTACTGAAGAAGCATAAGAGGTCCCCTTCAAATGGAAAACATGCTGTCTTTCATTAGCTTTAAATGCTCCATGACGGGTCCAAATACAAAATGTAAACAAGTATCGATGTGAATGTCTTTCTGTGATGAATTGGTTTGGTGGAAAATATTAGCATAGTAGTACAAAGTGGGATTCAAGAGGTCTCATTCACAAAGATCGTGGATCTATCAAGTATGAGGATCTATTTAGGCGCTCGTTCTTTTTTCCTCTTGCTTTAAAGCCCACCTCCCCCAAAAAACAACAAAAACAAAACAGAAATGCTGCAGTTTTTAACCAACGAAGGACTCGGAAGACAGCTCAAACGTTCTCAGCATGAATTGCAAGTTGGCGCTCCACCGTGCAAAGTTTTCGAGTACGTGTACGTGTAGTGTACATACTGTATGTGTACGTTCAGCACATGCAAGCTAGACACAATTTTTTCACGTGAGTGTATTTCTTTCTTTTTTTTCTGTTTTTTAAATCAGTTATGTCTTTCATACTTGAGGCTATTATTGAATTTACTTGTTGAGCTAGTTCACCAAGCTACACCTAATATTCAGTTACAAAAATAGTATCACAATATAGACCATTCAATATGAGCACCAGGGAAGGCTAAATATAGCCCAAAGTATTTTGGCTACATTCATTGTCTGGGCAATGTTTTACGGTAGCAGAGTGTGTGTGAAAGTGTGTGTGTTCGTTAGACACAGTGTTGGCAATGTTTTCTCACTCACAAGCTCCCCTACATCTACCGCACGATTATATCTCGTAACATACACAACTTGCGTACGTACACTGAGTAACAACAGTTAACTAAAACCAATTGTCAGATAGAAAAATAGTTGCTGTATAATTTTTTTAAACACTGAACATCTAAAAGAATTCCTCCCACTTCCCCAAATAAAACCCTCCCCGTTTCCTAACAAAATAGTTTTCTTTGAAACAATAACCCAAAAAAAATGTTTTGAGGTTACACAAGGTCAAGCCTACTGACACTCCATCACACTACCATACACCCTGTTTAACATAATTCAGAAACCAGAAGTGTGTTCAAATTAACAAAGAACAAGCTGGATAGTTTTGCAGCATTACCAGCACAGTAAAGAAATGATAGAATTAGTAATTAAATATGGATCAGGCATTAAGTCTTTCAAATCTGCAGCTTGTGGTATCACTCATATTCTCTGGTCTATGACCCCCAATTTGGAAATAAGTCACGGGATTGAACACGCCTCTGGTTGAGCCCTTTACCTGGAAACCATTTCAGCCACATTTGAATTGGACTGCTGACCTAACACTTGGCTAAACATAGCATAACATCTAGCTTATTTATGGGAGTGCTATTATTGCTTCAGAGTTGGGAAGTGGAGTTCATACCCGATTTTCATTCCAAGCCTTTGTTTATCCTTACCCTGCTTCATAATTAGGAAAAGATCTGCTGTAAAAGTACTGCAGTGTTCCCTCTGGCCCTTCGGAGCTAATCAAACAATCTGCAGGTTACTGTCCAAAGAATTACAACACATAGGGGTCTGTCATTAATGGGCAGTCTGTGCATAGATCTTACTCTACAGTGATATGTAAAGGACTCCAACAACATATGCTTCTAATTCCTTAACTTCAGAAATAGTTGTGAAGTTTTCCTTCATGGATCAGGAAGAGTGTTAAATGCTGTATGGAAGCACGAGCCACTGATCCCACATTATAATCATCAACCATCCGCAGTTAACAAAGCCCACTGAGAACACAGCTAGAAATATAAAACGGTTGCTAGTTCAGAAAGGAAAACCATTAATTATAATGCTGATGTCAGATAAGATATTTTTTTATGGAAGTTGATGCCAGAAGCATTAAGTTTTTTTGTGATGAAAGTCCTGCCGCAGCCAATGAACTAATAAAAAAAAAAAGTATATGTATATATATATATATATATATAATATACATATATATATATATTCCACAGCAGCAGAAGTGGTTACGCTTCATGTGAAAGGGTAGAAGATGAATAAGTGCAAAAGTTACTTGCATTTTATACAATGCATGGTGTTGAAGACTGACGAATGTCATGTGGCTATCATTTGATAATATAGTTAAAATGCAGCATCATAGTTTAAGCTGTGAACGTGCAGCATCACTTCTGAGAGCTGTGTCTCGCTGAAAGACGAGTAATGACTGAAATCAACTGCCACTGTGTTCAGCTGGAATTAAAACCCTCTGACTCCTGCACGAGGGGGGCGGGAAATGGTTTAAAATTTAGAAAACACTTTGAATTGACAGCACTGATAATTCTGTCCTATTTTCTTGATCTTACACTAATCAGCAAGCCCTAAAGGATAAACAAAGGGAAGGATTTGTCAGCACTGAGCTACATTCAGTAACAGAGAGTGTTATTGTACAGAACACACACGCTTATCATACTGATCAACATTTGAACGCATGAACGCAGCTCAGGTAGCTTCCTGCTATTGTGGTTGTTGCTGAGAAGTGGTGATTAGTCGATGGGGCCCTGGAAGATGAGCCGTGTCCAGCCGGGGGAGCTCAGGGCAGTGGAGCAGAAGGGGCAGACAGGTCTGAAGGCATGCGTCCCATGGGGCAGAGGAGTCTCAGCCCAATACTTGGCTGTCCTCTCTGAGCAGACGTGGCCACATGGCACAAAACCGTGAGTGGGGGCTCCGGCATCCACATACACCGCAGGCTCACAGCCCAGCCACAGCGGCACGTAGGGACCCACGCTCCTGCACAGGGGACATTCTCGCCGGGTGGTGGAGCCTTCACCCTCTCCTGGATCTTCCTCTCTCTCCGATCTCTGGCCCCAATCGTGGCGTCCGTGGACGTGGCCACAGGCGAGGTAGACCCAGGGTTGACGCTCTTCAAGGCTGAAGTTAAATAAAGTGTACCGATATTTTAAAGAAAATTTTTTAATGCATGCGTGTGTAACAAAATAGAAAAACCTGGGAAGAATTTTCTCCTAAAATTAGTAATTGGAAATAATCCGTTTTTAAATAAATAACAAGACCTTAATTTAACCATCAGTGTGGCCCTGACCTATGACTGCGTGGAAGGCTGGGGAACGCCAGTGTGCTGAGGCCGACGGGACACTGGGGCCGGGATGCGTTAAGCTCCTGACGAAGCGCCTCCAGGTGACGCAGAGTGGGAGAGCGCATGAGCCCCTCACCGGTGCGCCACAGCAGAGTAGCACCACAGAGATCGACGAGCGACCCGTCACGTAGTGCGCTGCTCTCCCCCTCCGCCTGAAGTGACGCACAAACAGATATTTGTGTACAATAAAAGGCAAACACAGACCCCGAAAGTTCACTGAAGAAATGTAGATATGGTAACCAAACCTGCGGCAACTCACCAGCGTCCCCCTGCTGGGTCCAGACCGTGTCTCCCGCAGCGCATAAACATCTCCACAGACGGAGATCTCCCTCCACAGGCCTTGCTTGGGATCCTCTGGGAAGCCCTGTGGGTGCATCACTAGCACCCCATTAGTGGTGAGGCCATCCATATGCCCATCAGGATTTTTCCATTTGGTTGCTTTCTCCTGTGGCAGCAAAGACATTAAAACATAATATTGATATGTTTCAGAAAGTATTTTTATTGTGTCAATCATACTGTTATTCCCAGCATGAAGAGTGCTGCTCTCGTCTTACTTTCAAATACAGGCAGTCCAAAAACACAGGGAAAAAAGACTTTGCAGTTAGATCTTCAGTGCATCACTTTCTACAACAGAAGTCCCACAGCACTGTGCAAAAGTCTTTGGCCACCGCACCATTTTGCAAGGAAAATGGGTACAGCAATTTATTGAGATGTGCAAATACACATGGAAACACATGGACAACGCACCCATCCCTTGCAGGCAGGTGCTTTTCTATGCTTGAATGATTCATAGGTCAGTGTTAAGTGGCGTAACATACAAAGCAACACTCTCAAAATGGTCAGGTACAAGGAATGGACTGAAAATGAGTGAAAGCTAGTCAAACACTGCAATTTTTATCAGATCGTTTCATGGAAAGTTAAGCTCTCTTAAATCATCAGGATGTGTACAGTAGACAAGAAACTGGGACTCAGTTAGATTTTTCAATAACTTAAAATCTAAAATATTCTGTTATTAGAAACCTGTTGCTGGAGTATGAGTCTACTCACCCCTAAGAAAATATTTTTGGAGGAGTCAAAGCCTGCAGCATAGATGCGTGCAGTGTAAGGCGGGTTGCGCTCGCACACTATTCTGCAGGCAAAACGGGAAATGGTGCTGGGAGCAATGGAAGGATCTTCGCCTTCCTTTCCTCCAGAGGTGTCTGTTACCACAAAGTCAATAGGACTCTCTGTGGAGCGTCCAATCTGCAGGGGACAGCACAGAAAAATACTATTTATTAACTGAAACAAATGTCTCATTAAAATGTTATTGGTAAGCAGAGCTATTTCTTTTAAAGCATCAGTGCTCATAATTTTATGGCTTTGAGCTATCTGGGCAAGATGGTTCATTTTTATGTTTAAAAAGATCTGTAAGAGCAATAGAAAAGCACAAGCGTGTGCATAAAAATAGACTTTCTTGGAGCTATGACGTAAATCTCTTTATTTTTAACACTTAATGGTCCCAGTTCTGAACCAAAATAATCTACCCTCCTGTAGAAATGACTTTGATGGGATTACATAACAGTTGGAAACTTGCACATGATCGCACTTCTTGGAGTACATTTTGCTGTGAATCCTCTCATCACTCAAAAGAAAATAAAAGTTGACTTTGTTTGCTTGCTGTGTTACCTGGAACATGTCTGTGTTGTTGTCATGGCAGTACTCCACCACCACGGTCTGGTTTCGGGACAGGGTGAAAGAGATGCTGTGCTGCCCCCTGCTGTGCACCGCCTGCAACAACAACAACAGCAACAACTTGTCATTTTCTGGAAGCTTCTTTCTTTTCATTTAACCACCCATATTCTTAAGTAAAACACACAGTTATAAGCAAATAAAGTATATCTACATTTTTGTTTTTAAAGGCGCCTTTAAATTCAAACAGTTTGTGCAAAGGGACTGGCATTTATACAACACTTTTCCAGTCTTACCACTCCAAGCATTTTAAACCAACAGTCCCCAACCCCCGGGCCACGGACCGGTACTGGCCGTGAGTCTTTGGAACCGGGCCGTGAGAGTTGTGAAATTGATCGGTTTTAGGGTTTTTATCGTCAACTCGGTTTTCCTGGGTCTTTTCCCCATGTGTTATGAATAAATCTTCTTTTTTTGCTACCGGTACTGGTTTTATTTTGTTGCGGCACCTTAAAGGCCGGTCAGTGAAAATATTGTTGGACATAAACCGGTCGTGGCACAAAAAAGGTTGGGGACTGCATTTTAGACTACAAGCCACATTTACCCATATAATCATACAACCTAACTTATGTCTTTGGATTGTGGGTAAAAGTCAGAGAACTCTCGCAGACCCAGGAAGAACACGCAAACTCCACCTCACCATGATTCGGGAACCTTGTTGTGAAGCCAAAGTGCTAACCACGGTACCATCATCCAACATTAAGAGCAGCATTTAGCAATGACGTCTTCTACTAAGCGCCAGACAAACAGATCAGCCGGTGGATGTTGATCTAATATAGATACTGGATGACGTGTCTGCTGATATAAAAGCCTTTCTTTGTTGTGTTGGAAATTGCTGAATAAGATGCTTGGAAGAGTCTAGACATGGTGTCATCACACAGATTCTCTTACAGAGTCAGCTCTCAGCAAAGCACATGTAACAACACAGCAGAACAGATGGTGGTGTGGTGTGGGTTTCATGGTAAGTTGTTAACCAGTTTGTGTAATACAATCCCACAAATCTGATCACTCTCATGTTCAGCTTCATTAAGTACACCACTGAAATCAAATATAATACGACAGCTCTGACACAAATTTGACACTGTCAAAAATTCCCAGGTTTTGAGATAGTTCTATGTTTTTTCAGATCACATTAGGTGGTGGTGATGAACATGACAGCATTACTTTTAGGTGGTCCTGAATGTTTGCCTCGCTCCATGGGGATATTATTTAGTGTGGCTCTGCGGCTTATAGCAGAATTCCAAAAAACAGCAAGGAATACTGCTTTCAGTGGCAGTCTAAGACTGCTGGGCCAGGAACTTTCTGGTGGACAGCTGAATGGTGTCAAGGAGAGCCAAAAAACCAACTCTGCCAGGTTGGCCCTGCCACATGGTTTTGGCCCCAGTATACTCGCCACATTGGTGCACTGTTGGTAACATTATCACACAGCCTCTTCCATTTATGGTCCCTGTTACAGTGCAGATACCTGCTGCAATATTCTCCTGAACAACAGGTGTCACCATTCAGACAAAACCTCATATAGGAGGAGAAGAAGTCAAAACAAGAACCAAGAACCAAAGAACAGCCAAGTTTTTCTCCACAAGGTCTCATCTTTTCGTGGCTCAAGAGTTGGGAGTTCGCCTTGTTCGAGCCCCGGCTTGGACAGTCTCGGTCGTTGTGTCTTTGGGCAAGACACTTTACCCGTTGCCTACTGGTGGTGGTCAGAGGGCCCGGTGGCGCCAGTGTCCGACAGCCTCGCCTCTGTCAGTGCGCCCCAGGGTGGCTGTGGCTACAATGTAGCTGCCATCACCAGTGTGTGAATGGATGGATGACTGGTTGTGTAAAGCGCTTTGGGGTCCTTAGGGACTAGTAAAGCACTATACAAATACAGGCCATTTACCATTTCAGATTGTTGCAACTTCTTCCTCTGTAAACTCTGTGAATCTCTGAGCTTCTGTGCTAATGTATGATAAAAATGGCGGTACAACCAACACAATCTTACACTTGTCTCTTCAATTAAGCTGCAGCAACTGCAGCTGCGAATCTGAAGTTTAATGTTAATAATTTGTCATACAGTGCTTTTTGTCAGGTACTGCACAGACGTTATAATGGGACCTTAACAGTGACTGAACTTTCAAAATAAAAGTAAGTGGCTTTTCAACTGGTATTCTGATCATAGGTGGTACTGTTATCTTAAATTAAATAAATAAATAAACAATACTGTTGGTTATTGTTCATATACTTGAAAGACCACCCAAGCAAAGTCTCTGTGTGGGAAAAAAATATCCATCCAAAATAATATAAATGTTGGCCGATTTATTGATACCTGAATTTTGTACTAGCTAAAAACAGTATCCAAGCAGTAATCAGTATCAGTCATCTCCAGATTAAAATCTTAATTCAGCTCAAGTTTTTTACATGCAGCATCTTTCAGTACATCAAACAGCCTTATGTAGGATGACACACACACACACAGACAGACCACATAAACCTGTCTTCATGATTAGTCATCCTTCCTCTGGCACACAACAGGGGTTACAGGAAGGAAACTCATGTTACACAATGATGAAAACTATAGCACACACACACACATGCGCATGGACACGTACCTTGCTGTCCTGTGGTGTATTGAGGATGTGCACAGCACTGGGCTTGACACCGTTGGCCTTGGCCCTTCGGTACAGAGCAAAGCGGCTCTTTCTGCGCCCACGGTCTCCGTTTGGAAGGGAGCCATTGTAGCTGGAGGAAGATAAACAAACACAAGAACATGACGAAAAATATCTACTGAAACCAACAAATGATGTTTAAGTAATCTAATTTGGGCTGGAATACAGCCGACATCTAGCTTTATTGAGAAAGCCTAATTGTGTTAAAAACACAGTTATCTTGTTTGCATACTTATCATAAGTCATCACTTAAATGACACTGAAGCTGCCAAGATGTCAGGAAAATAACGGCAATTAAAGTGCAAGCTCAATTAATTATGTGCATCTTTACAGCAATACCGCTGCTCGCTCGTTTGAAATGAATTAGAGCAGCACATTCAGGCCACTCGTGATTCATGTTAAACTGCTGAACCTCAATGAGAAAGACAACCTGCACTTGATCTGACTCACTCGGCTTGTCCTTAAGGCCCACGTTCACTAAAGAAGAGCACGCTCTTCATCTAACCTCTTACAATATAAAGCATCTTCAGCAAGACAGATTTATTTTCATCACACCATTGCCCAATTACATTAACCATAAAGAGAGTAAGTGGTCTGGAGAGGATACTGAATAATACTTTGAAGCTTTGTGTTCATTAATAGCAAGCAGATATGATAGGTTCTTTCAGAGGGTGGTAAATAACATAGTCCAGCCCATTACTGTTTTATAACTCAATATAAGGCTTTTAAATGAAAATCCTTCTGACACCTTAACTAAGATATTGAATTTGTCCTCAATGTTTTCTGTAGCTGGGTCAATGTAATTTCTTTCACAGCTTGAGTTCACAAAAAAGGCAGTATGTAAGGCTTGTGACTAATGAGCAGGACATGTTTCTTATTAAAAGCATTCAGAGGAAGTCCTGCAGGCAAGACTCACAATTTTGACAATAACCATCTTCACTGCTCCCCACAGTTGATGGGATGAAAAGCCATCTGGTCTGGTTTTCTTCTGACTTTTGGTCTTGATTTGAGTACAAAAGGAAGCACTGCCTACTTTTTGAGTGTCAGTAAAGTGTAGCTCTGACACTGCGATGAATTTACAAAAGGAATGAAGAAAGATGATTTAAGTGACTTTGCAAGTGGCATGTTCTAGACGGGTGGTCTGAGCATTTCAGAAACTGTTGATCTGCTTGGATGTTCCCACACAGCCATCTCTAAGTTTAACTGAGAGTGGTCCAAAAAAGGGAAATATCTGATGAGGGGCAGTTCTCTGGGATGAACAATGCCTTATTGATACCACTCACAGGAGTATGGCATAGATGTATTCAGACTGAGTCGGTAACAGTAATTCAAATAAGCACTCAATACAACCAAGGTATGCAGAAGAGCATCTCTGAATGCACAACATATTAAACTTGAAGCAGTTGGAAGACCACATTGGGTGCTACTCATGTGAGCTAAAGCTTTATTTAGACCTCTGCTAGAAATGTATGTCCTAACTTACGTAATAATTGGAAACTCATTTCACCCCTACACCACAACCTTTCACGCCATTTAAGTCTTTTGTATCCATCAACCCAATGTGTAGGCACATTTCTCAGAGGTACACATCAGGTCGGTGCGTAGGGTTATAACAAGGTTCCAGTTATGGCGTAAGTTACAACATAAATCTGACGTATAAGTATAATTAACACGTAAGAATGGAAAACTGAGTCTATAATGTCCACAAGCTCACTGAAAGTGGAAAACAGAAGACTGGAGTCTCAATTTTACAGCGACATTTAGATGATAGGGTCAGAATCTGCCATTAACATGTTGGTAATGGATCCATCCTGCCTTGTATCGATGGTTCAGGTTGGTGGTGGTATAATGATGTGAGGGATACGTTCTTGACCGATCAGTATCCCTGTTAAAATGCCACAATATACCAGAATATTGCAGCTGACCATGTCCATCCCTTTATAATACAGTGTACCTATTTTCTGATGGCTGCTTCCAGCAGGATAACACAAACTATGCTAGAAAGGTAAAATCATCTCAAACTGCTTCCTTGAAATCGGAATGCACCGATCCAATATTAAGATCAGATATTAGTCTGACAGCCCCCCCCCCCCCCCAAAAAAAAACAACGCAAACAAACAAAAAAACTAGTCTGGTTACTGGTCTGGATATTGGTTATACTGAACTGATCTGTGGTCTGATACATTCATTTCAGTTCACTATGGTTCTGTGTTTACTTCCTCAATAGACAGCAGCAGCTAGCAGCAGAGCTAATGTAGCATGGAGCGAGCAAACACCAGAATGTCAGCAGTTTGGAGGCATTGCAACAGCTTCGGTCTCTAAATTTGCAAAGTTGTTGTTTTTTTTTTTGCTGCAAACTGGGCTCAAGGTGACATGACTGACAACACCTGACAATGAAGATGCTTTCTGTCTCTTCCTTCACTAGTTTACTTTCACTCTCATTATATTCTGTCACCGACCATATCTAAGAAGCTAGAAGGACACTAGTTTAGTGTTACACCTGTTGGTAATCTTCTATTATACTTATGGTAACGTGACCTCTCCTGACAGCTCACAGCTGATGAAAAGAGAGGATGAAAAGGGAAAACTGTTAATAACAGCAGTTTCCAGCAACCTAATGTCGCTCACTTGAATCACTCTAATATCACTTTGACATGAGCTCTCTGAAAATAAATTAGATGAACAACTTTAGCATATTTTTCATAGTTTTTCACTGCATTTACCCCAGGCCTGTTTTTATTTATTCTTTTACTATTTAATACTAACACTTCAATAAATTTGTATTCATGAAAAAATGTAAACTGTCTTTGATGGTTCAATCTGTGAGCTTGTCTAAGAGCAAGTTGATATTGTGCATTTCAATTCCATGAATCTCAGAACATAGATTTTCTGTGGTTGACAATCCTCAGGATAGAGCGGGAAAGGAAGGTGGGATGATGATGCTGAACAGATCAAGTATGTCACCTGGAAATACTACAAACAGGGCACATTCAACTTTGATTTTTTTTTATGTGAAATCCAATTAAAGAGCATGACTCAATGCAAACCTGTACCCTTCCTGGCCTGCTCTGACAGTTCAAACTAAACTGTGACTAACAAGGAAAAGACTGGTGCAGGAATCACGGACACGCAAGCACAGAGCTTTCAGGGCTTTGGCCAAAAGTCAGAGCACATAAAATAGGGCAAAGGATAAGAGGCTGCAGGAGATAGAGAAAAGGGTAGCAGGTTGGTCGAAATGGAGGCAGAAAAACAGTCAGAAGCTATCACAAGTTTTAGAGAAATAAGTGAATAAAATGAAGGACGGGAGATGGAGAACAGGGACTGAAAGATCACGCAAAGCAGAGGATTGAGGGGGAAAGGCCAGAAGGACAGCAGCTCTTTAAGATGCGTTTGTGGGCAGTTCAGCCTGCATCACAAATGTGCACACATCATAAGGCACTATATGAAATATTCACTCCTTCTGCCCCTCAACACGAGGTTTATTTTCGTTGAGGGCAAGTCACCAAGGAGGCCTGCCTCTGTGAAAGTCAGCACTCAGCAAAACACTGAATGGTCGGCTAGAGAAAGGGCTGGGTGATAGACAGAGGAATGAGACAGAGACCATATTGAGATAAGTTATGGAGGAGAATAGAAAGGTGTGAGAAGACAAGAGGGTGTTCGCATAGCGAATAGAGGGGGTTGCTGGACGGGGCATGGTGGTGGTACATGGTGTCCAGAATAACTAAGGTGACGAGAGATAGCAGGCAAGCAGCCTCTGCAAAGATCACATGGCCAGCAGTGAAGTAGACATTGACCACAAGGGGCATGGGATCATCAAAGCTGACAGATGCAAAGCCAAACCACAGTTGCATAAAACATGGCCAGAAAATTATGAAATCTGACAGGAAGCAGTAAAAGATACAACCTGTTCTTACACTGCCTGCCTCCAGGCAAAATTACCTGCTGTATGTTTGAGAGCAATAAATTCCACAAATCCAAATGTAATATACCTGTGATCACCCATATAATAAAACAATTATTCACAATATTACTGTACCGTGTACTACTACAACCAGGCTGTGGCACTGGAAGATAGTTAATCAGCTTTATCTCTTTATCCTTGTCTGTCAGCTCTTTTTCAAAACCACAGACAGGTTACCAGTCTGGCAGGGCACAATCAAAACCGACTCTCAATCACCACAGCTTTGAAAGTGAGGTTGTACAAAATGCATTTTTTTAGCCATCGAGGAGGCGCATTTCGGCACACACTGCAGAGCACACTGGTGTTCAAGTTCCACAGCCAAAAAAAGGAAAAAAATTCTCAAAATAGGCATTCAGTTCTCACATCCTTACTCTGATGTGAGCGTGTAAAGGGCTGCTGTGTTCAAACGGACGTTAATCAGTATTCTAATGCAGGCGGGCTACAGCCTCCTCACTCTGTGTTCAGCTGGAGGGGAAGAGATAGGCCATTAGGTCAGTTATCTTTGGCATACACAGGAAGCTCTGCAGGGCAAAAGGGAGGCCTGTGTAAGGCTGTGTATATGATTGTGTATGTGTATATGTGTGTTGTAATTTCCTGGTCCTTGCAAACTGTGCATAGAGTGGAGCTGCAGGGCTGGAAGTGCTGTGGAAGCTGGTGGCTGTCATCAGCACATCCTGCCCACTCCTGTACTTGCGTGCGCTGGTGATGTAGAAGGGCTTTTCTCCTCCTCCGCCTCCTCCTCCTCCTTCCTCCCTCACTCCCTCCCTCCCGCCCTGGCATGGACGGTCATCTGGCTGAGACGTTTTATTAATTAGTAATACCAAACGAGAGCGCGACTATGACTATGAATATAAGCAAAACGCATTTTTCAGACGACGCTGTTCTCCTCCCTGCTACTTTTAGCGAGCACCGATCCAGCAAAGTATGACATCATTGGGATTTTCAGGTCTGAGCAATCCAGCGCTGCCACTACAACCATTGATGAAAAACCGGCTACATCCGTAGTAGCCTTATGTACTATGGCCAAGGCAGATGTTGCACCTTTACACTTAAACATGATGGAGAAACTATGCTGGGCTGTAGTTTGAGATAAAATGCCTTAAAAACTTACTTTTTAACATTACTACACAGCTACACCGGTGAGGGAAAACGACGACAATGTAACATAAATGAGAAATAAGCTAGAATCCCTTACTACGATTGATTTAATAACCCTAAAACAACCGTAAGCGCGATATATTTTGTAAGAGCAGTGGATTAAAGCTGAACTCGAACGTCATTTGCTGGGTTATTTGTGCTGGTGAAACCGCTACATATTTAAAGGTTAATTTGCCACTGGAGCTGTTCACCAAACGATATAATTTCACTCTAGCTTAAGGTTTTAAAAGACTTACCCCAAAATGACCAATTCGCCGTATTTTACCGGGTCTTTAACGGGCACATCATCATCTCCGTCTTTTTTCGGTGAATTCATCAGACTGGACTGGTCCAGATGGGGCAAAAAACGCGTCCAATTGCAATAGTGGTGAGATAAAACAATGCTAACACACTCGAAACTGTAGGGAAGTGGTTTTGGTTGTAGTCTACCAAAGTTTGGGCACTGTTGGGCAAAGTTTTTCCAGACTTCTAGGTGTTTTTTTCATTGTTTTAATCCGGTGAAGGAGCATCTTTTCGTGGCTTTAATGCCAGTGTGTAGCTAGTTTGTATCGCGACAAATCTGTTCAGTAGCAGGGGATACAACAACGGCTAACGGTAGGGAGTGGGCTGTACCATAAATTTGGGGAAGAGGATGCCATTCACAGCATATGTCGAAAATTTTGATAAAATTTACGCCCGTTGGGAAAAACGTGCAACTTCTCGATTGAAAATGCTGATAAAAACTTCACGTGCGATTATTAGATAAATAAATGCAGTTCAGCATTTAGAACGTAAAAGCGCCATGAACGTATCCACCCGCGGAATACGAATGGATGCATCCGTGATGTGAAGCTGGCTCCCCCCGATAGAATAAAATGAGCCATTTCGAAATCCACAGGAAGTACCCGCATCCCCCTGCCATACCGAGGGATTCTACTATATTTAAAGTAAAATACTACCTCACTGGATTTTTTTATTTATTTATTGGTATGGTCATAAGTGATGCTGATCTAACGGGCCATTATTCAGTCTGACGTAAGGAGGAGCTCCGGGGGGTGTGGTGGTGGAGCTAAGATGTGGGTCACCACTGCGCCCCAGACTACACCTTCCCCCCCGCTCCCTGGATTTCATGTGGGAGTCGGGAGACGGATATAGGACGGCTGGAACCCACGCGTGCATCCCTCTCTCGCTCTTTTCTCTCACACTGTAGTAAGGCATCATGTTGTGACCGCATGAGGGCAGTGCACTTGCTAAGTACAACTTTCCAGCCAGTAAAGTCTGAATGGTTTTTTTTGTGACTAATTTTCCAGTTTAAATATCACTTCTATTTACACGCACTCTCCAGTAATATAAACGAATGAACAGCTAAGCTTAGATATGACACCTCCACCCCACACCAACACATGAAAGCAAAACCTTTGCTGCAGGGTTTTTGAACAGAAGCCAGAGACACTGATCAGCATCGTTGTCTTCATGTGGAGCAGTCCCCTTTTTCATGTTTGGCTTACTGGTGTAACATGTAGTAGCTTGCAGATAGAGTTGCAAGGCGAAACGGTATAGCACTCTGCATGACTCTGCAGTGTGTGGCAGTGTCGGGCCTCTTTTTACTGGATATATGGGACAGCAGTAAAACATTTGCATGTGCAAATTTACAGATGTTAACCTAATTGCTATGATAATAGTTTCAAAAGGTAATGACTGTGCCCTCAGTAACACATTTGCAGTGCTACAGAGCAGTGATGACACTGTATGTGGGTAATGACTCATGAATCAGCTTCAGAATTAACCAAAGCAAACAGCCACACCCTTATTTCATAATTGACAGCCCACAGCAGTCACAGAGTAACTGATCAACCAGCGTGAGCACTAAGTAATCTTTTGTATACTGGATATCAGAAGGTTAACCTCCAACATACTTTTCTTCTGAGATACAAAGTAGAAACTGGATGGACCAGATGTGCATGCTTCTCTGTGTGTTTGTGTTTGTGCATGTTTCAGTGTGAGTTTCTTCCTTTTCCACTGTGAGATTAAGGTCACACCCTCCTCAGTCTCTCCTGCCATCTCTCCCATATTCCCTGCTTTTTTCCTTCTGCTTCTTTATTTTTGTCTGCCTGTCCTTGTTCGGCTTCAGTTTCAGTATTAAACTAGAAAATATTTTTGTACTAATCCTCACTGTTCCTTTTAATTTACATAGTTTGTGGCCATAATAATCCATCAGCAGGACAAGGATCCAGTTTTCGCTGTCGGGATTATTTACCTGTCATGTCTAACCAGGAATTTAAGGAATGTTCTGAATGAATACAACCCCACTCCATGTCTGGTAATTGGCTGACTATGTTTAATGATCATGTAGTAATCCCCATCTGAGTGTTTTATCATTTTTACTGACGTCGCTGAACGATTGCAGCAACAGAACAGTAGGAGGGATTCATCTGCGTTTTAAAGGATACCGCAGAATAGATGTTTGTTGTCACGTAGAGAGCTGAAAAAGCACTCTATTAGTAAAGTGTCTCATTCACAGCATCATCCGGCCATGTTTCCATGACCTCATAGCCCCGTCATATTCGCCGAAGACAAACTGAACTCGTTTGACAGATTGGACGTGGCACTTTGATTGGCAGCCACTTTGCATTGTCAGTCAAACACATTGCCATGGGCTTATCACAGTATGCAGTCTTTTTTATATTCACAGCATAGAAAATGTACATTAGAAGTCAATATTACAAAATCGTTTGTGTCACCTACATTGGGGCTATTTATCTGTATCACGTGCGTAACAGGGTTAGTGGGCAAGTTATCCAGACACCATATTTGGTAAGCAAATTTCAGGTCAGCCTAATTGTGAACATGTGAAGTGCATTACTTCTGCTATCATTCTTCAGCTTTTGGCAGGCTGTATTTTCAAGTAAAGCAAAAAATAGAAATGGGGTGGTAGCTGAATATTTTAGAAGTGGATGTTTGAATAGAAGACACACCAGCATGAACCATTTTGGAATAGCTCTACGTTACTGTGTTCCAAATATCAGTGACTCTCCTGTTATACGCATATACCTCTAAAGTCAACAGAGCTCAATCCAATAGAACACCTGATACTGACACCGCTGTCGGTGTTTCGAATTAGGAGCCTAACTCTCATAGCTCAGAATGTGACTTATGTTTCCATGATTTATAGCCAGAGTCGTGTTCTGATTTCAACAATCTGCATTCAGTTTGTGCTGATCTAAAAAGTAAACATGTAAGTAGAAGAATGGTAAGTAAGAGATGGGATTCAAGACAATCAATTTGGACCACTTAGATGTGTTCCAGCCATCTGCTGCCAAGTCTTTGTCAATGTTGCCATAGTGATGTGAGCAAACAAAGAAAAGGTATTTCTGTCATTAAGCGACCCTGTCTTCGCTGTGTGTCGTAAGAACTTGTGAATTGGTGAAGCAGAGCCCTAAGCATTTGGGAATAATGCACACTAAACACAATGATCCTAATGTTTAATACAATTACAGTACATGATTTAGTTCGTAAGCTGTTAAATGCATTCATGTGTGCTGTGTGTCCTTTGGAACAGTCACCTACCTGTGATGCACAAGTGCACACATACCTGCTGGGTATGCGTGTATCTGTGTGTGTGAGAGAGAGAGACTGCACTCCCTTTACTTGATGAGGAGGCCATCTTCAGCACAGGGCTGACACGATATTGCAGATGGCTCAGCATATTCTTATTCTGTATGACAGGACAAATACACACCAGGCAGGGCTGGTGATTTTGTTCCCCCCCCCCGGAGCTGGACTAATTGCACACACAAGCAGGTTTGTTGCAAAATACTAAAAACTAACGTAATTATAAAGTGTGATATACTGTGTATGAAATAGCTTTAACAAGCTGTTATATAGTCGTACAGTTTGTTTACAAATGCTTTTTTTTTAGGCCAGCTGGTTCAAAGCAAGACAAAGAAAGATTATATAGGATCATGTGATTAACAAGAGATAAGGAAGTCACTGAAGATCTCACAGAAACAAATCATAGATGGACCAAATAAACCTGCTGTGCATGTGACAGGATTAACCTTTGAAATCAGTGGGTTAGGCAATCTGCACTTCAGCATTTTAGTCTGAGAACTGTATTAAATCCCAACGTGCAAAAGGGATTAAATAAATGCAACATTTTCGAGAAAAACCATAAGGTTAACCTAAGTGAACAGAGCAGTTGTACACATGCAAATTGCACAGTCAGCCACAACAATCAAACCACTGCCTAATATTGCGTGAGACCCCGTGTCCCTCACCGATCTGTTGTTTCTGGTTCAATTTGTGTCTAAACCGTCGACAGTAAAATATTTGCATAGCTCTTTTTAACTCTGAATTGTACTTCAGTTGCAACAAAACTATTTTGGGAAACCAACTGTATCAGGTGCTAATCCGACACCTGATGTGTCCTTCCAACTTCACCGCGATTGTCTTGTTGCACTTCCTCTCATTTGAGTATGTGGTCCAGATGTTTCATTTGACTAAAAAAGCAGAGATAACATCTGGTCACGTGTTGTGCCAACAGACACAGCGGGCATGTGAACAGGAATTTTGACACAAATGGAAGCTCACCTGCCAGTGTCGGACCTAAACCTTTGGAGTTACCTTGTGTTGCCTGTCTGTAGGACATTTGCAACAGTTCTTTGCAGGTTGTACGTCATGGCCTAGTGTGCACATTGCATGCATGGTTGATCTAGAAGGTTTAGATGCAAGAAGGTATATCTAAACCTGTGTAAAGCGCTTTCAGTGCTCAGTTAGAGTAAAAAAAAGTGCTATATAAGAATCAGTCCATTTACCATTTGCAGTGATATTGCTATGTGGGGTGCGCTTTGGCCACCACCTTGTTTAGATGCATGGTCATACCCATCTGACAGTGATCAATGGCGCTCACTTACCTGTAAGCGGTTTTAATGTCGTGGCTGATCAGTGTGCACACTCAGTGTGTCAAGGATCTATGACAATGCACTTGTGCTCCAGCTTAAACACTGACAGGTGAGCTGAGACAGCAGCCTTTCGCACAGCGTCTCACCAACACCTCTCAGCAACCTGCCATACATGTACATTAGGGCTGCCACGATTTGTCGACTAGTCACGATTACGTCGACTATCAAAATCGTCGACGACTGATTTAATAGTCGAGGCGTCGTTTGAAACTTTGTACGATCACAAAAGACGCAGGAATAAGTGGCAGGATTTAAGAGTGTAATAACGGACTGAAACAGAAGATGGCAGCATTGCATGTACAAGGATGTCAGCTACCGTTAAACCCCGAAGAAGAAGAAGAAGAAGCAGCTGTGTCCCAGAATTCATAGCGCGGCCCAGCGCAGTTTCCAACAATGGCGGCAGCTAGTTAGTTTTAATGTTACTCTTATTATTCTTTCTGGGTCACAAAATAAACGTTTAACATATTTTCAGGCGAGAATGTAGCTGTGTAAACCTCAAATATCTGCTCAGTTTATCAGGACACCACATATTTTCAAAAGCGCTCCGACGTTTTCGGAGACATCTGTTACCCACTAGCTCGTTAGCGAGCCGGGGGCTAGGCTCACTAGCGCCCTGAGAACACCGGACTCCCCGCAAATCGTTTTCAAACCCACCGCAGTCTTTCGCTACTCAGGTTAAATATATATGAGTCACTTAGATAACTTAAAATGTTATTGTTTGGCTTTTTTTTTTTTTTTAGTATTTTATTTGTTCCTGAGTAAATCAGTTTGAGATTAAAGTTATAGTTTTTACACAGCTGAATAAACGTCAAGCAGACAGCTGATTATCAGAAGTGTGAGATGCTCCAGAATATACTCCAGTGTCCTGTTATATTTTAGATAGCAAGGAGTTTATTAAACTTCACCGAAACAATCTGCAAATTTCATTAAAATTTAATAAACTATCATCTTGTCTTTATTTTTAGTTAGCACATACCTTAAACACTTAAAGCTGTAAGCTAATGATAGTTATATAAGAGCAGATGCTGCTGGTGCAATAAGCTGTAGTTTTACGTCTAATGGATGATGATCTGATTAGTCGACTAATCGCAAAAATAATCGGTGACTAGTCGACTATCAAAATAATCGTTTGTGGCAGCCCTAATGTACATGACCCGAGTACACAGACTAAACACACAGCTGCTGGTGTGTGAAGCTATATGCTCTGTGTCCTACATAAAAGAAGGTGGCTCGCCAAATTGGACATTAGTAAGAGCCAGTGGGGAGGCTGTGTGTGGTGAGTTTATTTTGGGATTTAGTGCTGTGTGTTATTTAGGGATGAACATTGTATTGGTGACTCTGCTTCTGTGTTTGTGTAAGTGGGAGGTTGACAACAGTCCCCAGAGAGAGAGAGGGGGACATTTAGCTTAATTGTCTCCCCCTTCAGAGTGCGACAGTGTAAATGGCAGCCTGTAACCTATGATTATTATGTTTTATTAGCACAGTTTTTAGAGGACGTGTGAAGGCATAGTAACACTTGTTGACTGTTTTAGCAAAAAAAAAGCAGGGGAGATTTGAGTCAGAGGGAAACTAACATATGTTGGTTACGTTTCAGTGTCCAAACCCATATTCAAAACAATCAGGGTTTCACAATAGAAAACACAGCAGCAAGACAGTCAAGGTAATTACAGTGCTGTTTAGCAGACACATCATTTAGTCCATAATAACAATAATTTGACTCTGCTATTGTTATTGTCTCCACACTATTCTGCTAATCTTCTTTTGGTTATCTGAATTTGTCCATATGCTGCTGTGGTGTGCCATGTGTCACACAGGAAGGTTGCAGCATATGTCAGTTCCTGTCACAAACGAAAGCGCAACATTGCTTTTACCCATCAGTTTGTCTGTCTTAATCTATAAAGGAAACGTTTGTTCTCTCTCTCTCTCTGTAATTAGAAAATCGTCTCGCTTCCTGTTATGTATTTGATAAAGTTTCTTCTGCTGACAAAAGACAAGAGGTCATAATTCTCTTTGTGCTAATCGTTTAGTTATCAGATTTTCACTGACGTAGAAAAGACTTTGAGCACAATTCCAACAGTGACAGTTTTTTTCTTAAATTTATTTAAAAAAAAAGACCTCAGAGTTGGTTAGTTAGGCTTTGGCATTTCATAGTTTTAGTAAAAAATAGTAGTAAAATTAAATTAAAGTAATTAAAATAATTTCATTAAGTAATTAAAAGTAAAATTTGTAAAAAAAAAAAAATTTTCTCTCGTTTACAGGCTTCAGTTAGAAAAAAAAAAGCCTCCATTAATTACATATTTGAGCCTGAATCTTTGCTGCAGCGTGGGGTTTGTAGCAGCTCACATCCCTCCCACTGCAAAGCTTCTTTGCCAAATGCAAACACAGGCCCTGGGCTCCCTATAATTATTAGCACATTGTCCAAGGAGGAGGGAAATGCAATGTGCAACAGACTCTGAAGAGCTTACAACTGCCTGGAAGCTGAATGTCACTCTGCATGCTGCTTTAACGGGGCTATTGAAACAGGCCCCATGACAACCAAGACGCTGTAACCTTCTGAGCTGGATCTCTGGCTGATGCAGCTTGGTGTGTCAGGAGTGTTCTGCTAAATAGAAGTGCAGGTAAGGATTCAATCAGAAGACAAAGAAGACAAGTATCCGAGCTTGATACTTATCCCTGACACGCTAACAATCACTGGGTGGTAAAGTCGAAGAGACATGGGGACATGACTGAATATAATGTCCTTGTTTAAGAGGGAAGCTTAAGGCTGAAAGCTCAAGCCTCAAAGGGTAGGACTGTTGCAGCAGTGAATTGAAAAGATGCATCATATTGTTTTTTAATGTAAAACCTGATTTTTATTTGTTTTGTTTACATACATTAAAGTATAATTACCTCCTTTACACCCTACTTTCAAATCTATTCCCACACCAGCAAAGCACCACCTAAACATATTTGTATGAACATGAGGAGAAAACGGTGGAGTTCTTTACTTGGCCTCTGACTCTTTCAGCAAAGTGAGCACACTCTGTGGAAACGGCTGTGGGAGGATTCAGACAGCAAGTGCCTGAGGTGTGAGAGGCAACGTGTCGGCTTGCGTAGCCGCTGAGTGTGTGTGTGTGTCACATGAAGTTAACTTAAACATAACCCCAGCCGGTGCTGCAGTTAGGAAGCAGAGCAAGGATTACAGCGGCACGTAAAACACAGAATGCCGAATCAGCGCTGAACAAGCAGGTGAATGCTTCTTAGAAAGCGCGAGACGCTTCGTTGATTGTGCAAGTTCACGAGCTACAGACCTGTTATTGATGACACGTGCACGAGAATGGTTTCCTGCCCTGCTGAATGAAGAACTGAAGACAGACTGAAATCAAAGAGGAACGCCTGAATAAACAAAACGAGGACGGAGGAACTGCCAATGAGCTCGGTTTTAAAGTATTGTTTGAAACCACCCCCTTCTCAGGCGTACAATGGTCTAAGTCAACCCCCACCCTGAGACATACAATGGCAGTGCTTCAGATGAAAAAAAAAAAAAAAAAAAAAAATACTGAATGCATATAAAAATGAAACAGGGTTGAGTGTAGGAAGGCTGTGTGAGTGCAGCTGTTCTCACTGACACAGGTATTTCCTAATAAAACATGAAATTATATAATCTATTAAAATAACAGTCTTAAATCCTGCCCTTTAAGTGAGGGCCACAGGTGAGCCTGACAGCATTTGACACCAGCCAATATGTGCAGTGCATCTGCTGCCGAACGCAGTGACAGCTGTACAAAAGGCCAACGACATGTGCAGCCCAATGAACTGGCTCGGCGCTGATGTAACATCAGGAACGGTTTCAAAATGCTCTCCCTTGCCACATTTCCTCTCATTGAACCCTCTTGAGAAAGGCATTCTGTGGGTTTCACTTTGATTGCATCCACAATGAGAGTCATGAATGGAAAGTCAGAAGCAAACAAGATCACGCCTGAGAGCGCCGGGGCACGGCCCCTCGGATGTTCTGTTAAAGTGGTTTCAGTACGAGAGAAAAATCCAGAGCACAGCGGCGGTTTCAGGAGAG
Source organism: Rhamphochromis sp. 'chilingali' (assembly GCF_963969265.1). NCBI lineage: Eukaryota > Metazoa > Chordata > Actinopteri > Cichliformes > Cichlidae > Rhamphochromis > Rhamphochromis sp. 'chilingali'. Next base: position 5,158,690 of record NC_137932.1, read on the forward strand.
ATAGACACACAAATGAGACGGGCTATCTCAGTGTCCTTCGTCACATGTGTGCTTTCCACACAGCAACAGGTCAAACTTCAAACCGACACACACTCACAGAGCAAACAGCTCGCGAGCAAACGGAGCAAATGCAGAGATAAACAGCAAGAATTCCTGCGCAGGAATTCCTGGACTGACTCCTCTGAATATTTTTACATTAACATAGCTGGGGACACTGTCATACCTTCAGCTATGTCAGCTTTTAAGGAAGCTCTTTCCTCCTTAAGTTTAGAAAGTGTCAAAAGCGCCAGGACTTCACCTGTCTGTTGATGTAGTTCAACCTGTTTTCATTCAGGCATTCACTCCTCAACCACCAATTTCCATGACAACTATCTTCTTCCTTCAAAGCATTTCCTGACTACACAGTGATGTCACTCCCCGCAATTCACACCCTCCTCTTTTTGGTACAGAGAGAGGAACCTGACCTTCCAAACGCAGCCATGTCCCTACTTTTGTTATGCAGTGGAAACACACACGAAGGTCTGTGCTGCTCTGCGCGGCGCGGAGGTGAAAGCATGGCTTTGAAACGGTGGCCTGATCTCAAATGCGTGCTTCGGGGCAGCTCGCTTACTCAGGGCAAAATGCCAGGGCGGTAAAGATCTTTTGTGATGCTGACTAACCTCAGATGTTGCGCAAAGGCAAAGAAAGGCACTGCCCAATTACTCAAAAGAGAATAAATTCATTGTACTTGTATTTTAGGCAGAATCTTCAGCAGAAAAATGTGTAATTTCCTCATTAAAGTTATGATTCAGGCTCAGTATTACTCACCATTACCAAGACAGTGAATTACGGTCCTGTTCCCTCTGGCTTTTAACCTACCATGGCTTACAGATCAGCAAAACTTGCTTTCTTTATGAATCCGGCACTCTGATCACCAGAGTGAAACTTTAAGACTTGAGGCAAAGTAGTTTACCTGACAATCACTTCTCTGAAACTAGAGATCTCATCATTTATTCACAGCAAATGACTCAGACACACACACACACACTCAACAGCAGAAAGGAAACAGGCTGAGGCTCACTTCACTTTGTGTTCGTTCGAGTTTCTTTCAGTCATTATAACGCCCTGAAGCTCTCGTTTCCTCTTTTGGGAACTTTTTGTGAAATATGACTTTTGCTACGGTAGCAGCTGCTCATTGAAAAGGCATCACTTCCGTACTGATCTGGATATATAATTTTTTTTATTATTTTATCAGCAATAGCAAAAGAAAAAAAAAGAAAAAGAGAAGAAATAAAACAGCGGCATCTATAAAGCGTTAACAGAATAGCCGGTTTGGTGTTTGCAGGACCATACAGGCTGATGATTTTAAAAATAATAATAATTAAAGAAAAGAGAAGGGGGTTGAAGTCACTGGAGCACCTGCATTGGAGGTGGAGGAGGTGGTGGTGGTGGTGAATGGGGAGGGTTGGGTATTTGGTTAACATTTGCTGGGGTCCAAAAGTCAGTCACAGAGAGTAAAAATGTGCACAGCCACCTTGTTGCTAACCAACCCCTCTCCCTCCCTCCCTCCCTCGCTCTGTCCTGCAGTGCAAACTCAGCGACTAAGAATACCTTCTGCTGTCTTGATTTTGGGGAGGGGGGTGTGGGGACACCTGTAACTCAGGTCCCTCTTAAGGCAGCCGAAACTACAAACACTCAACAGTAATGGAAGCTCGAGAGGAAACGATAAGACTGGTTGTAACAGATTCAAACCCTGAAACAACAAAATGTATAGATATATCCATATCACAGTGTGTACGTGTGTGTGTCAGAATATCAAGCGTCCACATAGTGTCTTTCGAACAAACCGCCACAGTAGACATTATGGATGGAATCACTGCACATGAAATAACTAACACGTCCTCATTCATCCCAGTACAATCGAATACAAAAGGAAGGTCTAACATATTCATAAACACGCATTCTAACAAATTACAGCGGCAACTTCGACCAGTGAAGGTGATATGCGGTTGTGCTAGGCAATGGGCTTTTTTTTTTTTCGTTTGTTTTTTGTCTTTTTGGACTTTCCCCATCCTTTGGATATGTAGCTGGGTGATGACTGAGAATACTGAATGAGGGTTAAGCATGGGGTGGAAATATAAACGTGTCCCCCATAGTCCCCTGAAAAAAAAAATTACACAAAAAAACAAAAAACAGGGAGTTAAAAAAATAAAGAATTTGCTGTAAAAGAAAGCGTACTGTATATTTAAACAGTGCTGGTTATACAGAGTGTGAACCAAAGCAAGCTACAAAGAAAAAAAAAAGCCAAGAAATATGTTGGTTTTTTGCTTAAATGAAATCTGTGATTATAGTGATGTCAACATTATCCAAAAAAAGAGAAAGAAAGAAAACTAGAAGTAAATGCTACCCTCTTTGATACACACTCAGCAGAGGGGTCGTGGTATTAATTGCTTCAGATTGCATCTTTTTTTCTTTTTACTTATTATTTTTCATTCTCAGCTACTTCTTTTGCCTCCAAGTGTCCAGGCTGGTGAGAAAGGAGGAGGAAGGGAGGGAAACATTAAGACTTATAATTTGAGGTAAGCCAGGTCAGGCCCTCGTAGAGTCCGTCCCCTGTCGTCGCACACGAAGGCTGAACGTACCAATTCCTATCTCTGATCCGCGTCAGGCCCAGCTTCTCCTGGATCTCGTGTGGTTTCATGGCATCTGGGAGGTCCTGCTTGTTGGCGAAGATGAGGATGATGGCGTCCCGCATCTCCCGGTCGTTGATGATGCGGTGGAGCTCCTGCCTCGCCTCGTCGATCCTATCCCTGTCGGCACAGTCCACCACAAAAATGAGCCCCTGGGTGCCCGTGTAGTAATGTCTCCAGAGCGGCCTGATCTTATCTTGTCCCCCCACGTCCCACACATTGAACTTCACATTCTTATAGGTGACAGTCTCCACATTGAAACCAACAGTGGGGATGGTGGTGACTGACTGTCCCAGCTTCAGCTTGTACAGGATGGTAGTTTTCCCAGCAGCATCAAGTCCAAGCATCAATATTCTCATCTCCTTGTTGCCAAAGATCTTTGAAAGCATTTTCCCCATCTTGTTTTCTGTTCATAAATACTTCTTTAGAAGATATAATGAAGCTTCTCCAATGAGAAGAAAATAGGGGGAGATATATCACTGAGAAGTTACAGTTTCACTGTGTTGCTACTGAAAGTCTTCCACGTGATGGCAGCGGTGGGCTGACACAAGTGTCAATGTTCAAAAGGTGGTGGCTTGCAAGTTTGTACAGTACAGTTAGCTGGTCTGTGGTGATCTGACCTGAGCATTCAGTAGAAGCAGTGTGTATGGAGCCCTCACAGACTTGAGTGGGGGTCTGTTTTCATGATCCAATGGATTCCGAAGTAAGAAGAAGAAAAAAGCCCGATATGTTTCAAAGTCGCCTATGAGCACTGACTTCCGTCAAAAGCCACATTTCAAGTTTTTTTTCCGTTCGAAATCCTGTTGCTCTCAGCGGAGCTGGAAACTGACACAAAGTAGTGCCTTCTCACCAGAAGCGGACTATACAAAAATCAGGCCCAGTTCAAGCCCGGGGGTTCCCACTTCCTCCTTGGCTGCCGGGTATCCACAATTGGCCTTAGCTAATTCCAGTCGGTGAATTTTCAAAGCTCGGTAATTTTCTTGTTAAAAAGCCTAAATTAAACCTCTCCGGTCCGTTTCTGCGCCGGGACATCCAGAGGAAGAGCGCTCAAAAGGTCATTGATTCATCCGACTTTCTTCTCTTCCCCCTGTGACACAGGAGCGGTCCAGAGAAGGGAGGGGTGTTAGTACAGAGGACAACTTTGGATCCGAAAAAAATACTCTTTTCACACACAGAAAAGCAACACGGTACAGATAAAACGAAGACCGCGGTAAATACTTACGTCTGCGGCAATCATCCCCCTGTCCCCGGACCGTTTCTCCCCGCTCTTGCCGCTCTCTGTCTCTCTTCCTCCCTCTCTCTCTCTCTCTCCAGCCGTTCAGTCACAGCGGTGGCGGTGCTGTGTTACCGGAAAAGGTGCGGACCCAGATCAGCCGCCACTTCCTCTATACCGCTCACACACACTACTGATACATTCAGGGGCTACCTCGGAGCTCAGAAATTTGGCTACATTGAAAACAAAAGACTAGAAGGATGGTGCACAGAAACTCTCTACAAATCAATCTTCATGTCCGTATTCCTCCTTAAACATAACAGCTAGAGAATTAGTAAATTAGGTAATTAACACTCAAATAATCTTTAATTCGATTTATTAGACAGCCCAAAATCAAATCGTTCAACGAAATAAACAATCGTTTAAATCTGCACCAGATTATTGATTTAATAAAGTTATGCACTGACGTTGTAATTGTTTCAAAATCCACGCTCCGTAGAAACCACCGTGGACATTGGGAAAACACACCCTTCATTTAGATTTTAAAAAACGCGACTGCCCCTAAACGCACTGCACGCCATTTCGCATGCGCGCCCAGAAAAAAAGAACTGCAGACCGGTCCATTAGGCACTATTGCTGACGCCATTTGGGCGTTCATTATGGATGTAATCGCCTCTGGTTTAACGTACCGCAATGAAAACACACAAGACCGCACACATGAAACACATGCCATGATTTAGTTGGCCCGGTGGTCTCAGGAGACGGTTTACTTTCGGGTCTTTCTGGCATGTCTTATCATCCATTCAAACAGTTCCTGTATTATTAGTCTGTGACGTGGAGAATGTGAGTGAATAGGGCGGGAGGAACTACAGTATTTCATTGGTGAAAGCATTACCTGACACCAGCTTATTAATTTAGGCTGCCTAAAGAAAGACACGGTCAGTATAAATATAAGTGAACTCGTGTTTATTGCCATAATAAATTATGAGAGGTGATTCTAATATCATAAAACAGTCATGCACTCATAAGCCTTATTCAAAAATAAGGCTATGAGAATAACCGTCCCAACTTTACTTTTGAAATGGGTTTAAATGTGAGATTTTACAAAGGGGCCTCACCCTGTTTTTCATTCTGTTGTGCCTGCCAGTTTAACATCTAACTATTATTACTGTTCTTAGAAGTTTCTTAAAGTAAAAAAAGTTGTCAATGACTTTATAAAAGCAAAAAGACATAATTTTCATAGATTTAGTCAAATCTAGGATCTCAAATACCGCTCCACATTTTCAGGCACAAACATTCATGATAAGGATCTCTGAAATTGTTGTCTACTTGCAACTGAGGCGAGGCAGCTGAATAACAAACATGCCAGTGTGGTGCATAAACTTGCAACACATGTTGATCTGCCACAGTAATATAACCACTGAGATATTAAATTGGTAATATTGTATTGTAACAGTAGCACTCAACAAAGTGTGGAATATATTAGGAAGCAAGTAAACAAGTTCTTGAAGTCGATATGGTGGAGAAATGTCAGGATTGTGACGAAGTGATGCTGACTAGGGACAAAGTCTAAATGAAAATATAGTAATAAAACTAATAACACCTTTACTGGCACATAGCTGGGTTAGGTTAACTAGAAAGCTCCCACACAACAGTACCAGACCTACCTGACTTTACCTGCTTGCTGCAGCTTGCTGAGTCCCAAGTGATTAATTAGATCAATAGTGGTTTGTTTAATAAAACGAAATGCTTTAATAAATATAATAAAAGTGAAATACAAAATGTAATTCTATACCTAGAGAAGTTGTTTGGGGGATTTATTGTATGGAAGTATAAAGTGGTATAAAGCTTGGTTGATTGTAAATGTTTGTTTTTTTATTAATAAAAGTAAAGAGTGTTACTTTCAAAAAAATTCAATGCAGTGTAACGTATTGTACAAAAGCCACAGAAGATTTAGAGCTCACGTTTAATATTGCGTCATTCGGTTTAAAAGCGGTTGAATTCTTGTGTCAGTGTGTGTACACTAAAATATGTAGGGTTTATATGCAGCACTTTTAACAAACACTGCAACTGCAGGAAATGTATTTATTTATTTCATTACTTCTGGAGGAATTCACAAAAGCTATGGGCTAACTTCAAAATATTGTTTCTGCATTTTAATTTCATCATAAAATGTAAATTGGCAAGACATCAAGAACAACGAATAGCGCGCCGTCGCTGGTGGGTGGTAGTTCGACTGGGCATGCGTACACTGTCCCTCTCATCTTCCTCCAACTTAAGAATGGTATACGAAACGCGGCCGGTCGCAATAGTGTAGATAAAGTGAATTCAAAAGCTGCACTCAAGTCCACGGGGGTAAGTAAATTGACGCAACAGATACGGATAAGATTCTTAAACGTATTTTTATTTGTTGATTTGGTTTTATCTGGTTAGTAACGAATTTAACAATCGCTAGTGGCGAAATGGGTAACATTAGCCTGTTAGCTAACGTGCTGCTGTTAGCTAACTGCTACCGACTATTTCCTGGAGGCCTAAGCAAAGGCTGTACATGTAAATGTCCTAGTTACGATGTATGTAACAGTTTCCTATTCGCTATTCTGTAAACGTTGCTATCAACGTAAAGAATCGATGAAAAATGTAGATACTTAATTAAAGACGAATAGTTTGTGTTGGACCGTACTAAGCAAGCGCGTACACGAAACATGCCTCGACCTCTACTATTATACTTATTTGAGATAGACGGGCGCCAGGCCTAACTTCTGATTGAACTTTGATCATGGAAAAGACCTCCCGGCAACAACAAGGCCTCGAGGAGCAAACAAAGCTAAAGCTACTCGTTTTTTAAAGGAAATATTGCATTTAAAAAAAAAAAAAAATCCCCAAAGTAAAATTAAAAAAGAAAACAACTTTAGTATTAAGGTAGCTAAGCGAGAAGCTAAGAGTAAGCAACCGAGTACGCGGAATTATTTTTAGTAGTTAAATTAGGGCTGAAGCTTAAACTGGCACTGGTTTAATGTTAGAACAAGGAAGTATCCTGTTGCTTTAGCGGCTGTTTTTACTAGGGTTGACCCCTTTAGGCGTAAAGGAAGTAAAATAAAAAAAAATAGTTTGAAACGAAAAACATGCGTCGTGTTGCGTCAGATTTATAAGTATCATTTTAAGTAGTGAAGGTTCATGGCAAGTTTAAAATACAGCACGTTGTCAATAGTTGTGGAAAATTCTTTGTCAGAACTAAACTGGCTTAAATTGTGAGTTGAAAGTAATTTCTTGTTTGTAGATATTTTACCTATAACTGCAGTTCACACTTGGATATTTCTTACTTGTTTATTTTAGGCACCAAGTTCCTTATTATAATTGTACTTGACATTGTTTTTGTGCTGTCCTGACTAGTATCATTAAGTGCGTATTTTTAAAGAAATTATTGGAAACTCAGTGGATGTTTTTATTTATTGATTTATTTAAATGGTGGGAATACTTTAGCTTATTTCAGAGCTAGTTTTCTTAGTTTTTTTTTTTTTGTTAAGTTGTACAAACCATTAATATTTCAGTAAACTGTAATAGTATTCGGTGTGTGGAAAAATCTATTTTCTTTTTCCTGAGTTTGTCTTTACTTTTTTTCTGTCCCAACAGACCTGAAAATCTCAGAGGGTACATTTCCTGGAATGCTGGATACTGAGTCCCCTGCCATGGAGAGCAATGGGGATGCCTTTCTTCCAGACCTTCCTGTCGTAGGCCAAGCGACTGACTGGTCAGTAGACCAGGTTGCTCCAGAGCCTCTCTCCAATGTCTTGCCTGAGGATTCAGATGTGTCTCAGGATGCCATGGGACAAGAGCAACAACCGGGTCAGCAAATGAATTCCACAGATCTGGGATCTGTGGAGAAGGCTGTGGAACAATTTCAACTTGCCAATGCTCAGCTCTTCCAAGAACACCCACCTCCACCACCGCCACCTCCTCCCCCTCCACAGCCCACAGAAGATGCACAGCAAGCAACAGAACCTGTAGGGTCTGAGCCTTGCAGCCAGGACATGAATATTGAGTCTGAATCCATTGGACAGACTGACAGTCAAGGTAACTTAAAACTTGTTTTTCAGTTGGCTCAATTGATTTAATAATAAATGCTTAGTCATGAAGTTGACTCTGGTCCAATTGTTAGTGTAACGTCGTAAGATTTAGCTAGTTTTCAACAAGCAACCAAGAAAGGTACTGTGTAGAATCAGCATAGTGTCTCTCTCTATTTTTTTCTGTCGGTGCTTACAGTAACTAATTTATTGAAAAGAAAACTGTCAACAAATGACACATTATGCACAAATCATAAACTGTAATTTTGTAGTTAAACTCACTTGATGATTCCTTGTCAACTTCTCTAGATGGGACAGAGGCTACACAGGTGGCAGAGGATGGCATGGAGCTAGAAGACCCATCCAAAGAAACAACAGAAGAAGCAGCTGTTCCTACAGATCCTGAACTGCCCTCAGAGTTTGAAAAGCTTTTTAAGGGAGTTGAGGAAAACCCAGAAGATTTCAATGCGTGGGTCTATCTGCTGCAGTATGTAGAACAAGAGGTAAACAGAAGGCACACACATTTACAAAACTGAGTGAAAATATATTCTTGTCCAATAAATTTGAACAGAAATTACTTGTAATGCTAAAAAGAGGTGGTTAAATTGTTGCAATTTGGTCTTTCTGCTTCTTTACAGAATGTCCTTACAGCAGTGAGGAAGGCATTTGATGTGTTTTTCCTACGTTACCCCTACTGCTATGGCTACTGGAAGAAGTATGCAGATATTGAGAAAAAGCATGGCAATGTACAAGTTGCAGAAGAAGTAAGTATGCCTCTTGTACTTTTGTACACGTGTTGCTTTTTTTTTTTTTTTTTTTTAACTTGGTGTGCCTGCTTTTCTGTGTCATCAATAACTGACCAGCTAGAATAATCTGTTAAGAACCAAAATTTGGGGCATAAAAACTCAGACTTTTATGAACAAACTCATTTTATTTATTTTTTTCCAAGGTGTACAGAAGAGGTTTGCAGGTCATCCCTCTCAGTGTCGACCTGTGGATCCACTATTTGACCTTCATCAAAGAGAATTCTGATCCTAATGACCCAGAGACTGAGGGGCGCATTCGAGCGTGAGTAAAGTCTTTATTTATATATATATATATAGACACACACACACACACTCTACTGTTTTACTTTCTTCTCAAATGTTAATGAGTTAATGAGACATTTCATGAATCTTTTTTCCTTTTTTGTTTTCCTATTAGCTCCTATGAGCATGCAGTGCTTGCAGCAGGCACTGACTTTCGCTCAGACCGTTTGTGGGAATCCTTCATAAACTGGGAGACAGAGCAGCAGAAGTTGGGTAACGTCACCGCCATCTATGACCGCATCTTGGGCATTCCAACCCAGCTGTATTCCCAGCACTTCCAGAGGTACAGTAAAAGAACAGTTTCCAGATTTGTTTGAAAGTTTGCATTCACTTGAGGAGTGTGTTATTAAAATCATCATAAAAGGCAAATATAAAGTTTTTAAAATTATAAAGTTTTTAAAATTACAAAGCCCCAAACCCAGTGATGGACATATCCTGTTCTGCAGTCTTGAAATGTTTGTTTTGGAACTGCACAAATAATAGTTTCTACCTCTGCCCATGGTCTGCTTGGTTGGTTTTGCTTAATCTTCCATCTTGAACAGCTTAACTGAAAGTTGATTTCATGCTTTGGTAAAGGAATAAATAGTCATGGTGCAAATCATTTTGAAAATTATAACGTATGAAAGAGCTGTGCACTGACATTTTCTTTTCTCTCTGCAGGTTCAAAGACCATGTGCAGACTAATCACCCCAGGCACTTCTTGTCAGAAGAGGAGTTTGTCCAGCTAAGGCTCGAGCTCTCTAAAGCCAGCCTGTCGGGAATGGTTGGTGACAGTGGAGAGTCACAAGTTGCTCAGGAGGAGCTTCCACCTGGTACAGAGGATCTTGCGGATCCTGCTAAGGTAAAACCTTCTCTGCCAATCCCGTAGGGGAAAAAAATTTATAAAATTGCTGCTTGCAGGGTTAGCAGGAGCTTGGATGTTATCCATGATGAAAGGGAAAAGATAATTTGCCTAGGTTTGAAGAGGTGTCTTTATGTCAGCAGCCAGGCCAATCAATGCCAGGTGGGATTCACGTTGGTATCCAGTCAGGGACTCGCCCTAAAACTTACAGGATCACCCGGGGCCCGTTGATCCCAGCACCTATACCCAGTGGCTGATATGCAGGGTGCATAAATACTTCTCCCCTCTGCAGGCTTCTTATCTCTGGTGATGTAAATCGTTGGCTGCAGGAATAGAAGTTTTTACATCAAGTGGAGAATGTGATACGGAGAAGCACAAATAAGGGTGCTAACCTTGTTTTTGTCTGTGTGTTTGTATGTAGAGAGTGACGGAGATTGAGAACATGCGCCACAAGGTGATTGAGGTGCGGCAGGAAGTTTTCAACCACAATGAACACGAAGTCAGCAAGCGCTGGGCCTTTGAAGAAGGGGTGGGTCTTGTTTTTTTTTCCCTTACTGATGTTTTATTCTTTCAGTCCCCCCCTCATTACTATCAAACTAATCAATTTGTGTTTCTTTAGATTAAGAGACCGTACTTCCACGTCAAAGCCTTGGAGAAGACTCAACTGAACAACTGGAAGGAGTACTTGGAGTTCGAAATTGAGAATGGGACTCCGGAGCGTGTGGTGGTTCTCTTCGAAAGATGCCTCATCGCCTGCGCTCTCTATGAGGAGTTTTGGATCAAGGTAAAGTGACCTTGAGCCTTTCCGACACTCCTGCTACCTCCCTGCACTTCCCCCATCAACGATGATATCACATCGACACAGTCCTGCACTCTTTGCGTGTAACGTTGATATGTGACTGTATCTGTTGTATTAGGGGATGGCCAGCTTGCCACACAAGATTTGACTGCAGCATATGCCAACTACTACGTTGCATCTTCTTCGTCTCCCACTACCTTACAGAAACTTATCTAATTGGTTCCATGAAGGTGCTGATGGGTTTACACAGAAAATTTCTAAAAACGATCTTGTCAATGAAGAAATTGCCTGTCTGTGAACTCAAAATGTAGTTTAAAAATGTCTTGTCTCTTTTGCCTTTCTTTCTTTCTTTCTTTCTTTCTTTTTTTTTTTTTTTTTTTTTTTTTTTTTTTTTTTTTTTTTTCCTCTGTCCTCTCCTGGCTTTCTTCCAACTTGCTTTCTCTTTTTCACTCTGAAGTATGCAAAATATCTAGAGGGATACAGCACTGAGGGTGTGAGACATGTCTACAAGAAGGCGTGTACCGTCCATCTGCCCAAGAAACCAGCCATCCACCTGCTGTGGGCAGCCTTTGAGGAGCAGCAGGGTGAGTACCTTAGTCAGTCAAAGCAGCATGCAAATTAAATGCAAAAGCAACATAAAGCATGGAGATCATGAATAAGAAACAAATGTGGAAAACTGCTCAGCTGACATTCCTCTTTCTTTTTTCTTCTTTTTTAACCCAGGCAGCATAGAGGAGGCTCAGAGCATCCTGAAGTCCCTGGAGGCATCGATCCCAGGTCTCGCCATGGTGCGCCTTCGGAGGGTCAGCCTGGAGCGTCGCCACGGAAACTTGGAGGAAGCTGAGGCGCTGTTGAGGGAGGCGATGGAGTCTGCGAAGAATGCTACTGAGACATCGTTCTATGCTGTGAAGCTGGCCAGGCAGCTGATGAAGGTGCAGAGGAGTCTGGGCAAGGCGAGGAAGGTGCTTCTGGATGCTATTGAAAAAGACCAGGTGAGAGAGGGTTGACTATATCAGATGGTCAACACATTATAGCATTGGTTGTGTTTCTCTTGCAATGAATTCTGTTCACATAATAAATATAACTGTGTTGCACTAGTTGTCAACTAAATTGTGTGTTTTGTGGTTTTTGTAGACGAGTCCAAAACTGTATCTAAACCTGCTTGAGCTGGAATACAATCGAGATGTGACCCAGAATGAGGCAGAGATCTTGGCTTGTTTTGACCGAGCCCTGAATAGCCCAATGCCTCTTGAATCACGACTCCTCTTTGCCCAGCGCAAAGTCGAGTTTCTTGAAGACTTTGGCAGCGATATTAATGCGTAAGTTGTTTTTAGTGGTAAAGGGAGAAATGAATACATTCATTCTTTGTTTTGTTTGTTTTTTTTTTTGTTTTTTTTTGTAAAGAGTCATGTTTATTCTTTTACATCTTTCAGCCTTGTTGCTGCCTATGAAGAACAACAGAAACTACAAAAAGAAAATGAATCGACAAAGAGGAAGGCCGAGAACGGGTATGACAGGTGGTTAATGAAACGCAGCGTCCATCACATCCCCACAAACACTTTCAGAAAATTTTCACACCCCCTTCTAACAAGGTGTTAGAAAGACACATGTGACGACTACTACTAGTCTATTTTCTAGAGTGTCTTGTATTTCTTGATATCTCAGTGAAGGGCAGATGCATATTCTACATATTGAAAATCTACAAATTGGTTAGAACAACAGTAAAAACAACAAACTTGGCTGTAACTGCTGTTTCATTTGTCAGCTATAAGCTGGATCTTACTAATTTAAACTTTACCTCTCCAGCTCTCAGGAACCTGATGCTAAGAGGCAGCGTGTGGATGACGGCTCTGGTGCTGTAGCAAACATGACTGACATGCAGGCAAATGCCTCTGCCTACAACTATAACTGGTACCAGGTGGGTTACAGATCAGTTACATTTACAGCACTTAGAAATTAGTTTGTCACAAGAAGTATGTGTGGTCAGTTACAGCCCTTCTAACCCCCTCCCCCCCACTTTTCTCTTTAGCAACAGTACGGTGGTTGGGGACAAAACTCCTGGGGGCAATACAACCAGTATGCCCAGTATAACCAGTACTACCCCCCTCCTTCTACATGATGGACAACATAGTGGCCTGACCATCCATTTGACCTTCTTACATCTTGGGACGGGGCTTCTTACCAAGACGTCATGGAGATTTCAAAAAGCTTTGTTCTTTTGTTTTATTTCTTCCCCTTTTCTCTGGTTCACAGTGTGCTAATCAACTTTACCACATATTGTAGCTCTTGATAGAAGTATATTTGGCCCTCTTTAGCAGTTATCAGTTCTTTAATTGCTACAGTCATTCTCTCCAGCACTGGCTTCTTTTTGGGGTTCTTGAATGCATGTTATTTGTTAAGGCAGATTTATTTTTTCCCTGTGTGTCAAAGGCTTTTTCTTTTTGAAATTTCTAGGCCAGATGACTTAGTTTGCTCTCTGTCTTTGTGTTAAAGAACTTGTAAGGGGAAGCTTTCATTAATGTATCTGTCATCATTCTTCCCCCCCAATCACAAAGATTTGTAATAACTCATGGTTATGTTTCCCTAAAGAGCAACAAAGAGTTCCTTGTTTTTTATTTTGACTTGATTTCATAATAAAGAGATTGATATCCTTAAATGTTTTTTGTTTTGTTTTAAATAATTCACAAAGGGCTAGAATGAATATTGTCATTAGCTGTTTAGTTTACACTTTTACTGTCATTCAAAGTAAAACAACTTTTCCTTTCCAATATTCAATAGGCAGGAATGTAATTAAAATATGAAATATATTTGAATAATGGGTTTCCACAAAAGCTGAAATCCCTGACAAGCATTTCTAGATGCTGCACTGAGCCACGGTAACTGAATATAACAGTATACACGGTAACTGCCTTTAAAAACAACAAAAAAACCTTAATTTACATTTTGTTGTTCATTGGCAACTCATTCAATAATTACACTTTACGACAATAATTATGAGTACATTTTATATGAAAACATTTTCACCCACAACATACCCCAATAATGTGCAAAAAGCATTGCTAGTCAAGCTGAAGCTCGAGTGGTTTTTGAAGGATTGAAATTAAACTTTTTTTCCAGCTGTGTTTCAGGCAAAAACTGTCATAGAAGACAAAAATAAAGTTCAGGGGTTTTGAGGTTTGATATGAACATACAAAGTAAGCATAATAGATTTTCTCAAAGATAAATACACATTACATCTAGATATATGACAAAGTTAACATGTAGAACAGTTACAATGTAGTAGGATGAAGAATCTTTTGTGGTAAATATGAGCTCAAAGATAAATGAGATGTTCTCATGCCACTTTTGTGTTTCTGTAAAAATGAAGCTCTAATCTCAGCATCACATGAGCTCTGTACTGGTGCTGCTTCACAGCAAAAAACAAAAAACCCCAAAACCTTCTCAAAAAGTATATCACTGTTTAGCAGTTGGCTGAAATTATACAAATGAACTATCGTTTTGATCCTTATGTGAAAATGAGCCACACTTAAACCACTGAAATCATTGCTGAAGGTAACAGAATATTGTTATTGCCATGGGAGTCACATGCTGACATGCCACCCCAGGACTATTATCCACTCATATTCAAACAAACTTTTTAGTATTTTTTGTAAAGAAATAAACACAAGAATATGACGAGTATATAACCCTCTCCATGTGCAGTCAGTAATACTGAAGTGTAGGAGAAAAAAATAATTAAATGAAACATAATACATAAGACATAATTTGATGTTGGTTGTGGGACATTGGTATAAACCACAAGGACCAGGATTTCGTGAATAATTTAGTGTATATTAATTATATTAATGAGTCAAACAGTTTTAAAAACTTACCCCCCCTCTCCCCCATATTTGTTAATGTTAATTTCAAGAACAAAACTTAACACAACCTTAACAAACAGGACACCGTGAGAATAAACAAACAAAATTTAATAAAATACAAATATCAGTAGAGCAGGCATTTCTGCAAAACATCAAAGAAAATAGATAAATAGAACCTATGAAGATCACATGAACCCGTAAATATAACTGCTATACTAGAACAGATAAATCTGCGACACTACCAAAGTACAAGAGGCGTGGCCACCGCGTCCGATGAGCGTTACGTAAATCCGCACATGCGCTGTGTAGAGCCTTAAACAGTCCTTTTTATGCCTAGCGTTGCACGACTAGCATCAAACGAGGTGAGAGCTGTGCACTTTTAATAAAAATTTCCCAGTTTGGCTTTGTCGTCACATGTTTTATCTTGCGATTGATGCACATATGTCATCCGTAACCATAAGTTTGGCTTTTTATTGACGAGTGAAGGTGTATTTCATATGTTTTTACTGGACTTTTACCATACGCGTGCCCCATGTGGCTAGCTAAGTTAGCATAGCTTTGGCTAGGACCCGGGAGAAGCTTCAGTTCAGCTCCCGGCGGCTGGTAGTGCATTATTTCTCCACAGTTTTAATAAGTTTCAGGTTACCACCGGAGATATTTACTTTGAGGATCATATGTGGGTTTCATATTCTATGAGTATGAAGTATGAAGGCAAAGTGAAGGTTTGGTAGTCGGGATTTGTTATAATAAATTTTAATGCCGCAAGTATGTTTCCGCAATGATCGTCACGGTAGACATTTTTACTTGTCACACCAAGTAAAGCACACAGCATTTTCAAGGGATGCCAGCGTTTTATCAGATGTCCTAATTAGCAGTTATTGTAATTGATGTCAAAGTCCTTGTTATATAGTCAAGTCCAGTAAACATAAAATAGCTATGTTGGTAGTTGGACGTTACAGTTATGCTTTTATATGAAAACTAATAAAAGTTTTATCCATGACTAAAGATGCTTGGCCCTACCTTTTTTTTCTTTTTTTCCCCCAGCATCAAGATGCAGCTTTTCTTACGTGGCCAGAACACTCACACCCTTGAGGTGACTGGAGAGGAGACTGTCGGCCAGATCAAGGTAAAACTTGTACCAGTGTAAAAATTGTACCTTATTAATGGCAATATTGAATAAAGGATTATTATGAGAAAACCTGTTTGTGTCCCAGGCTCATGTCCAGGCTCTGGAAGGTCTCCTGGTTGAGGATCAGGTGCTGCTGCTTGCTGGGTGCCCTCTGGAGAATGATGCCTCTCTGGTGTCTTGCGGTGTCTCCGAGCACTGCACCCTGGAGGTAGCTGGCAGACTTCTGGGAGGTATGTGTGCATGACATGTAGCTATTCACATATTTGAATGTTTGTTTTCTTCGGGACTTCAAAACTTGGCACACCGAGGATGGCACTAATATAGTTTGTCTTAACAAAACCACCTTGATAGCATGATCTTTGTTTCTCTCTTTCACTTTACCAGGTAAGGTTCACGGCTCTCTGGCCCGTGCTGGAAAAGTGCGGGGACAGACTCCCAAAGTAAGTGTAACCTCACCTCTTCTTCTTCTTCTTCAAAAAAAAATTCTGGGGGGACTCTGCCTTCAGCTATACTACAGACTACATCTGCTTTTACTTCACTTTTACAATGATGCCAATCCACTTATTTTTCTTCAGGTTGATAAGCAGGAGAAGAAGAAGAAGAAGACTGGCCGTGCTAAGCGCCGCATCCAGTACAACAGGCGCTTTGTGAATGTCGTTCCCACCTTCGGAAAGAAGAAGGGACCCAATGCCAACTCTTAAGTGGTTCACGGCCCCAAAGGAGAAACCGCATCATCACCTGTCAGTTTTTACCAAGTTAAATGTCATCCTGTACAAAATAAAAACAATTTTGACTTGGTCTAGATGAGTGATTTGTCCTGCAATGTAAATCTAGATCTTTAGCAAATAATCTTTGCGGTTTCTTAATAAAGACAATTGTCCTGTATTTGAGCCAAAGTTCATCTGTCTCTAGGAATTAATGCTAGCTAAAATTGGCAAATTTAGCTTTGAAGCTAAACTTCAGACACTGGATGCTTAGACCCTAAAGACGTGCATCACTGTACATGGAATGCCTTAGTTTACATATTTAGAATGGTCTCGCACCTTATCGGTGCGACACAAAGTCTTGTATTTACAACTTATTAAAATCTTCCAGGAACAACAATTAGTAGTTGGCATAAAACTACTGGGAGGTTTTAGTACTTCGTACACCACACAAACTAGTTCTCTTAATACAGTTGACTTCAGGCTAAAGAACACGATGTAGACAGGTGCAATCTGTACAGTGACTGGTTAACTGAAATGAACAAATTTGGGGAAAATGATTTATTTCTGACATTGTACATGCAAAAGAACAAAAAGATAACATTTCACAGTCTCTTATATGTACATTATTAACAAGCCATTCCATGTTGTCCAAATCAAAAATTTTTTTTAAAATCCAATTGGTATATGTGTAATGCTATGCTAAAGCACAGGCATCCCAGGAATATTGCAATCCAAGACGCATGCTGATATCCCCCTCTACCTCAAGGCCTTTAATTAGGTGGGAATTCTTGAAATGTAGTGCATGCTTTGGGCTAATCCACAGACACCAGCTCGACCTCGAAAATCAGCTTTGCGTTGGGTGGAATTCTGGGAGAGGTAGAGTTAAGGAAAATTGGCTTTCATTTAATTATGTTAGTGTAAAACAATAAAGGAGGACAGTTATAAGCAAGAATCAAGCCACATTACAAGCTGAGCTCTGACCTTACGTGCAGACAGCTCGTGTAGTTTCATCACATCCCTTTAGAAATATTTCGATATTTATGAAACATGCACGCAGGGTACAAAATACCAAAGAGGGGAGGGAAAAAAGGATACTTGGACTCAGGGACGCCCTTCTTTCCATAAGCCCATTCAGGGTCAATCTCCAATCGAGCAGTTTCACCCTTGCTCATTGTCAGCAGGGCCTCATCCCACTGTGATGATTACAGACATTAGACATAGAAATAAAAGTTCAGAAAACTAAATGACAACAGCAGAGCAACTTACTCCTCTGATGACTTTGCCCAAGCCGACTTTGAAGCTGAGTGGTTTGGCCTGTTTCTTCTTTTTCGCCCCTGCAGATCGAAGACAACAAGGACAGATTCTTCATCGCTACATAGAGATTTGATCTACATAACTAAAAAGTACAAATTACTTAGTTTAACATTTTCAATAATGCAAAAGCACGACTAGCGACAGAGCATCACCTTACGAGTGCGATGCAGTCATACCTGTGGGAACATTGGTGTCAAAGACAGTCCCATCCTCTAAGGTTCCGGTGTACCAGCAGCTCACAGTGTCGCCCTTCTTTGGGAAGTTTGTCTTGTCGCCTTTTTTCAGCACTGATTTGGTGTACTTTGGAGGACCCTGAGAGAAGTAATGAAGCAGTAGTCAATAAATGTGAATAATCGCTGAGTGCTCACCAGAATCGGCCTTTTGTACTTTAGCATACAATGAAAAAATATTTCCCAATTCACATTATTATTACAGCATTTTTGAGTCTTCGTGAGTACACCTGAATTCTTCACTCCAGTAACCATAATCTACACAACCAAAATCTGCACGCCCCCCCATTAACCAACATTGAGCATCAGTATCATGCACGTGGTTATAATACACTTATCCCCATGTGGGATATGCGAATGGACAAAAGAAATTACAACATATTATAGGTCTCCTTCTTTATATAAATGATGATATTAAAAAGTTGATATTTGATGGTGTGGATCAGTACCTCATCCACAACTTCTGTCTTGACATCTTTGGGTTTTTCTTCGACTTTCACAGCTTTAACCTTCTCCGTCACTTCTTCCACTGCTTCTGTGCCTTTAAACCTCTGCAAATCACACGTTTACACATTTTATGTTCGTTATCAAGGTTCATCATCGAGGCGGATGACAATCGTGACTTACTTTGCTCTCGAAGAGCTGATCGTAGGCGATAATCAGTTGCTCTTTCTTTGCAGTTTTGGCAACATTTTTGATGTTTCCGAGCAGCTTGTGCTCGTTGAGGAACTGAAATAACAACAAACGAACAGAAGGAGAAAGTTTAACTCGTTTGCGCTCAAGCCACGAGGAGCTGCGCAGGTCAAAGCCTAAGAGAAGCTGTTTGCATTCGTATTAATGTGCAGATAGTGCTGAACATTGTGCTCTGCTGTGCTGAAGCAAAGCATCCCATCGGAGCTAGCCGTGCTGCATGCTGCACTTCACAGTGAGAATTCAAACCGGTAACCTGCAGATATCCCAACCGGAATCCCGAGGAGACTAAAGGGAGAAACATACCGAGTGGGCCGCATTGTCCTGCAGGAACTTTATTATGTCTTTTTTGGACAAATCATCACTTTTGAGCTGCTCATCGCTCCATTCCCGTGTGGGCTCAGCCGCCATTTTGAGAGGCGAACTAGTGAACTTTGACCTCCGTGCGCAATATAAAACCGCGTTTTAACGTTTTCACACCAAATTACAATGAAAAAATTTTAATTCTATTTTTAAATGTATTCTTATTTTTTCCCGGATGACCTTTATTGCGAGTGCACGATAAGAAATGCGTTTCTGCACATTTTGCCGTGAAACGCGGAATAAAAGTTTAATGAAGAAATATAAGATACATTTGTATTGCTTATATTATCATCATATATATTAATATATATATTATATAGCCTCTCGCCCTGTGACAGCTGGGATAGGCTCCAGCGCCCCCCGCGACCCTGAAAAGGAGAAGCGGAAGCGAATGGGTGGATGGATATATTATATAGCGCAATATTGAAATAACTGCCTGATGTGTATACCGCCGTCTAGTGGACAACTAACTGTCCAATAGATATGACAGCAGTTACACACGTGACTTCTATCAAGATAACTAAAGCACTTATCTAATATATCCAGTTACACCGAGAACAAACTGTGTCTCCTCCACACAATAACATTAACAAGAGAATGCACACAGATCACTTCCTGCATGCATAGTTCATTTGGGCGTGTTAAGCATTTCTTTTTTAAATCTTTTGACCGTCTGCAGTGGAAGAGATGCAACACAGTCTACAGAGCAACACATCTATTGAATACCCCACTTAAACTTCCTGTGCATTGGGACTCTTCTTCCTCCGTATTTTTCAGGGGGATTGATGTCATTTGCTTCCATTTTCAAAGTAGCTCCCCCCGAATAGCCGGAGCCACTAAATGTAGGCTTGTGGGAAACAGGTTTCCTTTATCTGTTTATCTGTCTCCATATTGGCTACTTTAAAGACAACAACTGCTCTTCCTGCTGTCTCATTACAGTGTTATGCTCCTGGGAGCATTTTACCGGCATGGTTCAGGTCACCTGTCCCTGTAGAGAGAATGGCCACTACAAGTCAATGTAAAGTTGTTCTGAATGGTCCCTGTTATCCTCTAATGATGGAAGTGTTCTTTCATTTCAGGATGACCAGTTTGATAAGTATGAAAATGATGTATATTTCATACTGTGGTCATCCATGGTTGGACAGCACTCTGCTTCGCCATGAAAACATCAAAAGAGGAGTGTTCTGTTTTTTGGAAGACTGGTGCTCCTTATCTTATGTGTTCACGTTTCACAGGTTAAACCAATGTAATTAAGACGAGTGCAGCAATATAGACAAGTAGCCACAAGTAAAGAACATTTGATATGTTCTGGTTATGGTCTTTATCTTGTAGGTGCTCTCAGTCTAACTACACACTTCCCAACCAGGCACAGGGTTATCCCACATAAGGACTTAGATGTGATGTTTGTGATGTCTCTCTCAGAGCGAACACGCCGACCTCATCTATTACACCCTGTCCGTACGCCTCGAAATCACCTTCACCGACAGTGAGAGCGCAGCTTCAAAAGGCCTCACACGTGTCCCGTGACTGTCCTCGCTATCTCCTATTTATCAACAGCCTCGAAAAGCAGCGAGATGATAACGATTTTCCACCGCTACATTCAGCTGGAGAGCAGGGTTGCGAAGAGTCTTTACCCTGGTTGGTTTCCTGGCAACAAGAGGGACACTGGATGAAAAGCTCACAAGGAAGAGGAGAGGGATAATTATCTCTTTAGAGGAAATCTCTCAGGTCTCATTCCTTCTCCTTTATTGCCCGGGAGGGAAGGATTGTTACAATAGTGCAAACTGCAGAGATAAGTTGGCATAAAGAAAAAGAAAGGAAATCTGTAAAAAAGGAGGAAAATCCAGAATAAATTGAGCTTACTTGCCTCCTGATACTGTGTGTTTAAAAAATAAATACATTTTTATTTCCTTAAATGAGCTCACATATCAAGTGAGGGAGGAATTTAATTTGATGCAGCTCCTGAGAGCTCTTCACATCTACAGGTTATAGAGACAAGCGATACACACTGTGGATAATGCCCCTCAGCACGGAGATTACAAACAATATAATCCTGCAGTAATATTTGCAGAAGTGTGTCCTTAGTTAAACTCCCTCTAACACTTGTTCTGTCAGATTTGGAACAGCTTTATCTTTGAATGTCGCCTCTTTTCTTTTCTATTTTCTTTTGTCTATTATGACATGAAATTGATTAGAAATGCTGCCAACAATGATTGATTAATTAATTATTTTCATGATTTTGAATGTAAGAGCTACATAAGCTTAAAGGCCCATTTTCAGGATCCACTACCATCCTGTAATGGCTACACAGCAGTGGCATGGTGTGCAATGCCAGTTAGTCACGTTACAAGGTGCACTACTCAGTGAAGCCTTTGTGAGCTCAGTTATATCCTAAAAAAACATGCTTTTTTTTCTGAACTTGTCAAGTGTTCTTGTTTTAAGAAATAAAAGCTTTTCGATGCTGGAAATTGCTGAAAAATGGAAGATGTCATTCAACTGTGCGTTATATTCCCTTACAGAACAGCGCGAACCGGCTCGTACAGGTGTTATTTAATAAAGGTGACAGCTGGGGACCTGTGAGATGTCTGTTTCCTAAGCTAGAGATTAATATATGCTTGTCCTCCTGCTCAGGTTTCGTTCCAGGGTCTAACATTTTCCGTTTGAGTCTGAACTGGAGCAAGTTTACACTTGTTCTCCTAGAGGGAGTAGAACACACTATTGCGTGAATTTCTTTCCCTTTTTTGACAGTTTCCTACAGAGAAAAGCCTTTGTTTCTGGGAACAAGTACATTCTGACGAGTTTTAGAAGGAAGTTCCTTTTTTGTTGGTTTTATTGAGAGTACAACCCAAACCATAAAGACTGCAGCAGAATTTTTGCTTCTTTCATCAGACCAGTTTTCAGCTCTCGTAATTTTTTTAAAAGGATGTCACATGGGATGCTTTCTTTCACATTAGTTAACACAAAAAAATCTATTATGCCAACAGAGCACTTCACTCTAAGACTGCAGGCTTACTTGGAGTTGCAAGAGTTTCCAAAAGTGGAATGAGAGCAAGAGTGTTGAGTTATTAGTCAAACAATCCAAAACTGTACCTTTATTTTGCAAATAAAGGTACAGTTTTGGATTGTTTTGGGGGCAGCTGTGGGTCAGGAGGTGGAGCAGCCTGTCCGTCCATTATCTTCCACTCATATAATTCAGGGTCACTTGAGGGCTGGAGCCTGTCCTAGCTACTATAGGGCGAGAGAGAGGTACAGCAGGTTAAAAGTTTGGTGGTTTGATCACTGGCTGCTCTAGTATGCACTCCCAAAACATCTTTGGTCATGGTGGTGAACCCTGAGTCGCTCCCTAAGCATTCACTGGAGTGTGAATGTTAGATAGAAAGCTTGTATATAGTGCTTAGAGTGCTTGTTAGTTATTACTAATCCCTGGCTCTCTTTCACAGTGTATCCTCTGTCCTTCCCTCACCCCCAACTGCTTGTGGCAGATGGCCACCATTCCTTGAGCCTGGTTCTGCTGCAGGTTTCTTCCTATTAAAAAAGGGAGTTTTTCCTTCCCACTGTTGCCAAGTGCTTGCTTGAGGATACTATTGTTGTAATTTGGGACTATATGAATAAAACTGAACTAAATTGATTGAATTGCTCAAGCAGAGTAGTAAAGCTATATAAGAACCAGCCCATTTACCATTTACCAAAATTATTACATGACAGAGAGCCCAGGAGTTTGAAGGCATTTTAAAAAGTAATGAGATTCAGACATATTGTAGGTTCAAATTTTAAATACAATTATAGCAGAGTTACGTTAACTCTTTGGCCACAGAGACACTTAAATGGATGGGTGACAGATGCATCTTATCTGCTAGGACAAGATGCAAAACACCAAATCTGTCTAACGGTTCAGTCTGACTGTAGTTCCAGCATTGAACCTCAAGGGGTCACTATGGGCATAGTGTTGATATGGCGAGGCAGATTTATCTCCACATTTACAAAAAATAAATAAATAAAAAGGTAGTTTCTGGATATAAGGTTTATAATGAGTCTTGGCAGGAGGGAAAACGATTCAGCCAGTTGAAAAGCACAACAATAATAAGTGCCATAAAAAAGTGTAAATAAGTAACATAGTGAGGGGAAAACAGTGCAACAGAGTCAACAAATCACTGTCTGGCTGGATGGTGTTCATTCTCTGTTTGTGTTATAAATGCCTGATGTTGATGTTTTGCTTGTTTTTGTTTTATCACGGGGTCAGTTTAATATGTGGAATTTCTTTCAGTAATAATGCGATGAGAGAGAGACGAGAGGAGTTAGGTCGAGCAGGGAGTCATTTGTTTGTATCTACAGTGTAATAACTTACATAAGTGCGCTCAGATAATTAATCACACTTCACCTTCGCTGCCAGTCATCCATCCCTGCACGAGCCAAGCGGCCAGAGTGCAGCTCCTCTGCTAAAGTATTACTTTTCTCTCCCCCCCTTTTCTCCTACTTATACCAACAGAATTAAAGGCTTTCGTAATGGAAATCATCCCTAGGTGGCCTTGGTCCACTGTGGATAATGTGTTTTTTGCCTCAGAGCCTAATAAGCTCTCTCTAAGCCATATGGCGAGCTGAGTTCACCTGCCTCACTCAGGACTGCGAGAGCATGTCTTTAAGCTTCATATAGAACATGATTCATATGCTGCTCCTGCTGCTGCAGCTCGCAGTGCTTGTGAGGTCGGCGGTGCTCCTCTGGGGTGCTCTAGGTTAGCAGTCAAAACTTCCACCAACATCTGGTGGCGAGAAAGTTGAACCAGTAAAACAAACAAACAGAAAAAACCCCTCTAAAAACAATAACTGCATCTCTTGGGAGATGAGTAAAAAAGTATAAGGGCTTTCTCCTAGTCATGCTCCTGGTATCATCATGCAACAGAGAGCTCTCCATTCAACTGGCTGCTCCATGCTTTGGAACATTTCCAATCCAGAGCTTAGGCTGCAGATCTGTAGTCTCAGGACTAACCCACGCCTGCCCTGTCAGATCTAATCTCTTGGCCGCATGCCGTGAAATGGGTCTTATTAAGAGTTTAACTGAGATTAGCCCAACCCTGATCTGAGCCATGCAAAAAGAAAGGGAGGGGGTGGGGGGTGAGGGGGAGGATCACTCACCTAAAAACAATCCCCCCAAATCACAAGAACCGGGTGGCATAAGAGGTTGATAGCAGTCACCAGAAGCTTTGGTGCACGCCACAGCGCGTGCTCTCCCATCTGTCTCCGGGATGCATCATCTGTTCTTCCGCTAATTAGAAACCAAAGAGAAAAGATGGATTTGAAGTTTTAGTTGGAACCCATCCCGGTATGATATCACACCGGGCTTAAAGGGACAGACTTCTGAGCCACATGGTCTCCCGACAACTCTTGTCTCCTCACATTACTCTCACGCTGTGCGTTTGCATCGAAACAAAGAGATTCATGACTGCATGCTCGGTGCAAATTCTGCCATTAAAAACACTGCGTTTCTGGGACAACACGAGGCTCATACTTTCCCTTTTTGCATCTCAAGAAATGGGGTTTATTATAACTGCTGTGTAAGTGGAAGGTTGGCTGTGACATTTTTTCCCCCCTCTTTTTGTCCAGCTTTAGACGAACACTTGCACGATGGAGCTATTAAACTCTACCCTCTACAAAATCACACTTTTATAGTTTTAGTTTGCAAAAAGGCAGCACAGGGGTTCTGTGGTTGGCAGTGTGGTCTCACAACCAGGAGGTTCTGGTTATTTGTGGCCTTTCTGTGTGGATTTCCGGAGTTGGTTTCCTCTGGGTACTCTGGCTGATATTCCAACAGCCCAAAGACATGCAGGTGGGGTTATTGACAATTCTAATCAGTTTTGTTGTTATTTCCAGAATCCCATCTTGCGTTGTTGGTACCTACAGCACTGATAAATGTTGTGTGGGCCAGATGTGGCCCACGACTGACTGATTAGGTGGACCTGTGGCCGAGCTGGAGCGGCAGGACTCACTTGGAGATGTAGTCGAGGAGAACTGCAGATGTGCACCAAACATTCGTTGCTCTGTGGGTCCACCGTTCTTGCTTTCAAAATGCCTGCAGTAAAAATGCCTGCTGTGAAACAGGTCTGTGTTGTGCTCTTTGTGTATTTCCAGTCATTTTGCCAGTGTAGATAAACACTCGCTTGACAAAAGGAAAAGAAAAATACAGGGAATACCTGTACCTGCACATCCCAACATAATATAAGCGCACAAACTTACATTTGAAACTATGTTTCCATCCAATTCAAACAAGCCCCCTGCTCTCATGTTAACAAATACACTGCTCGAAAAATTAAAGGAACACTTTGGAAATGCATCAGATCTTAATGGGGAAAAATCAGGCTGGATATTTATACTGATGTGGACTGGGTAATGTGTTAGGAAGGAAATGATGCCACAACGTTTAGGGGCTGAATCTTTGCCAACATTTCATGGCAGCAACTGAAAATGATTTTAGGCCAGGTGAGTGTCTTCAATCTTCATCTTCTATCCTGCCTGCAGACATTCATCACATGCAGCCAAGCTTTGTTGTACACTTGCAGAAGCCCAGAACTCACTGCACCAGTGCAGGGTCTGAGAATCCAAGGATTTCATCCAGATTCCTAATGGCAGACAGAGTGCAGTTGCCTAAGCTGCAGAGGCCTCTGTGTCCTGTGGTTTGATCCCTGGCTGCTCCAGTCTGCATGCCAAATACCCTTGGGTAAGATACTAACCCCAAGTTGTGGTCGGGTGCAGCTATTGGAGTATGAATGTGTGTGATCAGTAGACAGAAAGCACTTAAGCATAGAAGAAAGCACTTGTGTGAAAGGGTGAATGTGGGATGTTGTATAAAGCGCTTTGAGTGCTCTGGGGAAGGAGAAAAGCACTATATAAGAATCAGTCTATTTATCATCTAGTAGCATTCATTCTGCTCATCCTTGCACAAAGGAGGAGATACCGGTCCTGCTGATGCGCTAAGGACCTTCTATGACCCTGTCCAGCTCTCCTAGCACAACTGTCTCCTGGATCTCCTCCATGCTTTTGAGACTGTGCTGGAAGAAACAGCCAACCTTCTGGCAATGGCATGTACTGCTGTGCCGTCCTGAAGTGCTACCGGTAGTGATTTTGACCCTATCCTAACCCTTCCTGTTTTGGGGCTTGCCTCATACTGCACCTGTTGTTAATTTCATTAACACCAAAGCAGCTAAAACGGATTAACAACCCCCTCTGATACTTAACTGACCAGATCAATATCTCAGAAGTAATACTCCATATATACTCTGATTAAAAAGTATCCTTTTAAGTTTTTTTGAGCAGTGTACATTAAACACACCATCATGTTTATCACGGGGTTTTGCTTTTTCACTCAGCTGGGTGAAAAAGCCTGACATCAAGGACCTGTCTTATCCAGACACACATCATCCAGTCTCTCCGCCTTTGCCCTAAACACCCATCAATAAACAGAGCTTTAATATCTATTTACCAACCTTGAGATGAGGTACGTAGCCTGTGTGTGCGTTTCATGCTGAAATTCTCAATACAAATCCACACAGTGGAGACGTTCGATGGATCGTGATGGTGAAGGGAATGCTGATTGCAGAAGGATTTTGAGTCAGAAGCAGAACTAAGTGACAGTGAAAGGCATATGTCAAGACCGTGGGGTTTGCATGATAAGCTTTATTTTCCACAGCTTAATTCAATTTCAGTGTGACGTGTGCGCATCATGAAAGCGGCTGGTTTTTGTTTTGTTTTGTTTTTTCTGGCTTTTAATTTCAGGAAACATGAAATGAGGAGCACCATTCATCACAGTGAGTCACAACACTGAAATCATTGCCTGATTTTCAATAACAGTTATGTGGCCAACTATATTTTTAAAGATAGAGACCGACTCATTGGCAACACCCGGTTTGTTCTAGAGGTGTTTGTCCAAAAGTGATTCATTGCCTGTATCAGCCTCTATTAAATCCATGCGCGGGTACTCAGCTTGGCCTGGCGCTAACCTCCTGTTGCACTCATAAAACATTCAAACCTTGAGATAACGTTCGAACAAAATATATATTTTCCCACTCTCTGTTTTAAAAACAGATGGTATACCTTTCCTTATCACGACGTCGAGTAAAACACACAGCGATTTTACTCGACTTACTAAGTGGATTGTGCTCCCAAACTTGGGATGCAGCAACTTCTTTTTCTCATTTGTTCAAAGATTGGATTGCATTTTAGAACAATCCCTTTCTTTTAATGCGAACACACTTACAGACACACACAGAGGGTTTTTTTTTGTGTAATTGAAAATGGGTTTGCGTTCAGTAGATGGAATTCCATCTTCCTCCTTTCAGCTCCATCACCAGGACGAAGCAGGTCTCACTGCGCCTGCCATGTAAAATGCATCATGCCTGTGGAGACGAGACCACTTACTGATAGAGAACACGTTTCCAGCGCTTAGTATGTATGAAACACCTCCTATGGGTTATTTTCCGAGGCTGATCTTTTCTCTTTTAGGACCGAGCATAAATAGGAAAGATGGGTGAACATGAGACAAAAGCTATTACAGTGTTTGCAAATAAAATCACTACCCTCCACGGGCGGCTCGGTCCTTCGAACATCACCTCTTCTTTCTGTTTTTTTTTTTAACCTCACGCTTCCATCCACGGGCTCCAGCACACTTGGAGGAAGATAAGATGATGTGGGGCAGAAAGGGCATGTGACATATGAAGTGCTGTATGCCAAATCCACCGCATGGTCAGGGTTTGCACCTGCAGCAGAAAAAAAAGGACATTAAAGCACAAAAGCAATAAAAGCGGTGACCAGTCTTTTTTTTATGTGCAGCTTTCCTGCTCTGTCCCTGCAGCCAGCTGAGCCACTCAGGCTCAGAGTTTGATCAGTATGTGGAGCCTGACATGGACAAGGCACCACGCAGTGAACATGAAAGGCTATGCAAACACCCAGGCACTCTCTCATGTACGCTCCATTTTGTCCAAAAAAAGGGCTCGAAACACAAAAACTAACAATCCGCATGCCGCAGCTCCCTCCCACTCCGCACTCCTTCTCTGCTCTAAGAATTCAATTCATCTCAATAATGGAGAAGAGGAAAAGTGCCAGCACTAGGATTGTCTGTGGTACCTCTACCAACTCCCCCCCCCCCCCTTTTTTTTTTTTTTTGCTGAAGGTGCCAACCAGACTGCCTGTCTGACAAAATTCATGCAGGTACCACTTTTGAAGAGGAAGAGGAAGAAGAAAGGTCATATTTGAATAATGAATCTGTGCTGGGAATGAACTTCAGTCTCGGTGTCTCTCTCGATCTTTTTTTTTTTTTTTTAAAGTAAGATTATTCTTTTTGCAGGCAGTGACCATGGGATCAGCGCCTGTCAGGGATAGCTTAAAATGTCCATCTTAGAAAATACTTTGCTGAAACAAGGACGAGGTAGAGTCCGAATCAAAAAACGAAACACAGCACAAACCTAAAAAACACACTATTTATGTCCTCCCGATGCTGATGTGATGCTAAATAAAGAGATGGGAGTAATGATAATGATGATGACGATGATGACTGTGATATTACAGCATTGTTCTCCTGCATGAGCAGAAGGTCAGATTCTGTTCTGACAAAAAAAAGCCATTATCGGGAAGGGTGAGGTGGTCCACTGGGGTTTTGGGCTCATAATTGTAAAGGACAGAGGGAGGATGCAGACAGCAGATACAGTAGGCACAGCAAGGCAGCCAAGGATGGTAATAATAACCCATACAGGTGGAAATAAATGTCATTAGGAGCCGGGAGTGCTATCTGGCATCCTGTTTTCCGACACTGAGTGGGACCATACTATTAAATAAGTCCTGTCAGACGTTGGCCCTTAAAATCTTTGACTGAAGCAACAGCGAAGTGTGTTTAATGGTATATAACCCATTTGCAAACTTTAAGTAACTTTAAAAGTACTGAATTATACTTGTGCTTAGGAAAAATTCAGCCATTTTTTCTTCTTTGGTGTTTTCTTTCTTTCCAGAAAACACTACTGGGTAGTTACAAAATAAATAAATATAATAGTGACTCAGCAGAGCTCCTTTAAACCAGCTTCGCCCCTTTAAGTTTTCTTTCGGCGCTCTGTGCCTCTTGTTCGTGAGCCACACAGGTATGTTGGACTTTAATAAACAGCGAACGCTTGAGGGATATAAGTATGGAAATGGATTTAATCAGCAATCTGCAGAATTGAGTGCTGGCCTCCAGTGGACAAGAGCATCTGCCGATGAGTGAGCGATTCTCCGCAAAATGAATGAAAGAGGGAAGCGGAGGGAAGGTGAAAATGTGTATGTTATGACGCCTTCGGGCTTAAAACTGAACACGGTGACAGGTGTTATATATTGTGTGGATTTTCTGTGGTGTTGTGTTTGATCAAGATAATGGCTGAACGCCAATTTAGCTGGAAATGACTGCTTAATACAGTTTCCGTGAAGCAGAAGCAGGTTAAAAGCAGGTTTTTGACTTGAACTGCTTGTCTTCGCCTGCGCAGAGGTATCAGAGAAATAAAGTAGAGTGACACAATTGAATGCACGTACCCCCCCCCCACCACCACCACACTTAGGAATATAAAGTAAAAGCTGGTTGGAGTTCTGCTTTTAAGGCTTGACCCTGCTCGCTTGTAATACTGCATTCAGCAAGACAAGACTACAGCTCATCCTAATTATTTCTAACTGATGGGCTAATCCATCAAGAGAGACAGCCTGAAAGAGTGGAGGAGGAGGTGGAGGGAAAAAGGGAAGGACGGTAAGTACTCATGCTGAGTACTATTCCCATGTAGGATGTCTCCTTTGTGTGTGTGTGTGTGTGTGTGTGCGTGCATGCATAATTGTGTGTTTTTCCCTCTCGTTCTTCCGTTTTAAACCTTTCACATCTCTCATATCACTCCTTGCTCTTTCCTGCTTTGGCACAAGCAAAAAGCGCCCTTCCTTTATTTGGCAGACTTGGGTGCAGGGTAAGTCAATAACACAAGTACACGGGGCTGTCATAGTCATAGTTTATAATGCACAAGCAAACAATCTCCTGTCAGAATGAGTCAATGCGAATTCAGGGAACCTATTTAGCTTGATTCCTCATATGAGGAATGCATGACAAATGTCTGCAGTCCAGGCACATCAGGTCATTAAATTCAGATTTATAAGATTGATATCAATACTTATCAAAACACTAACCCCCCCTTCCCCCCCACGCCATCAAAGGCCCCAGGCACCTATTCTGCACTCATGAAGAGAGGGAGATGGATAGGCAGAGAGAATGGGGCAAGAGAGCAAGAAACCGAGAGGGGAGAGATAGAGAGAAACATTTCCTCAGCCACAGCAGCAGCAGCAGCGGCGGCGCGATTCACCATCACAGCATTAGCTGACACCTCCTGATAACAATAGTAAGGGATTAATCAGTATTCTGTGCATAGCTTAGGGCTGCACTAGTCCTTTATCACAGCGGTAACTGCGGCCTTCCTCTAAAGGTAAGGTTAAAATGGAGATTACGCTTTGTTCCCGCGCACCTCCTCTAATGAACCTTATCTCCCTTCACTACCCATCTCTTCATTCTGTCTCACTCACACAGAATAACACACCTTCTGCCCTCTTTTCTCCTCTCTGGAGGAAATTGGTGGGAGAAAAAAAAAGAAGAAAAAGACGCTCTCTGTTTTCTGTCTCTTTTCAAGTGCAATGGGCCAGTCACCCTGTTGTCTACTTCATTTCTGCACCGAGTCATTCACGAGGTGGTGTTTATCCTCCCTGACTGCATGTCCACGGAAATAAGTCTGAATTCTGTTTAAGTACTCAATGGGGAAAAATGCAATGAAATGTGCATGTGCACAGCAATAAAAAAAGTTTTTAAAAAAACTTTTTTTTTAAACCCAACATACTTATGCAATGTAGCAGTCATACCGCATGATATGAAAAATCACACAGGAACGCTTGAAGGTGAGGATGTATTAAACTCAGGTCTAAAAGAAGAAATCTGATATTCCTCTGAGCTGATGTGGTTTTGACAAATATTGAGTGTGCACGTTTTACACATTAAAATGTACATATATTATTTTATTAGCGGCAGCTGAGCTGAAAGATGCATGAAAACTTATGTGAACTTCAGATGCTTGTGAGGTTTGAGGTCTGTTTTTGGTGTGCACCTCTACTGTTTTTCCTTTGTAGCTACATTTCCCAGTTAGCAGACGGCAGACGAGGAAGAAGACAGATTATTTTTAAGTGTAAATGACATTTGATAAACCAGAAGATGTTTAAAGCTTGCAGGCATCATATTATGTATTTAAAAAAAAAAGAAGAAGACATGGATTAGTACGTGACGTGTCTTTGAAGTTATATGAATAATTCATCATTTAAACTGTCTTTAACTGTGATAAAATAACATTATTTTTTGTGCTAAACAGCTGGAAACATTTATAGAAGGTTGAAACAATTGCAGGCTATGGAGCAGGAAAGCTTGTGGTATTGGTCTGCCTCAAGGTTAGGGACAGCAGTCATCAGTCTGAGTTTAAGATCATGATTTTCAGTATACCAAATTTCACTTTCATAGCATACTGTGGCTCGATAGTTGGAAAGCTGTATATGATAGAGTGTGTGTCATGTGTTGTAGAACACAGCTGGAAAACTCCACTCAGAAGTAGCACAGGTCAGCTGATCACATGGCGTACGCACAAAGAAAACGGTCCCGGACCTCACTGTCTGAATCAATCCTTGGATGTATTTCAAAGTGAGTCTCCTCGGTGGTCTGTTTCTTTGGATTCGCTCCCCTGACAAATCCCATTTGAACTGCTGTTTTTGTTGTTGTCTTTAACATGTTTTTATTCAACTTAGCATCATGGCCGTTTAACCATTCGGTCATGGAACTTTACAGAAGTGTAACCGAGATAGAAATGGAAGCTGAGTCTGATGATAAGCATCATCTTAGGCCTGTACTATGAAGTGAGGTCAACATACCCATGGTATCTTTCAGTTATCTGGATTCACATACACTGACAATCTAGATAAGCGGTCACACAAACTTGAAAAGCTAACCCTTGTGTGTTGACACGAAAGGTGACGCACAGGAAGCATCAGACCAAATAGTGTGTAATGGCAACAGAGCGACTGATTTTACAAAAGAAGAAAAAGCTACTATGTTAATTAAGTCTACTTGAAACCGGAAAAAGGCTGACTGTGTAAGTTAAGAGGGTTATCAATATCATAACTTTATCATTAAGACAGAGGAGACTCTAAAAGATTATGATCGAGTATTTTATTAAATTAGTAATTAAAAGACAGTTTTAGCTTTTATTGGTTCAGCTGCAGACTTGGTGTTGAAGGGTCTGAGAGTCCGTAAAGACGAACCAAATGTGAACTCACAATTTAAACAAGGCTTTGACGTGATATAAGGTCAGCTGGTAGAAATGGGTGTATTTTTCAGTACGATATATTAATGCTTTGCTATTAATTCCTTGCAGCCAAGAGGAAAAAAAAATAAATCAATGAATAAAGTTGCATTTAAGAGCCTATATTTATCACTGATGTTCATCAGGTAATCACAAAGGCATTAGATGCTATATCTATGCTGTATCTATGCACAGAAGTCTGAGGGAAATTGAGTGCAGATTCAGTTTTTTTGAGAATTGTTTGGTCATTAGGTGGATAATCTATAATCTGGAAAATAACTTGTTCCAGAGCAGGTTAGGTCGGCAGCATAAGTTACTCTGGTGATTTCACTCACTAAGAAGCGGTCCTCTGCATAGTACAGAAAACCAAAGATTAACTCTGAAGTTACCTGGATAAGACAAAATCCTGCTTTGTAGTACGGGCCTTCTTATTGGGGTAAATCACCATGGTAACATACCTATCCTGGAGCAGGATAGGGTATGGATTAGAGATCAACAGGTATGAAATCAGCATGTATATATCAAGACTCTTGGAATATCCAAACAATTTGACAGCAATTTTATTTCATAAGCATTACTAGAATTAATCGTAAAAAAGGAGACGCCCAATTTGAAATGTGTACATACGCTAAGCCTTCGTTTGAAATCTACTTTTCTATTTGTTCCTTGCTCCCTCTCTTACCCTTAAACAACACCAGGGTTGCAGCTGAAAGAATAAAAACTGAAACTGTTCTTTGAACGTGAAATAAGCTAAACATTATTAATATACTTTTCTAGTCTTACTGACTAAAGCGTTTAAAGTGCACACACGTCCATACAGAGCTTTTAATACTGAACTGCTGTACAGTGCTTTTCCTCTCTCTCACACACACAGCGCTGCTTTATCTGCCGTAGCTGTTTTGCTTTCAGCCTGTAATATTTGTTTAACCGCTTCATTTTTTTTTTACTAGTATAGTTTTCAATTCCTTTATATTTTATTTCTCCTCTGCTGCCAGTACACTTGCAAATATTTGTGATTGTTCGGATGCTGCCAAAGCCACCTCTTGCTGAATGAGCAGGGGAAACCCTGGGTTAGCTTTTCGAGTTGATGGGGAGCTTTGTGCGATCGCTTTTCCTGATTGAAGACATTAAGGTAAGTGAATCGAGATAATGGAAAGATGCTGAACTTGCTAGTATAGGGCCCAGGCATGACGAGATCCTGAATAAGGGGAATATCATAATGTAAACATGTCAAGATTGAATGTGGAGATATTTTGTTTGGCAATGACAAAAATGTAAAATAAACAAGAATCTAAAAAAGAACCCACAGGAGACCATGGAGGATCACACATGGGGAAACATAACAGAACATTACCTTTACATTTACCTTTACAATAAAACAAGAAATAAACAAGAGATATTATAATATATTATTATTACTATGTTATAATTAGAATATGACTATAAATACCTTACATGAAGTCAAATTAGGGAAGCAACGTAAAGACACTGAAGCTCAATATGAATCAGGAATTCAAAATACTAGCCATCTTAACAGGAATGCAAAACTCCATAAAAAACAGAACTCAGACAACACAAGAAAAATAAAATGTAGCATACTCAGATAACAATAAAACCATACACCAGAACACAAGCTTATAAATATTACTAGAAGCTATGACCTCACAAAACCATTGCTAGTCAGTTACAGTCAAAGAATTGGAGCAACACTCATTGTGATGTTGTAGGAACAACATTAAGTAATATTAAATTGCCCGAACTGGAATATCCAAAGTTAATTTCCTGGGTTTGCTGGATACAATGATCTCTCTTTTTCATCATCTTAAATATCACTGCCTTTGCCAACATTGTTCAAAAGAAATTTGAAATCACAGTGGCTATTAAAAGTGTTCCCTGTTGAACCACGTGCTGGAGAGACAGCGGCAGCTTCTACAAAACAGCAAGAGGTAGAAAAACGGTGAAGGCACATCATGTCATTCAACTAGAAGAGCTTCACAGCGCTGTTTGCACATAAAATTGGCAACATTCAGCACATCACCTCTGATCCTCTCTACCATTCACAGTCTGATGATCACTCTGAAGCTGTTTTTCAGGGTTCCCTTTGAGAGGAACAGTGACAAGCCGAGGCGCCACCGAATATACAGACAAAATCCCATCTGTGTTAACAGGTTCCTCCTCTGAATTCTTTGCCATGTAAGTGCCCTCTTTCAGAATGCGCAAGTCATTTGAGTGACAGGTGCACTTATTGTAATTATTTGATTACCTTGTGTGCGTATCTCCCCACACAAACTGCCTATCTTGATGAGGCAGGCTTTAAACTGACAAAGTGAGAAGAAACAACCTGCAGCCCAATATTAGACAAATGTTGCAATTTCCCTAATTTCTGTCATTGGGCTCTACAAGACAAACCTCACCTTTTTCTTTTTTTCTCACAATGAGAGTGCCGGTGCTGACACTTAATGGCTGATTTGGCAGGCTGGGACAATTTCAGCTTTTACCTGTCTGCTTTTAAGAGGCAGTGATTTCTGGTACAAGAGCTCCATCCCCATGCATTCGCTGTTTCTCCTCATTTGAGGAGGAATTTTCTTCACTAGGCCCTAAAGTGCATAAATGTCGTTACTGGGTACCTGAGAGTCTAATTTTAGGGAATAACTGTAGTGTCTGTACATGTGATGTTAACAAGAAGAGCAAAGGAAAGATGGGAGTACTCTTTTCTTTATTACTAGCCTTTTGTATTATGTTTATTGAAATGTCTCTGCAGGACCAATTCTTCTGATGAGCTTTAAATCAGGGACACTTTCTCTGTGTTAATTACTTTGGTGTAACATTTGTAGGAACCTGTCACAGTGGCTGTTCCTACAAACACACAGAGAAGAGAGGACCCAAGCGCAGGTCTCATGGGTTTATTGAGGATGTGGATGGTGTTTATTATTAAGACTGAATGAACAGAATATGAAAAACTGACTTAATGAATGGCTGAATTGAACTGGACTGAAAACACTGGACTGATTTATGATGAGAAGACAAGGAACTGAGGGAAACTGAGGGTTTAAATACACTAGATAATGAAGATGTTAGAAACAAGTGAGAACACAGCTGAACTAAATCTAAATAATGAGACATGGGAAATAGAACTGAACATAATGCACAGAACCAAAAGTCTAACAAAATAAAACAGGAAACACAGGGAAAATAAACAGTGACACAGTAGAGACTGAAAACACTGTATGTTTTCTTGGGGCATTCTCTCAATGATCCAGAAAACCTGACAGAAACACATTAGACCTATGAAAAATCCAAATCTATGCCATCTTTCACATTTTCCAAAACTGTCCAGTGGGCTCGATTAGGGTCTTTGCTGGGCCAATTCTGGCCCCCAGGTCTTGTGTTTGACACCCCTGACCTACAGTATAAAAGCAGATATTACATGACCACTATGACTGTTCTCTGGTGTCTGACCAGTATAAAGCTGGTATGATGGTGAAAACTGGGTGAAAAAAAGCGTCACTCTCCATCACTCTAAGTGACATTTCCTTCTTGAAGCAAATCCTGTAACTCAGCAGTTACATGCTGAAACATATTTGGAAGACTTATATTAATAAATTATCTAAATAGTATACGTGTATAACATGATCAAATCTGCTGCAAATCACCAAAATTATTGCTCACAAATATCCATCCATCCATCCATTCGCTTCCGCTTATCCTTTTCAGGGTCGCGGGGGGCGCTGGAGCCTATCCCAGCTGTCATAGGGCGAAAGGCGGGGTACACCCTGGACAGGTCGCCAGTCTGTCGCAGGGCCAACACACAGGGACAGACAACCATTCACACTCACATTCACTCGCACATTCACACCTAGTGGCAATTTGGATTATCCAGTTAACCTATCCCCACAAGCTGCATGTCTTTGGACGGTGGGAGGAAGCCGGAGTACCCGGAGAGAACCCACGCAAACACGGGGAGAACATGCAAACTCCACACAGAAAGACCCCGGCCTGATGGTGGAATTGAACTCAGGACCTTCTTGCTGTGCGGCAACAGTGCTAACCACCGTGCCTGCTCACAAATAAATAAAGTTTCAAAACTTTTTTTGCTCACAAATAAAGTTTCAAAAAGCTTTTGATTTTATTTTGTTGCTTTTTCTTTTTCCTCCTGGATGTTATTCCACTAGAACTCTATTTCTCAGATAAATTCCAACTCAGAATTCTTTGAGTGACTTGTCTCACTCTCATAATGTCTCTGCTGCCATCCAGGACATAAACTAGCAGTAACCGTGGATACCACAGTCTGTGCTGCATCGATGCAACACGGTCCTTTAGTGCAAAGCTGATTGTGGAGCTGTTTGAAACTTTAATAACACAAAATCACGATCATTATTCGCAATCTGAAGTCAGCACATCATGGACAGACTTATTTAAAAAAAGAAAAAAAAACTAACACGAATTAAGACATTATAGTTAAGCTTAAATCTCACTCAGCAGTCCTTACCTTTGAAAAATAATCATGAAATCTTCCTCTTCTGTCCTCTCAAACATCTTTCTCCATCTCTGAGTGAACTTGTCACATTAACATTTTTTTTTGTTCACTGGGAAGTACTGCAGTGCTGTTTTTATCTAGGAGACAGATTGTGTATTTGGAGCTGTTTGAAACATTGCATCTGAAATTATCTGCCACTTCAGAAATGTTCCTTCAGCTTTTAGCACTAGCTAGATGGTGGAGTAACTCTAGCATATTATAAAGCCTTACCCAGAAAGTTGTTCAATTGGTGCAACCAAAATCAGCAATAACTGACATTTTGAGAATAGAAACACTGATTAATGGTGCATTAACTGATATTCAAGACATTTAACTTCTTATATCATCTATCTGTCCAGCTAGCAGTTGATATCTTAGATGAAGCATGTTACTTTAGTCACTCAGGCAAAGTAATGCTGCACTGAACCTGCTTCAAAGTTTCCTACATACTCATTTTGCAGATACTGAGAAGCACAATGAAGTTCCATATTCAGTAAATCCTAAAGTAAACATTTCTCTTTAGCAACTAAAAGCTAATCCATGTTCAGCAGCATATAAGCAGGATTATCAGAACTTTTACAATGAGAACAGCTGTCTTTTCTCAATGTAAGCTAAGCGACGTTAAGACACTTTGTCAGCCTGAAGGGAACTGCAGAGCTGGTGATAGCTCTCAGCTGGTTTGTCACTAAGAATGACCCCTTCACATTACACAAAGTCATTTGATCTAATATCATTATAAAAATAAATCAGTGCAGCTTTACAGAGTAGAGAAGGGTGGGAGAAGGACAATCAATTTAAAGGGGGATTGCACAGATTTTACACACCACAGTCTATTTAATAGCCTTTTTTGGCTCCAGAATCATCTGTGTGAAGCTGCTTCATGTGAGGGCACTCGGGTCAGTTCTAGCTGAGACTGAGGGTCTGACAATGAAAATGAAAAAAGGATCTGCAGAGTGTAGAAATAACTGAGATTACTAGAATTCTATATCTTTCTTCTTAGCTCTGTGTGAGGCTAGCAGCTTTAGTCAGTCATGAGTTCAGCAGTATTATTGGAGTTCAGTTCTAAATTAGCAATGCAGTTTGGAAATCTGCAGTGGAGGTGGTAGTAAATGGCTAAACTCTTTTCCCTCCAACTCCGTCTGTTCTGCTGTTGCGGTCACCATTTTCACTGCCAGACTGGTGTGCCATCATAAAACAGTTGAAATGTGGAGCTCAGCATGGCATTTGCATAAAAAAAACAGCACAAAAATTGTTGCTTCAGCTTCAAAGGACACATCTGTCATACATGCGCTATTGTTCATTTCGAATCTCTGCGATAAAAAAACGCTCGAGCCATTTCTCTGCATGACTGCCCTTTCTAAACCAACAGGCTTTATATGAATTCTAAATCACTGTATGTGCTCTATTTTTCACTTTCTCTCTGGCATGATAAATCTGTATGCACATTTGCCAAACCATCAGTGTCTCCCCTCCACCTCTCTCCCCATCCCCGTTCTAACCCAGCTCGCCCCCACCCGATCTCTCAGTCCCAGACTCATTTGATTTTGGGTGTAATCACGGGTGCAGATCTGTGGAAGGGTGTGGAGAGGAGCGATTGCCGCGCTCCACTGAGTACTGAGGATGAGATAGAAGAGAACAGTGCCCAAGAGACACCATACTGTTATAGATGGTTACCTAGAGTCGTACCTAGCTCCAAGTGCACAACGGTGCCAACGGGAAGCTGAGGTTGGCGTTAGCAGTTTAACTGTCTCCGTCTTTGCTTCTCTCTCTTGCTCCGTCTCTTCCACACTTGATTTTCACCCCACGGTAGCTTCTTTTTCTTATCTCTTGTCACATCTCTCTCATTGTCTCTTGCTTTCTATTTGACTACTGACTAACCAAATGGCTAAATCTGTTTGTATATGCCTATATAATATACAAATACACCATTCTCACTGTTTTTGTTCTTACACGTTTCGAGTTACTGATTACTGCGCCAGCTGCTTTCATGTTTTCGGTTTTACAATCACTTAGAAAGACAATTGACCCCAAATATGTGCGAATACACCCTGCAAACTAATGGCGGGATGATGCGTCTACCACGTGCCGCCATGTAGAGCCTTTGTGCGGCCATCGGGGAGCAGCGTGACCTCAAAACACAGGAACAAAGTTCACAGGTCCACTTGGCAAAGCTGACATGGTTTTTGAATGGCCAGATGTGCAGCTTGTTTGTATTACACAAGGTTTTGCCATCAACATTCGTGACAGGGTGTGAAATGATATTTGCCTTTACTAGCAGTGCTCAAAACTGTAACAGTCTCCGTGGTGCAAGGTAGTAATCAAGTCCCTCAAACTGCATAATTACACCAACAGCCGACTGTTAAAACCCATCAGCCTCCTGTGGATCCATGCCAATGTATTAAATAGAGGTATAATTATAGTGAAGGCACATAGACTAAAAAAAGAGGTGCCTATGGACAGAGGAAAATATAAAAACACTTCCCTTGTGTGCTTAGGCCTTAACAATTAAATCCCAACACGCTACAGTACATAGCAATCAGATACACTACAAGGCTTAATTGCACGACATTGACATGCAACGCTTCCTTCAAATTGGCTCCCAGCAGAAAATAACTGGAGCTATGTGTGATAAATATTCGAGTGAATCTTTTGGCGAGGTGTCCCTGCTCCTCTGTCATGGCCTTGAGATGGAAAGATTCAGGAGGGAAAAGATTGGGAGTGGTTCCTCTGCAGGACACTCCAGCCCTTCACAGAAAATGATTTATTCAGGAAGTAAGTGTATAGCAGCAGGCCATCGGGGGCCTCCCCTCGCCATCATTTAGGTGCAAACGGTTGCTTCATTTATCCTCCTCCTTTTATTGATTAATTCATGGCCCTGATTAAAGTTTCACAAGTTGCCAATTGTCCTTCACAATGTCTGACTCCCCTGTTGATCCTGAGCCAGCAGGGATGGCTACCCTCCTGGTAATGGGAGAAAAAGACCCCACTGCTAAGGAACGATCACGCCCTCATCATAGATGGAGCTGGTCCAAGAGATCCCGTCTGTGAATATTTTACCAATTACAGCCCATTATATTCTTCCTTTTTTTGGTTACCCAGCATGAGGTTACTTAAATATAGATGATATGGTAATTCATCAATAATTGTGGGTTGCTGGGATAACAGACCACATATAGGCAAAGGGGAGTATCAATTAAGCAGTCAATCATTTCTCACTTAGGCTGTGCAATGATTCTACATTTGTCAAAGGGGGTTTTGCCTTAAGTTGGGCTTTGAACAAAGTGCTATATGGAAAAATGTCCAATCTCCACTGAACTGAGATTTATCTCATTATTCATAAGGCCTTGAAGAAACTCAAGGGGAGGAAAAATAATTTAAAGGTAGAAGCAAATGACAAGATTTCTTAAACTAATTATGCGGCTAGCAGCCAGACAGCAGCCTCGCGGCACAGAAACCTCCAAGAAAAGTTGGGGATTTAAGATGTAAATTACAACTGGATGGCAGTGGGAGTCGCCTTTATATGTTAAATGACCATATTCAAGACAAAAATATTGCAGAAAAATAAAAATGGAGCAGTGTGAGCTAACAAAACTCATCCAACAGCTGTTTGCTGAGCATTTCTCTTAAAGCTAATGCAAAAAGTCTCCCAGACTGTGAGGAATCACTTTAATTTCTTTGAAACAATAGAGACAAAATGTACAATTTATGTTTACTCTTTCATACCGGATTGTCTGATATGCACAATTACTTTGCTGTTGGGAAGGAATTTGTATCTCTAGAGTCACTTGGCAAACTCAAACAACTCTGAGCAGCAGTTTCTACCCACTCAGATTTGGATGTGCGTAAGGACGGTCACATAGATGTATGCGCATGTGTGTGTGTGGTTCACCAGTTTGTTTGGAGATTGGTCATGTTTTCGCTCAAGTCTCAAAACCAGTAGAGCAGCAACATGTATTATAGGATCTGTGTGACAGCTGGGTTTGTTGTGTTGTTGCTTTTTTTCCCACTGGATGCAAAGCAATTGGATGTCCACTACCGGAAACTGCACACAAGCACAAGCCTCACACATCAACTATGCAGTCAACGATGTCTGAGTGGACCAGTGGGCTGCTGTGCATTTACCCAAGCACAGACATAAATACTCTCATCAAAATGAGCAGCCATCAGATAGATAGCTTCTTATAGGGTGAATAGAGCTGTGAGTGTTATTCAGATCATGACAAACAGGCCTTAGATAATACACCAAATATATCTCGCAAAACTAAAAGAAGTCCCCATATTTTCTTGTGACAGAGACATTGCTAAAAATAGCCACAAAACTTCATCATGGCTATGAGGTAAATGCCCAGAGGTGATGCCTTTTCCACATTCAACAGTAGTCCAGTTTCCATAATGATCCTCATAATAAAAAAAGCAAATGCATATTTCTTTACATTTAAGTATAACAGCTGATTGGCTGTTTATTTAGATGGTCCTTGTGTATAATGTTATTAGGCATCCCGTTTTTAAATTTAAAACATATTTATACCATTTTTGTATATCTGCATTTACACTGTATTTCTACCACATTGTGTTTTGCATGCTGAGATTGTTTGCAAGGGCCTCATAAGGACTTCACTACATCAGCATACATCATATCCTGTCACCTGCCAATCTGTTGGACACACCCAGGAGTACCACCTTGCATGTTAAAAAGACTGTTTAAACTTTAATTGACTGATTAGGATACAATGTAAAGGAATACTTCCTCATTTAAGTGTATATTTTGTGCTACACTTGATCCTTGTATTATTGTCTTTAAAGAAAAGAGAAGTAATAAAATTGTGGACGCATTCGTGATCCTACAATAAGGATTATTCCAATTCATTGAATCCTTTCAGTACCACAACAGTACTGTGATTTACTTTGATTAATCTTTTTGTTTAGTTCTTATATATGGATGTATAGAAAGAAAATCATCCATCAATCCATCCATCCCCCCATTAAGTCTGCAAAATCATCAGTAACTGTCATTGTTAAAAACTTTGGGGCCTTCTGGATGTTTAAATGTGCACACGGCATCATATATATAGAAATTATAGTACAGACTCTCCAACAGTATTCAAACATTGTTTGAAACAAGTCAATCAATATTTACTGAAGGGCAGACATGAATGGCACAGGGTGGAGTTGTTGGTGAAACTTAGGACACTAAATACTTAAAGGATAGTGATTTGTAAATCACAACGTGAGCCTGAAGCCTGGTGAAAACTCATTAATCCTTCATTTTAATGTAACTGAGGCCATGATTTAAAAAATGAATGACTCACACTCATGTGCATCTTATACTAATAAAAATCAAGCTGATTCAAACTCATCAAGAATGTTTATAGGGCTCCAATCTGACTTATACTACAATCTGACTTTTGTTTGCAATCGAGGGAACTGGACCAAGAATCAAGGTTTAAAGTACTACTTTTAGTGTTACTTTTAGCTCTGTTTTGGTCTGTGGCTTGCTTTTAGCCAGCAAGTTCTATATTCACAAGTAAGCTGCTACTGCAGTCTTTCTACTTTGTGGTTGGTAGGTTGGTTGAGATTAGCTACCTGCCCATACTGCATACATGACCAAAGATTAGAGATGGACCGATCCGATATTACGTATCGGTATCGGTCCGATACTGACCTAAATTACTGGATCGGATATCGGAGAAAAATAAAAAATGTAATCCGATCCATTAAATATCACGAAAGCACCTCACAAAACTTGCAACACGCCGTAACTCACCTCAGAACGTTAGCACGTCGGAGCAGTGTGGTCACGTGATAGAGCGGCTGTGGCATGCGGGACCTGTCGGTGGTCTGGATAGCATGTGGAGCTTCGCTAGCAACCCGGCATTTCATCTCCGACAAAGTTATCCCGAGAGAAGTAAAGCAAGTGTGTAAGTCCATCTCTGAATGTTTGTAAAGCATTCCTGCGTTAATCTTAACAAGCGACTGCCTCTCGCTCTCCGGCTGCTACTTCAATCGTGAAACTGCTTAACGATCAGCTGATCGGCTTTTCTGTCATGAGTCCGTGTCTCTGGTTTGCTTTTGGCCCACTTTGCACCAGAAAGAGGAAACCAGTGGCTGAACAACAGCAGCACGTTTAAGCTTGATCAGCTGTTGCTAGAATGTATTTAATATTACTTTCTACACCAGGATCTTTTTCTACGTAGCTGACGCTGGTAACTGTGCAGGGGCGGATCTAGCAAAGTTTAGCCAGGGGGGCCGATAGGGCATGAACAGGGAAAAGGGGGCACAAAGACATACTTTTCTTTCTTATTCTCATTTAAAATGTCGAGCTTTTAATAAATAATTATCTGACACCCAAAGTTTTAATTTGATGTAAAATGAATAGAAGTCAATTACTGTATATAGTGACTATTAAGTCTAATACGGTGTTATCCTAATAACAAACCGTGGGTAACACAGGAAGTCAAAGCTGTCCTCAACATGAAGAAGAAGGCTTTCAGGAGCAAAGTGAAGGAGGAGATGAAAGCAGCACAGCGGGAGGTGAAACGCTGCCTGAGGGAAGCAAAGGACACCTACAGGAGGAAAGTGGAGCAGAAGTTGGAGAGGAACAATATGAGGGAGGTCTGGAATGGTGTGAAAACCATCACAGGCCACAACACCAAGAAAAGCACAGTGGGGGGGACTGTGGAGAAGGCAAACGAGCTCAACAACTTCTTCAACAGGTTTGACCAGCCCACAACCCCCCCACCCTCACCCTCACCTTCACTACAGAGTCCTCTCCCCACTCTCCTGCCTCCCTCGCTTCCCCCCCTTCCTGACACCATGACACCCCCCTCCTCCAATCCCTCTCTCAGCAGCAAGACATCTCCCCCCCTCCCCTCCT
Organism: Rhamphochromis sp. 'chilingali'; assembly: GCF_963969265.1. Lineage (NCBI taxonomy): Eukaryota > Metazoa > Chordata > Actinopteri > Cichliformes > Cichlidae > Rhamphochromis > Rhamphochromis sp. 'chilingali'. The sequence goes on from NC_137932.1 coordinate 5,202,417, forward strand.
CCCAAACATCTCCCAGTGTCACAGTGGATCAGGTCAGGAGGCAACTGAGGAAGCTTCGCCCCAGAAAGGCAGCAGGCCCAGACAAGGTGTGTCCTAGGATGCTTAAGGCGTGTGCTGCTGAACTTGGGGAGCCGCTACAACGAGTCTTCAACCTCAGTCTGCGACTGGGGAGAGTGCCCGCCCTATGGAAGACATCCTGCATCGTCCCGGTCCCCAAAAAGAACCGGCCCAATGAGCTGAATGACTTCCGACCGGTGGCACTGACGTCACATCTTATGAAGACTCTAGAGCGGCTCTTCCTCAACCTCCTCCGACCACAGGTACAACATGCCCAGGACCCACTACAGTTTGCATACAAGGCGGGTGTCGGAGTGGAGGATGCCATCCTGTACCTCCTACACAGAGCCCACTCACACCTGGATGGGGGAAAAGGCACGGTCAGGATCCTGTTTCTTGACTTTTCCAGTGCCTTTAATACCATCCGGCCCTGTATGCTTCAGGAAAAACTGAACAGGATGGAGGTGGACCCCTGCCTGGTGGCTTGGATCTCCGACTACCTCACCGACAGACCACAGTACGTCAGGCTGAAGGACATCACGTCTGACACAGTGGTCAGCAGCACAGGAGCACCACAGGGAACTGTGCTGTCCCCTCTTCTCTTCACCCTGTACACCTCTGACTTCTGCTACAACTCTGAATTATGCCATATTCAGAAGTTTGCAGACGACACAGCCATCATGGGGTGTATCTGGGATGATCAGGAAGAGGAGTACAGAAGTCTGGTGAGGAACTTTGTCGCATGGAGTCACACAAACCACCTGCAACTCAACACCTCAAAGACTAAGGAACTGGTTGTGGACTTCGGGAGGTCCAGAGAAGGTCCACTGCCAGTTCAGATAGAGGGGGAGGAGGTGGAGGTGGTCAACAAGTACAAGTACCTCGGGCTGTGGGTGGACAATAAACTGGACTGGTCATGCAACACAGAGCACCTGTATAAAAAAGCCCAAAGCCGACTGTACTTCCTCAGGAGGCTGAGGTCTTTTAACATCTGCAGGAAGCTCCTGAGGATGTTTTACCAGTCAGTGGTTGCTGGAGTACTTTTCTATGCTGTGGTGTGCTGGGGGAGCAGCACAGCAAAGAGGGACTCATCCAGGCTGGAGAAACTGATCAGGAGGGCTAGCTCTGTGGTCGGCATGAAGCTGGACACTCTGGTGACAGTGGCAGAGAAAAGGACATTAAAGAAACTGATGGACATTATGGACAATGCTGGGCATCCTCTGCACACAGCCATAAACAACCAGAAGAGTCTGTTCAGTGACAGGTTGCTTCTCCCCAAGACAAGAACTAACAGACTTAAAAACTCCTTTGTCCCACACGCCATCAGACTGTTTAACTCCTCTCTGGAGGGGAGAGGGAGGGGAAACAGGAGGACAAAGGAGGGGGGAACAACTAAGCTGTAGTGCCTCTGCACCTCACTGTACAATACCTTGTGCAATACTTTTTGTAAATAGTCAACAGTGCAATAGACTCAATACTTGAAATGTGCAATTCACTTGTATTTTTATTTTTTATTCCTATTTATTCTATTTATCCCCTTTGTATATTTTATTTATATTTGTCTCTGTATTTATATGTGTGTGTGTGTGTGTGTGTGTGTGTGTGTATATATATATATATATATATATATATATATATATATATATATATATATATAACAGTTCTGTAACTGTAACTTCGGTCGTTGCTGTGCTTTTTTTGGAAGTCGAATTTCCCAGAGGAACCCACCCGAGGGATTAATAAAGTTCTATCTTATCTTATCTTATCTTATCTTATCTTATCTTATCTTATCTTATCTTAATATATATACCCTAGTAAGCTATAGTACTTTTTACTTTGGGAAGGTACCATCTGTGCAGTCTGCAATTTTGTTGAAGAAAGATGTTGAATCTATTTAATATTTCTTGAAAAATAATTGATTTCTGTGCATTTTTTTCACACTTCATCAAATTAAGGTTGATTACGTCGATTAAGCATCATAAGGTGGAGCGTGAGGGGTGGTTCCCTATTTTTTATTTATTTATTTTTGTTGTTGCTGGGAGTTGGAACCCTATTAGTTAGGTTGCTTAATATTTACGCTAAGTACTCTTTAAAATACCAGAATAGTGAGGATGGTGTAGGTTTAAGTTTATTAGATTGATCAGTATTGCTGAACTATGAAATATTTTTTTTGTATACAGGTATAACAGAATAGCTTTAGTGTAGTTGTTGTTTTAAACTTGAGTATGAACTTGCAGACTTGCAAAATGCAGCAAGATATTTTAAAAAACAGTTTTGTTGATTAAAAAACATTATATCGGATTCATATCGGTATCGGCAGATATCCAAATTTATGATATCGGTATCGGTATCGGACATAAAAAAGTGGTATCGTGCCATCTCTACCAAAGATAGCTGTGAATTATGAAAAAAAGTCCCCCCTTTAGAACAGCTCCACAGACCTAAGGAAAAGAGATGCATGGGCTTTCATCTTTCCCATTACACAACATCTTCCATATGAAAGATATAAGGAATTTTGATTTGTCCAGGTTTGTTGTTGTTGTTGTTGTTGTCTAATGCATTTACATAAAAAAATCCCAGAACAAATGATGCGCTCGTGGTGAAAGAATTATGTCACAGTATGTCAAACAACCTCTTTCCTGTTCAGGAAAGGCACAGCACGGAAGCTGTCGGACGGGTATTTAATAACTGAAGTGTTATCCAAACCGCAACCCTAAAATTAGTCACCACATGCAGTTGCCATGGAGAGTATCAGACGGGGCTTTGTCTGTGTGTCAGGGAGAAGCATAAATCTCACAGCCCACCGATAAAAGCTGCTAGATTAGTTACACGGGAATGTGCTGGATGCATCTTTCTGTCTCTATCTCTTCTTTGTTCTTTGCTTACGGTGTTGTTGGTTTTTCTTTTTTGTCCGTTCTCGCTCCTCTCATTCCTGCCTAAAGGGGTAAACGGACTCTTCATCATTTTTCTCTCCTGTGACACTGCATCCTCGAGTGTGAACATTATTTCCACACGCTTGTCTTTAACTCCGTTTCTCATCTCCTCTCCGTTTCATCGGCACTCTGTCCACACTTTCTTCCCTTTCTTTTTCTTCCCCTTTCTCTTCCAGTCCCTCTCAGACTAAGGGTTGAGCAGCTTTGCCCCTCCTGAAGGCACCATCCCACTGTAAACGAATGAGTCTGTCACACTGCAAACAATCTGCATTCATCATGTCTTATCTGCCCAGGCCTCCACAGCAGCAGTCATGATACGAGGGCAGAGCGAGTGTGTTTGGGCCTGTAGCATGCAGGGTCAAGGTCTACAGCTCAGGGAAATAGCACTCAGGCTCAAGGCTTACTTGGCGAGCTGGTGTTGGATTTAAGCATCAGGCTGTGTAGGAGGGGAACAGGCGGCTTGACTTAGCCTTGATCCAGGGTAACGGTCTTTCTCTCTCTCACTCTTTTTAAAAAAAATGTATCTGGGGATGGTTTGCTGACCATGCATGCCCTTTTTCCAGCAGTGCCAGGCTCCAAACAGCATACATATCAACACAGAACAGGAAAACAGAATGGTCAAAGTCATAAGCATTAACAGATTCAGACACATCTTTGAGCGCTTATTAGGAAAGTGCTGCTTTATCATTTCCCAACCCTGAATTTCTCATCCATTTCATTCGCATCTACTGCAAAATCATCACTAAGAAGTTTGTTTGAATAGTATGGTCTCACCCTGAGAAACAGAATGTGTGTGGGGAAAAATATCTACCATTTTTAAGGTGAAACATTGCTCCAGTGAGGCATAATAAGTCCAAAAGTATTTATGTGTGGGCTCTTAGTTATCAAAGTAATTACATGAGATAGGAACATGCAAGCTATTCCGGTAAACAAAAACAACACCGTGGAGCTTGTATTGATGGATACTTTGATAAATATACATTTCAACTGTCAGAAATACTTGTCATTTTCAGTGGGGTAGCTGATGGAGTTAGAAGCAAAGTATATTGGGTTCAGTAAAGCTCTGGGACCTAATGTGACGTATCTCATGCCATGTTATAATGGTGCTCAGCGGCCCAAAGGGCAACAAAAGAGAAATATGTCGAAAAACGCTGAGCAGCAAAGACGTTTTTTCCTAATCTTTAATGACTCTGATAAAGTTTTGGGAGCTGCTAAGGCTCGAAAGTTTATATTTTTAGCATCTAACTAATCCTGAAACAGCACTGACAACATTAGAAGGTGTTTATGAGCCCAGTGGTTGGAAACAAGATTGAAGGATGGCGCAGGTTTGAAGGTCAGCGCTGCCGTGCTGACCGAGCAACAGAGCCACCGACTCCACCTGCTGCCTGACAGACCTGTGGGCTACCTATCACTCACCCAAGTGGCGGATGGTCACACCCAGGTTGACTGGACTACACCGCCCAACAAGCCACTCTATCACCAAAGACAGTGCTCACAGGAGCGTATGGAGAGGGCACGTTGGAGGTCGTACTAGAGTGCACGACCCAAATGTTCCATCTGGGGGCTGAAGCCGGGGGAAGCATTGAAGTCAAAGGTCATGTAGACATTGTGAATGACTGACTGCATGTGAGACGGGATCCTTTGGTGCTACCAAAGACGTAGCATGGTGGAGGAAATCATTCTTACATAGCACTTTTCTATTCTCCCGGAGCACTCAAAGCACTTCTGCCATGGATGTCCATGCAGAACACACACATGTACAAACACATATGTTTATATTTATCTCATACTATTAAACTGAGCAGACAACAGTTGGAGCTGCAAGCTGTCTAATTAAAATCCCATTCCAGTTTCCCTTCTTCACCCGGCCCGTCACTGAAACAAAGAAAAGGGCAGATGTGTTTTTGAGAGGAGATGATGAAAAAAGAAAAACCTTCTACTACAGTACACTCTGCAAATCAATTTTTCATTTTCCCCACTTCTGTTCTGAGTGTATTACATATAATATCCTTGGAACACTAAGCAGGAGTTGATATAAGTACACTGGATGCACTGTGATAAGTTTTTTTGTTGCATGTTTGTTTCTTTTCTCATTATTCAAATTGCTGAAAAGGAAGTTTGTCACTGCAGGGGTGAGGTGAGTCACGTGGCACCACACCACACCAGGAGACTGATCTTTCAGTTTGTGAGGACAGGCACAAGTTAATGAGCAGCTTGAACGATGTTCTTCTAAACAAATTGAGTTAACCTGCATTTTTTGTCTTTAATTCAATTTGGCCTTTGATTGAGCTGTTAGTGGCGGCTTTTTACTCGGCTGCTTATGCTTATCTGCGAAAGAGGTAGAGCTGGAAATGCCTAATTTTTGCCTCGTTTTGCTCCCCGTTGCAATAGAATCACTGATGGACCCAACATGAATAACAATTAGGACAGCTAATAGAGTTACTCGCTGCACTTACCGTGGCATTTGAATGTTTTTGTTAGTGATGTGCGATACCAGTGATTTCCTTTTCGATCCGATACCAAGTAAAATTCAGGGTGGTATTGGCGATACCGATCCGATACTTTTTAACATTAAGTTTTTCTACATTGTATTTCAAATTTTAGCTTCAAATTGATTACAGAACATCAGACTACTTTTTTTTTTTTTACTGTTTAATAATGTAGAATTATTATATACATATAAAAAAACCTGAAGTTGTGTGCTATTTGAACACATAATTTAACATGTCATTTAACGTTTATCTTGTCTGGACATGTCAACAAAAATATTCAACACAATTTAACATGTCATTTAACGTTTATCTTGTCTGGACATGTCAATAAAGACATTCAACATAATTTAACATGTCATTTAACGTTTATCTTGTCTGGACATGTCAACAAAAATATTCAACACAATTTAACATGTCATTTAACGTTTATCTTGTCTGGACATGTCAACAAAAACATTCAACATAATTTAACATGTCATTTAACGTTTAACTTGTCTGGACATGTCATCAAAAACATTTGACAGTAACACTTTCCCTTATTCACAGGTTTTTGTTTAGGAACAACAGCATATTTACAGTTTTCCCTCTAAGTCTGCTCCGTTTTTTGCTCACAACCTCTCCTGCTTTTGAAAAGATTCTCTCTGCAGGTACAGAAGAAGCAACGATTCCTAGGTATCTCACTACAAGTCTGCTTAGGGATGGGAAGGTTTGTTCATGTTCTTGCCACCAAACCAATGGATTCTTATCTCGGGGAATCAGTTTTTCCTCTGAGTACCGGCGTATTTCAATGAGTACATCACTGGAAGCTGACCGGTGATGTTGGCTTGACACAACCTGCATGTCAAAATCTGTCCATATCCCTCCTTTTGTTGCAGCTGGACCTGCGGGTGGAGGACTCGGGATAGACCCTGAAGTAGAAGGCCCTGAGGCAGAGCTAACAATAGGCGTTGAGCTTACAGTTAGAGTGGGAGCAGATTGTCCTGTCTGATAGACTTCTTGCATTTCAGTGTGGAGACGTTTCTTTAATACTTCAACATTGTCTTTGTCACGAAAACCAAGGTGTTTAAACCTAACATCCAGAAATGTACTTGCAGCTAGACAGTGAATGCTCTCAATACCCCTGAATCTGCGCTGGCATTGCTGTGCCAGCTGTGTGGCAAGGGAGCTGCCCTGATGTTCACAGGCTGCTACAGCCCTGTGAATGAGTGACACAAGTGGAATCACTTTGGAGACTGAAACATGTTTTTCAGATGAAACTTCCTGTGTTACTTCTTCAAACGGCCGTAGTACAACAACTGTTTCCTTGATCAGGGATAATTCTCCCGCATTTAAGCATAGTTGATTCTTCCCTAAAAGGCAGAGGGCTGTGGTCACGGCTTCATTTTGCTCACAGAGCCGCTCCAACATGTAAAAGACAGAGTTCCAGCGGGTATCTACTGACTGAATTAGCTTGTGCTCTGCCACTTTCAACTGTTGCTGAATATCCTTAAGCTTCTCAGTAGCCTTTGTGCTGTGGTGAAAAAAGGACACAATCGCACGGCATTTTTCCAGCACCTGCACCACTTCTGGGACAGCTTTTACACTGTCCTTTACAACTAAATTCAGTGTGTGCGCAAAACATGGAAAATGCCTCCATCCAGCTTTGTGCACTGCAGCAACCATATTTGCACCATTGTCTGTGACAACTGCAACCACCTTCTCAGTTATGCCCCATTCTTCTGTGATTTGCTTAAGTGCTGAGCTGATATTATCTGCTGTATGCTGCCCATGGAAAGAGTGGGTTTCCAGGACAAATTCTCTCATTTGCCAGTTTTCAATGAGATGGCATGTTACAGTCAAATATGCCTCTGTGGACACTGAGGTCCACATATCAGTGGTGAGAACAACACTGGAAGCATTTTGCAAAGATGCTCTTACTTTGTCTTTACATTCATCAAACAAATTTACAAGATGAGTCTCAGTCAGTGATTTTCTTCCTGGGAGTTTATATTTTGAGTCAAGAGCGCTCACAAATCCCTGGAAACCCTGGTCCTCCACTATGGACAGAGGCTGGAGGTCCTTCACAATCATCTCTACAAGGCATCTTGTGAGTGTTGCTGCTCTTGGGGAATCATCTACAAAGAAAAGAAAATACAAAGGGCAAAACAAAAGATGGGGTATACTGCACTGAATGTTTAATCTTTTTAGAGTCATGTATGCAGTCTGTTAAAATAGCCTAAGGGGAAAGGAATTGATAGTTTACATATACTTGCTGTTTTACATAGAATGCTGTGTGAATGAAATTGTCAGTATAATACATAATTAAAGGAATAAATAAGTTTGTCAATACCTGCATTTTAAAATATTCAAATAACTCAGCCAAAAAAATTAAACTGAGTGAAAATAATAATAAAGCTAATAGATAATAATAGTATCTATAAAACGTTTCTCTTATCTATGAAATAATCTTCAACTGAATTTTTATGTTTTAAAGATTACAATGCCTGTTTTACTGCAAGTACTCTGTATATTTTAATGCGACCTAGCCTGTGTACCCAGCATTTTCCTCCTCTGTACCTGGATAGTGCCTGCCTGCAGCACTAAAGGACTCCACGAGAGACGTCTGTCTCGCCCTAGCAGCACCTGTCCCTCTCCTCTCCTCCTCTTCGGTTCGCCTCAACATGACCTGATCATATTCTGTGTTATGATTAATTCTGAGGTGTTTTACGAGGTTAGTGGTGTTGCCACAACACCTCACTGTCTTGCCACATACATCACAAACCGCGTCTTGGCTGTTTGTGGAGGTAAAATATGTCCACACATGACTTCGCTTGCGTTCGGCCATTGTTTTGAGTGCGCAAGTGCGCACGCCAAGGGGCTGCGAGACATTTATACAGCCGTATTTCGCACATGACTAAGAAAGGCGGAAGAGGAAGTAGTTCCTTCAAATGTAGATAATCCGAATGTTATAGTTTCTATCCACTGTGTTCCTGTTGATGATAAACTAGATATTTACCCTAAATTACTAAAATATCGATATTTTAATGGGAGAATCGATTCTAGAACATAAATGACTGGTATCGGAGGAATCGATATTTCAGGATCGATCCGCACATCACTAGTTTTTGTATCAGCTCACGAGCATTTGCATCTGTAATTAGGAAAAGCACTACGCTGGACAGTACCTAAAAGCAGTAGGTAAAACTCATTTTCATTTCAGCCCCCAAAACAAGCTCCTGTGATGCAGCTGTGGCTACTGACAGTGAAATACACTTCTCTTGACTGATAGGGATTCTGCTCTGCTAATGCATTCTTAATTGTGTAAGCCATTGCGATGCTGGAATATTTCAGTTACATGCATTATACTTTCCTTGGAGGAACAGCCCCGTGTTTAATTTGATTCTGTATAATTACTGTAAAATGAATTCCAATTGTTATATCCAATCTTAAAATAAATTGGCATACATTTTCTGCTCCCCGCACTGAGGTGACTTTTCATTTGGAATCGAAGCATTGCAGTCAGACTATATCTGGCTAAATGAAGAAAACGGGAGTCCATCTAGATGATTTTGTTAAGGGAAATCAGGAAGACAGTAAGTGCTCTATTAACCCACTTTACAGAGGCAGAATCAAGCCCAGTGGAAATCTCATCAGAGGGGTGAAGTCACACTGTACAGCGTGTGGATGTGAATGTTAATATGAGGTTCTTAATCTTTTGTTACGGCAACATCAGCTAGCAGTTTTAGGGCAGCTCTAATTGGACAGGTTGTTTCTCACCATGTAGACCTTGCTGAGAATATTGTGGGTGTCACAGCAACCTGAACATGTGCCACACTCTTCTTTTCCTTTTTACAGCTGGCTGCCTGTTTCTGTTTTAAAATGACACTGGCACCTGGGTCTTGTTGCTCCGCATGACATTCTTTCCTGTTAGATGATGAAAAATGCATCACTCTGTCTGCATCTCTCACTCTGCTCCGTCTCTCCTGCTCCATTGAGCGGCGTCTGTTGTCCGAGTGGGATCCAGCAGGTTCTGCTTGGTAGAGATGAGCTTCCCCCCCTATTCTAAAATCAGGAGACAGAGCCGCCTCATAATTAGATTTGCTTTCTGTGTGGCACCAGTCCCTTCAATCTAATCTATTTATGCATTCCCTCTTTCAGGCCTCATTGAGATTCTATCGCCTCGTATTTGTACCCTGCCTGTCAAAACGGCCTTCTTTTCTTCACAATTTTGGGCTCATTTCACTGGTGGATATGGGCGATGATTGCCCGCTGGTCTCGTCGCAAATGCAATGTGCTGGAACTTAAGAGGCTTCTCTTCTGTCTTTAAAAGAGTGGGTTGTGTGTCTGTGTGCGTTTTTGTTTAGCAGGATAAGACGTGCTCGTCTACGGGATGTGTTGGCGTCTTTTTTTCTGTGTGTGTGTGAGTACGTGTGCTCACGTCCGTCTGTCTCAATAGTATTGATGTGGACATCAATAAAAAGTCTGCTGAGTGTGTGAGTGGAAGAGGTGTAGGGTTGTGGTGCCAGTAGGGAGGGGAAGCAGGGGGTGGAGTGCTAAAGTAAGATTAACTTTATTGATTCCTGACAGGGAGAACTGGTTATTATAGGCACAAAGAATAGGCTATGGATGAAAATGCAATAAGCCAAACATGAGGATATGGGCCATCGTTCCAAAATAGATCTCTTCTTGGCTTAAATCAGTTCTCAAATTCACAGAGTTCTGTAGTTCTCAGAGTGGTGATGTGCAGTTGTCTCCTTCATTTTGTGAACCAAAGTATTCACAGTATTTTCACACTTTGCATGGTATTTAAAATTAAAGTTTGGCTATGTAATGTGCAAAACAGAGAGTAAAGATACAAGCTTAAAACGGCTGCCAGGATTCGTGAAGTCAGCAAACGGAAATGGTGATGTCTAAACTTTCACAATAAGAATTATAGTGGATTTACAACCACTGATTCCTGGTCATACCAGCTCATATACGTGCTTGTTTGTGTTTTCTATCCATTAGCATCAGGTACACAGAGCGAGATCATTTAAATGAAGCGTTACATAAACTTGCAAACCTATGTATCTTAAGTTGTCAGTGCAAACCTTTTTGTGTGTCTGCTCAACTAGCTACGCACATGCTATTTGTTCATGTGAAAAGGAGAACGCCTCAAAGTAAATAGGATCTAGGTGACTTGACGCCGTTACGGGTGTCTCAAGTGTTTCAATCTGTCAGCAATGAGACCTGTCGCAGTTTGTTGCCAATCCTATCAGTGTGAATGGCAATGTCCCCAGAAGGGCAAGGCAAAGCTTCGGTACAGCCGAACAATAAATTACGGCGGTAACAACAGTGAGCGCTGTTTCTGACAAGTTGCTTTCTATTTTGTAACTGTCCAGCCGACCGACTCTGGTGCCAAGTTGACATTGGCAAATACTCAAACCAAATCAGTCTTCTTTTGTAGTAAAGCCGTCTGCATTGGAGGACAAAGAAAATGTGACTGAAGGTTGTGGAACAATAGCAACAAACAGGTTGCATAAATGCTTGTAATACAAAGGCGAGTGGAAGCTAATGACAGATTACTCTGAGAGAACGAATAGAAAAAAGAGACCAGTAACTGCTAATTGGTAAACAAAGTGATAAACAAAGTGACTAGCAGATATTTCAAAAATGACTGTGCATTTAAAGATATATAACTCTGATGACCCCTATTAGTTATCTCTGTAAATACTCTGTATATATGTCTGCCCTGGAGACAACTTAAACCCACTGAAAGCACTACAGAGACAAAGATATAAAGATAATCAGAATATAGTTTGAGCTGAAACATGCTAATCACACTAATCATCATGAAAACGGTACTGCTGACTGTGACAAAGACATACTGCTCATGCTAAATATGTTTGTGAGCCAAAAGTTTACTTAGACTTACACTGCTCTGTTGAAAAATAGATAGATCCTTTTAGAAATTTAAAATAACCAGAAATAGTCGTAATACACAGATTCAGTTGAACTATAAAGGTTAGTAGGTTAGTTTGTGAACTTAGACCATAGCAGAAATACTTACTTGCCATCTTAATGCTAAGCTAAATTAAGCTAACTACCTGGCGTCATGAGCGTAGCAGCTTACTTGTTATGCACTAGAATAGAATTACTTGGCTCATCTAACTCCTATAAGTCTATAGGCACCTCTACATGGACTTTGTCCCATTCCTTTAACACACATATGCATTAGCAAAAAAAACTAAACAAAATTTAGTTCATATCTATTTTTTATTGTTTTGCTACCTTGGATAAAACTGATGTATCAAAACTGTATGGCTGCATATGTTTCATGTTGCTTGGAAGAAATTATTGCAATATATCAAAAAATAAATATATACATAGATTAAATAAACTCTACACATTAAGACATATAATCTAAAACTAAAGTACAAGCACATGGTGGAAAACCAGCGGTGGAGTAGCGGTGTGGGTGCAAAAAATACTGTTAGAAGTAGAGTGATTGGATGTGCATGCCCTAATGCACATACTGTAGCTGCATTGCCAAAACTGTTCTGAAGCATTAAGAGTTCGTTTCACTGGAATGAAAAGGTTGAGCCCAACCCCTGAAAAACAACCCCACAACACATTCCTTCTGCCACCAAAGTTTACTTGACACAATGCAGTCAGAAAAGTACTGTTCTCCTGGTAACTGCCAAACCCAAACTCATCCATCAGATTACCAGATTGACAATAATGACTCGTTACTCCAGAGAATACATCACCACTGCTTTAAATTCCAGTGGCGGCATGCTTTCCACCACTGCATCCAGTGCTTTTCATTGTACTTGGTGATGTGATGATATACAGTCCTGATCAAAAGGTTAAGACCACTTAAAAAAGGGCAAAAAATCCTATTTTGCATGGTTGTCTCTTAACAAGGTTCCAAGTATAGCTTTAAGATACAACAAGAAGAAATGGGAGATTTTTTAAAGTGATTATTGTTGATCACTTTAAAAAATATGTTGCGGCATAGTTGATGCAAGTGAGTGGGAACATTTCTCCAAGTGAAGACGGATGCACGAAGTGCATCTACTGTCAGAAACTGTTGTCGATTTTTATAAACTTTCAAAACAATGGCGATGAGCAAGCTAGTACACAGCTAAGGAGCACAGATAACATGACCAAGAAAGTAGACTCTGTGCATTATTATAAATCCTCAAGTGATAATCCCCCCTTAGACTGTCTTGGTGCAAAACCAAGACATAAATCATGTCTCCTGGAAGGGGGAGGACGTATCACAGGCAGGGCACAGCGAGCTGAAATCTCTGAAACCGACTGGCCTTCACTTCCTACGAGACAGAGAAGCTCTTCTACCCCTATATACGGGAGGAAACAGGACTGGACAACCGTGAATAGGAAGGTTAACAACAAACCTCCAAAACAACTGAATGTGAAACTGCAGAACAGATTTGCTCCACTATCAAAGGACCCTGGATCTATATCGGACAACCATCCATCTAAAAGCAGCGAAATAAGGTCTGAAAATCTGTTGAAAAGTGAAAGGCCACAGGGAAAGCTAAAGGCTAGGCCTGAAACTCTGATTGTGGGTGACTCTGCCGTAAAGGATGTACAAAGGATGTGCGGTAAAAACACTAAAGTCCTCTGCTTTCCTAACGATATGGTCAACAACCTGAAGGAGAGAATTCTTCAAATTGCAGATGAATATCCAACTGTGACAAACATTGTTCTGCATACAGGGTCAAACGATGTGTCCAAACAACAGTCGGAGGTTCTGAAACGGGACTTTACTGGATTATTAAATACTGTAAACTCTCTGAATGCAGCTGTATTCATCAGTGGACCTGTACCGCCGGTCAGAGGAGGAGACGAGAGATTCAGCAGGTTGTTTACACTGAATAAATGGCTTATATCAGCATGTGCTGACCACTCAGTGCACTTTATCGACAACTTTAATATTTTTTGGGAACGCAGGCATCTGTTCAAAGCAAATGGATTTAATTTTAACAAGTCAGGGGTGAAACTGTTCACCTCCAACTTGTTTTATTCCATACGTCATCCATCCGTGCTTGGTGCCAAGGCTGAGATAAACGAGGAGTTATCTCATAAAGAGGAACAAACAGTACTCCAAGAACAGACAAAGCCCAGCAGAAACCTTGAGGAGGAGCTCCATTTGCCCCCACCCGGGAAGAGCCTCAGAAAGGAGAGACATCCATGGCATCTGAGGAAGAGCCTCAGAAAGGAGAGACATCTAAGGCAAGAAGAGGGGTCCCTATTTGCCTCCAACTCTCTCAACAACACCAACGACCAGGACAAGGGACCACGACCTTCCCCAGTCCCCCAAACCCCTGACAGGCCATCACCCTCCTCCCCCTCCCTTTCTCCCTCCTCCCCACACCTGAAATTCACTGAGGAGATGATGGAGCGGGTCAATGCTGGGCTCAGATCTACCCCCCGTCCCAATCCCTTTTTGTCCCCCATAAACCCCCCACCAGAGCGGCCAAAGGTTCGCCATCGAGCCCCACCCTCAACAGAGCAATCGAAGTCACATTGCCCAGCCTCGCCCCCCTTAGTTCCTCTTCATGCCCTGTCTCCGCAGTCTGATGCGTGATGTGTGAAGGGTCCGGGCTGTGAGGATTATGGCAGTGATGACTTTTCCCAGGAGAAGCTGGGACCCTGTTTACTAGAAGGTTTTAAAATTTCTGTACTTTTAGGTGACAGGAGACATGTGGCCTGGTCAAAACACAGAGAGCTGCACTCTAAAAGATCTTTAAACATAGTAAACATACCTTGTGTGCCACAGACTGCTCCCAAACACGAGGGGACAAGTAATACCTCTAAAACACTTAAGTTGGCTTTATTAAACATTAGATCTCTAGCTGGGAAAACATTTTTAATTAATGATTTAATCACTGAGCACAGCCTTGATTTTATGTTTTTAACTGAAACTTGGTTGGACCAAAGTAACAGTGGAGCTGTTCTCATCGAGACGACCCCTCCTAACTACAGTTTTATCAGTGAGGTCAGGGCGAGCAGGAGAGGAGGAGGGGTTGCTGTCTTATTTAATGAATCATTTCAATGTAAGCAGCTATCTCCTGGAAGTTTTCAGTCTTTTGAATATGTGGCTTTACAGCTGAAAGCCCCATCCAAAGTTGTGTTTCTTAATGTTTACAGGCCTCCCAAATACTGCACAGACTTTTTTAATGACCTCAGTGAACTGCTGTCTGTGATCTGTGTTGATTTTGACTGTGTAATTATTGCTGGGGATTTTAACATTCATGTGGACAACCCTCAGGACAAAGGGACTAAAGACCTGAGTAACACTCTGGGCAACTTTGGGCTGACTCAGCATGTAACAGAGGCCACACATAATAGAGGACACACTCTTGACCTACTGATCTCCAAAGGCCTGAGCATTTCAAAGGTTACTGTGTCTGATGTGAGCCTGTCTGATCATTACTGTGTTTTCTTTGAAAGTAAAATCTCAGCCCACACAAATATATCAACAACAGTGATCACAAAACGGTGTATAACTGAACACAGTAGTGCAATTTTTAACCAGGTCTTCCCATTAACACCTGACCTGCCCAGAGGGTCAGTCAATGAGCTCGTCAATAGCTTCAATGCTAACATGTTAAATGTAATGGACACTATTGCTCCCATTAAGGTGAAGGTTATCTCTGGAAGGAAAAAGTCTCCATGGAGAAACTCCACACTGGTGAAAAAAGAAAAAAGAGAGTGTAGGAAAGCTGAGCGCAGATGGAGAAAAACAAACCTCCAGGTTCATTATGACATTTATAAAGAGAAACTTCACAATTATAATTTACAACTGAGGAATGCAAGGAGGTCCTACTTCTCTGACATCATCACTAAAAACAGCCATAATGCTCGGGTCTTATTTTCTACAGTTGACAGGCTAACAAACCCTCCTGTGTCAGTGGCAGCTGAACTTCATTCGACCATGGCCTGCAATGACTTTGCCAAATTCTTCACTGAAAAAATCCAAAAAATTAGACAAGCAATTGGTACATCAACAGCAGATCCAGGATATGTACTGTGTCCACCAAAAAACTGTTTAAACACCATGAAACAGTTTCAACCTATTAACAGCAAAGACCTGGAGGACATCTTAGGTCAACTGAACTCCTCCTCCTGCTGTTTAGATGTCCTGCCAACAAGTTTTTTCAAAAAGGTCTCAAAGACTTTAGAGTCAGACCTGTTACAGATCGTCAACTTTTCTTTATTATCAGGTGTGTTTCCAGAATCACTAAAAACTGCTGTAATCAAACCTATACTGAAAAAGGACAATCTTGACAAGACACAAATGAACAACTACAGGCCGATCTCAAATCTCCCGTTTTTAAGTAAGATCATTGAAAAAGCAGTTTCTCAACAGCTCAGTTACTTCTTAAAACAGAATAATTGCTACGATGCCTTCCAGTCAGGTTTTAGACAGAACCACAGCACTGAAACCGCTCTGACCAAAGTGTTTAATGACATATGTCTGAATACAGACAGTGGAAAAATGTCAGTCCTAGTTTTACTGGATCTCAGTGCAGCATTTGATACAGTTGACCACAACATATTACTCAAACGACTGGAGAACTGGACAGGTCTTTCAGGAACTGTACTAAACTGGTTCAAAACATACGTAGAAAACAGGAAATACTTTGTATCAATAGGTAACTTCACATCTGAGCAGACAAGTATCACATGTGGAGTTCCCCAAGGTTCCATCTTGGGACCCCTTCTGTTTAACATCTACATGCTCCCACTGGCACAGATTATAAACAACAACAAAATAAACTATCACAGCTATGCAGATGACACACAAATATATATCACAATGTCACCAGGAGACCGAGGCCCTGTACAGGCTCTTGGTAAATGCATTGAGGAAATCAATGACTGGTTGTGCCACAATTTTCTCCAGCTAAACAAAAACAAAACTGAGGTAATAGTCTTTGGCGCCAAAGAAAAACGATTACAGGTCACCAGAGAACTTCAATCTATACATCTAAAAACCACAAACCAGGCGAGAAATTTGGGTGTAGTGATGGATGCAGACCTAAACTTAGAAAAACACATTAAGACAATAACAAAGTCAGCTTACTATCACCTCAAGAATATTTCAAGGATAAAAGATCTGATGTCTCAACAGGACCTGGAAAAACTAGTCCATGCATTCATCTTTAGTAGGCTTGATTACTGTAACAGCATCTTTACAGGTCTACCTAAAAAATCAGTCAGACAACTACAGCTCATTCAGAACTCTGCTGCTCGAGTCCTCACTAAGACCAAAAAAGTGGACCACATCAGTCCAGCTCTGAGGTCCTTACACTGGCTGCCTGTCCGTCAGAGGATAGACTTTAAAGTTCTGATGCTGGCCTATAAAGCTCTGAATGGTTTAGGACCAAAATACATCAGTGACCTCCTGACCCAGTATGAACCATCCAGATCCCTCAGGTCATCTGGATCCGGTCTTTTATCAGTTCCCAGAGTCAGAACCAGACACGGAGAAGCTGCATTCAGCTTTTATGCTCCTTATATCTGGAACAAACTCCCAGAAAGCCTCAGATCAGCTGAAACACTCAGTTTATTTAAATCCAGGTTGAAGACTCACCTGTTCTCAGCTGCATTTGAATAAAGCACCAAATCCACACTTTAAGCTTAAATTTCAAAACTTACATTTAACTACTGATTTTATCTACTGTTCTGATTTTATCTGTTTTGATTTTATATACTGGTTTGTTTGTTTGTTTGTTTGTTAATTAGTTAGTTAGTTTATTTGCTTGTTTTAATCAATTTTAAATCATGCTTTTTATTTGTTCTTGTTTCTAATGTCTCTGTAAAGCACTTTGAATCACCTTGTTGTTGAATTGTGCTATACAAATAAACTTGCCTTGCCTTGCCTTGCCTTTGCCATCCACCCCCAAAGGTTCTCATGTGGATTTAGATCATGGGACAAGTCCCCTGTCCTGTACTGTAGTGTTGTCCTGTTGAAAAACCCAGTCGTTACCACACAGACAAGGTCCCTCAGTCATGATAGATTCTCTTGGCAAAATCTGGACACTGCCAGCGGCTGCACCTCCTGAAGCTCCATTGTTCTACTGAAGGAAAAAGTACCTCAGACCATCATGGCGCCTCTTCCACTGTGGTGTGTAGAAAACATCTCAAGTGGGATGTGCTTGTCATGACAGTAATGTTGGAAATGTGGAGCAGGGAAATTATTTTACGGCTATTGCTAAATAATTGTCATCATTACCATTGCATTAATAATATAATCTGGAGTTTATATTGCATTCAGGGGTTGAACAGTGTGTCTTTCAGAAAGGCTAAAAGTAACAGGACAGGAAACAGGCTTGGAGAGTTTTGCAGAAGTGGAAGTTATTTTGAGCCGCAGGCTAAGACGAGGCTTTAACAATGTAACAGATAGCTTTAAGAAGGCCTTAAGCAGTTATGACTATTTTATACACAATGCATATCTGTGCTTATTAAAGAGTTGGAGCTCGGTCAATTAATTGGGGGTCGGAAGCTTTGTTCGGCGCGATGTTCGGACAATCTATTGTGCAAGTGACTTGGAGCCATAGAAGGAATTGCAATACATGCTTACAAAACACTTATATATCAGATCATTTTATATTAAGGTTTTAGTAGAGGTTCTTGGTTAAAACATTTATTTAGTAGAAGACATACACATAGTCTCAGTGAGCCTCTGGTCTGGTAAAAGGTCAGAAGTGCAACAGGTGAATTGAGAAAGAGCATTTGAGGACGAGACACAGACAGTAGGTGAAGAGGTGACACAAAGAGCATGTGAGGTCAACACATGCACACACATTAGTTAGATTTATTTAGAGGAGAGATTAGTCATGTCTGGTTGTAACTGCAAAAGTGTCTCGGCAAGAAAGAGGAACAATTCACTTTAAGATAAGAACGGAAAATACCAGCCATGAAAATAGAAGATGATCTTCTGGGTTAAAAGTCTGATCTATGTATAAAATGTATCTGTGACGCATGAAGGGGCGTCAGTAAATCAAACCCTGATGCTATAAAATATCTGTTCATGCTTTGATTGAGTCGAGGACTACTGGCTGTCTGCGTACAGAGTGTCTTCCCACACGTGTGTTCATTAAAATCATTGTTTGACCAAGAGCTTCTGGACCAAGAGTGGTTTGTACTCTCCCTCCTCAATTTTGAACCTTAACAGAAACCATCAGCACCATCAAAGCAAAATTGTTTCTCATCAGAGAATAAAACTTTCTTCTACCTTTTAGTGTCCCATGTTTGGTGCTCTCCTGCCAAACGGTCACTTCTGTGGTGTTCATGGAAACGAGGCCTTTGAAGACGTATTTTGTTTTTGAAGCCCTTCAGTATCAGATGCCGTCTGATGGTTATGGGGCTGCAGTGGGCACCAGGAAGGGCCTTAATTTGGGTCGAGGATTGTCCAGTGTCTTAACAGACAGCCAACTGGATCCTCCAGCTCAGTGCTGATTACATTTTTTTTGGGTCTTCCACTTGCCTTTTTTGTTCCATAACCGTCAGGACCATTTCAACAACAATGGTGCACTGCAAGAGATCCCGCTTATGCAGTTCAACGACCCGACCAACAAAAATGGAACGTTGTTTGGCCTTTGCCACCAGAACATCATGACAGTGACAGGACAGAAGATGAAAATGAATCCACATTTTTGCACAGATTTGGCCTTTTAAAGGCACGGGGTCCTAAACTTTGATCAGCTGTAAAACAGCCTGTTTCAGTTTAAGGTTTGTTTTCAATAAATTGCATGCTCCTGTTTTGCCTTACTCCCATTTCTTCTTGTTGCATGTTAAAGCTCTACTTGGAACCTTGTTAAGAGCCAACCGTGCAAAAAATGTTTTTCAAATGGTCTTAAACTTTTGATCAGGACTGTACTTGGATTGGATGCAGCTGCTTGGTTACGTAAATTCATTCCATGAAGCTGTCTACACATTGTTCTTGAGCTAAGACTACATTAAATTGGTCTGTAGGGATAAACTCTGCAGAAAATTAGTGACCTCTGCACACTATGAGCCTCAGCATCCTCTGACCCCACTCTATGATTTTGTGTGACCTAATAAAAATTTCACAACAGGACTTGATCCACAGGTGACATCCTGTCATGGTACCACACAGGAATTCACTGAGCTGCTGAGAGTGACTTATTCATTCACAAATGCTTGATTTTATACACCTATAGCCATGGAAGTTATTAGAACACCTGAATTCAATCATTTGAATAGGCAAGTGAATACTCTTCAAATATAATGTACCAACACTGATAATATAGAGATGTTTTCATGTTCCCCCTGCAGTTGTGTATATGTCTCCGCCAGGTACTCTAGTTTCCAGTCACAATCCAAGGATACACATGTTAGGTTAATTAGTGATTCAGTACTGGCCATGGAGTGAGGTAAAGTGTATAGAATACAGAGCTATATGAATATGACTTTGCTTTTAGTGGCCAGATTGTGCATATTCTCTCATGGATATATATTTAACAGCACAGCCATTCAGTTAACGGCCTGTGGCAACCACGCCCACATAAGAAAATGATTCTAATGAGTGACCAAATTAATATACAGTATATTAGTTTTATCATAGTGTAAGTACTAGTCTCAGCCTGGCGACCCCTATCAAAGATGTCAGACATTGGCTCTGTGGAGACAAACGCAGGACTGTTATGAAACTGCAAGCACCCCGAGTGCATAAAACCTAAAAAAAAGTCACATGTTGCTCTAAATGCTCACTCTGCCTTCCCAGGCAAATTCAAATGGTGGAGAAAACAGAGCATCCTATAGCAGTTATGCTAATCAACTGCACTGAGGAAAAGCAAGTCAGTATGACAGCCTGTGTCTGTGATGTTTGTTTCTTCTGTGCATTCAGATCTCTTGGGCATGTAATGCAGCTATGCTTCCTGAGAGCTCCAAACAGCAGCACTGTTCAGCTGGTGACACCATTACAGTGAGTGATGGTCTGTCTGACAGGGGCGTCTGTCACCACATGCAGGAGGAGTCAGCGAACTGAACAGTCTCTCAGCAACTGAGGAGTTCTGTCTGTTGCCAGAGGGATAAATACTGTCACTAGTGTTTTTTTTTTAATTTTACTCTGTCTATTGTAGCATTTGTCAGCTGAACCACTTGATTATAGTCCATTATTTCACAAGCACTCACTTGCTGTTATTGAACTGTTAGAGCGTCTGAAGTGATCTCTTGGTTGTTGTCTCTCACGCAAGTGTCATCTGGACTTTATGTAGAGTTTAGCTCTCCCGTTTTATAAAGACGTCCCACCTGGCAGAATGATTATGTTTGACATTGAATACAAGCTTGCATATGTGTAGATTGTGAGTGTGCATGTCTTACCACTGTGACAAGCCCGAAGCTCATGGGAGCACCTTGAACTTGCACCTTTCAATACCTTGCAAATAAGATTAGAGCAATTTAATTAGGCAGAAAGCCACAGTAATAAAGCCATTAAATTAGTCACTGGTGCAGGGCAACAGTAGCAAGGAATCCCACTAATTAACCTGTGTCTCTTAGACTGTTACAGCCCAGCTTGTCATAATGACGACTTGATTCTCCACTGACCCCAGTATCCTGACCTTGTCCAAAGCAGTTAAATCTCATCTAGTGGTAAAATTGGCAGAGTTCATTATTATAAACACGAAAAGTGTGCAATGCTTTTGTTTTTTCCCCACTTAATGGTTATTGTAAAGGGTTGTAAATGTGACGGCGTATCTACAACACAGGCTTAGATAGCTGATCAGAGCTGAACTCTTCAAAATCTGTTTAGGTTTAAATGTAAAGTGGCTTTAAAGTTATATTTAACCTTGCTTCAAATGATGACTGTTACAACATTTTTCTGCATAATGCACAATCTTGTCATGTGCTTTATGAACAAAATCTATATATAAAACACAAACAAACAAAACATCAAGCAGTTTGTTGGCGTTTGTTCCTGAACATAGGGATACATTCTTGTTTTCTATGCCGCTTTCACACTACTTGCGGATCAAGCACCCGCTCTTCTTCCAAATCTGCTTTTAGTTCTTGACCTTAGCCTTTCTCATAGCAGTGCACATTCATAAACAGGAAAGTATAAAAATAAATATCAGCTCAAAATCAAAGTTGAGCTTGACTGCAGAAATAACAGCACCTTCTGAGTCCTTGTTCTACCCAGTCAAAAATAATTTAACACCCAACTATCCTAGATGTGTTTTTGTAATTTCTAAGGCAAGAAACAAACAAACAAGACATTATATTAATTACTTAAACTGCTCACATTTTCCTAAGATTGCAGCTAGGGGGCAAGCTAGCATAGAAAACGATCTCACTGAATGCCTCCCTGGGATGAAGGTTAAAAAACTCGGCTTTCATTGGTGGTACTGAGGGCTGGCATGTTAATGTATGAACATCATACGTTATTAAAATGGCTGATGGTCAGCATGAAGATGCCCTGCACATTACTGTAGTGCAATAAAGGTACAGGATGACATTTTTCTCCTCTATTTTCTTATAATGAGCATGTGCAGCCTTCAGTTTATCCGAGCCCTCATGCTGATGTCTCATTGTCTGGCTTACATTCTCAGAAACCCACTGAGGATCAGTAAGACATAAAACATGACATCTTAAAGATTTAACATGAAGGTCTGAGCAGCTCTCATGTTTTCTGCTGGTCTTTGACGCCGTATCCGTTTTGGGTGGGTAGTGCTTTTGGCATGTGTCGGCTGACTGCGGCACCCATGGGACTGTGCCTAGCCCCTGGCATTATCATTCTTCATTGATCAGAGGGGAGAGGCTAACAAGGTCTCCAGGTTACATGCTGCTTTTTGCCTGCTGTTAGAAACCTGCTTCTATTGCTCAATCTCGGCTGGGGTCCTGTGCAGTCTTACTTCAAACATGCTAAATAGACCATCTTGTTCAAGACTTAAAAATAACAAAATAACAGCTTATGGAAACTTTGGCCCTCTTCCCACAGTTAAGTGAGGCATGTCTAGAAATGTGAATTTCTGCCTCAACTTTCAAACCTATGACCCTTGACCTGGAAAGTGACCAAATGGCCCCACTGAAAAACTTTGCAAAAAGTTGAGAAAGTAAAGAGGAGAACATAATGTTTGACTTTTCATTGTGCCTCGCCCCAGGAAGCATTACCGCAAGCTGTTAAGAATGGATCAGATCACAAGAGTTGTCATAGGGAGCCAGAAGTCTGAATCCTCATCAGTTTTACAGCCGTCTTCCTTACAAAGACATTACCCATATGCTCTGCCATACCACACAGAAATAAGACGATTAAGCCAAAGAGCCGTGCTGACGCATATTTTTGAGTTATGACAGTCGACTATCTTATTATTCCCCAAGACATCCCGAGTTGTGGGTGACGTGCTGGTGCAGTAGTTAGTTGCTGTCACTTCACAGCAAAAAGACTCTGCGTTCAAAGCTCCTGGTTGATTGGGGCCTTTGTGTGTGCAGTTCACATGTTCTCCCTGTGGCTGTGTGGAGTCATGCCTGTTAGGCTAATTGGCGATTGCTCCTAGGTGTCCATGTGTGTGTGATTGTGTGTTTGGCGACCTGTACAGGTTGTATCCTGCCTTGTGTCCTATGTTAGTTGGGGTAGGTTCTGGTGACTCTAAGTTAGGTAAGTCAGAAAATCTGAATCTCAGCTTGTCTGAATGTCAGGTTGTCCCATGAGAAAATACTGACCAATAGATTAAAAGCTCAAAGCACTGAGTGTCTGTGAAGGTTCTCAGTCATCCAGGTCATCGTAGTCAAAGGAGCTTGCAAAGAAAAGCGTCTGGACTTCTTTAAGTTGCTTGAAGACGTTTCACCTCTCATCCGAGAAGCTTCTTCAGCTCTAAGGTCAAATGGTGGAGAGTCCCAGATATAAACCTAGTGGGAGTGACCCCCCACAGAGGGACAAAAGGACCCCCTGATGATCCTCTAATCGCCTGAGACAGAAACTGGTTCACCCAAAAGACAAAACGCCAAAACACAAACTTAACAATGTGGTGTATGCTGTACAGTGCAGCGAGGAATGCTCAGACCTCTACATTGGAGAGACCAAACAGCCACTTCACAAGCGCATGGCACAACACAGAAGAGCCACCTCCACAGGACAAGACTCAGCAGTCCATCTGCATCTTAAGGATAAAGGTCACTCTTTCGAGGATGCCAATGTTCACATTTTGGACAGAGAGGACAGATGGTTTGAAAGAGGAGTGAAAGAAGCCATCTATGTCCACTGTGAGCGACCATCTTTGAACAGAGGCGGGGGTTTACGACACCAACTCTCTGCCATCTATAATCCAGTTTTGAGATCCCTTCCCAGACGCCTTAACGCCCACTCACATCCTGGGCCATCTGACCTCAGGAATTCGCATGATAAGGTGGGGCCAGGTTTCACAATGAACACACCTGAAACTCTGGCTGATTGGGACCCACGCCCAGTTTCCCACCTTGGCTCAGGCGATTAGAGGATCATCAGAGGGTCCTTTTGTCCCTCTGTGGGGGGTCACTCCCACTAGGTTTATATCTGGGACTCTCCACCATTTGACCTTAGAACTGAAGAAGCTTCTCGGATGAGAGGTGAAACGTCTTCAAGCAACTTAAAGAAGTCCAGACGCTTTTCTTTGCAAGCTCCTTTGACCTCAAAGCACTGACTTTGATTAATGGATTGGTACACTGTATGACCTGCCAGCTATCTAAAAAAAACGTTGGTTGCTGTTTTTTTGACAACGTGCAATTGCACAAATGATCCCTGCAGAGATGAAAGAAAAATCAAATGTTAACCAAATGTTAACTACAAAGCTAATTATACTGACTGCTTGCCAGGTTGCAAAGGTCGTCAGGCTGTGTACCTTTCTTTTTAAAATCATCAGCACGCTTTATGTCTGACAGTTACTGATTGGTTAAAGTTAGCCTGCTATAGGCAGTGATAGACAGATGGTTTATCCAATCACCTGGTAAGTATTTCTTTATTTTTTTAATGTGCTGGCCTTTTCCAAACACTTTACAGAGACAGCCTTCCAGATGGCCTTGTGTATCAAACCATCTGGCACCTCAGGTTAGGTAAGTTGGCAACAGTTCAGTAAATAATTATGTGTAAAAAGAGCAGCAAAAACAGCAACTAGGGGTAGTAAAAATTTGCAAAATTACAGATAAATCTCAAAGGACAAGGCTGACAATCAATATGTAATGGGCGTGTTCTTTAAGTTCTTAGGCAGGATTGTATTAGAAGAATAAACAACCCCCCCAAAAAGTGGTAAGCATGGCATGGGCTTCTGAAAACCATGACTAGTGAAGGTGTTTAGTGGCTGCATCTACAAATACAAGTAAAACTCTACCTTACAAAGAAATATAACCACCTTTCGGTCCTGTAGTCAGATGATTTAAAATTTGAAATTCCTTTTGGAAATAACTGACGCTGTTTTTAGCTTGTTGAAGCCACCAGTAATGCTGATTAATGCAAAAGGTTTGAGAACAACATAGGCCCCCATTAATACATGGTTATCTTTTTCATATAGGGTTTTTCTCATTTCAGCAAGATAATGACATTAGCACCGAGAAAACTGGAGTCCAAAATGTCCGCAAGCAACCAGCTGGCAGCTCCATAGTGATGCACAACGAGTGAATAACTGCCTGTGTGTACATTGCTTCAATATTGAAGCAGCTGTCAGCCTTCCATGTGCATTAGCTTCCCACTGTTTCTGAAAAACCCCAAAAAACATGAAGAAGAACCCCAAAGTGTGGCGCAGCAGAAGAGAAGAGAAAACATTTTCCTTTGAAACTACAGCAAAGTTCCCAAACACTCCAAAGGGATGGTAAGAATCACGCAATGCACCTCATTAGGAAACATGACCCTGTCCCAGCTTTTACAAAATTTGTTGCTGGCTTAAAATTCAAGATGATTACATATTTAAATAGCAAAAACAATTACACAAGCAGAAACAATATTATTTTAGGTTTTGATATCTTGCCTTTATGAAGTTGTCAATTAAATATCACGTTGAACTAATTTGCAAATGCTAAATAGTCTGACTTTCTTTGTAAAGGGTGTTGTATAAAACATGAATGGAGGTACTGGAGGTACTGAGTTGGAGTTAAAAGGAACTGTGTGTAAAATCTCACTGCTAGATGTTAGTAGATTACAGATTTTAGTCAACTAAATTCTGTTTTCTTACCTCTTTTGATTCAAGTGCATAGCCACCTAGCCTTGTTAGCTTTTGTAGGATAAATACTTTTTATTCAGTCAAGAGAGAGGAAATTGAATTTTAGACTATTACCATAATGACTGTAGCTGGCAGCAGTGCTACTACTGTCTGTGTATAAAATATTTTTTGTACACACTATATTTTAAGATATTTGAATAATATCAACACTTAGCATTAAAAAGGATGTTGTTTACCTCAGCTGTCAATATGCCAGGTGTCCATATCTCTTTACTTCAGAGGAGGCTTTAAAACTTTGCAAAAGGAGTCCAGTACAAGTTGATGAGTTAGTGAACCACATGTCTGATGACAGCGACACTGAGGTGTGGTGTTGAACATTTCTGGGCTCCTGTTAGCTGGCATTGGTGAAACTTTCTCTGAAGTGAGAATGCAATTAAACTGTTTTTAGCCATGTTTGTTGAGGTTTTCGTATGTTAGAACCCTGACTTTAGTTCAGGAAATGAGGCTTGAGGTGAGGAGGAAGAGGATAAAGTGGAAATCAGGGAGGAAAGAGAGCAGTGGTGGAGGACGAGAAAAATATCATGAGAAGGAGATGATGAAAATATACATGGACAAATTTTAAATGTTCATATATAGTTGGAAAGTTCTTTTTTGTGATCTTTAAATTTAAACTAAAAGTGCCCACTGCTGTGTACTTTTAATGGATTCCTTCTAAATTAATGCGAATGCATCAGTTTGTTGGAAGATGTAATTACACACTAATCGATATTTCTTTTTTCTATAAATATCCTAAAAAATGGCTGTATTTTTAAGGAAAAAATTATTTTTAAGGCCTCTTTACTTAATAATGACATAAAAATGTCATTTATCAATTATATTCCTTCCTTATATGGTTAGGAAGAGAACTGCTGCTCAGCCTGGTCATCTTGACCTCAGCTAAAATGAGAAAGCAGTATCAACATGTTGCACTGACTACTGAGAATGCATACTCAGGATAACATGATCTGAGGGAAATTCTACTGGACGTGGTTCATTTGGTCAAAACAGTCAGATCGGTTTGGGTATTTATGCCTCCAGTATGCCTCCAGTCTTCAGTTTTGTCTTCCTGATAGCTCATGCCTTGCTCCTCTGTAATAAAATCCTTTTGCTCAGAAGCTCACTCTTCTGCAGTGTCTTTCCGCTACAGTGTGCACTATCTGGATGTCAAGACAACAATAACTCTGAGGTGTATGATCAATGCAGAACATATTTTTCAGGGGCTACATTGCTTCTATGAAAAAGATGAAATCTGAGGGTGAACCGTATTAAAAACCCACCTTGTAGGCATAGTGATTACCACTAAAATCCTTGCGCCCATCCAGCTTTCCTCCTGTTTCCCCCTCTTGTTCCATCTTTGTCTTTATGCATGTAAAGTGATCCCTTCTACTAGAGTTCTCTGCCATCATGAATTTAAGTGAAATTATGTACAGAGCATAGCTAATTAGATTGCCTCCGAATCGTCAAATCCAGTGTGGTAATCCTGGCCCTCGTACCTGCAACCTGCATAGCAATCATCTCTGCCTGTGACCTACTCCGCCGACCCGCTGCTTGCCCTCTCTCTCCCTGCTTCCTCATTAGCGGCTGGTTCTCAATGAGGAAAATCCATTAGTAATCCTACTATCTTGCACAGCGTGAATCTGGATTTTTCCACTCTTCTGCATACGCTCAGTTACGCTCTGCAGTTTGCATGCACACGCAGGCGTAAGCGCACTTTTCAGGCTGACATATTTTAATTTTTGCTGTCACTATTCTTACTCCTGGCATTCTGCTCATGTCTCTCAGGGGCTTCACGCGCGTCACTCTCTCTCTTCCTCCACATGTCTGTGAAATACCCAGAGAGCAGCACATACACGCTCCCCTCCCACGCGCTCCTCCTCTGGCACACAGTGCATCTATGCTGGGTGAAACCGTGGTCAGAAGATGTCTCTGCTGCTTGGATCTAAATTGGCCAGCCCTGAACTCCACATGCTTCAGAGGATGGCCTGTGGTAACAAGTAGAAAGAGGTGAAGCCCCAACATTGCGCAATTCCAATTGCTCATTGAGTTTGTGGGGCGACTTTGCTGCTCACAGGGCGGCGGAGGCGAGGTTGGTACAATCAAACAAATCGTGAATATTTATCTGTACATATGTCTCACGTGAATATTTATGTCATCCGTCTACGAAGCTAGTGGAGTAATTGCAGTATCAGAGTACACAGATGCCTCAGAGGCATAACTCAGGGAGGCCTGAGTTAGAGCATTTTCAGTATGAGGAAAACAGACTCCTTAAATAAAATGCTACAAAAGTAAGAGAATAAAAGCAGTGGCAGCCTGAAGCCATTGTATACATTAAGCACTGGGTTATTAAACGTATAATAAAGTAATTCTGCCAACACACAGTATTGAAACCTGATGGGGTAATAACACAATTAATCTATTTTTTTTAAACTGTAAGCAATATGACACAAACTAGACTAAATGACACCCATTAGGTTGCTGTGATAAAGCCACGTTCTCTTCATCTTCATCCCCTAATGACTTATTTTTTGTGCTGTTTTTCTTCCTAATTGAAAATGTCAGGAAAACGTGTTTAGCACAAACAAAGCATAGCTAATTGTGGCTGAAACAATGGCAGGTGTGAGAAATCAATTACCCTGCGTGACATGCTTGTGTGACTACAGTGTCAGTGCATATACGATTGGGTCCATAAGTATTTGGACAATGACCCAGTTTTTGTAGTTTGGCTTCTGTACGGCACTGCTGTGCATTTAAATCAATCAACGTGATTGAAGTGCAGACTTTCAGCCTCAATTTAAGGGGTTTAACAAACATTTACATTATCCGCACGTGAGACTTGCTCCTTCATCACTCAGTGACAATTTAAGCAAGCGCTGAAGATGCATTTGGCAGCTTTTCACTGGAAATCTCAATATGATGTTCAAAGAGATGTGGCTGCAAGTGACTAAGGTTGAAAAACCTAAAAGAAATCCTATCAGAGAGACGGCAAAAACTTATATATATTATGTTCTTAAAAACCAAAGAAAACATCTAAATTGGATGATCTGAAATTCTGAATTATTTCAGCTGTTAAGAAAAACAATTTCACAACATCTGTTCAAAGTCAAGAGCACTCTTGAGAAGATCGGTGTACCACTGTGAGACTTGTTCATGACTGTAAATACAGCTACCAAGCCTTTACAACAAGGTGCAAGCCACTGGTTACACTCAAAGAACAAGAATGCCAGATCAGATTTAGTCAGAAAACATCTAATGAGCCACCACAGATCTGAAAAACAAATCTTTGGATCAATCCTGACTAGAATGATTGGAGGAGGAAAGTATGGAGAGAGAGAGAGAGAGAGAGAAATGGCTCGTTGCTCATGAGCAGGATGAATTGTGACGTGTACAGGGCCACACTATCTGCTCAGATTCATCCAAATTCTGCAAAACTAATTGGACAGTGTTTCATAATGAAAACAGATTTAAAGAATGATTGTAATTGTAACAGCTGTTAAACCCATTGAATAATTGAAGCTGAAAGTCTGTGCATCAATCAAAACATCATAATCTTATCCTAATCATGTTTTCCAAACCTGAACATGACTTCTACAGAGCATCCTTCTGTCACAGCTCAGCAGGGAAACTACTAGAGATGAATGTGAGCCTCAGCTGAAACTATGCACTGAACAGAGGTTCTGCATTTTCTTTCCCATTCATGTGTTGGTGAAAGTTCAAAAACATTGCATAGATCAAGACGTATATAGGCGCCTCAGTATCTGTCAGGTTTTGACTTTGGGGGTTGATTACTTGGCTTGGTTTGGTATTTATCTCTCTGTTACTTCTTAGTGGTTATCGGTTTATTTCAATATTTTAAATGACTAAATGAAGACATGGATAGGCTCAATACAGCGGGAACTCAGCGTAATTGGCAGTCCACAAATATAATCAAACAATATATGAGCGACTTTGGTCTTTGCGATGCATGGCGCTCCCTTCACCCCACCAGTAAGGAATATACTTTTTTCTCACATGTCCATCACTCCTACTCTCGTCTGGATTATTTTTTGGTCAGCAGCTCACTGCTGAACGACATTTCAGACACTGAGATTCACCCTATAGCTGTCAGCGATCATGCTCCTGTATCTTTAACACTAATGCACAAGAATAATACTACGCCAAGAAAAAACTGGAGATTTAATATATCACTACTTAAAGATGAAGACTTTATTAAATACTTTAAAAAAGAGTGGACTTCATATTTGAACTATAATGACACTCCCGAAACATCAGCTTCTGTTCTATGGGAAGCAGGGAAAGCTGTGATGAGAGGTAAAATAATTTCTTTCTCATCACATAAAAAGAAAAAAGAAAACAAAAATATTCAGGAATTAGAAAAAAACATCAAATCACTAGAAGAAGCCTACGCGTCCCACCAAGATCAGGAAACATTGAACAAAATACGCAAAACAAAACTAGAATTAAATGAGATAATTGATAAAAAAACAAAATTCTTAGTACAAAGACTACGCCTACAAAATTATGAACATGGTAATAAATCCGGTCAATTTCTAGCAAACCAGCTAAAAATAAATAAAGAAAAAACAACTATATGTGCTGTTCAAGATTCATCTGGGAACACATTATATGAACCGATACAAATAAACAACATTTTCAGGGATTTCTATAAAACGTTGTATTCACCACAAATAAACCCATCTAAAAAAGAAATTGATCAGTTTTTGGACAACATAACTCTTCCAAAATTATTGGACACTCAAGCAATGGCACTGGATTCACCACTGACACCAGGTGAACTCCAGGAAGCCCTGATAAGTATGCACAATAATAAGGCTCCAGGTCCAGATGGCTTTCCTGCAGAATTCTACAAAGAATTCTGGTCGATTCTAGCACCAGTTTTCTACAGAACGTTGTTGGAAATTAAAGAAAAGGGCAGACTTCCATCAAATATGAATTCTGCAAACATTAATCTCCTGCTAAAACCAGGCAAAGACCCTGTATATCCCTCAAGCTATCGTCCAATATCCCTTATAAATGTAGACCTTAAAATAATCTGCAAAGCTCTCTCAAAGAGACTGGAGAAAATAACCCCCCTCTTAATTCATCCTGACCAAACTGGTTTCATAAAAGGTAGGCACTCATCAACAAATACACGTAGATTACTTAATTTGATAGACTACTCATACAGTAAAAACCTAGAAACTACAATATTCTCTTTAGACGCAGAAAAAGCATTTGACAGAGTTAACTGGAAATTTCTATTTGCAACTTTACACAAATTTGGTTTTGGATCCTCTTTCATAAACTGGTTAAAAATATTATATAATTCCCCAACAGCTTGTGTTAGAACAAATGACCAGACATCCTCCAGCTTCTGTCTCTTGAGGGGCACCAGGCAGGGATGCCCACTCTCCCCTTCACTATTTGCAATTTTTATTGAACCACTAGCAGCAGCAATTAGACAGAATTCAGTAATTAAGGGCATAAAATGCAAGAACGTGGAACATAAAATCAGCCTTTATGCGGATGATGTGTTACTCTTTCTCCAAAATTCACAAACCAATATCTCTGGGGTGATTGAATTGATAAACTCTTTTGCAAGAATATCAGATTACTCAATTAACTGGTCAAAATCTACAGTCCTACCGATTAATTGCTCCTTCCATAATTCCTCTTCTACACCACTGCAATCGGGAAATATAAAATATTTAGGTATTAATGTTTCTCCCAAGCTTGCAGATCTAACTAAATTAAACCATATCCCACTTTTAAAGAAGGTAGAAGATGATCTGGCTAGATGGAAATGTCTAGCCATATCACTCATGGGAAGGGTTGCCGCTATAAAAATGATGGTCTTACCAAAAATAAATTATTTATTCTCAATGATCCCAACTAAACCGCCACAAGATTGGTTCAGATCTCTAGATTCATGTATGTCCAAATTCCTTTGGAAAAATAAACCCCCACGTATAAGCTTAAAAACACTACAAAAGACCAAGGATAAAGGAGGACTAGAACTGCCTAACTTTCAGCACTACTTCTTAGCCAACAGGCTTCAGTTTATCTCAGGATGGCTAAAACACACCCTCTTAGATGAACCTTGGCTAGATGTAGAACAAGCACTCTGCAATAATCTAGAGATCTCAGACCTACCATTTATCAGCTCAAACATCCAACGACATGAATGCTTTAAAAGCATCAACATCAGCTCTTCTCTGACAGCATGGTGGGAGTTTCTAAAATTGACGGCGTCTTCATTAATCCCATGCAAACGTACACCTATCTGGAACAACCCTGACATATTACAAAACAATAATATGATAAACTTTTCAGATTGGAGTGATAAAGGAATCAAATATTTAGAACATATACTAGAAGGAACAGAATTTATTTCATTTGACGGACTAGTTACACAATATGGGATCAACAAGAAAAGATTTTTAGAATATCAACAAATTAAATCCATAGTAAAAAAGAAATTTAAACCGGGTCAAGTTGAACTACAAACACCACCAAGTGTGGTTCAATTTCTTACTCTTAAACCCCCCAAATTACTATCCAAAATATACAGAATGCTTTCTAAAACAGATGAATCAATATCACTTCCTATTGCAAAATGGGAAGCGGATTTATCAGTTAACTTAGACCTAAACTTCTGGTCTCAGATTTGCTTAAAAACCTTTCATCTAATTAGAAATCCCAGTCTTCAATTAATTCAATACAAAATATTACATAGAGTGCACTATACAGGTCATCGGATGTTCAAGATGGGCTTTACGTCTACCAACAACTGCTCACACTGCCAAACCAATTCACCGGACAATTATATCCACGCTCTTTGGTTCTGTCCACCAGTTCAGAAGTTTTGGCGCGAGATATGTGAAGACTTATCGAAGTGTCTGAAATGTAACATTCCAACTTCCCCCTTAGTGTGTTTGTTGAGCAGCTTAGATAATGTCACTTCAGAAAAGAATATCGCCCATATGGTTTTCACTGCCCTATGCATAGCCAAGAAAACAGTCCTCATGAACTGGAAAAATAAAAATAATCTTAATTCTAACCAATATAGAAATTATCTATTAGATTACATTAGTCTTGATACAGCCTCTGCCACCACATCAGATCAATTGCTCTGGGCTCCTTTGATCAGCTCCATCACCTAGTGGGGGTGGGGGGTCATAGTTTGGTCCCGCCTTCACTGTTGTGATTGGTGTGGGGGTAGGGACAGGCTTAGGGCGTCGGGGGGTTCCCCGGAGGCATCTTCCTTGGGGGGCTCAACCCGGGGTAGCGGTCATGTCCGGTTAGGGGCTCTGTTGGCTCTCCGGTGACTGTTTCCTCGCGGCTGCGTGCAGCGGGGCTAGGGGAGGGTCTGTGCTGACGGACGTGGGTTACTGACCTGGTAGCCTGGCTGGCCCTGGGTGGGTCCGGGATGGGCGTGAGGTTCTGGGGGCGCTCCGTCTCTGGGCTGGGACCCGGACTGGGCCTCGGGGGCTTGGGTCCTGGTTGGTGTGTTGCCGGGGTTGTGGGCGGGTGGGTGCATGGGGGCCCAGCCCTGGAGCAGGGTGCTGCCGGTGCGTCGAGCCACCTGGGGGGCTCTTCAACTGGTGGGGGAGATTGTCACATCTTGCAGGAGCTTTCCTCTCCTCAGGAGCTCCCTCTGCAGGAGGGGGAGATACAGGAGAGGTGGAGGAAGATCTCAGCCTGGGTGTTTATTGTCTTATGTAGTCTGGAAGATGAGTGGATGGTGGGGTGGGTGCAGTTTTCTCTGTGGTGGGGTTGGGTGGACTGTCCCGGGCTCTGTGGGGCCGGGCGGCGCTGCTGCACTGGGCCCGGTCTGGATGGGCCTGGGCCCCCTTTCCCTGGCGGGTCGCGGAGTATGGGGGTGCCTACTGGGGTCAGCGGGGGAGCTGGCCCCAGGGAGGGGTCACTTGCCCCTCCCTTCCTTCCCTCCCCATCTCCAGCTGCCTCCCTCTTCCCGCTCCACCACAACCACCCACACATGCAGGGCCTTGGAGTAGGGGTATGTCACCAGGGTGCAGAGGAGGCTACCCCCCCCTCTGTCCCCTTCTGGCTGCCTCTGCCTCAATTTTATCCCACAACTTAGACATTCACATTACTCACACTCTCATTACACATACATATAGGATCTTGGGGGTGGGCACGATACACGGAGTCCAAAGTACCATCAGGGTGTACACCCCACCCCTGGCATCGTTGCCCACCTCTCAATTTTAAATACACGTAGACATTGAGGGCTAGCAGGAGGGACCATGCGCTTACCTGCTGCTCTCTGGCAGGTAGCTCCATGCCCTCCTGGGTTTTAAATGCACCTTAGAACACACATGCATCAACATTACAATGAGCGGGTGGAGGGAGGTTTGGAGTCTTCTCTCACCCCCGTTCTCTGCGACCTGCTGGAGCAGGGGGGCTAGGAGGAGGAGTTGGCCGTCCAACTGCGGTCTGGAGTGTGGAGCCTTCCTGCTGCTGCGGAGTCGGGGCGGTCTGCCTCCCCCCACCGCAGGGAAAAGGGAAACACCACCTGGGTCTGGGTGCAGTTCCCCCCTCCAGGGGCGAGGGCACCTAGACCCGGTTTGTAGAGTACGCTTGGGGAGTGTGATTGTGTGTACAGCGTCTCTTTATGTCTGTCTCCACGTTGGTTGAGTGTGGAGTAAGTGCATATGAGAGCATGAGGGTGGGAATGGATGTTTGTATCTGTGTGTGCCTGTATGTCTGTGTCTATATGTCAGGTTGGGTGTCAGGCGCCACCTCTCTGGGGACATCTCAGGCCCTCCAAGGTTTGGAGGCCTATCTCCCCCTACCACCACTTCCCCTGCCAGTGGCGGACCCCCTCAGACATCGGTGCGTTGGTGGTTCTTTGTGTCCGGGGATGGGCGTCCAGGTACACACCGGCTCACTCCTTGGCGGCCGCTTATCGGGGCCTGGAGCCTGGGGCTCGCTCGGGCCACTTCGGAGGTGGGGTGCCCCCGGCCTCTCGGCCTGGGGCTCGGTCACTCAGGCGCAGCTGGCTGCCGGCGGAGCTCACGGGCGCGTCACTGCAACTCCCCCTGGCTTCTGCTCCGCGGCTGCTGAGTGAGCCCTCATCTGGGACTCTCCTCAGCTCTTTCCGGGACAGTGGCGCAGCTGCCCCTCTGTTGGTCTTCCTTGGTCTCTTGTGTTCTGGGGGCCTCTGGATGTCTGGAGTTTTGATCTCCTCCACACCTGCT
The DNA here is from genome assembly GCF_963969265.1 of Rhamphochromis sp. 'chilingali'. Taxonomy (NCBI): domain Eukaryota; kingdom Metazoa; phylum Chordata; class Actinopteri; order Cichliformes; family Cichlidae; genus Rhamphochromis; species Rhamphochromis sp. 'chilingali'. Next base: position 5,237,303 of record NC_137932.1, read on the forward strand.
TCACGCCCTGGAGGACGGGGCTGTGGCCCCCCCACACCCTCTAGCAGATTATTACATGAAGGAACCTTTTAAAAAAACAAAAAACAAGCGCGTCCATGCTCACAGGTGTACACACGGGTGATCACACACACAAACTACACCCTTTTTGGCTCCTACCTCAAAGCACACTGTGTTCTGTTGATCTTATGTGCTGCACAATAATGTTTAACATTTAGTATTTACTGTCATATTCCCATATATCATTGTGATGTTGTTTATTCTATTACTCTTGTTCTCTTCTGCTTGCTTTCTTTTTTCTTTCTCAGCAGGTGATCCAGGTGATTGATATATGCATTTTTTTTCTCTGCCCGTTCTGTTGGTTTTTGTCTTTTGCCCTTCTCCCCCGTCCCTCTTCTCAGCTGTTTCTCTTTCCCTCTTTCTTTCTCCCCTTCTTTCCCCCAGTCAAGTCTGTCCCGTATTCAGTAAGTGAAAATAAAATAAACAATAAAAGGTGAATCAAATGGACCATTACGGCAAGGCTGGGATGGTCAATTTGGTAAAGTAAATCCGTTGGGCATCTTTCTTTGCCTTTAGACAACAATTCTGATGGCAAAAGAGCCAAACGGGACAGGCCAAAAATAAATAAATAAATAAATAAAAATATTTTAAATGAGTTCCTTTTGTTGTATTTCATGCCTTTGGTTCTCTGTTTTAGTTGACAACTTGTTAATCCCCTTTTCTATTTCCCATTGTGTTCCTGTCATCTCTATGTTTATATTCTCTCTCTCCATCAAGTTTGCATGTCCTGAGAGGGTCATTCAATACTTCCTGTTTTAGTTTGGTGGTCTTTGGTCTCTTGTGTGTCATGTCTAGCTCAGTTTCATCTGTCTTGTCATTAGTGTCAGCCTTGTTCCCACTTGTTCCGCCATCATCCTGAGTGTGTATACATAGGGTGTGTTCCAATAGTCTATTTTGTTTAGGAAGGATAGGAAGGTTCCCATCTGAAAGACATGACCCAGAAATATCTGTGTGGCGGCCGTAATAATTGCGGTTCCAATTCTCAGTGTGCAGCTCTTTTCTTTTCCTAAGTTTTTAGCAATCCTCCTACCCACTTTTCACACACCGATGATGTTTTCATCAAGGTCAAGGAATAGGACTAGGACATAGGAGGTACTTTTGAAATGCACCCATTGTCTTTCCTTCCCCTTTGCTGTGTTCTCCGTCAAACTGTGTGTCCCAGCTCCTCTTTCTCCCATAAAATACTGTTAATTGGAGTATTTTCTCCTGGCTTATATTACGTTATTTTGTATGTTCTCAGCAATAAAGCTGCTTTTGAGTCCTCCTCTGCCACACAGTCGGCCTTGTCACTATGAATTTAAGATAAATTGTCCTAAACAGATTTACAAAAAGACAGAATAAAAGCAATAATAGGCAATAATAGGCAATAGGCAAACTCTCCAGGTACCAAAATTAAATGATTTGAACAGTAACAGATTTAATTGCCAAATCCTATGTTGCTACGTCTATTTGTATTTAGACTTAGCCTTTTTGCTTATCTATGTAACCACTGCTGATTGAAATGCTTGTTTTGGACAGGGAACATTTGCAGATGAGATTTTTAGTCTAAAGAAAAATATTTTCCTGCTTAAATAAAGAATATCTGCCTTTGCTTTTCTAATTTCCTTTTCTAATGACGGTGGTTTTAAAAGCTTCCCAACCTTGGATTAAAGGAGTGTCCTTCAATGCACCACCAAGAAGAATGTTCCTAATTGCAACACATGAATATGATACACATGTGGAGCACACAGGAAAACTAAGGTCGCTCTAATGTTCTTTTTGATAAATAGCATATTTTTAGAACATTTCAAACCTCTGTTAGTTGGACTTCAAATTACCTTGAAATGAACCAAGACTTAAAGGCTTAGTTCTCCTGATTTTTCCAGTCTGTGCACTTAGAGATATAAAATGTCAGTATTTTAGTGGGAAATTAGCAGGAAGATATGAAATTCACCAAGGTTATAGTGAATTTGCTGCTGAATTAATGTATTTTTCTCATATGGGCAAAGGCCAAATGAGGCTAAATGGAAGTTCCAACCGGCACTTAAACATGCTAGCCCGCAGCCCTAACCTTGACCTAACCTTGACATTCCTTCATTGCACCCACCACAGTGGGCCCTTCTGCCATTTTACACTTTCAAGTGAGAATTGCATGTGGCCTTTATTCCGTCTAGCCCTTGATCATGCAGATAATGACTTTAGGCAGTTAGACTGATGGACTTGGGAAGCTTCTGCATGCATGTCAGCCAGCAGATGGGATAAAGAGATCATTTGCCTCGTCAGGATGAGAAGCTAATGCAGGAAGTGTTTTATGATGTAATGTAACAGGCTTCAATTAAAGGAGTACATATAGGTAGGGCAAGGTTATGCCTGGATGCATGGAGTTATACTTTGATATATACGTCACACATACTTGAGCTTTCAAACACAAGCTGCGTCAAGTATGCAAAGCAGGAAATGCATGTAGGCAGCAGGAAGAAAGTGGAGATCTGCTGATGTCTAACTGTGTAATGAGTCGTTTTTTCACATTCACAGCGACAGGCAGGGTCAGACCAGCTTTTATATGATAAAAAACACACAAACCTCAACATACTGTAAAGTACAGTATTGCTGCAGATGTCCCTGACTCTGCAAACTGTACTTGTGGAAGTAGATTTAGTCCATGAATAGTAGTGGAGGTCACCTCCTGTAAAGTCACAACGATGCAGAACTGTTCTGACACACGTTGTATTAACTCTAAAATGTCAGAGCAAATTATCCTCTTTTTGTCTCCCTATATTTCATGCCCTCTTTCTTTCCCGTGCTCTCTTTCTTGCTTGCACAGGAAATTTAGTGGGATGCTTACTCTCCGGAGGCGATTTCTCTTCTTCTCACACTCGAATCCTCCAGCACAACATGTCTCACGCTAGATCATAGCTGGGTTATGTTAGACTTCACTCATTTGCAATCATGGAGTGCGAAGACTGGCTAACATATAAAGTACCCAGGGAAGAAGTGTGCAATGCATAGAAATTCAGGCCTGATCTTCACCTGAAAGTCTAAACTAGAGCCTGGCTTTTTCCTAAGCATGAAATTAAGCATAAAGCCACGTGACCCATGTGAATAGGTGAATCAGTTCACATTAAGAACATATATTACATAACCCCCACCCCCTATTCAGCTTTGTTCTCAAAGATGAGTATATTTTAAGCACAAGGATAGAATGAAAATAATATGTAGTGAAGCACAATACAGCTCCAGCTATTGAAAAAATATACATCATATGCACCACTGTTACGCTTGCAGACATATTCTTTTATTACCAATGGACACGGGTATCTTTTTTCTTTATTTAACCACCTTACTGCTGTAGCTGAGATGTAACGCATTGAGTGAGTTGCAGTAAACTTTCTCAAAACTGCATTGCATTTATTTATTTATTTTTTCATTAACCTCCTAAGACCTGAACTCTTCCAATGGCATGCATTTTTAACTTCTCTTTGATATTTGGGCATATTGGGACCTGATGAATGTAAAAACAAAGAATTGCCAGATTTCTTTTTTTTTTCTTTTTTTTTTTACCTGTTTTTTGTTTCTGACAGAAATGAGATCCACACATCCACAGTGGCAGTATATCAGGCCCCTGTAGAGCAAAATTTAGTATTTTGGTCTAGACAACCCAAAATGTGATGTCGACATATGTGGACGCCAGGTCCTAGGAGGTTAAATTGAATTTCTGTAATACTAAGGTCCTATATGTCACTGTTTTAGTGGAGCAATAATCAGTGGGACACCACTAGCGAGCATGTTGCATGGACTCCACACTAGTAAGGCCCATTCCTCTATAGCTCTTTTCCCTGTGCTGAATTATATGTTTTAATATATTATATTTTGCTTTGCTACGTATTCATTCATAAGGTTAAAGGTCCAAATCATGGTTTTGATTACTTTGAACAAGAAAAAGAGTAATTTAAGCTGCCTTTTTATCAGTTATACCACACATGAATGTGTTTTCACTTGGTAAACAGGGATGGAAAATGCACTTTTGTAAGAATACGTGTTTTGTAATTGATAATTTATCTCTCGTAGTGGGGATTTAAATATTATAAGTGGTTATCAGTTCGGTTTATTTTTAAGCATACCTGGCTTCATACTCATCTCAGTTTTATCCCGCTGTTACATTTGATTTTGAAGTGGCAGTCGAGGGAAACCTCATCATTGTTTTTATACTTTTATGTTGTTATAAATTGTGAACGAGAGTTGCATGGACTCCGCACTAGGATGGAAGAGTGGCCCACTGCTGTGTGTGTTCACTGATTTTGCTGCTACATCTTACAGAAAATAAAGCCAGTTTTTGCAAGCAGTCCCACGACTGCGTTGTTGACACTACACAGTCTATCAATTCATAAAGGCTACACTGCCACAACTACAGACTAGTTTACCAAACAGTAACTGAAAATAGACCCCTTTAGTTTTTAGATTTACTCTTGCTTAAGCATGTTTTGCAGCAGACTTGGGTTTCCAGCTACTTTAGTACATATCTTTTTACAAAAAAAATACTGATACTGAAATATGTTTTGATTTATTGTTTCAGATACTGAAATGTAAGGTCAGAGGCAGAGGGGGTGTGAAAGGCACCACAGGTCCTTCACTGACATGGAATCAGAGGGTATTACGGCATGCGCTGCAGCCATTTGGCATCCAGCTCTCCAAGGTGACCTATATTTAGAGGTTAAGTGCATTCAAAATGGACTTGAGACAGAGATGAATTACCAAAGGATTGGATTTTACCTTTTTAAGGGTTTGTCTAAAATTAGAAAACTATAGACCCAAGTCAAGAGACCCTTAGCGCCCACTTGTGTTCCTAATCCAAGACACAAAATGCAGTCATGAATGATTGACACAGATATGTGACATCCCATATGTGGTTCGAGAGCACACTCTCTTGTTCCCAGAGAGAAGGCCAGTTCACCGTGCAGATGGCCTCAGCTGTGGCACATTGGCTTACGCTCTGTTCTGCTTTTGGTGACCCTGCTCTGTGCCGACTTGGGTAACCGCTGCAGCTGTGGTGAACCTCTGCCACACACTCCCGAGCAGTTTCCCTCAATATCCGACTCTCTTTCCCTCAAAAAAATACACACAAGCAAACAAGCTCTTAGTCTCCTGGGATTTTCATCGTCATCTGTGAATTCAAAGTGCCACTGGAAACATATGGCTCTCTTCTACTGGAACACCTCTCCGGGGTTTTAACCGGTACAGTAACACAAAGGACCCCTTGACTTCAGTGTTTAGCACCACCATTTGAGCTTTATTCATAAAAAATATGTATGATAATTTATTCCTGCACATTTTTATTTTTCAGTCATATTATTATTGTTTATTAATTTATTTTTTAACCAAGGATGATATGGTTCTTGTCTTTGCCAGCTTTGAATCCCAAGGACAACTGAAAGATTCCTTTGGCAGCATGGAGACTCACAAAAACTCAATTTGTTTATGCATGTAGGTCGATGAAAAAGAAACTCTTATTTACAAGCATAACCTTGGAGGAGAGAGATTTTTCTCTTGAGTGGGAATGGGAGGGGATAAAGAATAACGTTCACGCAGTAATGGGAAAAAAACAACACCACTCTGAGGGACCATATAAGACAGCGATAAATACAAGCATAAATATTCCCCCCAAAAAAGTGCAGAGTTGCAGCCCAACACGTTGTCAAAATAAAATGAAAGAAGGAGGAACAATGAAAATGGATTAGGCAATAAATAATAGAAAGCATGAAGTGAGGTGACACAACAGAACTGAAACAACAGAACAGCAGGACGGCAAAATCGAGAGAAGCTGGGAAAAACAGCCACAGTCATCAGACCAATAATATATATATATATATATATATATATATATATATATATATATATATATATATATAAATGTTTTTTTCTTGCAGTACACCCAGTAACTTATGCAAATAATGAGGCAGAGTAATATTAATAAATCTGCATTCAGCCTTAAAAAATTCAATAAACCTTAACAACAACAAAAAACCTCTCTCTTCTCCTCATGCAAAATACCACTGGTATAAAAACACTTAGAGCTGTGATAGACACAAAGCTTTGGATGCCTTTAGGCTTTTCACTACATCTGCTCCACACTCACAAAGTGATAAATCCAATTTCTGAATTTACAAGCAAGAGAAGATTGTGTCATGACAGAGGGCTAAAGGCGCTATATCGCGCAGATAGGGTGTCTTGTAGGGCACACGCTGCAAACTCTCAATACTTGTTGACTACAGCAGTTTGTTTTGAACCCAGCAACGCTGACAAAAGTTACAATACAAGGTCCACTACCTTTATAAATACACTCTATGGCCAAATGTATGTAAACACATAAGATATTACATTCATATCATACTATTGACTCACCGTGGCCGCGTGCCCGCTGCTTTAAAAGCCTCCACTTTTCTGTGAGGGCTTTAATACAGGCAGTCAGAACTTGGCTGTATAGAGATTTGCCCTCTATACAAGACCATTTTTTCATTAATGGGGACGATGATGACAATAGTATTTTTCTCTATAGTATTTACAGCAATAATAGAAAAATGTACCTTAACAAAATAAAAAATTAAATAGGCTGATTTTTCCTTTTCTTTTGGCAAACCTTGCTATCAAGTAGAAACACAATGTTACCTTCAGAAACAACCTAATTCGTTCTTCAGGGGGTCTATTGTTGTGTGTGTTGCCTGTTTACAAAAGATGAACTTAGCTTTCCGCACTGACAAGTGAAACCAGCTGGGTAATTGCTTGAAGCGTTGAAAACAGAAATGTGGTTGCATAGACTATGAGAGGTTTTTTTTATCTACCTATTCGGAACCATGATAACAGGGTTCTTGCTGATCGGAGCTGGCTTGGCCCTGGCTTATCGGAGAATTAAGAAAGTGGAACCGGCTGTGCAAACCCCCCCGAGGCTGCCCGCTGGGATTGAAACGATGGGACGAGGCGCGACTTCTTAGAATGGGCTCACTGAGTGCAGCATGGTTAAGACCTTGGAGAAGCTTACGGCTGCCGTGAATACTCAGAATAAGACCTCTGAGCGAAAGTTGGATTACATCGCGGAACAGCTCACTGCAGTCGTGAGTTCTCAGAATCGGCTCTCTGAACACAAGAATGACAAGACCACGGAGCGCAAGTTTGATACCATCAAAAAGAAGCTCGCGGCTCTCCAACGGGAGATTGAGAGACCAGTGTTGGAGTGTTAAAGAACAGTTTTGAAATTCTCATGAGCTGCTCGCATAAAAGAAAAATCAACATCAACAACATCAACATCATAATGCGGATATCCCCTCGGTGCCAGCTGTGGGCTCAAGGCTGGAGCCGAACAAAAACTCCCTGATAACTTAGCCTGATAGGGCGAAGGACACTGTCTCAGCTGAACTATGGACACGCACACACATACACTTACACTGATAAGCACTCACACATCCCCCCCTCCCCTTCCAATGCCTTCAATGCTTGTTGCCTCCTGGGAACACGAGGCGGGTCTGGGCCCGCGCTGGAGAGACGGCACAGTGGCAGGATGGCTGCTGTGTTGCCTGGGATTACTCCTCACCCCCTACCCAACCCTGTTGCTGGTCACGTGCTCTATAATGTTGTGCTGTGGACATTTATGTGCTTTCTGTGCAGAGGAGTTTTTTTGTTTCCTGTTCTCATGCTGTCCTCCTATAGCCCAGCATGAGTAGAGGTCTCTTTTTTTCCTCTTGTACTTTCCCATTGTAGTGTACATTTCAGTGTTTTTTTCTGTAATGCAACCGTTCTCTGACTTGTATCCCCATGTGATGTCTGTGTTGTGTGTGTAAGGTCGGGGGGCGGGTTCATTCCACTGCAGGGCAACCTGCCACTGCATGTGGCGAATAAAATTTGAACTTGAACTTGATATGATGTGAAATGATATGCAGATACATAGATTTGCGTGATTTGTGTAGCAGCGAGATGGCAGGGACAGACTGGAAGCCTGGACCTCACGTACCAAAAGGGTGACAACACAGTGGCCATGTCTATCTTTTATTTACAGTCTATAGATGCTAATGGACATTTTTTTATCTTAGAGAAAATGTTCAGTTAGTGATATCTATCTATCTATCTATCTATCTATCTATCTATCTATCTATCTATCTATCTATCTATCTAGTGAATGGACACTTTTGTTATGAGCATGCAACTTTTAAAAAAACAATGTACCATACGTTTCTCTGTATAGTTATTTTGAATATCAAGAAATATCACAACCACTGAGACTACATGTACATGCATATATAATATATTACAGCCTACAAGTGCAGTTTTTAGGCTGGGTAAGCCTTTTAAAAATTATTTATGATGTTTTATATTCAAATTCTAATCTCATAATATTCTTTGAAGCTAAATGTTGGTTGCTTGTTTAAAATAGTCCACCTGAATTATTAATACAATTTAATCTTTAGTGTTACACGCTTGTATTACCTTTTAAGTAAGTCATACTGTAACTTTTTCTGGACAGAAAGTCAACACACTTAAACCTGAAGAGATGTGGAGGGAAGGTAACAGTTCTGACTTATTGCTCCAGACTTTCAGACTGGAATTATGCAGCCATTGGGAAAAACACCTATTAGTCTACGGTAACACACTCGCCCAACTCCGGTCTCTCTGCTCATGGGTCCACTTAGTGAGTCCATGAGGACTTAAAGCTGTTTCACAATCATCAAGTGCGTTGCGATCTTTCACGGGCATCTTTTCTCTTTATTCACATATTTCTGGAGACTTTGCCATTGGGAATTACCCCTAGTTCATAGTGTTGTAACATTAATCATGGGGTTACGAAGGGAGGTCTTAGAATAAAAAGTTAACAAACAATCATAACTCTCTAAACACAGAGACAACAGCTGGTTTATTCTTTATGTTGCAGTTATTTTCAATTTGTTTTCACTTGTTGTGTAGTTTTGTAGAAAATCAAGGTTTGGATTAAAATATGCCAGGTCACAACATTAACCCTGAAAACATTAAGCTTAAGAGTATCCAGAGTGTCTGAACCGAAGTCTCATTATGGCTCCAATAACAATAATTATGGTTAAAAATAATAATTATTTTTAGGGTGGTAAGATAAAATTCTGGCGTGATTAAACGATGCCTAAAAATCACCTTTTGGATCTTGGCTCTGTGGAGGGCAGTGAGTTTAACATACCAAACTCATAAAAAGAAGGCCTGGTTCTTCTCCTTTTCTTTCCTTTTCACTCTCTCCCACTCGTCCTTCTTCTTTCTCTCGTCAGGTGGTGAGAAGGGCAGGCTTCAGTCACAGGAGGCACCTCGCTGTATACAAGGAATGGCTTGACACTCCATTCTCCACAAGATCGCTGTGACCAGTCGTGGTGGTAATCGGGCTCGTTAAAGTTTGCTCCTTGTACAGTGGGGCAAAAAAGTATTTAGTCAGCCACCGATTGTGCAAGTTCCCCCACTTAAAATGATGACAGAGGTCAGTAATTTGCACCAGAGGTACACTTCAACTGTGAGAGACGGAATGTGAAAAAAAAATCCATGAATCCACATGGTAGGATTTGTAAAGAATTTATTCGTAAATCAGGGTGGAAAATAAGTATTTGGTCAATAACAAAAATACAACTCAATACTTTGTAACATAACCTTTGTTGGCAATAACAGAGGTCAAACGTTTACTATAGGTCTTTACCAGGTTTGCACACACAGTAGCTGGTATTTTGGCCCATTCCTCCATGCAGATCTTCTCGAGAGTAGTGATGTTTTGGGGCTGTCGCCGAGCAACACGGACTTTCAACTCCCGCCACAGATTTTCTATGGGGTTGAGGTCTGCAGACTGGCTAGGCCACTCCAGGACTTTCAAATGCTTCTTACGGAGCCACTCCTTTGTTGCCCGGGCGGTGTGTTTTGGATCATTGTCATGTTGGAAGACCCAGCCTCGTTTCATCTTCAAAGTTCTCACTGATGGAAGGAGGTTTTGGCTCAAAATCTCACGATACATGGCCCCATTCATTCTGTCCTTACCACGGATCAGTCGTCCTGTCCCCTTGGCAGAAAAACAGCCCCATAGGGCTTTGGAGTTGACGTCACGCCGCAATGCATTGTGGGAGCGCAGCTCCATTTTCGGGGTCTACGAATCAAAACAAACACACTGTGTTGGAACGACGACGACAAGCAACATGCTTAAAAGCAGCTCAAAAGAAAACGGACGGTATAGAGACCGATTGCGTCCAGAGGCGAAGCAGCGGTACTTGAAAAAAAAATAGAGTGCATCGCAAATCTGGACCCATATGAAATACGGCAGTGGAGTAAAGACCCAGACGACTTACCGCCACTGTCCTACCCCGATATCTTCACGTATCTTGTTTGTGGAGTAAGCGCTTACACAGCGAACCAGTTTCGTAATTACAAGTCACTGGAGGCGCACATCCAATTTACAAATGGCTGGGTGCAAGATTTGGCTATTTTCAAGCCGCCAAACTCTGAGTACGTCGTCAAAGGAAGTCAGCTGGAGTGCATCGAGTGAAATAGCCATTTTCCACCCCGCACCATAATTAATGTTACACATTTATCATTGAACTGCTAAAATATCGTTATCATATTATATGCCCATAATTGTAAAGTACATGCAAATTAACACATTGATAATCGGGTAAATTATTAACGCCAATTTGTGTCCTTCCTGTCTCATTTCATTTATTGTCTTTACATCAACCAATCAAGTCACTCCATTCTATGTTTGATCGCAATTTCTATAACTTCCGAGACCACCAACGATGATATTATTCAGCTATAAAGTGTGATGTGAACATATTTAGAACTTACCGGAATGAAAATGTCTTGAGCACACCAACTGATATCTGGAGACGTAACAGAACTTGATATCAGCTCGTCTCACGGCTGCTATCCAGGCTAGACGCCTTCGTTTGGTAATATCCGATACATGAGCTCCTTCATGTTGGGAAAGCATAAAAAGACAATCGAAACTTATTCCCGTGCCGGTCGTAAGATCGAACATTGCAGCCGACCACACAGCAAGTACGAACCATGACTATGCTTTCGCTCCTTACGGTGTGTTCACACCGAACGCGATGGACGCGAATAAAACGCCCCAAACGCCCCTAATTTGACGCGTGTACATTCGCGTCTCAACGCGTGTCCAAGAAAAATCCATCGCGCGTCAAAATATGATATTTTGACGCGCGTGAACCGGAAATGTGGGAGGAATGTGGGAGGGAGTTGTGCCAGACCTGGTTTTGCAAGATGGCAGCTATCGAGCTAGCGCTTGAAGAGAGAGTCTCCCTTCTCTATGTACTGTGGAGAGCAGAGCAGCAGCGTAAAAGACGTTCTCGCCATACCTGGGTCCATCAGGTCCTCCAGAGGCGTGAGCAGTTTGGTGAGTTTCACCACTTGCTCCAGGAGCTGCGCCTGGATGACGGCCGATTCCAGCGCTATCACCGTCGGCCAGTTTGAGGACCTGCTTTTCCTAGTCGGTCCCAGCATTGCCCGCCTAGACACCAACTACAGACGCTCAATCCCACCTGCAGAGCGCCTGTCCGTCTGCCTGAGGTTAGTAAAACTATTTAATACGGTAGTCCTTTATTGATATCTGTGCTAATATGCTAATCCATCCAGTTATACACTGCTAACATGGATGTGCTATGCTAACAGTGAATGCTGTCGGTGTTTACTGAAAGCAAACTGTGGTACAGAGACGACTCTTTATAATATTTCTAGTGATACTCAGAAGGTCTCATCAAGTCCCGATTTAATTCGATTTATGCTGTTATCAGTGTTTGAATGATAGCATGGCTGTGGTGTCACATCAATGTATGCGCTCGGTGTTTGCTGATATCAAACTGTAGCATTAGGACCACTGAGTTAACCTTTGTAGTGATACTCACTCCTTTTTATTTAGACCTGGTTTAATTCTGGGATAGTTGAATATTTGTATATAATCCCTGCAGCTGTCAGACTCTATAGCAGGGGTCACAGCCTTTATTAAAACAGAGTTAGATAAAACTGTGAACAGTTTGATTCATCTCTAGTTACATGGTTCTATCTTGATAAGCTGTCTTATCACAGATTAATTTTTCAAAAATATTAATGATTTAAGCAAGGAAAGGGCTACATGTCAACACACAACTCTTTATTTCTATTAATGTCTCACTTCATTCCTACCTGATTGACATGTTTAGGAATTATGAGTGATTGGCTCACTGTAGTTGTGAAAGTTGCTACCAATCAAATTATGATATGTTAAAGTTAAAACAAAACACAACTGTTTTAGATATTATCTAATATACATTTTGTAATTATCCTTATAATTACAAAAGGTTTTATGTAAGATTCATGTTTTGTGATTTAAATCTGACATCACAAAAGTATTTTGGAATTTGAATAATGTATTTTGTAACTGCAGCACACATAATACTAATTTTGAACAATTTTGTCCAGGTTCCTTGTCACCGGGGACTCCTTCAGGACCATCGCGTTCAGTTTCAGAGTCGGTGTGTCCACGGTGAGCCAGATCACCCCCCAGGCAGCGACGTCCATCTGGGACTGTCTAGTGGACGACTTCATGGCTGTGCCTTCACCTGGAGACTGGCGCTCCATCACAGAGGGATTCCAGGAGCGCTGGAACTTTCCTCTGTGCTGTGCAGCTCTGGATGGGAAGCACATCCAGACAAAGGCACCCCATATATCATATAGGAGACACACACATTGATATACACTAAATATTCATTTCATTTCTTTTTTGTGGTGCCCAAATTGATGCACCTGCTTGATTTTGTTTAAACAATTATTGCACACTTTCTGTAAATCCAGTAAACTTCTTTTCACTTCTCAAATATCACTGTGTGTGTCTCCTGTATGATATTTAACTGACATTTTTTATTGTAACAACCAACGATTTATACAGGAAAATAATGTCTATTAACAAGGTTGCCCAAACTTCTGCATCCCACTGTATCAGTATATTTTGTCATTAGTATAATATGAAATAAAGTCTACATGTGTCAAGTCGTGTGCCAACATTTGCTGTGTAGTAGAACTGAGACATTAGTCATTATAAACATTTATTTAAAATAATATTAAAAGTCTCAAACAGAAAAACATTAAACATAAATATATAAAATATAAGAATTTACAGAGAGACAGGAATAAAAAGGACCAGCTGCTCTCCAGAGCAGGAACAAGGCTGAGGAGGAAATGCTCCATTGGAGACTGGTGTGGCCTCTTCAGGGACTCCAGGATGGCCAGCTCCACCGCCGATGGACCGTCCTGGGACCCGTCCCTCATCTGCCTCGGAGCCGTCCTCCTCTGTGGGCCTGTAAAACAGCACAAAACACAAAGAAATGAGAAGGCTGCTACTAGATTTTAATTTCAACATTGAAAAAAAAAAAAACAATAACAGGATATAATCAGATTGGTTGTAGATATTTAGTAAAGGTGATCACAAGGGAATCCCACCGACTAAAAAGGTATCAGTGCTTGCTGTACATATCTGTGGGTGCAGCAGCAGGAGCTCAGGGACTGGGGATGCTCTGCTGCAGAATCAGTTGGTTCTATCAATACAGTATTAAATGTTAACAGGTTGGATATAATAATCGTAGAGTAGACAGTGGTCCCTCATTTATTGCAGGGGTTCTCAGAATAACTAGCCCCTGGTCACAGTTCTCACAATTGATTCTCAAAGTGCAAACCTTTGTAGATTGCAAAACGTAAAAGTATTATTATGCCGCGGTTTGTCTTCATCTGCCCGCCACTTTCGTGCGCCTTTTTCCCTCACGGTGCAGGTGTGTATTTCCGAATGAGGCTCATAGTTATGGGTGTTTTTGTGCTGTTTTTTCTATTGGACGCGATGGTTATCAAAACCAAACGTGATAAATTTGGCAAGCGCAGGAGATTTGTCAATCAGGCTGCAGAATGCAATGCTGTACTGTGCAATAAAAAATCAGCGAAAAAGCAAAGCAGTGACGGATGAACAGCGGGACCACTGTGTGCTGTTTATTAATAAACAATAAAATATATTCCTAAATGATAACATGCATAAAAGCAGAACGGTATTTGTACGTCAGTGGGAAAATAGCGGTGGCTTGCTAGCTTTTGTGCGGCTTCCCCGGGTCAGTGAAAACTTTCAAAAGAGAAATGAATGAACTTACCAGGTTGCCCGATCTCTTCACATATCTTCCTCCAAGCTCGGTCCTTTTTATTCCTGTCTCGGTACTGAAAGCAGCTGGTGTTGTACAGCTCCGAGTTGTTTGCTACCGCATTGATTAGCCTTCCCCTCCATTGAAGTATGAAAGGCTTTGGCTGGATCTGCCCCTTTGACCTAGGTAACAGCCACGTCACCAGGCTCCTGATTGGTTGTCGCGGCGCGATTTGACGCTGGAGTTCAGATTTTTCCAACTCGAGCGGGGGACGCGTCAAACGCGCCAGACGCGCTACACTGACGCGCGTTTCACGCGTTTTGGCGTTTTGGCGTTTTCGCGACGCAAATCTGCTTCCGAATTTTCGCGGGACCCACAATCGCGCGTCATCGCGCCTTTCCATTGACTTTACATGTAAACCTGACGCTCTATTCGCGTCCATCGCGTTCGGTGTGAACACACCGTTACTTAGACCCCCAAAATGGCGGATCGGGCCAAAATCCTTTCCACGCCCACCCCCGTGGGGTTCTACTTTGGTTTCATCTGACCACATGACATTCTCCCAATCCTCTGCTGTATCATCCATGTGCTCTCTGGCAAACTTCAGACGGGCCTGGACATGCACTGGCTTCAGCAGCGGAACACGTCTGGCACTGCGGGATGTGATTCCCTGCCGTTGTAGTGTGTTACTGATGGTGACCTTTGTTACTTTGGTCCCAGCTCTCTGCAGGTCATTCACCAGGTCCCCCCGTGTGGTTCTGGGATCTTTGCTCACCGTTCTCATGATCATTTTGACCCCACGGGATGAGATCTTGCATGGAGCCCCAGATCGTGGGAGATTATCAGTGGTCTTGTATGTCTTCCATTTTCTGATGATTGCTCCCACAGTTGATTTTTTCACACCAAGCTGCTTGCCTATTGTAGATTCACTCTTCCCAGTCTGGTGCAGGTCTACAATACTTTTCCTGGTGTCCTTCAAAAGCTCTTTGGTCTTGGCCATGGCGGAGTTTGGAGTCTGACTGTTTGAGGCTGTGGACAGGTGTCTTTTATACAGATGATGAGTTCAAACAGGTGCCATTCATACAGGTAACGAGTGGGGGACAGAAAAGCTTCCTACAGAAGACGTTACAGGTCTGTGAGAGCCAGAGATTTTCCTTGTTTGAGGTGACCAAATACTTATTTTCCACCCTAATTTACGAATAAATTCTTTACAAATCCTACCATGTGAATTCATGGATTTTTTTTTCACATTCTGTCTCTCACAGTTGAAGTGTACCTCTGGTGCAAATTACTGACCTCTGTCATCATTGATTTTAGGGTTCGTTTTAAGGTCCTTTTATTGGTTTTTAAATCTTTAAATGGTCTGGCTCCTGTGTACTTAACTGACTTGCTGAAGTCACATGTTCCTCCTCGCTCGCTCCGTTCAGCTGAGCAGCTGCTGCTGTCGGTCCCTAAGTCGCGGCTGAAATGCAGAGGAGACCGTGCCTTTTCAATTGCGGCTCCGATGCTCTGGAATAACCTTCCCCTCCAAATTAGACAAGCGTCATCAGTGCAGGTCTTTAAGTCCAGATTGAAAACCTATTTTTATTCCCTGGCTTTTAACTCTGTAGGAAACTGACACCTTCTTATTTATTTTATTGTTTGTAATGATTTTATGGTATTTTTAATTTGGTTGGTTGTTGTTTTGATCTGTGTTGTTCAGCACTTTGGTCTGCCTGGTGTGTTCTTAAAGTGCTATACAAATAAACGATGATGATGATGATGATCATTTTAAGTGGGGGAACTTGCACAATCGGTGGCTGACTAAATACTTTTTTGCCCCACTGTACCTTCCTGTCAGCTTTTGACATTGCTTTTCTCACCTGGGAAACAACTAAAGGATCTTCTAACCTCCAGACGTTCCTGTTTGTGGATAAAACTCACCTGTTGCTCGTCGTCACCGTTACCTGCAAACTGATGGAAAGAATTCATTACTCGTTTTCTCCAGTCTGGCAGCGTTCCTGAAAAGAGACTTAACTGTTTCGCAGTCGCCTGCTCCTAAGCTCCAGCTCCTGAAAAACTTATTTTATATTATAAAAACAACTGGTCATTAGGGGTTAGGGTCTTTGCTATTATGGCAAATACCTTATATCACTCAGTAGTTTTATGAAAACATTCAAAAAGGCTTTTCCCAAACAGCTAAAAAGTTAGTTTAATAACAGCATTTCTCCAGAAACTTTGAGACTCATTATAGTTTAGCTTGAATGCCAGCATTCATTGTTAGGAATAAGCAATGTGCCCCTGTTTTCTAAGGTAGAAAGTAAGGATGGGTGTGTAGAACTTCTGACATCTAAACATAACTTTGGCATGAGCTGGAGGTTTGCATCCAATCACAGACCTGCAAGCATCACTGTTAGAATATATTTCTATCAACTATAATATAAAATCTATAGTTTATTTATTTGCCATTCAAATGATGTTTCATTTCAACAATTCTGTAGGTCAAACTTTCCAGTGTGGAGTAACAATGACTCTGTCCTTGCTTTTAAAGTTACTGTTTTAGTCTTTTTTCATAATTTCTACCCACGCAACACCGCCATCACTATTTGCTGCCAGTTACGGCTCTAAATCAATAACCTCAACTGCCTTTAAATGCCTCTCAATCTAAAGGACCGTGCAGAAAAGCTAAATAAAAGCCAAATAAAGAATGTTGGTTTATGTAACATCGAAATGTGAGAAAGGACGGCATCAAGGAACAAAAAAAAAAAAAGAGGAGATTTTGCCATGGAAACAAGCTCATGTCAAGCAGTCTCATTTTTTTCCCCAAGTACAGACCTAGCATTACTGTTTTCAAAGTAATGCTGCTTCAATACTGTGGTATGTAGCCTACATACTGCGTTTCATCTGGTATAAAAAATTCAGAACATGCGTTATATCACCACCAGACCCACAGAGACATGAATATCAAAGCACATTCTCTTGGTTTTGTTTCATAACATCCATACAATTCTCTTTCTACCTCTCCTTTGCTACCCGGCCGCTCACTGACACAACATATGTCTGCAGATTCTGCACATGGACCCTGCACTCCCATAAAAAACAAACACTAGTCAGTGTTGAAACAATGGCGTCAGATGAGCACTCACTCCTCCTCTTTTCCCCTTCAACTCCTCCCAGCTTGCAAATGAACACAGTTGCCTCGTATGAGATGCTGCTAACTCAAAGACCATCACTGCCGTAGCCAAGACAACACAGCATATGATATATTCCCTCCTGATATTAAAAACAAGTGGGATGAGCAGAGGGTTCGTCTGGGCTCTCTTATCTGACTTCTGAGAACCTTCCTCTTCCTCCCACCCTGCATCCCCGATGCTCCCTCTTGCCTCTCTTCTTCTTCCTGCTCTCGTGATCATCGCAGTGATAACGCCGAGTGATGAAGGGGGAGGTATGAATTCTGGAGGGATAACGATGTGTGCTAAAGTCACCCAACTCACCCATCCGTAGTCCCCCCCAGATGCTGTTCTTAGATCGACATATTTGATATACACAGTTATTTCTTTTTTCTTGGGCACAACAGGCAGTGAAAGATACATGATTATTATCTGACTATAGCCAGTTTATATCGTATTTTCTCATATACAATCAATACCTACATGTATATGTGTGGAATTTCTTTATTTACACTACATCTACAGTGCTATAAAAATGATTTCCTCCCTTCCTGACTTGTCACACTAACATGATTTAGGTCATCAAACAAATGTTAATACTGTCCAGAGATAACCTGTGTAAATACAAAATCTAGTTTTTAAATAATGATTTCAGGTTTTAAGACATAAAGCTATCCAAACCTATCCTGTGTGTAAAAGTAATTGTTCCCTGTGCCACCCTTGAAAGCAAGAACTGTGATAAAGTGTTTGAGATAACCGCAATGAGTCTTTTATATCACAGTGGAGGAATTTTGGCCAAAAGCGCTCTGCAGAATTGTTTTAATATAGCAGTACTGGAGGGTTTTCAGACATGAACAGCCTGTTTAAGGTCATGCCAAAGCATCTCAATCAGACGTTGACTAGGTCACTCCAAAACCTTCATTTTGGGTTTTTGTTCTTTTTTCTTTTTGAGCCATTCAGAGATGGATTGCTGTTGGGGTTTGATCACTATCTCTTGTCTGTTTACAAACTATTTTTCCAAAGGTCTTGGGAATGATCAAAATGTTTTTGGCAAATGTGAGATGTGCCTTGTGTGTTCTCTTTAGTCACAAATGGTTTTCCTCTGAACTCTCCCATGGAAGACATTTTTGCTCAGTCTTTTTCTTATTGCATGAACACTCACCTTAACTGTGACATGTGAGGCCTGCAGTTCTTTAGATGTTGTTCTTCTTGGTTCTTCTGCAGCCTCTTGGATGAGTCATTGTTCCAACCTTTCTGTGGAGGATTTGTGTATAATGGCTCTCTCTGTGGTTTGCTGGGAGAACCACACGGTCCCAAAGCCTTAGAAGTCCTGAAACCTCAGAGATACCTTTGTAACCCTTTCAAGACTGGCAGATTTCAATGACTTCTCAGCTATTCTTCCGATTGTGACATGATGTGTTGCTTTTTGAGATCTTTTAACCTGTCATGGTCCGTGGTCCTGTGTCTGTGGAATGCGTGATGCTCGGGTAGCCACACCCCCGGGCTGGGCCATCACCAGCACACCTGCTCTCCATCCCGGTGATTACACGGAGATCCACTTAATCCGGCGCTGACGGATGCTCCACGCCAGTCCGTAGTCATCCCCACAGTGGTAACCAGACTTCCACGAAAAGTGTGCATTCTCTTCTGCTTGGAACTTTGTTTAACCTGCCTACTTCTGTCCAGGTTTCTACTCGGCGTCTGCTACCTGCCTGTCCTCCGGCTCAACTGGATCTCGCGGTGCTCACCTGGCCCACTCGCCATTCCACGGACTTCCTGCCCCCACGGACTGCCACACTTCCCTCCCGAGCTCCCACGGTTCCGTTCTATCGTAAGCCCCTACTCTAACTCAGTCCTGATATGTTCTCCCCGCTTCCTGGCTCCCTAGTAATCATCTCCCCTTTCTATTGCAGCCCCCCGCCGTCCCGATCCCGGCTTCCTCGTGTCATTGTTTCCCCGGATTTTTAGTTTCTGTTTTGCTCTCTACTTTCCCCGGGTCGCCTTTCGTTGTTTTATTAAAGTGTCTTTTTGTTAGCTCGGAGTCTGCGCCTGGATCCTTTCGTGCCCGCGCACCACGGCGCATGACATTAACCGACTTCATTTTGTCAGGCAGGTCCGACTGAAGTGATTTCTTGATTCAACAGGTTTAAATCAGGCCTGGGCGTGACTGGTGAAACTGAACTCAGATAAAAAAAAAAAAAAAGAAAAAAAAAAGGTTAATCACGGTTAATTTATGATTTTAAAAATGGGGCAGGTTACTTTTTCAAGTTGCTATTTCCTCTATAAATAAAATGTTTTTTCAAAAACCACATTTTTATTCATTCTGATTATCTTTGTCTAATATAATATAAAAACACCCCCCACAAAGAAAGAAAGGGAAAAAAAACAACAACCACGAAATCAAGAAGAGGGCAAATACTTTTTCACTGCACTGTATTTACAAATGGTAAATTTGTAAATACAGTGGTAACGTTAAGGAAAGCTTGATGATCTCGGCCTACACTACAATTAAGTTAAAATACCTTAACTTAAAGGTAAGGTAAGAAAAACAAGAGTGACCTAATACAGAGAGTAGAAGTAGAAGACTTCCATCAGCTTGTGTGTTGGTCCTTTTAACATGTAGGTGAAAGTTTTCTTTAATTCCGTTAAGACACACCATAGACATGGACATGCGTACTCTGTCAAGATGCCAGATTTCTTTAGCTGTGCAACATGTTATCTGGCTGTAGATGGGAACGCTGTTGTGTCTAACAGCTCAGACTTATATCATCCTGACTTCCAAATGTTGTTTCATCAGTGACTGGTAATTTAATCAGTGAGGGTCACATTTTTCTAACCCCCTGAACCAGACAACGAGACAGCTCACTCTTTGCAGCAGTGTCTATTGCTGATAAACTTCCATCCTTATGATCTCGAAAAATCAATAGTCATTCCGTGTCTTCCGGTGACTGTTGTATATCTACTAGAGATGGCACGATACCACTTTTTTATGTCCGATACCGATACCGATATCATAAATTTGGATATCTGCCGATACCGATATGAATCTGATATAATGTTTTTTAATCAACAAAACTGTTTTTTAAAATATCTTGCTGCATTTTGCAAGTCTGCAAGTTCATACTCAAGTTTAAAACAACAACTACACTAAAGCTATTCTGTTATACCTGTATACAAAAAAAATATTTCATAGTTCAGCAATACTGATCAATCTAATAAACTTAAACCTACACCATCCTCACTATTCTGGTATTTTAAAGAGTACTTAGCGTAAATATTAAGCAACCTAACTAATAGGGTTCCAACTCCCAGCAACAACAAAAATAAATAAATAAAAAATAGGGAACCACCCCTCACGCTCCACCTTATGATGCTTAATCGACGTAATCAACCTTAATTTGATGAAGTGTGAAAAAAATGCACAGAAATCAATTATTTTTCAAGAAATATTAAATAGATTCAACATCTTTCTTCAACAAAATTGCAGACTGCACAGATGGTACCTTCCCAAAGGAAAAAGTACTATAGCTTACTAGGGTATATATATTAGACTTAATAGTCACTATATACAGTAATTGACTTCTATTCATTTTACATCAAATTAAAACTTTGGGTGTCAGATAATTATTTATTAAAAGCTCGACATTTTAAATGAGAATAAGAAAGAAAAGTATGTCTTTGTGCCCCCTTTTCCCTGTTCATGCCCTATCGGCCCCCCTGGCTAAACTTTGCTAGATCCGCCCCTGCACAGTTACCAGCGCCTGGTGTAGAAAGTAATATTAAATACATTCAAACAACAGCTGATCAAGCTTAAACGTGCTGCTGTTGTTCAGCCACTGGTTTCCTCTTTCTGGTGCAAAGTGGGCCAAAAGCAAACCAGAGACACGGACTCGCGACAGAAAAGCCGATCAGCTGATCGTTAAGCAGTTTCACGATTGAAGTAGCAGCCGGAGAGCGAGAGGCAGTCGCTTGTTAAGATTAACGCAGGAATGCTTTACAAACATTCAGAGATGGACTTACACACTTGCTTTACTTCTCTCGGGATAACTTTGTCGGAGATGAAATGCCGGGTTGCTAGCGAAGCTCCACATGCTATCCAGACCACCGACAGGTCCTGCATGCCACAGCCGCTCTATCACGTGATGCATACTGCTCCGACGTGCTAACGTTCTGAGGTGAGTTACGGCGTGTTGCAAGTTTTGTGAGGTGCTTTCGTGATATTTAATGGATCGGATTACATTTTTTATTTTTCTCCGATATCCGATCCAGTAATTTAGGTCAGTATCGGACCGATACCGATACGTAATATCGGATCGGTCCATCTCTAATATCTACTTTACATACGTAACTGCAAGCAGGAGGAGAAGCACGGCATCTAAAGGAAATCGTGAGGCTCAGAGGACCAAGATCATTTTGACATTGCAAGCCAAGTGACACAGATTTTATAAACTTGGGCATCTAGTTTGCATGTAGACTACTCGACTGAGTACCTGCTGAGTCCCTGATTTGTTCCCATGGTATGTCAGGGAATCATAGCCACCCTAAATTTGTGACTATCAGAATTTGGTTCGGCTGTCTTTGATTACAAAAATATGACAATGGCCAGCGGAACTTCTCTCACTTAATTTAGTTTAATAATACACACATAAAAAATACTGTATTGTTGCATCTTTCTTTGCTTCATCTGCTGCTTGCACCAGTAAAAGAGAGTTGCAGGACATATGCCAAAACAGTACAGCGAGTCCCACATAACGGAAAATGTCTCTTTAAAATTTGGTTAAATTGACTAACAGCCACAAAGCATGGTAGCAAATCGCTACCACCACCAGGTCAATCTGGGAATGAATGAGCTAGTATAATGACTCCTGTTGATAACAGGCAATTTTCAGACCTTCTCATGCAGCTATCTGTACCAAAATCTGTCTTTTTTTTTCCAAATGCATATTGATTTAAAAAGAAAATGTACAAAAAAAAGCTTATTCACTGTGATACAATAGCTGATGTTTTTGTGACTGTATCTCAGCAAATGCAATTCCTTTTTCTTTTGCCACACAGGCTGTTTACATGCATGCAACAAACTGGAATCAGATGGCAATCAGGACGCTCATCTCTCAGCCTACAGATTCAAAGCTTAACCTAATTAATTGTCTAATTTAATAACTTTCAGTTTGAACGTTGGATTTATTCAAAATTGTCCATAAATCAAGCATTAGTTCAAGCAGGTCAAAGTAAACCTTAACACCAGTCAGATCAGCTGTTTGCAGCTTCTTCTTTTTCTTCCTCCAGCTGCTCCTTTTACGGCTCACCACACCAGATCAACGCAACCTATTCTCTGCATCCTCCTTTGCCACACCAATCCTCTTCATGTTCTTCTTCACTACATTCATGAATTTTCTCTGTCCTCTTTCTCTTTTCCACTTGCTTATCAGCTCAATCTTCATCATCCATTGTCCAATATATGCACCATAACCTCCTCTGCACATGTCCAAGCCATCTCAGCCTGGCCTGTCAACCCTTTTCTCCAAACTGCTCAACCTGAGCTGTCCGTCTGATAAACCCATTTCTAACCCTGTCCATCCTGGTTACTCCTAATGAGAATCTGAGCATCTTCATCTCCTCTACCTCCAGCTTGGCCTCCTGTGTTCTGTCAGTGCCACCATCTTCAGTCCGTACTTCATAGCAGGTCTCACTACCGTCTTGTAATCCTTCCCTTTCACTCTTACTGCTATCCTTCTGTCACATATCATGGGTATCTCTTATAAGGAAGCTGTTCCTTTTTCTTTTTTTACTGGTTTAGTACCTCACCTCACCCTGATCTGAGGGCCTTCTTTGTGCTGAATCTGGCTTGATCATTACTGCGGGCCTTGCTGCTTCTCTCTGACACCTGCATTCAAGGAAATCACATAAAAGTGTGGGGAGGTCCGGAAGAGAGTCATGCCACCAAATATAAACTACTCTAGATGGAAATAGAAGTCTTCTTCTGGCTATAATGGTTCTGACTGAAAGACAATTTTCTTACTCTTTATTATTAACAGCAAAAACAGTAAAAAAAAAAAAAAAAAAGGTTTTAACATTATTTTTTATTGCATTTTATTTCATAAAATTTATGATGCAAAAACACTTCCATTTCTGTAGAGATGCAAAATTAGTTATTATACACCCAGGCTGTTGCAATCACACAGGAGCCTCACAAACACTAAAGAGACAAATTGGAAAATTATGTAATATTACGTTGTGTGAAAACACTCTGAAGCACCAAACAGAAATCTTAAATCAGGAAGTCACATGACTCCTGTGAGAAGTTTATCTCCGACTCGTTATTTTACTTTAATTTTAACATAACAGGACAAATCTTTACTCCATCTACAAATAACACACATTTGAATGAATCAAAGCCATAGACAGAAAGCCCTTCACTGCTTAACCCCAAACACACGTGCACAACGCCACTCACACAAACACACTGATGCACATTCACTTCCCAGCAGCCAGTTGTTCCCTATTTTGCATAAACCAATATTGTAATGGATAGAAAGCAATTCCCTGATGAACATTGGTATGAATAATTTAAAATAATCTCGCTGAAAACGATCACAAACTTTTAAACTCGCTCCAATCACACACACGAAAAGTCCATAAAGAAATGTAATGGCAGTCAATAGATGTAATGTTGCGGAATCATTGTACAAATGAGATGAGTTGCTTGCATTTATATCCACTTGAATTCAACGAGACCTGAGACTGAGCTGGTTTGATTTTTGCTGTGATAGATGGCTGTGGAGCCTGCTAAGCTACTCAGTGAGCTCAGTACTCTACACTGTGGGTTGTAACAGTTGAAAGGTGCCTTTGTTTTGGAAAATAACTTCCTCTTATCCCTCAGGGCTGAGATAAGATAGACATGTATATATATTGATAATGACTGTAGATAAAGATGTAGATAAATAGTTTAGCATGGGCCTTTCAAGCTCTGGTTGAAAGGAATACTACATACCTATATAGTCACTGTCAGGTTGTTGGTGGTTTTGTTTCTTACTACGGTGCCTAGCTGTAAATTATGATGCCATGCAATGCTGAATGGTAAACAGCGAGGAGATAACATTATCTCTTTAAAGATTTTCTCAATTTTTGGCAAATCACTGTATTAAAAGCACAGTTAGAAATGGCTGTTAGGTACATCTTGATAGTACCAGGCTAGACCACCTCTTGTCATCAGAACTGCCTTAATTCTTTGTGGCATAGATTCAACAGGGTGCTGGAAACATTCCTCAGAGAGAAAGAGAGGAGAGACTGCATGTGAATCTCCCAAAGCTGCTCTGTTGGATTGAGATGTGGTGATTGCCCATTGATCATTTGAGTATCTTGAACTCACTGTCATGTTCAAGAAACTAGAACTGTGTGACATGGACAGTCTTTTGCTGGAAGCAGCTGCCAGAGGATGAATACACTGTAGTATGAACATAAACGAATGGAAATTGTCAGCAACAATACTCAGGTAGGCTGTGGTGTTTAAACGATGCTCATTTTGTACTAATTGTAACACAATTACACCACCAACAGCAGCCTGAACCATTGAAAAGGTAGGATGGATCCATGTTTTCATGTTATTTACGCCAAATGTTGCCCCCCTTAACTGAATAGTGCAGCAGAAATTAAGTCAGCAGTTAATGTTGTTCTGATCTTCTATTGTCCAGTTGTGGTGAACTTGTGTAAAAATAGTCACATTTTCCTGCTATTAGCTGACAGGAGAGCCACTTGGTGTGGTCTTCTGTTGCTGATTCAACCCATCTGATTTGTTCAGAGTGATGTGAGTTCAGAGATGCTCTTCTGCATACTTTGGCTGTAACAAGCGGTTACTTTCCTATCAGACTGAAGCAGTCTGGACATTCTCCTCTGACTGCTCATATCAACAAGGCATTTTAACCCGGTGAACTGCTGCTCACTGGATATTTTATCTTTTTGGACCATTCTCTATAAACCCAAGATATGGTTGGGATGGAAAATCGCTAATACTCAGACAAGCCTGTCTGACCCTTCAACCATGCCACTATCAAAGTCAGTTAAAAATTGGACCAGTTCATTTGACCAGTAAAAGCATAATCATTAAAAATTACGCTTTTACTGGGGTTCAAATATCTCGGGGTCTTGTTCGAGAGTGATGGGAGAACGGAGCTGGAGATCGACAGACGGATTGGTGCTGCGGCTGCAGTGATGCGGACGTCCGTCAAGGTGAAGGGAGAGCTGAGTGTAAAAGCAAAGCTCTCAATTTACTGGTCGATCTACGCCCCTATCCTCACCCATGGCCATGAGCTGTGGGTAGTGACCGAAAGAACGAGATCGCGGATACAAGCGGCGGAAATGAGCTTCCTCCGAAGGAGGGGCTCAGAGTAGAGCCGCTGCTCCTCCACATCGAAAGGAGACAGCTGAGGTGGTTCGGGCATCTGATAAAGATGCCTCCTGGGGCCTCCTGGTTGAGGTGTATGTCCCACCTGGAGGAGGCCCCGGGGCAGACCCAGGACACGCTGGAGAGATTATATCTCTCGGCTGGCCTGGGAACATCTTGGTGTTCCCCTGGATAAGCTAGAGGAGGTGGCTGGGGATAGGAAGGTCTGGGCTTCTCTGCTTAGGCTGCTGCCCCCGCGACCCGGCCGCGGATAAAGCGGAAGAAGATGGATGTATGGATGGATTAAAAATCCAGTTTTCCACAAACCACTCCCTACAGTGTAAGGACCCCAGACCTGATTTCTTCTTCATAATAAAGAGCACTCTGATTGTTGAAGGGCTCTAAAAACACAAGCCGTATTATTACAATCTGGCCAACAAGAAATTATACATCCACCTCTTTCAAAAGCATCATCCAGCCCTTTTTTTGACTGGCTGCCCTGCTGCACAGTGGGCTAGTCCCCTTGGACACAATGGAGGTCACATTTGGAAGAGGACAGTACATCAGCTGGACGCTAATCGGCTGACTCACCTTCACGATGCTCCCTTTTGGGATGGGCCAGAGGACTAACGAAGGGGAAAGGCAGAGGGAAATCAGACTGTGAGCGATTAGGTTAATGAAAGAGGAAAATAGAGTGAAAGGACAGGGAAAGGTGGCCCTAAGGCAAATAAGTTTAGAGGAGAGTTGAACCAATTGCACTGACAGCCTCAGAGCACTGCATCGAGACACTGAGTGGCAGCGAAGAAATAAGAGCAAAGATACACTGTCAGTGGGTGAAAGAAACACTTTAAACGTCCTATTTTAGAAACTTCCAGTTATATCAACGGCTGGAAGGTTAATGAAAGCAATGCTGTCACACAAAAGTTTTACAGCACTCTGCTTTAAAAGGTGTAACCTAACTAAAAATCTCCAACAAAGTCTTCTTTTGAAGCTGAGCTTGGAAGAATTTTATGTTGAAATGCAACTCTTGTTGCCAAAACCCTGAAACAGAGGCAAGCATTCAAACATGCTTTCTGATATTGACTGTAATCACCATGTGAAAATATTGAGCTATTCTCATCATCTCCTTTCAAATTCTCCATTAAGTATAAATATTATTAGCAAAATGTCCTTCAAATGACTCTGTGACTCGTTTTAATCAAGATAGTTTTTTAAATAAATGAATATGGAGGGCCTATGGAGGTCCAAAACTGGCAAAACAAACAAATCAGCAAAATACAAGAACAACAAAAAAACAATAGAAGTGCAGAAGCATAGAACACATAATTTTTTTTTTTTTAAAGTGCTTCATGAAAAGAATCTCAAGTGACATTGAAAGTAATTATAGTAAATACTGTAAGGTTTTAACAAAATAACATGATGCTGAATGAAAAAAACGACACTCAACTATGTAATACAGTATATAATAAAAAAATAAAAAAATTCCTTCAAACACTGCCATTAGAATAAAGTAGAGATCCAAGTACCACATCAATATACAGTAAATTAACCATTAATACTAATACTACTACTACTGATAAATAAATAAATAAATAAATAAATAAATAAATAAATACAACCATGGCAGCCATCTATTTCTGTTACTGGCAGTTATAAAAATCAGCTGTTGATGTGATCTCTTCAGGTATTGATAATCACGTTGGCATTAACTGGCGACTACAGTAACTACTGATTATCTTGATGAAGGAACTGTGACACATACATGCATGTACGGTGGTCCCTTGTTTATCGCGGGAGTTACGTTCCAAAAATAACCTGTGATAGGTGAAATCCACAAAGTAGCTAACTTTTTATAATTATTATAGATGTTTTAAGGCTGTAAAACCCGTCACTACACACTTTATACACTTCTCTCAGACAAGCATGAACATTTTCACACTTTTCCCTCTTGTTTAAACGCTCTCAAAGTTCAAACCTTTGCAGACAAAAAAAAATCAGTATTACAGAATGAAACCAAAGGCACCCGCAGATGCCTCTGACAGTGCAAAGCGTTTTGTCAACATTGTTGTGTTTGTTGGTGAGAAAACTTACAAACATACAGGACAGCATTTCAGAGTCACACTGCTAACGATCAAAGATTTATGCAAATTTGACAAGCTGAACGCATTCTGTACTGTACAGGAGATGCGGCACGAGATTGACTGACAATGGTCTAGAGCCAATCAGGAAGCAGAACACAATGCAAACTTGCACACACAAAAACAAATCTGCAAAACAGCGAGGCCCCGAAAAGTGAACCGCATTATAGCGAGGGGCCACTGTATAGGTTGTTTTGGTATGACTACATGTTCAGGTAATAGCAATTTCACTCTGACCTGTGTCTTTACCACAAAGGAGTGTAGCTTGATGGAAACTGAATTTTAAAAAGGTTCCAGACTCTCAGCGGCAATTTACATGTAATTTCAGGGCTAATGAGAAGTGACAGTAATCATTATCTAAATTTGCACCTTTGCATGATTGTGTGAGTTTGGCCTGAGGACATGCTAATGGACATTACGGTCTCTGTGTATTTTTCTTTTTAATGTGTCTGTTTCAAGATCTTGCCTGTTTGTGGAAGTGAATGTTGAAGCGAAAGAATTGTACATGTGGATTTGGAGACTGTTTGTATTAAAGTGTTTCTTAGACACTAAAACAGAAAAAATCAATAAATGCTTAATATAAATCCTTGATCGTTTAACAAAAAAGATGTGTTAGCCTGTTTCTCGTAATTTTTTGTGTAGAATATGTAAAAGGTGAAGACAAAATCAAACACAGAAAAATTAAGAAAGCGACTACAAAGCAAACTTTCTGCTTAGCATGATCTGCATGAATGAATGACTGAATTCAACGCGTCAGTGGATGAAAGAAACACCCACTGACATGTATTGAAATCTCCAATTCACGCATGAAACAAACAAAAAAAAAACCCGAACACAAAACGCTTTCTGAAAGTCTTTCAAAGTTATTTCTTTGTTCATTGGCTGTTCTTTCACTCAGTTTCATTCCAGTCCTTGTACCTGACCATTTTCATAGGAATACTTTTTGCGTCTTTATACTTATAACCATCAAGAGGCACCTAACTCAAGGAATGAACCAGCATTGTGTCTACATGTAAGAGAGAACTTTGGAAAGAAAAAGTGAATACAAATTAAATTTGTATTCAATTTACAGCACTTTGCTACTTTGTGTTAAGGTTCAAAATTGAGGAAGGAGAGTACAAACCACCCATGGTCCAGAAGGTCTTGGTCAAACAATGATTTTAATGACTACACACGTGTGGGAAGAACACTCTGTACGCCGACAGCAAGTGATCTCGACTTAATCAAAGCATGAACAGATATTTTATAGCATCAGGGTTTGATTTACTGACGCCCCTTCATGCGTCACAGATACATTTTATACATAGATCAGACTTTTAACCCAGAAGATCATCTTCTATTTTCATGGCTGGTACTTTCCGTTCTTGTCTTAAAGTGAATTGTTCCTCTTTCTTGCCGAGACATGACTAATCTCTCCTCTAAATAAATCTAACTCATGTGTGTGTGTGTTGACCTCACATGCTCTTTCTCAATTCACCTGTTGCACTTCTGACCTTTCACCAGGACAGAGGCTCACTGAGACTATGTGTATGTCTTCTACTAAATAAATGTTTTAACCAAGAACCTCTACTAAAACCTTAATATAAAATGATCTGATATATAAGTGTTTTGTAAGCATGTATTGCAATTCCTTCTATGGCTTCAAGTCACTTGCACAATAGATTGTCCGAACATCGCGCCGAACAAAGCTTCCGACCCCCAATTAATTGACCGAGCTCCAACTCTTTAATAAGCACAGATATGCATTGTGTATAAAATAGTCATAACTGCTTAAGGCCTTCTTAAAGCTATCTGTTACATTGTTAAAGCCTCGTCTTAGCCTGCGGCTCAAAATAACTTCCACTTCTGCAAAACTCTCCAAGCCTGTTTCCTGTCCTGTTACTTTTAGCCTTTCTGAAAGACACACTGTTCAACCCCTGAATGCAATATAAACTCCAGATTATATTATTAATGCAATGGTAATGATGACAATTATTTAGCAATAGCAGTAAAATAATTTCCCTGCTCCACATTTGTCACAAAAACATCCTATTTATCTGTTTATTGTTGAGCTCACAAAAAATGCCAAAGATAACACAGTTTGACAGACATTAAATAGTAATTTTTTGCACCAACAAGGTGATTCTCAAAGAGCAACTAGCTGCATTTCAGCTGAGGGTGATGGAGATCTTGTCAAAATTGATGGAATTATGAACACAGAAAAGTACCATTGCATTTTAATGTACCATGCATACTGTCTGGAAAACACCTGATTGGCAGTGGCTTCATTTGTCAGCACGACAATGATCACAAACACACTGCTAATGCAGCAAAAGCATGCTTGGATAGAAAAAATCCATCACAGGGGAACAGTCATGGATTGGCCTCGCCAAAGCCCGGGCTTCTGCGTTACTGAAGCAGTTTGGGATCACTTTGACAGACAATGAAATATCCAAAAAATAGGTTTAAATGTCCTTCAAGAAGCCTGGAGAACTATTCCTCATGACTGCTCAAAGAGTTCAGGCTGTGTTGAAGAATAAAGATGCTCATATCAAATATTGAAGTTCGAAATACTTTTTTTAATGCATTCACCTTGTCCAGTTGAAAAAATATAAGTACAGACCTCTGATGAGCACACCTGCACTATTTGAACGACTATCTTTCTCTCTGTTTTGTCTGTGTGCTTTATGTTTGTCGATTTCTATCGATTTCTTTCTCACTCTCAGCATAAAAACATTAGCTAGGAGATCTATACCCAACTTGTAATGTGGTAAACAGGTGGTGAAGTCTACAAATGTATTGAGTGCATATAATATTTATCTCTATGCCCTCTCTGTGCCTCTACCAGGGGTGCAACCATTTACCTGCCACTTAAATTTGCCATATTAATTTTAGGAATTCGGGAGCTTTTCTTTGAATATGTGATAGAATTTCTTGTTTCTGTCACATCCTGTTTGTTTTTACACAGTGGATAAAAGCTTCCCACTAGGTGTCCAGAAAAGGACAATTCAGTTTGAATCCTGTGTAGGTGATGGGGTGCGTTTGATTGCCACTCTTGTCACCTTTGCTGGAGGCTCAGAAGCACTGTTGGGATTGGGGCTGTCACTGTGCTGGAGAAGCATTTATTTTGGTGATACACTCCCAGCATTTATCCACATGCATCAATTTTTCTGAAGGGCTACTCCCCCAACACCACCACCCCTACACAGAATTATATTGGGCTCCTCAGGATATCCCAGAATTCAGCTGTGAGAGTAAACAAAACAAAAGCATGGCTCAATTTTCCTCTGTGTGCTAATGTGTTCTGCAGAGAAACAAACAAGAAAATACCTCTGGAACAAGAGGAGCCATACACTGGCAGATGTGCTTATTGATTTTAAGAAATCTCTTCCTGTAGAATGTGCGGCACGTTTAAGAACCTGCAGGAACAAAACCTCTGAAATCCTCTCTCCACCCACCACCAGCATCTCCCTTCTCAGCAAGACCAAGAAAAAAAAAAGGACAACTAAGCAAGCGCTGCTGCAATAAATCCCAAAGGATGTGAAACCATTTGGACTGGAAAATGTGCACAAGCTGTAAACAAATGGCCTCAGTGAGCTCAAAAATTCACCTCACGCTTCAGAGCTGACCTGGCTCTGACCTAGGCTCCCCATCTCCTCATAACCCACTCGCAAACACTTCCCCCTGTTGTCCCGGAGATGGCAAATTGTCTCAGCAATGGCCTTTTGATCAGTGAAGAAAAACACAGGTGTTCACAAGCCAAACGGAACGTGCTTTGGTCGGGGTTAAAGGTGACGGCCAACGGCGAGGCGCTTGCTGGTTAATGTCAAAGATGTTGATTTGATCCCAGCTGTGGGTGCGTGGGCATTTGTGTATGATGAGAGAGAAAGAGAGTGAATTATGTTTTGATAGAGACAGAGAGAAAGAGAAAGAGTGGCAGGAAAATTGAAAGAGTAAAGAAGAGAGGAAGTTGAGTTTCACTCTTGCTTTTCCTTCTTAAATTCCCCTTTTCCTTATTTGTCTGCCACAGAGGGGCAGTAAAGTGAACCACTGCCAGTCACTCCCCCTCCAGCAGCCTCTCAGTGCACCTTCACAATAGTGTGAAATATAATTGGACACCTGCACTCACGGAGCAACCAAAAATAGCTCTCTGTGTTTGCACTAGAGCTCAGAGGAGAGTGCGTAGTGCAGCCAGAGTATCATTGTTACCCTTTGTTAGACTGTTGGGGTGTTTCATTACTCTAGTCTGATTGCCCAGCCCCCCCCCCCCCCCCCCATGTTTTGAAGGTAAAATTGGCATTTCAAGAGCTTTTCTGTGCACATCAGACTGCTTGGCCTGAATCTGGTTTTAGCGCAGCTCATTCAGGAGGAGTTTTCAGTCCAATACAAGGATTAATTCCTTTAGAGGAGAAATGTGTTTTTTTTTAAGTGAGAGAGCCTGCCATGGTGTGCAGCCTTCCTCCCACTCACTTTAAAAACAAAAAAATATACCATTTCCCCCTTCTTCCATCCTTGATTTTAAATGATCCCTAGTTTTTTCTCGTGGTGAACCATGCCTTTCAATAATCAAAATCCATCTAAGCACTCTCAAAGGGAGGAGGAAAAGAGGAAGACTTTATCTTTTGAGAAGTCAGGCAGTGTGTGCTGAAGGCAGCAAAGTAAAGGGTTGCCGAATGTGTCCACACGCCCCACTATTTACAGTTCTATCCTGATCAATACGCACTCCAGGCACCGAAAACCTCACTGAACCAGATCTACATCTACACCTCTTACCCCGGGGACCTGGAGATGGCCCTCAGCACACAATTAAAATTTCACACTTGACTGCCTTCCACAGACTGTCAATATTAGGAAAATAAATAACAGCTAAGTTTAAAGCAAACATAAAGTTAAAGGGGACTAATAAATAAGTTGTAGAAGTAATGCATACAAGAAAAAGGTAGAAATGTTTGTAGAAATGCTATAAGTCTGCAGTGTGTTCTGTGAAGCCTGGTGTTGTTTCACCGCGTGTAGCAGAATTCCTTCACCCTCCTATGAATGCATGCACCAACTTAAAAAAAAAAAAAAAAAAATCATTAGATTCTACTAAAATAGCATTTCATGATTCACAAAATTAAAAATAATCCCTTTTCATCTTAGCCTTGCTGCAGCCCTCTGACCATCTGTCTAAAACAAGTTGCATTAGCTCCCTTCTGCCATCTCTTTAAATCAACTTTCTTGTGATTGGCCGCCCTTTGCAAACAGCAGGTTTGACAGCGGGTGGGTCTTCTGTCCTCGAAGCCAAAGCTGTGTGTCTGAGATGATGACTCTTATCAACATCATACAGGGCCAAGAGCAGAAAAAGCTCTCTAATATTGAGTTTCTACAGCAGCCTGAAGCCTGAGCGTTTGCTAAGATTGCTCACATATAGACTGACTTCATGATTTGAAACTTTGCCCTTTGGTGACTTGATAATTCACCACAACTGCAAATAACAGCGCATCTATTAACTGAGTGTGAGCACTGCTATAAAAGCAGAGATTTTGGTAGGTTGCTGGCCTGGAGCTTTTAGGTGTTAATGCCATGCCACGCCACAATCTTATTCACATCTTCTCCTTTTTATTATTATTATTATTATTAATAGTATTATCTTTCATGTCTTCATTGTCAGTGTATCTGTTGTCTTCCCTTGTTCGCTCCTCACAGCCTCTTTGTATATATTCTGCATTTGCTGTTCACTTCCCAGTGGTCAGCCTTAGACCCCAGTTACACAGGCCTAGGTTGGCGACCACCTGGAGACCACCAGTCGTTCAAGGAAAATGAGTATTCCCAGATAAACTGTGAAATCAACTGCTAAAGCCCCAGGCATGCAGGATTAGAGACCAGTCGGTGACTCAGCTGAGTCCTTATCTCACAATTTATAACAAAACAAACTTCAAGGAAGGCAAAATAGAAGTTGGAGTAAGATGTGTCACGCTGAAGAGGCAAGTCGGCATGTTAAAGGTGAGGGAGAAAGAAGCCAAGAGGACTGACTGAGCTGCAGGAGTTGGAGTGTGGAGATCACGGTGATACCATCAACGTCTTTCTAGGATCCTGAAGTAATTGAAGTCAAATGCTGACTATAAATGTCAAAAAGAGAGGGGAGGTGAGCTGCTGGCCTGTTGCAGTTTCACAGTTTGCTGAATTTCTCTTGAAATTCCTCTCTTGGTACTTTTTACTGTCACTGATTGATTTTTCTTTCTATACTCTATCTATTTTTTAAATATCTTTTTTTTTTCTGTACTAAAACTTATTTCTGTGAAATACTATTTTTAGCTGCCTCTCTCTGTGGCTGTCTCTCTGTTCCCTCTGGTTTGGAGTCGCTAGAATTTCACTTAAATGGCCTGAAACCAGAATGAAAACACATAGATGATAAGTCAAACACATCAGTTTTACTTTTCTCACATGAGGTATTTGTGTTCTTCTCTGTGTTGCTCTCAAATACTTCTAGAAGTCATGTAAAAAGACTGTAGGAATTAAGAGGGCAAATAGTTCTCAATTAACTGATCATCAGCAAATAAAAGCAGCTGTTTTAACAGTTTTCAGGTTTGGGGCGTTCAGGTGTGTGTTAACAAAATGCCACAGTCCTCCCAGGAGTGGACATCCAAGCAAATTCACCCAAAGGTCAGACTGTGCAATACTCAGAGAAATTACAGCAAACCCAGCAGCTACATCTCAGTTAGCACATTAAATATTTAAGTTCATGATAGTACAATTAGAAAAAGACTGAACAAGTATGTCCTGTTTGGAAAACTTCACAGGAGAAAGCTTTTTATTTTTAAGAAGAACATTACAGCACAGCTTAGGTTTGCAAAGTTTGATATGAACAAACCACAAAATTTCCAGAACAATATCTTTTGGACAGACAAGACCAAAGTGTAAATTTGCACTTCACAATGTTTGATGAGCAGCAAACACAGCACAAACACAAAATGTCAAGTACAGTGGCGAATGGGGTGAGCTGAAAGACCTGGGCACCTTGCAGTCACTGAGTCAGCCGTGAACTCCTCTTTATAGAATCGCATGTGAAGACACCTGTATGGCAGTTAAAGCTCGACTAAATCTGGGTCATACAACAGGACAATGATCCCAAGCACAGCAGCAAATCTACAACAGAATGGCTGGAAAAGAAAAAGTGTTCCAGACCTCAGCTCAATTTGAATCCTGCTGCTCTGCGTAAATAAATGGCCTGAAACCTTATTGAACTGAAGCAATGTTGCAAAGAAGAGTTTGCTGTATAACTAACCAAGTGATACAGGAAACAATTTCTTCAAGTTATTGTTGCTAAAAGTGGTTCCACAAGCCACTGAATCACAGAGTGTGCTTACTTTTTCACATGACTGTAACACTTTAAAAATGCATTACGAGCACTGATTTAAAAAATTCTGAACTGTGAATAGTATGAATTGACCAAATCTGTGCATCAGGATGACCAAAGGTATCACAGTTTATACTGATTATTATGTAAAAAAAATTGGCAGCTCTTGGGATGTTTAATACTACAAATATGACTCTTATGGTGATGCTAGACTAGCATCAGTCTATGATCCGGTCTGTGACAGGGGTGGTCAACTCCAGGCCAAGACAGCTGGTGTCCTGCAGGTTTTGGATATCACCCTGGGTCAACACACTTGAATCAAATGATTACTTCATTACCAGGCCTCTGGAGAACTTCAAGAAATGTTGAGGAGGTAATTTAGCCATTCAAATCAGCTGGGATGGATCGAGGACACATCTGAAACCGGCAGGACACCGGCTCTTGAGGCATGGAGTTGGCCACCCCTGGTCTATGAGCTGTGAATGACTGCATCAGGTTTTATAGCCATTGTATATTCAGCAGAAGCACCGTGGGAAAGTTCTATCTGCTGAGCAGTATCGTTCATGGCATTTCAATAAAAAACAAAAAAATTAGGAGGTTCAAAGTCACTTTATTTATTCATCTTTTGTGCAGCATACATTCACAAAAGTTCAACATAATCTATTCAAAACAGTGCACTGACCCACCAACAGACAGACAGGCATTGTCAGCGTTACATTCATACTTGCTTGTCAAAAAGAAAAAGAAAATCATGAGCACTGATACTTTATGACAACTCTGGATCAACATATTGTCAGTGTCTGTGTACCAAAGAAATGTCAGGCAGAGGTTTGACTACAGCACTGAATTCTGGGATACTCTACTCCAAGTTGTTTTCGCTTCACCCAGCAGAAGGTTCAGTCCTCTGGGAGAAAAGCTGGCACAGGATGGCTGCTTTGTTCTCTGTAAGACATGACAAAAGTAAAGGCGCTGCAGCTGCAGTGTGCTAATTTGTGACTTCCTGGCCAAACATCTCTACATTGTAAGATTTTAAAACCTATTTGACCGCCATGATAAATGCATCTTTTCAGCTAAGCCACTTCCCACGAAGTTAGAGCTCCAGCACAGTTCCACAGGAAACCATGACGGAAACAAACAGAATGAGACCGATTGAATTTGCAGTGTTGTCAGCTTTAGGTGAGGTAAAAAGTAGTTTTCTAAGGTGTGGGGTAAATTTAAGCGGAACTTGAAATCTGCAGAGCTTGTCAAAGACTTGGAAACAATCCATTTTTCAAATGATTTCCAGCCAACTGAAACACAGATGGGGCTCAGCTACACGACGGAAAAAGTAAATAAATAAAAAAAATGTGAGCAGTGGAAAGGTATCTTGTCTGTGATAGATGGGGGATTTTTCTCGTCTATCGTCCTCCCTGTCTGCCTGTTTTGGTAGAAGCAAAAACAGAAGGAGATAATTGCTTGGTCTAACTTGTCATCTTCATGCCGAGAGGTGCTCTGTGACTGTGTTGTGTCCTTCAAAGGACACTTGAGCGACATCAAAACTACAAGTGGTGAGTGCAGATGAAACACATACTGGAATTTATGGGTTGGAGTTTCAGCATTTGTCTTTTAGACCCACTTTGGAAAAAACATTTCAAAAAATATTTCAGTCATCCTTGAAATTAAAATCAACCTGCAGCACTGCCGCTACTGATGGTCATCAGATGTTTTTCTTTTGATGATAAAACTTAAAGCTGTTCTAATCTAGAGATTAAGCACAGTCATATGAAACTGCACACCCCATGATTTGCCTTGTAAAAGCAGCAATAACTTGAAGTAATCATTTGCTGTACGACTTTGTCAGTCTCTCGCATCACTGTGGAAACATTTTCACCCTCAGATTTGCTGATGATCAGTTCATCAAGTGCATTTGATTATCAGCACCTGGCTGCTACCTGCCTTCTTAATTTCTGGAGTTACTGTAATAGTGTACTTAGTTTTCACAGGACTCCACACATACCTGTGAAAAGCTTTTTTTTAATGTTTGAATTGTTAAAGTGAAGAGAGAAGAGAATTATTACCTTTAGCTGTTCTGCACAGTCGTGATGCAACATTATCACTAACTTGCACTGATATAACACACATGAAACGTAATCTTTTATCAAGGCTATTTGTGAGATAGCATTGCTTTTTTTCATGCCGACTCAAGAAGTGTAAACTGACGACTGTTTCCAGGCTCTGTTTCGTGTTTTATGACCTACATTTATTTAACAGGCATGTGACTGCAAAGTGAGTCTCTGCTCAGTATCTCCACAACTTTGGTTTTGCCTCTTTCAATTAAAGACTACAATTATGTTTAAAAAAAGAAAAAATCTAATTTGCAACCACTTGATGCGGTTCACCACACAGGGCATTTGAATTTGTTCTAAATTATAATTATCGGGCTCATATTTAATGGCGTGACTGCTCGTGAGAGCAGCGAGATAAGAGAGCAGTGGGGGTGGATCCTCGTGGCATTGTGCAATCAGGACATGGTGATGAGAAAAGGTCATTTGTGCTAATGCAACATTGTTTTTTTTATTATGAGAAAGACGTCAGCGTTGATAGATGATCCAAAGGTCGCCGGTGTCGCCACGCCCCTTCTGTCCTGTAGGGTGATGCAGAACAGATCTGATGACTGCCCTCCACATTCCGCACTCCATCAGGGAACAAGCGAGGGAGCAGCTCATCTGGTGGGCGGATAAGGACCTGGGTGGAGCTCACTCACTTTGATGATGAACAACCTTGTCTGCAACCTAATGCAAACTCACCGACTTTAGCGCAGCGGCTTAAAGTTTTTCTTAATTTCTCTTTGGCACGAAGACATACGGGAGAAGATTTACGCTCTTCTGATCTGGATCAGCAACTTTAACAGGAATGAAAAGCCTGTTTCCTCACAACCGACACGCTGCTTGGATAAACACACAATTCATATTGAGCAAATGAATCACCTACTTGATATGCACAGGAGCAGTAATCATTATCTGGCTAGCTCATAAGCATTATACCCATAGCCTACCAGTAAACAAAGCTTATTAAATCACTTTTTGTCAATTAGCTCTTTGAAAAATGATCTAGGGTAAAAAATAAATAAATAAATAAATACTGTGAACATGATGGACGTGATGTGGGAATTGAAGAGTGGTATTGTCTTTGTTCTTATGCTTTACTTTGCCTTAGCTAGGAAACTATACACTGATAGCCAAGGAAATGACAAAGCAAGTGAGCTGCTAACAAGTGCTGAAGGGAATATTTACTCTTAGAAGCAGAATCAGATGTCTCATTTAAATGGACGCACTAGAATCAACAACACAGAAATGAGAATGAGTTAACTTTTTTTGTTTGTTAAATATTAGCTAAAGAAAAGTGCTCAGCAACTCTGAGAAACTTCCAGCTCTGTGGAAGCAGGTCATGCCGTACCCACGAGGAAATCGCACGCAAAACCACCCGGTGAGGTAATCCATATATGAGACAGTAATGTAATGCAACAAATATATCAGCTCTGTTATAGGGTGACACTCACTCCCATCATAATTGAATTAGGAACAAAGTGAGCTAAGATTAACCAGAGGTTCGGAATCTTCTCATCTACTGGTTAATCGCTTGGAAGGATGAGGCTGAAACAATGAAGTGGTGCAAAGCAGGAGCCAGGACTGCAGAAAGGCAGAGGTAAGCCATATAAAGCCGAAGCAAAAGAGCAGCGGCAGCGGCGGCATGTGGAAAAGGTGACTGCTGTTCTGCTTAGGCAGTGTTTGGTTGTCTTTTGTCTTTCTATCTAGTGGCCACAATTCAAAAAAAGATCTGATGTCTTCCTCCCGTGATGTGCGCTCTTATCACACCACACAGATGTCTGAGTGAATGCCAGCGGGCTCAGGTCTGTGATGGGAACTCCTAGTTATGTGCGGTGGCACCCGGTGCGAACGCCGGCTTCCAAAGGGCAGACAGATAAATTATTCAACCTGAAGTTTTGCATCAGCACGGCTCAGATGGCAGCACATGAGAGGGATTAATTCATGCAACATCCATGAGAGGACAAGGAGATGTCTCAAAGCCACGAGTTGAGTGAGGGGTGCTCATATGTGTGCGGAGAGGCAAATCGCTGCTCATTATGGAAGAATTGCTAATCGCATAATTACTAATGACTATGATATCTTTGTTTTTGAGATGCAGGTGAGAGCGAAAACAACAAAGCGATGCCTCATGGAGTGTTTGCTCTGCTTCTGTCGTGCTGTTGGGTGGTTATAGTGTTTTCAAATGATTTTGTTTGTGTGTGAATTTTAAGATCAATAACTTTTGCTTATTATCTCGGGAAAAGATGCACCGAGTGTCTCGGTAATATTAAATGAAATCTAATCAAATCACAACAGTGTGGCTCTCTTAGGCCTGTAATCATTATCCTGTTCTTATTCCCGCAAACGTGCAACTTTAATCATCTCGGCTGACCACGAATAAGCACAGGCACGCCATATGTTGATGGCGACTACTGTAAACAAGGTGTGCTTCTTATTGATAATGTGTCAACACCGCGCCGGTCACAGATGTGCTCACCCGCACGTTTGCCTGAATGACTTTGACAGCGCTGGCACAGCTGAATAGATATTGTTTGACTGACATGGGGAGGCCTGTCAGAGGAGAATTAGCAGACCATTAGCATTCCATGACATTTTCCCATCCGTCCAGAAAGCAGTGGTGGTCCTGTAAACAAAATGCTGTTGTGGTGCATGGCAAGGAGAAAAGGGAATAGAATGTAATGTAAAATGGCATTGTTCAGTGGCTGAGATACCAGGTGCGCATTCAAATGTGGCTCTACAGGGCAACCTCTGGCTGGCTGAAACAGAAGAGGGAGACGATAAGGGAGTGGACAAATGGGACATGCAGCAGGGTAATTGAAAGTGCTTTGGATTTTAAAGGCCAAATGCTACCAGGGGTTATCAGCAGCAGAAACAATCTGAATTTTTTATAGGAGAAACTTATTATCTGGACAAAAAGGAGGTTTGTCACGCTTCACAAAGGGTACCTGGATGGAAAAGAGATCATAAAGGCCACAAGCAAACTTAGAGTGCTTTTAAAACACTGTAAAATTGCTTTTAGCACCTTGTTTGGGGGGAAAATACCCCAAAAACGTTTGGATTTTGTGCTCAACAACCTTTTGAATAAATGCGCTCCACTCACCACCAGCCATTCCATTCACGGTAATTGTCTGTGTAATGCAACAAACAGTAATGCGGTGTTGATGTTTTTTTCCCCCTCCATAAATCTGCATAAACTAAAAGAGATCACCTCTTGGATATCTGTAAAGAGGCTTACATCATCACTCATGCTGCAATTCAGAGCAAAACAAACATGAAAATCAAGGTAAGAGATGCTTTTCAGATTGCCCATAATACGCCTAGAAATTCACACACCAGTTGCCACATGGGAAAGACAACTTACTGTTTTGTCGTGTGGGGTGGTGCATACAAGTACAGTATGCCACAAATCCTACACAAATATGTAGAGTTGTGCCATTGTCTAAATTGCTGGGCAGTCCCCAGAAATCCTTGAGGCTGAAGACTCACAGTGAAATCTGCATCTCATAAAATAATATAAAAAGATCCTTTCTCCCCAGGGTCAGAGTGTGGGAAACAATACAGTTCCTTCCCTCAGGGGAAAAAATGTCTTTCAGGTACATGACACAGTGACTCCATTCCTGATATTGCTCCTACAGCAAGGCCTCTTTGTGCGGAAGAAGTAATTTGCTGCTTGGTCTTTAACTGACCTTTTAAAATGAGTGCCGTGTCACTTTATTAAGTACAGCTGGTCATCTGCTTGTTAATGGAAATATCTAATCAACTGATCCCGTGTCAGCATCCCAATGCGTTTAGGTCTGTGGACATGGTGAAGATGTTCTGCTGAAGTTCAAACCAAGCATAAGAAGACAGATGATTTAGGTGACTTTGACGGTGGCATGGGTGAGAGGTCAGATGTGGGATTTATCCACACAGACATCTTTAGGGCTGAAAGAGAATGGCCAAAAAAGAGACTGGAGATGAAAATACCTTGTTGATGTGAGAGGCCAAAGGACAGCGGTCAGACTTCTTTGAGCTGTCAATAGTAAATCAAATATCTATGTTTTACATCCAAGGTATACAGAAGAGCTTCCCTGAACCTACGTCACACTGAGCCTGACCTATAGCAGCAGAAGACCACACCAAGTGCCACTCCTGTCAACAAGAACGTGAGGGTAAAATTCACATGGGCTTACCAAAATTAGTGGAAGACTGGAAAAACGTCTTGATTTCTGCTGCAACATTCAGAGATTTGGTATGGCTAAGGTCAGAGGTGGGACCAAGTCATTGTTTTGCAAGTCTCAAGTAAGTCTCAAGTCTTTATCCTCAAGTCTCAAGTCAAGTCTCAAGTAATGTCAGGCAAGTCAGAGTCGAGTCTCAAGTCACTGGTGTAAAAGTCCGAGTCAAGTCACAAGTCTGAAACTTTGAATTTCAAGTCCTTTCGAGTCTTTAAAAAAAAAAAATGAAAAAAAAATGTTGCAGTTATGCTAAATGTAAATATTAGACCATGTAATTTTAAAATCTGTGTTTTTCTCAACACATGACAAAATAGTGAACTTAGAAAATATACACAAATTGTGAAATTGCACCTCTATAAAATGCAGCTCAATTAAACCTAGCTCCAAGAATAATTTTCACCGACAGTTCTGAGATAAGCTGCATGTTATTCTTGGATGCGGTTGTAGGACCGGCTTTAAAATCGCATGACAAAAATATCATACACATTAAAAAAAACTGTATCACCAACGTAGCCTGGACAACATTTGCTAGTTAGATGAAGTCAGCTATCTCATCTTAGCATATTTATATGCATATTTATAATTATACGGTTCTTGGAGTGAGTGCATACACTCATGAAGTTTAGTAACTTCAGGTCACTGCAACAAGCCCAGGTACAGTTTACCGACGGATGGGTACAGGACCTTGAAATGCACCGTGTAGAACGAAAGACCATCGTACGTATCATAAGTTTACCAGTCTCACAAATTGTCGTCATAAATACACATTCCTTAACCGTTTATTAATAGGACCTTTGAGCTCAACGGTAATTAATTAGTAGTGGAAATAATTTCTGGTACCTGAAGGAAAAAAAATGTCCATCCCGGTTTTCCCTCCAAGGCACGAGCGATAAGCAGAGTTCTGTCCTTTCCTTCTAAGATTCCTAATTATTTAAAGTAACACTCAGGTATGCCATTCAGCGTGTTAGTACGAGCTCGGGAGCAGCTTGGGAGAACAAGAAAACAGAGACTGCTTTAGGTTGCCTTCCCAATCGACTCAAAGGTTTATTTAGTACATAACAGCTTATATAGAGGAAAAAAAGGTTCGTGTGTCAGCAAGTTCTCAGTTCAAACCAGTACAGACCAAATAAGGAAACGTCTTCCTGCCTTGTGAGCAAAGAAGTATCCTTTGTGTAGTTTATCAGTTCAGCTACAATTTATGATCATCCCAGCAAAATACACTCCTAGACATAGAATACAGAGTTCTTTCATTAGTGAATTCTGAAACAAACCACCTGGCCTTTAACGAGCCTTTTTCTAAGAGATAAAGAAGGGAGGATGGGAGTAAGGAAGTGGTCTCGTCTCTGTGGTATTTTCGACCTTGGGGTACCAGCCTGTGAGTCTTACACATCAATTCTTGGGTCAGAGAGAAAGAGAAAAACAACTAGTAAATGGGCCTTATTGAGTAACAGTTTCATATATGATATCACTATAAAACAATATCCTGTAAATGCTATCATGGTATCAAAATATCACAACAGTACCCATCACAGAAATGTAGCAGTGACAACAATATTGTATGCTGTAATCGCACTGGGCAATTAGTGATACAAAAAACCTGTTTTATCCTGTGAATAAAAGTATATGTTTTTGTCAATGTACCATAATAACAGAAGCGAAACGCAATATTGTGTCAGGACAATTCACTATTTATGCACAATAAATAAAGGAGCATAGCGCGACAATTTCTGTTCAGCGCCAGACTTGCTTGTAACCTATATCACCAATTATGTTATGAAAATGACGCATTAACTACTAAAAAACACTGACCTTCGTGTAAATGCTTGGAGCAGACTAACCTGTGAGCTGGAGTGTTCTGGGACGTTATATTTGATCTTTGAATGGCTGCAATCCAGGCCATTTTATATTTGGGGTAAAATATCAAGTCTTTTCAAGTAAACCGGTTCAAGTCCAATTCAAGTCCCAAGTCATTGGTGTAAAAGTCCAAGTCAAGTCACAAGTCTTAGAACATTTTTTCAAGTCAAGTCTAAAGTCATAAAATTAATGACTCGAGTCTGACTCGAGTCCAAGTCATGTGACTCGAGTCCACACCTCTGGCTAAGGTACACTACATTTTATGCATATTGATATTATGCTTATGCAAATGTAGAATGAAGTCTATTAAGCTAATCCAGCATGATTAGCTTAACCTGGAAACAGTTATTACCTGGTAACCTCTGAGGCTTCTTTAGTGGCCGATTCAGCAGTGAATTAATCCAACAGCCCAACTTTACAGCTCACCATGTCTACAGCCTAGTCATGATTAAATAACATTCTTTTTGGTCTTTGTAATCCCATCTCTGCTAATTTTATTTACTAAATTGGACCTCTAGAACAATCTGTGATGTTCATGTTTTTTCGAGTATTACTAAGTAAAAAATACATAACTTTCTGTGTGGTTGTTTGCACTAAAAGACCATCTAAGAAGTCTGTGCTCCAGGTTTGATCACTGAAAATCCTAATTTTATTTGTATGTTCATTAGAACTAATGAACCACTTGCTAGCCTAGCCTGTTTACTTGATAACTCTGCATTCAAACATTTGACTCCAAAACCCCCCAATATGGCAGCGACCAAAGTGCTGCCTCTGTGGCATACAACGTACTTCACAATCTTTTTTTGGCCACATTGTCGTGACACACCAAAGTCACCTGTTGGTGAGAGGAAGAGGAATATGAAACTAATTGCCTCTTTGCTACTAGCCCCAACTCGGCTTGACCTGACCCTGTTTGGTTTTGTTCGTTTTCCATCACAAGTAGGGATTGTAGAGAACCAGTTCTCAGT
This sequence comes from Rhamphochromis sp. 'chilingali', assembly GCF_963969265.1. NCBI lineage: Eukaryota > Metazoa > Chordata > Actinopteri > Cichliformes > Cichlidae > Rhamphochromis > Rhamphochromis sp. 'chilingali'. The sequence goes on from NC_137932.1 coordinate 5,281,597, forward strand.
AGTCTGCTTGCCTATTGATCCATTGCCTATTGATCTATTTGCACTTGCACGGAATTGCACTTGCACTTCCATTTGCAAGTGCAAATCCCCCCCCCACCCAAAAGGACAGGATGTGTTGCCATCTGCTGCACCTGTATGAAAAAAAACACACCTGGATAACAAAATTTAAAAAATGCCGAGTGTGAGTGTGTCTGTATGATGTACTTATAACGTACTTAAAGAGGTCCATGCCACTCCGGACCATCAAAGAACTGGGTCAACGATCAATCAGCTGAAAATACCGGCACAGTCTCCAGTGTGGATGTGGACAGTACTTTTATTTTTTATTGCACAAAAGGATGAGAGCGCGAAGGTAAAGTGCAAACTGCATCCTGAACAGATAAAACTGCGTTATGCTGTATCCAGAACTTTGGCTCTTTTCAAGCCTCTGCACAGACATCATGCTAACACTAAGCTAGTCAAGAAGCCAGAGTGTTATTCAAGCTGAATGGATGCTGACCCCAGCCCAGCAGTCAAACCCTGAACTTCAAAGAGGTGAGCACTCAGACTGCAACCTCTATTTTCATCTTTGCTTTGTGTTCTTGGCTTTGTATTGATACCTAAATACTAAATGTCACATGAGATAGATTACTTTTTTGAGTCCAACACTCATCACAACAAAGAGTGGAAATACTTATGAAGGAGTCGCTCTCATGACCCATCCAGTGACATCACTCTCTGGCCAATCAGTGGCATCCAGTCTGTTGACATCAGCTCAACAAACTGGATGTCTGTCGGCTCAGCTGGAGCCCAGGCTGAGTAGGTACTAAAAAAATACCTGGTAACTAGAGATGGGTATCGTTTAGGTTTTATCCGATACCAGTACCAAACCGTACAAAATACAAAAAACATTTCTAAAAGACAAACAAATATTCATATAACAGAAAATGAACAGTGGGTAACGACAGCGAGACCTGGAGGGGCGTGATTGGGAGGAACGGCCTCCCTGATCTGAACCCGAGCGGTGCTCTGTTATTGGACTTCTGTGCTAATCACAGTTTGGCCATAACGAACACCCTGTTCGAACATAAGAGTGTCCATAAGTGCACGTGGCACCAGGATGCTCTAGGCCGTAGGTCGATGATCGATTTTGTAATCGTATCAGCAGACCTGCGACCATATGTTCTGGACACTCGGGTAAAGAGAGGGGCTGAGCTGTCAACTGATCACCACCTGGTGGTGAGTTGGATCAGGTGGCGGGGGAAGACGCTGGACAGACCTGGTGCACCTAAATGCGTAGTGAGGGTGTGCTGGGAACGTCTAGCAGAGGCCCCAGTCCGCGAGATCTTCAACGCACACCTCCGGCAGAGCTTCAACAGCATTCCGAGGGAGACTGGGGACATTGAGTCCAAATGGACCATGTTCAGCGTCTCCATTGCCGAAGCTGCTGCATTGAGCTGCGGCCGCAAGGTGGTTGGTGCCTGCCGTGGTGGTAATCCCCGAACCAAATGGTGGACACCAGAGGTGAAGGGAGCCACCAGGCTGAAGAAGGAGTCCTATCGGGCTTGGTTAGCCTGTGGGACTCCGGAGGCAGCCGACAGGTATCGACAGGCCAAGCGGAATGCGGCTCGGGCAGTGGCTGAAGCAAAAACCCGGGTGTGGGAGGAGTTCGGAGAGGCCATGGAAAAAGACTTTCGGGCTGCCTCGAAGAGATTCTGGCAAACCGTCAGGCGTCTCAGGAGGGGAAAGCGGTGCTCTACCTGCACTGTGTATAGTGCTGGCGGAGCGCTGCTGACGTCGACTGAGAAAATTGTCAGGCGGTGGAAGGAATACTTCGAGGACCTCCTTAATCCCACTGACACGTCTTCTGAGGAGGAAGCAGAGTCTGGGGATGAGGGGAATGACCCGCCAATTTCCGGGGGCGAGGTCACTGAGGCAGTTAAACAACTCCTTGGTGGCAGAGCCCCTGGTGTTGATGAGGTCCGCCCCGAGTTCCTGAAGGCTCTGGACGTTGTAGGGCTGTCCTGGTTGACACGCCTCTGCAATGTTGCGTGGAGATCAGGGGCAGTACCTGTGGACTGGCAGACCGGGGTGGTGGTCCCCATCTTCAAGAAAGGGGACCGGAGGGTGTGTTCCAACTACAGGGGGATCACACTCCTCAGCCTCCCTGGGAAAGTCTATGCCAGGGTGCTGGAAAGGAGAGTTCGTCCGTTAGTTGAACCTCGGATACAGGAGGAACAATGCGGTTTTCGTCCTGGTCGCGGAACACTGGACCAGCTCTTTATCCTCTCCAGGATACTTGCAAACTCCCATGCTCCAGGGTGCATGGGAGTTTGCCCAACCAGTCTACATGTGTTTTGTGGACTTGGAGAAGGCATTCGACCGTGTCCCTCGGGGTGTCCTGTGGGAGGTGTTGCGGGAATATGGGGTGTCTGGCCCATTGCTACGGGCCATTCGATCCCTATACAACCATTGCAAGAGCTTGGTTCGCATTGCCGGCAATAAGTCGGACTCGTTCCCGGTGGGTGATGGGCTCCGCCAGGGCTGCCCTTTGTCTCCGGTTCTGTTCATAATTTTTATGGACAGGATTTCTAGGCGCAGCCAAGTGGCGGAGGCCTTTCGCTTTGGTGGCCTCAGAATCTCATCTCTGATTTTTGCAGATGATGTGGTTCTGTTGGCTTCATCGGGTGAGGGCCTCCAGCTCGCACTGGAGCGGTTCGCAGCCGAGTGTGAAGCAGCGGGAATGAGGATCAGCACCTCCAAATCTGAGGCCATGGTTCTCAACCGGAAAAGGGTGGAGTGCCCACTCCGGGTCGGGGATGAGTTCCTGCCCCAAGTGGAGGAGTTCAAGTATCTCGGGGTCTTGTTCGCGAGTGATGGGAGAAGGGAGCCGGAGATCGACAGACGGATTGGGGCTGCAGCTGCAGTAATGCGGACGCTGCACCGGTCCGTCGTGGTGAAGAGGGAGCTGAGTGTAAAAGCGAAGCTCTCAATTTACCGGTCGATCTACGTCCCTACCCTCACCTATGGCCACGAGCTGTGGGTAGTGACCGAAAGAACGAGATCGCGGATACAAGCGGCAGAAATGAGCTTCCTCCGAAGGGTGGCTGGCCTCTCCCTTAGAGATAGGGTGAGAAGTTCGGCCATCCGGGAGGGGCTCAGAGTAGAGCAGCTGCTGCTCCACATCGAAAGGAGCCAGCTGAGGTGGTTCGGGCATCTGACAAGGATGCCCCCTGGGCGCCTCCTGGGTGAGGTGTTCCAGGCATGTCCCACCGGGAGGAGGCCCCGGGGCAGACCCAGGACACGCTGGAGAGATTATATCTCTCGGCTGGCCTGGGAACGCCTTGGTATTCCCCCGGATAAGCTGGAGGAGGTGGCTGGGGAGAGGGAGGTCTGGGCCTCTTTGCTTAGGCTGCTGCCCCCGCGACCCGGCCCCGGACAAAGCGGATGAAAATGGATGGATGGATGGACAGTACCAAACCGGTACGTTTGAAACGGTGCCGGTGCTTAAACGGTGCTCAAACCGGTGCTTAAAGAATGGAGAACACAAAATTTGTCCAAAAACCTCTCATGTTCAGTTGTCTTTTTGTGAAAAGATAACAATGTTAGCCTTTTCTGCAGCTATAGGGCATATATGGTATCACTCTTGGCTGGAAGCAGTGCTTAAACAATGGAAAAAAACCCAACTTTGTCCAAAAACCTCTCATGTTTAGCTGTTTCCCAGTTTTTCTTTGGTCATTTCAGCCTTTTTGGCCAGGGTGAAGGGAGTATCTGCCATCAAACAAGAAGACAGCCGCATGTAACTACGACGGTGTTTGCTAGTTCACCTTACATGCTTTAATGTAATAACGTGGTTAGCCTACTCAACGTAAATTACACACAAACAACATTAAGCTACTCACGCAGAGAAGAACGGCTGCTGCTGCCATCGTCATCCGTCATCATTTCTGCTACACTGGCAGGGCTAGGGGCCAGGACTCTTCTCTTCGGGTTTTGGGGGGATGTTGCTAACTCCGGGCCCGATAACAGGCACCACACCTGCAGTAGATGTGCTCAGTGTGAGGTCTCACAGCAGTCTATCAAATACGGTGCATTTCTCGGCTTTTAAAAAAACGCTATGCGTCGCCATGTGTTTCATCGGATTTGAGGTGTTACCTCCTTTGCACACCTGGGCCTGCCTACTATCCTCGGAAATGTAAAATGATTGGCTAGAATCTAAAGTGTATCACATCTCAGGAAAAAAAAAAGCACTGAAATGAAGCACTGAAATGAAGCACCGAAATGTGCGCTGCTTTCCGGTCTGGTTACTACCGTTTATGTCAGAACCGGTGCCATCATGGCACCGGATACCGGTACCCATCCCTACTGGTAACAGGTATTATCACTGAGTGGAAACCCTAAAAGCTAGATGAGTTCAGCCCAGTAGATACTATTGGGGAAGAGGTTTGTTACCTGTGTTAATAGGAAACTTTTGAATTCCACACAGTGTTACAATAAAAAAAAGTTTTGTTGTTTTTCTCTTCAGTATTTCAAAGTCATTCCAGTCTGCGTTCAATACAGCAGCTTCTGCTCAGGCTGCCACTCTATAAGCTTTCCTCGCTCAGGAGGCCCCTGCTGACTAAACTTTGGATGACTTTCAAGTCCCCCCCCCCCCCACACACCATTGTTACGCCTCTGTCTTTCCTTCAGATGTCCTTTTCTCGCCACAATCAACTTGCATGCTCTCAACTGTGAGAGGAAAACAAGCACAGAAGAACCACAAACTGGGAAGTACTGTCAAAGGAACAATTTGCACAACACAAAAGCTTTTGTTGAAAGTCCTTTGAGTGGGAGACAGGTGGTCACTGTGGGAATAACTTGGCTTTCTCTTTGAAAAACTATAGGGACAGGAGTGTCGAGTACTGACTAGACACGGGAACAAGAGGATTTGTGTTAAAGCATTCAGCACATAACACAGCACATTCTGTTCCTCGTCATTATATCCTTGTCTTGTAAATTCTCACAAAGCACATAAAATATTCCTTGTCTTTATTTTTTCATTAGTTGCAGGTATGGCACAAAAAAAAAAAAAGGATGATAAATCCAAAGAAATACAGTGGAGGAAAAAAAGTAAAAGAAGCCTGATCATATATAAATATAGAGCACAAAACAGAGAAGAGTGACAGGTCATCATTACAGGGTGTTGGCACAGAACAAGATAAATAACATCACTGAAACACAGCCTTCTCAACAACCTTGATATTACAGCATCAAATTTCATTATTTCCCGGGGTCTTTCCAAGAATGAAGTTGGGGGTGGGGGTGGCTTTCAGTGCTGGCAAACGTCTTCATTTTGTCACCTGCATGCAGTCAGCTTCACCGATGGTAAATAACCAGAGCCTGCGAGTGCTTTGCTTCAGCTTGGTTTGTGATTTCTGATCAGAACGGAAAGGAGAGGAAAGCCATCGACAGGCAGCCCGATTCACTCCAATAAAGGGGAAAGTTGGTGCCAAAAGGTGGCAGCTTTCCCGCTGGTAACGTTGACACACTGAGGAGCCGTGCCATCAAATAGTGACATCCCGCTTCTTTCCTGTAAGAGTAAAATGAAATCTTTGAAATGTGTCTGCCTTGTCCAGTTATTTAGCGAGGCTGCTGTTGAGAAATCACTCATGACTGCCAAAATCAGACAGCATGGAAGCTACTGCAGTAAGGTAGACATTTTACTATAAAAAAATACACACACAGAAAACTGGGTAGTACGTTTCAAGTTTAAGGTGACGGACATTTAGCTCCTCTTTGAGTCTGTTAAACTAATATTTATCTGAATGCCAAAAAACCTCTGCGTCTGCCAATTTTGCCAGTACTGGTTGAGCCTTACTGCAGTACCAACCCCCCCCCCCCCCATTGGCACCCATTCTCTTTGCTGAATCAGTACCAAGAAAGCAGGGTTGTGTGTATAGTGATAATTAGGGCTAACAGCTGCAATTATATCGTGCTAGTGCAACTGAATAATTGTTTTTCTTTAGGGGAGCTAATAGCACAATGAATGGCACGATGTGACAAAGCCCTTCTTAGGTTGAACAGAAAATGAGAACATTTCCACTCAGAGAGAAATGTTGGCACTGTTCCTTTTAGAAACCCTCAAAGCACCAGGTGATAAGTGGTTAACTACAAGGTAAGATTAACAATTTTCTAGGCGTTTATAGCCACAATTTAGAAGGCAAAATTAAAAATTATACGCGAATGTCTAAAATATTTAAAAAAGAAACTTTGGGATCAAATGAGAGTTGGAAACTAGTTTAGCTGCATAACTGAACAGGACTCCATTCTTTAACCTAGGATCTTTTCGCACAAGTAGTATATTGCGAGGTATGCACTTTCTGGGAATTAAGGCAATTCTTTGTTATAAATCACATATTGTCACATAGCAACGAGTCATGGTTCTATTCACATGGATAAACTTTAATCAAATTTAGCAAAGAACTGAGAAATTGTTTTAACATATTGCCAGCAATTGTGTTCAATCTGTGGCCTGCACAATCTGTGACAGACCACAACCTTAAATGCTACAGTACCTCCATTTCAGTGGTATTAATGCTTACTGGGTACATTCATGCACAACTGCATTATTCATTCATGTATTCATCAATGCATAAATGATTTTCTTTGTAAGAACTCAAGATAGAACAGCATTGAAAACTTTGCTTTCTTAATACTGCGAGACACCACCCCAGCTGACATTAGGTCATTGACTGTCCAGTTGAATGAAAGACCGGTATGTATAATTTTTGTTACACAAGGCAAACCAAACGTGTCATCTAATCAGGGAGGAGGGTGAAACTGCAGTCTAAGACAACAAACAGCATCTCTGTAAGATGCACTGCAGCCTGCTCTCCTCTCCCAACAACCAAATGTTTATTGCCTTTTCCATGCAATAAAAACTGACTTGTGATGCTTATTTTACTAGTGTTACAAAAGTAAAAAAAAAGAGAGGCAATTTCTAATGTATGCTGTGACCAACACGACGTAATGCAATGCATTACAGCCGGCCCAAACACCTTATTGGTAACGAGCCGTATTTATCATGACTGCAGGCTTTAGTACTTCAGCTCTGAGCCTCCAACTCCGAGGCTGTTTTCTAGTGGGTTTGATTGCCGCATACTGAAAGGAAAACATAACGCAATCAAAAAACAAACAAAAAAAACCCCCACATAACACCCAAGCTTCAAAAAAGGACCTTGGAGTGAAACTATGTTTCAGTGAGAGGAACGTGAAAATGACTATTTAGAGAAAAGGGGAGTAAAGATAGAAAATTAACTGCAGGTTTTTCATAAAAATGCACCAATGTAGGATTAAGCAGCTGCTGCTGCACACAGAGGGAGATGAATCGGGTTATAAGGGCTTACCTGTAATGTAGGATATAACTATTGAGCAGACAATAAATATAGCAAGCATCACTTCCGGCATGTGGTATGCTTAAGTATTGCATGATTTTTGACTTTTATTATATTGCAGTACCTATGGTATTCCAATTATTGCACATCATGCTACAAAAAAAGGTTTATGACAAAAGTCACTTAAAAACATATGGCACTAATACCGCAACTAATAAAACAGCTGGAACAAACAGCTAATGTCATGGGTCCGGATACAGCGATAAATAACAAAACACTTGGCAAATGCAGTCACGTTAAGCTGCAGCACCTAAACTAATCTTGAAACAACTCATTTCCCCTTCTTCACACCTTCTGCCAACACAGACGCTTCTTATCATCAAAATAAAGTCGGTAAACACTCTACACTAAGAAAGTGTCACACAACACTGTTTACATGTTCAAAACTGTTAATCCCCCCCCCTCAATTGTACTTGGAGGACTTTTATCAAGGAAGAGAGCACAGCTGAGTGTGAGCTACTCACTAGACTTACGTCCCTCAAAGGGCAGACACACGCACAAAGGGTGTGTGTGTCTGCACAGAAATGGAAATCAAAAGCACAGCGAGAACTGCGAGAGCATGGAAATAAACAATGATCCTTTTGGCAGTATAATTTCCGCCACTATTCGCCAGCCTTTTCTCAACCCGAGTGAATTTTTTTAATTTGCATGAATGTACCCAATATGCATAAAAAATGAAATATATTTATATATATAATGCACCATGAAACAAAAACAGAAATGAGGTCTGCCACTCGTAAATCTAATATACACAAAGAAGATAAACAGGAGTTTTGCATACTTTTGGTTGTTATTTTAAAGCAATAATTTGACATTTTAGGAGGAAAACAAAAAAAACCAAAAACATTTTTTGACCAGAGGAGATTAAATTTTTTTTTCATTTACTATGAACAGAGCACCAGCCAGTTAGCAGAGCACAATGGCTGGACACAGGAGAAAAGAGGAAGCCTGGCTCTATCCAAAGATTACAAAACATGACTGCCAGCACTTCAGCTTGCTAATTACCTCATTAAATCTCTTGTTTAATGCCAAGTCTAAATACAACAGTTGGTGGTCTTACAGTGATGGGTTGGCCTATTTGGGAGCTTTGATGGCCAATGACTTCCTGTTGTTTCGACTCATTGTTTTAACATGATTTTTTTAGCAATTACGGAAACATGATATGCCATGATGAACTTCAGAGGTGCTGGTTGATTGCTTTAGTTACCCGTGCACAGATCCAGCTTACCTGATTTCCCTTATTAGGTCACACTCTGCAAGCCTGTTTCCCAAAATGCCAAATTGTTCCTTTAAACCTTTGAGTAATCTGTCAGTATATCGTATTCTTCTCATTTGCTGAGCTTTTGTTCTCACTGTGAATCGACCAGGTACTCCAGGATGTAAAAGGAACAGTCACCAGCACATCTTGAACTCATATCCATACTTAATAACAGTGACGACTTGAACGGGGCACTTTGGCACTTGTCATTACCTACTATATCACCGGAGGATATAGCAACTAGCTAATGGAGATTGTATCTGAAATTATATTATTTGGAAACTGTCAAAGTCTGTGTCAAAGTCAGACATACTTGATGTTCTTGATGTGTCCAAAACAACCTATAAAAGTCTGAAAGTTCTCATCATCAAAAGCACACAGAAAACATATGTTTTAGTAAGACAATACACCTAGTAAAGAACTCCCAAGAACTCCATTTACATTCAGTGTGATCCTAAACCTTGAAATGAAAATGTCTGAGATTTAAAAAAAAAAAAAACAAGAAGGAGAAGAAGAAAACAAAGAAAACAGGAATGGAGAGCAGATATTATCTGTGATCTCTGTAGTAACATCACACAGATTGTAACAATATTGTTAAGATGCCCTGAAATGCTCATCATTCTGCTCTGTTTTGATTAGCATATTTATCTTCTTTACATGTATCAGTTTCTTATCACACCTATTGTACACAGCTTGATGCTCACGCATGTACACTACCCACTCTGACTAACCCAGGCTTCCACTGAAGAGGCTACATATAGTGAACCACAACACCAAAATGAACCTTTACCCAGTTAATTTGCTTTCTCCGCCGGGTTTCCTTTTTTGTTCTTTAATGCTGTGGTTGCACTTTAAATAAGAAGATACCGAGTTTTTTAAAAAACCCCAAAACAAAGTTCAATTTTCAGTTTTGTTGCAGAGAGCGGAAAAGCCTGAATTTGTGGGAGTAGGTCACATATGTGCGAGAGAAATATAAAATGGATTTTAATATGCTGAACTGTATGTTGTGCTTCCTGTACTCCAACATAAACATATATCATAAACCTTTGAATAGAGCTTCTTTAACATTTACAAGTTATACATTTACCAAATTGGTTTGCTTCTTTTGCTTCCACCAGCTTTGATATTTCAGCAAATGCAAAGGGAGACAACAAGAAGTAAAAGGAAGTTAAGTCATCTTTAACAGAAAAAAATGAAAATAAATAAAATAAGAAACAAGACACAAGTCCTCAAAAACGTTTGTCATAACCAACAATGAACGGAATTTTTCATTTTCTTATTTTCTCTTTTTTACAATACATGTTTTTTTTTTTAAAAACCCCGCTGGTTAAGGTTATGGTCTCAGGTAGATCTTCCACAGTCAATCTTCACAGTTTGTGTAAAAGCAGAGAAACATTCTCGCTAGAGTAATAAAATATCATGACTATTATTATGGTCATTATTATCTTTTATTCTCGTATTGTTCCATAGAAATGGTGGAGGATAGGGGTGAGGCGTGTCACCCTAATGAAGCGCCTGCAGTCCCAAAGTTCCTGCTCTCCTCCCTGTACAACGCAATGTTTTATTCAGCAGTTGTTCTTTTGTTTTGTTAAAAAAAACTTGCCCGCAGGGGAGGAGAACTGTGGGAATGGAGAGTGGGGTAGTCATTCGGTGAAGTGTCTTTATCCTCCTCTATGATCTTAAACTGTTTTCCTGCACAAGACAACCCCCCCCCCCCCCCCCAAAACCTCCCCCCCACAAAAACAGAACAAACAAGGAAATAACAAAAAAGGATCCAGAGCCTCACTTTGACCGTTGCCACTCTTTTTTCTTTTTCGTAATCCAAATTGTTTCCAAACCTGTGCTCAGGGTCTGCCAGCACTGCCTGGTTGGCTGCCCTCACATGAAACTGTGCATAGGCATAGGCTTAAGTGCATGCACACACAAAAACGCGCGCTGATACTCGCGGGCGACTGCTCCGTCGGGAGTAAAATCCGGACGCGGCACAACCCCCTCTCTCGATCTTGAACGCGCCTTGCCCTCCCATCAGCACTTGTGGGGCAAAAGAAACATGTAGAAAATAGCCCATCAGAGGAAACATGAACAGAGACTTGTTTGATGTCGATTAACACCCAGGCTCACGATTCGGTTTGTAATCTGAAGGCACTTTGTTTCATGGCAGAAAGTAAAGTGGCTTCTGTTCCACAGGCAGACCGCTGACTGAATATTCGAGTGGGGCCTCGCTAATCGGACCTTCCTCTACTCTCTGCCTGTTTTTCCTCTCCCTCCTCTGCTTTGTCTCCTTCTCATTTTTAAGCTCGAACGTCTCTCTGCCTTCCAGTCCACCTGTCTACACCTCTGCTGAGCCTTCTGCTCTTATTGTTCTGCCACCATACCGTCAGTTGGCCACTTGGACTCGTGAGCACAGTGTTAAAAGATACGTAGGCAGCTACAGGGGAGTAAGCAGACAGAACTAAATGTTGTCGGAGTCCTTGTCTTTCTACAGTACAGCACCGAGCAGATAAAGAAATGCCAAAGAATGACACGAGGCTGGGCTAAAGTGAAAAACAAGTGTCGGGGATTGGCATCTGGTGCAAGAAAATGGAGATAAAGATACACAGAGAAAGGTCTGATTGAATGTATTGATAAGCAGGGAAATGTTACTTCATATTCAAAAAGTCAGCAGTGTCTGTATTTCCTTCCGTCGTCGAAGGAAGCTTTCCGGCGCCTCATGAAATGGTTCTTGTGCTTTACAAACTACCCTCCCACGATGCTTGTGATCTCCTCCGCCGGTCCGGGCTCATTCGTCGCCGACCTGCCTTTGTGCTCGTAAAGACGTCCAGAGTTCTGCGTCAGCGGGTGTTTTTCTGTAAAAGAGGTCTCTTTAAAAAAAATGTAGCGCATCTTCTTTATTTACTTTTTGTGTAACTTTTTAATCACTTATTTTTTCTCTCTTGCTCATTTAATAACTGCGGCCTTTCTGTGGTCTGCAGTCCATGGGGGGACCCCGCTGCTTTCAGGATGCATGAATCTTTGGTGATTGGATGTTGAGGGTACAGCTCACAGACGGCGGCTCTGAATATTCGCCTCTGAGATGATGGAGAAATGGGTCACCTTTGACCTTCCAGGAGGGTCAGCACCAAGGTGACACATAGCAGCCATATATGGCAGGATGTGGACAGAGCCTTGGCGCTGAGATCTAAATGGGGGGGGGGGGGAGAGAAATAAGCAAACATTTCAATACAAACATGGGAAGATAAGTGGTGAAGGGAATACTGATTTTATTACTCATACTATTTAATATGGCTTTATCCATCTGTAGCATGCTGATTCACTTCAGAAATATGTTGAGTGTGTTGAATACTAAAGCTCTTCCATTTAGCCAAATACAAGACTATGCATACAGAAATATTACTAACTCAGCAGTCATGAAAGAGCTATAACATCATGATTATCCCTGTGGCTTTCACTATCTTTTAATGAGCTTTTAACTAGTAAATAATGGGCTGTTACCAGCAAAGAGCTCTGCTGCTTAAAGCTAATGAGTTGCTTGGTAACCACAACAATTGGTCAGTTCAGCTTAAAGATCTGAAGATTCGGTGTGCAGACGTAAAAGTCAAATTAATGCTCTTATCTAACATCTGTGCATGAGGCTGCAGTGCTCAGCATTGTGTTTGTGCGATGTTTTTGTTCTGTTTCTGTTCTGGGCTTTAGGTTAAATGGTGATATTAAATTCACTACATACAGCTGAGGTCAGAAGTTTAAATACACTCACCATGGGGATGAATGTCATGGTAATTATGGGCTTTTAATGATTTCTTTAAAATGATTAGACAGCATACATCTTTAATTACTGAAAAACAAGAACTGGATGCACAAGTTTTAAATGATTTTGAATTTTCTCTAATCTACACAGGGTCCAAATTATATATACACATACGTAGACCACCACTTTGGACTAGCAATTTGCACTTTGGTGAGACACTTCATTAGACAGCAACAAGCTTCCAGCGTGATTCTGGTTGGATATCTGAGCGTTCTTCTTGGCGGGATTTGCAAGATCCTTTTAAATTGTGTGGTTTCCTGGCACAGTCCTGGCTTTTAAGCATAATCTACATTCAAGAAGTTTGATGTTAGCCTGCTTTATCCATTCCAAAACCAATTTTGATATGTGTTTAGGACCATTTGGAGGTAGTTTATTATTTTATCAACTTAGTGCAGTTTCCACTTCATGGCGGGCTTGAGCATTGGTGGTTCCTGGGTTGTTCGTTAACATCCTAACCAATTTCCTATCATCTCAGAATCACACTTTGGGTCTTGTACTTATGTATAATTGTTCAAACTGATTATGCGCAGTTGTTTGGAAAGGGCCCATTAAGCTTCTGAAATAGCCTTTCCAAAACCCCGACCTCAACACTAGTCAAAATTTGAGGACTATGCTTAAAAGCGAGGTCTGTGCCCACAAACCAACTAATTTAAATGAACTCTACTAATTATGCTAAAATAGGTGGTCAAATATCCAAGCAGAATTATACCAGAAGCTTGTTGATGGCTTCTAAAAGTGTTTGGTCGAGGTGCAACGTGGCAAGGGACAAGAAGCCCCAAATTAAAAGCCCCAAATTAAAATTACATTCATGTGTATGTAAACTCCTAACCACAAATGAAGATGACTGTGAGGGATTCAGTACTATCACAGGTGTATCCCATGTCTTTCCTAAAGTAAGCTGGGTGGCTCCAGAACACCCTGCCCACAATAGCTGGATAAATGGTAAAGCTGGATCTCCTGCTGTGCAAGAAAGCAAATATACGTTTTCTCCCATATGTTTGCTACTAACTTCTTTGAACAAATCCTAAAACAGACACAATGTAGCATTTTTCTTTCTGAGCTGGAAAATCAGTCAGAAGTCATCTCTCATCATTCCTCACGACATCTTGCTCAGTTTCCCCCTCTCACATCACGCCGAATCATGTAAGATTCATTGCGTGAGATTGAATTGCATAATTCATAACATTACTCTGTCCTCAGCCCGGGCGACTACTCCTTTACTTCCAAAATGAATTAATGCTGTCGCTTTGAACCATAATGCACCCAAATGAAAAATAACCTATACAATAACAAACTCGCAGCAACAAAAACAATGCATCTTGCGGACCGAGATCACTGTCTCTGATTGCCGTTAGATGGGCAGTTATTTTCCACCACGGACGTGAAAAATGAAAACAGATTATCTTGATTCATTTATGGCATGTTAAAGAGATGTCTAAGTCTGAACGGCTTTTGGAAATAATTCCTGCAGAATAAATAACGGGAATTAAATCAAGGAAACTGTATTTGTCTGCCAACCAATAATGCCCTGTCAATTGCAGGCCATTTTCCGTGTCCTGTTTTCTGTTTTTTACCTTCTGTTTGTTCCAGCAGCGCAATTACAGTACTCCACTCAGCCAGCGCGGCTATCATTCATGTGATTACACACCCTGTTGCCATGGCAACCATGCTTTCCCCATGAGATGGTCGTTTTATGCTGCCAGCTGTCTAAGATTAGATCCTCTCTCATAAATCTGAACCTTGTCCGGTGAGGTAGAGAGAGAGTACCTGGGACTTAGATAAGAGGGACAGAGGAGAGGATGGAGGAGGCGGATGCGTGGTGCTACTCACTGGGCGGCGGGTCTCGACACTCCCCTTCCTCCAGCGTGATATCATCAATAGCAATGTCTCCTTCAATGCCTGGTCCCCGAATCCCTTGAAGTACGACCTACAGAGAGTAGCACAAGTCATTATATTGAATCTTGAGAGACCAAAAAACCAACAAAAATAAAGAACAGGAAAAAAAGGGAAATTTGAACTGCAGTAAGATAAAGACTGAGTCAGTGCACAGTGTAATTTAGCTAAATTACACCTGGGAAAAAAACCCTTAAAAAACACAACAGCAGGTGGCAAGTATTTGCTTATAATGTCACAAAATTTAAAACCAAGACTGTTGGAAGCTGCAACTAAAGTTACCTATTTTACAACTAAAGCTGTAAAAATGATGGAAGTTCTGCAGCTTTCCATCATCCACTCACAAAGTTCAGGCTTCCTGATGGAAATGAGCGTCATACCAGACATTTTGTGGGAATGCCGGCTACTTCTCACAGCTACATCAGTGTTTAGCCCTCAGGGAAACCAATACCACACAAACACAGGCAAAGAAGAAAATAGAGGGCACCGAGGGAAACGCTACTGCATATTGAATGAAAGTTTTTTAGGCTCACCTGGAAAGACGATGTTGGGTGGATGCTTACTTTGGCCTGCTTCCAGCGGTCACCTTGATTGCCACTTAGCGACCACACGAGGCCTTCTGAAGCCGTTTGACCCTTTTGCTTTAGGAATGCATTTAGCGTTCCTGCATTGAGGAGAGAGACAGTTGGACTGTTGCCAAAACATTTTCTAATGGCTCAAAAGAAAGTATTCATATCTTGGAATTACGACTTAATAATCATTATATGTTTTCATTTTATAGTGCTAACTCCTTTTGTCCTACATTTAAACTACTTCCTCTATATTATGCCCCAAATGACAACTCACTATTATTTAATTTAAGTAGGTCATTAGAAATTAAGGTAACTGGTCGATTGTAGCCACCTCTCAGCAGTACATGAAATCCATGTGAGGGGACAATTAGGGTGTGCAAGTGGAGGGTGAATCCCATATGTTTATGTTGGAGTAACAAATATATGTATGCTTTTGCAGAGACATTCGATAGGGTATACGTTCTGCAAAGTTTAAAATTTAAGGAGCAGCAGGCAGAAAAGAAATGGAAAAAAATAGAAAAATAGCAGAATTCCAAAAACAGAGAGCCGTCTTCCAAGAGCTGCCCTTCTTTAAGCCACAGTTACAGGTAAGTACATCTGCTTTAAATACCTTTTCAACTTTATATTGACTATTGAATTCTTCATTTTCACCAGGTGACAGTCCTTTGTTGGACATATTACCACACTTGGTTTTACCGTGCTATGCAGCCTTTTTTAAACCCAATATCACGGCAAAGCGTTGAATGGACACGGTGGACCGGCATGTCTATTACACGTTTTGCCAGGATACTGGGTTGCTTTTTCTGCTCCTTACAGTGCTTTATTGTTCTAAAGTGATCTGATATGAAAAGATCCGTTACAAGGCAAAGACTGCTGTCACAGGCTTGATTTTGTAAAGTCTGACACGCTGTCAGGGGTTCAAGAGTATAGTTCCTTGTAAGATCATTTGAATTACAATATGCCAAAATAGGAACATTTGTCAGCACCAACCACTGTTGTACTTCATGTACAATTCCTTCAAAAAGTAATCAGACATCTTAACGTTTTTATTCATTTTAAAAAGAATAAAATATGCAGTCCACCTGTGATGAACTGATTTGATTGGACATAAAACAATCAAAGGCTCCCAGAAGTCACACTGCATGTGAGAACTAAAACCAAGACATGAGGTCCATGAAGTCTCTGTTGACCTCACAAAGCTGACAATGTTTGGCTGGACAATCAGTTGGTTGACCAGCCAAACTGCAAAGGGTCTTAATCGGGGATGTTCCCAGGAACTGCAGCTAAGTGGTCAAAAGATCTGTGAAGAGATGAGAGAACCAGCCAGTAGGACAACTAACTCAGAAGCAGTGCACAGAGAAGAAGGGAAGAAGTCTTGATTAAAAAGTAAATGAAAGCACTCTTGGAAACTGTCAAATGGCATTTAAAAGACTGAGAATAAAGATGAAATACCCCGTTGCACAATGCTACCATGCAATACCATGGTTCACAGCAGCATCGTGCAATGACAAGCAGACTGCTCTGGGTCAAGGAAAGGATGAAAGCCAGATATCTCAATCAAAACTCTTAAAAAATCTATTTTACAACAAAAAAAAGCTGCTGCCTTTTTTCTAAGTGGGTCTATATTATACACCACCTGACCATGTACATTAAAGAACTCCGTAGTAATCTGTTCCAGATTAATCCCAAATAAAATTGGGCTTCTGATCTAATATTCACCTGTGTATCCCGCATTTCAGATTTATGTATTCTTCTGAATACGAAGCAGAGCCAAGCAGTAGCAAAGGTTAAACTCAGGTTATATGAATTGATACATCTATTAAGTGTCTGCATGCAAAGATAAATTATTCTCTCGCTCATGATGGTCCAAATTAATTATCACTAAAGGGCAACGTGTGATGAGAATTTCTCGATAAATGGAAATACTTTCCCTCTAGAGGGCAGTTCTTCTGAGTTTATCATTAGTTTCAAACTATTTCTGCCAAGTTTAGTTTTCTTTTTCAGCTCAGCTGGATTTCCACTAAAGCTACAGAAAATAATCCACTGAGTGTCACTGCCAGCTCTATATTACAAAACACAACATGACAGATCTATTTCAGCAGAATTCCTATATCAGTTAACAATAACACAGATGTACTGGGTCTTACTGAGACAGAACAGACTATATACCAAGTCTGCATTAAAGACTACCCTCAGTGAGGTCTCTTGTCTGGCCCCAGGCTTTGATATAAAACTGTCAGATGATGACACTGAGTGCAACCACTTTTCCCTCCTTTACAAACATACCAATTGTGTGTGTGTGTGTGTGTGTGTGTGTGTGTGTGTGTGTGTGTGTGTGTTTGTGGTATTTCTAATTTGCCATGCTGGAACAGGGAGTGCATGTATGAGAGAGAACATCATCTTTTTTGCAGTGGGCTAACAGGAGCAGCATCCAAAGACTCAAATCAGGTTAGCACTGACACCACAGCAAAGCTCAGTGCGAGCAGTGCTCTGAAGTCAAGTGGATTTCACAAATATGGGAAGCAGCACCTTTGCGTTGACTCAACCAGTGAGGCAAACTTTCATTTGATGCATCTTTGCTTCAGCTAGATGCCTCATTACTGGTAAGCCCCCACCCTGGATAGGTAAAAAAAAAGAAGAAGAGGGAAAGCTACGCTGTTCACACTCTCTCATCAGCACGGTATACACTCCCCCCCCCGACAGCACAATCTCCATTGAGAGATGAGCTCTTGTACAGAACATGACCCGCGGTTTCATCTCCTGTGGAAGTGTTTAGGATGTAGGAGGATTCTTGCTGAGCTAACTGGCTTACATTTTCTTTGAACTTATAGCGATGTAGGTGGTTATGTCAGTGTCATCACATCCTGAGCAAAGGCATATGCTGTATATTCTTTGGAGTACTTTTTTTTTTTTTTTTAAAGGAATACCTTTGGCAGACACTTGTGAAATTTAAAAAGATCTGAGAAGAGAAAGATGTGAGTCTGGTGAACAGTGAAGAACAGCTCCTGGAAATTTTTGCAATTATGCAGTGAGGATGGTAGAGAGGTGGATTGAGGTGCTGTACCACCCTCCTTGCTAATGAAAAGATGACTCAGTTGCTTCTCAGAAGGTCAGGCTTAACGCGCGCTTGGTTGGTGTGCTTTGCTCGAGACTTAATCCTATAAACAAATGCGACATGGCCTCCAAAGGCAAACTTTGATGTGCGCTTCAGTAATTAAGTGTGACCTTGTCTCAGGTATCCACCCGCTAGCTAACTATGGAGGAGTTTCTTTGAGCCTGAGCCACTGTTCACATCAGTGCGTAGGCATGACTCTTTATCGACTGATTCTGGCCTTCAGGGATACCGTGCCACAGCCTGACTGTGACTCACGTCAACGGCACCGTGCCAAACAGTACCGGAATCTTCAAATTTCAAGATGGAGCTTTGCCTCACCGGCTGGTTTTTTAAGCCACAGCTTTAAGTGCAAAAAAGAAAAAGAAGAAGAAGCTCTCAATTATTTAAAATGCCAAAATTCCCCCAGATAACAGAAAATATGAAATGCATATATTATTTGGGCAATTTGTCATAAGCATTTACTCCTCTGGGAAGAAAATATCACAAACCAACATTCCTGAGCTTGGGGCAAATGTTTCTCACGGACGGAGAGGCAGAATACCAAATGAAGCACCGCCATGGAGGATCTGAGCTGGGTTTCAAGTCCTTGACATTTAGCCCATTCATCATAACACGCCACAGTCTGAGCATGGGCCTCACCACAGACGGGGAGGGCAGGAGAAGAGAGGGTCTGGCTGGCGATCAATTTGAGCAAATTGGAAATGTCACGGCCTACTCAACCTCAGCGGGGAGCCGGAGGAGCTCTCATCTCCCTGCTGAGTCGCCCTCCAACACCTCTACCCTTATATTCTCTCCACCTCCCTCGCCTCCTCCTCTCCAGATGTTTGGTCTGGCCCACCTGCCTAGACACTTCCACTCTAGCTCTCCCCTGAGGACACCCGGAATGGAGCCTAAATTTCAGAGCATATGCAAGCCATGTTATCAAGTCCAGTGTAATACTTAATGACTAACCTCTCTCAGCATGTTTTGCTTAATTAAAGATATTGTTCTCCATGTTTTAGAATTAGCATTTTACAGGCACGGTGCTCATGTTTACGCTTTGTTAGTATCTGCATTTCCTATTTCTGCCTTTCGTCCTGTTATCTCGGCTACCTGTTGCTAATTTATTTTCATGTAAGTCCATTACAGAAATTCCAATTGTTAGCTCCAAACACAAAATGGAAATAAGTTAATGGGATGGATATGCTCCTTAGTCAAAGGTGGATTTGTGGATGTAGATAAAAACTTAAGATTATACAAATAAATTATTTAGTCAGTATGTATAAACTAACCATGAACTAAATCACTCATATAAAGTGTCTCACAATATAATGTAAATAAAAACAGAATGCAATGATTTGCAAATCTAATAAACCCACATCTTTAACAAATCAGATGTTTGAACTGAGAAAATGTGATATTTTAAGAAAAATAATAACTCATTTCGGCAGGTTTTCATTGAAAAAGACATTGCAGCATATGCTACTCTAAAACCAGTGTATATCTTTGGGCATGGTGGCTTTCCAGATGTGCAACTGGCTTTTCCATAGTCCGTAATGCACCCACATACCATCTGAGATAGAGAGTTCTGAACTGATAACAGTCCCTTTACTCTTTAGTCCAGAGCATGCGGTGTCCATGTTCTCCAAAAAGAATTTCAATTTGTCTGACCACAGTATGGCCTTGGTCCATTTAAAAAGAGATTTAAAATTGTGTTTCTGGATCATGTCATCATTTGGCTTCTTCTTAACCTGCATTTGTAGACGGCAAGGTGAGCTGTGCTCACAGAAAATGATTTGTGGAAGTGTTCCTGAGCCCACGCAGAGAGAGCCCAGAGATCAGGGGCATCCAGTGTTGACTTTTAACTGTGTCACTTACACGCAAAATTGCTGAGTGCAAGTGAATCTTTTCTGATATGATGTACTGTGTATGAGATATTTAAAATCTTTGCTATTTTATGTTGAGGAACATTATTCTGAAAGAAACTTTCTGCCCCTCTTTACTTCTGAGAAACGATGCCTCTCTTAGATGCACTTTTTTAAAACACTTTTACATGTTGCTGATGCGTTGCGTTGCTACCTAACCTAACTAGTTGCAAAAAGTTGCTCAAGCTGTTTCTTTTCACTTTTCCAGCCTTTTGTTGACCCCGTCCCAACTTTTTTACGATATGTTGCTGCCATCAAATTCCAAATGGGCTATGTTTTTCATGAAACAGTAAAATGTCTCAGTTTAAACATTTTATATACTCTCTGAATGAATAAAATATGGATTTATGAGATCTGCATTTTTACATTTTACACAGCATTCCAATTAAAATTACCTTTGATATCCATTCGTGAGCTTACAAAAATTGAAAGAAACTATTCACAATGACATTTGTGTCTAACAGTGGTTAAACAAGGAGAGCTCATTGTAGATGTCAGCACTTGAATTTGAGTTCATTTAAGGAGACCCCAAGCTGCCGGGGGGAAATGAGTACTCCCAGTTTGGTTGCGGTTAGCTGCTGGAGATTGCTGGCAGTCGCTGTGAAATCAACTGCTAAAGCCCCAGGCGTGCAGGACTAAAGAGCAGTCAGTGTTGGATTTTGCAGACAAGTCAGTGTGTTCCATGCAAACCGGTAGCTGGTAACCACAGCTGTCTGCTAATGGCTGCAAAAATCACAAGTAGATTTTCAGTGCAGTTCTTTGTGACTGATTTTATCCAGGGAATTTTTGTCTTTGTAACCAGTGGTTACTAGTGGTGTGCAATACTGCATATTTTGGTATCGATCCGATTCCCATTAAATACGTGTCAGTATCGCCGATATTGATAGCGATACTTTTTAATAAATAAGGTGGATGCGTCATTGAATTGCTAAATCTTAATTAATTTTCATGACCTTAAGTGTTTTTATTATTAAATAGTTGAAACCCAGGACATAATTAGGACAAAGTTTATAATTAAATAGAAAATGCTTTATTATTGTGGCTGGTCTGCGATGCCGCTGCAGGTGATATGGACTCACCTGCACCACATCTAAAATCACGCCTCGCTGGCTTAAAACCTGTGCTCTGCTTGTGTTGCTGTTGTTGGTGGTGATGTGTAAGGCTGGCAGCTGGAGAGCTGCAGTTGATGAATGTACTGTTATAGCAACGGTGTGATTATTGTAAGAATAAATGATGTTGCGAAGCATGAAAATGCCACCGGGTCTGTCGTGGTGGTTTAGTTATCAAGTTTTTTTTTTTCAAGAAAAATCTTAAATAAAAAGTGCACACAAATCAGTAAATAAGTTAAAACAAGTACTGCTGAGAAACTATAATACAAAAATTACAATTGAAATTCTAAAGAACTGGTGAAAATATAATATGTAAACAACTTAACAATCCCCAAAGCGTCTAAGTCACGTGACAACGCAAGACTTAAACACAAGGGGGAGCAAAGTGTGCCTGCTCTGCGCTGACACAGGAGCGGCGAGTCGGGCAACCTGGCTGTTTCGTCTTTGCCGAAAGCACAGCATCGCAAACAAGAGCAGAACTTAAAGTAAAGAATCGATCTCACCAGGCTAGTATCGATCCGATACCGATGCCGACTTGGTATCGATACAATCGATATTTGGATTGAGCCGCCCACCACTAGCGGTTACCAGGGGGACCAGTGACTGGTCTCTAGTCCTGTGTCACTGAGGCCTTGATAAAGGGTTGCGTTTTATTACTACTTACAAACTTTACAAAGTCCTGCACTCAGGTCCCTGTCTCAGAGTTTATAACAAAACAGACTTCAAAGGAAACAAAATAGAAGTTGGAGTAAGATATGTGACGCTGAAGAGCCAAGTCAGGTTATTAAAAGGTGAAAAAAGAAGCTGCAGAAGTTGGAGTGTGGAGACCATCAATGTCTTTCTAGGATCCTGAAGTAATTGAAGTCAAATGCTGACTATAAATGTCAAAAAGAGAGGGGAGGTGAGCTGCTGGCCTGTAGCAGTTTCACAGTTTGCTGAATTCCTCTTGAAATTCCTCTCTTGGCATTTTTTACTGTCACTGATTGATTTTTCTTTCTATACTTTATCTATTTTTAAATATCCTTTTTTCTGTACTAAAATATATTTCAGTGAAATACTATTTTTTTAGCTGCCTATCTCTGCGGGTTATTTCCCTCTGGTTTGGTGTCACTAGAATTTCACTTAAATGGCCTGAAACCAAAATGAGAACACATAAATAATGAGTCGAAGACATCAGTTTTAGTTATCTCACATGAAGAACTTGTGTGGTTAAAAAGTTTTATATTTGATATTGAATATGAATATTTTTAGAAGCACAAAGTACGCTGACTGTTTCCTCTGAGATACTGTGCCTACAATTCTGTCATGTTTTTGGTACATGTGCAATCATGTGAAAACATGTTTTTTCCACAGGACTCTATGCAGTCTTGTGAAAAACAAGTACACCCTTACTGTTTTCCACAGGAATCAAGGCAGTACAACGCAGAAAGATGCTGCTAATCAAATGCATTTGATTAAATGAACATTTCGGCAGTTTTCAGGCTTTTAGGTGAGTGTTAACAAAATGTCACAATCTTCCCAGGAGTTGATATCCAAGAGAATCCACCACAAGGTCAGACTGTGCAATGCTCACTCTACAGGCCTCATTTAGCACAATAAACGCTAAAGTTCATGACAATACAATTAGAAAAAGACTAAACAAGTACGGCTTGTTTGGAAGGGCTGCCAGGACAAAGCATCTTCTTTCCTCAAAATAACATGGCTGCAGGCTATAGATTCACAGATTAGCATCTACAAAACAACAACAACAAACAAACAAAAAAGCCCTCAGAAGACTTCTGGAACCAAGTCCATTGAACCAAAGTGGAGATATTTGACCTTACCATCAATGGACTGACCCACGAATCACAATGAATTGAAGCAATGTTATAAAAAGAAAGAGTGGGCTACAATTCTTTCACAACGATGTGAGAGACTGACAACATCATACAGGAAAGATTACTTCAAGTTATTGCTGTTAAAAGTGGTTCTACAAGCTACCGAGTCACAGAGAGCTCTTAGTTTTTCACAGACTGCTCACATGGCTTTGAAAACTCTCATTTTCACATGACTGCAGATCTTGCTGTCATTTAGATTCATTGTTTTTTAATCCTATTCCTTTATCACTTCAGCTCATATGCTAACAGTGCCTGTTTCTCACTGACATGGCTCTGGCTCCTAAACTGGACCATTAAGAATTTTCTGGGCGAATAGACTATTTCCATATTCTGCCCACCGTGATCTTCTTTCCACAAAAATAAGAATTAAGTCATGCAATGAAAAGCAAAGCTGGTTCTGCATCAACACTAGTACCGGTGCCTTAAAAAAGACACAAGATGACCCACGTCCACTGGTGACCTTTTTCGCCTTATAAAGGTGTGTAGTAGCTGATGATAGGGAGTTAGGTTGGGACAGAGAAACCCTGGAGGGCTTCAACAGTGCATAAACTGCTATTTTTGTGCTAGAGCAAAACTCCTAAATGCACTGAGCGTACAAACAGCACACATTCAAAGCAGGAGTGCTTGTGGTTGGCTGATTGGGTCTCTGGTGAAGAGAGTCAGATGTAAGCCACAGAGTGCTCCTTCAGTCGCTCCGCCATCTTCAAATGGGCCATGCAGGGTTGTTATCTACATTGTGAGATGAATGTGAGGGCTAACACCCAGAATCTGTGCGCACCCCTTTGGAAGGAGTGTGTTGCAAAAAGGAGACATCTTTTACTTGAAACATCTGACAGCTACACTTAGAATTTTTTGGAAAGAAAGCGCAAAGCTCCACACCAAACACACCACTGGGAGAAACTCTCAGGAAATGACTGCAATTCTGTTGCTTAGAGGAAAAAGTGCTGCTTTCTTTTTTGTTTGGCCGTGACTACTGCGTTTCCTCTCTCACAAACAAGAAGTCCTTCACAAAAAGAAAGAAAAAACTCCAGTGAAATACACATCTGCTGGACACCAAAACCAAGAACCTCATCATAATTAATGCCAGCGGTATGTCCGACAGATGCTTGATGATGTACTCTTTTAGAAATAAAATTTCATGTGGTGTTGCCTTACTGACTGTGCTTAGTTCCACGAGAATAAGAAAGCAACTCCTTTATACAGCAGAGAACTGCCAAAGCAACTTGAAATCCACTCAAAGCTGGTTTTGCTGCTTTATCAAGCAAAAACGGGGAGCAGTGATAGACTGTAGAATTGTTTAAGAAATTAAGCAGTGGTTTTAAATGAAGGCAATCATTCTTACCTATGTGTTTCCCATACATGTGGTAGAAGAAGCCAAAGCAGTAGGCAGGTGGATTGGTGATACCATAAGGGTTTTTAGGTGCTACGTTGAAAAATGGACTTATAAGCCGTGCTTGGTCTCCTTCCTTGCGCGGTCTTGACGTCTCGATGTACATGTAGAAACCTTGAAATGGATAAAAACACACATGCGGACACCAGAGTTATGAGAACAAAATAAAAGGGGTTCTACATTTTCATAAACTGTGGTCTGATCTTTCAGTGCCTTCTCATCCTCTCGTGTCAAATACTCCCGTTTTATCAGAAGAGACGGCTGTTCTTCGGATTAGATCTTAAACCAATAGGTGTGGTAATACAAACTGCCAAGAGCTGATGGTCTAATTTAAAAAAGCAGAAAAGACTTATTAGAAGTGTGGCAGTGGCTTAAGTCACAGGTTTCACAGCTGTTGCATCTTTCTCATAATTTGTTTTTTTTTTAATTACTTGCTGATTCGTTTTGCCTTTACTCCCTTTCTACCTTTGCTTGGTTAATTTTAGCCATCAAACCTACCCGGCTTCACGAGATTAATGCAGCAGGTTTGAAAAAAAAAAAAAACAGGCAAATAAACTTTAAATATGATTGCACGCATACAAAGATCCATATGTAACATACTGGGAGTTAGATCTGTATGAGAGGAACATAATAGAGCATCTAAATCAAAACTATTGACACAGTGTGACTAAACTAATAACACAGTTTTCATGACTTTACTAAACAAACTCATCATTTATTGGCTGAGTGAATGCTGACCCCAGCCCAGCAGCCAGACCCTGAACTTTAACAGGTAACAAGCAGATGAGCAGTCAGGCTGCTTCTTCCATTTTAAGCTGTTTATATTTAGTTATATATATATAATTATATCTCTATATATTTCTCTGAATACTTATGTTGGCCCCATCAGCAACTTCACTGTCCCTGACTGTGAAATGTCACAAACATTTCTCTTTGAATCCCTGACAAATTGTTTTATCACTGTAAATATTGCGGTAATGACACCTTCCATAATAAAGATAAGGGCCAGAGCTCACTAGTCGCAAAAAACCTGGCACAGATACAGTGAGGTTACATTTATGGTCCCTTGGTCTGACAGTGGTGGACAGCAGCAGTGATGCCTATAAGTCAGACAGCCCTCTGCGTGCGAGCCAAATTATCTGAAGCCAATCTCAGCCCAGCCACAGGCACAGGCAAGGTAGCTTGTGAGCCGCTCCACAGCCCTCCAGCCAAAATCAAATGGAATATCTCCCTCAGCTGAATCTCATATTAGATAATTATGCACAAAAAAATGAATGGGGCTGCTAATGAAATGCTGGACATTTTGAAACCATTAGGTGATTAAAGCCAATGCATTATTTACTGCCTCAGCTGCTGCTGCTGGTACCATAGCACCATAATAGGCACCAACTGTATATTTCACCACAGACAACTTCCATCAAAGGATTCATTAAAAATCCTCTAAAAGACTCTTGCATATCCATTTTTCTTATTTATTCCTTGAATATGCAATACCTGTACATGCAGCTCTCAAGAGCGAATGCTAAACTTACTATGCAGAGTCTAATTTGGGTGCCATGGAAACAGCGACGAGGCTCATTTAGAAGATTATCTTGCAAATAAATGATGATCAAGGATCCTCACTGTTAGTTTGTGCAGCATCAAATATTTGGTGACACAATGAGCACAGCTGAAATCATCTTCTTTGAATTGTCCCATCTTATTTCGTCGTTTTGAAAAGTGACACTTGTTTTTGTGTGTTTGCAAATAAACATATGAAATAATCAAAATGCTATGTGTCGTGCACTGACCGATAATGTGATAATCACATTGCTTCACTGTCCCCTGGGGGCATTTGTGGATTCATTCATTGTGGATGGAGCACATAAGAAACAACAGTGTCCATTTAAATGTGTGCATTCAACATGCTAATTTCTAATACAACAAGCAGGTAGACTTTTTTCAGAGGCTCGCTGACAGCTGGCAAGAATGATCACTAAGGCCTAGACCAGCTGTGGTTTTTACTATTACCACAGATTTTTGCAATATCATTGCTCAGCCGTACATATAAATCACAAGATGAGAAATATTATGAAATTACTTGCCCACTGGTTAGTGAATGTTAAGGTTGGTCACGATTTGTGTTATACTCTGCAATATTTTTATCAATGCATAGAGGTTTTTGCTACAGTGTCCACTGTAATTGTAGCCTGTAACATTTATTCAGAGAAGAGAAACAATGAGTTCTTGGCAAAGACACTCTTATCATACATGATAATGACCCCGATTGCATTACAGCAACGTGGCGATCAATATACATTGTAAGCTCATCTATGATATATCACCACATCTCTATAACTGAAGGTAAAAAATATGCTCCGAATGGACCCAACCCCTCCCAAAAAACAAAACAAAAAACGCATGTATGTATTTACTAGGGTGTTAACTTACCACCATTTTTTCCCTACGATTTTTTTTCTTTTTCAAAGCAACTTAGATCACTTATGTTCACATTGCTCCCTCTTGATATGGAGGAGTAATGACATAATTACTCTGCTAATTGAATTGGTGGGGACAGGGTCACAATGCCTGCATTTTATGTTTTAATAAAACTATCAATATTTCTTTCCACTGCATTGATATTATATCGCAAAAGGAAGCCAATACAATGTACCGCCTCATTGATATTTTGTCTGACCTCTAGGGAGGGCTAACGCACAGGCAGATTGTGCTAAACAACAGGCCATTAAAAACAGCGACGTGCTGTTTTACAGTTTATGTATTTGGGGCCTTTTAAAATGCACCGATTCATCCATTTATTGTGATTATTATCTTTTCCTTGTGTTTTTCAGGAGATAACAAAGACCACTTGGCTTGGGCGATGTGTTAAAAACTTCCAACCAGCCACCCTGAGTGTAACAACTGGCAATAAGGATTGTGCGCACGTGTGTCGATTTCCGGAGTTCTCCCACTCCCAATGAACCATTTCCAGCAAATGCAATCATGGAAGAGTATTTTGAGAAAAAGAATACATAATCACCTAACTGGGATCATTTCGGTTTTGAACCAGACAAAATGGGCAATCTGAATTGTGCTATATAAATAAACTTGCCTTGCCTTAACTCCAATTGATGGGTCATTTCAACTAAAGACAGCTTCACTGACATTTAATCAATGACGTATTTTGTCAAAGAAAAAAAATCATGGAATGTGCGTGATGTGGGACAACTCAACCTGCCAGTTGCAATTACTACACGCCTTGAATATTTCTTTAGAGGTTAATTATTTATCAATTTCTCTCTCAAGGGCAGGCCATCAAATTAGCAAAGTAAGACAATGAGAATCATCTCCTCCATTAATAAAAAAAGAAGTAGACTCAGCCACTAGCTAAAACAAATATGCAATACTTTTACTAGGGATAAGCAATGATTGGCTAGTCGCTGCTTGGACATGTCAAGGGTGGAAGTTTGAGCTCCTTACCTTGCTTGGAGCCACTGTGATCACCACTAGGGCCAGTGTTGGGTGTATACTTGGTGTCGCGGGTGGCTGCACTGTGTCGCGTCCAGTCAAAATCATCATTCTTGTCCTGGGTGAACATGCAGATGGGCTCCTCCTCAAAGCTGCAGTGGAACTCTCCTGGTGAATGGAGAGTGAGAAGTTATAGTACACTGCTATGTCTTGAGTAGTGCGACACCTACTGTATATCTATGACATTTCCTGCGGCATGTGTGCGTGTGTGCATGTGTCTCGGGGGGATACATAGACCAACCCGAGTCCTAATTACATCATGCAATCTGGTGAAAAGAATTTCTATATTAAGATGTGACCTCTCACTGACTGTGAGGGAGGTGCCATTGAATGTGTTTTTCTTTTTTTCTTGACTACGACATGCAGTTCTGTTTTCTACTTAACCAGAGTCTATGAAGACAGAGTGCTCCACTGAAGAAACACCCAAAGGCGGTTTGTGTGTGCGACTATCAGACAGCCCACTACCGAAGCATGATGGATGACATTCAATAAACGCAGCCACAGCACAGTAAATAATTTCAAACTTAATATAAATCTCCTGTTAAAACATAATTTTGTGAGGTTTGGCACAGGTACAGTAGAAAACTTTTATCTGAATCAGGTGAGCCTCTTGTGATTTTGAACAATCCCCGACATCCCCCCTTTTTAACAGGTTTAAAAGAAAAATGGGGTGATTGTTCTCCAATGTTTCATATCCTCTGACCAGTGAGACTTCTTTAAACCTGACAACCGCCTTTTCTACCAGCTTCCATCTTCTCTGTCGTAGGTGTGCAGGTGAAGATATTAAGTCCCCCCACCCGTGACAACAAGTTCAATACAAGTGGAATGACTGAATGAGGGTGGAACGACGTTGTTATTGGTCACATGAAAGGGAATGTATAAGTGAATAGACTGTGATGATGAGTGCAAATCCCCATGCACTCAATTTAATGAAGGGGTAGTGGCTGGATCGACTCTGTCAAAAAGAAGAGAGAAAAAAAAAACCAAACGATGCAAAAAGCACCTGACCAGAGGACTTGGCGGTGCTAAGCGGTGTCCTCAAAGAGATAGCAAAAAACACAGCATTTAGATTCAGGACGCAGGCATGTGCTCTGATAAATATTCATTGATTTATTAAAACGTAGCTGGGAGCAGTTTGGAGTGGTGACCTTGAGAGGAGCGGGATCTGCAGCTTTTACTCAGGTAATGGAGGTAAAACAGACGTAGAGGTGTGGTGTGGGTGGATGGGCCGGGGGATGGAAGAGGGCAGTGATGCTGCGAGGCAGAGAGAGAGCGAGAGAATGAGCTGGAGCGAGAGAAGAAGAGGTGGTGGAGAGGGAAAAGTGCAGCAAGGGGCCGCGTTTGAGGCACTCTTGACTCTTCTCCTCATGAGCATGCAGATTTAAATGGAGGTCTAGCTCCTGGTGCTAGACATTAACGTCCCTATCCGCAGTGAGCTAAACTAAATGTTTTCGCCTCGTGCGCCTCAGAGAGATAGGAGGATTTGGAGGATAGGCAGAGGAAGGAGGCAGGGGGGAAGGGGAGGCATGCAGGTAAGATAGTTTCCTGGAGGGATTTGGATAATGATGTTGGTGATTAGGATGTTTGCTATTATGTTGGCAATGTTTCTGTGAACACCCACCAAAATATATATCTATAAAAATAAATAAACCACGATACAAGGCAGCACACTGCCGCACAGCAAGCAATGATTAAGTCTGGATTCTCAAGGCATGAATAATGTGAATTTGTAAAGTTTCAACAATGAAACAATGCGTCATAAATGAAGCTAAACATTAAAGAATATAAACAGCTATGGCACAAATGCATGCATAATTAATGCTCACAGAGCACAGAAGGTGCAAATAAACTCATGCGCCCAGAAACACACACACCCACACACACACACAGATACACCAAACGACATCCAACATCTCATGCAAACGCCGTGTCCAAAATGCACAATGTCAAATATCCTGACGCAAGCCTACCCTTTTCTAAAGGCAAGCCTTGCTCAATCATTGCTCATTTACTCCTGTTTTAGAGTCGTTTAAAAACATCTTCCAGTTCAATACTGATTATTTAAGTCGGCTCTCTATAGACGAGACAGTTACTTGGAGTATCCCCACTGTTTTCACAGCCGGTGTTGTGTCAGAAGGAGCACTCTGTCTGATGAGACATGCTAAGTGAGGTGCACATTACTTACTCAGGTGAGGGTTGATGGGAGCTGTGGAAGAGAAAGGCCAGGGATAATCGTTAGTACAAAAAATCTTAGCAGCCTGTCATTACATGAAACACTTATTAAGAGAAAATGTGCATGGAGGCACACGCCGACGTAAAAGAGGTCAACCTGTTGCACCTTCAGACTCTGTGTGGCTGCCTTGTGAGCTCTGCTATTCAGCAAGTAGCAGAGTATTACACAGGCATATATTAACCTTTTGTGAGCAACAAGGAACATATTATGTAAAGATATAGCAGAGAAATAAGAGCTTCAGTAAAAGTGGGACTCGTCTGTCTGTCTGTCTGTCTGTGTAGCCTCTGCTTTGCAGTGAGACAGAAACACACAGTGAAAGTGCTTACTAAACATTTCTGACCCATTTGTCATACAGAGCTAGCATGGTCTAACAGCCATGGCAAGACAGGTTTCTTTCTGGAGTGTGTGACCGCAGAAACAGAACACTGTTTGCAAAGTATCTGTGCTTCATCTCTGTAAAGCACTTTTGCCTTCTCACTGTAAAAACACGAAGGAAACAGACGGCACCAATCAACTCCCGCACTCAGAACAATGATTATTGAGCAGACACAAAGAGAGATGTCTGGGATTTGAAGTGGAAAAGGTGACAGCATTTATTCGCAGTCTGTTATCTAATGTAAAAGAGTGAGGGATTAGGAAGACCAGCCTGACCACATTAATAAGCTTATAGCGCAACTGCTTATCATTACTGCCATTTACTGGCTTTGCTGATGTTCTTGTCCAAGGTGACTTCCATTTAGAACACTAAGCCTATTTTATCCTTCCATTTAGGAGCCAATAAATCACAAAAATGAGTAATAATCACAAGTGTGTCTGCTAATCAGTTTCCTGCAACTTATATCCTGTCTTTTCAAACCCATCATTATGAAAACGCTAACGGAAATACACCGAGGACTTCTTTTGCATTCTGTCCACCTAACCACAGTTCAATGCTTCCCTCATTGATAATTTAAGAGGCTACTGCCGCAGCAAACACATAAAGGTCAAGGGTATCACACAGAGTTGCAGCGAGCCAGTTAAGTCGGCACTTCACTTTTTGCAGAGTAAATACCATTTAACCTGTCAAGAAGATTCATGGGCATTTTCATGATCGATTGCTGACCGGCTGAATAGATGCGATACATCAGCTTTACTACAAAACTATGTTGCTGGGTGATTTATGAAACCTTGCTGTTCATGGAGGGAATTGATTTTAATCCAACCAATTAAAGTGAGTAATAACAAATCATTCCTACAAAGGAAAACATGTAGTGAGAGTGGCGAAGTACAGTGGCGCTGATGAAACTGCTGTTTTTAAAAGCTCAAGTTACATAAAAAGGAGGGATTTCTGTTTATTGTTGTGTAACTCGTGGAAATGTATGTTTGCTCGGGGATAAAAGGGGAGATAGACAAAGACACATGCCGTGAAGCAACTAAAATTGCATTTTCAGCGCACACCTTCCTTGAAAACGCTTTAAGAATCTTTTATGTGACTGTGAAAATACTCGCCGCCCGACAGTCACTGCTTCCCACTGAATCTACAGTGGACTGCACAGAGCAGCACAGACTGCAGAGGGGGAGGAAATCATCCCGGCTGTTGCAGAGAAAATGTTTTAAATGACAACTTACAGCCTCGAGCCTGCGAAACGGATGCTGAGGTTTCCGACAAAACTCTATTCTTTCAGGCCCCCTCCTGCTCGCCGGCTCTCTCCATCTCAATGTCCCATTTCCTGTAACTCTCCCTCCCTCCCTCCCAAATCCCTCTTTCTTCCGATACTGTGGTTATGAAAATGTATTTCGTTGTCTGCATTTTTTTTTTTACCTGCAGCTTCCCTCGACTGACTCACTACGCCTTAATCCAATCCAAAAGAGTGTGTCTGCTCAAGCAGTGTCTCCATACACACTAAGGAAATCAAGCTGTGCACAGAGAAGGCCCAGAGGCTACTTTTACGACTGTTTTGCATGCAAACACTCTCTCCAGATCACACTTGCATAAAACAGATAATTTTACTTCCAGTATAGATGACTATATTGGATATGGGAAAACAAACAAGCATTAAAATAAACTGCGACAGAGCTCAGCTGTTGACTCGAGCGTTTTAAATGAAGCACTTTTTTTAAAGAAACGTTGCCGCCTTGTCTGTAACTGTGTCTGAACTCCTGAAAACAAGTAGCAGACTTCAATTGCCCTTCTTCAAATGCGCTATGCCGTTAAAGCAGAGATGTGCAAAACCCTCGAGCTCACTGCAAAGGCTTTAAAAAATATCCCAGATTTTCTTCTTAATGCTGCAGCACCCTGCTTTTCCCCCCATAGCTAAAAAGCCTCAAATAATGATTGAGGATGAAATGTAATTTTGATAGTTGTCAAGATAAAAACTCCCAGTGATCACACAGTGGAGTGAAGAGCGGATTTTTCTTTTCTTTTTTTTCTTTCAAACTTCTGTTATTAGAGCACATATTAGGTGCATGTCTGCCTGAATCCTGGTTTATACTTTTCCAGCTGAGAGGACAAAACAAGCTGCATGCTTGATGCATGAATGCCTTCCATCCAAATTGCCTAATTTTGATTGAAACACAAAGTGAGCTCATTGACCGCCAAAGGACATTGGTCCATGGAGGCTGTTCCGGATACAATCACTGACTTCATCTTGGCAGGATTCCCTGCCCACTGGCCTGCGGCTACATTACAAAGCAGCAGACAATTCCAAGGCTCCAGCCAAGTGTCCTCATAGACAACAGTGGCATGCCTGGTTTTATCCTTTCTTTTTTCACTGACCTCATATAATCCACACACTCCCACATTCCCATCAATCATATTTAGGGGTTATGGGTGCGTGCCATGATGTTCTGAGAAGGCCCTGTGTTGGCTCCACAGCTGCCCAACCATCAGCTGGAATAATGACAGTGTGGGTAAATGTAGTTCAGCAATCTTTCCCTCGTGTCTCCGTGACCAAAATAACAAGAGCGACATCACACCATTGTGTCCTTTTTTACAAAAGCCTACTGAGGATGCACTGCTCTGCACAAGTCCTGCAGTAACACACATGGACACACCCGAGCCATGCTGAGCCCCGTGCAAGGCTGTTCTTTCATTAGCGCAGAGGTGGGACCAAGTCATTGTTTTGCAAGTCTCAAGTAAGTCTCAAGTCTTTATCCTCAAGTCTCAAGTCAAGTCTCAAGTAATGTCAGGCAAGTCAGAGTCGAGTCTCAAGTCACTGGTGTAAAAGTCCGAGTCAAGTCACAAGTCTGAAACTTTGAATTTCAAGTCCTTTCGAGTCTTTAAAAAAAAAAAAGAAAAAATAATGTTGCAGTTATGCTAAATGTAAATATTAGACCATGTAATTTTAAAATCTGTGTTTTTCTCAACACATGACAAAATAGTGAACTTAGAAAATATACACAAATTGTGAAATTGCACCTCTTTAAAATGCAGCTCAATTAAACTTAGCTCCTAGAATAATTTTCACCGACAGTTCTGAGATAAGCTGCATGTTATTCTTGGATGCGGTTGTAGGACCAGCTTTAAAATCGCATGATAAAAATATCATACACATTAAAAAAAACTGTATCACCAACGTAGCCTGGACAACATTTGCTAGTTAGATGAAGTCAGCTATCTCATCTTAGCATATTTATATGCATATTTATAATCATACGGTTCTTGGAGTGAGTGCATACACTCATGAAGTTTAGTAACTTACGGTCACTGCAACAAGCCCAGGTACAGTTTACCGACGGATGGGTACAGGACCTTGAAATGCACCGTGTAGAAAGTAAAGACCATCGTACGTATCATAAGTTTACCAGTCTCACAAATCGTCGTCATAAATACACATTCCTTAACCGTTTATTAATAGGACCTTTGAGCTCAACGGTAATTAATTAGTAGTGGAAATAATTTCTGGTACCCATCACAGAAATGTAGCAGTGACAATAATACTGTATGCTGTAATCGTACTGGGCAATTAGTGATACAAAACAACTGTTTTATCCTGTGAATAAAAGTATGTGTTTTTGTCAATGTACCATAATAACAGAAGCGAAACGCAATATTGTGTCAGGACAATTCACTATTTATGCACAATAAATAAAGGAGCATAGCGCGACAATTTCTGTTCAGCGCCAGACTTGCTTGTAACCTATATCACCAATTATGTTATGAAAATGACGCATTAACTACAACAGCAGACTGACCTTCGTGTAAATGCTTGGAGCAGACTAACATGTGAGCTGGAGGGTTCTGGGACGTTATATTTGATCTTTGAATGGCTGCGATCCAGGCCATCCGTCGCGTCTTTGTTACTTCGGAAACGTGGCTTGAACAATTTCTCTTCAACGACGTAATCCGATAACAACCGATCTCTTTACCCGTCAGCTTCTCGTGGCTGTCATGCGACCGGCTATTGCAGTTAATAATACAACAGCTTCTTGACATTTTTGTGTTTCTTTTTATCGCTGTATAACTGATTTCAATTGAAAGCCTGCGTGCGCTAGTACCGCTTGCCACGAGTTCCCAGAATCCTTTGCGGTTCTACCCGTGAATGACGTCACATTTTCAATCTCTATATAATATGCATGTTAAATTTTATATTTGGGGTAAAATATCAAGTCTTTTCAAGTAAACCGGTTCAAGTCCAATTCAAGTCCCAAGTCATTGGTGTAAAAGTCCAAGTCAAGTCACAAGTCTTAGAACATTTTTTCAAGTCAAGTCTAAAGTCATAAAATTAATGACTCGAGTCTGACTCGAGTCCAAGTCATGTGACTCGAGTCCACACCTCTGCATTAGCGCACATATACATATATGCACTGATGGATTGGCATTCACTTTAATCTAAAGAACTAAGAAGTATAAATGACAGAACAAAGAAGACAAAAGGATATTTGATTTGATTTTATTGATTAGCATTCAAATATCTCAGTGAAGACAGAACAAAGATCTACCACAAAGCAAGAAAGCATGAGACAAGGCTAATCAAAAGGTATTGGCTGAAGCCATGTCATGTCACAACATGTTACAGCAGCAATCAAAACAGTTCAAATCATAAATATGCTGGTCCCAACTCTTCTACCAAAAACAAGAGTGGATTTCAAAGGAATGTCAAACGGAGGGACCATCCAGCTGAGCACGGGGAATCCATGAGTCATGCCTTGCACACTTGGTGAGCATAGATTAGCACGAAAAATGGAAACAGCAAGAATCAGCTAGCTCTGTCTGAATCTTTCAGGAGGTAAAGAATCCCAAACACCAGCACCTCTAAAGCTCAATAATTAATATGTCATATATCATTTAATTCTTACCAACTAAAAAAGAAAGAAAACAAAAAGAGTGAAAACCTCTATAGCTCAGAGATCTTTAAGGCTTTTGAGCAGTTGCCAGGCTAAAAAGAAACTCTGGGGAGTCACTGCTACAAGGCTAGCTGTTCAGTCTTTGTTCTAATCCAAGCTCACTGACTGCTGGCTTATATTTAATGAACAGATATGAAAGCTGTATTGATCTTGAATAAATGTATTCCTTTAAGTGAAAGTACTTTATAAAGCAGGACTACTGAGCATGTACAAAATACTGTATCAAAACAGCAGCTACTATATAGCTATAGCTGTAGCCAAGGACTGCGCTGCAACATGTGCTGTATCTTATTGGTCATGAACATGATTATATGATCAAAAAATGATCAAGGAAGATAGCTTCTGAGGGTTGGTACTATGTGCTGAAAGCTTTGGGTAGCTTAAAAAATATATAGATAAAATATAATCTGAATTCTCAGGTTAAAGCATGCTTCACAGCAACACAAAGAGACAGAACCTGGGACAGCTTTACCACTGAATCACTGCTGGTCAAACAGAAACACCCCACTTACAGTGAGAAACTGAATTTAATATAAGATTTAGGGAGTTTTGCCTTGAGGAGAGGTGTTGTATATGTCACTGCAAGGTGCATAAAAATGGAATATTAAGAAACAGCAGCAGTGTTTTACTGTGACACTGTGAGGGTTGACTGGAGGCTTAAACATTAAATCCTGTGTATTGGAGGAAACAAGAGAGGAAGAGAGACATAGTGGGAGGGGAGCGTTATGAGGAACACCAAACAGATGCTGAGTTTGTCACTGCAGCAAAATTTAAAAGAGCATCTTCAGAGCTTGGTGACATAGCCATTCTTCATCTTGCAACTGGGGACACTGTAACCGCTTTTGTGTTTTCGTGCCAAGTCACAGAAAAGCTGCTACCATCGACTTTATGTGGTTCAGAATGATTGCTCGGCCTTTTGGGCAATGATGGAAAAAACTTCCTCTAATGGAGGACTTATGTTGCAATTTAACACAGGGCAGAAATGTTCAAGCTAACAGCTAACAAACAGACAAAGCCGTGTTTTTTCTGTAGGTTTTCTTCATTTTAGGGTCACAAGGAGGAAGAGACTATCCCACCGTGCAAGGCAAACACATGAAATACGTTTATCGGTTGCTGTTCAACTTCCCATTTATGCAAATACTCAAATAAATGAATAATTGAATGCAATTACCAAAGTGTCTGCTGAGTCTATGCACAAATTTAGACTGGAAGAGCCAGGGCTAAAGGTTTACTCAATCCCGCAGCCTCCTTATGGTGAAGCAACATTGCTTGCCACAAATTAATCCAGTTAAAATTAATAAAAATGCAAAAGTCATTAAATTGATTAATTTGGGTTAGTAAACCTTATTTGTGCTTGGACCCTTTGGGAGTTTCCCAAACAGTCAAATATTGGACATGTCTTTGAATCAGGACAATAGCAAATGCAGGACTGCCATGAAAATGCTACCTTAGATTTATATACCAAAGACAGGACAGGACTTAAACATAGTGATTACATAGCGATAAATAGAAGAACTTTTATGACTTTTTTTTTTCAATTCACTGTAAATTTTCAAACCCATAAAGCCTTTGTGCTACAGCCCATACACAGATGCCCCACAGGTCCATGTTCCCCAGTGAGAATGAAACTGAAGTGATAATGGAGATGGTCCTGGGCTGTATTTCACACATCAGTCTCAGAGCAGAGTGGATACGGTTCAGCCCTACATTAGCCTGCTACCGTGGCGTTATGCTGTGTGTGGGAGAACAGAGCAGCCCTAGAGTGATAATTAGTCCAGCCTCTCGCTGGGCAGGCGATTTGCACGTCAGCATTGGCTCTCCTCTTTCTATCTTTTTTCTCCTTCTTCTTCTTTTATTAATTTGTTCCCCTGTATCTCCCTTTTCTTCCCAGTCCCAACTTGGCTGCCTCCATCACTCCTTCTGCGCTACTCCCTGCCTTAATTAGCCTCAATTCCCCTCACTTCGCTTCGACTGTATTCATTTGGATTCAACTCCACTGAATTCAATTCAAGGTTGACCGGGGGAACCGCGCAGTATCACAAACTACTACAAAAATAACAGCGGAGAAAGTTTATCTGCCTCTCTCATTTCTCTCCTTTTTCCCAATTCTCTTTGCAGAAGCCATGATGAGCTGCAGTGAAACTGAATTATTCACAACTGCAGCAGCACCACTCCGGAAGAACTTGGCAGTCAGTGATAGACAGAAAACAGTCAGTCACTTAGTTTCTGAAGATGTACATCTCAAGTACCTGTGCATCTGTTCACTGGTACTACTGGGCCAACTGTGGATACTACTGTAGTCTTTGTATTGTTTTTGCCAGCATGCCATCCCACAAGCTGGAGAATCTATCTCTGTTTGCAACCTGCTATTTCGTTCTGTAAAGAAATACAGTGTGTTTTGATGTATTCTCAGTGGTCGCAGTACACAAAATCCTTGTGATGTCCTTCTGGCTGCTATTTTTGGCTGCTGTACTTTTATCAGAGAGACTCTTCCGATTCAACCTCAGTTTAACCTCATTTGTTATTATTGCTTTATCTCCTTAAATCCAAGGCTACTGTCTGAGATGCCCACCTGAGAACCGTCGCAAGGCTATAAGGTCAAAATGAACAACCTTGAGCTCTATAGATGAGATATACTTAGGAGAATTTTGAAATACAAAGTCTATTTTGAGTCCTTTTCAGTCTGGAGATAACAACGAGTGACGATTTTGTTTCATCTGAATCAGAAATGTAAATAGAAGATTTAAAAAAAACAGCAATAATCAACGGGTCGGCGATCCAGATGTTACTGCTCCTGTTTTAAAAATTCTCGAGTGCAACTCTCATCTACATTTTGATGCATCAGAAATAAATCCTAGATGCATTTTAGTGGTGGCAGTAAAAGGTGGCCATTTCAGTCAGTGTGACATCCTTGGAAACCTTTGAAAAAAAACTCTGCCAGTTGGGTTTTTATAACAAATTCAACCTGGACTCAGAACAAGGGGCCCCAGGGAGGACGAGGTCAGTATGACTAGATGTATTTATTTATTTAGTTACAATTTTTCAACCTTTTTCTCTCTCTCTCTCCTGTAGCTCTTGCTTTTTTCCCTTGCTGTCCCTCAGGTAACTTCACGCTTTCTCTGGAGCAACGTTAGCACTGTAGCGATCTGCAATTACTGGCTGCACCAATCTGCGCTCTGCTTGTTGTTACAAACTGCCTCCACTTCCTTTGGAACCCGGCACGCTCTGGGCAGACGGCGTCCCTCCCTGCGACTGGTTTTGTTTTGTTGTGTGTTTCCCTGTTGCGTATTAAATCATTACCAGTGCTGCCGAGCTCTTCCAAAAAAGGGTAATTATTGCAGTTTTCTCTATAAAATCTGAGTATTTGTAAAACATTTTGTGGCTTGTTTTAGAAAATTGCTACATAATTATTATTACTTTTATTACTGTAGTCTATATAAAATAAATCAAATAAAATTATTACTGTTCTATCTGGCCACCGAGTGTGGGCAAATGTACAGTAAGATTTTTATGCTTTTCATGTCAGGGTCCATGTCAGGCATGGTGAGGGCAAGAACCTTTCAAAATATTTACAATGTGAAATTGAAAAGCCATTTATTATATGAGAAACAATCCGGGGGACTAATCAGATCCTCCGACAAAGACAAAAGACAGAAAATTGCATTGTTTTGGGAGGGGGGAACCGAGCGAAGGCAGCAAAGCATGACTCATCTCTGACCAGCTCTGTTTGGTCTTGTTACCCGGGCTACATGCTTGAGTCATCTGAAGCTTCAATGTCATGATGATCTCTCAAGCACAGACACAACAAGTCAGCCTTTGCCCCGGTACAGGGGAGAGCTGACTCAAGCAATGAAGGTCACTAAGAAGGGATTAGTCAGTTGATCAGCATCCATTTGGCTCAAAGGAGAAAAGAAGCAAAGCCGGCTGAATTCGAGCTGTCTACAGATGACTGAATGTGTTACATGCAATTCAAATTACTTCAATCAGTTCCCTTTTTTTTTTCCCCACTCGCTCTTTCCTCGTACGTCTTATGCAAAATAACTCATCATCGGATCCTTGTAATGACTGCTGATGCTACGGCGAACTTTTGATATCATCATTAGTGATGAACGTACGCCGTAAGCACAAACTTCAGCGGGAGTTAAAATCTCTTGTCTCCTTTACCTTGTTTTTATCTGTTTGCTGGCTGTCAAAACACTGAAACAATGGAAAAAGTATGTAGCGCTTACCACTGTAGGTGACGATACGGATGGCGGAGTCCCCCTCGCCGAAACGCGTGATGGGCGTGAGGCGCACCTCGTAAGACTCGGGCTTTATCAGCTCAGTCAGGTTATGCGTCATGAGCTCTCCTTTGTTGATTGTTCCATCCACTGGGATCTCCTGCTCCCACCAGCGCTGGAGCCCCATCTGTGTCGGAAGAAGAACCACATGAGGTTTGGGATATTAGACATTTGCTAGTTCTGTTTATAACTAACAGATTTTCAAATAGCAAAGTGTTCCTGCTGCTGTTGAGGATTGGTATGTTCCCCTTCACCCTTTGTTCTATTTTTCCACCTTTCTGCTCCACATCTGAGCAATCAGCATCAATATGATGCAGTATATGGTATACTTGACAGACTCCTCTTTTGTTGTTACCTCCCACAGCCAAGCAGTTGGACCAGCCTTGGGTTTCTTTTTCCCGTATTTTCCTTGCTTGTATCATTTGTTCTGACTGTTAGCTCATTTTACAGACCTTACCTTTTGCTTTCATGCACCATTTGCTTCATCTAAAGTCCTCCCATGCATGAACGCTAGTCT
Organism: Rhamphochromis sp. 'chilingali'; assembly: GCF_963969265.1. Taxonomy (NCBI): domain Eukaryota; kingdom Metazoa; phylum Chordata; class Actinopteri; order Cichliformes; family Cichlidae; genus Rhamphochromis; species Rhamphochromis sp. 'chilingali'. The sequence goes on from NC_137932.1 coordinate 5,321,794, forward strand.
GTAAATAAAGATCATTTGGGTTCTTGTCTCTGTGAACTGTTCACACTTTTCAAAGAGCTGTTCTCAATACTGTACCAATAACAGATCACAGGGTCTCTAATGTGATCTCATGTGATGCATCTTCACTATCAGCTATATATAGGTTCTGTATGCAGATTTACCAAATAAGGAGAGTATGTGCCATGCAAAGAAAACACATTCTCTCATTTTCCTCCAAGTGTGACCACAACTATGTAGTCCTTTAACACGACTGTATAATGTTCCATTTCATCTGCCAATTAAGACCGCCTATAGGCATCTGTGCGATTCACCAATCTGCACGATCCAAGCTGCACAACAAAAACAAATTTCTTTTGTAAGCTGATGACGGTGAGATGCTCATTAACCATATTTACTTTCGAAGCAGCTCCCAGGGTCAGAACTAAAAGACTGCTATTAAGAAGCAGCAGACACATGTTTCTATTAGCAGAAGAAACATTATCGTAGGTTTTATAGGCATTTTGTAAGTACAGTTGTGTTCTGACTGTCTGCCTGATTCCTTTAAAGAATTTCTATCATGATGTTCTGCAATTTTTTATTGTTTTTGCCATCTCTTTATAAAGGGACCTTGAATTGCCACGATTTTTCTATCTTCTCTTTCAATAATGTGCAGCAAACAGGCAAACTCCTGGCTGACTTAGTTCAGGTATCACACAAACTTTAATTCCTTTTGTGCTTTCTGATATAATGCAACCCCTCTGAAACACAAACAGCAAAGCTAGATTTGCTGGTGAGGGGCGAGTGAAGGAGGGTACATTTTATCCTCGATTATCAGATTAACAGGGCACAAAGACAAGCGATCGCGTCTGCATCACAATTAGTGACCGTACCATACAGAAAGAAGTGCACCATTAGCGGAGGGAGACAGGGATCGAATGAATGAAGGTGTGACAGCATTGAGTCAGTGTGCATGTGAGGGAACAATACCAATTAAGTAATTACTTAGAGGCTGGATGAGCCGCAATTATGGCGTGCAAGTTTCCATCACCATTAGTTTGCAGGTAAATAGGGTCCGTTGTCTCTCTGCGGTAATTACAGAGAGCGCTCTAGCCCTTACCTATGCTTTGAAAATTTTTAACTTTCCCCTTAAGCACAAAAGGCATGACAGTTAATTGCCATAAATTACACAGTGTCAGCCTGTATGTGTCTCGTCCTATGTGTGTTTCAATCCGCTAAAATAAATGATAATATGGTGAGGATATTTGCTATTGTGATATATCATAATGATGTGAGAAACTGATCAATCAGAAACTGACTACTTAAGTTGCTGCTGCTAAAAGGGTGCTTGCAAGTTATTGAATCCTCGTGTGAATGAGTGTGAAAATGCTCTTTTTCACGTAACTTTATGTAAACCTGTATTATGTACTGCATGCATTATGTTGCTGTAGTAATTTGCACATGCCCACTGGTGATGAAGTACATTACTAAATAGGCTTTTATGTTTGGCCCTGAACTGCAGCCAAGTTCTCTATCTATCTATCTAAAGAAACAATTATTTAAAAGTAATTTTTAATGAATTTTTGGAAATAGATCAGATGTTTATTATGTTCAAAAGCTGTGGCTAAAACATGAATATGAGACTTGATGTTCATCCAGTTTGCTCAAAAATTCATACATTTAAATATAAATATTAAAAATTTTATTTTTAATACCCGATTTAACCAGTAAGCACCAAAAATGAAACATTTCATGTACCTTATCTCACTGTTGTTCACAAATGCCCGTGGCATTATGTGCTTATGTTCAGGTGGCTGTATAATACTGAATAAAATTAAATATACACATTTCTGTGTGTGTGTGTGTGTGTGTGTGTGTGTGTGTGTGTGTGTGTGTGTGTGTGTGTGTGTGTGTGTGTGTGTGTGTATGGCTTTTAATATTGGTCTTGGCTAGAGCTGCTTTATAAAGGTCTCCCCCCCCCCCCCCCCCCCCCTTATTAAAAACCAACAGTGCTTAAATATGCAAATCAAATCAAACTCTAAATGCTGACTGGAAAAAAACAGAAAAACATTCAACTTTTCAGACACTTTGACACATGCACATACTTACAGGCTTATGGATTCAGCCCCATTGTTTTGATTCCCATTAATGTTCACTGAATCCACACATTTGCACTCAATTAAGGCTTCTGTTTACATCCCATTAGCTTTCAATCTCCACATTTTCCCCACAGATGTAGAGAGCCGTATTGATTTAATTTCCTTTCACTGTGGCTGCGGTTCAGGAGGGGATTTATAGGAACTTAAAAAAATAAAAAATAAAAATAAAGCTGATCAAAGCGATACTAATAGACTTGAAGACAAACTCCAGAATAACCAACTGCTGACATAACGTTAGACAAGCTGATCTACTGCAGATTACTCGCATGTAGTTAGTATGACTTCTATTGATCTGCTTGCACAATCTGACTTGTCAGATCAATTGAAAAAGATGTAAAAAAAAAAAAAAAAAAAAAAAAAGGAGGAGTAGAGGCAGAAAAGGGAAAAAAGGGAGCCGCAAGATGGCAATACATGAGCTGAAAAAAAATTATCTTAGGAATGGAAACAGGCAATCAAGGTTCTGGACAGACTAGAAGGGCTTGAAGCCGCAAGAGTATCAAAACAAGGCAGATATAACACTGGTTCCTTGACAGGTGCAGCGATTTGTGTTTTGTGATTCTGACCGGTGCATGCCTTTCAGCTTTGGAGTCATTTCCATTTCCCTCCCCTTCAGTCGGACCGTCTCTCATGAGGGCACTGGGCGATAAGACGGAGCAGTCCATTACAGAGGCATAAGGTCTACCAGTTCTCAAGTATTAATTCAAAACTGAGAGAAAATGATAATGATTCTCAAGGAATGGCAGGGGAGCTGCTGCTGGTTCTATAAATAGAATGAAGCGGTGTAGTCCGTGTGCCAATGCTTTCTTTACTGCACCATTTTTTCCCTTTTTTCAAAAGGTATCTTTCTTTTTTTTTCCAATTTAGAAAAAGAGCCACTCCTCCTCCTCACTTCTTCTTTTTCATTTCCTCTTTGCATGCTGCCTCTGCCTCTTCTGGATTTCAACTTTTCTTCACCACAAGGCAATAAAAAAAATGTCATTATTGTCCTAAATCACTAGCAAAGGCAAAGACCATAGATAGTACACTATATGGCAAATGCCACAGGAAAAAGTCAGAATTTTCCCTTCAGTAAAGATTCTCTGACTCTGATTCTCATCTAAGACAAAGGAAGATTGGCCGTTTTACCTCGGAGCAAGCAGATAATGGTCCCCCAGATATCAAAGCAAGAAGGTGGAAAGAAATTAATTCGCCCAAACACAGATCTTCTTCTAAAACAGACTTGGGTGGTGATGCTCTCTCACTTGTTCTTCTTAAATAAAGAAATGCACATTAGATTGAAATGCTAATGTGATTTTAAAATTGCATTTGGTCCATTCTAGCACAGGTGCAGACTTTACAATCGTTACAAATGTGCACAGGACCAGCTGAAAATAGGAAAAGCAAATGTATATTCCTGGCAGGTTTTCAGACTAATCCCTGGCAAGTACACGGGCTCGGCAAGCACGACATAATTTATTACCAAACAGACCAACTGAGATAGTTGACAGAAAAATCACTGCGCTACACAAACATAACAGGTCTGAAATGTGTTCTCAAGCGTCAATTCCTTGAGGGTGTAGAGTGAGACAAACACTAAATTATATTATTCATTACAAACACAACTGTCAGGGTGTGCTCCCTAATTCGGAGCAGAAATTAGACGGATTTCACTCAAGCATGCGCCACATTTCTTCATCTTAAATTTTTTTTTTTTTTAATTGTTTTTAACATGGTTGCAGATGCGCCTCCATGCAGCAAAGGCAACGTGAAATTCTGCGGCAAGTTCAACATTTCAAAAATGTGTGGTGCTGCACCTGCTGCTCTAAATTAAAAAAAGAGAAAAAAGCAAGATCAAATGTGCATCGCCATGGAGGTGGGGGACAAGACAGAGAAAGAAGAGCAGAGAGTGGAAGGTGCTCATTGATTGCCAAAAGAGAAAATGTAACCACGCCATCCATCAATGCCGCCTGCCTGTCATGTGTGGAGCTTACTTGAGAGGCAGGAAAAAGGAACACAAAAAAAGCAAAAAATAGGAGCTATGCTCGCTACTTCTAGCTGCGGGGACCCCTTTCACTCTTCTGATGGAAAGCAAAAACAGAAACAATTCATGGAAACCACAGACCATGTTGAGCTGACTGCCCCTGACAGGTTCTCAGTGATTCCTGCTCGGCGCATGAAGGCTCATTCACGTCCTGAAAAACTACACAATAAGACAGATATGAGGTTTGGCTCTATCAATCGGGTACAACACGCAAGTGCGAGCACGCTGTGCAAAAGCTTCCATCGTGTGTTTAATTTGCCAATAAGAAAGGCTTTTACATGCCTGTCGTGTGGGATGACTCTAATTTATGTATGAAGGGTTGGAAAGAGGCTGACCAATACCCGTGACAAGTTACTGTACCAGATGCCAACATTTCATGACTTTAAGACTCATGTAGTGGCTCTTCTGGCTGTGATAGTAGCTCACAGAGAATAGAAGACTGAACAATAGGAATGCAAATGAGCAGGCACCTCATAGCAGTCTTACCTGTCTGATGCCTAGTCTGTAGGCAACAATACGGTCCACAGCATTTGGGTTCATCTGGGTCCACTGTAGCTTGAAGCCATAGACCCTTGGCCTGTTCTGCCACAGAGGGTTGTAGGTATCATAGTAGAACTCCGGGGGGTAGGCTTTCCCTAGAGAGAGAAATAATTAAAAATAATGACCATATTTATCACAAAACAGATCTAGTCATAACGAGACATCAAACCTTTGGGAATCAAGGGTGCGTTTAATCACGTGTAACTATCACAATAAATACGTTTCCCTAACTTTGTTATCTTAAGTAAGCTGTACTTTGTTTTTCTAAGGAATCAAGTTTGCATTTTTTTTTCAATTCTGGGAACTAATTCAATTTTTAAGTGTATAAAATTCTTATTTCTGTGACAACTGTCACCTCCTCGTCTTGTAAACGGACAATTTTTCCAGTCCAGATTTAATAAACAGGTCAAATCAGTCTAAAAAAAAACACGAACAATGTGCTAATTTCTAATCAAACAGACGGTTCATTTCAGTAATGACCAGCATTCTACAAAGAGCAGCTCAAATTAGCAGGTCAGAAATGAGCAGACCTGATGAGGAACTGAGCAATGTACTAACAAAACTAGTGCAGTGTAAGGGCAGCTTTTATGCATATGTTTCTGTCTGGAAACAGCAGGGCAATTGAAATCAACAAGAGGCAGCAGAGGAAGAATTAATATGTATTTGATGCTCATTTTTACCCTACTAATTTGAGCTGCTCTTGGTAGATTGCGTCTGTAATTACTGCGATGAGCTGGCTGCTTTGCAGTCTATAAATCTATAAATGAATGCATTGTTAACAGATCACCTACACAACTTTCCACCGCCATCAGAATACCTCTGTTTATTTTTCTTGTTTAGCAAATATGGCCCTTGGACTTCCTTTAAGCCAAAAGTAATTGACGTAGGATAACAAAGGCAGTTATCACAGCGTTGGGAAGGTTACTTTTAAAATGTATTCCACTACAGATTACACAATACATGCCCCAAAATGTATTTTGTAAGTATTCTGTTACGTTACTCAATGAGAGTAACGTATTCTGAATACTTTGGATTACTTAATATATTATCATGCTTTTTACAACTACATGAATGTCCTATTGCTATGTGATTTATTACTTTTACTAAAGGTTATTCGCCATACCAACTAGATTTTTAAATCTTAATATAAATGAGTAACAGTAGGTGGACATTAGGTAAGGCTGCACTTTTTGCAGCGATCTCATATAGAAAACTATTCCGCGCGAATATAAAACAGGTCCGCGGCTCCGAACCATAAAGGCATAAAACCGTAAAGAGACCTCTGTCTAATCCCATATGGAAAAGAAATAGTAAAAACTTACATGATTTACTCATGAAAGTGGCCACTTTCTCATTACTTTCATATATTGTTTTAGTAAGTATCCAAAACATACAAGTTTCATTATATAATTTTTCAAGGGATCTTATATGTGTTTTCACTCTTGTATGCTTTTCATACAAGTTTCACACAAGACAGATACAAACTTTATAAGATTTATATATATCTTTTCCATATGGGATACGTCGGGCTCCGTGTCGGGCTCCGTGTCGGGCTCGTAGCCGAAAACTAGCTTTACTTTTGTTGTCTGGGTCAACTTTGTGTATATATATATATATATATATATATATATATATATATATATATATATATATATATATATATATATATATATATATATATATATATATATATTACATTCTTCCATCTCCCGTTTCTGGTCTGTGACTTCTCTTACTTTTCGACTCTTTTTCTCCTTCCCTCGCACTCACAGACACGGACTCCACTGCCCATGAGGCTACATTCTTTAGGGCTATGCCTGTAACACTCTGCCTATTGCCTTCATATTAAATCATTTTTGTGAATAATTTTTAAAAATTTTTAAAAATATTACTTCACACCGCAAGTAGAGGTGACATGGGCTGGGTTTCCATCGGCGTGGACACCAAAAATATAGAGTTCATAGCCTTATGAAATAGGAAAATACCGCCGTGTAATCCATTCATTTCAACAAAGTAACTGTATTCTGAATACCGCCTTTTAAAATGGTAACTGTAATGGAATACAGTTACTTATATTTTGTATTTTAAATACGTAACGGCGGTACATGTATTCCTTTACTCCCCAACACTCTGTGTGTGTGTGTATATGTGTATATATATATATATATATATATATATATATATATATATATATATATATATATACTGTATATATATATATATATATATTTATTTTTTTTTACATTACGCCATACTCCTGGTTTGAGTGATTCTCACCTGCCTTTTCTTCTAATAACATAGTTAACTTTGTGAGAATTAATTTTAACTAACTAAATGAATCTTTCAACTTTTCAGCTTTCCGGTCACAGTAGGAAAGCTGATTTCTGACAGCTCGAGAAGGAACTGGCAGAACACGGCATTTTAATCAAGATCCAGAAACAAGCTTACAGGATGACCTTCCAGGCAAAGAATAGTAATTCACCTCAATGACACGTTGTTGTGTTTGTCCCTCTGCTTCTTGGGCTTGTTTATTGAGGGATGACAATACCCAAGGCAGATGATTTTTAATAACCATGGAAAAGACAGCAGAGCTGCCATTGTTAGCTCAAACAAAAGCGGCGCTGGGATTTTATGAACCTGTGTGAAGATTTAGCAAGCAGTTTATGAATGTCAGGCAATTGGATAAACCTGTCAAGTTAGTTTATGTCACTGACGAATTATAATAGCATTATTTGCTCCTGAGTCCTTCCCTGTGGCCTCCTTAGTGTGACAGACCCTTGAACCACTTCATCCAGTAAGATACTGGTATTCAGAGAGAGTCAGTAGAAACTTGACAGCTGATTGCTCTAAATGACACAACACTGAAGCATATTGTTGTACTGGGTGGCATTTTGTTATAATGTTGTGTACACATGCCAGTTCTTCTGTTGCTGTAAAGACATCACCAAATGCTGTTTAAGTGCAGCTTAATAGGCATGTGCTTAATAACAGGGTTTCCTGCTAAACAGCAGGTAACTTGAATTCATCAAATTCACTTTTATGTAGTTTGGTAGAAAGAAATTTGATCTCAAAGGTTTGCAGAATATTCTAGTACTAACTAAAGTTGCAGTGAGACCAAATAAAAGCCATTGTTCACTCACAGCTGTATAATCCTCAGCATCAGTTCTCATTAGAGCAAAATGGCAAAAAGTAGCTGCGCATACTGGCCTCAAACAAAATCTACTGAATATTTACGTACATTTATGGAACAATTTCATAATTTCTTTGATTGCGCTGCATCAGAGCTGAGGTTTAAACACATTCACTTAGGCTTTAATCACTCAAATCTCAGCCAGAAGTGGGGAAACTGCACATGTAAGACAAAAAAACAAAAACACAAAACAAGACTCGTGGTTTCATTCATCGTCTGACTGGTTTGATCAATTCTCATAATCGTCCAGTATAAAAAGCCAAAATCAGCACAGCACAAGCAGTGTGTTTGGTTCTTTGGTCTAGATAATAAATCAGGTTAATGGTGCTCTAGGCAGCATACTACAGATGACGTGGCCTTTTTCATGGATAAAGCTATTTAAAATGCAATATTCTGATCGGAAGGAAAACAATGCACATTCATCAGCCTGATAAAATAAAACCATTGTGAGTGAGAAACTAGTACAGACAAGTACAGCGAAAGAGAGAAAATTACGCAGTACTTTTTTTCTAGGTTTTATCTGTTTTATGTTGAGCTGTGGAATATGTCTCAAAAGTTCATCAGCAGTCTACTGCAAGGTAAACCTGTCTGTTATAACAGATGACACTATCTCACAAACTGCCTCCGTGTCTCGCTGAGATACTAATGAAACCAGCAAAACACATTTCCCAACTAAAATAAATAAATAAATAAAAAAACAAGGATAATTACCGTCTGCACTTTGCTTGGCACTGTTTTGCCGTATAGAGCCAGCTGTGTTTACAGCATATTGTACAGCTAATGTTACATAAACCCGCCTGGCAGATAATGTCAGACTTAGTCATGCAGCATATACAGTACAGTAAAGCCGATAAGGAAAAAGAAAAAGGCTGCAATTTGCAGTAGAGAGCAGGCAGGGAATGTTAATTAAACTCACTCACATTGTTGTCTGGATCAGTAAATTAGCTTAAAGATTTCCACACAGACCCTGTTTCAGAAAAAGCCCCAAAACAAAACAGAAAAACAAAACATGAAAAGACTCTTTTCATACTTTTCTTAGAAGTTTGACACGGAAGTCTTTATACTAATGCGCCGCATTCATTAATCTTATTTTGGGGAACATTTTTTTTTCTCAAAGTACATTTCTTACAGACAAATATCACAGACTCGCACGGCAAATTATTGCCTTTTATTCAAATATACAGTGTAATGAAGCAACATGGCCTTTGCTCCTAATAATATGTTATGTGTGGTGAAGCACATTACCTAACCCACTTACACAGCCTGAAACAGATAACCCTGGGTGGGAGACATCAAACATAAAGTACAGAGGGCTTAATTGATTTTTTAAAATCCTGTTTATAACAGCATAACCAATGCAATGATTCATACAGCTCAGTGAAAGCCTTCAGGCAAGAAGTTGACCTTGTTTGCAGACTTCCTTTTTACTTTTTAAGGGTTTATGAACATGTTTTCATCTTTAGGAGTGCAGTCATATGCTAAGCAATTCCTATATGATTCTGGGCTTTTTTTGCTTTTCTTTTTATTTGGCAGGAAGTAGGCTTACATATGGATGCACAGCTGGCCGAGACAAACAAATAACACCAAAGCAGGAACTGCTAACAGACAAAGGTATTATAGGGCAGCGGTAATCACGTGGTGCCCTTATGGGAACGCAAAATAAATCTCTATGTGTCTTTTTTTCCTTAAGGGAAACAGCACAGAACTCGCAATGAGTCACTTCTACATTTACAGTCTTCCTTCCTCCTCGACTAATCAGTTCAGTACAAAAAAGGATAAACGTTTTAATCGTTGCTGATATTAAAAAGCCCAGTGACTTCCGATTTCATCCTTCTTGGTCCGTGTAAATTGAAGGCTGCTCTAGAGTGTGCATCTGTCCTTCAAGCCTGACAGACTTTCAGTCTGATCACAGATAACATTATTCAGATGCTTTTCACTCTGACTATATACTGTTAGGCATTATGACCAACAGGATCCATCAGTGTCAGCATGTCTCCTTGAGCTGCATGAACTATTCAGACTCATTCTCCATGTACTGCAGGGTTGCAGTTCAAGCCAGGTGAACTGGGCACAGACTTTAAAAGGCAGGCAGACGAGTTACTTAAAACCACCAAAGGTAAGGCACAAATCTGTGCTGGAGACCAAAGATGATAAGGTTTATAAATCCCTGACTCAGAGAAGAGTGCAGGTTTGAAAGCAAAATCAATTTAGCTTTTGCTTTTATTTAAAAACATAAAAAATAAAAGAGACAAAAATATCACACAAAAGCACCAGATAGTAACTTAGCAGGAGGCCCAAGGGGCCTGTTTAAGACACATCTCAAAAAGAAAAGCTGAATAAATAAAAATGAAATAAACATTACTGAAAACAGATGATAGATCAAAAAAAATAAAATATGAAAATAGCCTGAATGCAGAAAATGCACTCCAAAACAGACAAAAAATGTGAGAATAAGTGTTTCACAATAAAAGGAAAAACATTTTCTTATGACAGCAAATCGCACTGCAGCTAACTTTTGCACTATTGGCACACAGTTTCTGCAGCATTAGGAACAATGACTGAAAAAAAGGATACTGGAACCATACAAGCACAGCATTATGTGGAATCTGAATTCATTTCACAGGCACACTCACACAATGCAGACAATGTCTATCTGAACATTGTCCCTGAGAATTTAATTGTTCCTCTCTTCTAATTTACAACTGGCTGCCAGAAATGGGGCTTAAGCAGGAAGGCGGCAGAGAAATGAGAAACACTGCTTGTTTTTTCTTTGTAAATTTCGGAAATCCAACAAAATTATAGTACTGCAGTTTGCATTGTTTGTACTGGTCAATGGAGAGAAAAGACACGTGCTGGGCAATTTTATGCAGACTTTGTTGCCTGTGCAGAGATTGGACATATGTTGGAACTCTCCAGTCATTTTACACTTAAAGATTAGATCAGTCATGCCTGTGAAATTAGCTGTATAAAGTTTTGTATGGCTCTGAAGGAAGCATTGGAAGATTTTAGGTAAAAAGATTCATTATCATCATATATTTCATATCATATGACTATAATAAATAAATGCTACTCTTGATAGATTTTCCCCTTGACTAAATAAAACTTTCTATGTATCTTAAATCCTGAAAACAAGTAGCAGACCTCAATTGCCCTCCTTTAAAAGCACTATAGGCTTTAAAAATATCCCAGATTTCTTTCTTAATGCTGCAGCACCCTGCTCTTCCCCCATAAGTAAAAAGGCTCAAATAATGATCAATGATAATCATCAGGTTAAACTTTTTTTCTAGACTGAGTCTTAAAAATATGCCAATACAAACTGGAGGCATGGCCTTTGAAAGAAATGCACAATCTGGGCACTACTGAAGGATATGTAGAAACTGTAGTTTTACATTTATTAAAACTATTATAAACAAAACATTGACCATTGTTCTGTCTTTGTAAACTCTACAATAGAATAAGTGAATTAACTGCTATAATATTTTTCTAAATACCAAGCTTGTCAGTGTTTCACTCAGATACTGTCACAGATCACATTAAAGATGGGCACACCTTTATGCCTGAAAAGTTAAGCTAATACAAAAGAGTCTTAAACCTACATTCCTTTTACTGGCCAGTAGGGGGAGACTCCTGTGGTTGCAAAAAGAAGTCCAGTTGTAATTACGCAGGAAAACAGATCATGACTCCCTTTGTGACCAAACTAAACACTTTCCTGAGGATGTATTAAAAAAAAACAAAAAAAAAACAAAACAGAAGGTCTATAAGTATGCAGCATCCCTTGATCTGAGTATCAGATCTGGCTTGTCAAGTCGAGTTGATGCAATGCTTATGGCGGAGAAATTCTCTGTTTGAGAATTTACAGCAGGACTTTCCACACCAACAGTAATGTCACAGGAGCCATGTGCATCTTTACTCGAAACTCTATGATCAGTGAACATTTACTTGCTATCTATTCTGAGGAGCGTGATTTGAGCATTTGCTAACAACTCAGGGTTCCCACGACAGAGCCCGAGCCAAAGCTCAGTGGTACACATTACATTCCTCTGAGGGGTCTCTCCCCAGGCACAATTTAATGGCCAACTTGGCCATTAGAGCCAACTCACTGTTCCCACAGATGTCCCCATGGCTTGGCACATGGGCATCCATGCATATGCACACACACTCTCCTTTGGCACAATACACTTTTCCAGGCGACAGAATTTATGGGCTAATAATGGCCTGCTGCCTAACTATGGTGTGTTTGCATGTGTCTGTCGGCATGGTAACATGTATGCTGCTCACATGTTGACTGAATCCGAAATCCAAGGACTGTGGGCCAAAACTCCCAAATCATACTTTTCACACGCTAGCACAGCCTGAGAAGACGTCAGACATAGAGCGATGGGAGAACGTCTACTGGCTTGTCTACCTGTCTTGGTAAAGTGAGTTTAAACCGAGGTGCCATCTAATTACATGAGCTACACCAATATTTTGCAAGTCTTATCGAGAAACAGTCTTACAAGTCGCAGACGGGAGATGATATGCACTTCTTCTACTGCAGGGTATTGCCTGATTTCATGGCATTTTAGTTTTAGAATAAAATTAAAAATTTTAACTATCGAGAGCTGGAATTAGGAGACTGAGGCATGGCAGGTTTCATAGATGATGCAATGAACCAAAGTGGATTTTCTGCACCATACTCCTGTACTCAGGGAGTTACTAAAAGAGCCTCCATACCTTTGGCAACCACTGAGTCCAGATGGTGGGAATCTGGAGCACTGGGCGGGAGGAATGGAGCAATAGAGGGCGAGGGAGGGAAGGAGGGATAGAGGATGAAAGGGAGTGGAAGTAGGAAGAGGGAGGGAGCATGAGCAATAGAAGGCAAAACCCCAGCCCTGCTGAGAAAAACAAATGGCTGGAGGGAACTAGCTGCTTCTGTCTCTCTGTTCTACCTGTTTCCCCAGGAAGGGGATTTATGGCACGCACTGTGTGTGTGTGTGTGTGTGTGTGTGTGTGTGTGTGTGTGGGGGGGGGGGGGGGGGGGGGGGGGTCAAGCTGGAAAGGAGGATGAGAGAGTGGGGTTTGAAAATGAGAAAGATGAAGAATGTGGAAAAGAAAATGGACACAGAGAGAACTAAAGGCTATAAAAAAAATCAAGTGCAGCCAAGGTATGATTAGAACGCAGAAAGAGATAGAGAGAAATAGACACTATCAAAGAGAAGAGCGACCTAAGTGCCAGAGGATCAAAGTGACAAATACTCCTCCTGTGACCCTGCAGCTCCTGTCTCTAATAGGAGGTCTGGGAGATTGAAACCTTGGCCAAAGTTCCTGAGGACTCTCAGTGTAGCCAAACTAATTTTGTCCTGTCATAACAAAAGACTGGGAGACGATCATATGGATCTCACAATGGAGGGAAATAATGTAACAAAAACAGATGAAAGAAGGTAAAAGAAAGACCTGACATAATGGACATGCCTAATTCAGATCAGCAATCTATGATTTATCTTTCCCTTTAGTCTTCTTTATATAAATTGTCTATCATATAAAGAGGCAGACACACACCCCAAAACAATATGAGACAAGGCCTTCTAAGCTTTTTGTTCAGCCAATTGCATCTGTCAAAACAACCCTTTAATTATCAATTGAATAGCGTACTAAAAAAATCTTCTGTTGACATGCCAACGTATGGTAAAAGAATAAAGGCTAAATGACTGTTATTAAATGCAGCTATCTGGATCAAACACAGTGACAGGCTTATAGCACTAATACCAGTATGGAGTTATGTTTCTGTGAGAGAGAAAGAGTGGAAGTAAGTAACTTAAAATAAATGACCATTAAAAAAGAAACAAAAGAAAAAAGAAAAAACAAACAAACACAAAATCGCTCCTAGCTTAGCTACTCCTAGTTTAGCAACTATAGCGCTGGTCATTTGAGGTCTGTGTAGCTTGAAATTTCTCTACATGTTGAAACAGTAAGCAGGAGGGCTCCTAGTAAAAAAATATTTCTGGGATACAGAGCTGGGCAATAATCTTGTTCTTTTTAGCCACGAGAAAGACAAACTTTAACACTGCTGCTATTAGCCAACTTTACTGGCTAACTAGCATGTGGTACTATACTGTATTTCCAAAAGTATTCATTCACCTATTTAAATAATTGAATTCAGTTGTTCCTGCATGGCTACTGGTGTATAAAATCAAATGGCTAGCAAACTGGTTCTAAAAATATTTGTGAAAAAGTGGGTCGCTCTCAGGTCACTCAGCGAATTCTAGCGTAGTTTCGATGGGATGCCACATGCACAACAAATACAGTTGTGAAATTTCCTTGCGCACCCCTTACTGTTCCAACATGAGTACACAAAGAAAGGTTCTTAAAGACATGGATAAGTGTGGAAGAACTTCACTGGTGTGGAAGAACTTGACTGGCCTGCACAGAGTATTGAGCTCAAACTGATTAACAACTTTTGGGACAAATTAGAGTGGAGACTGTGAGCCTTACCTTCTGATCCAGCATCAGTGTCTGACCTCACAAATGCACTTCTAGAATAATGGTTAAAAAATTCTCACAAACACACCCCTAAAGCTTGTGGAAAGCCTTTCCAGATAGATGAAGGTGTTATATCTACAAAGGGTAGATTCATATGCATGTAAAGGCAGACGAGTGAATACTTCTGGCAAAGAAAGCAGGTGTGGAAAGAGTAGCTTAATGTCAGCTACATCCTCTTGCTTCAGATGAGGGAAATCTTTAGCTCAGCAACATCATTTAAACTGCAGTAGTGTAGGATTTCAGTTTGTTTATGATTTGCTGTTATTGGTTGGGCTTCATTATTGCTCCTTGTTTTTGACTAATGTAAGGTTGTGCTTTGATTCCTGTTTGTTAACATAAATTACTCCAGTATTTTGAGGGTTTTTTCTTTTGTTTTTAAAATGATAGTTATTGGTTAGTATTTATAGAGATTGTTATTTACCTTTCATTACTTGTGTTTTCTTTGTATATTGGTTTACTCTTCTAGCATCTGCAATGTTCTGTGTATCATGTGGACTGAATTTTCTGTTTATTTATTTTTTTGTTACTTGCTCTCTTGTGCCTTCTTTTGAATTATACTTTCTATCTGTTGATTGTCTTGATTGTGTACACCTGTGTCTGGGTTTACACAGCTGTATTCACTTCCCTTGATTGGCCCTTGGTGTCTCTTTGTGAGAATATACAGCCCTGGCTCTCTTTTGTCTTTGTCACTGTATCTGTGTACCATCGCTATGCTCCTCCTTAGTGTCTAGCCTGTTAATTCCTGGAGGTTTTAGCTTTGCAGTTTGGTTCCTTCTGGATCTTAAAAAAATACCTTCAACTTCTACACACAACTTAATAAAAGGTTAGTTTTTTGTTTACTTAGGTTTTCTGAAACTCTTGGATTTGTATCTAATTCTAACCAGTATTCCTCTGAGATTTGATCACATTTATATGCATCCTAAAACTAAAAACCTTTTTTTCCCCTTGTAATGTTAAAATTGAAACATACTCCTTGAAATCCCAACAAAAAGAATTAATCTTCAGCCGTTTAGCATATATAGCCCATATTTGCCTGGAATATTAAAATGACATCTAGCATTTTCGTACATGTCAGGAAGCTAAAGTAGCTGTGGCTATCCAGCTACAGTTGATGCAATCTGCTGGCAATAGCAGTTATTCAGCTGAAATCAAAGTCTACCTCTGTGTGAAGTGAGGGGTCTTCATTTTGAAAATGACTTGTGCTGTTTCTCACATTGCATACTCCTGCTTACTATTTAAGTGTGACTACATGCTGGGAAAAGGTAAAAAAAAAAAAACACTGACAAAATTACCTGTTAAAAACCCACACTCAAAAGTTTCCACTTTGACTACAATGGAAGGAAAAGACCACCAAGAATTTTTATCCACGGCTTCTAAACTAATTGTAATGCCACGTTATGGCTCGGTCACACAAAACTAAAAATAGTATGGCAATCTCCATGCAACTGGTGGACATTGCCCACCGATTGCATTGAGTTTTTAATAACAACATCTTTGCACAGGTCGCCTGGTGTGAAGGAACCTGTCTCTAAATTGCTCTCCAACTG
Organism: Rhamphochromis sp. 'chilingali'; assembly: GCF_963969265.1. NCBI lineage: Eukaryota > Metazoa > Chordata > Actinopteri > Cichliformes > Cichlidae > Rhamphochromis > Rhamphochromis sp. 'chilingali'. The sequence continues at coordinate 5,337,745 of NC_137932.1, forward strand.
CTTACCAACTACTTCTATTCTAGTTACATAAAGAAGCAGCAACTATGGCACTTTTTTAAAGGAATTTCTGAATTTGTGTTTTACATCTATCTGGTTCTGGCTGGACTGCGAATGGAAGTAGTTAATATGAGTTTCTGTTTAATTCATCAGAGCCAAATGTTGTAAATTTCTATTTCAGAAAATGCTACCCTGTAAAAGTATGCATTACACAGATAAGCATGCAGTATACATTTTGTACTGGAACTATACTAACAATATTAGACACAGTGACAAATCATTGTTCGTTCACCATGTGTCAAACAAATGTAGAAAAGCTAACATAAAGAGGAAAAGTAACTAAACCAAGCGGAAAAAGATTCTAGAAGAATAAAAAAGGAAATATGAAATGAAATGGAAACTTTTTTTTTTACCTGTAACCTGGAAAGTGCATTTGCCTGCTCCAGCCTCATTGATGACATTACAGGTGTACTCGCCCCAGCCATCACGATTTAGGCTGCGGATGGTGTACTCTGTCTCATCTCGCTGGGTGTCAAAAGCTCCCGCGTGGAGCAGCCGGTTAGAGAGAAGCCACTCGAAGCGCAACACACGGGAGGGGTGGGCTCGCAGCACTCTGCAGGTCATCACTACAGGCCTTCCAAGACCCTGACGCATCTCCATGAAAACAGGCTCCACTGTTGGAGGGTCTGAGCAGGAGACACAAAAGCTCAGGAGAGTTCACAGATATTTGACAAGGACAGAAAAGTGTGTCAAGGATGGAAAAAAAAAAAATAGAAAAGAAAAATACTTTGGATGAATAAAGACAAGAAGAGTGAGGTTAGGGCACCAAAGTGAGAGCAAGGACAAACACCTGGAATAAAGAAAAGGTGATACATATGACATGAATATAACCTTGCATATTTAAAAACACAAACAAGGACATTTATTAAAATGTAAAAACACGTGCACAATGATTTCAAGCGATGTAGTTGATGTTCACTGAGGATCTACAAATGACAAAGCTGAAAAGATGGTTTTTTTTTAATTAGAAAAAAACCCCAGGTATTATAATATGAATGTAGCAAGTGAAGCAGCGCAGAGAGAGAGAAAAAGGTGATATTTAAGCAAACTGTAGAAAACAAACTAAACTGCAAATTCAATACACTTCACCAACAGATGAAAAATGAAAACAATTGTGGAGAGACCGGTAATAGCTGCCAGAAGATCAATTTTGCAAAACGACTGGGACAACTTTTGAAACAAAAACCAGTTGAACTTCACAGAAAATTGGTTATCTGGATGATAAAATACACCTCAAACTTTCAGAAAGTAAAATTAATAACTTATTTGAGTAACTGACAGGCTTTACCTCATCCCCCCCAACACAGAGTACACAGTGGTAAATAATTTAGCCACGTTTCAGTAAGCGAAGTCAGGAGCTAAACGACCTTGCTGCAACCCCGAACTTGAATCTGCAAAAGTTTAATATGTGTGGGTGATGTTTTGCAAATGTTTTGCCAGACTGTGTGCACGGTGACACGTGTGGAGGGTTTTTTGGATGAACAAAATGGGTGTAAGCACTTGTGTGTGGAAGCACGGAAAAGGTTATGAATAATTTCCCCATTTTAAGCGTCTCTGCTCCTGACACGCTCATACAGATGCTTGACAAAAGTCACGACGGGGCTTGAAAAACAACAAGAATCTGGAGGAGCAGAGACAGAATGACATGGAGCCCCTTAATTGCCTGAAATTTGCATAATTCCTGATGGAGTAAAGGAGAGGCGGTAGCTATAGCCAAGGTTTGCTGTTTTTCAAAATGTAGTCTGTTACAGATCACTGATTACCTGATTGAAACTGTAATCTGCAGCATAATCTTCGACATTATTCACACTCGGTAATATAATCTAATTACTGAGCCTTCCATATTTGATAGGGGAATGCAATTAAATGAACAGTGTATTAAAATTTACAGGATATAATTTGATAACAGTATTAACGTCATTATCCACAACCTTAATCAGCCATTTTTTTTTTCATAGGATTCGCAAAATTCTGAGGCTTTATTTTGACGGTTTGAACGTTGAATGTGTTTTCAGCAGAACCTTTTTTTCTCCACTTTTGCACTTAATTGAGTTTGCTTCACCCCAGGATCTTAGAGCAGGGGCACGTCTACGAGGCCAGTCAAGTGTACAGGGAAACGTGGGATGTAAACATCATAGTGAATGCAAAATAATACACTGGCATAAAACGGTCCAAAGTGGGATTTTCCATTCTTGCCCTCAGTGCTAATTATCTCTCAACACACAGCATCCTGCTATTCACTCATGAGCCACAATGATTAATGACACACCATTAGATCAGATAATGAGTGGCTGAAATGTAAAAATAACCAAAAAAACCTCATAACACTAGGTGATGGGAAGAGTAAACACAGATCTTTCAAGAGGTTTGGACTTAATGGAAATAGAGATACAAGTTTGTCTCCTTCACCTGATTTTGTTCATGGAGAGTAAAGTGGTTTTCACCACCTCTGAATGAAACAGCAATCAGTTCCTTCTTCAATTGAGCATTGCCTGGGCTTTTACCCAAACCCAAAAGGCTTATCTCTGACTCCAAAAAAGGTCTGGAATTCTACTTATCACATTAAAATTGTAGGTTTGTGTGGTGCAGTGAATCACAGTTAGCTCCGCAGCCTCCCTGAGTGGCACTAGACCAAATTGCAGTAAGTGCAGTTCCACTCACACAGAGAGACAAATGAAGATGCAGCAAATAAAGAAAAAAGAAAAGGGAAAATCTCTTATATAACCAAAACATCCTTTAAACAAGGGCACATGCCTCATCACCCCCTGTGCATTTCCTGTGAAACAGCTGCCCGGCGAACTCGAGGAGAAAGGAGCAGAAAGGTCCTTTGTGATATTCCCTGAGCAGTGCTCGCCATGGTTAGCGTAGCAGTGAGGGTGACGTGTGCTCAGAGTTGCAGTAAGTCGCAGGCTCGGGGAAAACCCTGAGCGCTAGCTGAAGTGCAATCCATCATCAGTCACTAGTGGGTACCTTGACAGTAATGTGGAGAAAAACAACATTTAGGAGCGCTCAGGTCTTGTCCCCATGGTCCATGAGCACGGACATCTACAGGGAGGAGGCCTGAATAAAGACTCACGTGTACCGAGAGGAAGAGGTGTGCATGTTTGTTTTGTGCATGGAAAGCTGAGGTGTATTGTGTCCACCTACGTTTCTGAAATAGTGTCCGCTTGACTGGTTAACAATAAACTTGAGCTTCAATCAAAATGGATTCCATTTTTCTTCTGCCTGTTTTGAGTGGGGAAGTGTCAGACGTTTATTTGGTCCCTATTTTTCTTTCATCTATTTTCTTGTCTGACAGTAATTCCTCAGGGCAGCCATTTTACATAAAGTTAAAGTACCCATACAATGATACAATTACAAATCTTTCATTCAAAATTTTAATTAAATGAGGCAACGTGAGTTTTAAAAATGTACTTCAAAGAAAACAAAAAAGGCAGCATAAGGAATGCCCCAGACAAAATCTGTGACATTATTAGTCTAAGTTCCTCCCCCCAAAAAGTAGATATTAAAAACATTATGGATTCTCCAATAATGAATGACCAGCACAAACAAATAAAAAAATGGTTTTCAGTACAGGAAAGGTAAAAAGATATTGACTTGGTTGCTAAAGTGAATGGTGTATAGTGTTAATTTTCACTGCACTATTAACCTGAGATAAAACCACAGTTATGTTGGTATTATCTGATTTGTATCTGCATACTAACATCTAATTCTCGGGTGTTCAATGTAAAAATAGTTAAGACCATCACCAAAACTCAACGTTTCATGATTTTACCCCCAATAAAAAAGGAGCTGTTGCTTCTCAGTCTTGATAGGTTGACCAAAGTCAGTGAAAAAAAGTTGTGGAAATCTACATTATGCGAGATCAAAAATAGGGAAAAATGTTAAAATGCAGAGTGCCCTCTCTGCTACTGAGGTACATATAGCGTGGTGTAAAAAAGTGTCTGCCCCTTTACTTGATTTCCTAGTTTTTCATATTTGTCATACAAACACACCATGTTTCAGATCACCACACAAATTTTAGATATTAGACAAAGATAACCCAAGTAAATTCAAAATGCAGTTTTTAAATGCTGATTTCTTCGATTAAAGGTTAAATGTTATCCAGACTTACCTCGCCCTTTGTGAAAAAGTAATTGCCCCTGTTGTTAAAACATGAAGTAACTGTAACCACATTTTATGAAAAGCTGAATTCAGTTTCACTAAACATGCTCAGGCTTGATTACTGGCAGACCTGTTGAATAAAGAAATTACTCAAATAGAACCTGTCTGACAAAGTGAAGCAGGCGAAAAGAGCTCAAAAAGCAACACATCGTGCTATGACCTAAAGGATCACCTGAGAAACAAAGTCACTGACAGCCATCAGTCTGGAAAAGGTTACAAAGCATTTCTAAGACTTTGGAACTCCAGTGAACCACAGCGAGAGCCATTATCCACAAATTGAGAAAAACTTCGAATAGTGGTGAAACTTCCCAGGAGTGACCAGCCTACCAAAATTACTCCAAGAGCACATCAACAACTCATCCAGGAGGTCACGAAAGAACCCATAACAACATTAAAGCACTGCAGGCTTCACATGTCTCCGTTAAGGCCAGAGTTCATGATTCAACAATAAGAAAGAGACTGAGCAAGAGAAGAATTGAAGGAGAAAAACACTGCTGACCAAAAATGTCTCACATTTGCCAAAAAAACATCTTGATGATCCCAGAAACCTTTAGGAAAATATTCTGTGGACTGAGGAGACAAAAGCTGAACTTTCTGGAAGGTTTGAGTGCTGTTACACCTGGAAAAGGAACATCATACCAGCAGTAAAATATGGTGGTGGTAATGTGATGGTCTGGGTCTGTTTAGCTGTCTCGGGACCTGGAAGACTTGCCGTGGTAAATGGAGCCATGAATTTTGGCGCCTACCAAAACATCTTGAAGGAGAATGTTCGGCCATCTGTCTGTGACCTCAAGCTGAAGCACACTCGGGTTCTGTACCAGGACAAGGATCCAAAACACAACAGGAAGACCACCTCTGAATGGCTTACGAAAAACAAAATGAAGACTTTGGAGTGGCCTATTCAAAGTCCTGACCTGAATCTGATTGAGATGCTGTGGCATGACCCTAAAAAGGCAGTTCATGCTCTAAAACCCTCTGATGCGGCTGAATTACAGCAATTCTGCATGGATAAGTGGGCCAAAATTTCTCCACAGTGCTGTAAAAGATTCATTGCCAGTTGTCACAATTTTGAAACTGCATTTTGTGTTTACTTGGGTTAACACGCACGCACGCACACACACACACACACACACACACACACACACACACACACACACACACACACACACACACACACACACACACACACACACACACACACCACTGTTGTGCTCTCATTATGCTACTAATATAGGTCTTAATAGCACATCTAAATTTATTGCAATTTAAGCATAGACAAACTAGACAAACCAGAAGAGGATTATGTGACATCGCAAGCGCTAACTGCTCAGATATTACTGATATGTTAGGCCCCAGTCACACAGGACTAGATACCAGCTGGCAGCGTTCTGGCAATATTTGGTCACCAGGGATAAATATGTATTATCGAATTGGTGAGTCATTGTTGGGGGTTGCTGGCTAGGTGAAATCAGTCCCAAAGAGGTGTTACCCTAAAAGATTCCTTGTGATGCCTTGGTTAAAAAATTTTTGCATGCAACATGCAGATAGAAATACCCGTAAACACTTGCTAACTTCCAGCTGGTTGGCAGTAAGACTTAATAAAGTGGAATGCAAACTGGAAACGGAGAATGATTGATAAGCACAACTTGTAATTTAAAGGAGAACATTCTCAATTTCCAGTTTGTGCTGCACATTCACTGCAAATGCAAACCATTAGCAACTGAATGTGACAGGTGAGACCTGAGTCTGGGAACCGCCCCTCAAGGGCGGAGCTGGTCTTTGCCCCTTCATAAGATCAGGTGTGGGCAATTAGCTATCCTCTAGCGAACCTGAAGCTGTGAGTGCTTGGTCCAAGCTGGGCAAGTTGGTGTTTTTAATTCCTTTCTATAAAAGCCTGATGCGGGTCCCACTAAACTTCTGTTAGAATGGTGGGAAACATTGCGTTCCTGTGAGAGTAGTGGACTTCACCGCCACTGACCCACATTTATTAGGGTGTGACGCAAACTTGTGGACAGAGTACAGAGCTGCTGCTTTGCCAAGTGGATTTCTGGCTGCGGGCAAAGGACCCGACACGTCACTGAATTTTAAACTGTTTTAACCTGGTGTAATTCGACAGACTGACTGCTGCGCCTGTCGATCATGTTTGTTTCTTGTTTTATTTTTCTGTATCAGTAGGCACCACAGATATTGATTCTTTTAGTGTTTTAACCCTTTTAATATATATATATATATATATATATATATATATATATTTATTATTGTCGCAGACGGTGAAGGCGCTGCGTGGAAAGCAAATCCTTTTTTTGTCTCGCCGCTTTTGCATGCACAGCGGTGGGCCTGAGTGAAGACGGCACTGAAAATTTGCCTTTTTCTATAGTGTCTTTCCCATTTGGGGTTATGTGTGAGTTGCCGTCCCTTTTTAACCTCGATTTGTTCTTAAACGGTTCCCCGCAGCGCTTATCCTACAATCATACAGTTTTATCGTTTTTATTAAAGTAAAGTTTTTAATTGTTTTTAGGTGCTGCTGTTATACTGTTACTTTTATTTTGTATTGAAAGTAAAACCCTTTTTAACTGACTGTGCGCCTACGGCTCTGTCCTATTTTAAATAGGTACCTATCACGAGTCACAAACGGTAATTTGCTGGTGTCCAAAGCATTTGCAAGGAGGTTTTTCGTGCAGCAATTTTACCTGGCAACTGCTAGTCAACTCTAATATGTACACATTTTTCCTTACTATGACGTCACTAGGCCTGACTGCTAAAGCTCAGCCATGCAGGGGCTTCAGTAATTAATTTCACAGCAACTTCTATTAACATTCAGCAAACACTTGCCAACCAGTTGGGTAATTTCCCCCTTGCGACTTGTCGTTATCAGGTGGTTGCTGATTGACTTCTGGGCCTGTGTGACTGGGACCGTAGCCACGGGGAGAAGATAATGACTAGTAAACATGCTATTCTAGTGAAAGCTAACATGTTTGAAGATCAAGGGCATACTGGAATTATGCCATGATGATATAGTTATATGATATAGTTTTTTTTTGTTTTGTTTTTTTTTTAACCAGTGCAGGGGAAAAAATGGGTAAAAAACAAATGCCTTATACATTGGATTAGTTTTAGGTCATTAGATTAAGTCTTTGCTTTCATATAACACATCATATTTGATCTCCATAGGCAGTGATTTAAATAACAGTATCTGAGAGATTAGAAAGGCAATGTGTTGAAAAGATTTCAACACTGAAAATGTGGAAAAAAAAGTTGCTGAATCTGTTCAAACACCATTTTTTGTAAGGAGCCAGTTTCCAGAAAGGTTAAAATGTATTGTTATCCTTCATTGATATAGATGTTTGCGATGTTAAAAGCAGAGTATTTACTTACAGTAGTGGAGTAGATACCTCCCTACATTTATTGTTTGAACTTACATGTGACATACCAGCGTTCAATTCAGAAAAATGTGACATTTTATACAACTTCAGCAGCTGTACGTGGGCGTATAAAAGCAAAACAAAAGCCTTGGGCTCAGATGCAACGAAAAGCGTTCTTGTGGGAGAATAACCTTTGTAGCATAGCATGCTTCAATATGAAGTCTTGATGGAGCAAAAAAGCATTCATTAGGAAGTCAAACAGATATATATGGAATATAAAATGATAACCCTGATTTATAATGAGCCTCTGTGTTGAATAATGTAGGGGACGCTTCTCTGCATCAGTACGCCTTACTTCCCTCATGCTACAGCCGCTGCAATCAAAAAATGAACTTGCGCACCATCTGCATTAGCATATTGTTATTAAAACATAGGGATAATTTATGAACCTAAATATACAATTAATGATAATCAATGTAGATTTTTTAGCGTGACGAGTGGCCTGGTGATCCACTAATAGGTTTAGCTCACTCAGTAACCAAGTTATAAATTATTCTGTCAAAGCCGTGCACAGGCTTCTGTTTACAACCTACATATTCACTGACCTTTTCTGGTGCGGATTCGATGCGCCTGATCAATTCAATATTGTTCCACAAAAAGGGTTATTAAAATTTCATCCCCAAATGCGTGGTGTGAGCACTGCTGTAATGTAAAAGATTAATCTGCTGGTGTTAAGTTGGCGTTAGGCTAATGTGAGTCGCTCTAAAATGATTCACATTAGAGTGGGCCTCAGGGGCCGGCATTGCAGCCCTTCTTGATGCAGAAAGGAAAATTAATTAAAAACAATAATCGTGTAATTCTGCTCATTACTTTTGCCCAGGCTGTAACTTCTTTATCCCACTGTGTCTTTTTGATGTGTGTCAGATAGTCAGGTGCTTGCTCAAGGGGACTACTGCACGGTTGCATCAGGCAGGTGTCATGGGCAACGCAAGGAGCAACAGAAGGGAAGCCTGTATAAAAGATTCCTGTGCATCTGGGCTGAAGTAGAACTTGATAACTCACTCTGACAGACAGTGGTATCTAGGACAGAAGACCACTCTATACCTCTTCGTTTTCCATTTCTTTTTGCTTCTTCACTTCCTCTCTCTCAAGTCCCTGGACCATGCCAAGTCAGTTTGACTAAGAACATTAGGGTGTCACAGCTTGGGATTTGGCGTTTGCAATTCTATTAGAGCGTCGACTCTAAAGGCAAACGTCTTCCATTCCCTCTACCTCTCCTCCTGGCGTCGCCTCTGCCAGCCAACAGATGCAGGTTTTTACATATCAAAGCTGTTGACTTGCCAGAGTCATTTCTTCACGCCTCTAATGCTCTTTGCTTCAGAGGACTTTACCTCGGTCCCTTGATCAAGTTACTAAACGCGGCTTTGCACATGGCTCACCACCAAAGGCGGGTGGCTCACGCTGGGACCTGGAAATGCAGGCGAGAAAAGCATCTCAGAGGGATTGGCTTGTGCTTACACACCATGAGACAGGCCAAGTGAAAGAAGGGAGGGGGCATACCGACAGGCGTATGGAGGAAACAACAAAAGCCGGGCCAGACCGTGTTAATAAAGTAAATTCTTAAGTGGAGAAAGACGATCAAAGGTCCATGTATTTGGCAAATGCAATCCACAGCGTGCACTGAGGTGTACACAGGGTGGACGCGTTTCCCCAATATGCTCAAAGTGTGTCAAAGCAATCCAACAGTTCAAATGCAGATTGTTTGTGCTTTTGAAACTTAGGCTTTGATGCCAACTATTAATAAGTAAAAAGACTGACAAACAGAACTAGCTCTGAAGCAGGAACATGGCAGATTGATTTATCAATACCGAAGCCCTAATAAGTCTCTTCATTATGTGTTCTCCTTTGAAGATGGAGAACAGATGAAAGTGTTGTATGACATCAAGAACTGTAGCATCAGAGAGGTACTTTATTAAAATAATACTAGATAATGAGAGATAATTGCATTCTCAGAATAAATTGTGTTGAAAGGAACAGATAGAATTATCTGGAGTGAATTGATGCGCTTCACTGCGAGTCTCATACTGCGTGTGTCGATGACGCAACTCCATGCCAAGGCAAATCCATGTTTGAGAAGGAGTAGATTTAAAGGCATGAGTGTCTTTAAGCTGAGGTCTCGGAGTCTCGGTTTCCCCCTCCTTGCCTCTTGAGGCATGTCTTCTCCATCTGAGTGTCCCTAACAACAGTCACTCTCTGCAAGTGACCCCTCTGCCACAGTTGCACATACAGAGGGGAGAAAGCAGCAGCAGCTTGTGATAAGAGATGACCTTTCATGGTTGGATGTCAGAGGTGAGAAATACTGCCTGAAAGCATGTGTGATACTGACCTTGACTCTGAGATGGGGTCATTCAGAGGTTATAGAACTTCCGCTTGTTATGTTAAAAATATTGGCAAAGCTTTTAATGTATTTTTTAACATCTTTATCATATTGGACTTAACTGGGGCCTACTCTAGAACCCTGGGTCTTGCCTTGAGATCATCGGTCATCCCAGACAGCTCATCAACTAGTCATACATGTGTATATGTGGTTAGTGAGTGTTCCTGGAGGTTGCTGACTGTAGCCAGGTGAAATTGGTCATAAAGCAAGTGCTGCATTCAAAAAAACTTCTATGTGATTTCTTGGGCCACACATTGCCTGTCGCGTGTATATTAATTGTTTTACTTATGAGATAGCTTTATGATTGCACTGTAACAGTTTTGGCATTTTTATTATTATTACAAACAAGGATTTAGATATTTGTAATTTTTTTTCATTACAGTGGTAAAATACACCTTTGTCTTGATTTTGTTGATAAACTCTGGTCATGACAGCGGCATCTTATTTACTTTAATAACCCACAGTGTTAAAGAATGTGGCCCAGGTACAGCCAGCAGACTGTATGTTTTAGGTTATGTGTTAGATACTGCATCTTTTACAGTGACATGTATTTTGCTTAATTTCATGCATACTATTTAAAAGTATTATTGGCAAAAAGACTAACCCAATTTAAACAGATCAAATTTAAATGTGTCAGAGCTTTTAAGTAGTTACTGATTTGCGGATGAAGTTGTAACATTTGAATATGAAGCAAAAGCAGAAAGAATTAATTCTGTCATGTTGACCAGAAAGCTTCAGCTTATTTGCCATAAGCTGATTTCTGGTGAGAGGGAAAAGCTGCATTATCCATTTTTGAACTATTAATAAATGAATAACAAATAAATAAAATACCTGGCTTTGCTTGTTGAATTTTGGATTCAACTATTTATTTGGTTCCAAAACACTGCCCTTGCGTGAGACAGCAGATCCAGTGAATGCTGCTAATTAATAAAAAGCATCTCAGAGTTTAAATCCGTTGTTTACTTTTCGGTGTCAGACTTGGGTTTGTGGGAAAGCCACTAACCTTTGATACGAGCTGTCATTGCTGCATAATCTTTATCAATTCAGCCCCAAATTTAAGACAGTCTTCTTCAAAGCGCATCAAAACTTCATTAACTCTCTTAATACAGACAAGGCTGTAACAGCTAAGCTGAAATGTGAACGCTACAGAAAAAGTACAATAAAACTCTTAAATAACTGAGGGTAAAGTGTGGCGCTAAGAAAACAGCAGCTGAACTTCCTCTTCAAGCAAAATATCAGTAGTTGCTTGGGTAAACTTCTGTAGTTTTCTCTTTGGCAGGTCCAGTGTTGACAATACTTGATATATGCACCAAATTCAGTGTAATATATTTCACAATGTGCTTTAAAACAGCTGTGTTGCTGCTTAGGTTCCTTTTAGGTAAAGGAGTGAATGCATTATTTGAAACAGAAGAATGTATGGATTAACTAAGTGGGCCATGGAGAAAACAATGGAAGCCATGAGAGTTTATCCATTTCCTATGATAACTTGCCAGCGACTGGTAAGCACCCAGCATGGATGGCTTTCATTTCCTTCTTATCCATCTTCCCCTCTTTCTTTGGTGGAGAAAAACCTCCCCGAATCTTCAGTGAGTGACACTTCTTTCAATTCCTGGTGCTCATCCAAAATATTCGATTTGGATGTCCATAAATGAAGACGAAATGAATACCAGTGGGAACAAATTAGCCGGTCACTAATTAGCTCTTAAGCTAATGCTGAATGTCATGTGTTAAAGGAGGGTAAAGGAGTGTCAATGAATGGTGGTGGCACACAGTCTTCAGGTCATCACACAAACACACATCCAGGCCCTTTCAAATGGGGGCATCAGCATCAAGAGCTTTGTGTCTCAGTAAATATTAGTTCTGCTCAGCTCGCACTCAGCAGATAAAGTCCTCAGTGTGGGAGGCGGAGTCAGAGCAGTTTCCTCTTAGACCTGACGGAGGGTACCAGGGGACTGGACTAATTTTACAGCCTTCAGAAAGAAATTGGATGGGTACAAATGAAAAGAAATGGGTGAATGTTCAATTCTGGTCACACTGGACTAGAATAATTACATGGTATACAAAAGAAAATACATCACAGTAACAAATGGTGCACCACATGTACAAACACATTATTTCACTGCTACAAGTTATACCACAAAAATGCATTTCCCCACAAATTTAGACACATATAGAAAATACCCACAGTCTGTCAACTCACATTGTACAATCAGCTCCACTATGGCCTCCCGGGGCTTCACGTTGAACCCATTATACTGGCTGGTCTGGCAGCGGTACGAGCCCGTCATCTCCCTGGACACATTAACAATACGCAGCACGCCGTCGTAGCTCTCCATCTGCATGCTGCCGTCTGGCATGGGCGCTTCCTTATCCGCTCGCGACCACAGGATGATCGGCTTGGGCTTCCCTGAAACAAGGCACTCCAGCTCCACTGTGTCACCCTCGCGGGCCACCAGGGGAGACTTGCCCCGTGGGACTGTCAGGTTGGGGGGAACTAAGAAAGAGAAAAACAAAGGAGGGACTGATATGGGGCTCTAGAAAGTCAGCAGGCGGGGTAAGAGGAAATAGTCAACTTGGGGAAAGTTGTGGCGAAAAAGGTATGGAGGGGGAAGCGAATGAGCATCCAAAGTTGCGATGGCAATGAAGCGGCATCTCAGCAACATACACAGCTTTTATGGAAGCACCATGCGGATATTAGCAACAGTAATGTCTAACGGCTGGGACTAGACAGTCTGAACATGTACTCTACGCAAAACCACCACGAAGGACAGCAGTGAGAAGGTTTAATGCTATCAAGCAATGGCAAACGATGAACAATGCAATGAGCGGACAAGCAAATTCTAAATAGTTAATGACAGCCTTTATTAGCTAAACAAGTCCAGGTACTAAAAAGACTAAGGAATGTAGACCATGCAGTAAACTACAGAGTAAGAGTTCTGTTTGCACATCCACTCTGAATGCATGAAGATCAGGCAGATTAGGCCTCACAAGGGATTAGTCCAGTGAAATCTAAGACATAGTTCACAATCAGCGCAGCAACCGATGTTCAACTGGATTGAATAAAACAGTTACAAAATAAACATGCAGAGGAGAAAAGTAAGACATGATATTTATATATATATATGTATATAAAACAAAAGCAAACCAGCAGTTCAACAGTTTGTAAAGCACTCCTGTTGCCTTTGATGCCAGGAGTTAGATTGATTCCAAGCTTGTGTTTATACATGATTGTGGGTCATTGTAAATCACAAAACCGAGAGAAGAGATTTCCTTGTAACTACAAAGTCTTGATCTTCATATGAGCTATCCTTACACTTCTAATACACTCTCAGCAGTAGCAGCACTGGCATTACAATCAACAGCCAAACAGCATTGTTACTTTCACTGTCACATTTTCATCATCTCCTCACTTTCCCATCACAAAACTATTTTTCTGAGACGTTTTCCACAGCTAAAATCACTTTAACATTCATAGTTGCATCATCGCAATCAATCGTCACAGCTTTTTACTTCCCTACCCTCCTCCTATCCTAGTCGTGCAACCACTCAGTCTCAATCTAGCACCCCATAATTTAGAGCATTTACAAGAGAACCCTCCCAAAGGTGATGCAGCACTGAGCCTGGCCATGTAACAAAAATATGACCCAATAAATAGATACCTGCCTTTTTTACAACAGGTATTTTAGAGTCTGGGTGAGTGCAAACAATTAATAATAAAAAAGAGGAAGAAGAAGATTTGCAGATATCCTTGAGTGTGTTTATGTGTGCATCTGTCTTTTCTAAGTGTGGAAGGCAGGAAATCTAGCAGGTTGGATCAAATAGTCTGGTTCCTCACCAAGCATGCTGGCCAAGTAAATTTGTTTAATTAGTAAACCTGGCAAATTGCGCCGGCTCCTAGAGTGCTGTGTATGTGTATAAGTGTGTTCATATGCGAGTCCAAATCATCAACAGACTCCAGCTCTGTTTTGTAGCACTGTTCCGAAAAATAGTTTACAGCCAGCAATTTGAGGAGTGAAAATCTTCTCAGCAATGATGAAACCGTGTCGTGCTTCCCTGATGATTTTCGAATCACTGTCATTCTGCCCAAACAATGCTGCAGCTGGAATGGAGTCAAGCCACATTGGAGTTTCACAGTGATGAAATCACCAGCAATCTCACGAAAACGAAACAGAGTCCAGCTATATTTCTTTGAACCCCATTTTTTGTGTGGGTAAGAGGTGAGAATCCTGCAGACGTTTCACTGCTCCAGCTCCAGGTCCAGGTCAGATTCCTTTTGTCCTCCCCCCAGAGTCTTGGATAAATTATCACACTGTCAGAAACAAGGCAATCTCACGATCCTCAAGTATTAGGTTGTGCCTTTTAAAGACTCTGTGGCACTCTAAAATTAGCTCATTGTTGATAGCTCGGCAATTATGACCAAGAATTGAATAAATGCTGTAAACAGGGCATGCTGTCAGACAATCTTATTCGTGGATTTTTTTTCTTTTAAGAATGAGAACAAAGCTGCAATTATTAATTGATTTAAAAACTGGAACTAAACAATATTTAGTCTAATCTAGTCTAGTCAATGTTTGGAGTAATGTGATAAACATGCTAGCAAATGCGTGCCCACTTCCATGAGGCACGGAGAAATAAATGGGCTACAGAATCAAAACAATGAGCTGAAAAATACTAAAAAATACTAACATTCTGTAGAGTTGGATGATAATTCTCTATGATAACATCACAGTACTTTCATTTTCTGTCATTCCAATAACATCTATTACTACAGTATCTGGATAACAGGTTTTGATTACTGTAATACAAGAAATGAAAAGCTATTACCTAACTCCGCACATAAACCAGATCATGAGCCAGTGAATACCAAAAAAAACATGATGGTGTGATTTGCATGAAATAATGAAGTCTGGTCATTCATAGATAAAATACTGGCATTGTGTTTGGCACTACAGAAAAAAAAAAGGCCCTCCACAGAGCCAGTGGTGGCGGACCCTCATTTCATCCTTGCACATTTGCTGATTTTTTTTATTCACACAATGTCTCAATTTTAACAGCAAAGGTTTAAATCCACTTTGCTATTCAGAGCATTTCCTTGGGTTAAAACAATGAAGTAGTGAGTTTGAAAGGACAGGAGAGGAGCAGCAAGCATCCATTAGAGTGTGGAGGAGAGGTTTATTCACCGAGTTGCCATCATTACACCTGGCCTCTCCACTGCCTAGATTAGGCAGGCAATTACAGTTTGTCTACCTGTTGGGTTTGGCAACACAAATACTGGCTATCAGCTGCCATTGTCTCTCCTCACACCACAATGAAAAAAAAAAAACAGACAGGCATACACGCACTCAGAAACTCGCACATCCTTCTCTCTTGCTTACTCTGTACATTACTCTTCCTCTTGCTCTCTTTTTTCCAAGTGAACACCCTGCCTCAGTGTTTGAGTCTGACCACTGCGATGCTCAGTGTGGAAGGGAGCCTGCTACTGGTTTTCACTGTGCTCTCATTGTGCCAGAGCCATCCAAATGCCAGTGATGCCTGCAAGGCATGCCCGCTGTGTGCGTACGTCTTTGCAGCGCGCGTGCGTCCGCGCGGTTAATGTCTCTGCACGTGCACATGTGCACGTATCGCTCACTGCTTCTCTCCTCGCCCACGGGTGACACCATGCTGTGATCCTGCCTCAGTTCCTCAATGAGATGCGATGCTTCTTCTCTTTGCTACTGAGCAAAAACACTGTGCGTATGTATCTGTAGGTTTATGGGTTAAATCAAGATAGGACCTTCTAGTCTGGCCTCAGCACTGCGCTGAAACAATCCTTCAAATGTAGCTTTTAATTATGATCCATCAGCACTGCAGCAGACGCAGAACAACATGAGCTAACTGCAAAAAGGTAGAAATAACTGGCACTTTGAATTTTCTTACAGCGACAGGATCCAGAGTGATGTTTTAGAGAATAAACATTCCCACTGCCCCCTTTTTTCGGGTAAGTGCTATGACATCACTCCTCATCACCATGGCAACATAGTGCTCTCGACTAAACCAGGTCCTGCAGTGTGTGTGTGTGTGTGTGTGTGTGTGTGTGTGTGTATGCATGCATGCATGAGACTGTGTGCTCAGACAGCTTGAGGCCAATGAGTTGGTCACAATGTGACAGGACTCTGTTCCTCAGAGTCCTGATGCTCTGGGGACAGAGTGAAGAGTCCCATAGGTGCACTGTGGACATGTTTTTGAATCTGTGTGTTTCTGTGTGTCTGTTTTGGGGGAGGCTGTATCTACACCCTGAGTCGCTGAAGTGCAATAAATATACACAGATGTGTTAAATTTGGAAGAGTGCACCCACAGACTGCTGTGACACAGCAGTGACAAGACTGACATAACAATGTGTGCGCGTTTGTGTGTGTGTGTTTTGAGCTCTGTGTCATTCCCCTGAGATTTCATAACCTACAATCAATCTCAAAAACTCTTCACATGGATCAGACTGTAGCACAGCAGATTTTATACCAGTGCCTTCTTTTTTTTTGTTTAACCAACAAAACAGAATAAAAGAAATGTCCAGTCTAAAAACAAATGCATGCAACCACTTTTCTACTGCTAAGCAGGGAACAACTCCCATGGATGGCCCACAGTTTATGTAAATTGCTCAAGGGGCCTTCACAGTAGTTAATGAGGGAGGGAGAGTGTTTCTTATTCATGTTTCTCAGATTTTCCCAGCTGCACGGGGAGGTGATTTCCCAGATGGTCACCTCCATAAAGCATGACTGCAGGTGTTGCGGTGGAGGCTATAGGCAGGTACACTGAGCACAAATGCAGCAAGTTATCTCATCTTATTCAAATATGTTGTACTCTGAAAACAATCTGAGCTATGGATACACCCCTGCTATCCAACGTCTCCAAACATCCACATAAGCGTGTTTATTAACAAACTGAAGTTTTTATTTGCGCTGACACTTTGGGCACCGGTAATCTACCACAGGAACATCACAGGTGCTGTGCTGACATATTGCGCCCAGCGCCATTGTAGAAGTGGCATCTATTGTTGTCATATGGTGGATTTCTCAGGACAGTGTCCCAGCTGTGGGACAGCTGGTAAGCCCCTTCATCGCAGTTCATCGCTCACTGTTAGTCTATTGGGTCGTTCATCCAGTTTTGGGGATTGGTTCCTGTGTGCAGTTTATAATTTCATTTTCAAACCTTGAATTAATGAATTTTCGATTTTAGATGTGAATGCTCTACAAGACCAAAGACAAACTTGTTATTCAGGCCATTTGCTCAGTTGGAAAGATTTCTATCTGTCACGTGACATTGCCTCAGCATACTGAAGGTGATGGAGCTGGGATCTGCATTAAAATGATATATGCAATTTAGATCTTTAATGAAAAAATACAACCAAATAACTAACTGCTCTCTAAGGATTTAGGGATGTAAATAAATGGTCAACTCAGCAGAAAATGAATGTACTGTTCAATTTCGTTCCACCTCATGTTAACATGTGATGCGAATGACAAATAAAGCTCCTTGAATCCTTGAAAGCTCTGCTGTAGGTGGTCATATGAACCCTCCCTTTGAAGCTACTACCCCTCACAGTGTTTATAACATAATTATAAAGTGACTTTTCACGCTGAATTGTTCAAATAATTTTTAAAAATAATTTAAATATATGTTAATAGCCTGTTTTGTTGCTCTCCTCTGACCTGTGTTTCACAGTGTGTACCTCTTTTGCTGTGCTTTGCTCCAAACAGACACATGTGGAGTCAAGCAAAGCAGAGACCTGTGAAATGAAGGCACTATCAGTTAAGTTTATGACAACTCATCACTATCTGTATGCTTTATTTTGTAGTATGCTGCATTACAATCTGATGGCCAGAGCACAGTATCATCTGTTCTTTTAAGCAAAGCCAACCTGATTTGGTGGAAGGAAAAAAAAGAAAGCGACTGGGTGGCTTACTGTGGCCTATCAGTGCTGGGGATGGTTATTTATTTATTTTTACTCTTGTGTAAACAACCTTTCTGGTTATAAGTGATACGAAGGTTGAATTATGTGTGCCATAAAGCTTTTCAAACCAAAGTGCAAGTGCTAGCTCGTATGGCTCACTAGATTACCAGTAGTAGCTAAGCAATCACACGCATAATTCATTTCATGCATTAAGCTTATGGAGTTAGAAAGTCCTGTTATTGACAAGAACATTCACTGTGTAGTATTTCTCAACTGCCAATGAGCTGTTACAGGATGAAGTGAGAGGTCAAACCAATGTTAGCAGCTCTCTCAGGTTCTTTGTTAAATAGGGAGCTTAATGCTCCAGCAACTACACTTAAACCTGCTACCAAAAGCCTAGCACAAGACTAAACATTTTGCCACTTTTCTACACAGATTATTGGCCAGTAACCTTGAGTGTTTTCAACCACCTAAAAACCGTTTACAGTAGTTAAAGAGACAGCAAATTACAGCTGATAACTCTGCTCATATGGCTGATATTGTAGAAAAAGTAGTAATATTGCCATCGTTACCGAGGTGGTACACTACGTGAAAACATGTATTGGACAATACCTGTTAAGTTTTGAATTCATGGGTTTTCAGTTCCATTGCCACAGATGTGTAAAATCACGCCATGCAGTCTGACAAATATTTGTGAAAGAGCAGTTTGAACTTTTTCACCCTGTAGTTGAGTCAGGATGCAGACCAGGTTTCTCTTTATAAGGGTCAGTGAATTTGCTGCTAAAACAAGCACATCAGAGTGGTCAACAGCCAGCAGTCATGTTGTCCCTATTAGAATCACATGTGGCACAGCCCTTTAGATGATGGCAGATCATGACAAATCAGAGTCAAAAAGACGACATTGTGCATAAAAGGAGTACACACAGAGAGCGGCGGGCCCCCCCTGCGCGTCTGATGACTCAAATTTTGTTGTAGAAAAAGGCTTGAACACTGTGTTTATTAAACCAACTCATTTCTTAATCAACTGAGCACTTGAAATTGATTTGCTTAATTAATTAACTGCAGTAATTCTTAAGATTGACAGAGACACTGGGTGGTGCCAGGATTTCAGGTGTGAGCAGGTTGCTAATTGAGGGACTCATCAAAGGCGGATTTATCACCCGCGCAAAAGGGGTGACTTTCAGTCATGATACTTTGTTTGTGATCAATCATGACGGTGATTTGTTGAATAAAAAAAAGTATCAAATGGGAGTCAAGGAAGGAATCAAAATTAGCTTTAAATGTCAGAAATAAATCTGTAATTACTCGGCACGCTATTAAAATTTTATCTCTTAAATGTCCCACAGGTATTTCCGGTCTGAGTCCAAATAACATTTCAGAATGACAGTAATCACGTCATCTAACATAATCCAGCAAGACATAAACACACATTTTACACACAAGTTAATGAAAGGATTCATTTGCTTGTTCCTGTTAGAAGTTTATGGCATGTTTTACACTAATGCTCGTAACTCTTTTCAGCTGTTCCCTTGTCCCGTGGTTCTTAATCTTGACAGTATCCAAAGGGGAAGTCTGTGTCCTCGTTTTCAGACACTCATAAATAAGCATTAGCACCGCAATCTCCGGCAGCTCCGGCGAGGAAAGAAGCTGCTTATTTAACGAGTGTGTGAAGACGGTAAACTGCTTATTACTGCCGTTTTGCAAAAAGGGAGAAAATCGAGAAATTTGTGCTCGTCGAAGGTTGAAAGAATGGAAAAATAATAGTTTTCACTTTAATCAATGCATCCTGTGGAGTGGTCTCTGGCTAAGCGCTGGTTTCGAATCTGGAACTAGAGACAGTGTTGGAACAGCCAGCAAGTGTGACATTGTTCAGAGAAGAGATACTTTAAAGCTCAAATGCTTTCCAATCACTTCCCCTGTACGAAACCTTGGCAAACCTGTGGTAATCTCCTCTAAACACTTTTATTAAGACTTCTAATTGCAGCTCAGGCTTTCTCCCTTCAGGAAAACAGGCAGAGGCACAGAAAAAGGGCTTATTCACCCCACAACAGGCTGCAGGCGCAAGGCGAGGCAGAGGCACAAGGCGCTTTAGTACACGGCAGCTATACAATGGCGCTCAGCTGAGACATTTCTCTGATTTGTGGCATCAATCTCGCTGAAAGAAACACGGCATCCTTTAGCAAACAGCCCAGTCACATCCAGGTAAAGCAGCAGGAATTTTAACCGGCAGAAACAAAATTCAGTATGTTATTTCCTGTGACAGGAACAGCTACTACAACGCAACTCTTTCATACTATTTCATACCCACACATTCGACCGGAACAATGAAAGATTAAGAAGCAATCAAATCTAAGCCTTAAGGAAAGCTTTCATTTCATATGATCACAAAAGAGCCAGTCATTTCCGTGGTTATTTCCTCAGTCAGACGGCGGTGTTCTACTTATTTATTTATTTAGTTTTTTTGCACATTAAAGGATCTGTGTTAATGCACTGGCATCGCCCAGGCACTCGGAAAGAAGAGAATGTGCTACTTAAAAGATAATGAGGAAACAATCTTGGCAGATGCGATTGATCCCACTGTTTTATAGCACAGGGATTATCAAAGGATTATCTAACAATAATTATGCACACAAGGTCGACACATTGCTTTCATGTTCACGCTGAGAGTGGCAGCCAGGTGTGTGTGATAGAAAAATAGTACAGTGAAAATGGGTAAGGCTGCGCGAGGGTGTAAATGTGGCTATCACCGTGTAGGCATATGTGTGTAAAAAGGGGACGTAAAGCTTGCTGGCAACCCGATCATCAAAACATCGCACAACCCAACAGTCACTTATCAGCACAGAACACATGCCAGGAAATTCAAAGCAAGAAAAAAGAGATATCTACAATGCCAGCAGCAACACCAACTCATGGGATTCCCCTCCACCCACCCTCTACATCCCCACCCCTCGAACGGAATCTGGAAGTTTGGGATGAGCCGAGGACAACCAGGAAACTCCCTCTTGGTGTCTGCGGGGTGTGGATATAAGGGGTGATTTCTCCCAGTGGAGTTAATTGCTGATCAACACACCTTTGCAGCTCATTCACTGACCTCACATATACAACACAGATAGCACAGATAAAGACGAGCATTCCTGTGATATCACATGCATGAATGTATAATTGCTTTTTCTCTCTAACCACTGCGTTCGGCTATTACTGCAAAACCTCCAGGGGATAAGAAAGCACAAAAGGTATTGTTAGCTTTACTAAATGTGCTTCGTAGCAATCTTTTAATAAATCGGTCTCTGTTCTGTTGTCCGTGAAACAGTAGCTTTTTTTTTCTTTTTGGATTTTGATTGATGTTAAAATCTAAAACAGTGGATAGAAAATAGAGTCAGTTTCTTTTTTGACTATTGTGCTCAAGACTGAATACTGTTATCAAAGCTTACACATAGTTTTTACTTTCTTTTGAAACAACTGACAAACAATAGAATGTCAAAGAATCAGAAGGACACAGTACATGACTGGTTTTCTTTGAGTCAGACTCAATACGACCCATACTAAACTGTATCAGCTCGGTAGACAAGGTGGACTGGTATGTTGTTATTAATAGGCTATTAGTGCCAGCCACTTGAACCTGTTCAAGTGCACATTACCACGGATGCATAATCACCCAGTCACATGGCAGCAACTCAATGCATTCAGGCATGCAGACGTGGTCAAGACGACCTGCTGAAGTTTGAACTGAGCATCAGAATGGGGAATAAAGGTCACTGAAGCGACTTTGAACATAGTATGGGTGTTGGTGATAAACGGGCTGTTTGAGTATTAAAGAAATTGCTGATCTACTAGGATTTTCTCACAAAGCCATCTCTGGGGTTTAAAGAGAATGATCCAAAAAAAAGGAACGGGAAACTGAGGCTACAATTCGCACGGGCTAACAAAATTGGACAATAGAAGATTGGAAAAATGTTCCCTTGTTTGATGAGTGTCGATTTCCGCTTTGACATTCTGATAGTAACAACAAAGCATGAAAACATGAAGCCAGCATCAACAATTCCAGCTGCTGGTGGTGTAATGGTGTGGGGGATATTTTTCTGGCACACTCTGGGCTACTTAGTACTCTCTGGGCATCATTTAAAAGCCACAGCCTAGCTGAATATGGCTGTTGACAATATTTATCCCAATGTTTTACCCATATTCTGATGGATCTTCTGATGGCTGATTCCAGGAGGATGAAGCATCACATCACAAACCTCAGATGTGATGCTGCTCCATTAATATGAACCCACATTTCTGGGGAATGCTTCCACCAACTTTTTGAATTTATGCTGTGAGGAATTACGACAGTTCTGAAGACAAAAAGGGGGCTAATCCAGCACTAGCAAGGTGAAACTGATGAAGTGGCTGGTGAGTGCATGTTAATTGGAACAGTCCTGAAAGCAGCCAGACAGATGGAAGGGTAACGGACACTTAGTGTCTGATTAGCTGGAGCAATGGAGGCAGTTTTGATTCACAAAGTTCAATTGAACACTTATTGCGATAGAGAGCTGTTGCTACTGTAATAATGTGTGCAGGAACAGAAGTCAAAGAGACATATTTATGACTATTACACAGTCTGGGAGCAAGCGTGTAGATGTAGAAACAGCCTGTAGATATAAGACATTCAAACATTCTTAAACACAACACACACACACACACACACACACACACACACACACACACACACACAGAATCTGCAGATAAAGAGTTTCTTTGAAATTATTCATCTTTGAGAGCATCCATCCATTTTTCTTAAGCCTATCAAGTTCAGGGTCACGTGGGCACTGAAGACTCAAAGCTGCCAGGGTATTCCATAGTGACTCGACATTGATAGTTTGCTACATAACCGCTCACACCCTTATGGATTTTTCCCTTTAGCTTTAGCTGAAGTAAAGCCATTGCACCAGTCTATTTTAGGGTTAACAAAGAGATAATTCACATCTATGACCAATTAAGAGTTGAAAATCGACCTCTCATGCATGTCTTTGATTTGTGGGAAGAGGCTGAAATACCCAGAAATAACACGGGGAGAACATGCAAGCGCCACATGACTTGAAACTTGTGAACTTGATACAACAAATCCCCAAACCTCGCTGCAAATACGCATTTATTGTCAACCATTCTCTGAGACAGGAAAAATATGATGATTGCACCATGTTGTCAACACCATAAGCAATGCTCTATTCATCTCCACCGTGACAGGGCATCACATTGTGGCGGATATGTAATAACCTCACCAGACAGCAGTAAAAATATATGGGAACACATGAATTCGGGTGAAAGCACCCTTCAAAAGAAATCCTTTTTTTTTCTTGTAACTTGGCAACTATATCACACAAGTCCAACATATCCAGAATATTTAATTTCACTTCACTTACCCTAAAATCAGCAAGTAAGCTCTGTGTTCGTACAGAGATGGTAATCAACTCATTGAGACAACTTAAGATTTCCCAATCTAGCTACGCTGGGAGTGGTCACATGAAAGGTCAAGCTTACTGGCAGCAATCACACTGTGTCATATTTTAAGAAGATGATGAAACAAAAATATTAGAAAAATATTGCAGCCAAAGAAAAACTCTATATAGCAGTATTGTATTGAAGTTTATTTACTCATAACAAAAGTTGCCTCAAAAGCACTGTCTGAAAATAGCTACGCATTTGAAGCATTTTTGACCAGTAAGACTTGTTATTAAAATAAGTTAGTAAAACTCTCTGAAAACTATAGACACTCTTATTACTGAAGTCCAGGATTTGGGACACTACTTTCCTGAGAACGGACCTGATAGCAGAAAGTGAATTTGTATGAGTTCATCTCTTATCTCAAACAAACTAGCTCTGGGGAAGGTTAAGTGTCCAGGATAAGCTGGTGTTGTATGCTGGTAAGAGGTAAACCACCTATGTAACAAAAAAACCTCATAGGTAAAGCTGACGTTTCCTCTCTAAGCGCCGTAATACTGCCTGCTGATCCACTTTCATTGGACTGCCACCATTTCTATCCAACTTGAGCCCCAACAACACTTGCTCTGATTCCAAACATTTTCCATGCTGAATTAACATATTATTGCAGATATTAATAATCGCTAGATAAGTATCCATCAGCTGTCCATGCTCGTCAGATACTGAATACTCATTTTCATGCCAGTTTTGACCCACGAAATGTAACATGCTTGTGAGCATATATGGTTTAACAATGCAATGGAGGATTATGTAACGCTGTGACATTACAGCGCTTTATTTTTTGACCATCATGAAATAAATATATTAAAATGATCTACAAAACTGATGGGACTGATGAGACAGTTAAAAAATTGAAGCCAACGGAGTTTGACTAACGTAGCTGTGAGAAATCAACGTGTTTGTGTCAGATCTGTTGGGGGGAGGTGTGTAGGTGTGTCGATGCCACAAAGGGGTGTGAGGCTCACCAGTTGTGGATGAGATGTTGACATCGATGCTGATCTCCGGGATGCCTCCTCCCTTCAGAGCAGCCACACAGGTGTACGTGCCGAAATCAGTGAATTTCAGGTCTATGATGTCCAGGTTGGTGGTTCCAGGTGAGATGTCAGGATCTGTCTGGGTGATGACCATACGCTCTGAGCTCCGCAGGGCACGGCCATTCTTCAGCCAGCTAAATGTCAGCTCCTCTGGAGGTGTTGCCTCCACCTGTGACATTAAAAGGCTTTATTTTTATTACACTCACTAACATTAGCTCAGTATTATACGCATAACCATGTGTGCTTAGTCTCCCGGTGTTTTCTGTTACCGTACCTGACAGGATATCTTTACTTCCCGTCCAATCTGGATGTGGTCATCGTTGTGGTAGGGATCTGGAGTGATCCAGAATCGTCCCTTTTTCAAAGCTGCAATTGAAAAAAGAAATAATTTGATAAGAATCACATTTATATTTATATTTATACACTTCACGTGTTGATTCTGCAGCATGGTGATGGAACAAACCCTGAGATATTCACAGTGGGATTTGGCTTTGGTTGTTATATTGATGTGTTTTTTGAGATCTAATCCCAATGACAGGATTTTATAGATTTTAAAAAAAATTTTCCCTGCACTTTTACTTTGCTCAACGTCCACACTTGAGCTGTAAATCACTGTTATGCATCTCAAGTGAATGCGCTATAAAGCTAAGTGTGTGTGTGTGTGTGTGTGTGTGTGCGCGTACCTGTTCAGTCAAACACAAATTGTTCAAAAAGGCAGTGAAAGCCTGCATCAAGTCACAGCTGCCTGAAATACCTGATCTGAGCAACTAACTGAGCAAAATATGATATTTGCTCCCCAAGACGTGTCATTTCTGGAGCAGGGTTGTGAAATTGTAAAAGCATCTTCAACCCAAGGTGTAAGAGTAGATGATGACAGGACATCTGCAACTGGTTTACGTAAACAACATCTGAAATTTGATCTTTTGATGGTGCAGCAGGGTCAAACAGAGAACTTAAAAGATAAAGCAGAAACCTGTGTCTGTTTGAAAGCCCAACGCTTTGAACCGGCATTAATATTGATAGCTACACATGGAAGAATCCTACGGTACTGAAGCAGGTTCACGCACACTACAAGCAAACACACACTGTCAAATTGGAGAGATACCTAACAAAATATCCACCATTTCTAATCCAATTTGGTTTGCAAACTCCATTTTCAAAGCATAGCTTCTCTGAAGAGAAAAAAGAAGATGATTTCATTATAATGCATGCTGTATTGGTTTCAAACCCTGCGTCTACTGTTCAATTCATCTCCTCAGCAAAAAAGCTGACGGCACCATGGAAATCTTTTCATCTAGCAATTCCCAAGTGACATTATCATATTCAGTTTGGTAAAGGGAAAACGAAAACAAAACCTGCGTGTCAGATTTAAACACAGGAAATTCAATGTGCAAAACATTGTGACGCCTGCCAAGCTGCAAACTGAAGGAGAGACGAGTGACACACGCCTCCTTGACATGATCTTCCTCCTCACGTTTGAAATCAGTGTCGGCAGGCACAGAATCCTATTTCTGATGCATGTCAGATACAAATATTACAATCATGTCAGCGCTCTCCAAACACCAATGTGCATTTGCATTCACTCTTGTATCCCATACATCCTTATTCTCCAAGGCACTGCCTATCAATCGTGAAGTATAATTCCATAGCGCTGGCATGGAAACTGTGACAATTGACATTATACGGTGTGCATCCTTATATCTGTGACCTTTATGGATACAAAGCATTATCAGGAACCTAGATTCATTTCCTGTTTAGACTCAGCTCGGCAACACATTGAACAACTCCTTTGTGCATTCCTTAAACCCAACACAAAGAATAAGGTTATTGAGAAAATATAGAGTTCACAGTTAAACCCAGTTTGTGAGTGTATGTGTAAGGGAACACATCAGACATGTCAGAGACATCCAGAGATAGAGACGCGTTTACATTCCGACAGTGTGAAAAGCCTTTTGGTGTCCCAGCAACATCCTGAACAGAGTTGGCTACCACGTCTTAAGTATTATCCTATCCACACACACAATTTGCAAACACACATTTCCACATAACCATGTGAGTGGCAGTGTTGTCATAGATGACAGTGGATAAAGATTTGGATTACATGCAAACGTCTTTTTCACATTCCCACAGCTCAGATGTATTCTTCTCCTTTCTTCACTGCAACAAAATGAGGTATTTAACAGTCGCAGGTCGGACTCTACTTCACTGTGAGGCTGGGTTTCATGAAGACGTCTGTCAGGGGGTTGACCCCCACCGTCTTCTAAACTACACATGTCAGTGAGTAAATATAACATTAAATATACATTTGCTCATTAAAGGTCACTACTCCAGATACATTAGCTCTAAAAGTACCTGCAATATTTATATAAGATCCCATTAATACTCTATGGAAGAAAAAAAACAACATTATTGGTCTGCTGTGTCTCCTCTATCACTGGACCTTTTTATATTAAAATGCACTATAATTCTAATGCAGATACACTCAACTGACCACATGAATCATGCGTTCACGGATGAGAAGGCCCTCTGTTGCGGTGTCTGATGCAATGTGGAGCTGTGGACCAAAAAAAACTAAACAAAAAAAAAACATTTTAGTTACTTGCATCCACTTCATATCTGTTAAATTTAGCTGATGATTCACTGGCCTGTCCATGAATGCATTTATTTTCTCCAGTGATACATTAAACAAAAAGAAAACTAAGCGGTTAAAGGTGTTCTAGATGCAGCATGAAAAACGTCAGCTTAGAAAAGCACTCACAGCACTGAGCAGAGTGTAACTGTATGAGAATGAACACATTAATGACTGTGTTAAAAACAATGCCGCAGTAATTAGGCAAGCTTTTAAGTCATAAAATAGATCTTCATGCTGGTACGAGCTGCATATCAGTGGAGTTCACTGATGTAGACAGATGAAAGCATAACACTAAGTATAAGCACAAATTATGCACCTATCCATCCGTAAAATAAAAATATAGTTTCAATTTTACATCTTGAACCATGGCTTTGAACCACAGCTAATTTTGCTATATGTTTTACAGGGAAAATTGGAAATAGGTGCAGACATGTACTGAAATGTGGAAAAATACATTGGAATATCCTACATAAGGCAAAAACAGAGTTTGTACAATTGTAACAAGGTTGAAAGTTAATATTTGCTATGACCACTTTTATTCTTTCACGATAGAGGCAGGACAATGATTTTATACAGAGTGGCCCAAGATCATCAGCTAAAACTGCTTATCTTGCTGACTCAGTCCCCTGTTGCTTGTGTTGGTAAAGCTTTATTAAAGACTTAATGAATGTTAAGTTTCTTTAAGTAAATCTCTTGCATCAACTCCCTACTTGTTGCCTTTATTGAGCCAGTTATGACACTACTTTTACTAATGTTGACGTACCCCTCCCTTATTTTTGCATAGAGAAGCAGTGCACATCAAAACAGCCAGCAGTGCATATGTGCACTCATGCATATTTCAGAAATGACTCCTTCCAAGTCTCCTCCACATTCAAAAATCCTTTCCTGCCTTTTTATCTGACCATTAATATTGAATAGCAAGTAGGCATTCCTTTAAATCAACTACATTTGTGTACGAGAGAGATAAGTGGGCATTACTTCTCCAAGGTTGTAGTAAATTTTGCTGGACAGCTGCAGTGACTAAAATGGCTCCTGCTCCTTTATGCATGGGAGAGAATCTAAAACTGGAAGTATTTTAAAAGGAACCGTGATGAGTGTGTGAGGTGAGAAGTACAGAGATGGGAGACTTTATCGGGTGACGGTGCGTTGTCACTCTTCCCTCCCCAGTCCGGATAACCAGTTCATGGCAAAAGTCACATGAATGTTTTATGAGGGCTTTGCTCGGAAACAGAACTTTCCCATTTGCTCTGGTGGCAAACTGTGCCCCCGACTACTGCTACACTATTTTCACAACATCATTAATATCTTACAAGAGTGCTATTGTGTGTGTATATACAGTTGGAGTCTGTGCATAAATACATATATAAATATGTATGCACCTGTAAAAAGACAAATTGTAAAAAAAACGTGTGCATTTCAAAGCTATAGCCCTACCTCTGTAAACTTTGAGAAAACTTTTTTAAACTCAGTGCCCACTGACCAGCTTTTACTGTCAGGAGTATCATACAGTCATATCTGATCAAATCACTTTTATCTGTCAAGATTAGGTTTTACGATGCAACTACATGGTTCAGGCTGTTTTGCAGAAAGATGGTGGATCGCGTGAAGCAGGTATTTAGCTGAGAATGAATGGACAAATTAGACACATAACACACAATGTGTCTCAAACGGTGCACTTTTATACTGACCACTGCTATTTTGAGTATAAGTGAGTTCACACTGAAAGGTACAGCTGTGTGAAAAGACCCAAATAGTGCGCTTACAAGAAAAAAGGTTTGACACATACTGTGGTATTATTTGGATATTTATGTGGGATAAATTGCGATATAATGAAAGAAAATGTAGTGGTATGCAGTAAGAGACCTGACAGGTTAGAAAAACTGCATACACGTTGCAAGTGATGCGGGAACTAGACACCATGGAAAGTGAAAGATATTGTGTAAGTTCAAGTGAATTGGGCGAAATAACTGCCAGTGAAGGGAAGTGGGTGGAACCAAAGAAACTTTTCTCAGCTTCCAGGTGAGTGACTGAAGCGACCATCAATGAGAGTGAAGAATAGTACTGATTGAAATATATGAGGTTTACCTAGGCAACAGGAGCCTGGAACATCCGCAAGGGACCAGCAGTCACAGGCAAAGCGATGTCTGTTGAGCAACAGTGTGTAAAGAACGCAGGTAACATCAGAGTCCCAGTTCTCTGGTAAGTGCACAACTTATCATGCCCTATTTGAAACAATATCCAGCCTCAGTTTCCAGTTTATGTTGCACTTTCCGTACCGCGGAGCGAGTAGCTTGTGAGAGTGAGTGACTGCTAGAAAAACAACCACAAAGAGGTTTTTGCCAACAGGTGGAGTAATATACATTTTTCCCTATCAACTTGCCACGGGTGTGTGTGGGGGGGGTGTCTGGGGCTTTAGCACTTGATTTCCCTGCAAATGCCATCAACTTCCAGTAACCACTTGCCAGCCGTTTGGGGAATTAAATTTTTCCCTCATGACCAGCGGTTGCCAGTGGTCTCCAAGCTGTGTGACTGGTTCTTTATTTACTTGATCCTGCATTGTGATCCTGATTGTCACTTAGAAAACCTTACTTGCTGATATGGACCACAATCTATAGCTAATAAGTGAGAGTCAGACTGGTTTACTACTTTTATCAAGCTCCCATAGTTAAGTTATGATGTCAGGGAAGTGTTTTTTCAACTCTGTAGGGAGAGGACAAGAACATATGGAAATAAACTGTAAAGAATATTATAAATATACAGTATAAGTATTTGAAAGAGCAGTTCATTGTTACCTTTAAAATGTCTTAAACTGTAATGAAGCCCTAGCTTCGCGTATCTGCTTATACACTAGATTTACGCACAAATATCAAACACCAGCATAAGAAATCCAGCTTTATTATTGAAAGCAATGCTGGCATTGCGCAAGTCAACATATGCACAAACAAGTTCTGCATGCATTATAGATGAACTTGGAAGCCCGTTGCTTTTTATCATCATCAGAGCTTCCTGTCATTGAACCTTGACTATGGCAAAATGCTGAGTAAAACATAAACAATCTTCAGCAACTTTCTTCATGGTAATATCAAGAGATAAAAGGTTCCTCTGTTTGTACTTATATTTGCATTGCATGTTTCCTGCATCTGATTTTCTTGAGAGGTTGTATGCTGTATTCTTTTGAATCATTACCGATCATATTACAGTGTGCCCCGTGTTCCCTTTTTAGCTGTAAACTGAAGGGTTTTTGCCTGTAGCGAGCCCTTTTGATTCTCCATAGCTTTAATGGCCTGTGGGAATAATAGGTGGCCTGTACATAAAAGCGCAGATAATCACACAAAGAGAAAAGCCGTGGTTGAGGTCTTCTTCTACAGAGACCTCGTGACACACGGCGGGATTACAACGGCACCACAGGGGACCTTCTTATCCGCAATGCACACAGCACTGGCATCTTTGCTATAAGGAACACATATGTATGCGTATAATATAAAATAAATAAAGTTATTAATCATGGAAATACATACACGGAGCCACACTGCGGAAAAAAAAATGTTTGAACATGTTTTTTCCTTCACTGTCTCTCCAGTGCATCGCGTTGGCTTTGTCTGCTGGAGAAGAAAGACTTGTCTCACTCTCTTCTCACTCTGAATCATTATCCTCCTGTCTACCCATCAGCCCATCTCATTTTTCAGTCAGCCCTGTCTGTCCATCTCTCAGCAGGCGTCGTACTGCGCTCTCCATTCACTCTTGTGGAGAATATCAGCATGTGAAGCTGAGCTCATCTCTCTGAGCCAGATGGATGTCTCTAGAAACTGCCACTCACTTCATCAGCTCATCTCAAGGTTAAGTGCGGGGGGGAGGATAACGGCCAACAGGACGGTTCAAAACGCGAGGCGTTCACACGTATGCACACACATATTTGCTCCGCCAACTAAACACCTTTTCATTTCCCTCTTATCACTCTGTGTTTTCACATTAGCACCAACACATTCCCCATGCATCAGCATCTTTACAAAAATCACAGCCGCACACATCCCCATCCCTAAATGCTGCACCCAACCTTCACGCTGACCTCTGGCTTTAATTTATGTTTAAACAGGTATGCGCACATATAAAGGCATACTCACACACATACAAATACAAAGACGCATAGAACCTCTCTACGGCCACAGCGCAAGAGCTGGGACCGCCTGTGCCAGTCCTGACCATCCAGCCATTCAATCTGGCATTCACGAATGGAAATATATTCAGCTTTTGACCAGAATTTATTCCAAAGCAAAGAGAGGTTTTCACAAGGCACGTCATTTTTGTTTTCCCACCACTAAACAGTCTAAACATAAACAGCAGGGAGCCCCCAGCGAAGGACTGTATTTTTGCTTCTCTGTGTATGACAGCAGCAAGCTTCCAATCAGAGTTACAAAAGTAAGGATGGCGGTTGCTCGACTTTGCACACATTTATGCTCAAATATGTGTACCCGTGTACTGTAGATGCATGCAATTAGTTGCACCAGCGTTAGCAGTTCTGAATAATGAATACCTTTGGCATAAAAGCCTGTAAGCAGCTTAAAAAGGTGTCGATGCCTAGATTTGCTGGGACATCGAGGATGAATATCTGATTTTGAATCTTGTCAAAGTGAAAGCAATACGCGTTTCTCTCACACAACACAGAAGGAAAACATATTTGCTTTGGGAATAGATGGGAAACACATGCACAGAGGGATGACTGTGTCTGTGTTGGAAGACATAAAAACACAGCGCCAGACCAACTGTCCATTTCAACACCATCTACAGACAGTTCTGTCATAATTCACCGATGCTCCATTTGAAAGCTGCCTCCTCATATTTGCCACCCTCCCTCCACCCCAAAAAGAAAGAAACAACTGAGTGCAGTGAGAGTGTCTTTGCATTGTCACAACTGATATATCACAACTGGTGTCTTTGTCGGTTATAGAATAGACTCAAGTGGCAGAGAAAAGCAGGGTATTGACCTGCATTTGAAGACGTGTTGCGGATCCCTAATCCATAAAAAGGATCCTGTCAGCAGGGTGATGTGATGCCAGTAGCTCGCTGGGCCGGCTGTGGAGATGGCCAAGCCCTGGAAGGCAGTCTGGCTGGTGGGACAGTATGGCCACCGAAACTACCATCTGCTAGGGAGACATGTGTGTTTTCACATACACAGCCCCCTTTGGCAACAGCAGTTTGCTAGGGCTTCTCAAGGACTGGAGACAAGAGTGAACAAGCTGAGATAGGCAAAGAGGAGGCCACAGGGTGACCCTGTAAATTGAGCAAAATAAACTCAGAGGAGCAGAACCAAATAATTTTGTATTTCACGTACACGTGAAGTAAAGCAATAGCTAGCCACTCATGGGTACTCTCTCCTCCAAAGTGCTTACATTTCCAAACGTTTAGCCTTCAATGCCTCTTACTTACACACGACACATTCATTAGAGATTGGCAGAGCATTGACATGTACACACGCATACTGTACACACAGGCAGGCAGACAGAAGGTCTGTTCTTTTAATCCAGCAGTTGTACCATCGTGTAGCTCAGTGAGGGAGATAGAAGCAAGGACTGCCTTTATGGCGTGGAAGTATTCAGACTGTTTTGAATTTGTGGGTGAAAAGGGAGAGCAGATCACAGTAAAATGCAAATTGCGTGTGGGTGATAGTAAGTGTCTACTTAAAATCTGAAGAAGCACCTGCTGCTAAGCAGAGCTCCAGAGTGGCCCACTGAAGAGGAGAATGACACTCCAAAACAGCACTGGCTACTTTTTTAGTTCAGCTAAAGCTACAAGTAAAAAAATCCAAAAGGCTGTGACTGGTTCCATAGTGCAGGACATGCTACCAATATCCAACCTGATATCACATCAATAGGGAATGAGATCAAGTCAGTAGATTCAAAAGTATATGTACAATAAGATAAAGGTCTTCTACACCAATGACATGTACAACAACAGGTCCTCATTTTTGGTAAAATTAGTAGATGACAGAGTAAATACCCTTTTAAAGAGATCAAATTTTGTAACTAGTAACGTTGAATTAAAGGTACTAATCATTAACTATTGCTAACCGACCTCAACCACTATTGCATGGAACAAAAATGCAAGTAATAGAAGGAAGCATATATTTTGTAGATCATAGGAAAATTATTTATGTGTTAGAGAAGAAGAATAAAAAGCAGCATTTACTACAGCAGTATTTCTCTGTCGTGTATGAAGTGGGCTGTATGTGGCCCACGATGTAATATGAGTTTGACATCCCTGATGTGTATGTTTGGGTCTTTGTTAATGGTCACAACCTCATAAGATTCACCAGAAGATCAAACTCAGAAATCCTTTATCTGTACACTAGGACTGAAAGCTGGATTAAGCATAGTGGTCATTGTTCTTTACAATGTTTGGGTTATATGCTTATGTGAAATAAGGGATTTAGTATATAATGTGTAGCTGCAGGGTACTTTCAAACATCACAATTTTGGGAAATCTAGTGAATGCTTCTGCTGAATCTACATTCCATAAACAGAAGCAACGTGTGTCAGATTAATCTCTTGCAGCTTTCCGAGCATTACTTCATTTATTCCTCATAACTCTCTTTTTTGTCGTTTTGTAACCTTTTTTTTTTAAGATTTAGAAAAAATCTACAGAAAATTCTGTGATGGGGGGGAAAAATAGAAAAAATCTGATTTGCTTCTAAATTCAAAGACCTAACAGTATCCATGGTGATAGAAGTTTCCCAGTAAAAATGGAAATTTAGCACAACCCCATCATGGCCCACCCACCAGCCCCCTTAATACGGCGCGATGCTGTGAGTTTTCTTTCATGCCGCGTGACACTCACTTACAGGAAGAATCACTTCGAGGGAAGCGCCACAAAGATGCCGCAAAAGCACGAGTACGCAAAGGAGAAAAGGTTCTGAAAAAAAATGACTCACAGTTTGGTTTAAAGAAAAGCAGTCGTCAAACAGATTATAATTATCTATATCATGCTGATACGGTCGGAGCGACTGATGAGACCAGCCCTTAAGTATCATGTTGTTTAAAATAAAGTACATTGTGCTGATGCTTGCGCTTAAGCCTTACAGCAGAATCTATTTTTGGTACAAATGATATGTTAAATCATTGAATCTAGACATATATCTACCATTGCACAGCTATGACGACCACAATTATTTGGTGCATGCTAATCCCAAAATTGAAATTGAGTTAGTGACAGCTCATCAGACTCAAGAGAGCGATCCTGAGATATGTGATAGCCTCCTGAACCCACCTCCTGCCAATTAGTTATGTCAAGTTAGACAACATCGCCTCTCTTTTTAACTAACTGTTCCTCACAGTTTATTTTCCTGTCAGATAAAAAAAAAAATCAAAAGAGCATTGTTTTTGGCTTTTAGAGCATTTATTCTATTTCTAGTGTTTGGTCCAAATTAAATTTGACACCAGTGATGTTTTGCTTGACTTTGGATTGTTTTGCGTCACATGATTGTGACAAACTGAGGCATGATTCTGTCACCTCAGTTTGTCTTCCTTTCTAATTGACTCTGCTTTGATGATATCGCTCTGTGTCCAAGCTCAGCTATCATTCAAGTTATCTGATCAAAATACAGTCTTTGTGAAAAGTGTTATTTCCACTGTCTGTCGTGATTCATCCCAGAGCTGTACTGACACGAGGGACTGTTCATTAGTCAGATAAGAATGTGCCCAATTTATTTTCTTTTGTCAGAGACCTTTTATTTGCTTTATCACATGTTCATTAATTGTGTCATTTTGACTGTTGCACTCCCTTTCTATCTTTCATTTATGTCTGTTTGCTGTTTGATGTGTGATGACTCATTAATTTTATGTACCTGAATTCTTGTCAATTCTTCACCCACCCCTCCTATCTTACTGCTGTGGTCTAAACATCTAAATGGAAGTCAAAGTGATATAAGCGGGTTTTACGAGCCTTTAAGACTTAAGTCTTTCATACAAGGACGCAGTACAGTGCAAAAGTCTCAAGGCACCCAAATGTCTTTATATATTTTTTTTAGGAAAACAGATGCAGCAATTTACTGAAAGATGCAAAAACAAATGGGAATGCAGCTTTTAAGAGAAAAACAGAGTTCACTTGTAACAAGCAGGACATGAAAGCCAATGTTTGTTTGGACCGCCTTTATTCTTTAACACCTGAACTCTCTAAGGCAGCTTTCCTGAAACTTCTTTAAGGAGTCTAGAGGAATAGTTCTCCAGGCTTGTTGAAGGAGATTCAAAGTTCTTCTTTGGATGTTTCTTTCTTTTGTTCTGTTCTCTATCAAGATGATTGTGCACAACCTCAGTAATGTTAATATTCTGGGGAGGCCAATCCCTGACTGATAGTGGTCTGCTGTGAGTGACTTTGTGTTCAGAATTCCATGAATTCCATCAATATTCCCATAACAATATAAAATGTTCAAATTTGTCATTCTTCAGCTTTTTCTTCCTCTTTCCCTTCCTGAATAATAGCTTCTTGATAGCTACCCATCAACTGAAACCATCTCTGATGGGATGCAAAAGCACTGTGTCAGGTCATTGCCGGATTCTTTCCTATTTCTTAAGGACATGACTTGCAAATAGTGTTCATGTTCTGTAGATAGTCCTCTTCAGGCCTGCCACTTCTTCTTTTTTCCATCACTTGTACAGTTTCCTCAAAATGTATCTATGTACTCACTCTATACTATGCAGAGACATGGCAAGTTTTCAGGTAAAAGCTCTTTGGGAATCACCTTGTTGGAGCAAAAATACTATTTTATGCCTGTCAAACTATTTATGGCATGTTTCATAGATTCCACTAATGAAATAGAAACAAATTACAGAAAGATAAAAAATAAACTTGGTTCTTTGCTACGTTGTTGGTTATATGTGGACACAACAGTGGCACGTCTCTTGATTCACAGGTCAGTGCTATATGGTTTTAGAAATATACATATATATTCTTTTAAACATGGTCAGGTACAAGGACTCAACAGAAAAACAAAGAAAAAAAAAGAAAAGAAAATCTTGCTCCTTGGAAGCAAAATATTAAAGAAATGAGTGGTGGTTCAAGACTTTTGCACAGTACAGTAACTCCATAATGAATATTTTTTCTGTTGCTAAGTCAATACAACTTTAAGAACAGTAACAACTATATAAAATATCCAAGTCAGAGTTATATAATGCATTAAACTTTTATATCTGGCGTGATGGCACAAATAAAATACTTATTTGTCTGCAAACCGCTGCATAACAAATCAGTGGCTGCGTATGTGTTTGCTACTAGATATTCAAGCAGAATAATGCATATTCTTCCTGTTTAACTTTTTATGAGTGCAGACAATGCTCCATAGGCTTAGACAGATGACAGAGGTCTATATATTTAAACAACACATGTTGATCTCATATGCAACGTACTGTGCATCCAGATGTGAGACACATCAGCGAGTGTGTCATATTTATTGCAGTGACTGCCTGCAGTGAGTGTGCTCTGACTTATTCGCTCCTATGGGACACCTGACATCTCCTCTTTGATGCAAGCCTTTCAGTTCTTAAGTCTTCAACTGTATGGGCACTTTCACAATACGGAGACGGGGTATATCTGTCAGGGGGACCATCAGAGATGATTTGTTGATGATTTGATTTTCAGCCTAGGGAGCATATGGCTGCATAAATAAAAGCTTCCAAACAGACTCAGCATAGCGGCGACCTGATGATGGAGCTGTGGCATAATCTCTGAGATGGAAAGAGAAAATTATGACAAACTGCACTTCTGAGCCACTCTGCTAAACTCCTGTTCATATGTCTTCCACTTATGTGCGAACAGAGAAACGTAAAGTATGATCATTGCACCAATGCTTGTTTTGTTTTTCAGGCTTAAGCTAATTAATGCATGTTTTTATTCACCTGCCTCAGATTCCTGCATTTTCTCATTCAGGGCACTGGTATCTTCTGTTATGTCACAGATAAAAGTCTGATCAAACACCATCCTTAATCCTCAAGCTTAGTAACGGCAATCGATTTAAAAGTATGAAAGTCAATTTCCTCAGGCGCTGTGCCGCATCGCTGCCGCTCTTATAGTGAAATGGCTTTTCTTTACAAATTCGAACATTGCCTTTATTAAGAATTAGTCCTCAAATACATTTTCAGCATATGACTTTTTTTTTGACATTTCTTATGCCAAGTTCATATCGAGTACAAGTGCCCATCATCTGCTGGGTATCCACTTTGATAGCGAGCCATCAGTACGACGAGCATGCAGAAAGTGGTACTCAGAAAACAGTTATTTCTGTAATGAGCTACAGCAAGATCAGATGCTCCTCTGCCTCCTGTGCCACTCAGGTGAAGAGCAGCTTGGAAAATAATGTTTTTCTGGTAATGACCAAGCAAACAGCAGTGACCCTCCTCCAGCTGCTCTTGTTAAATTTGTGATAACCACTTCTTGAATCAGTGTATTTTAATTAATGGCTCCGCACTCTCTTCCCGCTAGCACAGGGATGGCCAACCCGCGGCTCTCGAGCCGCACGCGGCTCTTTGCCTGGTTTCATGCGGCTCTTACGTTCATATCAAAGTTTGCGTTTGTGGGGTTTTTTTTTTTTAATGTTGTTGTTTTAAAATGTGCGTGTTCGCTTCGCTTGAGTTCAATACGGTGTTTTCATCAAATGCACATGTGTGTGAGATGAAAATACCGCAAAGTTTCCCAGTAGGAGCAAGTTCGCCCTTAAAATGGCAGGAAAAAAATGCACAGCAAAAAGAAAATATGAAGATGAACACAGGACGTTTTTAACAGAGTGGGAGAGTTTATATTTTTTTGTTGAACGCAATGGTAAGCCATTCTGCCTTATATGTCAGACGTCATTAGCGCATTTCAAAGCTTCAAATCTTCAGCGCCACTTCAGCTCCATGCTAACATCGACCAGGAATTTACAAAAGGGACTGAACTTTGCAAGCACGAGTTGGCCACTTTGAAAAGTCAGGCAGAAAGGCAGATACAGTTTTTCCAAAAATTTACGAAGCGGTCAGAGACCATAACGCTCGCATCCTATCAGCTGGCTTGGAACATTGCACGGGCTAAAAAGCCATACAATGAAGGGGAGTTCGTTAAAAAATGCCTCAGTGATGTTGTTGAAATCTTGTCTCCTGAAAACGACAAATTAAAACGCATGGTATCAGACGTCCAACTGTCCCACCACACTGTTGAACACAGAATATCGGACATTAACACGGCTATTGAATCACAGTTGCACTCTGACCTTTAAGCATGTGAGTATTTTAGTGTCGCATTGGATGAGAGTTGTGATATACAAGACAAGCCTCAGTTGGCAATATTTGCACGGTCTGTGTCCAACGATTGTGTGATCAAAGAAGAACTCCTGGATATTGTGCCATTAAAAGACAGAACCCGTGGCATAGATGTGAAAGAAACCATGATGGCTGCATTTGAAAAAGCAAATCTGCCCATAACGAAATTAACTGCAATAGCCACGGATGGAGCACCAGCCATGATGGGATCTGTGAACGGGCTTGTGGGGCTGTGCAAAGCTGACCAAACTATTCCTGACTTTTGGAATTTCCACTGCATCATCCACATGGAGCAACTCGTGTCTAAATCATTGAATTTAGATCACGTCATGAAGCCTGTGATGGAAATCGTCAACTATATCCGCACACATGCGCTTAACCACAGGCAATTCAAGAATCTCATCACTGAGCTGGACCAAGGGCTTCCAGGTGACCTGCCGCTGCACTGCACTGTGAGGTGGCTCTCAAAAGGCCAGGTACTCTCTCGCTTCTTTGAGCTTTTGGATGCCATGAAACTGTTTATGGAAAAGAAGGACAAGGACTATCCCGAGCTCTCGGACCTCAAGTGGATTATGGATCTGGCCTTTTGGTCGACATGCTGTGTCACTTGGACAGACTGAACCTGACCCTGCAGGGTAAGTTAAAAATGCTGCCTGACATGGTGCTAAGTGTGTTTGCGTTTGTCAACAAACTGAAGCTGTTCAAGACACATATTCAAAAGGGAGATTTAACGCATTTTCCCACTCTGCTAAAAGCCAGCGGGCAAGTCGCCAGCGCTGCCCTGAGTAAGCAAAGAGCCAGATATGCAACGGTGATTGAAAACTTGCACGAAAGCTTCGTGACCCGGTTCCATGATCTACAATTGAAAAGGCCACAGATTACGTTCCTCGTCGACCCATTTAATGCAGAGACCGGCTGTTTGTAAGTCCCGCTAGTCACAGATGAAGCTGCGGCTGAGTTGGAGATGATCGATCTTTGTGAAGAGGACCAATTGAAACCTGCTTTAAGGGAAGGGACCATTTAGTTCTGGAAAAGTGTGCCAATGGAAAAATACCCCAATGTCAAACGGGCTGCGCTTAAGATACTGTCAATGTTTGGGTCAACATACGTCTGCGAGTCTGTGTTTTCTACCCTAAAACATGTCAAATCAAAGCATCGATCTGTTCTGACTGACACACATGTGAAAGAATTGCTTCGAGTGACAACAACGGAATACAAGCCAGATTTAAAGAGGATTGTTCAAGGCAAGGAATGCCAGAAGTCCCACTAAACAACATGCATTGTAAAAGTAAATGCTATTGTAGATTATTATATTTTTGTTTGTGGACTTGGTTGAACTGAGAGTTTGTGTGTGTGAGACAGTGGACACAATGTTCATTGTTGAAAATGACTGGCCTGTGGTTTTAGTACTGTAGGAGTCCATTTCTGTCATTATCATGTTGGTGTGTGACATTTACAATGAATCTGGCTGAGCAGAGATGTGTGTATTTTGTGTGTGTGTGTGTGAGTGTGAGAGAGAGAGAGAGAGAGAGAGAGAGAGGGGGGGGGGGGGGGAAGGATGGGTGATGTTCATGTGTGCCCATGCGTATGATGTGGCTCTTTGCGGTAACACAGTAAAAAAAAAGTGGCTCTTGGTCTCTGACTGGTTGGCCACCCCTGCGCTAGCATTACCTGTCACGATCCTGGGTCTTTTGACCCAGCATTTTGAGTTTTAGTTTATGGTTTATGTTTAAGCCCTTCAGGTTTTCTAAGTTCCTTTTTTTGTTGTTATAGTTCTTTGTCATTAGAGTCCCCTTGTGTCTTCCACCCCTGTTAAGTCTCCCTTGCCCTTCATGTGTTTCATGTCTGTGTCTTACATTGTCAAGTTCAGGTTGTCATGTCTGCGTCTTATGTTTCCTGTTTTATTTTGAAGAGGTCTTGTGTTCCTGTGTTCATCGTGTTTAGTTTTGCTCTTCCACTGTGACGTCGTTATGTTCATGTGTGTCAGCTGTTCCGCCATGTGTTCCCACTTCTCTCATTAGCCTCCTGTGTGTATTTAGTCTGTGCCTTCTCATTCAGTCTTTGTCGGGTCGTCTGCGTTGTTCCCATGCCATGTCCTGCGTTCAGGTTTTCATATAGCCTCATCATCATTGCCATGTTTAGAGTTTTGTTTGTTTTTCTGTTTTCCAGGGTTTTTAATAATAATGGATTGCATTTATATAGCGCTTTTCGGGACCCCTCAAAGCGCTTATACCACTATTCATTCACTCTCACATTCATACACTGGTGAAGGCAGCTACAGTTGTAGCCACAGCTGCCCTGGGGCAGACTGACAGAAGCGAGGCTGCCATATTGCACCATCGGCCCCTCAGGCCATCACCAGTAGGCGGTAGGTGAAGTGTCTTGCCCAAAGACACAACGACCGAGACTGTCCGAGCCGGGGCTCGAACCAGCAACCTTCCGATTACAAGACGAACTGCAAACTCTAAAGCCACGATCGCCCCATAGTTTCATAGTTCATGTTTCCTTTCTAGTTTACCCAGTTTAGGTTATTGCTTAGTTTGCATTGTTTTTGCCTCTTTATTTTTTACTGTTCTGTCTGCCTTAATAAACGGCTCATCATCAGTTAAGTTTGAGTTTTAGAATATCTACACCTGAGTCCACTCTTCACACTCCACGCAGTTTCCCACGGCAAACTGTGACAATTGCCCTCGACTGTTTTAAAATTATCCACAGCTGAAGTAAAGGTTCGATGGGTTTGTAACTTTAAACCGCACTTCTTTATCAGAAGCTATCGAGCCTGTGAATATACTTAATATAAACATATGAAGAAAACAGAGAAAATTTCAACTCTTCCTTTCAATCAGCACAAAGGGAATTTGCCTATTATTTCAGGACTGTGGCTTGTTAGTTTTATTTGTTATTTATTTATCTATTTATGTCCACATATTTGCTATAGTATACCTTTTTCCCACTTAAAATTCAAATGAATTACTACAATCCAATAAACTATTAAACAGTCACAGGCTTTTTGATTGTCCTCTTTGGCTGGTGTGGTCAGAAACAGCTACTTCGTGAAAAGAGATTAGTTGAGCATACTAAAGGGCCCATTAATGTCGTTGCAACCAGTGAGATCACCACAGCCTCGTCACCATTCATTCCAGTGTTGATTGCATGGGTACTTGCTGAAGTATTCTACTTAATGCCACTCAAAAAAACCCTGTGCATCAGCACTGGTACTGGAGCAGTGGAAGTCAAAACAGAAAGCAAAGTTACTGCAGAATTTTCTCAAAAACTCATCTTTTCAAGCTGTTACAGCATCTTACTCTGCATAAGCTGGGAATCTCTGAGCTTCTGCATTGATATTTCTTTGAAATGGCAATGAAAAGCGACACAATCGGATTCTTGTGTGTTCAACCCAACCATGCCGGCAACGGGACCTGCACGAGGTTACACCAGAATGTGGTTTGTGCCAGGGGATGTGATGTCATTTTTGCTGCATGCTGTGTGAGTGACGGGTATAAAGTGTATAATATAGCAGAGACAGACAGCATGAGACTGAATAAAATGCATATTTTTAAAAATGAGGATCCGTAAAAATTAGCCAATATTTGGTTGCACAGCAGGTTATAAGAAACACATATGTTGTCATTGTTTATTGGTTTGAAATCATTCGTAAAGTTTCCACAATATCCCCAAGCATTTCGTTTGGTTTGTGGGTATAAAATAAAAAAAAGTATTGAATGGTACTGTTAGCCATATTATTCGATCTACACTCTAAGGATTTTTTTTTTTATAGTTGTGGAGGTATTGCAATAAAAAAAAGGAATTTATTGGGTTTTCAGATTCTTAGATTCCATCTGGATGCCTGTCTTCAGTATGTGGATTCTGTATGGCTTCTAAAATTGGCAGAACAGGCTTTAGGGTTAGCATTAGCAGTGTGACATGGTGTAAAAAAAGGTTGGAGTGTGGGTTTCTGTTTACCAGGCTAAAGACATAGCTAGTATTAACGACCGAATGAAAATGGAAGTCTTGAAAGACACATTTTCTAAATATAAACTTTGATACTTTTGCACCTAGATAATCAAAAAAATAATATATATCTTATGTTGGGATCTATGTATTGTTTTTATATGCAGGTATGCATTCTCACCTCGCACTACAATGGTAGTGGACTTCTTAGCAGGGTTTCCCACATTGTTGCTGGCCACGCAGCTGTAGACCCCCGCCTCATCTGAGGTGATGGCCGGAAGCGTAAGTGTGCCGCCCTTCACCACACTTCTTTGTGGCAGGCTGTCATTACTGCTGACCCAGGTGAGAATGGGAGGTGGCTCACCTCCAGTAGTGATGCAAACCAAGGATACTGTCTGTCCTGGATTCACCACAATAGGATCCTCTACCAGCAGTTTGATGGACGGGGATGCTGTGGAAAAAGAGAGCATCGATGATAGACTGGAGGAAGATGGACGGCTTTGGCAGTTATGACAGTTACAGAATAACTCAGCTGAGAAAATGCATGACAGTTCATCTTTCTCTTTCTACATCTTTCTTTTTTTAGGATATAATTATTTAGTTGCAATAAGCTTTCTGTGCACAAAAGTCAGTAATGATGTGGAGTACCTGTCTTATTGGTAAGTCTGAAGATAACACTGCGGTCAGGAATCCCACACACATTTCTGACAGAGGCGATGCAGCTGTAGTTAGCGTAGTCTTGGGGACGCAGATTCTTCAGCTTCAGAATCTTCGTTTCCCCCTGCAGCTCAGACGAAAAAACAACACTGGTATGCAAATGTGTGCAAAAATATGAACATAATCAAGTGAAAGGAATATAAAAAAATAGGCACTGGGAAGGAGATTACAAAGGCCAAATTGCTCCACAGAAAAGTCGATATTTATTAACATGTATGTAATTTTAATAAAGGCAGGTGAAAAAGTGCCACAGAGTTCAGACATTTGATAGTTAAATCTAAATGAAAATGATTCTGATGTTTTTCAGCAATGAGTGGATTACTCTCTAGTGAAAAGCCCTATAGCATTTTGTGCCACAGAGCTCCAGGAATACAGATGAGCACAGTAGGGGATCTCTCCAAAGAAATGGCTCGCCCATTGACAAAGTGCGTTTGATTCCAACCGGGCCTGTCGACTATGAGCCCCACCCGAAATGTTACAATAAGGATGTAAATCTTTGATCTGGCTGACTCCAGTGTGTGGGTGCAGGGATGCGTTGGGGAGGGAATCAAAGATGAGTCAGCCACATGCTGTGGCAGCACACACAACGCTGCAATCACTCACGACTTTCACACCCTTTCATTTCTGGTGAGGCTCATGGATAAATTAATTGCATTAGATGAGCCATGGACCCAACATTTCGCTTCCTTTATTTTTCCGTTACCACTTTTGCTTTGAAGCGGATATCAGGGGAACGATGCCTATGGTACTGAGGTATTCAAAATGCAATTGGTGCAACTGGTAGGAAAGACAATTTGGAAAATGCAAGGGGTTGAAGCCATTAAACCAAAGTGGTCCGAGGGATTGATGGCCATATTGATGGACAGATTGAACACTAAAGTACATAAACAGCTTTGGGAATGAGACTTAATAGGTGTCTATAGAAATTTGGGAGGAGTGTGGTGTCTATCAGCTAAAAAATATGGCATCTCTAGCTTTGTTTTCATGCTTTAACTGCATGTTTGTGAGGAAGAAAAACTAAAATTGAAACCACTTGGGCTTAAGATGTTTGGTGGTAAAAATGACTTGAGGGTATTTTTCATGCAAGCAGCAGGACACTGGCTCTGGGAAAATATCTGAGGGAGATGAATCAAAAAAATGGTTACCACATTCTGAGATGTGGTAACCATTTGAGACACTTTTTGCCTTTTTAGCTTTTTAATTCATTAATAAATCATCCACTAGACTGTTTGATTACCTACTTAAAAGCCTTGACACTCGGATCAAAATAATTTGCTAATTCCTCACAGGAAACACTAACATTTATACCTGCAAATCTGATACAGTAATAATGCAAACTTTCACCAAACAATGTGAATAAAAAAGGTCTTATCAGCCTCATTTCACATTCTTGTTGCTGGTCAAATTGTATCTAAGTGAAGTGAACTACATTAGGCCTGCGGTTGTAAATGTTAATAAGCAGTTAATAAATTGATTTTCTTTCTGACCTTTTCCATAAGCTAGCTGGACAAACAGTCGGTTGCAGTAGGCATCCTAATTAATTACAGCAAAAAAACAAAAAAAACAAAGGTTTTTTTCCACATCTTGGCAACTCCAACACTGATATTACAGCCCATCACAAATTAGAAAATGATACATTACGGCTTATTGTCATTTTATAGAAGGTAACATTTAAAAAAAGAGAATATCATAGCACACAAAAACATCAAATCCATAAGTGTTAATTATTCTAATAGCCTAAAATTGAAGCAGAAATAATGGATGAAGTGGATAATTGTGCTATTTTCGACACATTGCAGGCAAAGTTTTGCGGCCAGAGGGAAAACGTTACAGACAGCAGGACGTGGTTTCTACAATAAAGCCACACCTCTGCTCGCTTAATTATGAACTGGTTTAAAATGCCACTCCTGCATTTCTACAGCATCAGTGGGAATATAAAGCATTTTGCT
The DNA here is from genome assembly GCF_963969265.1 of Rhamphochromis sp. 'chilingali'. Taxonomy (NCBI): domain Eukaryota; kingdom Metazoa; phylum Chordata; class Actinopteri; order Cichliformes; family Cichlidae; genus Rhamphochromis; species Rhamphochromis sp. 'chilingali'. Next base: position 5,382,735 of record NC_137932.1, read on the forward strand.
GGGCTGGAAAAATTGTGCCAGAGTGAAGAAAGGAAGTCGTAAAGATAAACTTAACTAAAAATCCATGGATAAAAAAGGAAAAGGAGACAAAAGGAGACAAAAGGAGACAAAAGGAGACGCTGCAGCTTTGATTTAGGTCAGTTACAAGTGATTCCCTGAATAGTCTGCAGAGAGTTCAGGCAAGTTCCAATATATTGTTGAAAAATAATGTTATTAGCCATTTATATGTGCAAATTACTTGGAGTTTAGTCAGGATTTATTTGGGGTTGGATTCACGTAATGCTAATCTCTGAGTTTTGGGTTGTGTTCAAATTTCAGACCCAATTAAAGCTTTAATAGAGGGCAGGATGAAGGAGCGAGGGAAGGAGCAAAGAGGTATGAAGAGCAGGATGGAAGGGAGAAGTGTCTTTTGGGGCCCGGTTGTGCAGCGTCTTCAGACTCCTTCACCCACTCTATTAGTTCCCAGCCATCTTTCTCCATTTGGCCAAACATCAATTTCACTTTTTTTTTTTTTTAATCTTTTTTCTTTTCCTCTTGCCACTTCTTAAGCCTCTTTTCCCCTCTCAGATGTCTTTTTCTCTTTGTCATAGTTTTGTATTCTCTCAGACGCTCCATTCCACATACAACTCACATCCAATTCGATCAATTAAACAAAAAAGAAAAAGAAAACTACAATTCCCTCACAAGTGGCTGAACAATCTCAATCAGTTCTTTGTTGACTGCACAAAATCCATTTTGGAACAAAGCTTCTCAATTTTCAGACTGTAAAGAAAATCCACTTGATCATCTGAAAGAACTGATTTGTGAAGAAAAGTCTTTCCGCAGCCTTTCAGCATCTGCAAATCCTTAATATGCATGTAACTCATGAAACTGGGTTAGTGAGGCTGGTACTGCACTCTAAGGTATGCAGCAGGGTTTTATAACAAATAGCCACAACAATAATGTTATTGCCAATACATAATCAAATCACCTAAATCAAATAGAAACACTATAATTACGTGACAACGTGCTGCGTTGATTCGGTAATTAGCAACTGCCTCTTACTCATCTCGCTAAAAAAAAATGCAGAAAGGGTGTGCGGCTGTTGTGACAGTGTGATGTTGGGTTTGTTAACGCATTGTTAAATGAGGTCAAGATATATCATGATTTACATTTGTATGTGTATGCATCAGTTTTAAAGCTTTGCAGTACCTTTAAAAATATGCCACAATATGCAATAATACAGTGCATTTCCGATATTAATAATGGCACTGCTAAGAAAGATGGTTTACTTTAGGTGCAGGGCTTTTTTTTTTTTTTTTTTTTCGAAAGCCCATTTATATTCGTAATAAAGGCCATTGCGTAATTCATGGAGTGCAATGAAGCTTCACATCTGATGGCAAAAATAATACTTTGCTCTTTCTGTTTATTGCAACTGAAACCAAAACGTGGTCCCATGGTGAGAGAGTAATATACTGTGGGAATTTCTGGAGAATTCCAAGCCTTTTTTTGTTTGTTGGTGTTTTCCAAAACTGCTTGATTTATAATGAAAATGTTTGTTGGAATTTCTTTTGCCTTCCCATGGTTAAACAAACAGCACACACACACATGAAGGTGCCACAGCTGCGACTTAATTCTGGTCATGAGTGGATCGCTAAATAAATATGAGAGCACGCTGTGAGACAGAGTTTCAGCTAATTTAGCACCTGATAAACAGAGCTTGTGCTTTGCCTTCAGAAGGTTATTAAATGGTTTCAGATCCTCTGTACGGTATCAGCCTATTTGTTCTTTCTTTGTAGTCTCTGGGGGAGGGCACAAGGTGCATGTCTTAATGACAGGTTAGGCAAAACAGAATTCAAAGACTTTTACCAAAGGTTCACATTCAAATGCTAACAACATTAGACAACAGTCAGTAAAAAAAGACGGCTGTGGAGTCATGGTTGGAAACTTGAACCCATCTTGATGTGTTATGATGATGGTGGCAATGTCAGACAAATCTACAGACTGGTCTGTGAGCATCTGGCAACCCGAGCAGTTTTAAGTGGTTGCTGGAGGTTGCGTCAGTTGCTGGGAAAAATGCAAAAAATGCAAAATCCTCAATCATAAAGGCTGACAGACCCGTGACAACCACCTGTCACTATGGAAAAACATATGTTCTCCAGCTGGTTAAGAAAAAAGCCTCCTTGCGTTCGCTTTGGTCACGAGGATATTGCTGTGATCATGTTTTTAATGGAAGTGGTGGACTTGTCGAGCGTTGGTCAAGCAATAAAGTCGTTCTTCGTACAGCAAGTTCTGCTGTCTCTTTAAAAATGCAACACCAGAAATGTTGTCTTCAAGGTAAAAGTATCACCTTTTGTAAGAAGGGATCAGCACTAAATCATAACTTTGACTGAGAATGTAAACCCCGTCCATTTCAAGTTCATGTCGCACTTTATCAAGTTGTACTATCACTCAGCTAGTAATTAGCAAATATTTGCAGAAAAGCATGAAAATCAACAGACAACCTGCTAGCAACCAAAGCAGTCACGAGTGACAGCCAACCCCATAGGAGCCACGGCTAATTAATCAGAAAGCACGTTTCCCTAGTAACCAATGGTTGTATCACGTCCAATATGGCGGATAACCCGCGAGCCATGTCCACATGGTGTCACATAGGAAGGCGCCGTGGAAGTCTTTCTTGACATTTGCAAACACTTTGTTGATGAATTTGTTGTCTTGGCTATTACATTTGTTTCGTAATTCTTGGTCATACCATGTCCTTCTTTTAGACCTTTAAAATAGATCAACTTTCTCTACATGTGCCATTCATTTTAATTTGAGATATTCATTCAAATCACGTTCCTGTCGACTTACCTGTGTGAAAAATGGCTCATAGATCTCCACACCCTTGTCTGAGCCTTGCGTCAGGACCTCTCTCCCACGATGCCAGCTGTAGCGGACAGGCGGGTTGGAGTTAGCCACACAGCGCAGGAATACAGTCCTCTCATAGTAGAACTGTTCCTTAGCTTCTCCTATACTCTGGTGCACTGTCACCACCGGGTCATCAAGGTCTGTGAAAGGATCCCACACACACACAGAGGAGGAAGGCATTAATAAACACTTTCCCATTTTTCACTAAACAACAAATCTATAGATCAATATGTTAAAATATTTCCTATATATATATATATATATATATATATATATATATATATATATATATATATATATATATATATATATATATATATATATATATATATATACATACACACACACACACACACAATAATGGATTGCATTTATATAGCGCTTTTCTAGACACTCAACACGCTTTACAATTCTACTATTCATTCACTCTCACATTCACACACTATATTTTCCAGGATGCTGTAGCAATAACAAATCTGTACCGTAACAGCAATCACAACTATAATCGCTCACAATACGCACTTCTTGATTGTGGTTAGAGGTCTGAGTGAAGGGGTCAGAATTCTCATTGCATTAGGGGGAGCCAGCAATCTGCATGGACTCGGAGGTCAACGTGAGAAAGGAGGTGAGAAGCCCACTACCTGAACTGTTTAAGTCAATAGGATGCCGCCCAAGGGCACATTGACTTCCCAGTCAAATCGAGCTGCTCTGTGCTCCAAGTCGCACTCCATTGTGAGCTTCAAAGACGAGAGAGGATGACAAATACTGTGCACAAAATGATGTTTGATGTCCATCACTTCAAAGAACACTGTTTGGCTGGCCTCTGATCTCATTCAGGCACTCTGTGATTTGACACATCTGTTACTCTACCCATTCCCTGACAGATCTGAAGGAAGTTTTACCCCAATACCAGACAGTTGGTTATTTGAGAAAGTGCCTGTTGTTGATTAAATGGATTCAAAGTTAATCATCTTACCCGGCTATCGCATTAAGCCTTGGCAAATGGTGTTCATCATAGCTGTGGTGTCTTTTAGCATGCTAATACTCGCCTTTTAGATTATGTCCATTTGCACGCTTAAAGAACGTGGGGAGCTAGCTGTTTCCCTTTCATCTCCATCCGAGATGCAATCAGTTTTTTCATGAGCAAAAAAAAAAAAAAAGAAAAGAAAAAAAATGAGGCAATTTAAGGAAAGGATGAGAGACACCCACGCAAGTTATTCTTCATCCTTAAAATTCTAACTGATAACGAGTGACCTATGAGGGGGGATATGATTGAGGGTGTTGATGGGGGAGTTAGTGTATCAGCCAATGTGCAACAAGGTGGATGACTGAGCTGGTGTTTTAATGTGTGAGCAAAAAAGCAAGCAAACTGCTCACGGTAAATACCCAAATATTTAATGATTATAAGCCTCTAGAGAAAAACTACACATGCTTTAGGTATCGTTAATGGATAAATTCATTCCTTTTAATTCTGCAGCTTTGGCCCACCCCTGGATTTGCAAAGGATCAGGTCCTAATCAAAGGGCTGTGGGCCACAGCATCCCTCCTGGACACACCAACCAGAGAATGCTGATTCCTCGGTTTCATTAAAGACATGTTCTGCCCTACAGCCCCTTAATCAAAATCTAGCAGCGGTCAATACTTCATCCAGGATCCATTACAGTGTCTCAGGTAAGAGCAATTACCTTTGGAGGGGTGGGGAGGGAAAAAAAAGCAGGAGAGGGGGGTGATAACGCTCTAGAGAAGACAGAGCAATTGCAGGGCCATTTTAGAGGAGCAGATTGCTCTAAGTAAATACACTGATTCATTATAGAGAGGAGAAGAAGAGTATGAATCCTACATCTTATCTCTGACTCTACCCAGCGTCTGCCTCATCCGTTTCCTGCTACAAACAGTCAGTTTACCAACTGCGGCAGGAATGGAGTGATTCATTGACAGCTCTATCTACCTTGGGATACATGTGTCATTGAACATTGGACCTGATAGGAGGATGCCTTTTTTTTTTTACTTGGTGACAACGAAAGTGCCTGTATATGTGTATATTAGGTAAGGAGCAGTTTGAGCTATAAATAGGGCTGAAATGATATGCAGAGAAGGAGTGGATGCTAGGAGCGCAAAGAGATAAATATGGAAATATGGAAATGCACGCAGTGGATTAAAATTTGATGAATTTCAAACAAAATTCCACCTCCACCATCATTTTTTTTCTCCCCCCGTAAGGATTGTGCATGTGTGTGTGTGTGTGCATGTCACTCTTGTGCAATTAGCTTCTGAAGTCACGCTTGACTGATTGTGAAGCTTAAATCCCAGAGCCCACAGGAAAACTGCGGTGTACAAGCAGTCTGCGCCAGAGTTGTTAGGGTTTGTAATTGCAGGTTTATGGGTTCACAGGCCGGTAAATCTGCCCATGTACAGCTAAACGCTCTAGCGCACTAACCGTAGCATCACTCCCGCTCACCTCTATCAGCCATGACAAGTCTCCAAACTCTGGGTTTCTCTGTAATGGGAGGCGGGGGAGGCAGCATGATGCACAAAAGTGCAAACGTTAGATGCAATGTGCATGCGAGGCAGTGGAAGTCTCACAAGACGAGCATAAAAGGGTACAACGCTCGGTTTATCTCGGTTTATACCAAAACATTTGTTGGACAAATAGGCACAAGTGAGTGGTTTGGATAAAAGAGAAATTGAAGACTAAAGAAGTCACTTCATTATCACATCAAACCATGGCTGCTTCCCTTTCATGTCCCCCCCCACTTACCCACTGCCAAAAAAAGGCAGACACCTACATGAAAACACACGTATTGCCCCACTCCACCTACACCAACATGCCACACACAGACGCACACTTTTTCAGTGCTGTCTCCTGGGTGCTAATCTAACGTGGGTTTGTCTATTTCTTCTTGGCTTTGATGTCTTTCACCCTCTCCACCTGACTTGCCAAAGTCACCTGAGAAGAGAGAGCCTATCAGGCTTCCGGGCTGTCAGCCATGAGCAACAGAGGGTGGCGATTAATTTCACCTAATCACTGTCCCAGCATGATTACCAGCGGGAGCTGCTGACCTGAATGACATTTGTGAAATGTCTTTCATGAGTGAAAACAGCTCTCTTATGTCACTGACAAGCTCTTTGCTTTTATTTTGTGCCAAGGGACCGTGAGCAAGTGCAAGAGATGGGTGGGAGTGGGGTCGAGGTCAGAAACTAACAGAAACAAAAGAAAGAGGAAAAAAAAGGCTTGGCTAGAAAGATATAGGATTAATGGACTGTTCTAAGGAGGACTGTTTCCGGGTCTGAATTAATGGCAATCCCCCTTTTTTTTAAAAACAAATTTGGACAAGTAATCCTAAAAAAATCCCCCAGAAACAAAACAATCTAAAACAAAAGAAAAAACAATAAAGTTATCCTGACATTTATCTAAGTCATAAACTTGGTCTTTAGACAGTAAGAGTGGTTGCTGAGAATGAGTCTGCCACCTGATTTAATGTCCATCAAGTATTCATGTCTTTGTTCATGTGCATAGCAAGATTTTTTAATACCCGCGAGGGCCCTTTTTTCCCTTAATCCCTTAGATTAATAACAATAAACTGAAACTATGGGCACGGAGGACTCTACATGAAATTTCTGTAATATTCTCAGGCTAATGTGTTACGCTTGGGATAAATATAGCGCACAAAGATCTAAAATTGTTGACAATATGCACTGTTATGTGTAAACACACATCAAATAAGTGAGCCCAAATACACCATGATATAGATGGTTTGTAATTACTGTTTGCTGAATGATGCACTTTATTGCATTTCATTTACGTGGGTCACAAGGTTAATAACCCACTTTAGTGATATATAACATTCATCTCATGCAGAAGCCTCTGATGGAATATGTGAATCCAGCATGTAATTTATTGTCAGAACATTTCCTTTCCCTCCATCTCTCAAACCCTCGGCAATAGTGACCTCTATCTCATGGCTACACTCCACAATAACTACCTCCTGCTAACTGTATCTATTTGGTGTCATCTGTTGCTTCACACTAAAGCGTGATTGTCGAGGCGGATGGATGAGTTTGGCGGGAGGCTGAGGGCATGATGCATCTATTTCTGCAATAAGTCCACTCTGACGACGGCGCCTGTGTAGCAGAGATATCTCAGTAAACTGAATATCATTCTCTGAGACATGAGATATGAGCGTGAGCAGTTTCATGTGCTGCTCTGCTCTCAGTGCTGTCGGGGGGATGAAAGGAGGGAGAGGAGAGAATCCACTGAGAAACTCGTTCAGACGCGATGGTGTGGCATACACATTTCTGTGCCGAGAAACAAAGAAACAGTGAGTGGACACACTGCAAAATGAGAGTCAGTCAGAAGCGTAATACCCACATGGCTAGATTTCCAGTGATGTTAAATATCTAAAGGCTGTTGTGACAGTTTATGGCTTGTTATATGTATACTTTACTAGCTGCAGTGCACAGTGATAAGATGAGGCTGCGTAGGTTCCTTTTTTATTTGGCTAAACATGAGGGTGGAGTGATGTCTGCTTGGCCAATGTTCCCTCAACATATTCAGCAGACCATTGTGCAAGTTGCATTTAAAGAGGGCAGAGGTATTTCTGGTTCCAGTTTATTCAATTTCTTTTTTTCATATGGCAGATATAATTTGTACTTTCTCAGTTCTGCAGCAATATGCATTCAATGACAGTCCTTGAGCCCACATAATGATTTCCACCACAGAATGTGCTGGTTATTCATCTTTTAATGAAGGTCTCCCTGAGGGCAGGTCACAGTCATTCAGTACTGGTTGTTGGCCTTGCTTGTTGTGTACAAAGACATCTCATCATATTATGTACTGTAGATTATGGAATCCATAAATGCATTAGAAGCAGAGTTAAACTTTCTGGCACAACTTTAACTACTTTTCAGGTAGGTAAAGAAAATAAAATCATAACGAGTTAAAGCTCCTGCAACACTTGTAGCAAACAGAACAACATTACCGACTGACTGATGGCTTTTGGCTTCATCATTTGCCCAAATAGTTATTCTGAACTAGTTGCCCACACAGTCTTTCTCAAACAGGTGAACCGCTACCATATTTCTTTCATAAGTCTTTCTGACTTGCCGTGTTACTTATTAATGCTTAATAGTTGTGAGTTATTTCAACAGGTGTTTTGGTTATTCTTACACAACCCTTGCTCCTTTAGCAACTATCTGAAATGTGAGGCTAGGATTAAAATTTAAAAAAAGAATACATGTTTAAAAAAAATTAATTCCTCACTTTCAGAATTGTCTATTGTGTCTTTGTAGAAATGAATCTACATCAGATCTGTAAAACTGCTGCTGACAGCTAAATTCCTGCTAATAGCCAAACTTTAGCCCTGTGAATGTATTGTTAAAACTCACACTTATTACACACAATAGTGGCAAAGATGTAATATTATTTCAACTTGTAAAGCTGTAGAGCAAACTAAAAGAGGTAAAAGTAAATATATACATTAAAGATTTACTATTCTGGTGAGTTCTTTGTGGGGGGGATTTTTATCAACTAATGACATGCAAACTCTGCCTTTTGTGCTCTCTGCGATAAACCAGTGATTCTCCTAAAATGTTTGGGAAAAAATTATGCTCTGACTTTGTCCATTGTGCAGAAAAACGATAGGATAATCTACAAAATACTTTATCTCATTAAGGCATGAAGGCTTCCTCCTGTTTAGCTTGAGATTTGTTTGGGCAGCATAAAATTGTTGTTATCGACTGTGTTATAGAAATAGACTCGCTTTTTCCTGTCTTTAGTCTTACTGATAAACAGGCTGTAACATTAACTTCATGTTCACTTTATAGAGCAAGAACAATAACAATCTTATCACCGAGTATCTTCAGCGTGAAAGCATACAGGTGCATTTGCATTGATGCAGAGGATTAATAACAGTGCAAATATGTCACACACAACTATGGGTACCAATTTAAATTTCAGGGTTTTTTCCATTTAAGTCAAACCTTTGACTTCTATTGTGACATCCATTTAAAGAACTTTTAATAAATTTATTAAAAATCAAGTGTTTAAAGTCAAAGCCAGTAAAGCCAGAAAATTTAAAAACACACTTTTGAAAACACATCTAATAAGCCATTTCTGAAATGAATGTCAGTGACATTTACCATTTTGATTTATATTTAAAAAAAAAATACTTTCAGCTTAAATAAAATTTAAAAATTAGACCATTCTTGTTTGCTAATGACGTACATAAGGTCATGTGTTCTTTTATTTCTTTTTCTGCCTTGACAGCATCAGTCACAACTCACTTAATTGACGTCAGTTCATTTAAAACATTTTTGCCTGGATTGTAACTGGCACCTAGAAATATGAGAATAATAATAATAATGACTTTTAAAGAATTAAATAGGCAAAATAGGCTTGCTGCCAATTATATGAAGAACTTGTTAGTCTCCCATGTGTCTGGCACTTACTTACATCTGGGCTGCTGGTTATTCTAAAGTTTCAGCAAGTAAACAAAGATCAGCAGGCCTTTATCATTAGAGCTCTCAAACTGTGAACAGTCTGGCCAGTCAAGTCACAATGTCGACTTCTTTATTGTCTTTTTAGTTTCTTTTAAAAACGTTTTTATAGCTTTCACAACCGTCTGATAGATGGCAATGTTGGTTTTAATTTTCTTGTACATTCTTACTATTTATCTTATTTTCTTTTATCCATGTCTCAGACTTTTTAAAACATTTTTCCTTCTGTGAACCTCTTTGTAACTTTTAGAAAAGTGCTTTATAAAAAATAATAATTATCAATACTTACAAATAAATAGCAGGTTTTGTTGTGATTCCATCTGAAGAACAGTAATAAATATCTAAAACTCATTTGTAATAAAAACACTTCATTAGGTTCATTAGGTCAGATAGCTTTATGTGTGCTATTTTACGCCACTATGGGACTATAGGAATATTTGAAATGAAATATAATCAGTAGGTCAGTTATTGGCGGTCACAACAGCTGTTTTATTAAACTGTGAAGGGGCACATCTTTGACATTGGGGGGTTTATAGCTGCTTCACTGCTGTCTCTGCCAGGAACATTAACCCAGCTAGACATGCAGGGTTAAGGCTTATAAAGGGCAACACACCACCCTTGCCATGGCACTTCTTTGGCATGCCTCTGTGGCACTGACTAACAAGCACTGAATTATTCATTAAGTATTTCAACATCTCTGCGTTTATTTGAAATTAAATTTGTACTAGGGGACAGGGAGGAAGTGGCTTTCCTCTCACTTTCTCTATGAAATGTCCCTTACTGGCTACCATTCTGCCTTAGGCTACATATGCGCTCAGTCTTTTTCTCTCTATCTTGAGTCATCATAGGATATACATTAGGTATCAAAGTAATGGTCTTTCAGGCCACAGTCATCGGGTCTGGTTAAGTATAATTACTGCCAGTTGAAGTAGCAGTGCAGCCTAAGTGAATATAGATATATAGATTTTGATAATGTAGCATGATGGTGAAAAAAAATCTATTTTTATTTTCTATAAGAGCTTATTTATAAACGCTGCATAGCTTGAAGTCAAAGCTCTGAAAACAGATTATGGTTAAGTTTACAGAGAAGATGCAGTTTTCCTCCAGCAAGAAAAAAGCCATCGTTCATTTTAACTGTGCTATTTAAACTGTTGCTTGAAGAGAGAATCTAAAGAACGCTACAACTCGATGTCCCTTAGAGACAATGCTTTTCCAATTATGCTGCGCTGCGCTGTCATGTCTGTAGGTGTAAGACCAGCGCCTGTTTGTTCTATGTACTCGTGGACATTGCGTGTGATAAATGGAGGGGCATATGTCAGCAGCCTGACTGAAAGGGCTGCAACCCCTCACTTCCTCCCGGTGATGGAAATGGGGAAATAATGAGGCCTATTTCTGCTCTGTGTGAGCAGTGTTTGTGTTTGTATGTGTGTTGGGGGGGTAAGGAGTAATGAATCTCCTCTTCATCCTCTCCCTTAGACACTGGCATCTGCCTCAGCCCATCTCCTCTCTAATTCATCTCCCAAGGAAAACAAGCAGGCCACAGACCACTGATCTAAACAACAACACCTAGAAAGCCACCATTAGAGTTGGAGGCAAAGCATCAGTGACATGATGGAGTTCTTTTCTGGTTTGAGCCTAATGACCTTCTCCTGTGTTCGGTTTGGACACCCAAGGAAGGTACATCTTTTGTGAACGATGATTTGAAAGCATGTTCTCTAAATAAAAAAAAAAAAGTAGAGCATGGTAGCAGTAGTTGGACAGCAACAAAGAAGTTGAAAAAATAAAAAGCTTATTCAAGTAAAGCAGTAAATGCCGCTTTTAAGACATGTTGTAGGCGACATGTATGTATTTGTTGGGGAAGACAAATGACTATTTCAGACAAATGAAAGAGCACTGAATAAAGCAAAATAAATCAATGTGACCTCTATTTGCGAGCCCAAGAAGAACATTATTACTATTAGGATTTGTTGTATATTGGATATATATTGATCCAACACTAGGGAAATATGATATTCCAGCTAAAAAACAGAGATATTCCTATTTATGTATTTCATTTTGGATTTTTACATCAAATATCATGATACATCAAATATCATGATACATGGATATATCTGAATAGGTATTATTCTTAGAAACTATTGGTTGGGCTAACTGAGGAGATATGGATTTCAACTGACCTTTAGTTTGTTTGTTGGAAAAAAATTACTCAGTTATTAACTATCTAAGCCACAGCACTTAATCACATGCATACTTGTGCTAAAGTATCACGCCATGAAGTTTCATGTTTTTATTAGAAAAAAACCACTGAATCTCCGATAATGACCACTAGGGATGGGTATTGATAAGATTTTCACGATTCCGATTCCGTTTTCGATTCTGTTTAACGATTCGATTCTTTATCGATTCTTTTTAAAAAAGGAGAACACTAAGGTCGATTAGCTCAGAACTTTGTTTTTTATCTTCTCTTTGAATAAGATAGAAATTTAGGAGTAACATGACCTTACAAACCCAACAGTGAGATCTTAAGAGATCCACAGCCTACGGCTCTTCAATGGGGTGTCACAGGGTCCCCAGGAAAAAAATTGTAAATGTAAAATAATAAAATAAATATTCGTCTGTAGCAATAACAAAGTATAACATAAATTATTCAGTAGCAATTACACAAGAATATCCAGTAATGTCCCTGCCTACAATTAAACACATTCACTTACTGAAAATCGGGAGCATCTGCTGCGGCAAATGGGTGCAAGCCTTTTACCACAAACTTAGTCACTGCTCGGTGACATTCGTCTATCCTGGCCTGAAAGGAGACGCTACCGGTAGACTGCAGCGAGAACTGCCAGCATCTGAGCCAGCCAGACTCTGTCTGTCTCTCTCATCATGGTCACCTAAATGCACAGTAATGGCAGGTTTTGTAATAAGGCAGATCGCGCTAACATAATATACACTGTTAGTTGATTATTTACCTGCCGCAGTAACGGGAGAGGACGCGCAAACGCTACCGCTGCTGCTGGTTGAGATTCACGAGTCCGGAGTGGAATTAAAAACACGATATTCATTTAAGGTTATCACGTGTTTTGTGAGCAAATGCTTTTGCATATTCGTAGTGTTTCCTCCCTTAAATGAAATATCTACTTTGCAAGTATTGCAAGTTGCCCTGTTGTCATCCGTTCTCATAAGGTATAACCAAACTTTTGAGCGTTTGAGCCGCTTACGCGCCGTGTTTCCTGCCAGGTAAATGACACAACGTGGTGACGTCATTCGGAGCGACTGGAATCGATAAGGGAATCGTTTGCAAAAATGGCAAACGATTCCAGGGAATTGAAACAGTGGGAACCAGTTCTCAACAAGAACCGGTTTTCGATACCCATCCCTATGGTAGGAGTATCAAATCCAAAAGCATTCAGAAATGAGCATCTTGTGAAGTCAAATCCTTTCGGAAGCACATAGTCGTTAGTTTTTTTTGTTTTTTTTTACATTTCAGATTGATCTTTTACTGCCTTAATGACAAATAACAATGTCCGTCCCTGCAGACAACATTACGTTATTCACAGGATGAATAAAAAAAGAGTTCTATTGACTCAAAAAAATGAATCCAAGGTAACATAATTATCATGTTGATTTTTTAACTTTATATTTAGGTCTTTTAACTGTTTTGTTTTTTTAATGTTTCCATAAACGATGGCTGTAAGATAAACAGCTAGCTGTCATCTGTTGCCTTCTCCTCACCCAGAGAGATGTTAAAAAACAAAAAGCAGATCAGAATGAAATTCTACAAGGGATAATCACATTAGCATACACAACACAAACACACTGCAGTATGTTTTAAGCTCCTGATGGCGAGAAAAACAAAGCCAAGAGATGAGGTTGACTTCACTACTCTGATTAAGGGCCCCTCCCTAGAGCGAGTCCTTGAAAGAGTAATGGGCAGTCATGAACTGGCTTTACCTCCATTAACCAAACCAGCAAACATTTACATAATGTACACATAATGTGTTGATTCATTCTGTCCTGATTCAAACAAGGCTCAGATAACTCACTGCGGCTGTATCGTGCTATTCATCACACCAGGTCATTTACATCCAGAAGCACTTTAAAGGCACTGCACATATATCTTGATGTACATACATTATGGGATCTTTTCAGAAAACTATACAGGTACATATGTATCCACATCACCTCATATCATAGGCTCATAGATCATGTCACATAGAAGGACTAAGATGGAGCTCATCCGCCATTTCTCGTACGTAACTTTGCTTTTAGTTTCAAAGGGATGATGGAAATTCAATTTAGGGGTTTATTACCACTGTCATGTCAGACACTGGCCATGGACTCAGTATGTTCAAAATTTAATATAACTGACTATATTTTGTGTATAGTTTGTATAATTTGTGTATTGTGTCTGTTTTGTGTATGTCTGTATCTCCAAGAACAAAAAAACAAATAAAATTCAGGGTCATGCCATATAATAAGCACAATCCACAGAGAGGGTGATGCCATAGACTTTTTCTATGGATTAATGAATAATATTGAAGCTGGCTCCTGTAAATCTGCACCGTGAAGTAAGTACTGATTTTAGATGATGTGCCTCTACTAATTAGTATTCATCACCACAAATATGCTGATTGTTTTTAACTGACTGTATCTTTTCTTCTAAATTTTTAATTTTGGAAACAATAAAAATAGTCACTATCTAATGATGACTTATCTTAACTACAATATCCTAAATTCCTACTGCATTTTCCTATGTTTCCATATATTTTAAACATTACAGCGTTTGCGTACTGTTTAGCAACATATCCAATAACGACAGCTTACATGGAAGCAGGAACAGGTACTATGTAAACCACATGTAAAAGGTACGTATGGTATACAAAGGATATGCTATAGGTTCTATGACTCTATGACTATCTGTGTGACAGATGAGCTATCCATAATAGCCATTTGCTATCCTTTACTCATCCTGTCTCAATAATGGAGACAATTAATAATCATGAACAACCACAAAACTTATTGGTGCCATGTGTGTCAAGCAACCCTCCCACTTTTGGCTGATATTGATATTAATTAATACAACAACAACAAAAACAACAAAACTCAGAGGAAAGATACATGCAAATGGCTGTAAGCGACCACGCAACCACTGCTCTGTGTTTTAGCACTTGGATTACTATCAGAGGCAGGAAAAGCTTCATTAATCTAACCAGTTATATACTTAATTGCATTTTATGCTGTCTTTATGGACACTTTGTTTTTTAATAGATTTGGAACTTGGGGAATGAAGCTGTTTTAGGACATCCTCAAAAGCTATTTGCCCCTTACATCTATCCATCTATCTATCCATCTATGTGCACCTTGGTTAAACACTGCAATATGAGGACAGTGTTTCATTCCCATGTCTTTATAGACCATTTTCTTGTAAAAACCCCGACTTTCTGTTTGATACTTGCACGCAAGGTTAGAAACATTCAAAAGTCAGCCAGAGATGCTTTCACCCATTTCCTGGATGTTCTCCAGAGATGATAAAAAGGATATGTAGATCATTTGTTTTTATCAGTAAACAGTCAATGTAATGTTTTAATGTAATGAGAAGAGGGTCCAACACTTAACAATTGTCAGTTCTTTCAATCTGGGTTATAACTCAACCTATTGAACCTGCCTCCAGCACCTACTGCATCCAGCTGAACCCATTAATCCATAGGCTCCCCTGAGATCACCATCCCACACACTTCCCTCTGCCCATACCCAAATAAATTACCTAGTCACTTTAGAGGAGCCTCTCCTGAGTATATAAATGCAAGCAGAGAGGGCAAACATGGGTAATGAAAGGATATAGGAGTTAATAGGAAGTGCATAAGCATCACTCAAAACTCAGGTTTTATCACCGTAGTCTGTTTTTCTGAGTTAACTTTTTCTCCAGAATGCCTTTTCATGCTCTTGCTCTACATACACATTTACACCTTTCAGCAAGGCAGCCTGAATAAGACACCCAATGAAATAGCACATGCCAGTTTTACTGACCAAACTGGATAAAGAAAAGCCAGCACGTCCACAAAACAAACACCATCAGCTGCTGTTTGGTCTC
This sequence comes from Rhamphochromis sp. 'chilingali', assembly GCF_963969265.1. Taxonomy (NCBI): domain Eukaryota; kingdom Metazoa; phylum Chordata; class Actinopteri; order Cichliformes; family Cichlidae; genus Rhamphochromis; species Rhamphochromis sp. 'chilingali'. Next base: position 5,398,207 of record NC_137932.1, read on the forward strand.
TGAGCTCCTTCATGAACTCCATCGAGGAAAAGCAAACATCAAGCAGACACATTTCACCAAGTGAGCCCACCCTGCATGCTGCTGCAAAGTGTTGCACAGCTGAGGAGGCCTATGCCAAGACAAGTTAAGCCTTTTGACATGTTTGTGAGTCAGGACCTCACTGGTGAAGAGTGTGTTCATGCATAAGTGTGTGCTTGAACCCAATAGGAAGCATCAATTTTTGTTTCCTCTCACACATGAGACCATGTCACACAAAGACATGGGTGCATACTTAGTGCTTCTCACATGTCGAAAATTATTCAAGCTCAGTATTAACTCCAAGTCCATGGCGACACACACACACACACACACACACACACACACACACACACACACACACACACACACACACACACACACACACACACACACACACACACACACACACACACACACACACACACAGTGTCCTTATTAAAATTCGTTGGCTTCTGCATCAGTGCTGTAGAGTGAGGGCTGCATAAGTCCTTCCAAAGATAACACAGAGAAAGCAGGCTATTGTCTCTTTCTAATCCTTTTGAATGAATAACGGGAAAAGTGAAGCTGCAAGTGGACGTTTCAGTGCAATGACATCTACAGCCCAGTGTTTGCACAGAAAGCAGGTGTTGTCTGACAACATCAAAATCATTTGCACAACATACGTAGGCAGTGCAAAATACTTCTTTCTTGTAAACTCTGGAATTCTTTCCCTTCTCTGTATTGCATTTTTATATGCTCAATTTATTCAACGCTTGTTTAAAATTGTTTAGAGCAATACATTTTGCCAGGGCAAGCAAGGCTAGCAGTGCTTGCTCAGGGAAATTTAAAAACATGTGTTAATTAAAACATAAACCTTTTAGCAACCTCTCTCCGTAAAGCTCTCCGTGCATTTTGTTGCATGTTTGCATCCTTTCTGTAAATTACTGCTATCTCGTGGCCACATTTGGCTATTGTCTCTAGAAGCTGCCTTGGCCAAATTTAGCATGTTAGTAACAGAAACAGAGTGCAGCAAGACATAGAAGGCTGTCAGTTTACATAAAAGAATAAAAGACCAGCAACACAAAATCAGGAAATGGCATATTTCAGGAAAAGCTGACCTAGATGGAGGAGATCTAAAGACTAGTCATTTGTTTTACATTTGATCATTTGTTGGATTCATTTTAAATGACTGTGAGGTAAATCTGACAATGACTGTTTTCTGATTTGCATATTAATAATTTTTAGAATTATATTACTTTTTATTCCAGATATAACCAATGTATCAACTGCTCCACAGTGATCAAAGTGAGACCAAAGTGATGCCTTCAGATAACCTGATTTAGCCAAGACTAGACTTAAATTATGTAAAAGGCACAAGCAAGCTGCAAATCTTCACAGTGGAAGACATAGCATCTAGGCAAGGGAAAATATATTTTGTATTGTAAGCTTTCTGGCTTCTGTGCCCTGATTTCTATTGACCAATCACATTTGAATAGACTTTGGTAGCATGTAAATAAACACTGCAAAAGGATTGCAATTGCCTAAACCATACTGTCTGATGCTGAGATACATTTTTCTTTTCTTTTTGTAATACACATTTGTAAACAATAATTGCTGGGAAAACACTGAAATTTTGGCCTTGATATCGGTTATTAAACCAGAAAACCTAAACAAATGGGTCTCTAAAGACTTTTAGATTTCCCATTGGCACTTTGGGAAAAGGAGCATACATTTATTGACCAACTACCATGAAAAGGAATAGACCAGACTCCAAAAGTTCTTTCTCACAGTTTGTTTTTTGAGCAGCCTCTTCAATGTACATTTTTCCTCAGCTCGCCTTCTGGCCAAATCTCGTTTAGATATATTGTGCTGGTGATGGTCAATGAACTCCCTGAGCCTGCAATAAGCTGCCCCTGAAGAACTCTTAAGCTCTCCTCGATCAGTCACTCAATGAAACATTAGATGCTGCAGCAAAATTAATGCAGCTGAAATTAAATGAGAACACTGAAAAGACTCCCCTTCAGGAAAAAGAAGTGAGCATCTTAAGCTTAAAATCGATCAGTGTAGGAGTTGGGCAAGGTTCTTTATTAACTTTGCAGAGGACCTTTCCCATAGACCCAACTGTGGACAAACACAACTGAGGTGTCAGCAGGTATAAAATGTGCTTAGATGGACTTCTGAGCCTTGTAAATACATTAGCTTTGAGCTGGGTATATAGCTAATATCAGCTCCTCCCAGCTGGAGAGGGCAGTTATTACCATTAATTATCCCTTCCTCATATTGTCCGCTGTTCACAGAAAACTCTAACGAGAACTTTTGCGTTTCTCTGTCATTTTATTTTCATGTATCTGTTTCATGAATCTACATTTAATGTTTTTGTTTAAATCGAAATTTATTGAAAGAAAGCACAACAGGGTGAGGCTGTGTGTACAGAGGAGGGAAGCATGCTCACTGATCTAATAAAGATACACATATAATATAAGATTTCGAGTGCTTCTTTTGAAAATTGAAAACAGGACCCTTGATTCCAACCAGCAGAAGCTAAATAAATAGACTCAGAAGAAAAGAGTAAAAAGGAATCAGCTGCAGAAAGATCATTCAGGTTTTAAGCCTCTCATTGTAAACCATGCTGGGGCCCGTGTCTCGTCATGAATACTATCTTTCCTTTACAACAGAAGTGATATAGTCCATTATTGCTGGTGTTATTTGTCAGATGTAAACAAACGAGTATGAAGACAGACATGTAAGATGCAGCTGAAACAGAAAGCAAATATAATTCATGGCTTTATTGTTGTGAGGTCCGGAGCCACAATATCTATTTTAATACTAATCAGAAATTGTAGCTGCAAACCACTAAAAGCAGCGTGTACTGCAGAGGGCAACAAATTAAATTCACCCCCAGGGGACAGCTATAACGTGGCTCTGTAGAAATGATGTGCTTTTACTGGATGCGCAACATAACACATTTCTTGTGAAATACAAACATGCTGTGTTACAAGGCCAGATGCAAGGAGATTACAAGGACAGCAAACAAATGCCATGATCTAAAATATGCATGGAATATTCCGTGTGAGTGTGTGTGTTGTATAAATTACCAAATTACTGTAACCAATGGACATTGTCTATATATTAAACTATGCATACTTATTCACAGTAGCCAGCTTGTTTCATTTACATCGCTATCATTCACCAATGACAATCATCAGTTTGCTTTCAACAGCAAGAGAACTAAGGCTGCAAAATACCGTATGATGAAGCTGGATGAGAAGCCATGCCTTTCTATTATGCTAAGGTTGTGTCTCCAGTCTGTCTCGGGCTTCATTTCCACGTCTTATCCTGCACCTCTTTAGTGCAGCCAAGGTGAAATAGTACACAGAAGGAACACGGTTCTAACTGTCAGCAGCTGAGATGCATTCAGCCCCATCCTCCTGCACCACTAAGCCCTTCCACAAGCTTTCTAAACAAGTTTCAATTCCACAACTTTTGCCAGTGTCAGTCCAAATAAACAAGTACAAGAATGTAGCCCACATGCTGAAAGGGAATAAGACAGAGACATGAAAGAAGAGTGAAAAGGAGAGCAAGTTAACAATGTACTCTGTATTTATGTGGGGGACATGAGAAGAAAGCACAGAGAGGGAGAGAGAAAGAGAGGGTATATAAAGGGGAACTGGATCACACAAGATGGTGCCTCATTTATTCATTGTTCAGTCATGCATACTTCGAAGAAATTATGCTTCTTTCATAAGTTGAAAAATGAGCAACACTTTTTGTGGATTTGGGGCCTCAGAGCATGCACGCTAAATGGAGAGCATCAGTGAAACTGTTTTAGACACGCGGTATTACCATAAAAATGTATATTCATCATTAACATTGTTTTCTGAGGGTAACTGTTAATCAACAGAAAATTATGAGACACTATTTAATACCAATAGCATTGAGGAACATTTGGCTCCATTTGGGACATGAAAGACTGTCCTAGAGTGTATTCCTCAACTGGTTGTGAGTGTTTGATGCTTGTTTCTGGCAGTCACTGTGAAACTGATTCCAACAGCCTCGTTCATGCAGACCTACAGACCAGTCAGTGACCACCCTGGGAAACACTGGTTACTAGGGAAAAGTGTGTATTCTGCAATTGGTTGGCAAGTTGGTTGCTGTAGGTAGGTTGACAGGAGTTGCTAGCATGGAATTGGCTGCAAATAGGTATACAGTGCTGCACCACAAACCTCCTTGTGATTGCTTTGGTAGCTAGTAGGTTGCTGCTGTTGCCAGTAGTTTGCATGGAAGACATCGACTTGATATGTCTGCGATCACCCGCAAACTGCTTGCCAAGTGGTAGCAAAACTGTTAAAAGAGAGGATTTGCCTTCAAAGTAAAAGCTGCATCGTTTGACTTGGCTGCGTTGGTTGTAGCGATAATGCACAACTCTTACTTTGAAGGCTATCATGCTCTCATTCTGACATGTATTACACTTATTCAACAATCACAACAGAATGGGGAGTAAATGCTGAGCATTTGTAGACAAGTTAGGATTTTCCTTCTTGGGTGACTCTTGTTGCTACTGTGCTAGGGTTTTGTTTTGTTTTGTTTTTTAGGGGATAAGAGGTTTTCTGCACTGTATGGAACAACAAACTGCAATGAAGGGCATTATGTGTCCTTGAGACTGAGTGCTTAGAAATGCCAATTACTTTGTACTTCACAATAAAAGTCAGTTCCAATGTTATAAACAAACTTGGTCAGGATTATTTATCACAAATGATTTTCAAACTGTTTTACTAACCGAACTATGGCAAATGTATGCATTGTTAACATCCCAATGTTTTACCAGTGCATGCCAGCCTGAGCTTTTCTAAAGTCATGAGGCAGACTACAAGAAGGCTACTCTGTAAAGCACAGCACAAAAAAGACATAATCAAGTAGCTATGAAGTCATTTTCAATGAAATGTTCCCTGCTAACGCAAATTAAATCAAGCACTCGTATAATGTTGACACATAAAAAAAAGAATTTTTACTGTAAATATACTGCCTCAAATCACTGGCATCAATGCAGGGAACTGCAGGAGTATAAATCCTAACTTGTGAAAAAGTGCCTGGAATTATTGTAGGTGTTGCTGGAAACTAATCAAGAGCATCACTACCTTTTTCTTTCCTCTGTGATTGAAAATGATATTTGGAAACAAATTAAGGACACTGGGGTCATTTATTTTCAAAGATACAACATTTTTTTCCTTGCAGTCTGGCATATAAAAAGGAGAGGAAGGGACTGAGAGCTGCTGAAATCAGTGAGGCAGCTTGGAGATCTTTCAAAGGCACTAAGCAAGTCATTTTAAATGTATCTCAGTAGAATTTCATGAAGCTCAAACAGTAAGACAAGCTCTTAATTATGGCATGACTACAGATTTCTTATTGAACATTAAGTCCAGATTTGGCTATCTTTGCACAAATAAGTAGGCTGGAGGGTGTCTGATGGAGGGCAGTGACTGCTATTCCTCATCATGAAGTGAAATAGGATAATCACTGACAAATCAATAAAAGCAATAAAGTTAAGTTTGTTATGTTTGCTTAATGAATGCTAATGAACTTTTCGCATTTGTCATGCAGCTGCTTTTAAAATAAAGAATCTGCATGTACAATGACTGACTTTACATCTAAGTAACATTCTCAGGAGAGGAAGAAGAAGTTCTGTTCTTATGCACTACATCATAATAACTACTTTTTATTCACAACAGAAATATGGAACATTGCTATTTTTGGGCTATGCATCTTTGTATCGTTTCATCTGTTCACCAGCTGTCTGTGTTAACATTTTGCCTTATAAATTAATACTGCAACACCTGTTTCATTTTACATTCTAATTTCTTTGCAGGATAATAAACTGATTCAATTCTAAAGCATACATATATGCTGTTCCAGGCAAGCAAAAGGTTCTTTAGTTGTATGTTTTACTACACCACTACGAGGCTGGCATTGCTGCAAAATCAGGACTGTGAACAGAAACATTTTCAGGGTCATGGCTGTCTGGAATCTTGCCAAAATAGAATTACACTGAACAAAAATATAAACGCAACACCTTTGTTACTGCTCCCATTCCCCATGGGATGGACGTAGAGACCTAAAATTCATTCCAGATACACAATATAACCATCCCTCCCAAACAGTGGTCACAAATCAGTCCAAATGTGTGGTAGTGGGCACATCTGCTATATTGAGATAATCCATCCCACCTCACAGGTGTGCCACATCAGGATGCTGATCTGACATCATGAGTAGTGCACAGGTGTACCTCAGACTGCCCACAATAAAAGGCCACCCTGGAATGTGCAGTTTTGTCTCACAGCAAAATGCCACAGATGCCACAAGCAATGAGGGAGCGTGCAATTGGCATGCTGACAGCAGGAATGTCAACCAGATCTGTCGCCCGTGCATTGAATGTTCATTTCTCAACCATAAGCCGTCTCCACAAGCGTTTCAGAGAATATGGCAGCACATCCAACCGGCCTCACAACCGCAGACCTCGTGTAACCACACCAGCCCAGGACCTCCACATCCAGCAGGTTCACCTCCAAGATCGTCTGAGACCAGCCACCCAGACAGCTGCTGGAACAATTGGTTTGCACAACCAAACAATTTCTGCACAAACTGTCAGAAACCGTCTCAGGGACGCTCAACTGCATGCCCGTCGTCCTCATCGGGGTCTTGACCTGACTCCAGCTCGTCGCCGTAACAGACTTGTGTGGGCAAATGCTCACATTCGATGGCGTCTGGCACGTTGGAGAGGTGTGCGCTTCACGGATGAATCATGGTTCACATTGTTCAGGGCAGATGGCAGCTGAGAATGTCCCAGTTCTTGCATGGCCAGCATACTCACCGGACATGTCACCCATTGAGCATGTTCGGGATGTGCTTGACCGGCGTATACGACAGCGTGTACCAGTTCCCACGAATATCCAACAACCTCGCACAGCCATTGAAGTGGAGTGGACCAACATTCCACAGGCCACAATTGACAATCTGATAGACTCCATGCGACGATGTGTTGCACTGCATGAGGCAAATGGTGGTCACACCAGATACTGACCGGTTCTGGGTCCTCAGACCCCCAATAGCGCAAAAAAACTGCACATTCCAGGGTGGCCTTTTGTTGTGGGCAGTCTGAGGTACACCTGTGCACTACTCATGATGTCAGATCAGCATCCTGATGTGGCACACCTGTGAGGTGGGATGGATTATCTCAATATAGCAGATGTGCCCACTACCACACATTTGGACTGATTTGTGACCACTGTTTGGGAGGGATGGTTATATTGTGTATCTGGAATGAATTTTAGGTCTCTACGTCCATCCCATGGGGAATGGGAGCAGTAACAAAGGTGTTGCGTTTATATTTTTGTTCAGTGTAGATGGAAGAATAAGGGTCTATTGGTCAATCCTTAGCAAGGTAACACAGATACAGTCTCTGATAGTCACACCTCTGGGCAATTTACCATTTGCAGTCTGCCGCACTTGGACTTCTTTGAAACCAGGAAGAAAAACATAATAACAACCACACACAAAAACACACACACAGAAAGAGGCTAAACTCACAAGAAAAAATACAAAGTCCGTGAACAAAACAACCACAACCTTATTACTGTAAAGCAACAATGGGCAATTGTTTTTGGGCAATGTTGGAAAATGAAAATGGTCTGTGCTGACTCAAATTCATCACACTTACAGTAGACGTCCACCCTAATGGACTTGATGGCAGGAGATCCAAGGCCGTTCTCAGCCTTGCAGTAGTAGCGGCCTCCCTGGGTCCTCTGGATCTTTGCGATGTGCAACGTTTCGTTGAAGACGCTGGAGTCCTGGAAACGATCTGACACACTACCAGCTGTCTTTGTCCACCGTATCTACAAAGAAGAAACAGTGAAAATTACTACGCGTTTCAACGACTTGACAGAAGAGACACAGAACAGACTCAGTTAAGAAGCTAATATACAGTGTAAGTATAGAATAAATACCACAGCCAACATAAACAAAAAAGGGCAGGTAAAACAGACTTGGTAAAAACTCTGAAGCTGTTGCAATCTCAAGACTAAGCATAATCCCTCCACTGTCCGAATCCATGTTTTATGAATAGATAGATGAATAGAATAGATTTTAAGCGCCTTGAGGCGACCTTTGTTGTGATTTGGTGCCATATAAATAAAATTGAATTGAATATCTGAGCAATATTGATCTTCAAATCTAATCAATGTGGTCTGTGCAGTAGACATAATATATAATATTTAAAAACAAATTACCAAACAACATCTATAAAAATAAGTAAAATAGAAAATAGAAATGAAGGTCTGTCTGTATCTGCTGCCCTTGCTCTCCCTGCAGATGATGTAAATCAAATTCTCCGGACAGCTATGATGACCTGCATGTTTGCCACTCTGTTTTTCACATGATCCTGCATTCATTTTATGCGGGAACATTCCTTCTCGAAGCAGCTGAAAGGTTCTTTTGTGAAGCGCACAGTGTTGATTTGGTACCTAAAATCTTCATCTAACTCACTTTCCTCTGTTCCACACAAGACTGACCTCAGCATGGCCTTCTCAGTATGAGTACCTTTCACGAACTGATGAGACCCAGTTAGCCCATGGCATTGAGGTGTAATGAAAGGTGAAATAGTGTTACTCTCCAACATGAGGTTGTAATTGACTCTCCATCATCTCCCTCTCCTGTCCTCATTAAAGCATACAGCATGAACAGGTACTGTGACAACTCTGGCCCGGGGGCCACACAACCAGAACCGTGAAGCATAAAGCGCCATTCAATCCCTCATCCTAAGTAAGCTACAGATGGACTGGCTTTGCCTGCAGAGCCTTACATATCTCTGTCTAGGCAGGGGAGGCTATGAATTAGAATCCAATATCTCCACACTGTATGGTGATAGCATCATCTTGGATACTGATAACATCCCATTTTGCAGCGATAGCATCAGATGGAACAGGGATATCATTGCATGCAGGGATAGGGATTGGGTGCTATCACAGAGATTGCTGCAGCGCTGCTCTAGCTGTAGGGTTTTAACCATGACGACTCCATCCCAAGGTTACGACAGTATGAAGTTTGGTCATTTTCCAAACAGATACGAGAAAGGAAAGGGAAGGGTGGGTGGCCCAAAACCTGATAATGTTAACCTATTTCAGAGGCGTTTTTGGACCTTGGGGGTAGAGGATGACATGAAGCAAAAAATTGAAGCTTATCAGTTTCAGATTCTCTGTCTTGCTTGAGGTGTTACTTTTCAGAGAGGTAGAAATAAATTAGATACCTTTAAAATTCATATACAGAGAGTGTGTGTAAGTTACTAATTCTTTTCAACAACCTCTTCCCCCGAAAAGAAAAAAAGATTCTGCTGTCAGACTGTGCTTATATACCATCCCTTTACACAGAGGCCATACTACCATTAAAAATAAAAGCCTCTAAATTAGCACCCGGCATACAAAAGGCTCCACTTGGCCTGTTTAAAATGCATTGAGAGACACTGAGAGAAAGCACTTGATGAAAAAGCCCAAACTCAGCAGCTGATAGATGCAAAAGCCACACCGTCGGAAAATCTGGGGCCCTGTTCTAACAGTTAGGGACATCATGAGTTCAGCACAACAAGCGCTAAAGTTAAATAACTTATGAGCATAAATTAGATGGGAGCAGATTTTCTGAATACTGTGTCACTACAGTGCTCTGGATTCCCTCATGCAAATACAAAGCGAGCTGGCTTACGGCGACCTCAGCAGAATTCAATATTCACCCAGCTTATACCCCCAGTCATTTTCTTTGGCTTTTGTGTAAAGAGCTTTGAGTTTTCAGAAAATGCAGTATCAATAAATGCATTGTTAGAGTGACACTAAGAAGTGGGTATTCAAATAACTCTTTATATTTTCAAAAAAGGGAAATTGCAGCAGACCACATTATTGGTGAGCTTTCAACTCCTTCTGTACCCTCAGGCTATTTTCATTCCGGCACTCTTCTGACTTTTTTACCTCTGCCCACAAGGGGCGTCCTGAAGTATACCCGGTGAGAACAGTTTGACCCTCTTCACTCTCCTCAGTGCAATGCAAATACTCTTGATCTGAGAGGCGCTGGCAGATTTGAGCAATATGATAATTGTTCCTCCCAGCCCACTGAAAGCCTAGCTGGGTTTTTTTTTCTGTTCTCTTCAAGGACTATGTCAAACAAAACTCGTAAAGTACCTACAAGTATACAGAAGGGAATGTGCCAAACTACCCGTGGTGTACCAGCTAGTAACAGTATTCTAGCAGAATATTATTCCTGTCTGTGCCTTCTGATTAAAAAAACTGCTTTATTTCACATTTTGTGAAAGCACCATGACAAAGCGAAGTCAAACACAATAATAACGCTTTTTTTGTTTTCCTTAAATCAGACAACCCTAGCAGGAATTACAGTATTTGCTTACATGGAAAGCAGAAGCTTGTATAGATTAATATCCAACTGAATATCCCAGCAGTGTCTGAGACCACACATGCTGAGATGTCACAGCACGAGCTAATTAAAATGCACCCAGTGTCTGTTGTTATGCAGTGATCATATGCTGGAGCACGCATCTTTGGTGAATCTGCCATATTGCCTGCTGTGACGTTTCCCTCTACCGAACTCGAGACTAGTTTCTAATTGCCAGCCATCTTTTCTTTTAGACAGTGACATTGGTCCGCGCTGCACAGTGGTGCAGACAAGTGTGGCTGAGCATGACAATCAAGTGATCAGAAAAAGCAGCAGGGGGTCTACAAATTGAGAGTGCACTTACACAGCAGGTCTATATTAGAAAATACTGGCCTTCATAAAAATTGGATGATCATACTGTATGAAACGCATCGCAGTGACAGTTTTGATGTCAGAACCTGAATCAAAGAGGACAAGCACAAGACAGTGACATACACGAAAATGAAACTACATCTGCTTTTTGTTTGTTGAACTGCATAGTGTATGCTTGACTGGTGCTATTAAATTCACTTTTAAGACTATAGGTGGGTTGGATAGGGTGCAGATTAAGGGAAAGCTATCAGACAGATCCCCTTTTGATACTGCAGTTTGTATGGCAAACAGTGGAAAAATAGAAGGTTACATCATGCTCAAAAAAAGCACCATCTGCTAAAGACACTGGCACTGTAGGCTAACTGTCATGGGAGCATCCAAAACAGATCACATACTCCAAGCGGTCTGTATAAAGCGAAATATCCTAGGGCCTGAGGTCAGCTTATTTGTACTTGCTGACCCGTGGTGCTGTGAGTCGAATCTGGCTGGCCAATAATTGAAACACACACAAAAAAAGGTGTTTGCGATGTGGTTTTGCTGGCTATTGGAGCTTGGTACTCAAACAAAGTACTGTGGACATAATGGATGGAGGCCAGGGCAGAGGAGATGGGGGCAGATGGCTTCATCATCAGGGACTCTTTGATGTCTGTTCATAGCATCAAAGACAATGAATAGATCTGGAGAACAGTGACCATGAAAGTATGAACAGGAAAAGCTGTTTATATTTATGTGGTGGTCTGACAGAGTCAAAAACACCCAAACAGTCAAAGAAAGACAAATAATATGATTAAGGAAGCAAATAAGACTTATGAAACACTGTTTTTTAAAAAGGAATGAACAAATCTATTTTTCTTTCCAGCTTTGAGTCATCTATCGATGTGCAATTCTCTAAAAAAATAATTTGTAAAATGTAAGAAAATATTAAAAAAATGTGTACAGTTTCATAGAAACCCAGAGGACATTTTTTACATTAGATTTACATATAAATATGTTTTACATTCTTCAAAACACTGAACAACTGCACATCTTTGCAATTAAAAGCTTTAGCCAGCTGTTTGTTAATATCGCTTAATAAATGACTTCTTACCAAACTAAAACCAATTAAGTTCTTTTCCTTGAGCAAATGATTAATGGACTGCTGCAATACACAGAGATGTTAGTCCTGTAGCAGAGGAGGCACTGCATCAATGAGGATTTTTTCAAGCCATTTGATATTTGTCATCCTTTTTTATAAATTTGGTAAAGATGCAAAAATATAAATTTCAGGACTTCTAGACTCACCAGATTTCATGATTCTTATCTTTTTAAATTTTCTATAAATCATTAACTTGAAGATGTCAAATTGTGTGCACTCTTTGAATTACAGTTTTAGTAAAATATTTAGTTAAACAGCCAATTCAATTTAAATGTATTTATTTAGAGTCAAATAACAACAACAACAACAGATCCTAAAACCCCAACAATCAACAACCTCTTATGTCCCCCCTTGGCGACAGTGGGAAGGAAAAACTCCCTTTTAACAAGCAGAAACCTCCGGCAGAACCAGGCTCAGGGAGGGGCAGCCATCTGCTGTGATCGGCTGTGGGTGAGGGAAAGGAACCGGGACAAAAGACACGCTTTGGAGGACAGCCAAGCCACTTGTAGCTAAAGACAGAAAAGTCAGCAACATCACTAAGGGGGCGAATTTTGCTGGCTGACCTTCATGATCACACCCTGAGATGTCTGTGACTGTACTGAGCGAGGGTTTTCCCCTCATAGTCAAGAGGTTTATTAGATGGGGCATTGTTTGGTGCAAAACAGGGCACTGCTTATTTGCAATTTCTGAATCATAAGCTGTTGAATATACCCGAACATAAGACGTTATTATGACCAAAGCATCAGATGTTGCTTATAACCAGTATATTAGGCCGTTTCAAGTAGTATTTGAAACAGTATGAGACAACAGAGCATATTTTAGTGTTGAGAAATGTCTTATTCTTTTCCTCATAGAGCTAAGATCTGAAAATCCTTCTAGCGACATCTGTACTATACATCCCACAGAATTAGATTTAATTGGTCCCTGATCCCTCCAGATACAAATAGTCCCAGCCTTTCTGCATAGCCCAGGGTAACACCTTGAAATGCCTAACCCACAAGTCAGCAATGAAAAAACACATATGGTGTGGAGTTGACTGACAGGAACATATATTTATTTGACAATTAAATGGAAAGGCAGAGAAGTCTTGCTGCTGCTACAAGTGTGTTTGTATGTGTGCCTGTATTGGCTGGATGCATGTATGACTTTATTATTAGAAAGCCCTTGTTTTTCTTTCTGAGGTGGGTGGGCGGATAGGCACAGGGCTGACAAGGAGAACGGCTACAAGGAGGATGCTGCCTGTTTGGACACAATCCAGAGACTCCCACCAGTGAGAAGGCCTATAGGGGTGTCTCTGTAATTTAAGAAGTGTGCATATTGATAGACATGTGAAGAATTAACGGTGGCAAAATAGCCAACCACGGACCCATTTACTCTGCAGTTGGTCCTTTGTGGCGCTATACTTGGCACAGCACCCCTCAGTGTATGCATTAACCCAGCACCAGTCAAAGTCAAAGAAAGAGACTGCAATCTGAACATTAACATTGAAAAAGGCAATTTTGTGATTTGCTATTGCAGAACTAATTGAGGATTTTACTATGCTAGAGATGTGCCATGAGTCTATGTGATATCATCATCCTTGATTCAAGCTGCTATATGGAAGGATTGCTTTGGTCACCCAAAGTTAGCATCGGAGAAACCAACTGGTTTGAAAAATGCAAACTGGAAATGCCGAACATTTGCCTTGAAAGGAAAAGCTGCACCTCTTGAAATGTGTTGGCTGCAGCGGTGAGCCATCAGTTTTACTTTGAAGGAAACTGTCGGTGTGTTGGTGGTTCTTTGTGTCTGGGGGTGGGCGTCCGGGTACACACCGGCTCACTCCTTGGCGGCCGCTTGTCGGGGCCTGGGGCCTGGGGCTCGCTCGGGCCCCTTTGGAGGTGGGGTGCCCCCGGCCTCCCGGCCTGGGGCTCGGTCACTCAGGCACAGCTGGGGGCCGGCGGAGCTCACGGGCGCGTCACTGCAACCCCCCCTGACTTCTGCTCCGTGGCTGCTGGGCGAGCCCTCATCTGGGACTCTCCTCAGCTCTTACTGGAACAGTGGCGCGGCTGCCCCTCTGTTGGTCTTCCATGGTCTCTTGTGTTCTGGGGGCCTCTGGATGTCTGGAGTTTTGATCTCCTCCATACCCGCTTCACACCCTGGAGGACGGGGCTGTGGCCCCCCCACACTCCCTAGCAGATCATTACATGGAGAAACCTTTGGAATGCAAGCATGCTGATCCACACAGGTATGCACACATGGGTATTCACAGACGCGGACTAAAGCTTTCTTGGCTGCTGCCTCAAAGCACACTGTGCGCTGTCTATCTTGCGTGCTGCACAATATCGTTTATTATTTAGTAAATACTGATATCTATGACTAGCTAGTTTATTGTGATGGTGCTTTGTTTTCTCTATTATTATGTTACTCTTTGTTGTTTGCTGTCTCCTCTGTTTGTTTTTTTTGTTTGTTTTTTTTTTTTTTTCCTCCATACAGGTGACCCAGGAGTTCTTTTTTTTTTTCTCTCTCTTCCCCCCCCTTCTCACCGTCTCTTCTCCCCTTTGGTTTTCTTTCTTTCTCTCCCCCTCTTTCTCTCATTCATTCCCCCTGTCCTATTTATTAAAAAAAAAAAAAAAAAAAAAAAAAAAAAAAATGACAAAGGATGAACTGAAGCTCTGCCATCACGTAATGTCGCATACTGCTGTTTCTGATGTCATTTAAAAAAAAAAAAAAAAAAAGAAGGAAACTGTTCTCCGTTTCCTGTTTTTGTGTCAGCGTTTTAAGTTTTGCTACCACTTGGTAGCTAGCAAGTTTCTGGTAGCAGCCAAAGCTGCAGTTTGGTGCAACATCCTCTCAGCAATCAATTTTACCTTTGACTTCTAGCAGCCTCTGACAACTGCTGGAAATATGCATTTGTCAGAGGCCTAAAGACATTGACCCGTTCCTGGGCCTGTGCAACTGAGATCTTGGTATAGATATAGAGGGCATATCTGACTTATCAGTGCTAACTTGCAAGTAAACTGTGCCTACCAATATTTTTTAAATAATGTTATATGAATTCTGAAGTCTGAGAAAAAAACAAAATGTGATTTTTGTCTTTCTTTCAGGCCTACCCTATATAATTTAGTAAAGTAAAACAAGTTATAGAAAAATGTCTTGCTATACTCTATGGTTATGATGTTTTGGTTAATATAAAGTACTGTAGACAGTTGACAAGATTACAGAGTCCAGTCAAGAGATTATAGTAGCCAGGGAAACTAACTGTATTAATGCATAATTTCAATTTATTCACCTGTTATAAGCTACGTATTTTATATATATTAATAATTTACTGTATGTATCATACCTATCATCATAAAAAACAAGATCATTTATATGATATACAGTAAATCATGTAAGAGTTAAACATGGAAATATGTATAGAAAATATCTGCTAGTATCACAGAGAAGTACATACAAAAGACACAGAAAGCAAACTCACACACACATAAAGAACTGTTCGCACTGGTTGTCTGTCTGAACTTGCACACTTGTAAAGTATCAAGACAGGACACAAAAAAGTACAACCTTTGCAAGTACTGATTATTTTCCCCTGCATTGGTCTTGAAAGATAGAGAAACTCAGCTCAATTAAAATGTGGAACTTTGGGGCAAAGAAAGGCTCAGAACACGTTCTAAGGATTAATATTTAATTCTAAAGAAAAGATGGGCTGTTACTGCCGTATTAACTTGCAAGTGTGTTTCCGATGAGGTCACACACCTTTTGGTTTTTCTTGCAACATCACAAAACCAGCCTTAGGTCTACTGCCATTCCAGATAACCACCTCAGCCTCCTAAACCACTCAGAATGAGTGTGCTCTGTCCCCAGTCCCATGCCACTACCAGAGGGGGGACAAAGCTGACACATCCCAAAGTCCAGAGAGACACAGCCGAGACCCACTGTGCCAGGGGATCTGCATGAGTCTCATAATGACTCTGTTTCAAAGGAGATCCTGCCTTTCCTGCCACAGCCCTGCATAGCTTTTGATCTCGCGCTACACTCCCACCCACTCCCTCGCTCTGCTCTGTTTTTCAAAAATTCTAATTAAGAGGAAAGACAGAGATGATGAGTGCAAAGTTGTGACCCCCTCCCGGGGACGGAAAGAGACGAACAGTGTGCCTGAAACAGTCTTATTCAAGGAGCCTCACCTTTTCAGTTGAAACATAAAAAAACCATATGCGTTTTGGTTTTGCCGTCCAGAGTTTCTGGAGATTCTGTATAATTTTTGTTATTGAGCAAATAAGATAAGATAAAAGATGAGCTTTATTAGTCCCACAGGTGGGAAATTTGTTTTGTTGCAGCAAAAGTGCAAATTTATGTAGCAGAAACTAGAAAACACTGGAATGCAATAAAATAGAATAAAATAGAATAATATATACAATAGAATAAAATAGAATACAAATGCTATATACAACTGAGTAAGAAAATACAACTTTGTCAGAAAAAGAATTGCACATATAGCAGCCTTATTGCACATATGTGGGTTTGATCAGCTGCAAAAGTCTTTGTTCAAATCAGAAGCAACATGTAATAAAAAGACAATAAAGGTTAGGGTGACCTACTGGGTTAATAAGAACAAAATGTCATGGTCAAGTAATTCATAGCAAACCTGTTTTATGTATCTATGTGGCTCATAATAGCTCACATTTAGTCTAAAAGAGCAGATGAGACCTTATTTTTTCCATCTGCTTACTTTTTTAAACTTTTAATTGTATGTTTCTAGATTTGAATACTACAAACAATACATAGTGAGCACAAAAAAAACAAACTAATTATAAGCTTATTTTCATCAGAGAAAAAAAGGTGTAAAGTTTTTTAATTAGTTCACATCACAACAGTAAATAAGAATGTGAGGAAGCCTTGCTCTCAGATGTTGAGAACCCATGTGCATTCACATGACCCAGAGTCTTTTAACTGTGGCCTGTTTCTCACTCGTTTGGCAGATGTTTTTGCTGTTTTCTGCAATCTCATTTTACTTGGAAGCTGTAATTATCAGCATACAGGTGCACAAAGCAAACGAAACCATTAATAATTAAAGGATTAAACTTTTAAGCTGATTTAGTGCAGACTTATGTGGTGTGCAGATTTGATGCTAATACAGATTTAAAAGGGAGCTTTCTGCAGAGAGGAGAGATGGATACAGAGATATGGTACAAATTAACAAACTGCCCCATGATTTGCATGTGCAACTATCTTTTCTTTCCCATGCTGTCGGTTAAGGGCAGATGAAAAGGCGCTGACTTTCCTACCTGCGGTCGAGGATGACCTGTCACCAGACAGGTGAGCTCCAGGGTCTCCCCTTCTCGTATGGTGTAGACTCTCTCGGTGTGCCTCTCCTCTTCAACATTACAGGCGTGCCCCGAGTGTATAATGCGGACCGTAGGAGGTGCTGTTTGGGGGGGGGGGGGGGGGGGAAGCACAAAGTGTGTTAGCATTCTGGTCGTTTCTGAAGGAATGAGTAGTTTAGTGAAGTAGATGGTGTATTGATTAAAAGGTTGTCTCACTTATAACAAGGCTATTCCAAAGCTTTGTGCACACATTTACACTGCACCAAGCACACAAATAACTAGAGACAGGTAAAAGAATTGCAAAAAGAAGTGACACTACTTTTATAGCATTCCCCTTGGCTTAGCATTTTAAAAGCTGCCTATTAATTATTGGGGACTGGCAGTAGTAGCACTTTGTTTCTCTCTAAGTCACAGGGGTGAGCAACCAAACTTGGCACACAGGTAGGCCCATAAAGGTTCTTATCTATATCAGAAGTTGTGACAACATTGTGTCGCTAAATAACCACTCGGCAACAGGCTTCAATCATGTATTTTGAGCATTTATGCAACTGTAACACTTTATAAAAGCATCATATCATTTTTGTTTCACCAAAACAACATTTCATTTAAGTCCACAAATGTTGAATTATGCATGATGTATTATGATGCCATCCTGCTACTTAGCAACGACCTAGCAACAGTGTAAAATGACCCACTTTAAGCATATAAACAACATCTATCGCCTGTGTTCTCTTTTTTTTGTTATTGCTTTTTTGTTACTTTGCTCAGTGTGATTAGGCTCATCAGTCTGCCAAAAACACATACAGGCCTAACAGTACTATTGCACAAAATTTGTATGATTTTGTTTGGGCCAGTGATTGATTGAGTTACTTGCAGAATTTTCTTAAAAGACCTTCTCTCAGGGAAGAACTATCTTCGTTTTTGATTTTAGGGTCTTTACCTTACAGTATAAAGTGCCTTGAGGCAACTGTTGTTGTGATTGGGTGCTATATAAATGCACCTGAATTGAACTGAAGCTACTTAGAAAGGTTGGGGAGGTATTGTACGTTAGCTGTGGCAGAAGCAGTAACCGAATAAAATACGTCAAATTTCAATCAGACAGGCAGCAGTAATGACCATCTGCAAAATACTGATGGTATGCCACAGAACTAGTAATCTTGGAAAATATCTTTCACTATCTCCCCTATCCTCCGTGCCATCAGATATCAGAATTAATTTAGAACTCAGTGTAATTACATGGAAGAAGGGTTTTATTACAAAAATGATTACTTAAAAAAAAAAGAAATAAAAGATATATCAGTGCACTTCTGGAAAACACTTTGACTCAGAAAAGCATAATATTTCACGAAATGTTAATACCAGCTAAAAAAAAAACTGCCATGAGACCATATGGAGAGTGGGTGTCCATATTTAAATTACTGCGTACCTCATTTTGGAACCGAACTCATCATGTAGCACATTCATTTTTCCGCATAACTTCCTAATGCAATCTAATCAGGGATATAAAAATGCCGGAAACTGCAATATGAGCAAATTAAACTACCCACAGCTGTCTGTTCACAGCTGTAATTACCACACTGGTGTTTCTCTCCATCATTTGTTTGACCCTTGTGAGATGGTGAGAGGATTTTTGGTCTCTGCACACACCAACAGACAGTGGTGCATACGCGATGGGGGTTAAACTGAGCAGAGGAAGGAGTCATCTTAGGTAAACCACTTCAAAATATTCACTTCCACTGAGCTGTAAAAAATGCAGTTGCATGTAACCAACCCCTGACAATACTAGCATCTGTTAAGCATTTATTCCTCTCCAACTTACATGATTAGTGAAGAGGTTTGGGATGAGATGATTTAGAGAGCGGATACGGGGTATCATTAGGAGGAGGAGTACAAAATGGTGAAAAAGAAGGGGGAGAAAAACAAATTCATGCTGAAAAATCACGAGGAGTTTCAGACTGTTGCTTGCCTTTCATGTTAGAGGAGCAGCTTCCTGTGTGGGCCTCTCTAGGCAGAGCGTGCCCCAGCAGCAGAGTCAGTTCTACCTCTACCCAGGCTTCAATGCTAATGAGCACATCGCCACTCCTCCCTAACACTGCTGTGGGAGTCTCAGTGTATCCTTCGCCATGCACTAACCGCTCGTCCCTCCCTGATACTAGCCATGCTGTTTGTTTCATCCGGGTTGTTGGCTTAATGCTCCTTCTCACTTGTCCTGCCTGTCTAAATGCCACATGGTGATGTGCACTGATACAGGTGCTAAATGCGCACGCATGAAGCCTTCCTTCTATTCCTAGCCCTTTTGGGACCCCTAACCTCCGATTGCACTTCTTCCATTAAGAGTCTTGGTGTTATTTTTGACAATGCTTTTAAACTTGATAAACAAATTAGCTCTGTAGTTAAGGGATCTTTTTATCATTTGCGGATTTTAGCCAAAGTCAAGTCTTACCTTTGCAGGAACGATCTAGAAAGAGTGGTCCATGCTTTTATTACTTCACGGCTAGACTACTGCAATTCCCTCTATGCTGGCCTAGATCGTTCCTGTCTACATCGCCTTCAACTGGTGCAGAACGCTGCCGCTCGCCTGTTGACCGGTTCAAAAAAAAGAGACCACATCACTCCGGTTCTCTGCTCTCTCCACTGGCTCCCAGTTGCCTTTAGGATTGATTTTAAAATCTTATTGCTGGCTTTTAAGGTTTTAAATGGCACTGCACCTTCTTACCTGTCAGAACTCCTTAGTACTTATCGCCCCAGGAGATCTTTGAGGTCAGCCGACCTGATGCTTTTAGATGTTCCCAGGTATAAATTAAAGACAAAGGGAGAGAGGGCGTTTGCTGTGGCTGCACCCAGACTGTGGAACAGTTTACCTCCTCACGTCAGACTCTCCAAAAGCCTAGAAACTTTTAAAACCGCTCTTAAAACTCACCTCTTTTCATTGGCTTTTAGAAAGGTTTAATTTATTTGTTTTATATATTTTTATTTTATTTTTATCAGCGAGGTGTTATTACGAAATTGTGTTCTATTGTATTTTTATCTGTATTTACTGTACAGCACTTTGGTCAGCCTTGGTTGTTTTTAAATGTGCTCTATAAATAAACTTGACTTGACTTGACATTGTCTTCCCTTCTCAATTTGGACACACTGGTGCTGAATTCCATGGGGGGGGGGAATAAGGGTCTGAGAAATAGGCTCAGTGTAAGGGAGCTTCACGCAAGGCTGCCACTTGAAAGAAAAAAGGCTTAGAAACAAGACCCCAGGGTACTAGCTAAACAAAGTGCTAATGGCATTTACTCCATTGAACCAGTATCTCTCTAGCATAGGCTACTATCAGTCCTGGAGGAAAGTAGGGAAACACCCATAATTAATGATCTTCAGCTCCTATCACAGTTACTGCAACAGCTGCATACACAATCGCATAAACACACACTCGTTCTTTATGCAGACAACACCAGGCTTACAGCCACAAAAGCAAATAACCGTCTCTTGAGCTTACATAATGAGCATCCTAATGTTCTAACAGTGACACATATCCTTGTACAGCTACGACCTGCTTTTTCAAATCGTTTGGCCCAAAGCGTGAGCTAAAATCACTGTCATTACAACGTAATTTTCAGTTTGCGTTCGTGAAAGCCACTTGATACTTTACAAACAGTAACTATTCATATACTTAGAAAAGATATTTAGGAATGGGCAATGTGACATTAATGCTGTGGGATTTAGGGCCGGGGCTTCACAAAGTAAGACATCAGTGGACTGACAGGTCTGAGATAAAAGATGTGCTGGTTGAAGGGAAACAGGAGACAGACAAAGCTTTGAACACACCACAGCGGGTCAGAAGTGTCAGGTTATATCCCTCTAATTCTTAACTACATCCCATACAAGTTCATTACATGGAAAAAGATGATGTCTTATATACTGCAAATGGTATGTTATAAAGGGCCTGTCTAATCGTTTCTATCTACCTCCTTGCGTGCTTTGAATGGAGAATAACGATTTTTGCCTTACAGGATAGATGCAGCTTTTACACATTTTTTTTAATCTTGTTATTTAACCAAGACTGGTGTGCTGCTAAGGTTGAATTACAGATTGCATCTTATATGTGTAATTATTATGACTGCCTGACATGTTATGTACAGCTGTATAAAGTGTCATATGTGCAACAGTATATTTAATCTGTAAGTAAACATCTTAAATAAAGGCGCCTAAGAAAGCAAAGTCAATTTCAGTAAAAGCTTCAAATTTAGATGCATCACATTATGTTGTATTCAGCAGTAAGTGCATGGAACATGCCAGCAGTAAGAAACTGCAGATCACACATTATTCGGACTAGCGACGGTCCAATTTGCTAATGTTTGCTAAAGCTTAACAAAGATAACTTAATTTAATCTTTCATTTTCATCTAATTTAGTTTTGCTTAGTTAGTTTCCAAACCAACAAGCCCTAATTATCTTTAGTGGGAGAAGAAACACTAAGTTCATAATTCTAAGAAATGGAAAACACAAAATGCTCTGCTGCAACTTGAAGTCCTACAGATGTGATAATAATTAATGGTGCCCGCTGGAGTTTTGCAAGCAACAAAAGTTATCATTAAGACGCATCTTGACACACAATACCATCTGGAAAGCATCTAACTGGCAACGGCTTCATTTTTCGGCATGGCAATGCTGTAACTCACTGCCAGTGCAGTAAAAGCATACCTGGACAGAAAAACACATAATGGAAGACTATCAGTCATGGACTGGCTTCCCCAGAGCCCGGACCTCAGCATCATCTTGACAGAGAATGTAACAAAGAGCTTTGTATTTCCTTCCAAGAGAGTTCAGGCTGTGTACAGTTAGAATTGTACAAAGTAGTTTTTGCCTTTTATACTGTATTTTCATGTATGTTTGCACATTTAAATGAATCTTTGCACCTGTTTCTCATTTTCATAGAAAAATATAAAGCAACGAGGACTTGTTAAAGACTTTTTCACCATATTCTACTCTGTTTGGTTGATGTGAGGATGCTTCTTGGGTCGAGCATGCAGGAAGCAGGACATTTGGCACCTGCTCGCTCACTGTGAATTTTCCAGACCGTTACACTTTTTACTAGCGAGCTGGCAGGTTAAAGACTGTTTAATCTTCAATCTGAATTGGACATTTACATTCCTGCTTGCAGCTCCACTACGTTGAGAAGAGTTCACAGCTAAAGGGCATGTGTGAGAACAGCTTTAGTGATTAAGCTTATCAGACACAATTTAAAAACAACCAAAAAGATGTTACAGAGTATTTTTAAACCTGAAACTGGACACTTAATCTAAGCATATTAAAATCAGTCATACAGACCTGCACAAAAAAATAAATACAGGGAGTGCAGAATTATTAGGCAAGTTGTATTTTTGAGGAATAATTTTATTATTGAACAACAACCATGTTCTCAATGAACCCAAAAAACTCATTAATATCAAAGCTGAATGTTTTTGGAAGTAGTTTTTAGTTTGTTTTTAGTTTTAGCTATTTTAGGGGGATATCTGTGTGTGCAGGTGACTATTACTGTGCATAATTATTAGGCAACTTAACAAAAAACAAATATATACCCATTTCAATTATTTATTTTTACCAGTGAAACCAATATAACATCTCCACATTCACAAATATACATTTCTGACATTCAAAAACAAAACAAAAACAAATCAGCGACCAATATAGCCACCTTTCTTTGCAAGGACACTCAAAAGCCTGCCATCCATGGATTCTGTCAGTGTTTTGATCTGTTCACCATCAACATTGCGTGCAGCAGCAACCACAGCCTCCCAGACACTGTTCAGAGAGGTGTACTGTTTTCCCTCCTTGTAAATCTCACATTTGATGATGGTCCACAGGTTCTCAATGGGGTTCAGATCAGGTGAACAAGGAGGCCATGTCATTAGTTTTTCTTCTTTTATACCCTTTCTTGCCAGCCACGCTGTGGAGTACTTGGACGCGTGTGTGATGGAGCATTGTCCTGCATGGAAATCATGTTTTTCTTGAAGGATGCAGACTTCTTCCTGTACCACTGCTTGAAGAAGGTGTCTTCCAGAAACTGGCAGTAGGACTGGGAGTTGAGCTTGACTCCATCTTCAACCCGAAAAGGCCCCACAAGCTCATCTTTGATGATACCAGCCCAAACCAGTACTCCACCTCCACCTTGCTGGCGTCTGAGTCGGACTGGAGCTCTCTGCCTTTACCAATCCAGCCACGGGCCCATCCATCTGGCCCATCAAGACTCACTCTCATTTCATCAGTCCATAAAATCTTAGAAAAATCAGTCTTGAGATGTTTCTTGGCCCAGTCTTGACGTTTCAGCTTGTGTGTCTTGTTCAGTGGTGGTCGTCTTTCAGCCTTTCTTACCTTGGCCATGTCTCTGAGTATTGCACACCTTGTGCTTTTGGGCACTCCAGTGATGTTGCAGCTCTGAAATATGGCCAAACTGGTGGCAAGTGGCATCTTGGCAGCTGCACGCTTGACTTTTCTCAGTTCATGGGCAGTTATTTTGCGCCTTGGTTTTTCCACACGCTTCTTGCGACCCTGTTGACTATTTTGAATGAAACGCTTGATTGTTCGATGATCACGCTTCAGAAGCTTTGCAATTTTGAGACTGCTGCATCCCTCTGCAAGATATCTCACTATTTTTGACTTTTCTGAGCCTGTCAAGTCCTTCTTTTGACCCATTTTGCCAAAGGAAAGGACGTTGCCTAATAATTATGCACACCTGATATAGGGTGTTGATGTCATTAGACCACACCCCTTCTCATTACAGAGATGCACATCACCTAATATGCTTAATTGGTAGTAGGCTTTCGAGCCTATACAGCTTGGAGTAAGACAACATGCATGAAGAGGATGATGTGGACAAAATACTCATTTGCCTAATAATTCTGCACTCCCTGTAAATAAATAAATGTGAAGATGAAGCAGTGCTATGTTCCAGCTTTATTGTATGATGTCATCAAACTGTTCATAATCTGGAGTGCTGCTGTTATTGGCTGGGAATTGCGGCCGTCTCTGAGAAATACCTTACAATTACTTGAGCTGAGCAGTGCTCAGAAGATTAGCAGCTGCCATCATCCATTTAGCCATCATCGTTACTTTGGACTTGTCATATTAAATGGTATTGAGAATCATGGAAGTTCAGTAGTACTGACTACTAAACTTCTGATATTGTGACATCCTTTCATATACATTTTCAAATTCTTCTTCAAACATGCACATCATAAAAAAACAACAGGATCCACTTGTTGAAGCACTGTTACATAACCCCCACTAGGGGTGATAAAAAACACTTCCTTCTACTGTTTTCCAGAAGTATAGCTGTATGGTGCACTAAATGAACTAGAAGTATTTGAAATAGTAATTACACAAAATGATACCATTAAGAGTAAATAACATTTATTTCTGTATAATATTGGAATATTATTTCCTCACTGTGTTTGTTTTGTAGGCTGCTCCACAGCAAAGCATGTGTGTACAAGAAATATCAGTATAATAAACACAAACGAAAAGTATAATATTAAGATGGCTTGTTTATGTGCACCACATGCACTTGTGATTAAACAGCACTGATGCGCATGTTGAGCAAATGTTGTCTTGAACCTTTGTGTCACGATGTGAAATTTGCATAAATGTAAATCTCCGCCTCTATTATCACTCCCCCTCACTATCCCCATCCACCTAACCATCTGCAGGGTAGAAGCAGGAGTCTCAGATGTGAATCTCTTTTTCATTTTGGTTTCTCATTTCCATAAAAGTGACATCATTTCCCCTGCTGCAGAAATACACAATACTGAGAGAAAATGGAGAAAAGTAGGAGAAGAGAATGAGACGAAGCTTCGCCACATATAACTGTGTGTGTTAAACTGCTAGCTTAGTACTCTCACTTCACATTCGCCTGTACCTGAGAGTGTTTGTATGTGCGTTCAAGTTTGTGTTGTGTCTTTATGTGGTTAATGAGCATCATACAGTAGAATAACTAGCCTGCCTTGGCCTCAGTTAGGGGAGATGGAGACGGCTTTATCCAGTACCGCCAGTGGAGATTAAATTGGATTTGGCTAAAAGCAGCCTTGTCACCACAGTTCTGGAGTGCTTGTGTGGCAGAGGGAGTTCTTGGCAATAGTTGAGACTCTAAATTTGACAAACAAATGAATGTGAAAAAAACTCCCAACAGCTGGGGCTCGTTGTCACTGTGGGCTTAATGTCCTCAGACCAACCCCTGAGGAACACTAACCATATCCTGCTAGTTTTCTGGCTCCGTAATCACCTTCTCAGAATGAGAGATCCAAAAAGAGAAAAACAGCACAGAGTGAGAAACAGGAGGAGAGAAACATATGCAATATGCATGGAGTAACAATTTCATGAAATAACTGTTTTGTTATCACAAAATACTCATTATATATTCTGTGCTAGCACCACCGGAAATACACTTTCTGTTGCTTTTAAAAGGACTGTTGGGGAAGAAAAGGCAATTTCAGCTGTGTGATAACACTGCACAATGCCAACATCAAAAGCTTAGTGATAACGCACAAATAAGTTCACATTTGCCATATCTGCCAAAAACAATGGCTTTTCAAAAGAAGATTTGTAAAACTGCTTAAATACTCTACAGCCAACACTTACTGTTAAATAATACAGTCTAACATGCTTTCAGCAGACTCCATTAAAACCGCATGTTAATGGAATCAGTTTGACCGGAGCCTTTTCACACAAGATGCAAGACCTCTATACACGTGCTAAACCGAAGAACAGTACAACATCAAGTATAGATGTCTGCTGAAAACAACTACAGTATCAAGTTCAACATTTGTACTGCTCAAGAGTCACCATGGTGAACAGTGTATATTGTGTACCGGGGTGTAAATCGATAAAATGTATTTTCTGTCTAAGACAGTGAATATACAAGTGTATAAAGGTCATACAGTTAGCAAACTGACTCAGTTACATAACATACACAGCATGAAAAAGGGTTACTAGCAGTATATTTAGTAGAAAAACCCTCATGTGGATTAAACCAAATACATTTGTATTTAAATATATGAGAATGTACATATATGAGTTTAACTCTAAAGCTATAAGAGTGTGTGCTTTTGTGTTTCCCACTTCAAAATGTTCATTGCCTCACCAAACAATTTGCTTTAGCTCCAAAAGACTATAAAGCAACACTTTCTGGCTATTTGCACTCTACAGACAGTACTGACATGTGAAAATGCAGTATTAGCATTCATTGGGTTCTGTGCTTCAAGCCACCTGGCAAATATTTAGTCAAATATTCACTCTAACATCTTTTAGCAGCCAAATGTTCCACTTTGTACCCCAACTAGTTGCTTAATTCAGCTTTTTGATGTTTTATGTGAATAAGCAGTGTACAATGAGCTTTATCAGTGTTTTTCTTCTTCTTTTGTTTTGTGAACAGCTGTGGGCTGCCTTTGGAAACCAGCAGGCTAATAAGAACGGTGAAGCTGTGGGTAAAAGTATCTGACAGTGTCAAATACAGAGTGGTTTCTGATTGGAAGGGACTACTCTTACTTTACATACAAAAATGTGAATTATTGGTTTTAAATATTGATTAGTGCAGTTTTAAGATTGTCAGGTTAATAATTTATAACTAAGAAAGTGTTCGAATAAGAATTCTACATTGAATAGTTATGCAAATAGAGCTTTCCAAATACAAGAAGGTGATACTGAATTATACAGCACATCCATTATTAAATTTGGACTTGGTTCAAATTCTCTCAGGTGATGCACAACAGTGCCACTGGTTATATCAGAATAAATTCTGTGGGTTTTACTTTTGAGAGTAAGTAAACATGGGCCATTGCCAAAGGCAACACATATTTAATTCTATTATTTTCTGTGCATCTCCCGTGCCTTTTGAAACTGCAAGTTTACATTGCACCCAGGCCTGGCTGCTGGATAATTGAGAAGCAACTCATCCGTGGGGTCATCCATGTGTATAAGGTCTTGAAATGGTTTGCCAGCAGCACATGCATACTATTACATCAGAGGTTGTCAGAGCGTATTGATTACACACTGTAATGCACTCGCATGGAGTCTTCATCCTCCACTCTTATTGTAAATGAGACTCTGTATAGATCTGGCTTCACACTATTGGCGCAGATCATCTATCCCAGTGTGTACTGCGGGGCAAAAAACAAACACAATCTTTCGGTGCAAAGTTTGCAGCACCACAGAAAACACGTTTGTCCAGTTCAGCGGAAAAAGAAGACAGTCGTTATTAAACTGAATAGAGATGTTAAGTGGTCTTTTTTTGGCACAAGAGAACAAAGTGAGCTAGATACGCGAGTTGAGACATCTCATTAAAACGACTGAGAGGTCCGTTTGTCCGTGGACATGGATCATTACAGGAACACAGAACACACAGCTTTAGCCCTCAGAGATTTTGTTTGGAGTTAGGCAACACATACATAAAAAAACACACACACACACACTAAAACACATATGCAACCACACACTGAGTCACGTATACACACATCTTGTTACTCTAAAATTAGGCCAGTGTGAAGCTGCCAAAGCCCTGCTGAGATGGGAAGAGAGAGAAAAGAGATGACGATGAAGGGTGAAGGTAGGGAGATTTAGAGGACAGATTTGTCTTTGCTCCCATATTACAGCACTTCACAGCAGGGGTTATGGAGCTTGACTGCATACAGCTGCAGCCATTATGTTTGTGCAAGCTTTATGCCATGCGAGCCATCTTCAGGAAGTGACATAAATGAGGCTGGTAACATCTGATGTTTGACTTTGAAGGGATTAGTATTCGAATTTTGGTTTTTACAAACATTTGAGGCTAACACTGTTAGACGTTGCGTGGTGTCTGGCTGGAAGCAGTGCTGCAATGGTACTTTCTTGGTCTGTGGTGCTGAAACTTATCAGTTAGTGCAGGGAGGGAAAAAAAGACAGCTATGCCTGTTCTCTGTATACAGTGATGAGAAGTTACCTAATGTGTTGTACTTTTTAATTTAACTCTGTTTAGCACAGGCATACATCCAGCTGAAACCCAGTATCTTAAATTTACAGCCCTTAAATTTGATTAAAAACTCTGAGCATGAAAGACTTAGACGCCAAGATTTGCTACATGAGTTCTTCAATGAGAAACTGTTCTGCAATTTGAGCTTCTGAGTAGAGCTGGGCGATATATCGAGTTTTTAAAACATATCGATATATTTTTATACGAGATATAAGATGTGACAATATCCTTTATATCGATATAGTCTATGTTACGTTATAATTATAGTTGTGGAGCCGCAAGTTTGCCTCTCTTTCGTCCACTTTTGTCTCTACGCAACGTTACTCCGCCTCGCCTTCACTGAAGACAACTCCCCCTCCTCCCCCATCGCTTCACGTGCAGGCAGCGACAAGACGGACACGGCAAATCTCCGTTAACGAGTTACTGCGCATCGCCCCATGCGTGGGGCTGGACGGCGTCAACGTGCTAACGAGCTAAACATGCTAACGAGCTAACAGCGCTAACCCTAAAATCCTTTCATTCTCTCAAAAGTTGATAGCGCGCCTTATGTATGAATTCTGGTTGTGCTTGATGGCCGCGAACCGATTTTATGTGGTACACGGCGCTCAGCAATCTGTCAAAAATGTTTGAGTACGACTTTGGTAAGCTACGGAGCTGCACCGCTTAATAGATTGTCGGCGCATTACGGCTACCGAGGAGCTTCGCGGAGTGATACGTACTGTGCATCAACGTAATATTACCGTATTGTGTGTGTATAAGGACCATAAATGGCACCTGTAAGAGACGTGGTTATGAAGCGGATTTCAAACTCCAGGCTATCAGTCACACAGTAAAACTTGGGAACAGAGCAGCTGTGAAATCTGTCTTTGTTATTACGCTCAGCGTCTTTTAGTTTACATTTTGACTGCACAATTGTGAGCTCTTTGTTTAGCACAAAAACAACCTTGTTTTCTTTTATTTATGGAGCATTATTATTTAATGAATTCTCATAATTTAATTTTGAGTAATTTTTCATGTACATCTGTGCTGTATGTTAATAAAAGTGCCTGTGTGACATCTGGGACACAGCTTTGACTAAGAACTCTCTTTTTGTTCTTACTTTATGGCTTAAAAAAAAAAAATCGAGATATATATCTTATATCGCCATCCAGCTAAAAAAAATATCGAGATATGAATTTTGGGTCATATCGCCCAGCCCTACTTCTGAGTGATACTGAAATCATTAAGCAACAGAAAATGAATCTGTAAATATTGTAATTAGTAAATTGGTAATTTTTTAATGATAAATGTCTCGCACAAACTGGGCTATCTATGACAGGAAATTGAACTGCTAAATAGTCAATCCAGCAATCAGGAGCCATCAGCTTGGAATCAGTTAAAGTGCAGTGGTTCTTTTTTTTGTGCTAATTTACAGACGGATACATTAAATGAATTATAAAGGAAATTTTTAACAGATTATCTGAAAATTCAAAAGAAGAGTGTTTGGCTCAACCACACCAACTATGAACAGAGAAAGGAAAGAGGAGATAACAAATGCATATAAGTCTTACTTAAGGATGATGGTGTGTGCATGTATATCTGAATGAAACAAATAGCAACACATAAAACAATTACTAACACCTATATTAAATAATTTTTTTTTAAATAATTCCCAATCCTTTTGATAGTTATAAATATATTTTTTTCAGTTCCTCATCCCTCTGCAAATATGATGTTACAATACCCGTTTCCATTTGTTTTACGTGTCATGTTCAATGTACATCACCAAAATTTGTATCCATGGCAGAATTTTTGCTCAACTCTAAATTAAAGCTAACGTTTTTGATGCCGGAGTGTGTGAACCCTAAGCCAAGTACAGAAAATTTTAAGGCAATACTTACCAAACAAGCAGCTGATGAATTTTCATAAAATGTTCTTGAAAAGATGGGGAGGAAATGTTACGTCTTCCTAAGTGAAAAAAATGCTTGTTTTCCTGCATGAGCAGTGATTAAAGGTGCTGTTAGCACTGTTTTGCCACTGTGCTGAAGAAGGGGTTGAATGATTTGAAACAAACTTGGATTGGATTAACATGAATGTGCATAACCATGTAGGGCCAAATTCAAACGAGACAGACTCATACATTACCTGCAACATTTTGCAGTGAAAGCAGAAAAGATAGGGCAGGTCTAAAAACCCCTGTTCTATCATCTGATCTAATGGCTTTGTCACCTTAAGATGCTGGCATGTGTTATAGGGCCATTAAAATGGACACGACTTGAGTTCAGTGAACACGTCCTTGCCTCATGAATGCCGGAACAGGTTTACGAGGAATAAACTTATAGGCCTTGACAAGTACATGCTGGTAAATTTAAAATCTCATTAATGAAAGACGTCCACAGTTAAGCAGCACCTGCTAGCTCACATTATTATTAGAGAAAGTGAGATATGAAACTATATTTTGTGACCAACAGTGCTGCAAATACAAATAAAAAACTAACCCACACAGCATTAAAACATAACAGCCAGAGTATTACGGTTAAGTAAGCCTTTGTAGGCTTTTCCTATCCCATTTTACTATTCTCTCCATTCACGGTGCCACATTGGCAAAGTGGGCCTGTTGTGGCAGTTTGATTTCCCTAAACTACACTAATCGGACATCTGTAGGGAAGGATAAAGCCCAGATTGGCTGTAACAGTGGAGCAGTTATCTGTTGATAGGACTAACTCTGGCCAACACTCACACGATTGGCTGACGCAAGGCAGCAGCTCTTTTTTGTGGTTGGCTAGTAGTAAGCCAGCAACAGCTCACTGAGAAAAGGAGATCTGGCAACCCTCTGAAGATTGGGTGCAGCCCGCCAAGAAACTGTCTGATGATTGGCTGTGATGGCTCCAGAGCGAACTGATTGTCCTATCAATGCCCACAGTGCAGACTGGCTGACAGTGCTTCCTGCTGGCTGGCATTGCAATATGCAGCTATCCATAACACCTCCAGGGGGCATATGTCCATGTCTTTGAGTGTAAAGTGGGTTTGTGTGTGTGTGTGTGTATTTGCAATTGTATATCATCCATAACTTTTTCATTGGGGAGGTGTGCAGCTAAGCTCTGCCAGCAGGCTCTAACACCTCATTATTCTAAGCCAGGCAGGAAATGGGTTTTAGAGATCTCTCACTGAGCAATGCTCTTGGAAATATGGGCTACACGTCTTCCAATATCAGCGGCATAG
Source organism: Rhamphochromis sp. 'chilingali' (assembly GCF_963969265.1). NCBI lineage: Eukaryota > Metazoa > Chordata > Actinopteri > Cichliformes > Cichlidae > Rhamphochromis > Rhamphochromis sp. 'chilingali'. Next base: position 5,429,626 of record NC_137932.1, read on the forward strand.
ACTGGGGAAATGCCTCTTGAGTTCAAGTTAGCTATACTACAAAAATCCACCAACTGACTAGGCACGCAGTACAATATCACAAAACACAAACTGTTACGGTCTTGTGCTAATTAATTTGGTTCTGAGAGTTTTTGAGTTTTAATGAATATGAATTTTTCCACTGAGTCTTGTTAACTGAAGGGTGCTTATTTCATGTGATGTTAAATACAGCTTGGTGAAATGATGGAGATGAAAAATAGCAGTACCTAAAGCCTCATTAGGGGATTTTCTACATTTGGTGGAAAAACTTAAGCTAGCGTGCATGCACTGACTGGGGCATTTACGGAGTTAAAGGAGGAGAGAGAAGAACTGGATGTTAACCAAAAACAAAAACTAGTACTCCTATTTCAGTGTACATTAGCATGTATACTGAACTGAAAAAAGTCAGCCTAATTTCACACTATATGCAGGTGTAATACTAGAATAATTTAGTTTGAAGCAGTAAAAACTCACGACTGGCCAACCCACTTCATTCAGTCCCACATGTGTACTGTAGCAGAAGATCTTTCAAATGCAGCTTTTCATCTTGTACCTCATTCATACCTATAATACCTTGCCTACCATCACAACCTCATGAGCTTACATGGCAAGTTTTACCAAAGTAACCTACCAAGAAGTTTAACAAATCTCCTAATATCTTGACTTGAGATATAATACACCTGCACTGTGTAATTTGATGCACTAACAGTCCATGGGTTGAACTGGGCGTAAAATGCAAATAGTAAAACAAGATCTCTTTACAAAGTTAAACATATACATATATACAGCATCTTGCAAAAGTCTAGAGCCACTCTAATTCTTTACAGTGTACTTCCAAAGAGCAAGACTTTGTTGTAATTTTTTAGAGCAATAGTTCTCCAAGTTCTGCTTTTTCACTCATTTTCACTCCAGTACTTGTACATGTCCATTTTTAGAAAAGGTTTTTTGTTTATTGAGCCACTTAACACTAAACGATCGTGGCTCAAGAGTTGGGAGTTCACCTTGTAATCGGAAGGTTGCCGGTTCGAGCCCCGGCTTGGACAGTCTCGGTTGTTGTGTCCTTGGGCAAGACACTTCACCCGTTGCCTACTGGTGGTGGTCAGAGGGCCCGGTGGCGCCAGTGTTCGGCAGCCTTGCCTCGGTAGCCTTGCCTCTGTCAGTGGCTACAATGTAGCTTGCCATCACCAGTGTGTGAATGGGTGGATGACTGGATGTGTAAAGCGCTTTGGGGTCCTTAGGGACTAGTAAAAGCTATACAAATACAGGCCATTTACCATTTATAAACAATACCACTTAACACTAAACGAGCACAAAAAGGTACCTAGCTCAAGGGATGAATCTGCATTGTGTCTGGACATAACAATGTTGCAAATAACCAATTTCAGATTGTATCTTGTATTTTGTTACTGGCAGCCTGGTGGAGAAACATATATTTCCTTTAGCTGAATCTATGAAAAATGCAAATGATAACACAATTCAAAAGATCTAAAAAACTATTTTTAACCAATGAAGTGATTCCTAAAGAGTTATTAGCTGGAACCTTAGCATATCTTGGTGTGCTGGGCAGTGTGTCGGTACTTCACAAATGTGAGGGAACTCGGCCCACGGAGGACAAAAAAAAGTTGCAGACCTAAAAACTATCAACATCAAATGAACAGTATCTGAAAGTCATGTTCTTAAGAATTAGGGGGAAAAAACCTAATAAAAGAACTGACACTGGACCTGAGAGATTCAACTGGACAACTTTACAGCAGGACAAAAATTCTAAATACACTGTCAATTCAATAAAACCATAATTGGATAGAAAAACTCACAGTGGATTGGACTGGTGAGATAGACTGGCCTCAACAGAACCTGCACATCAACATTGTTGAAGCAGTGTGGAATCATCTTGATGGAGAACAGAACAACTTGCAGCCAACATTCCTAGAACAACTTTGAATGTCCTTCGAGAAAAATTCCTGAAGACTACTTAAAGAAATGACATGAAAGCTTGGCCATAAGATTTCAGGCGATGCTCAGGCTGGTCATGCTCCATAGTGTTAGAATTGTTTGTTAAAATTGTACTTAAAACTGTGTTTGCCCCATGGACTGTACTTACATGTGTGATTTCAATAAATCCCTATTTCCCTTTCGCTTTTTCAAAATAGAAAGAAATGCTGGGTGGCTGAAGATATTTTCACAACACTGTATATTGTATCAAGATATTTACAGCTTTAAATAATTTATTTTAGAAAGTTTACCAAAGCATGATCCTTCAAAAACAACAGAGCAGATTGGAGCACTAGTTTTATGTTTACCCCGCTCTGTAATACTCATGCAAAACAGTGTACAATTATGTATATGACAGTGAAAGCCAAATCACACTAGCATTCATCTCAAAGCATTGTATATTGTAAGATTAGAAACCCAAAACATTATAGGAGAAAACAAAACAAACTACTAGAGATGGACCGATCCGATATTACGTATCGGTATCGGTCCGATACTGACCTAAATTACTGGATCGGATATCGGAGAAAAATAAAAAATGTAATCCGATCCATTAAATATCACGAAAGCACCTCACAAAACTTGCAACACGCCGTAACTCACCTCAGAAGGTTAGCACGTTGGAGCAGTAGGCATCACGTGACAGAGCGGCTGTGGCATGCAGGACCTGTGGTGGTCTGGATAGCATTTGGAGCTTCGCTAGCAACCCGGCATTTCATCTCCGACAAAGTTATCCCCGAGAGAAGTAAAGCAAGTGTGTAAGTCCATCTCTGAATGTTTGTAAAGCATTCCTGCGTTAAGCTTAACAACTAATATATGGAGCGACTGCCTCTCTCTCTCTCTTGCTGCTACTTCAATCATGAAACTGCTTAACGATCAGCTGATCGGCTTTTCTGTCGCGAGTCCGTGTCTCTAGTTTGCTTTTGGCCCACTTTGCACCAGAAAGAGGAAACCAGCGGCTGAACAACAGCAGCACGTTTAAGCTTGATAAGCTGTTGTTAGAATTTATTTAATATTACTTTCTACTCGAGGATCTTTTTCTACGTAGCTGACGCTGGTAACTGTGCAGGGGCGGATCTAGCAAAGTTTAGCCAGGGGGGCCGATAGGGCATTAACAGAGAAAAGGGGGCACAAAGACATACTTTTCTTTCTTATTCTCATTTAAAATGTCTAGCTTTTAATAAATAATTATCTGACACCCAAAGTTTTAATTTGATGTAAAATGAATAGAAGTCAATTACTGTATATAGTGACTATTAAGTCTAATATATATACCCTAGTAAGCTATAGTACTTTTTCCTTTGGGAAGGTACCATCTGTGCAGTCTGCAATTTTGTTGAAGAAAGATGTTGAATCTATTTAATATTTCTTGAAAAATAATTGATTTCTGTGCTTTTTTTTTTCCACACTGCATCAAATTAAGGTTGATTACGTCGATTAAGCATCATGAGGTGGAGTGTGAGGGGTGGTTCCCTATTTTTTATTTATTTATTTTTGTTGTTGCTGGGAGTTGGAACCCTATTAGTTAGGTTGCTTAATATTTATGCTAAGTACTCTTTAAAATACCAGAATAGGGAGGATGGTGTAGGTTTAAGTTTATTAGATTGATCAGTATTGCTGAACTATGAAATATTTTTTTTTGCATACAGGTATAACAGAATAGCTTTAGTGTAGTTGTTGTTTTAAACTTGAGTATGAACTTATACAAAATGCAGCAAGATATTTAAAAAACAGTTTTGTTGATTAAAAAACACTATCGGATTCATATCGGTATCAGCAGATATCCAAATTTATGATATCGGTATCGGACATAAAAAAGTGGTATCGTGCCATCTCTACAAACTACAGGGTAACATCATCACTGCACAGCAGAAACCTACAGAACATTGTGAAGAGCTAAATCTCAACTGTTAAATTTATGAAGCATGTGTTTCTCCACACTGGGGTTGAGATGTTTTAAATTATTTCATTAATGTTCTAAAAGTTCAAAATGATTGCATTACAGTATCTACACAGAAGTGCTAACAGAAAGGGTTTATCTCAGCAACTTTTGCCTGAAGGAAGGGAAATGGGATTGCAACTACTTCTCTAACATCATCAGTTCTAGGCGAGCTGGGAAAACGTGGGTGGGCAGACTGAATGAGTCACACTTTTCTCGCGCTCATAATCAGTTTTGATGTGCCCCTGAGCAAGGCACGTACCACACTATAACTGGTACCAATAAAGACAGTGATGTGTTTGTTTTCCTTCAAAAAAGTCCACAATCCCATTAAGTTTCACCAGCTGAACACATCTTGTGAATTTCATTTTAAATTTGCTACAGTATTGGCTCTTTCCATTAGACACGCACCAGACACGGTTATGTTAAAACCGCCTGACCAAAAACAAAAAAGTTCTGTCTTTTTATTTTGCTGCTACTTCTCCTTGACCTTTAAGATTATCAGTTTCAAATGTCCCTCATAAAGCACTTGACATGTCATCCATCAGACGCAGTTATTCTCTGAATGGACTGTGCAACTAGATTGTGGCTCAATCAGTCTACAATGACATCTGATTAATTTACTTTTCACATGACTCTTACAGGACTGGAAATGCACACCAATTAAGACAGTGTTCATATTCGATGTAATTGTTCCTGTTTGTCTGAATGTCAATTATTATGAACACGATGTTTACCATCACAGATTGACTCTAGTATTAGGAACAAGGAGAGGGCAAGAAAGGAGACAGAGGAAAGCAAGCAGAAAGCTACTTCTATAAAAAGCTACTTCAAAAAAAACCAAACAAACAAACAAAAAAACAAAAAAAACAAAAGCAAAACATCAGCTGCATGTCAGACATGAAATTAACCAGCCAGTGAGAAAACAACTAAAGAAATGAATTAGATATTTCAACACTTGCATGCAACAATACATAATGAGAGGGTTCACAGGTAATGCTCGACATGAATGCAGTATATAAAACAGTTAATTGTTATTTTGACATCCAGTGGTATTCAGAGCAAAAGGTGAAAGGAAGAAGAGTAAGCAGGGCACCTGTGTTGGGGTCAGGGAACCGACTGTAGGAGGAGAAGCAAGAGTGAGTAAGAGCCAGCAGAGCGGGCTAACATGTTTCATTTCAGAGGGCTATTATCACGGCAGAGGACTTCCTGGCACACACTCCCACTGAACACCAGTGTAGCAAGTCTAAATGTTAAGCACACTGTTTAATAGTCTATTACATAAATTGATATTGCTCATTGACTGTTGTCCTTGGCTGCCCACATAGTGTCAGAGGAAGAGACTCAGATGTACTATAGAGCAGAGAAGGGCTAGGCTATGTCATCACTGCTGTGTGGTGTTCAGGAACAAGGTCCCAGAAGTTCTCTTACAAATACGTTGAATTTGAAGTACACATAAACAGATGCCAGAGTTTGCAGCACCATTTCTCTCTAACACACACACACAGTGTAATTTTTCCCCACTGATAATAAATGTCACATTATTGTGATGTACAGCACAGGACCACATCAGTGTTGGGCTTGGATATGTCATCACTGCTGTTTGGTGTTCAGGAACAAGGTGCCAGAAGTTCTCTTTTTGTCCACTTCTTCCATTTACTACTACACCTCCCAGAAATGATGAAGTCACAGTGAAATAAAAAACATATTCGAGCTATTATGTAGGGCTGCATCCATGGACTATTACCTTTGTCAATAAAATTGAAGAAAAAAAAAAAAAGAAGCTCATTTTAATTTCCTCCGGTCTAAATTGGAGTTCAGAATCTGTTTTGGAATAATATAAAATGTAAATCAAGAGAACACTTTTCTTACACTGGAGAAGCGAAATCAAGAGAATTGATTCATTTTTTCTTGACTGGCAATTGATTGCTCAGTCAAATAAGAGTTTCACTTCTATTCTGATGCTGTATATTGTACCAAAACCCATTAAAAGTTTATACAACTGCAACCCTCTCCAGGTAATGTCTTCTTTATTTGCATCAGACATTTGTTTTCTGTACAGCTGTATTTCATTCTTTTTATTTTCTCCCAAATTTAGAAAACACTAACTTGTCTCTAGTTAAGATGAAGGCTGTCTTGTGCTGTATATAAATCAGATTTATCCAACCACCTACCTCACCATTACAACAGTTTTACACCATCAATTAAAAATATGCTGATTCTAAAAAATGTATGGTAAGAACCATTGTTTTGGTTTATGATCTAAAGTTTTCAGTTTCAGTTTGAACATTTTGCACACGAGTTTGTTATTTTACATTTTTTAATCATATACAAAAACAAAAAAATTAGCGGCAAGTAACGTAAAAAAATAAAATGTTAGAATTTTAATAAAACCTGCTGCCTGCGACACACTTCTTGGATGGGCTGTACAATGAATCACACTCCAATATGTACCTTACCTTTTGATACAAAACTTCTGAAAACACTACCGGAGGTAGAACAGTACATATAACAGAGCAGCATAAACCTACAAGTGTTTTTCTCTATCCGCACCAACTGAAGAAGCAGAAAATCAACTGATTCACAACAACACAACAATTTTAAACACACATACTTCAGCCTTTAGTTCTCAGGTGTGTAAATGGTTTAAAAACTACTACTTGAAAGCAGTGCCAGAAAACTCTTTACACTGAATGTTTATAGCACAAGTTTAGAATGAGATTATCAGTGTGGAAGCAGTGGGCAAAGCTACACAGGGCACACTAATCAGTTGTGTGCCTAAGGCAAAGCCTTTTGAACCCCTACCACTAATCTCTGTACACAGACACACCTGGACACTGGGCATATAAGCTCACCCCTGACTGGGTTTTAGCATCACTTCATTGGAAGACAAGTGAAGTCTCTCAATTGACACCTTCACCACTGGCACATCAAGACCAACATGGACCTTACAACAAGAGTTTCTCTTCTGCTGCTGCTTCTGGGCCTCATCATGACCATGTAAGGAAATACTAACTAAAAACTAAACCTGCTTGTAAATGCTGTTTTTAATAGATGTCGCATCTCCCATAACATTGGCGCCTATAGTTATCTGTAACACAACATTATAAACGACTATCTATATTTTTTTTCTGTATTATTTTCACAGGCTCATGCTGGTCACAATGGTAAGTGACCAAATCTGGTTTTGCCTCGTTGTAGCTCCATATAACTAACTGTGTCACATTCTCACTTTTCTCATTGTAAAAACACGGCTGTAACCATCCTCAGGATGAACAATGGTGAGTATCCAATCATTATATTGGAGAAAAACAGCGCTTTCTTATTTTGTCAATTGCCTAAAAAGTCATTCTTTCGTGTATTTTTATAGGATCGACAGAGTTTCTGGTGGAAGGAGATATACTCCTCCTGAAAAACATGAAATGCCCAAATAAAAACTATTCCTGTTGATGGAATAGCCTGTTGATTCCCACATCTGGGAATGTTGACATCCCTTACGTTCTAAGTGATAAATATGGTGGGTTTAACTGTGATGCATGCCACAGCACATTAACATCATTTATCCAGTGAAACACTTACGTCACTGATTAAGTTATTCACAACTGTAGACGATGGTGAGAGTGAGAAGAAGACCATTTTAGAGGCCATGAAGGGCTTTGAAACAGCAACCTGTGTTTGTTTCATTCCACGCACAGTGGAGGGGGCATACCTAACCATTGAACCAAGATACGGGTAAGTTATTTACTGGACTACTATTTGATTGAAGGTCAAAGTTATACTATCTGGTTGAAGATAGGAATATTGTAGTTTCAGTCACATGTAAATAAATAGATTTTGTCTAAAAGTACTGCAAATTATAAACTATAACGCTTTAATTTTTCCAAGTACTACAGCAACCATGTAGTCTGTTAGAATATTCCTTAGCACTAGCTAATAGTAAAGAAGCATTCACAGACTGGATGATAAGACAAATTTCACTGCCTTCTATACATTATTTTCTCTACTTTTGTTTACTGTTTACATTTTTAGCTGTTCCTCTTTGCTGGGTCGTATCGGAGAAATGCAGGTGGTGTCACTGCAGAGGTTTGGCTGCGTCCAGCATGGCATCACCCAGAGTTGCTGCATGCACTTGGTTTCTACCATGAACACACTCGAAGCGACCGCGACGAGTACATCAGAGTCAACTGGCAAAACATCATAAAAAGTAAAAATCTCAAATGATGATTAATTGAAATCGGATTCATTGCTTAATCTTTTCAATTTATTGGTGTTTCTTCTACAGATTATTACATTGACTTCTAGAAGAAGGACTCTTACAATCTCAACACTAAATATGATTACTCCTCTGTCATGCACTATGGAAGGTAAGGCTCAACAAAAACACAATCTTAAGTCAAATGTATTAAATGTAAATCTCTTTCACAGAAATATATTCTAATTAATCGGGTTTTGCAATTCTTCCTAATTATAGGACTGCCTTCGGAATTACTCCACAGTCAGAAACATTAACTCCCACCCCCAAAAATTGTGATGATTTGTGAAATAACATTTTGAAGTTTCAGTTCTACCATGATGGTCATCAATTTGGGTGGGGGGGTGCACACTCAAAATTTATCTTATAAAACCTTATTTAAAAAATGATAGTGCTAATTAGTGCAAAGTAACATAAAAATAACATGTCACAATTTAACAAAAACTATGCCACCGAGAAATAAAATAAAGCTAAATATGATGCTGGAAAGAATTTACAGCTTTGGGTTTTCTGAAGGTTATTCTCCACCTAAGAAAACTGCAGATGTGTAAAAACAAAGAAAGAAAAGCAGATTTTTTTGTGGGCTCCACTAGGCTGACATCCAGCTGAATGAGATCTACCTCTTCTTGCAGTTGCAAAGCATTAGAAATAAAGCTCAACCGAATGGATGGGTCATACATCATTGAACATTACTCGTGCTGTGCTTTGACTCCAAAACTCAAATTGGATTACCTGTGCACCCACGCGGATCCTCCAAGTGGACAGGCACAGGCATGTAGCTGGCACATACACACCGAGACGCACGTGTTCAAAATGCTTCATGCAAACATTGTAAAATATACAAATACATTGAATTTGACGTACATGGAGTTCACACATAAAACAGAAGCTCGAGTTTGTAGCACTGTTTCTCTCTAACACACACACCGTGTAATTTTCCCTCACTGATAATAAATGCCACATTATTGTGATGTACAGCAGAGGACCACGTCATTTAAAGGTTGCTGTGATGGAATCTCTTCAAAAGCGCCAGTCCTGTCATGCAAAATCAGACCCTGAAACGGTTTATGGCGCCAGAAAGCTAGACAGTACCTCTTCTTTCCTGTAAACAACAGTCTGGAGGATGATGATCTATTAGTGAGGATTTAATAAATGTAAATACTCTTGCGCTAAACAATTCATTTCTGCATTCTGAGGTTTTAGAAAATAGTTTTTTTTGCTCATTGTAGTCTAATAAACAAGGCCCAGACTTCATGAGATAATCACTGTTGTGCCAGAAGAGCTTGATTAATGAATACAGGAAATTATAGCGAGTAATTGAAGAAATGATATTATTTGAAACAACACATTTTAACACAACAACCAGTTACAGCCAGAATAAAATAAAAAAGCAAATGTGCATTTTATTATGAAATGGACTGATGGAATGTGTAGCACTTAAGTTATTAGTGATCAACCTCATAGGGGGTTAAAACAAAAAGGAGCTTTGTTCTGATACCAGCAGTAAAATGAGCTGCTCTTTTGGCATAAATAGGGTGTTCTGTGTGGAAGGAAAAAAACTGCATCGTAGGTGGTTACAGCAATGTAGCTCCAAACTAAAGCAATAATCATCTGATTTCTGTTTCCTCAGCAAACAGAAATCAAGTAATAATCATGGTTTTTATTTCAAAATTACACTTGATTGCCTTTACTCAAAATTCATACAATTAATCTAAGAAATAGTGATATTAGAAGATGGTATAACCAAGATTTTTCTTGAAGTGTAAATAGAAGAACCTGAACCAGCAAATAAATGCTCATCCATGCATTGTCTTAACTGCTTTCTCAATTGGGGCATGATGGCTGTCACAGGCCAAAAGGTGGGGTATACTCTGGACAGATCACTTCTCACAGGGCTAACACAGAATGACAGACAACCATTCCCACTGATATTCTCAGCCATAGCCTTTTTAAATTCAATTCAACTCAATTCAACTATATTTATATTGCGCTAAATCACAAAAACATTGGCTGCTTTATATTGTAAGGTAAACAAAAATAAAGAGAAAAAAGAGAAAACCCCAACAATCACATGACCCCCTATGAGCAAGAGCACTGGTGAGAGTGGAAACAAAAAATCCCTTTTACCAGGAATAACATGGATATCTGCCATGACCGTTTGGGACAGGAATCACCAGGTGACATAACATGCATGCCTTTCAACTGTGGGAGGAACTCTTAATACCTGGCATTTAGGCACATGTAAGTGAGAACATGTAAACTTCACACAGAAAGGCCCAGCAAAGCCAACAGATGTAAACACAGGATCGTTTTGCCGGGAGGCTGCAATGCTCAACATTGCACCACTGTGCTGCCTACAAGACAAATATATATGTTTTCATAGAGCTCAACCTCCCACGGCTGATGTTACTAAGCATTCATGTCCAGTATATCTCTCCCTCTGCAGCATAAACAATGCACTTTTTACAGTTCTATATTCCCATTAACATTAACCAATCTGTCAAAAAGCGCACATTTTAGTCAAACTGATGTGTAATTACTGTTCTTAAAACTTACAAAAACATTTATCAAATCAGGGGTGTAACTGTCATACATTTATTATTATAAATTATTCTCTGGAATATATTATTGCTGCAAAAGAAGATAGAGATCAAAATGCAATTCAGCTTCTGTTGAAGGTGGTGAACAAGTACAGGTAAAGACTTTACCTGACTCACAGACGCTCTACTAGTAGCTCTACTTCTAAACACACACACCGCAACCTGTTTGCAGCCAGGTTATTAAAGGTTTAAAAAACGTAAAGGCAGCGCCTTCAAAGTGTTTACATTGTATGAATCCACTGTTATATTTATCATTTTTCAGATATTGCTTTGGGGCATAAACTTTGGGCTGTATTTTCCCAAGACAATCTCCTGCTGGTTAAAAAAGCCTTATGCTAAGCAAGTCGACACCAGCCTGTGGTCACTATAATCCCCCCAGAATAAAATTATCAGTGTGGAAACAGTGGGAAATGCTGGACAGGGCAGCTATGTGTCTAAGGCAAAGCCTTCTGAACCCCTACCATTAATCTCTGTACACAGACACACCTGGACACCTTGCATATAAGCTCACACCTGACTGGGTTTTAGCATCACTTCATTGGAAGACAAGTGAAGTCTCTCAATTGACACCTTCACCACTGGCACATCAAGACCAACATGGACCTTACAACAAGAGTTTCTCTTCTGCTGCTGCTGCTTCTGGGCCTCTGTAATGCTCATCATGACCATGTAATTAATTAATTAAAAAGTAGAATTGCTTGTTAATACTGCATTTACCACATGATGCATCTCCCATAACATTGGTGATTATCTTTATCTGTAACGTAGCATTCAACACATTAAATACAACAACATTAATTACAATACAAGTGAAATTTGTTTCCATCTCCTGTTCACAGGATCATGCTGGTCAGAATGGTAAGTGAACAAATCTGGGTTAACAAATTTTGAGCTCTGTATAACTAACTGTGTCATATTGTCACTTTTCTCACTGTAACAACAACGTAGTATGACTTCTGATTTTCTTGCATTCATAGAGATCTCTGGGGAGGACATTACCACAACCATCCTCAGAATGAACAATGGTGAGCCTTTAGTCATTATATTACAAGAGGGGGGGGGGGGGCAATACCTTTTCTCATTATCAGTGTCAAATGATAGAATGAAAAGTCATTCTATCATTATTTCAATAGGATCTACAGATTTTCTGGTGGAAGGAGACATACTCATTCCAAGAACCAGAAATGCTTTGAAGTGCGCAAATAAGCAATACTCCTGTCGATGGCCAAAGTCTCTCACATCTGGGACTGTTGACGTTCCTTACATTCTAAGTGATAAATATGGTGGGTTTAACTGTGGTGCATGTTACAGCACAAACATTCATCTAGTAAAACACTTACGTCACTGATTAAGTTATTCACAACTGTAGATAATGGTGAGAAGAAGACCATTTTAGATGCCATGAAGGGCTTTGAAACAGCAACCTGTGTTCGCTTCATTCCACGCAGAACAGAGACCGCGTACCTAAGTATTGAACCAAAATATGGGTAAGTTATTTACTACAGCACTACTTGAAACAAAATACACTGCATGGAAATCACAGAAAATGACTGCATATGCAGTGAAAAAACAAACAGTAAATAATTTATTTTCTTAAGTATGTTCATTTAAATAATTTGTGTAAAGGAGATGTTGTAAAGTTGAGAACAGTTTCATTTAACTATCAGATCAGATTTGGTCAAAGTTTCACTCGATACATGTTAAACATCAGACTAATGTCAGCTGTCTTCCTCTGACGATCATCTCTGGCTTCTTGTACTGTTTACATTTTTAGCTGTTTCTCTTTGCTGGGTCGTGTTGGAGACAAGCAGGTGGTGTCACTGCAGAGGTTTGGCTGTGTCCAGCATGGTATCATCCAGCATGAGTTGCTGCATGCACTTGGTTTCTACCATGAACACACTCGAAGCGACCGCGACCAGTACATCAGAGTCAACTGGCAAAACATCATAAAATGTAAAACTCTCAAAGCCTCAATGATGACTAATTGAAATAAGACTGTTCTGATGCTTGGTCTTTTTAATTTATTTGTCTTTCTCCCACAGATTTTTTCAACAATTTTGACAAGATGGATACCGATAATCTCAACACTAGATATGATTACTCCTCTGTCATGCACTATGGAAGGTAAGCCTGAACAAAAACACAATCTGAAGTCAAATGTACTAAGTGTAATTGTGTTGCACAGAAACAAATTCTGTTTAATCGCCTCTTGCAATTCTTCCTAATTATAGGACTGCGTTCGGAATTACTCCACAGTCAGAAACATTAACTCCCATCCCCGATCCCAACGTTCCCATCGGCCAGATTGTTGGCATGTCTGACATCGACATTCTCAGGGTCAACATACTTTACCAGTGCAAGAACTAAACAGGAAGAAAATATTAAAAGCATTATAATAAAGCATTGTGACATCTCCAGTTGTTTCTGAGTTTTGTGTTGTGATTGACATTCACATAATAAGAAAGGCTATTCCATATCACATATTGTTAAACTTGGTTGAATTTATTTTATTTTGCTAGTTTGACTTCTTATGGGAAATGAATAAAGCTAAATGTGATGCTGGAAAAGTCTTAAAGCTTACGTTTTCTAAAGGTTATTCTCTGCCAAGTGCAGATGTGTGAAGTAAAAGATCAAATTGGATTACCTGTGTACCCAGGTAGATCCCCCGAAGTGGACAGGCATTGATATCCAGGTGGCACATATACACAGAAAAGTACTTATATATGTTCAAAATGCTTCATGCAAACATTGGAAAATATACAAATACGTTGAATTTGAAGTACACATAAACAGATGCCAGAGTTTGCAGCACCATTTCTCTCTAACACACACAGTGTAATTTTTCCCCACTGATAATAAATGTCACATCATTGTGATGTACAGCACAGGACCACATCAGTGTTGGGCTTGGATATGTCATCACTGCTGTTTGGTGTTCAGGAACAAGGTGCCAGAAGTTCTCTTTTTGTCCACTTCTTCCATTTACTACTACACCTCCCAGAAATGATGAAGTCAAAGTGAAATAAAAAAAAAATTGACTTATTATTTAGAGCTGGATCCATGGACTGTTGCATTTGTCAATAAACTGGAAGAAAAACATGTTTAAATTCCTCCGGTCTAAATTGGAGTTCAGAATCTGTTTTTGGAATAATGTAAAACCAAAATCAAGAAAACACTTTTCTTACACTGGAGAAGCGAAATCAAGAGAATTGATTCATTTTTTCTTGACTGGCAATTGATTGCTCAGTCAAATAAGAGTTTCACTTCTATTCTGATGCTGTATATTGTACCAAAACCTGTGTAAAACGTATACAAATGCAATCCTCTCCAGTTAATATGTAATGTGGCTTATTTAATTACATCAGACGTTTGCTTTCTGTACAGCTGCTTTTCATTCTTTTTATTTTCCTCAAAATTTAGAAAACACTGACTTGTCACTAGTTAAGATGAAGCTGTCCTGTGCTGTTTATAAATCAAACCTATTCAACCTGTTAACTATCTATTACTATAGAATTAACAGATTAATGAAAAATATGCTTGGTTTATTCAAATGCATGATGATAACCAATGTGTTGGTTTGGAAACTAACTTGAATTTTCACTTTTGCTGTTTTGGTCATCAGCTTCTTTTTTTCTGTTTTGTTTTGTTTAGTCATCTAAGAAACCGGCAATTACCGGAAAGTAACCAAAAAATAAAATGCAAGAATTTCCCAGATTATATGTCTCAGACTTCTTGGATGGGCTGTACAATAAACCATGCACCAATACCTTTGTTACCTTTTGATATCAAAATTATGAAATTATATTTATTTTTATTTTTACTGTAGCTCCTATAATAGTGCCTGGAAATGCTGTTGATGAACAAAAAGAAGAAAACATTCATTTACCTAAGTTGAGTAAGTTGAATAAGCCATGTTCAAATATTTTCTCATGTTTTTGAACAAGTTTGTTTTCCTGATAACTGCAAGGTTTAAGCTAGTGATTCAGATTCAGCTGATGTGATGTCTAGCACTTACTAGCATGCAGCTACAACTGCCTGTGTTAGCTTCTCCCTATCAAATTGCAAACTTTAATAGAGCTTAAATGGGTGAGTTATGAATTGTTTGTTGCAGCCGAAGGCATTAGACATAAAGACCTGTGGTTCCGCTTTTGCTGGTATAACACTGGACATTTTGATGTATGATTCTATGGGAACTGATTTCTATTAGAGGCCTAACACACAGTGTAAGACAACCGTTCACACTGATATTCACACCCACATCCTGTTTAAAATTACCAAGTGGCCTCACATGCACACCTTTGGACTGTGGGAGGAAGTCTTCATACCTGGCATTTAGGCACAGGGATAATGTTTAAAGTTGACGCAGAGAGGCCCCAGCCACCCAACAGATTCAAACACAGGATCTTCTTGCTGTGAGACTACAGTGCTTACCACTGCACCACTGTGCTGCCCACAAAACAAATAAATATGTTTTCAGAGAGCTCAACTAACCACAGCGGATGTTACTCAGTATTCATCTACAGTAGAGGTGTCAAATATAAGGTACTGGACCAATAGTAAGCCCTCTGCCTTTGGAAAATGTGAAGAAGGACATAAACTTTGGGCTGTATTTTCCTAAATTTTACAGCTTGTCCTAATGATAAAGACCTCCCTTCTTATGGAGCAAAGTAATGAAGTAAAGTTCCGAAAAGGTCCTGTTTTTTTCACAGATGACAAAATAAATGTCTGGGTTTTTTGGGTTTTTTTTGCTTGTTTTGATTTGTTTTTTTGACAAAATAAATACATAAATTAAATAGGACCTTTTCTGGGAATTAACAAAAACATTCTGCTTTATGATGAAAGGACAATCTGGCCAATGAGCTACCAGGACTTTTTCTGTAATTTTACACTTTTGTTTCTTATGATTTTAGCCCAAAGACTCTGAAAACAGATTTCGTTCATTAACAACAGCAGCATTTGCTTATCATTAAGAAAAAAAAATGAAACTGCTTTTTGTTATATTAAAGTATCTTGAGGTTTAAATACGTTCTTTACACCGACAGAAAGATGAATTTCACTTGTCCCAATGTGAAATGAGTTTAACATCCCTAAGCTGCAGTACATCTCCCCCTCTACAAAAAAAAACAGCACACCTTTCACTGCACCATATTTCTATTAACATTATAATAGTGGTTCTATTTTCATGTTAATCTGTCAAAAGCTGCACATTTTAGTTGAACTGATCTCTAAATACTATTTTTAAAACTTACTAAAATATTTGTTTAAAAAAGCCTTATGCTAAGCAAGTTGACACCAGCCTGTGGTCACTCTAATCCCCCCAGAATAAAAGCATTAGTGTGGAAACAGTGGGAAATGCTGGACAGGGCAGCTATGTGTCTAAGGCAAAGCCTTCTGAACCCCTATCACTAATCTCGGTACACAGACACACCTGGACACCTTGCATATAAGTTCATCCCCGAATGGGTTTTAGCATCACTTCGTTGGAAGACAAGTGAAGTTCCTGAAGTGACACCTTGACGATCAGCATCTTTGGACCAAAATGGACCTGACAACAACAGTTTCTCTTCTTCTGCTGCTGCTTCTGGGCCTCTGTAATGCTCATCATGACCATGTAATTAATTAATTAAAAAGTAGAATTGCTTGTTAATACTGCATTTACCACATGATGCATCTCCCATAACATTGGTGCCTATCTTTATCTGTAACGTAGCATTCAACACATTAAATCCAACAACATTAATTACAATACAAGTGAAATTTGTTTCTATCTTCTGTTCACAGGATCATGCTGGTCAGAATGGTAAATGAACAAATCTTGGTTCATCTCTTTGCAGCTCTGTATAACTAACTGTGTCACATTGTCACTTTTCTCATTGTAACAACAAAGCTGTATGACTTCTGATTTTCTTGCATTCATAGAGATCTCTGGGGAGGACATTACCACAACCATCCTCAGAATGAACAATGGTGAGCCTTTAGTCATTATATTACAAGAGGGGGGGGAATACCTTGTCTCATTATCAGTGTCAAATGATAGAATGAAAAGTCATTCTATCATTATTTCAATAGGATCTACAGATTTTCTGGTGGAAGGAGACATACTCATTCCAAGAACCAGAAATGCTTTGAAGTGCGCAAATAAGCAATACTCCTGTCGATGGCCAAAGTCTCTCACATCTGGGACTGTTGACGTTCCTTACATTCTAAGTGATAAATATGGTGGGTTTAACTGTGGTGCATGTTACAGCACAAACATTCATCTAGTAAAACACTTACGTCACTGATTAAGTTATTCACAACTGTAGATAATGGTGAGAAGAAGACCATTTTAGATGCCATGAAGGGCTTTGAAACAGCAACCTGTGTTCGCTTCATTCCATGGACGTCAGAGACCGCGTACCTAAGTATTGAACCAAAATATGGGTAAGTTATTTACTACAGCACTACTTGAAACAAAATACACTGCATGGAAATCACAGAAAATGACTGCATATGCAGTGAAATTGAAAAAACAAACAGTAAATAATTTATTTTTTTAAGTATGTTCATTTAAATAATTTGTGTAAAGGAGATGTTGTAAAGTTGGGAACAGTTTCATTACCAGATGAGAGTTCTCATACAGTCCCACACTTTGGCTTGTTAAGCAATAAAACCATCTGGTTGAGGTTAGCAATCACTGTGGTTTCAGCTAAATAAAAATAGATACACTGTGTCTAAATTTAGGATAAATTACTGTTCTTACATCAGACTTGAAACTTTACATAAATAATCCCTTCATTTTTACAGCTACTGCATAATGCATATTGGTAGAAGAAACAAATATTGTGAACATTTATGGCAATTCTAAACATAACTTTGTAGTATTAGCTATTTGCCAATATGTTGTATCAGCATTTGTAACAAAAGTAAGGAAGAGGCACAAACCAGCCGATCCGTGCAGAGTCAGGCACAGCGTAAAAGAGTAATATACAATTTGGTGTAACACTAAAAACTTTAAAAACAATTTTAAACTGTATTGCCATGTTTGTCAAACAGTGGAAAGTTACTTTTTCAGTTCAACTTTTTTTTCCTTAGTTGTTCAAACTTTCACTCGATACATGTTAAACATCAGACTAATGTCAGCTGTCTTCCTCTGACGATCATCTCTGGCTTCTTGTACTGTTTACATTTTTAGCTGTTTCTCTTTGCTGGGTCGTGTTGGAGACAAGCAGGTGGTGTCACTGCAGAGGTTTGGCTGTGTCCAGCATGGTATCATCCAGCATGAGTTGCTGCATGCACTTGGTTTCTACCATGAACACACTCGAAGCGACCGCGACCAGTACATCAGAGTCAACTGGCAAAACATCATAAAAGGTAAAAATCTCAAAGCCTCAATGATGACTAATTGAAATAAGACTGTTCTGATGCTTGGTCTTTTTAATTTATTTGTCTTTCTCCCACAGGTTATTTCAACAATTTTGACAAGATGGACACCGATAATCTCAACACTAGATATGATTACTCCTCTGTCATGCACTATGGAAGGTAAGCCTGAACAAAAACACAATCTTAAGTCAAATGTACTAAGTGTAATTGTGTTGCACAGAAACAAATTCTGTTTAATCGCCTCTTGCAATTCTTCCTAATTATAGGACTGCCTTCGGAATTACTCCACAGTCAGAAACATTAACTCCCATCCCCGATCCCAATGTTCCCATCGGCCAGATTGTTGGCATGTCTGACATCGACATTCTCAGGGTCAACATACTTTACCAGTGCAAGAAGTAAACAGGAAGAAAATATTAAAAGCATTATAATAAAGCATTGTGACATCTCCAGTTGTTTCTGAGTTTTCTGTTGTGATTGACATTCACATAATAAGAAAGGCTATTCCATATGAATTCAACCATATTTTTAAACTTTCCTGCCTTCATTCATTTTCATTTATTTCTTTTTGGTAGTTTTACCTTTTATGGAAGATAAATCAATAAATCCTCAGACAATTTTTTTCATCATATATGAATTATGCCTGGAAAGAAAGGTCCTTACCATGCATAATTCTCCATTACAAGTGGTATCATAACCTAAATTAGCAATATTCAGCCACCACATGTCATCCAGACTTACTGTAGAAACAATATAAATGCAAACTGGTAGAGCGTCTCAGGACACACTTTGAATGAACTATTAATTCTGAAAGCTAGTAGATAATCAGAACTTATCTTTCTAAAGAAGAAGTCATACTGACTTGTTGTACCAGTGCCGTCTACGGCATCTGCTATAAGATATTAACAGTTTACTCCCACTAACACAGGTGTAACTCATAAATATACATTTTTTGATTCTGTTCTGTTCAATGTGTCACAGTTAACTCAGTGTGAGCATGTATAATACCACAGCCCCAGGCCACAAATGAAAAAAGAAAAAATAACGAACCTGGCTCACTTAGCAATGACAGCCAAAACGAACATATGCTTCACAATAGGGCTGTACAATAATCACATTTTAATCTCAATCATAAATTTCACTTATGAAACAAAATGCAAAAGCAGTCCCACACCACCTGATGATGATGTTCCTTACCATCGCTAACAGCAATATGACGAATGCACAAAGGCCAAGAAACACAGTCAAGTGTTTGATAACGTCAGTCCTCCAGCATCAACTCAGACGTCGATAAAACTAAGCCTGCACAGCACCTCAGCATATCAGACCAGCTCACAGAGATGGACCAAAATCACCATTTGGCCAAAGATATATTTCCATTAAAAATGTTGAGTAATGAAGGCTTCAGGAAAAAACAGGAAAAAACCCTATGCTATCCCCTTGTGATATTTTTTCAAAGTAAAATTACCTGCATTATATGCAAAATATAGCACAGAAGCGAACCAGAGAGGGATCTCCCAGCTGTTGAGTACCTTGCTATGAACTTTTATTATTCATTATAACCATTTTGGCCATAATCATGCATTATCCTTTTTCACACAAAAGAAGCAAGGTTGCAGGTTGAATCAACTTTAGGCAAGTATTTCAAACTGAGGCCACAGACTGACACGCCATTATTTTCCACAGACTCTGTTTCAGTTTGTGGAGGTAGCAGTGTCCAAACTAAACAGTACTGTTCACAAGCTGCTCATTTGCAAATAAGTTAATTGCTTAGTGTGTGACAAATAAATGACGGAGTGACAAAAACAGCTGACTGTCCAATCCCACTAAACATTGGAGGTCAGATAAACATGCAGATCATCTCTATATTGGGTCCGTGGGTCCACGACCAATTCTATGAAACATCCAGACTAGGTCCACAATTTGGACATCAATATGATGGTCAACATTTTCACTTTTGACTGGGTAATTTTTTTTGGACGTCATGCGGATGTCTATGACAGGTGCAGGGAATTTACATGATTAATAAGTGTAATTTTTTTAATTTACAAATATCAAGATTGTTTTTTCAACATGATACATATGAATATTGATTATTTATAAACAAACACAATTTAATATGTGTTATGCAGATTATCCACCAAATCTCCAGAGTAAAAAAAAGCAAGAGGAAAGCAAGGGTGACTAGAATTTCAAAATAAGAGCATGTGGAGTCCAGTAGAATATTCTCAGGAGAGAATCTCAGCTCAATATGTTGTCATTTTTCTCAGGTTGATGAAAAGTAAAAAAAAATAAAAATAAAATAAAAATAAAATAATGACTGCTGCAACTAGTCAACAACATAATAATATTTGGGGAGCCCTCCAAAGTATATTTTTCACTAATCATCATGAGTAGTACACCAGTAATAAAAGACTGCAGGTCAAATTATCTTGAATGTATCAACAAAGATAACTTTGTAAATGAAAATAAATATTTACATTAATTTACAAACAACTTTGTATGTGCAATAAAATTCTGTTAACAAAATAACTTAATTTTTTTCCCTGAGTGTATCTTCTCATATTTTTAGTGCCATTTACTAAGGAAATAAAGTAGGGAAACAGTGGCAAAAAACAAAGAAATGAATTTAATTAGATACAAAAAAGACTGACAGGTAAATATGTGGCAATATCTTCATAATTGAGTTCATTTCCATTTTGGTTCATAGTAATTAAGTTTGGGATTTGCACATTTGCGAAGACCTTGTTTTATCTGAGTGAATCAGTACTGCAGTACACGCAGCAAGCCAAAATTCACAAGCTGACTCTCTGTGGAAAGGCACAGATGTGGTAGTACACAAGATAAACCCCTCTCCTTCTACTCCCTAACCCTGCAGAGAATTTTTTTTTCCACTTGGCCACATCCCACGCTTTTGGATGTGTTTTGTTCACCCTTTGAAATTTTATGCAGTGTTATTCTTCTGTATTCACCCCAGTGAAAGAGAGCAGCGTTGGGCGAGAAACGCATATCAGAGGAGTTTTGGAGTGAGATAAAGAAGGAGAATGCCTGGGAGAGAGAACAGATTCCTGTTAAGCAAATTCTTCTCCTCCCATGATGTATGAATGCGCTAACAATCACAAGAGCGCTGCATGTATTTCTCCAGCGTCCTGGCTTAAATGCAGCTAAAGAAGGCCATGGCACTGGCAGTGCTCTGAGAAAGCCATGCAAATCTGAATACTTGAGATGGACACAGGTCCTTTAATGTTTCATAAAGCAGTTTCAGTTCATATCAATCGTTCTGCCCATAAAATATTAAAAATCTACTTGTTTATTGAAATATTTAACATGCTGGCTCTGTTCAGACTCCAAGAAACTCAGAGATTTTTTTTCCAGCCAGCTATAAATTAAAATTTTCCTGCAATGCCTGACTAAAATAAGATTACAGATGAGCCCACGATCCCATGACTAAAGCATAAACAGGCCAAAATACAGTGTGGTTAAAAATCATTCAATCAAAACATTCAATGAAAATGAGAGGGAGCTTTCTCAACTGCGAAGCATAAATCAAAACATATCGAAGGGAATATTTCTATCTTTCCTTAGACTGTTCGCACATTTCCCTCTTGGTTTTTATGCTACCAGAGACAGCCATTTGAAGCAAGCCTAATCTACATACCAAACATTTAGTTATACTGACTGTTATCTGATAACAGCTACAAAGAATTGTCTGTAAGGCTTTCACTGATGCTCTTTGACCATACTATAAAGGGCAGTGTGTATGTGACCAGCAGGGTCTCCTGCAGGATGTCTATTCTAATAAGAGCAGGCCAAGCGGAGCCAAATGCAGCCTGATCTGTGATGTCACTGGTAATACACTGGCAGGCCATAACCGCTGGCTGGATGAATGGCTCTTACCACCACATTATTAACACAGATCAGTGTACCTGCCTCTCTTCAAACACGATAAGCCTCAGCACACAGCTCTCCTCAGTTCGCTGCATGAACTGCCTAATGTCCACCAACAGGAAATTAAAATGTTTGCTCTGACTCGTGCTACCATCCTGGCCAGTCTGACCTTTAAGGCTATTTTAAAATGTTCAAAAATTTTCAACAAGTCAGGCTTTCGACCTGTCTGGAGGAGAGAAAGGGATTTTGCACTCTGGGTTTCAATTTGTGCAAGTCTGTCCAAAAACTATATTCAGATGTCCTTAGATATGTTGAAAAAATCTGTGGTTTCTCTACAGTAAACCCTCTTTCCATAATGACCATGAGGGGATCCCTTTCTCCAGCAGATCCAATCTAAGAGATAACATACAAATTGACATCTAATGGCAAGAATAATAAAATATAGATAAACTCTTCATCTTTGAGACAAACTGGATCAAAAGACACAACTGCATATAAAATCTCTGTCTCTTTGTCTGCAAACTCTTCCAATCTAAGCAAATCAAACTTGGCACACAGATACATCCTGGGTCCCTGAAGGTTCTTATCTGTATCACATTTTAAAAATCATTGTATCATTTTAATTTCATAACAATAACATCAAATTCATATCCATAAAACATGAATTAGGCATGATATATTATATCATCATTTGGTTACCTCATAGCCACCTACCAAAATTGTCCATTTGTAGAGTTTATGCCCCTAAAGCACCTTATAAAAGCATTCTATCACTTTAATATAACATCATGTTATAATATATTATGATGTCATGATATAATATGACACAATGTGGCCAAGCAATCACCTAAAAATCACAGACCAAACAATCCTGTAGTATTGGCATGCACTTAAATTCAGGCTCCTTTAAAGAGTGTCGTTACTTCTGATGTGTGTTACATAGACACAAGTCATAGATTGATAGGTGTCATAGAAAAAAGTGCTCCTCGTTATAAAAAAAAATGGCAGAAACCAAAGATTTTTGAACATTTTCTCACTTGAATACAAATTCACATTAGAGAGGGATTTCTTTATAGCCACTCTGGTGAAAGGAATCTCAGCTAAATTTAAATTGTAGCTAGTATTGCTGCATTGTGTTTTAAAATATCTGAAAACAAATGTGAACTTTAATACAGGCTATGCATTGATCTTACAAAATAACCTTGAGTAGCTTTTCTTTTTTTCCAAACATAATTAAATAGCTGAAACAAACAAACAGAAAAAACAGAGACTGTTGTTTGTGCAGTGGATTTGATTTTGGAACATAAGAGAGAGATGAAAGCAACACTCACAAAAACAAGTACATTTAGTTAGAGATGCGGTCAACTGGCATACAAAGTCTGAGAGTCTTTCTTGTTGCCCTGCAGGGCCCAGTGGAGACGATTAGTGGGCTGAGAGATGGAGGAAAACTCTAACGTGTGCTATTGTTTAGGCTTTCATGAAGTTTCATTTAGCTCCTATTTAACAGATGCGAAGAGCCTGAGGCGCCACATTGAAACATCTAAGGCTCATACATATAGAGCACACTGACGACTAACTGTCTGATGCCACTACACTCTGAGGTCTAATTAATATTTCATGCATTATTTTCTCTGGCACAGAGATCATGGCTGACATTACTTTAATTAAAAAAGTACAGGCAATATAAATGCATATGATCTTTACAGGTCATGTGGAAAAAGAGGAATGTTGTTTTTAAAAAAATACCCTTTGTAAATGTGTAAATCAGACTGAGGCATTAGTCTACAATCCCTTTGAGCTGTGTTCGCATAGCTGCACCGCATCTTTGTTTGTCAACACTGACGAATTGCAGCTGTCGAAAATGATGCGGTCCCATTAGTGACGGAATCCAAGCTGAGACGGAGCCAGACAGAAAGCCGCTGTGGGGACAAGATGATAACAAGGTACTCATTGGAGATGTGAGGGATGGTGCTTGCGCATCACTCTCTGTGTTTGCCTGATGAGACCGGGGCAAAGGAGGAGGAGGAGATGGAGGGGTTACGATAAAGTGAGAGCAAGGGAAGCGTGGAGAATGAGAAAGAGAGCGAAAAGTTAAGGAAGAAAAAGGATGGGTGGGAGATAACGTGACGAATTGGGGGGGCAACAAAGGCAATAGAGTGGTGGGGACAGTAATCAAAGACGTGAATGGGGCGAGTGAGATGACCACAGACAGACAGCAAAGAAGCGATACAACAACTAGCTTGTGCCATGAGAGATTGACAGGTTTATTCACAACGAGTTACTGATCTCTCATCCTAGGGACCATATTACCTCTATGTTTAGACGCATAATAACTGCAGCAAAGGGAGTTGCTTCATTCAGTAAAACACTCAAATGCAGCAGGCATGATGTCATGCCACTGTATTAAGCCACCTTTCAATTTAACTCTAAATCTCTAAAATCATAAGGTATTAAATGTAGAGCACGACATCCAGCAACAGCTGATTATTAATTTTTTAGGCTTTCGCCAGAGGAAACACTGTGTAACAGCTTACTGCTCAGCTGCTAACACCGAAACATGAGTTAAAAAGCACTGTCGCAATGCAATATCCACACCATCTGCTACAGATTAGCTAAATACTGCTAAACAATGCAACCTCGTTATCAGTTTTAAAAGCTATTTGGACAAAACACAAGGCCGAGCTTGCACTCCAACACGTTGATAAAGAATGAATTAAAATTTTATATCACTGCTTTCCAAGTTTGAACTCTGCTACTATTCAAATTCTGGAGCTCAATGCATAAAGGAACTAGGCAGCCAAATTGCATATAGAGTAGGATCAGGTAAAAGGTAACCGCAATATGACCGCATACAATACAGGATGAATGAACGGTCACACAGACATAAAGGAGGAAATCCAACCATGCCACACTTCTTGGAATGAACATTGTGCCTCTTAAAGGTGGCCAGTTTAATTTTCCTGCAAACAAACAAAAGCTATGTTTACACATTCAGGAGTAGTCACTGTAATCCACTGAATGCATTCTCGAGTGCTCACAAATGTGTTAACGGTATTTCTTTCCTCAGTAAAGCCAATTTGTTTACAGCCATATTTAGTTGCTACTAGTCTTCTTCATCCCTCTCTTTGCTGCTGCACTGCTGCATATTTTGGCTTGTTGATAGGCTGAGTAATCTGAAACCACTGGAAAAAAAAAGTGTGCGCACATGGGTGATACACTTTTTCATGTGTCTTTAAGACTTCTCTGAGGTACTGAAGACAGTTTGCATCAGTAAACAATTTTTAGAACTCTATCCCAATTGCAAACCATATTTTGAAACTTAACAACTTCCAAATGTATTACAGTAGTATTGAGAGGAACTACTTCAGTACCAAGGACAGCGCCACTGTCTGTTTTCCATTTATGATTTGTGAACAATTTAGATTCTGCCTAGGTGTCCTGGCCAATATTGTTTGGTAGTTTGTTAGTTTTGAATGAAATCAGTACTGAAGCTCAGCTGTACTTGGAAAGACAGTACATACACCAAAGTTTCTATGTCACTCACAAAACCCAACCAGCCTTGTTACTGAAAGGATGGAAGTTTGTATTGTATAATTATTACAATAGCTATACAATAACAATGTTGAATTGTGCCCCATATATGTGGCAGTTATTACTATTACTATGAATTTGAAATTGTGAGCAGTGGAGAAGGTGACAGCTTCCGATCCCCATGAAGTCTTCCAAGGCCATTCGCTCCATGTTATTTTAACAGAACTTCCCTTCCTTTCACAGGTAAGACTACAGGACTTGCTATTTCAGCTAATTAGACGCCAGTCTTTTTGTCCTTGGTGGACTTGCCAATAATTCCAGCTGAATTGCGATTGTCCAACAGCTGTTAATTACATTTTGCCACTTTTTTGAGGAATTTTCCTAATTAAGTTTTTGGTTACATATCCCAAATCCCTTTTAGCCAGTAAATTGGATCATAATTTGTAATCAAACTATATTTTAATCATAGCACATTTTTACAGTGCAGACTAAAAATCAAATGAGACTGGCAAATAGACAATAATGAGATGACAAAATTACGACGCAATCCCCAGAAGCCTAGAATCCAATTCCCAAAGGTACGACATTTATGTCTTGTAAGTGTTGAATACTTCAAGAATGTTAGCGCTCCCAGATATAGACAATAAGGGGAAATTATGTTCCTTTTTTTTATCTAAATGTTTCTTTTTTCTTTGTTTACAGCATAATGTTCCTAGGAGGACATATTGTCCCTGCAGAGATTTGCTGCGCATTTAAGATATTTATAACTTAGTATACTTGTATATTTCCCAATTAAAGCTGTAATTAATGCAGCCATGTTGTGCCCCCAGGGAAAAATGTGAAACTTCGAGGATGACAAACAAAGCAAGGATCAAACTCCTAGCGCACACACCCAGACTTCCCAAACCTCCAAAACCTGGCACAAAAGGTCAAAAGTTTCTGATTGTGCTTTGAAAATGTTATTTCTATGAAATTCACTTTGATGGTATGTTTGTGGGCTCTGTGCTGTGCTGATTGCGTTTCTCCACACATCCTTTTGCCCCCAATGTACTTCCATCATATCGCCGCAGACAATTGGAAAATGTAATTTCTTCTCGTTGAATGAATGGGTTGGAGAGCACATGAACGTCCACTCGGGCGATGTATGTCTCTTTCTTGGAGCAAAGCACGCTGTCCACACGGACATGCTAAATCAGCAGAAAGGTCAAACAGTGTGGAGTAGAGAGGGAGGCATCTTGTCTGTTTCTTTGTCCAGTCAGGGCTTTTGGGAACTATAGGCAATTGAAGCAATAACATTGTCACAGACAGGGGAAATAAGGTTTTTGTCCTGCTGTGTGAACAGTGCCTGGTACTTGGTTCCAGCATTTGAAAGCAAACTTGATTCACATCCTGCTTTACCATAAAAGTGTACATCTCTATTTGGTGAAATGTGCAAGTACGGTGGCCCTCCACTAATAGTGTAATGTATTACAAAAGTAAAGTTATCACTATTCTAGGAAATACTCTGATTTTCACCTGCAGGTTATATTACACTGATGTACTGCAGGTATCGACTACCAGCCAAGACCTAAATAAAGGATGATGGCCAAGGGTATTCTTTCAATGCTGAAAGCATTGTCATTACATTTTAAATATTATTCACTTTAAACTGATTTAAGTACTTTATTATTTTCTATATTTTATTTATACCTTGGGGTTGCCAAGATACTTTTTCAAGAATCTTCAATTTAATAGTGATCCCCACAATCCCCACATGGAAAATGACAAAAAATAAGAGATATCTTTAAAAAAAAAGATTAAAACAATACGTGCAACATTATAAATAACAACAACACTATTTTTTAAGTTCACCGATGTATTGCAAAAAAACAAAAAAGAG
The DNA here is from genome assembly GCF_963969265.1 of Rhamphochromis sp. 'chilingali'. Taxonomy (NCBI): domain Eukaryota; kingdom Metazoa; phylum Chordata; class Actinopteri; order Cichliformes; family Cichlidae; genus Rhamphochromis; species Rhamphochromis sp. 'chilingali'. The sequence continues at coordinate 5,457,090 of NC_137932.1, forward strand.
AGCAATATTTTAGGGTTACAATTCTCGTGGCTTTTCACTGTTGATTAAGTATAGTTGGTATTGTAGTCTTTTGTTGTTTCTGTCTAGTTGTCCATAGGCTTTTCTCAATTCAGTATTAGACTTAAGAGAAATCTAATGTTTTTAGACGCAAAAGATTGTGTTACTTAACAATTAACACTATCTATTAAAACTACAGATGGGAAAAACTACCAGTTGCTAGCTCGGACAGCTGTTTTATTATTAGCTATAGCTGCTAGCCGTTATCTCTTTGATAACAGGTAAGGCAGGTTAAAGTGGCTACTGGGTAAACACTAATAGCTAATGTTAATGCTAATGTTATGGAAACTGTTTAATGCTGTTTTATCAAAATTCCTCATAAAAACGTTGTCCAGTGTTGTGAACTTTACCTAATTCAGATGCTAGTCCTTTGAGAAGCTGTGTGCCTGCTTGTCTGCAAGTATTGCACAAAGTTATTGGATGTGATACTGTTAGAAGCAAGTATCTAATAGGATACTGATTTGTAATACTGATTAGCAGTGTTGGTCAAGTTACTTGAAAAAGTAATCAGTAACTAATTACTGATTACTTCCCCAAAAAAGTAATCCCATTACTTTACTGATTACTTATTTTCAAAAGTAATTAATTACTTAGTTACTTAGTTACTTTTTAAAAACACGATTTACAACCTGAAGAGGTGATAAAGCGATAGATCTTTCAGCCCAATTCTACTTTTTCTACATAATCCATCATACAAAATGTAATCAAATGGAAAAGTCTCTTTTTTTAACTTGTTTTATCAGTTTTAATCTTTTAACTTTATGCATCAAGCAAAAATTTAATTATATGCAACATTCTCTGACTTGAATAAATTAGTTTAACATTTAAACCTATTTTCTACACATTCCAGCACATAAAATAAAATATTTTTTGTGTTTACACTCAGTCTTTCAAGTAGATGCAAGTAAAACACAGCAGAACATAAATAAAGTCAAAGACTCAGCGGTCCTGTTGCTCTATTTTCACCTGTAAAGCAGGACTGCGGTAGGCGGAGGTTTACCCTGGTGCAGGTGTGCCGCGGTCAGTTGAAGAATCCGCGAGTTTCTGCGAGTTTCCCATTACGTCGTTGCGCACTCGGTGCTTGCTCGGAAGTTTAGGGGGGTTTTTTCGCTGTAAAAAGAAGTTTTCTTCCCACGCACGATGGACGCTAATGTTTTGGTCACTTTTTATGGAATCAAACTCAAAGTAAGGTCAGTACTTCCACGCTTTAAACGCTGCACGCTCATACTCTCTCCCACAATCGATATGTGATCCATTGTTGATCTGCACACAGCTGTTGTCACTAACGGCGCACTCGCTTACGTCACTGTCGTGAGACATTCTCGCAAAAAATCACGGTTTTAGTAACGCAGTGTTCCTACGGGAAAGTAATGGTAATCTAATTACCGTTTTTGCAATAGTAATCCCTTACTTTACTTGTTACTTGAAAAAAGTAATCAGATTACAGTAACGCGTTACATGTAACGCGTTACTGCCCATCTCTGCTGATTAGTATCTGAATATTGAGCATTTTTTGTAAGCCTATCTTTTACTATATTTTTTGATCTGTTGATTTCACTCTGCTAAGCACTCCGACTCCCCCAATTTAGTCAATATGCCATACAAATCAAGCAGCCTTACCCTATTTTGAGTTTGTCTCAGTCGGTGATGTAAAGAACACTGTCGCCTGTTATGAGCGTTTTGCCAACAGGAAAAATACAAAATCGAATTTGATCTAATTTGAAACATCTGCCAATGCAGTACAGGTGCAGTGGTGGGAAAAAGGTTTCTAAGCAGAACACTGCATTTTAAACAAGATGATGAATAATATTTACTGCACCTGTCAGTGTTTGCAAATGAAAGTAATACAGTAATATAATGAGTAATGTAAGCACTTAACTTGTTTACCAATAATCAAGTCTAGTACTATCATTGTTTGTGAGGTAACATTGTCAGTCAAAAGTAGATTTTTATAAAGACTGAGTATACTGCTGGTCACTGGTGTATGTTTAAAAAAAATCTAGATCCAATGCTAAAATGTCCAAGCAAAAGAAATAACATATCGTTTTACATATTACTGTGTGCTTGCCCTTCTAATCTCCATTTATTAAAGCTGACAAACAATGGAGGAAAAGGGGAACTGAGGAAGGCGTACTTCTTCCAGCAACCATCAGGGTTTAAGAAAATGCACAAGTATTCATCTCAGGAGACAGGCAATCATGTTAGCTTCATTTAGACATAACGCGGGTTTGCAGTTGATTATTTTTCAAGGGAGCGTGTGCTGAAAAATAGTGAAGATGGTGCTGGTGCACTATACCAGTGCATATGCTCATTAGCTTTTTCTTCAGTTCACCAGTTCTGATTATGAATCCTTTCATCATTTGCGTGAGTGTTTGCTTTTGCTTTGCTGGCAGTGAGAGTTAGCATATGTGTGCACAGTGACGTGTGAGAATGGCACCGTAAAAAGAGCATACACTGAGATTTTCAAAGCGAGGATGTTAGCTGAAACAATGTAGATATTCCACATTTTCTCAAATGTAAAGCTTTTCAACATAGCTCATGGTTCAGTTTCCATATCTGCACAAAAGCACAATTTTCTGAGTAGCTTTAAAGTTTATTTTTCTCGGTAGTTGTTTAGCGTGGGCAGTCTTCCACACCATTTGGCACAAGAAACTAGCTAAAATATATATATTTTTCCCTTTCCCATAACTAAGCTGACATGCTGTTGTGTGCCAGTATCATACCTCATGTGACGAGAAGCTCATTAGACCATGAAATTGAGCAATGTTACCTTGTCTAGTGTGAAACTTTTTAGGAAGAGAAATTAAGAAATGGGGAAATTGAAGAGAAGGGGGGAAAGCAGTGCAGCCAAACTACACTGTTTTCATACATTTGCCTATATAGATGCAAACTGCATAACTTATAAGCTATATGATGTTTAGATAAAATAAACCATGCTTTTGAATTTCAGAACCCCTCCTGCTTAGCCACAGATATTTTGTGCCATTTTTACCCTAAGCAGTCAGTATTCAAAGGCACACTCAGTCAGTTACATAAGACATGAGTGCAGTCTTGTCAGTCAGAAAGTATAAGCACAGCATCAAACAACATTGGAAGAAATCCTGTATGTCAAAAAAGTACTAATATTACAGAGTGCAGTATTAGGGATAAGTCTTGAGCCACCCCTCTTTTTTTCATATCTTGATTCTAAAGAGCCAGTTCATTTTTAGAAGATTTTCTTTTGTTGGTTAAGCCACTTAACTCTGTCCTCTCGAACATTTGGGCATTAAACGGCAGCTAACTCAAGAGATTAACTAATGTTGTGTCTTCACATAGCAGATAACTTAGAAAAGAACCCATTTAGATTTTTGTTAAATTGGCACCTTGCTACTTGCAGCCTGTCAAAAAAAACACATCATTTGTTCCCATTTCTTTAGTTGAATCAACAAAAAATGCCAAACATAATAAAAATTGAATTTTTGCATCAACAAGGTGATTTTCAAAGCCATCTTAGCTAGAACCTTGGCATATCTCGGCACAGTGTGCAGCATGTCCTTAACAACTTTGAGGAAACTGGACAAGTGCGGGAAAAAAGAAGAATTGACATGACTAAAAAAACCAAAAAAACAGCAGATGAACAGTATCTGAAAGTCATGTCTTTAGGAAATGAAAAAATCCAGTAAAGACCTGACACAGGACCTGAGAGATGCACCTACAGAGGTACAGTGAATAACAGTGAGTGTCCACAACAGAGGCTTTGTCATGGTTTGGCCATGCATTAAACTGATGGCATTATGAACCAAAAAGTCTGTAAGTTTGTATCCACCATGCAATACCATCTAGAAAGCTACTCATTGGCAACAGCTTTATTTATCAGTATAACACTGTTAATGCAGTAAAAGCATACCTGGATAGAAAAACACATAGTGGAACAATATCAGTCATGGACCGGACTCCCCAGAGGCCAGACCTGGACATTATTAAAGCAGTGTGGGATCATCTTGACAGAAAACAGAACAAAAGGCAGTCAACATCCAAAGAAGAGCTTTGAGTGTCCTTCAAGAAACCTGGAGAAGTGTTCCCGAAAACTACTTAAAGAAATAAGAAAGGTGGTCACACCAAAGTTTGACTTCCAAGCTCGTTACAATTGTACAAGCTCTGTTTTTGCCTTATGTCCTATATTTCTACATATCTTTGACAGATGTCAATAAATTGCTTCAACTATTCCACATGTTCCTAGCAAACTATAAAGAATTGAGAGGTGTTGCAGACTTTTGCACAGTGCTGTAAAAACAATCAGAATATCCCTCATAGGTGCAGGATGTTGTTGTAAAGTAACCCTCTAAAAAGAAAAGGTAAAAATAGATCCAGAAAGCAAGATGATTTCACGTTCAGCAATTTAAAAATGGTAAACTTAGATCAGAAACTTCGCTGAACATGCAAATGATTGGAATTTTCAGAGCAGTTGCCTCACTATCTGACATTATGCAAGAAAAAGATGAAACATGAGAACACAAAAAGAAGTCTTATCAGTTGTAGGTCATCTGTAGATTTTCTACAAACATGTTTTCATCCCAGGGCGTCCAATTACTGCTGTTTTGTCAGATACCCCTGGAGCTAAAGAAATACACACAAGTTTTCCTGGCACCCTTGTTGGCTACCCAGTGTTTACCCATATCTGATGGAGCTGGGAGTAAGACTCATCTCACTATTACATAACCCGTTATGTCAAGGTGCTGATGTTAAAGGATGACCTTGTGACTGCCTTTTTGATTTGAATGCGAACTATGCTGGTGTGGAGGTTTTTAATTTACTGGGGCACAGAAATAAACTTCCACTCCAACATGCACTACACTTCTAGTTCTAACATACTCCAAAGTAAAAACTGCAACATTTTTGAAGTGGTTGTGCCAGAGGTGTAGTAAGGTAATAAAAAACAGTGGTGCTCCATGGAGTGTAAAATGGGAGGGTTTGGCAGCGTGCTGAAAGGGAGGACAGCGGGAGAGAGGAGAAGGAGCGCAGGTCGCTGGGGTAATTTAGCTCTGATCGCAGTGCACTGTCCTGAAGTCTGGCAGGGGAAGCCCATGCATCACACTGTAGCTTTGTCCAAAGTGCACTCTTATGATTGATTACCTCACACCCCGTTTTAATTTAAAGTCAATGGCATCTATAGATACCTGTCAAAGCGGAGCGACCTGTAATGTCTCCTCGGCAGCCAGGACCCTCAGTTCTCCAGCTGAGGAGCCACCAAATGGCAAGCAGAGCTTTAGTGGCCCGATCAGTCCGGGAAGAAAAAGAAGAAAAAGACCAGTGATCATGGCGATCATTCATCCTGCTGTTTCACTTCTAGGAAAAGGTCTCACAAGGCGTTTAGTCAAAGACGGATTATAGCAGACGAAACTGTTAATGTTGACTGACTGTACAAGTCAAACGAAACTGATGGAATTCAAATTTGGCTCTCCTGTACTTATTGTAACATTACATCATTTGTAATTTAGTATAAACCTTTAGAGGATTGGGAGTTTTCTTTGGAACTGTCAGACTTAAATGTTCATATGATAGATTTCCCTCTCTCTTTTGTGCACTTTAGTTACTCTAAGACAGCTCTGATCCAAATTGCTCTTTGTGTTCTTCACTTTTCACATTAATCTAGTGGGAGGCGCAAAAAGACATATAAGGGTTATTACAGATGAAAAATTCAATAAATGTAAAAATGGTACCCTTATTGCATTTGGCAAGTCTGGAACTTTTTGTATTACAAATGACAGCGGGCCTCATGGGGACATCAGATCACACCCCGAAAATGATTCATATCGTTAGCAATTACATTTTGTTTTTGGCAAAGACCTTATGGAGGATCTAAATCACTGAAATGAAACAATAAGATACCTCTGAATTACATTAGTGCCATATTACATCCGCTGGTTTATTAAAGGCATGCGTTCGTGGATTTTTGAAAAAATGTCACCTTTATTACCAAAAAAAACCCCCAAAAGCGATGTTATGTGAGTCATGTTGCAAAAGAACTAGTTATTCTTGGTAATCATTAATAATATAAAAGATATATATAAATATATATATAGTTTTTTGATCTCTACACCATCCGCAAACTCTACTTATAAACAGGAGCTTGTGGCCTCTGAATATAACAGAGTTTTCATTAAAGCAAAGCCTCAGGGTCCCCGCTGGCAAAACGGCATTCTGATTCGCTGTCAGTGACCTCTAATCTTGCATTTATAATACAGGACCTTGCCCCCCGAGGGCATGGCAGGAGCCTACAGGGCTGCAGGAAGAGAGTAGCCTGAAGCTGGAAAGGGATGAATATTTCACATCTCCTCAGGTTAAAGGTCAGGCACAACAGGCACTACATATCAACACACCCACATACACATGGGACACTTCATTTATATTGCCCTGAAATGTGGATTAATGTGAGTGTTCACGCGTTCTGGTATAAGAAGTGGTACACGGCCAGGTACGCTAGACACGGTACATGTCTAATTCAGCAGGTACAAATTTAGTAGGACCTCCATGAAAAGTTGTGGTTTATGTTTTAGAGAAAGCCTTCTCAATTTTTTAAAGATGACAACAAAATGACCCCTCAGCCTTTCTCTGGAGTTTGAAAATACAGAATTGTAACTTGCTAGAGAGGTTTAAGTGGACTGGAAAAGAATTCCAGCGCCCTTAACTGATGAGTAACTAAATGTAATAGCAGCTTACAGTGTCTGTGAGCTAAATGTACCCCTGTATTTCCCAGATAGAGCAAAAAAAGATGGAAATGAAGATGAGAGGCTATTTTCATAAGATTTGATAAATGGGAAATTTAAACCTTATATGTAATGTCTGATTTTCTCTGTCTTTGTTAAATGTCTTGCAAAAAAAACTACTGCAGGGTAAACTGATTAGTTTGCAGTATTACCATGAAGTTTGCAGTGATGCACTTTATTTTTGTTTTGTTATTGTTAAGATGGATGGTAGAGAATCTATATCTAAGGTGATGATGCAGATTTATTCACTGAATTCTACCTTTTAGACTGGGTTTTTATGTCTATCAGCTGAAAATCAGCCAGTGAATGGCAATGAATTCAATTCTTGCTGAATTCAGCTGGATAAATCCTCAAAGAAGAGTGAATATCAGAGTTACAGCACAGGTCAGGCGATCACAGCTGTGGCTCAGGAGGCAGAGTAGGTCATCTACCAATCGGTGGTTTGCTTCCCGGCTCGTTTAGTCTGCAGCTCGAAGCATCCTTGGACAAAATACTGAACTCAGAGTTGCCCCTGATGCATCCATCAAAGTGTCAGTGTGTGTGTGAGAATGTTAGACAAGGTGCTTAGGTATAGAGGAAAGTGCTTGTACTAATGTGTATGAGTTACTGAATGAGACTTGTAGTTTAAAAGAGTGCTTTGTGTGTTCTGTTAGTGTGGAAAAATGCTTGGTAAGTATCGGTCCATTTACAGTCTGTGCACAAGGAAACATCCACTGGAGCTAACAAAAAATATTAGAACTTTTTTCTGAGTAATTATTTTCAACATGCTCACGCTTGATCTTAGGGTTCCCACGCCTCCCAAATCCCACTTGGACCTCTGATTTGAAACCTCAGCAGTGGAAAGTTTTGGTCAGTTCAACCCAACCGTGACCCTTTACAAAATATTCCATTTAAATATTTTATGTGTTATGATGTAGCAAATGTATCTTTATATGTAAAGACTTGTGATCTGCAAGTTGGGGGGCATATCTACCAACGTGGTTACATCTGTTGTATTTTTTTATATGTAAAATATCAACAAAGCATCTATTTCACATTTCATGATAATAATAGATTCTTTTTCAAATTTATCAGAAACCCGTATTTTGAATCTTTTATCTTGTAAAATACCTGAACATAGATTTAGGGGGGGAAACGACTGTGTTCTTACAAGGAGGAACAAACGCTGTAGTTTGGAGGATACACAGAGCCATTACATGTTAGCCGTGAGCAAACTGGGAAAAAAAACACTACACCCACTGCAAGGGAGGAGCATGTGTCTGTTTTGTTCATTTCACGCTAGAGCTGGGCGATATGAGATTTTTTCATATCACGATATGTTTTTTTTCATTTCAGTCGATAACGATATCTATCACGATATAAGCCAAATAACTATATTTGTAAGATTTAAATGTGCTGTTGCTCACAAGTAAAATGTGAAATAATCAGCAGCTTGTTTTTATTTAAATATTTATTTCCCATAATAAGTTCAACAGGGTAGATGTACTTAAGGAACATGAGACTTTTTCAGATAAATAAAGGCAAATATTGCAAACTACACAAAAGGCAGCCGCTAAAGCGTTTAAGTTTCAAAATAGAACAAACGAAACAGACTACTAAATTGTCAATTCCACTTAGAAACAAAATATTAATTCTAAAAATAAATCTTAGTTTGTTTTACAGAATAACAGACAAAACTGACCAACTTTTGTCAATATCAAATAAACTGAGAACTAAAAGGAAATTCTCAATCTCTCCTTGTTGTATAGCTGAGCTTTTCAAACAGTTTTAACAGTTACTTTAGTCTGACAAAAGCCAAATGACGAATTAGCGCTTCCAGTCAGAGACTGAGGCTACGTCCACACGTACACGGGTATTTTTGAAAACGGAGATTTTCCGTTTTCGTTTTAAAAAATAATCCCGTCCACACATAAAGGCAGAAATGAAGGAAAACGCTGCTATGAACATGCCAAAGCAGCAGGTGGTGCTAAATTCCTAACCGTGCAGAAATGTTGGCCAATCAGAAGTCTAGAAGCCTCGGTGGGAAAAAGTAAACAAAGCTGCGGCATAGAAGCAGAACCGAGTCGTATGTGTGGAGGGACAGTAACTGTGTGTATATGTAAGCATTTAAACACTGCAGAGAGTAGAATTAACAGTAACAGTATTGTAGAAATTCATTTCACCGAAACAATAACGTGGCGCAGTGTGACGCATGCACCAGTTTATTGTATTTGCAGACTTGCTTTCGGCACAATTTACAGTGCACGCTACTCTGTTTTTTGTCAGACTTGAAATAGCCGAAATACCTTCACACTACGGAACTTCTATGGCTCTTCCGTTCGACAATCTCTCCGGCATTGGAACCGTCATCTGTTTTCTCTTCGGTCACACTCGGTTGATTTTTCTAGTCGGCACACTCATTTCCTCCATTACCCGCTGGCTGCTTCCCAAACAAACACACGTGCGGCTTGGCACTTGTGCTGTACGTAACAAGTCACGCGACGTGACGCTGCGGCTGTGATTGGTTCGGCTCTGCGCTACTTAATTTGGCTGACCTTTTTTTTTTTTTTTTTTTTTTTTTTTTTTTTTTAAGAGGACAAGAGCGGCGAGGTCTATCGCGATAGCTTAATTTCTCTATCGAGTAAAAGTTATATCGCGATACATATCGTTATCGTTCTATCGCCCAGCTCTATTTCACGCACAGTAAACTGTGCCTGATTGTGCCATGTCGCCCTGTTGCTCTAAATCTTTGTCTACACACACACGCCCTGGTATGTGCGGGCACATTTTGTGAGTCTATATGCCATACAGAATCACATTTTTGGTTACACTCCATTTCACACAGTAAGTGAGATAAGTGCCTTTGCCCTGATCATTCATCCAGAAAACACAGAGGGAGTAAATCAATGTCCAGTCGTAAAGACTAAAGGTTCAAAAGGAAGGTCTGGTGTTTCGTGGTGTACGTCAAAGGCAAGGCTGAACATCTAGCCGATACCAGGCATGCCAGATGGCAAGACAGATTTTTAATTATTTAGCTTTATCAATATGCCTTCAAAATGGCTTCCTGCTTTTAGATGAATGGGGCGTATGTTAGAGTAACAATATATAATATTAACAACGAGGCTTTCACTGCAGATTCATTGCAAGAACTGAATTATCAGATGCCCAGTCAAGTACTTGGATATCACCCAATCCCATTTGAATAATCTGAATGAGATGGCTGCGTTATCTGCCACAATCCATCAAACAAAGTATTTGAATGGGTCCACTGAGACAGGATACCCAAGAACCGAGTCATTTATCAATAAATAAATACAAAATGAAAAGCAGAAGCTCTGGAAAGGTGACAAATAATGTCGTGTCAATTCCCAAGCCATAGCTGCTTCATCCAGAAACCAGCTTCATAAGACAGACAATAATTATTTTGTGTCAGTGATAGCGGGCTTGCCATTCAAAAGAGTCCAACCAAGAGAAAAGGAAAACTCCCACCACCCCTGCAAGACAAAATTCTGCCTCATCAATTACTGCAGGCATGTGCTGCTGATATCTTAAATCTAGGGGTCTGAAAGCCCAGCCGACTAACCAACGTAATGATTCATAATGGCTCCCAAATGTAGTAAAAAAATTGGAGTAACTGAGGTGAAATTAAATCACATTAATGAGCCAAATTACAACTTTGCTTCCTATTAACAAAAAAACCCTCACATTGTTACTTACTCTACAGTGAGCAATCACGAAGCAAAACACTGCGACATAAAACGGACTTCAAGTGCAACTGTGTCAGCTTAACTCAGACGTACCCTTTTACCCCGTGAATCACCCAAAGCTGCCACCTTTAATCGAAAACTTCCAACAGGATAATTTGAAAGTCAGCTCGGATTGCGGATCATAATGGCTTTTATTGCCTCGTGCATTATAGTTCATCGCCATGCGCAGAACTAAATGTGTCCCTGTTTGCGCGTACATTACACATTAAGCTTGAGAGCGCTTAAGCCAAACTGTTTCCTACTCTGTACTTAACGGCCCACTCCATGCCATAGGGATGGCAGAGCTTCTCTAATAGTTAGTGCTTAGTGACGGTAGGCATCCCTGAAATATGAAAATCAATCATGGATGATGGCTCATTTGGGCTGTCTACCAGGCAACGGCAGAGCTAGGAAATAAAAAGGGCTGAAATTCCAATTACACAGTCGATGCCCATTTGTTCCATGGATATGTGTAACCCTCTGGTTGAAGTTGTTGATGCTTCCATCACGCTGCACAATGAGCATGCTGTGGGCGTAACATATTAAATGGAATTAAGTAACTAATGAATAAATTGAGAATTGAAAAAGTGGTAAAGGAGATATAGATGCCTCTACGGGGAAATCATGAAGCTAAGAGATGACATTGTGGTGGTTGAACAAGCGGCTACCTTTAATTGATGAGATTCCACACTTTCAAACAGCCATCTAAAGCAATATACAGTATACAGTTCGTTTTAGAAAACAGTGGCTGAGATAAAAGTTCAACTTTAGACAGCAGCAACAAATCACAAAATGAGATCACCACGGCCCAGACTGACAGCGGCTTACGTGACCCATTTAACCTTCTTGCAAGCCATGCAAACCCCAACAATCTGTTCACTGGCCTTCCTGTCACCCACGGATGGAGAGGAATAACGGTCTGCCACGGAGTCAAACTGCTCAAAACTAATATAATTTTGCCTGGGCAATCTAATAAAACACAAGAGCCATTTTCCCTCTTTTTCTGCCCTCCTTCCATATATCCTGGCAGAATCGCTATGATTCATAAAAGCTGTGGTGGCGGCTCTCAGTATGCGATGAGCGAAAGGCACCTTGGGGAATTTTATGATCCATGACGAAGCGTCCAGGATCATTTTCGATGTATGCATGTGTCACTGCATATTAATAATGGCCTCTGTCTCTGAAAGTGCCAGCACACCTTCCAAGAAGATAATTTAATCTTCCTCCTGCTGAGCATTCTCTCCTCTCCACGCTTGCTAATACTTTCTCTTAGAATCCCAGTCAAAGGAGCCACCGCTTACACCGTGCACCTTGGTTTTTGGATAATAAACAGGAGGGAACAGATAGAAATGATAGAGGAGGAATTAAGCCCGTATTCTTAATACCACCAAGGAAGATAAACACAGAGACTTTTTTCTTATCTTTACATATGGAAATTCAGTGGCCGTATAATGTTACCAGGGCAATTTGCCAAGAGAATCTTTTACTTGGGTTTATCCATCTACTGCTGACAATCACGTGTAGCCACAAAAAATCCCCTTATTAAAAAATCCCCACTCTGCTGTCTTTTCATCTGTCCCCATTTGTGTACTATAAGATGGCAAACAAGCAAAAGAACAAAGCGGGTTGCTCTTAAGTGAGCCCCATGTGCCCTTTTACCCCTCAGAAAATGATTTTCTTTAAAGAATCTGCACCCCCGCAGTGAAGCCAACAAATAAGGAGAGCAGTGCTGGATTATACCAATACCAGCGGAATAACCTTAAATGTCCCTATGCTTTATTTTCATGTTGGAGGCTGGCAACCAGTTATTCTGTCTAAGAGGAGCTGGCTCCAAAGAAACCCACCATAAAATATAAAAGATGATCCATTATTAAATAGACTGACAAACATAATGTCAGTCAATTTTTTTACGTCACACAGTGGCCATGCAGTAGCATGCCATGACATACTGCTCTACTGTTATTGATCTCTGTCTCTCTTCCACAGCATGTCTTTCATCTTCTCTTCCTTCTCTCACCCCAACCGGAGCAGCAGATGGCCCCGCCCCTCCCTGAGCCTGGTTCTGCTAGAGGTTTCTTCCTGTTAAAATGGAGTTTTTTCTTCCCACTGCCAAAGTGCCTCCTCATAGGGGGTCATATGATTGCTGTATCCTGTGCCGATCTACTGTACAATATAAAGCGCCTTGAGGTGACTGCTGTTGTGATTTGGCGCTATATAAATAAAATTGAATTGAATTGAATTGAATTGAATTAACAGTACAGTAATGTCAGCTGATGATGTAAGTGCACCAACGTATTACATTAAGAGTCAACATAAATCTAAAAAAAGAACTATTAACAGTCTATGTAAGGAGGATTCATCCTGAAAAAATAAAATAAAATAAAAATATCAATGTCAAATGAATGCACATCTGGGGTAAATCTATTCAAATGCTGCAAAGAACATTTAGCATATTATCACAGAAGCTTGATCTTTTTGAATTTGATGGGTGTTACTCTGACTTCAATAAGCATCGGGGTGCAACATTCATAACCATGGCCTTTTGTCTACAGAATATCAGCAATTACTGTTTCAAAATGAGAATATGGACCCTATCCTTATTTCCTCTTTATCTTTATACGCCATTTGGAGTTTAGCTATTATCAAGAGTGCCAATATATCTGGGGGGCACTGCATAACTGAGGAGAACAGCAATAGAATAAAAATGCAAGGGACAAAACAGAGAGTATAATAGTATGTTAAAGATTTCTGGCAAAGGCATTGGCTTTGCACTGTGGCAGCCTGGTTTACAAGGCCAAAATCTATTTGCACACATTAGACTCAGACGCAACCTTCCATAAAACTGTGCTATTACCACGGACAGAGGCAGTATTCTACATGTATTCAATGAAGCCGGAAAAAGAATATACTGCAGTAAACCTGATTTACTTTACCCCCCTTTGAGCAGAAACTGCTTAATGGAGTGTGGTGGATCTCATCTCAAACACTTCACCAGTCAGAGGTATCACAGCTCAGTAATGGATCAAGCAAAGCAGAGGTTCAGTGATGGGGTAACTGTGCCAGTGGCTGTGAGTCAAGGCCACAATCCTAACTTGCACAGGGAACAGGTTTGTTGCAGCCCTCTACAGTAGGAAGATGCACTGATGAACACTGGCTCTGGCTAATATCAGCTTTCTGGACTTGCCTTGCAATCTATCAGCACATGACAAGCCAGTCCATTTCATGCATGTCCAGCACACGCAGAGCAGTGAATACAAACAATTGTGCATGCACTCACGGCCACACGCCGTAACGCGCTGTTAGTGTGGAAGCTCCTCGCTGTCAGTGAAGACACAAAATTTGCCAAACCATGAGGGAAAGCATTTGTGATAACAGAGCAAATCAGACCATCAAATCAGTTTAATGTTCTACAAAAAATAGTATTCTCATTACTTTTTTTAAATTAAAATGTCAAATTATAATTATCTACTTGCATTCATGAACAGAAAAATTTGTTTTAATGGTTGAATGTTACGCTTGATTATTTTCAGCCTTTCAGTGTCGAGTTTAAAATTGGAGTTTAAAAATATAACTTTTAGTTTCAAACAAGTTTTTGACAAATTTCTAAAATCTTTGTGTGTTCTTGCTTTGAAGACGAGTTGTCCACTAAATTTGTTAAGCACTGTATATGGTCTCAGTGATAATCTGCCAAAATCTGTATCAGCACATCACACAAAACTGTAGTCCCTGCGTCTTTAATGAAGGCCTAAATAAAGATACAGTGTTCCCAAATGAGAGGGTATTTTTTTTTCTCTATACATAATAGCAGCACAATAAAAACCTAATCAAATTAAAGCTGGTACTTTAATCCAGAACTCATAATTTTATTTTAAATTAAATGTGCTAAAGCACAGGACGTCAAGTGAAAGGCGATATGTGTAAAAGTCTAAATAATTAGAGTCTGGACCTTATGAACAGAATGTGCTCCGAGTAGATGAACAGCATGAACACAGTTAAAATACAGCAATGCAATACTACGCAATAACACGATGCATTAATTTGACAGTAACTGACAAGCAACATTAAGAGAATCAAACAGCACCATATACTATAGGGGTATTCAACGGCACTGCAGTAGATGATGTTATTTTGTCTTCTCTCTGAACGTGTCAGTGACAAACGCTGCACTTAGTCTGCAATAAGAAAAGACATATATTGGAAATAAAACTGTTATATATCAATATATATATTTCGCATGGCTAGCTCTTATTATTTATGTGTGTTAGACCATTGTAAGCATTTTCTCCAATCAGCGAGGATCATTTTGCTTTGCAGCAGTATTGGATTTGTATATAATTTGTTCATCACTTTTGTGACTTTTCAGATATTTACTTCACTAGAATCAACACAAGCAAACTTGCTTTAAGTCTTCCATTAATCACATGTACACAATGATGGAAGTTTTTCTCTATATCGCCCGCTCCTAATTGAATCGGTTCATTTAAAAATCGAACCCTATTTCAGCTTCCTCGAGAAGATCTTTGCAGTACTCACAGCTGCAACTGGACTGTGTGTGACCATGCAATTTTATGCCATAATTTATTGAGTTTTAGCATATTATGTCATCAGACAAGCCAGTGAGCAATTCCCACAGCTGTTCCCCTCTTGGCGTTTTAATGACGTTATCATCGTGGCTTACTCCCACTTCGGCTGCGGCAAATAACCTTGTAACATGTACAACAAGCCACTTAATGGTGAAATAAATGAGTCATAGGCCTTCTCCCTCTTGTTTTCCCTGAATGAGCGTGCATATGTGTGTGTGTGTGTGTGAGAGAGAAAGAGAGAGAGAGCATGGGAGTGAAACATAAAGGAGCAGAAAGCCAGCCGTGCAAGTGTGATTCTTTCCATTTAAGTGTGAGTGAAGCGCACGGTTCAGAGTGCTCTTTTGTTCACTAACATCTTCCTTAGTAAACTGTGTTTGGGGCAATGACAAAAATCCCCTGATGTCTTTAAGGTTTCTTTCTGTCGCCACACTCTCACCTCCCCTCAAGAGTATGGAGGAGGTGAGAGAGAAAAAGCCTAAGCTGTCATCACAGTTTAGATCAGTGTCCAGCCTCAAGCCGCCGCTGCCTCCACACCCCTTGCCCTCTGCCCAAACCTCCAGCAGCCTATTACGCAATTTCTAAAACAAGGTCACGGAAATATCCCGAGATGAATCAAAATAGATAAACAACAGAGGAAGGAAAGAAAAGAAGGATCCTCTCCCTTCTCTCTCTCTTTCTGCCCATTACAGTGTGTGAATCAGCAGGAGGCCCGACTGCTGGAATAAGAGAGCTTGCAGAGGCTAACACATACAAATGTCCATGGACGACATTTACACAGGCACACACACAAATGTACATATTCACAGACAAGTGTCCGACACTGCCAGCTGGAGAGATTTTAACAGGACGTGCACCATCACGCCATCATGTTTGTGCACGTGTGACTAGTTGAGAACAATACAGCCTCTTTAAGTTCTTTTAGATTTAAGTTATCAGGACATAATGTCATCTGGTCATGAGAAAGTTTTAAGATTAATTTTAAATATAACCTAAATTTAAATTTAAACAACAACATGTGACGTTTAACACAGTGCTGCGATTTATTTAATGAGCACCTTTAGCAGCAATAAGAAGAAATCATTTTCAGTATGATGTTATCAGTCTCTCACATCATTGTGGTGTTATTAAGCTGGAAACCCTTTCAAACAAACTATACTTGTTCAGTTCTTTCTAATTGTGCTGTCATGAACTTTGACATTTTACATGCTGTAGCATCAGAGATGTAGCTCTCAAGGTTTTTTGCCGTGTCTCTGAGCATTACACAGTCTGACCTTGGGGTAAATTTGTTTGGATGTCGACTCCCAGTAAGCTTGGCAACTGTCTTGAATATATTTAATCTTACTGTAGACTTCATGCTAGACTTCATATTGTTTGCAAATAGCATTGCAACAGTTGCTTCTCTAAGATCATTGCTGATGTCTTTCCTCGTTTTCACCGAGTTAAAGCACATCAGACCAGCACAGGGACTCCAACGTAATGACGATCAGTTAATCAAGCACATTAAGTTAGCAGGACCTCACTGATTCTGTATTTTGGTTTAGTTTTTATTAAATAAATAGTGACATTCTGTTATATGACACGTGTTGTTGTTCATCTGAGGTAGTATTTACTTTTTTTATGCTCTGATTTGTAAAACTGTAGACTTTAAAGAGTTTGCGCTTTCTTTTTAGCATGCTCATATGTGTGCTTGATCTAATGAGGAGAATTACTGTAAGGATTAATATTCACCTGCAGTTAAAATCTAATTTCCTAAACAAGGAATCCTCCTGAGTAAGCAACCCTATTATGACCCCCTCTTTGTCATGCATTATTAATCAACCTTCAGGTTAAAAAACTAGCTCTGGTACACTAAAGAAACATCACACATTGTGTATTACACAGGGGATTAACATTAATAACCACAAAGGGAAAGAAAGCCTTGTAAATTTGAATGTTGAGAAGTCCAGACTACTTTGTAATGAAATCAATGACAACTGGAGCAGAAGATGAACATCACCTAAATCTCAATTAGTCGAAGAAGTTTATCAAAAACTGTTTAGTAATTAATTCGGGGCTAAGCGGCAAAGCTGTGTAGGCATCAGTAGCGTTTGTCTTTCCTTATTGATCGTTTTTCAGCTTCTTAATCTTTCTGCTTTTGCAAATGCAGTTTATGGCATCCTCTAGAAGGCAGTCATTCATTCTCAACTATGAATAATATGCTGGATTTAAAAAGAAGAACAATGCATCTTTGCCATTTTTGGATTCAAACTGAAAAAAAAGTAAAAAATGACTCCTTTAGAGTTATGTTACTTGTTGAAGGGTCAAATTACACTTTTTTTACACCGAATTTGGCCTTTTTGTGAATTTCCGAGGCATGACCTCACTTCCTGTTTACATTCTAAACAATCTAAAATTCACTTGATTAATTTTGTGACATTTTTAAAACTCTAAAATCATATTTGGCGGTCATGGATGACATCTCCCACAGTATTATCAGACAGAAGAATCAGTCAGTGAAAAAATACTAACAGCTATCATGCAAAACGCTCTACTTTTTAATTCCTTTTTGTGCTTGCTCCAAATGAGGCTCCAACTCCATATACTTTGGCTTTGACAGATCAAAGCGTTGCTAAGATGTGACCTCATTTCCTTTTTGGCAGCTCTGCCGCAGAATTCAAGTGGCTGCGACAACCAATGCATTCAAAAATCCATATGACAACTTTTGTGAGGCTTTGCCTGAAGATCATCTTTGCCAGTTTTGATGAAGAAAACGTGGTATCAGGAGAGAAGAAGAGAAAGAAGATAATGAAGGGGTGCATAAAGAAGCATTAAAAACACTAATGATGCCTATGCAGTTTCACTTCCTGACCCTGGATGAAAATAACTGTAGCTGCAATCCTTAAATATACCAGCTGTAAGAACTGAACGTGCCATGTCTGTGCCGCAAACACAGCAGCGCATCTCCACAGGAGTATCCAGTATTACAACACAATACTGCAAATAACTTAAATCCTCATTCTGCTGCTTGTTTAGAAGCTATTATTGATGTATTAATCATTCCTTACATAATCAAAGTTCAAACTACAGCAGCTAAACTGCCTTAATTAAATTCTGATGGTCTTCCATGGCTTAGGCACATCTCCACCCATCAGGGACAGTTTAACTTCCCCTCATACTTTCGAGCTTCTGCCCTAAAGCTGTATCTGCTCCACAAGTGAACAATAATTTCCCCAATCTTCCTAACAGCTGTCACTAAAAAAAAAAATCAACGTTTATTAACGAGGAAAATTGTGGTGAGCACAGTGTGCATCCTCAACTCTGTGTTCCTCTGCGACTGCCACGCATGTGTACGGTCTTGTCATTACATGTTAATGGGCTTTCCCCTAACGCTACAGCAGAGCAGAGAGACAGAGCCTGTGATGGAGAGAACAGGGAACCATTTGATGTTTGCCAGTTGAAAGAATAAGCCTTCCTTTGGGTTGTGCTTTCCACAGAGGCATGCTGGGATTGAAAGAGCGCTTGCCCAGGGCTAAAGGGGATTTTTGGTGGGCGTCACACATCCAATTACCTCGGTAGCATCATAGAAATCCACGGGGAACGCACACAACAACAGACACACACATTCACAAAAGTGCACGCGTGCACCCACACATACATCAACATGTAAGACACCCACTACAGGAGGCACTCACCGCAGAGGGGGGGCAGCCACATTTTGCTATTCTGCTTCAGCTGGATCACTAGCTACAGAATTCATGAATATTATCAGCATGTGTTGATATGTGGCTTATGATATAAATATGGATAGCAATATGGAAACACCACCCAGGTCCCACCTCTTTGGAGAGCATTACTAATGCATTCAGAGACTCTATTACCAGATTTGCATGGACTCTTCTGATGAGCCAAGAGGAGCCGCACATCCACTAATATGTTGAGGTTTATTGGCGTATTTATAAGCTGTTTTGAAGTCTTCGGTTCTTGTGGCAGAAGCAGGGATTTCTAGCTGTTTAATATCCACATCAACAAACTTAACTACAAACTTAACAACAAACTTAATAACTACATGGTTCCACATCAGCACACCGAGCACAGAAACCAGCAAAACTCAACTCATTTAAATCACAACATCCTGGAATGAAAGAATTCAGTATATGTTTTATTACATCTACCTACACTAGTTAATGATTTTAATATTTCCTTTTACTTTAAAACAGGGTCCCGAAGGCAAGAGGGAAATCATATTCCACCAGACCATCCAATAAAATTGATTTTGTAGTATATTTTTAATTATACAAGATTAGTCATTTCGTTTAATAACATGATAAAATGGCTTAGAGCACCACTTCTCCTTTAGTGAAGCTGATAAATCTCTGATATCTGTGTAGTGTTAAGTCACCTGTGTCACCACAGGGAAATACACTAGATGCGTTTGATTAATACACCTACAACATAACAAAAAGAGGCACGCATTAACATTTATTTCAATCCTGCAGGTAATATGGATATCGAATGTCTGTGGTCAAAATCAGCTGGGAATCTATGTTTACTATTTTTTAGAATAAATCACTAAAATACTGATGTTCTTCTTGAAGAACTTGGGACTGACACAGCAGTCCCTAAACAATCAAATCGACTATTGATCTGCAATTTCACACAATCAAGCTAACCCCCAATTGAGCTTGGAGGATAAAATCCACGGTGAGTCTGGCTGTTAGCATCAGAAAGAAAAAAAAAAACGCTGTTGAGGGAAGCTTTTCTGCTTTGCGGAGAGACCTTTGATTACAACCAAAAGACAGACAGATATAAACTGTGCTCCAACATATATTTTAGCAACCGTCGCATGGTAATCACATGGCTGAAGAGGCGCTAGAAAGCTCGAACAAGACCGTTTCTTATTCTTAGGAAGTACGCTGAATAAAAAGGGAGTAATATTATTGTAAACAAGGGAAATAGCAATGGAGGGAATCTGGGAGAAGCAGAAATGATGAAAATAAGGCCAGGAGGTCAGCTTAAGCTGTGAACATGGCATTTGAGGAGGCTTCCTTTAGGCTTCAGTCAGCTTAAGATTAAACACATCTAACTGACATGAAAGACAAGTAAAAAGGACTACCAACTGTCTCTCTCTATTCAGATATTTGGGCAAGTGAGGTTGGTATTTCTTAAGACTGGGAAAACTCTGTTTGGCTCTGAATTCAACTGATTCTCACTGTTTCATATATGCATGACATTCTGTATGTTGATCTCTGTGAAACAGGAATTCGCCATAACTGCTAACATTTTAAGAGATCAGTGTCAAATATGCATGTACATCAGAGTCTGTTACCCTGTGCCCAGTATGATCACCTCATCAGAAATATACAGTCGTGTGAAAAAAGGTTTCTATGCAGTCCAGAGCAAAATTAAGCAGTCAGGTGTTGTTAAGCAAATGTACTTGATTACCTGATCATCAGTGAGTGTGAGGTCCTCTATAAAAGCTGACGTCTTGCCAGTTTGCTAGTCTGGAGCATTCAGGTATGCGCTAACACAAACCCACAATCTTTCCAGCAGTGGCAAATATACTGTCACCTCAAGACATAATCTGCAATGCTCCAAAAAGTCAAAGAGCTATATCTTAGACTCTACAGGCCTCAGTTAGCATGTTAAATGTTAAAGTTCGTGACAGCACAATTAGAAAAAGACTGAACAAGTATGGGTTGTTTGGAAGGCCTGACAAGAGAAAGCCTATTCTCTCTAAAAGAACATGGCAGCACGGCTTAGGTTTACAAAGCTGAATCTGAACAAATCACAGATCTTATGGAACTAAGTTCTTTGGACAAAATGGACAGCACTACGTTTGGCTAAAACCAAACAGCATATTAGCACAAACTCTTAACACCCACAGTGATGCAGGAGCTGTCATTTAGGTCTGCTTTGCAGCCACAGAACCTGGGCACATTATAGTCACTGAGTTGACCAACAACTCCTCTGTATACCAAATTATTTTAGAGTCAAATTTTAGGCCATCTGTCCAACAGCTAAAGTATAGCCCAGAATGGGCAATACAACAGGGCAACAAACCCAAGGAGAGCAGCAAAACTCCTACAGAACCCCCGAAAAGAACAGAGTCCTGTGAAAATCTTATTTATCATATGACTGTAACTACAGGCTGCAGCAGTGCAGACAGCAACTTTGATAATTGGTAGCAATATGCTATACAGAAATGCAATAAATGCAAAACTGTGATGTTTATTTCTTGAAACAACATTTGACATCATTTCTCTAAATGTAAGTGCAATAGCCACTAAATCGCATGTGCATCATCTGATGCACTCTTCCTTATTTTTCTAAGGCTTTACCAACCTTCATATAGTCACTCTTGGTTCCTCCTTTTCTGCAACGCAATAATTTCATCTAAAGTAAATTCTATTCAACATTTATTTGCCTCAGCTCTAACACAGCCTGTTCAGCTCATTCAGTATTGTTTCAAGTGCCCATAAAAGCTGAACATAGTGGCACAGAAGAGCAGACTAATGCTTTGGTGGTCTAGGCTAATTACAGAGAGATGCAGACATGTTGTTCATGTTAGATGAAGTGGAATATACTGCAGTTATTAGTTTTATTTATATAGAAAAGCGACAATTGGGAGCACTTTATTTTGATATTTGTTTGAGCGAGAGTTACAGCAGGCTTTCTAACAAGTGTAGATATGAACAAATTGGAAGTTAGTTAGTAAAAAAGTTTAATCATGAACATTTATTGATAATTACACAGAAGAATTCTTAGTAGCAGGTAGGGTTTCTTGGGGTACAGAACAAGACAAATTTTAAATCTGTAGGTTCTGACCTGATGTCAAAAATCTGAACTGGCCAAAGAAACTGCAAGCTCTCCAAAAAGAAACACATGTGATGCTGAGCAGACACATATAGACTCGTTCAAGAGCCACCGCTAATTACTGCAGCACAAATCTTGGATTTCTAAGTGGGCGCTGCTGACAGCACGAGTCAACTAGTTTTTCTCAGATTCTGGGCATTTCTTGTTCTGAACAGCTGATGCGTGGCTACTATACTTAAATTGAGCAAAGCCTTTGCAGAAGTGTTCAGGATAAACACGAAGGAAGACAGCAGACGTGCAGGACTGGGCAAAAACTCTGCGAGATCTGCATTATACCTTCCTTCCTCCACCTTTTTCCACTGAACAAAATCTCAATGAAGAAGTGCTTTGCGTACTAGAGATGACTTTGCTTGCTTTGGCATAGGAAGCCATTAACTGACAGTGCAGGGCTTGAGGTTATCCCCATGGGTATAACAGCCTCTGGGATATACTGTGTCTGGTGGAGAGATGAAGAGAGCATGGCGCTAAAGAGATTAGTTATTACATCGTGAATTTCTGTTAGAAGAATAAGGTTTTTAGATACTATTGAGGGATACACAGAAAGCTAAATAACAAAAAAGGGCTTAGCACTCAGTTGGATATCCTTTTAAAAATGGTGGGAGGTGCAGTAAGTATAAAAGCAAGTACAAAAGCATACATAATGACTAAATCACACGTTCACAGGCACTTTCAGGCATGTTCGCCATCCATGATGAGTCCTGCTTCGACAGAATGATGTGTGAACATGGTCATAAATCACACTGCTAAATTAATATCTCAGCAAAGTGTTGCCCTAGATAGATGAAAAAGCACGCACGCACACAGAAAACGAGTACACATCCTTCCACACTCACACAAACTGCACGGTCATCTGTGTTAAAATTTCACAGTGCCTGTGCAGAGCCACAGTACAACTCCACAGGCTCGGTCTCCTTTTGCCAATAGGTTACTGCCTACATTTAAGAGAAGAGGGGAAAAATGCATTTTCACTATTAGGTGGGGAGAAGAGTTGTTAGGAGATTTATGCAAAGTTGTCTCTATAGGAAGGTCCCCCATTCTGCGTTGCATGGCATGTTTGGCATTTATTCTGAAGTGAAACTACTGAAGTCATCATTGTCAACAAAGGTACTTTGCTACTGTTCCTTCTTGTCAGAGAAGCTTAAGCAGTATTTTCTAAAAAGATAACTAAGCTCCATCCTAGAGTTGCCTCAGCAATGAAACAGTGCTGAATTTTGAAGAGACTCTGTCTCAACACCCCCACCAACCCAACCTTCTACCACCACCACCCTCGCCTCATCATCCCCTCCCAACACCACCCCCACTCCCCCGACCCACTCCACGCCACACAGCAATTTTATCTGCTCTCTTGCGCAATTGTAAGGATGCTGCGAGAAGCTTGCGCTTCTGCAATCACTTCACATTTGTTTCAGCGATTGATTTGCTGGCATGTGAGGGGAAGGAGAGAATGTGGGTAGGCTGCGAGGGAGAGAGGGAAGGAAGAAGCGAGCGAGGAAGGCAGCGGTGAAGTCAGAGGACGTGCAATGCCAGGCTCACATACTGTCACCATGACAACAGACATCACTTCACAGGAGCAGCACTTAGGAAGGATGCCTGTGTGGGCTGAAGTGACATAGTTGAAGGTTGGCATTAGCCTCTTGTGGGTGCCACAACGTACCAATCCTTCCCTGGCTTTCTTTTTTTGTTTTGTTTTTTATTTCCTGCACAGTGCTGCTAAAAGGATCTCTGTTGCTCTTGTAAGCCACCTATTGGGATTGCTGAGTGATTTGTACTTCATGTGTGTAAATGTAGGTCCTGCCAGTTTGTCTTAACAAAGACAATTCAATCGAGCAAGATGCATAACTTGAGACAGGAGTAATTCATATTCAATGAGGTGCTTTCATCATTCGCGTCACTTTGAAGCTGGGTAACATGTATAATTCTCTGTAATTTGAAGTGATGCCAATTGTGGAAATGATAACTCAAGATATAAAAACACATTCAGAGTGAAAAGAGCTTGAAAGCCAAGTCGCTGAATACATCTTAAAAATATACTGTATATACTGTATTTGCAGGCTTAACAAATATAATAGCAGTATAAGGTTAGCAGTTGTTATAGCTCATGTGATATTGAAAACCCATGAATTATCGATGTACAAAATGAATTTTGACACAGTCTTTGGCAATAACAGTCACTTTGTCTCATTCTCTGGAAGCATAAATACATCTGTTTATTCCATTTATGCACAAATTCTAAACCTGGGTAAAGGGGTATTTTCATCTGTTCTTATCAACATGCACCATATACAGTTACAGCTCCTCACTATGCATCTGGTCTTGTTTATCTATCCCTATACAGCATACAGCACTCATGAGCTGAACAAGCTGCAAAGCATATAACAGACAAACTGTGTCATGAGTATATGTTAGAAAAAATGAAATTTAGTGCGGAATGTGATTAACTAAATTCAGCTAATGAGTTTAATTTCAGATACAACAAAGCAAATACAGTGTGAGATGTTAATGAATGATTCACTTAGCTGTGAGTCAGAGCTTTTGATCCATTTTGCAGAAAACCGAAACAATCCTCACCGTGATATTGGTGACGTGGAGTCAATCTATGGGCCGATCCATTCAGTTTAGTTCTGAGATGTTCTGTGTTTACTTCACTATCTCACAGCAGCAGCTAATGGCAGGGGCTAATGTAGCACAGGAAAAGCTAACAGCAAAAGGTCAGTAATTCTGAGGTATTCGAAGCAAGGCCAAAAGCTTTTATTTGTATGTTCGGTAGGGGTGGGTGATATATCCTCAACAATATTTAAAGAAAATCTGCCATGATATCTATAACAATATACTGTAGGGAAAAATACTAAACAGCTTTATCAACACTTTCAGCTTAAAGAGAGTAGCATTTATATATCTAAGTAAATGAGGAGCATTTCCTATTCTTTGCTGATATTGTCATTAATAACAGACAGAATTCAAAGTGTGGACCTACTGAAACAAGGTGCTAGCAGCAGCGTTACTGTGATATAGCAGCAACACAGCTTTATGTCCAGTGATGCAACATGGGTCAAATGTAAGAATAAAAGTAGCCTA
This sequence comes from Rhamphochromis sp. 'chilingali', assembly GCF_963969265.1. NCBI lineage: Eukaryota > Metazoa > Chordata > Actinopteri > Cichliformes > Cichlidae > Rhamphochromis > Rhamphochromis sp. 'chilingali'. Next base: position 5,482,128 of record NC_137932.1, read on the forward strand.
AGTAGCTACTTAAAGTCCCTCGTTTCCACCATGCATCACTAATTTCAAATCAAACTAGCGAGTGCTGCAGCAGTGCTCAATTGAGTCATTTGTTTCCTTTTGGGTTCAAATTCAAATTCAAATTCAAATTTTATTTGTCACGTACACAGTCATACACAGTACGATATGTAGTGAAATGCTTGGACAACTGCTCGTGACCTAAAGAAAACAAAAAAGGAAAGGCTATGAATAAGATAGGAAATAAATATGAAAAATTAAAAAGGGTAAATTTAACTAGGAAGGAATAAAATATAAATTAAGGTTAAAAATGGAATAACTGTACAACACAAATTAGAATGAAGGGTAAATTTAACTGGGAAGAATAAGATAAAATATATAAATTAAAGTTGAAAATAAAATAACTGTACAACAAAATACACAATACACAATATAGAACTATATAAGAATGTATGAAGAAATCTAAATATAAATAAATATATACACAATAACAGCAGCTGTACAAGGGTTGCGCATCAAAAGCTGCTAGCATCTCCTCTGCCTGAGTCTTCTTAGCCTGTTTGTACTCAACTATGTGTTTTTGCCCCAAGTGTTGAAACAAGTTTGTTCCCACCTTTACGGGGACCACTTGTCTTGCATGTTTTGGCTTTATTTATTTATTTATTAAATTTACTCTTTACGTTCATTCTGAGAGAACTTATAAGGACACTAGTTGGAACTAGAGCTGTGCACGAAAAAGGGAAAACTAGCCCAACTCCAAGTAACAGCAGTGTGCAGCAGCCTAATGAGTGTCTTTATGAACCAAATAAATAAATAGTTTTTACATACTTTTATTTCATTCGTGTTAATTTATATTCTATAAATATGTTTAAGTTGAACCATATGTTACCTAAATCACCAAAGTATGATCTACTTTACAAGTATAGTCGTTACAATAACACTGGTATCAGACCAATACATGGTATCAGTAAGCATCCAGAGTTAAGATATCATTCTCATAATAGAAATGGAAACAGCTGGCTGATTGCATCCATAGTAAATTTGTTGTTGTAACCTCTCACATTTGGAAGTGGTAATATTTACTCTGTTGTATGTTTATTCCTTCTTACTGTAAATGTTCGAGTGAAGTGTTGCATTTTTTACTCCAGTAAAGACCTACCACTATGACTGCTTACTCTGGAAATGTAATGCTCTATAAACTGACAACCGTGTTCATTCACTCTGTCTTACTAGAATTGTTTTTTTATGGGTGGAGTTCATTGAAGTCCATGCACTAATAATAAAAATAGCAACAAAACAAAATGAATGGGTGATGGAGATGTCAGTCCGACGCAGTTTTTCTATCCTCAGGTAACACATTATGGAACATCCTTCGTGGGTGGACTAACAGTATGCAGGGGATTTGAGATAATGCAAAACAGCAGCACTCCCTCACCTTCTCTAAAGAAAACTCCTCTTTTTTTTTTTTATCCAATTCCAGAGTGCGAGCAGAAAATAGGAATCATTTTTCAAAGCAGATTTGCATGAGGCCAGTGTCAGAATACGCTAGCAGTGCATGTAAATCTCCATCTTTTATGCTTAAACTGGAGCCATAAATGACATTTACAGATCAGTGTCATTCATATGTAGCTGTTGGCAATGTTTACTTTATAGGTATTGAGTATAGCACAGAAAGGAAATGACATCGTGAAAGATGATGGATCACATGAAGAGTCCTTGTCTGACTGGAACATGGGATGTCACATTGCATTACATGGTCAGCATGCCCTGATACTTAAAATTGTACAAAATAAAATTCTATTACTGTCAGGAAACATATTAGTCTACTGTATTATCCACTAGCATCACTAGATGTGTTTAGACCATAGAAATGTGGAGAACCATAAGAACAATAAATATTGCACTTCCTTATCTAACTATAAGCAATCACGTCAGGGTTGGCAGATTACTTTTCTAGGCTCACTACTGCTTTTGGTCAATACTGCAGTAGTTAATAGTATTTAAATATTAATTACCTGCATCTGTCTAAATGACAGTCCCTTCACAGATGTTCCAGTTATCTCATGTAAACGGCATAAGAGACTGGGGGTGAAAAGAAAAGGGAGCATTCTGCACTGCCAAAGAGAGTCTTGTTCTGGAATTAACATCTGTCATACGTCATGTTGCAAATGCACCATAGTTATTGACCAGTCTGGCTTCTAAAGCCAAGATATTGTAGGTTTAATTTATCTGAGTTTAACCATGTGCCTGTCGACATGCGGATATTAACACTATTACATGAAATGAAATCACTACAGATAAAAGCTTTGCTATTGAACACTTTAATATTAGCAGGACCAAAGTTTGACATTTAAGATTTCAATCTTGTTTTTAATGATTCAAGGTGAAAAATGACCACTTCATGAAAATGTCAGGAGACAAAAGGAAAATATCTGTTTTGGTTCAGTGCAGGGGAGGGGGCTTCTCTGCAGATTAGAGGGCATGCAAGACTTCATTAAAAGCACAGAATAATTAAATAAACTACAAAGTAAAGGTTGGTCCAGACATGCACCAGAAAGTATCTTAATGAATGAATGAGGACAACATCATTAGCAGCAGGTTCCTGTCCTCGGTACTGTGTAGGGGAGGAAAAGTAGCTCAGGGTTTGGGGATGTGGGCTTAACAGTTCAAGCAGCCAGCCAGGTTACAATAAGCTTCTTTTGGTCTGTGGTAGGGATTTGGCCTTGAATGATCCAGAGGTAAATTGTGTTCCTGAACTTATCCAAATCCTCAAAGCAGGAGGAGGAGAGTATTACAGCTGTTCATGATGTGTGCAAAATAGCCAAAGCTGCATTATATATATTTTTTATAGTTTGGATCACAAATCTTGAAGAAAAATATTACACTCCATGAACATCCATACTGAAAGCATATTCAATTCCTACTGGCTGTGCATAACTCTATCTTGGCTTTCAACTATGGAGAAGTATTCAATTGCTTATTTCCTGTGCAGAGGACATTGTTGTAGTTGACAATACTGTTAAAATCCCCACTACTGTACAACCCTAAAGCTTACAACTCTGTGTCCAATTCTGCCTTCTGCCAAGCTACGCAAAGTATCTTTCAAAATTTCCAAAAGAGGCACAGAGAGCGCACACAGACACACATCCCACAGGATCACAACCACAGGCAACAAACATGACCTCTTGGCTTCACAGCTAAGCGCCATGTCACCGAAAAACAATTTAAGGGCCTATCCAGAGATTTACATGAGTGGTATGTCTACAACAAAAAACAGTTCAATACAAAAGAATATCTCCTGCAGCTCTGAAGCCTCAGAAAGTCTGAGAAAATTGATCATCACGTTGATGTCATAGAACTTACTCCAGCTTTGAATTGGAAGCAAAACAAGTCAATGTTAAAGGAAGAAGGAAGTTTGAAGGACAGGTCACTAGGCAGCAAGGACTAAATAAATTTGGTTACAGTAAAGTACTCTGCATTAAACTGCTATTATAGTGTACCTATTGTAATCTAAAACACAGTATAGTTTTACAGTGTTAATTGTTCGGTTTCTTTTACACCGTTCATTAAGTGTTTCTACAATAACCCCCTATAAAAGCCAATGCCTGAATTTAATTTCTTATCTTTCATAAATTTAAAGAATATAAGTTTGTCACTATTCCTGTACTCCTTGCATTGCACAGCTAAAGGAGTACTAATGCTTTCAGCATTTTAAAACACCCTGAAGATAAACACTTGCTGGGACTCATTAATTGCCTGAGAAGTCATAATCACATGTTGCTAGCTAAACATTAGCACTGCTCTGAGCCACAAAAGCCCCCCAAAACTTTAATCATATCCACACATAGAACAGGAAGCGGCATGGGTCGATTTTCTGTGTTTTTCCTCCCAGATTTGTGACCTGGGAGGCCTGATGTCTATCTGCTCAGCCTCCCATATGTTCAATTACAAGCTGGTTGTTTCATGGATACGCGACATGGGCATAGCATCTAACATGTCATTAGAATGGAAGCTCCTTGCTGTAAATAAAGATACAAAGTTCGACAAAGCAAACTGTCGGTGACAACACAGCTAATCACTTAAATCACCCTTACCAGGGTGTACTTAACCATTTTAAATAAGCAAACAAATGCAAAGTGGCTAAAGCTAAAGTTATCCAGAAGCCTCAGAATGAGCAATCAATGCATCAAAGCAGTTTTGAGGAAAATTATGGAGGTGAGTGAAAAAGAGAAAAGAGTATGTTCTATTATCTGGTGAATTTATAAACATGCTGGAAAATGATGGAGTTACTTCATATTTGTTTTTTGTGTGAATCTGTTGCACCTGCTTTTGGTTAGATTTGTAAGGTAAAGGTGGGTTTGGAGCACTTCACACACCACTTTATTTTAAGCTGTTTAAATGAAAGATGATCAAGTATCTTAGAGCAGTTTGGGGAAGATTGCAAAGTTTAATAATTTCTTTAGGCAGTGAAGAAAAGTTGATTGTTGTTGCATTTGTTGTCATTTATAGTTCTTAAAAAGAAAATCAAAATTGGCAAAAATCAATATGAGCAGGTCATCCTAAGTTAAAAAAAATCAGACATCAGAGGCACCCAAGTAATTGCTTTTTTACGAGTCTTATACTCCTTGCACCACACATCTATAACAGTACTGCTGTTTTCAACATTTTAAAACATCCTCAAGATGAATGCTTGCTGGGACTGATTAATTGCTTTAGGAGTCTCAGTCCTGATGCTCTGCTAGCTAAGTAACAAAAACTTGAACCAGCAACATCCCGACCAACCAAAGTCTAGGACATAAAAAATGTCCATGGACAGTGTGTTGCATTTTTACATTTTTTTCTTCAAAGGCATCAGCATTCAGGTGTATTTACAAAAGGCAGTGCATTGTTACCATGTACGGTTTGGTGATGGACTTTTACCCATACTAAAAATCAGATCTGCTCACCCTCTCTTGCTCCAGTAGGCATACTAATTGATAATAAGAATACCTGTGAAAAAAGAATAGTATTTGATGGAGCACCGCTTTAACTTGAATTTGGAGAGATTATGAAATCTGGTTTCCAAAATTCACCACAATGGAAAACATGTTTCACCTTAATCACACTGTATTAGGGTATTAAAGTAAAACTGTCAAGGATTATCCAGTGAGAACTGAGTACGGCAGGAGTGCTTCAGACTTCAAGATCAAACATTGTCTCTGCACTGTATATTCAGTGCCAATCTCAGAGGACTGGGTCCAAAGAGAACTGACATTCGGTTTGATTAAGTTGGTGCTATCTGAAGCCCCACCCAGGGGTACATAGTAATCCCCAATGTGCACAGCAAAGAGTTCCACTGCACCAGATTGCTTGTTCTGGGCTATACTGAGCTGCATATCCTATTTTACCACTGATTGAAGCACATATACTGTAGACGTCCATCCGTACAGTTTCCCTCCAGAGAGTGGGGGGAGAGACAGGAAAGAGATAGACAGGCAAGGAAACAGAGACAGAAAGTGAGAGGGAGGAGAAGCGATAGAGTTATCCGTGGTCTCATTACGGTGGGAAATGTGAGGGTCCCGATCCAAGGGAATGATGAAGGACTCTGTGGAGGAGGCCTCTGAGAACCAACAAAGACGGCTTTAGTTTCACTGGCAGAATGCATTTGCATAGCTTAGAAGCCAAAGCGTCTGAACCGGAGCTCATGAAAAGAAACCCCACCAATTGGTTGGACTTCAATGCAAACGAGAGAGAGGGAGAGCAAGTGAGAAATGGGGAGAGCAAGGCGAAGCGAGTGAGGGAGAAGTGGAATGGGAGGGGAAGCAGCAGGAACTTTTTTCTCTTAAGTAGCAAAACACAAACGAGATCGGGAACATCTGCACATCCCATGGAAGCTGTCGCCGACTGACTTTGATGCAAAGAGAACATACTGAGGAAGAACATCTCCAGAAAAGTAACACGCATAACAACACTTCCGAGATATCACAGGAGCCATGTTCCCTTGTAGTCTTTTGATATTGTTATTTAGTACAGCTTGGTTGCCATTACACATTAATGTCATTTGAGAATATTTCCAGGTTTGTACGCATTGGGATAGCTCCATTTTGCTATGATGGTGGAGCAGTTATTGGCCTACTGGATATCTGGAATGCAACAAATATTAGACATGGGCATAATAGAGCAATCTTCTGGAGAAGTGTGAAAAAAGAGGCAAGAATTAGGGAGGGAGTGGAGTGAGAGGAGCAGATGTTGTACTTTAGCGGTGTCTCCTTTTCCCACTGTGGCCTGAAGTCATGGAGGGATGACTAGCCTTCATCAATCCTCTTTAATGACTCTGGCAGCACCACTTAACACACTAGTATGTGATTTCTTCATTACTACACCATGATTCCACCATTTACTCGGCCGATGATGACGTACAGCAATGCTCAGGGATAAAACTAATCGCTGAAAGTCTCATTTTTGCAAATTGTCCCATTTGTAAGCACTGGGGTCAATTTAGAAATTGTGGGAAGGAAAGATAGGAGATGGTTTGAGTGTAACAAAAAGAAGATAATGAAATCTAGTGGGGTGAATATTGAAATGCAGTTCACCATGTGAAACTAAGAATATCTATTGCTAATTTGTTTGTTTTTTTTACTCCAATTTCAAAGATGTGACAAATGTAGTGCAGCGCAGTGAAGCTTTGCTCTGCCTGAAAGCTTTCGTGAAATCCTGGTAACTGCTACTTTCATGTGTCAACCCTTCTCGCATTACCCAGTCACCCACTCACTGCCTTTCACCTGGTGCACAATTCCCACACCCTCCATGCGTCAGACCCTTCAGTGCATACATTGACGGGGACATGCAAATGTTTTGCCACTATCAATAATAAATGTTGACTTTTGAACCTCACCAATAGATTTTTTTTTTACTGACAGCGCTTCCCAAGAGATGCACGCAGCTTGCTTTAAGCATAGTTTAGAGGTTTTTGCCGATACCTTGTCATTTTTCAAAAGAATAGAATAACAGTTTGAGATTGAGAACCTATACCTGTCTATCTCTACCTGTGCAGCTCATCTCCCATTACTGTGTTAGTGGGATTAGAAAGCAAGACTTATGCAAATCTTTACTGAGGCACACAAATTTTGGAAAGTCGGGGGGGCTGACAGAGCTCAGGGGAACATTTTAGCCTGCACAACATACATGCAAACACAGAACGTCCAAACAGTTCCATCTGCTAAACCTTCCCCCCACCCACCCGGTCCCTTCTGCTGCTGCTACAAGCCCAACACCTACCACTCTCTCAACATCATATCAAACACTATGGGCTACGACTCCTTCTAATGAGCTTGCACATGCTGCACCATGGACTGTTTGCTCACACCAAGAATCCACAGCTTTAATCAGACATCAGTTTTGATAGTCAGTGTCATGCCTGCCTGACCTGAATATATCTCGCAAGGCCGCTTTAGTGGTTATTGAATCGAGCAAAAGCAATGATTTCTTTAGGCATCAATGTTTGATGAGAACTTCTGCCCTCGGGCTTAATACGTAACTCGAGTAATTCGCTAACTCCAAACAACAACACCTAAAGTACAAATCTGAGACTGCTTAATGAGTGCCGCTTTGAGGTTTGAAGATGATATAAAATCGATGTGTGTGTGTGTGTGTGTGTGTGTGTGTGTGTGTGTGTGTGTGTGTGTGTGTGTGTGTGTGTGTGTGTGTGTGTATGCGCACCCTTCGCATTTTCAGATGTGATTCAATGTGAAATAACGCTCCAACAGGTGTCAGGTGTGGGAGAAATAAGGTAACTGGAATAACTGTATAAGCAAATGAACAGTCATGCCACGGCTGCTGGGGCATATGCTGTGATTTATTATCTCATTTACCTCCTTTCTCCAGAGGAGGAGAACAGATAAAATCCTGGCGCATCATTAGTCAGATGCAACACCATGACTGTTCCTGTCATGCTCACAGTAACCTTTTCTTGCTACATCATCTCTGCGCTCACACTCACACACCATGGCAACAAAGATCTTTTGAAGCGCTTGGCAACAGCCTCTGAAACGTACAATCCCACATCTTAACTTGACCTGACAATGTCCCCTAACAGCCACTGTTACTACAGAGAGGTCAGGGCTGTCCAACTCAAGTCCATGTCCCATGTTAGGGCACATGAATCACTCAGAGTGCTGCTGTTGCTGCTGCTGCCGGTGCTCTGTGGATGACGATTCACTTGAGATATGATCTGTGCCACTGGTTGCACAACCACAGACGGAAATGTGTGCTCCTTGCTAAGCGTGTTTATTGGGAGAGGGAGACAAATTCAGACAGACAGACATACGAAAGAGGTGGGCAGACTGATCCACCACACATGAAAACCATTCATGACTGTGCGTGCCAAGTGTCGCTGCTCAACAGATTATAGCCTTAATGGATGACATTCAAAAAAATGTATCTGGCCTAATGTAAGGTGCTTGCCACGTCCACCATTTGAATTATAACTAACAAATCATCTGCAGTCGGAAGGATTCGAGACAAAATCTAGCATGCTTCATTGTAACAATCCACTGGATGCCCCCCTCCCTCCTAAATTTAGCCTGCTCACCGACCACCGTGAGTGATGGATTGGATGAGAAAAGGGGCTGTGTATGATTGGCTACACACGCGATTTGCTGTATAACCTCGGGGCATTCGGAGCCCCCCTTATTCAAACGTGACATTCAGACCTGCTTTGTCAACCTGGGGCAAGCTGATTTTGCATTTCTTTCATTCATTCGTTTCTCCTTGTGAATTTAAAGGGGATTACAACAGGCGATTTATGAGAAACCACTTTTTCCCTTCCATTTTACAAGGTCATTATCGCATTTGGAGTAAATTGCAAAAACTCACCATACACTCCTTGACAACGGATGCCGTCCACGATGAGCGCCAACAGCCCCAAAACACAGATAGTTAGATCCATCCTTTTCACGTTAATCTCTGCATATCCAGCTCTCAAAAGCGAGAAGTCCTTTCCGGGGCGGTGTGGCTGAGGTGCATAGACACGGGCACCGCTCCGATCCACACGTAAGACTGATTTAGACCCCGACTCCCCCACCCCTCCCTCCGCCAACTGTTCGCTGTAAAGGTATGTATGGGCGCAGCAGGAGAACAGAGTCAGGTAACGGTCGGTTTAATGGGAAGTGTCACGCAATCCCAAAAAATGCGGAGCGCTCGCGGAGACACAACCACCACGGAGGACGTGGAGAAGCAGGCAGGCGCGGGGAGTGGGGCTGCAGAAAGCCTGGCCTTGGAACAAAAAAAAAAAAAAACTCTCCTCCACTGCAGGTAGGTGAGCTCCACCGATTCCGTAGACTTTAGCAAAGACCCGCGGGGACACGGAGGTTCTTTCGACTACAAGCGGATTGCGGCTCGGTACCCACGAACATAGCTCTCTCCACGGCTGCTGCTTCTGCTGCTTACTGCTGCGGTGACTGCGAGCTGTCAAACGAAAGCACCTCCTCTGCTTAATAATAATAATAATAATAATAATAATAGTAATTATAATGATAATAATAATAAAAACACTGACAGATTTGTCACTTTTCACCTTCTGCGCTTTAAAGTAGTCCAGCTGCTGCTGTATACAGTGGAGGCTCTCGCGCTCACATAGTCACATCCCGACTGCACCCCGATGCCGCGCGCTCGACTCATCTCTCCCGGTGGCAAAAAAAAAGAAAAAAAAGAAAAGAAAGAAAGGCAAGGGGAGGGGAGGGTCCAGACCGGTCAGGAGCAGCCGGATGGTTTATCCACAGCTCCCCGGCGATGCTTTCGGTTGTCTCGGCGTCACCACACCACTTTTTGGCGATTTCAGGCGACGGTGGGAGCCGGATGTGCCCGCCGTGGTGCCAGTTGAGCAGCGGTCACGTTGCGCAATACGTGCTACGGAGACAGAGTGGCACCGCAACCGGTCTGTAGCTACGTCAAGAGGTGCGTGGCTTCCAGGCGCTCATCTGTATGGGAGGCTTCGCTCAGCGTCAGGAAAGGCATGAGAGGCGCAGCTGCTGGATGCTGAGAGAAGGAGAGAGAGGGGGAGAGAGAGGGAGATGGAAGCATTGGAATTCAAGAGATCTAGCTTTGACAGACCTTTGCAATCACCACCCAAAAACAGTCTACACCGCCGCCTGCTCATGTTTCACCATTCCTCCTTTATCAGACAGGGTGGATGAGGTGCTGTCTGTCATGTAGCACTCATCTGCTACAGCAGACTACTTTTGGCCCGAAATAGTGGGATGTCTGTGTTAGTCTGGTGTATGCAGCTCTTCCTACACTGTAAAAACTGTGACAAGAGGTTACTTAAAAAAACCTATGGCAACAAAGTGACACTTAATTTACTTAAGTAGATTTTAATTTCAAGTGATTTATGTAAAATTTAGATAAAATGTTAATTAAATTTCAACAAAAAACAATAATAGATATTATTGACATTGTCTTTTAAATATGTGTTGAATTTAGGGACAAAATCTCAAATTGAAGGTTAAAATTGCCTAATTGTAACAAAAAATTAGTTCATTTGAAATGAATCTCTGAGAAAAATTACTTTGAATTTACTAACGATCTGGCAAAGGTTTAGTAAAAATGACTAAAATATCCATTACAAAAAAATTAAAACTTTTTGTTTTTAATTAAAACTCTAATTGGATTCACTAATTTTCCAATTAAACATTATAATTAATGACTGAATAGTAAGAGAAAATCAAATTAATTTAACTTCTTTTCTGAGTAAAATGAATCAATTTCGCAAAGACAACATTCAAACAGTAATTGTTTTTATTGTGGAATTTAAAACATATACAAAATTTATAATATAATATTTTTCTGATTAATTTAGATTGTATGCACTGAAATTCTTCACTAGTGCTTGCCCCAAAATAATAGGAAGAATAGGCCATAATTGAAAATACAGTTTCAGCCAACTTCTCGAGAATGTCAGTCTTTACTTTGGAGGTGGGCAGAAGATTTCCATTCTTTTTATACTCCTCGGTGGCTCTTTCCAGTTACATTTCAGTTTCATGTGCAGACTGTGGAATGGGGAACAGCTTTGGCCAGGGCTCACAACGTTCTGTGAACTTCTGCCTTTTGAGAATAATGGTGTCCTGAGAAGATGTGGTTGCAGCAGAGTCTGCATTGGATACAACTGGATTGGATGATGAGTCATAGTCAGTTGATCAGAGGGGCTGCCGAAAACTGGCAGGATGACCAGGGTGATGCCAACAACCTTCACAGTGTCTTTGTCTTTTATCTGGTCACTTCTGCGAATAGTGAAGTAGTCCTGAAATTTTGGTTTAAAATACTGAAGACTTAAGTTGTTTGAAATCCCAAAGGTATCCTTCACAACACCTTGCAGCTCCTCTACTGTTGGTGGGATCCCTGATGGAAGAACCAACTTCTCCGTTTGGTCATCGGTGATTACATGGAGCTTTATCTCATTCAACCTAGAATAAAATGTAAATGGGCAGAGTTAAGTTAGATTAAGTAGGGTCAACTTTGTCATTTTCTGCTGCTTCAATTTCAAAACTAGTAGTTTAATTCAATACAATCATCCATCAAAACCTATTCAAAATGCATAGTCTACATACTGATCAGCTGAATTTAAGTTGAGGGATCTTCCAACAACTGAAAAGAACACAACATTAATAACAATCGCACTCTCCAAAGTAAAAATTTTACACACACAAATTGTTAAAGACAAATTTGAATTAATACTAAAATTGAGAAAATCTCAGTTTGATGATATTCTATTAGAGTGACTACAAGTGTTCTAAAGAGAGCGAGAGAAAAGACATATCATGCACGTTTACACGTGTTTCACTTTCACCATTGTCACACAGAGGTGGCCATACAGACTACTTCAAAGTACGGGAAATATTATACTGTGAATGAGCCCACTTTATTGTTTTGTGTTTTTTTTCCTGTTAAGTGTTAGTGGTAATATCAAGAGCATGCAGAGACTAAAAGCTGTTTCCTAGCAACACAATTTCAATTAAATGGTTTTAATTAGTGTAATATTTTCCCCAGTGGAGAAGTAAATGGTATACTTTTCAGATAAATGGTTAAAGACAGAGGCTCAACAGTATGATCCCTGATCAAACAGGCATAGGGATATGAAGCAAAACCCAGTGAGGCGTCTGCGCAATTTATGATATTAATTAATTAATAATAATTAATTAATTCATTGTGTTTTACATAAATATATAAAAGTAAACCTGATTTCTAAGCTGATTGTTTTCAGATATTTTGTGACCCAAGTTAAAATAGTCAGAATCTAGTTTGTTGTGACAAGTGATTCGTATGAATAAAAGAGTAAAATCTTTGTTTATAGCTAATTTAAAAAGAAATAATATGCTCCACTTGTTGAGACAGAAAAATTCTATTTGAAGCAGCAAGTCTCTCCTCAGCTGGAGCAGCAGCAGTGGGTAGTTTGGCGCCCTCTTCAGGTTTTTAAGACATCTAGACCCAAGAAGTCGTTAAGAGTTATACTCCCTTAATGACTAAGCCCAAATTCTGATTGAGCATGATCAATGCTTATAATAATATCAGGGGTTTCCCCTTGCTTTACAGATGTTTAGCCGAACTGTCAATATCTTGCTATCAGATAAGGAACTGAAAATAAACAATGTGCTCTTTGGAGCTAATACTGGATACATGCCATTCTGAAATGTAAAATTTTGGAATCTAAGTGATTAATCTCATCTAACTTCATCTATCAATTTTACTCACTAGTGCAATGCCAAAAGTAAGCTTTCAGATCTCATTTTCTTCCAGTGGCTGATTTCGATTTGTTTCATTTTGAGGGAAATTGAGGGATCAGGGGGTTTATTATATCTTCAGGACATCAAACCCTCTCTTGATTGATATATTTCAGTCTTTGTAAAATTATGTGCACATCTCATTTTGGAAGGCGTAATAAAAGTTGTCCTTTCATTCTCAGATACTTAAATTAAATTTCAACAACTCATTTAAAAGTGAGCGTCCAGTTAATTTTTCTATTTCTTAAGCACCTTGAGGCAAGTGGAGTAGTCTGATTTATTTTAGCTGTCACTTTTTGTAAAAAAAAAAAAAAAAAAAAAAAGGAAAAAAGGGAATTCTGGAAATGATTTGACATTGGATTTACAGTAACTCAAGTAACTGACAGAGCTGTTGAAAATATTTAAAGAGGAAAAATATCAGGGTTGTCAGGACTGCTCGGAAACAGTTATGCAGTCTGGACTTGGATATGAGTCAGCTGAATGTCCTGACAAGTATAAAAAATGAGGTATTTTGTCATATGGTAGTGTGTGTGCTTTTTCGCTTACCCTCCATCTGCTGTCTGCTAATCATTCTGTTTATTACTGTACCTTTGCATCACCCATCCAATACGGACAAGAGTGGGCAACCACTAGGGAAGCTTAGACTTTAACTCCCCATCTGTCTATTGTGGATAACTCTGCACTCTATGCCCACCACCACCCCCTCGCTGTCTTCTTCTTCCCTTGTGGAATATAATGCAACCTTTATATTCATGATGTCTTATGCTACTACAGTGCCCTGACATGGGAGTGAATGCAATTATGGAGCCCGTTGTGAGCAGAGCGTCTGCATGTGTAGCATCATAGAGGGGCTCATGAATATAACATGCACTCACTACTGTTGTATTTTTGGGTGTATGGCATTTCACTAAATTTAGTCGGTCATTTTAGTGCATGAGGTGTTGGGTATGGTATGAAAGAAGACAATCTGACATTTTGGGAAAGTCTCTCTGGGCTTGGCGTTCATTTTCAAACACAGCAAATGTCCAGATGACGTCACAGCAAAACGCATGGCCGTGGTCGTCCAGGGAGACATGCGTATCTGTGAATCTGTGAGAATAAATGCTAGAGAGGGTTATGGCTTTGGTATTCCAACAATATTCTGCTCTGGTTGGCATCACACATGAGTAAATCTCAAATGGAACAACATGTATTTTTCCATCTCGCTGCCCCTTAAAAAGTCATATCAGCCAGCTACTTGTGGAAACAGTTTCACTAACTACTGTAAGTCAGTTCTCACCTTTTTTTTCTATCCGGTTCTATCCGGATGCTGTTACTTCATTTAAATTGATACATTACTGCTGGAATTCGCCTTCTGAAGTGAATCATTGTCAGCCTATATCTGGTGGGCAAGAAGGATGGCATTTGACACAAACTGCAGGAAATAAAATAGGCCTGAGCATATAGATTCAAAATAGATTTAATGGCTGAATTAGCTGTAATTACTTTTTCCGTGAACTACCTGAGGAGTCATCCAAGTCACAAGCACCAAGGGAGTATGGGATATACTTTACATTTTTGGCCGGTAGTCAGAAATTACCAATGCCTGACTCACGGCCAAGCCTGCATGCATAGTAACTCACTGTGTGCCCGCTGATGAAGTTTTTACTTTGAAAATAGGTCTCCACACAGCTGGCAGAGCAAATTCTTCTAACTGTAATGACTGCAAATCATTTGGCTTTACTGTCATTCGTGCACTTACAGTATGGCAGTGCCCTGCATGTGGTTTATCCAAATGCAGCTGGAGGGGGAAAAATGATAGAAATCATTCAGTATGAACTCTATTGACTTCAACACTGCATTTTTCAAAGTATGAAAAAGCCATGTGCAGTTTTCATTAATCAAAAAAAGTCTTTGGTTAGTTGGTGTGGAGTTGTGTTGATAAAAAACAGTTCTTGCCAAAGTGACTCCCTGGGGTTCAGGCAAAATCCCCTCAGACTGATCATTAATTGTTTAGCTATTGTGCTTTAACCATGTTAAAGAAACAAACGAAGACAAAAGGGGGGATAAAACAAATAAAAAATGACCACATTAAAAACACAGTCATGCTGCAGCGAATTAAGTGTCAACTCATGGTTGCCGGTTGTCATAGAAACTCAACAGGCTTTCTGGCTTGGAAGTTTTTAAGGAGCTTAGCTGGCGCAAAAATAGTGATGGTCAGAGCAAGTGATGGAAAGATTTAAAACAGCACAAAGACAGAGCCAGCCTGTGACTGTGACACAGCCTGAATTAGAGTTTACTAAAATGGCTAAACGGCACTTGGCTAATAGCTTAATGGACGTATTTTGGCTGCTTGTGGAAGAAAGCTATCCGCCATCATCTGTGGCACTGTCCATTCTTAACATATTGGATGAGAGGTGAGAGAGCCAAAGTGAGTATTGTGCACATGAAAAGGAAAAATCACAGAGACCACCTGTCACTGAGATGGAGTGTGAAAAAAAACACAACATTCATAATATTTGTGTACACCTCGTACACCCTAAGTATAACCTACTAGCACTGAAGAAAATAAGATTATTCCAAAATGGTTAAAGTCTTTCAGCATATAATCTTTTATAAGCCATATATTGTAGTTATCTATTGTAGTTTTGTTGGCTACCATTGTGTTGGGCTCTCTTAAAAATGTTTGGGAACTGATGCTCTAGAAATGCAGCAAAGAAGTTTTGTTACATTAATGGGATCCGTGCCACGTCTGTTCTTAGTGCATTTCTGTTGCAATTAAAGGCGCTGCCCCCATTTATATTCGCTGCAACGAAAACTCCCTTTCTGAGTGCAGTCTTTTAACATGAGCTAGCATAGGCTCTTGTGCTGAGAGGCAGACTGTAAAAATAAAAGGCAGTTCTGACAGGCATAACGCGTGTTTCTATTCTACAAATGTTCCCTCAGACACCCACGTTTTCCCTGGGTAGTGGCACTCGGTATTCACGGCAGCGGGAAGCCTGTCGGTGGTATTTACACACATAACTGGGGTGAAAAGAAATAGATTTCACAATCAGGTGCAGCAGTTCATAGCAGTTAGTATCAAGATGCCATCAGAATCCGGAAACCGCAGCCCTTTGTGATGGTCTCTGGTGAGATATCAGGTAGGTCCCAATAGAGGATGAATAATCAGTTAATTCATTGAAGTGATGCAAATTTACCTGCATATTTGAAGCCGTATGAAACTTGCCAACACTGCATGAAATGTGTAGTGCTCATAGCTGTAGCCCAAACATGTTTATATGTCACAAATATTTTCAATTGCTTTTCTTAATAAAAGGGGTGGGGGTGTGTGTGGGAGGTTTAATGAGTGCCTTCAATTTTACAAAAGGACAAGAATCTCCACAGATCGATTCATTCATCTGTCTGTCTTGTGATCAAGGAAAGCTTTTATGTCGCCTCTAATTCAGCTATACTGCAGCTATCCATTTTAACACCAGAGAACTTCCTATTGGGCTATTGATCAGCTGCACTCCAAGGGATTCGTTCCAACTCATCAGATTGATTATGTCATGGCTGTTTTGGTGAGACAGCACAGAGTTAACATGGCGTGCTAATTAAGCTGTATGAACCTACTTTATTACTCGAATGGGCTGATACTTGATATCAGACAAAGACAACTGAGGTCTGTTGACTTTAAAAGGTTGTGTATGAATATATTCAATAAAAAAGTCAACAATGTTGTAAATAAAGTATGAAAAATACATAGTCTTCGATGGTTTTATGAATATTTAACAGTAATTAACCCCTCAAACACTGTTACAGTTAAGCATTTATAAGAAGAGACTATAAATGCTGAATAGTTTCTAAAACATGATGTTGTTGTACGTCAGCATGATGTATTTGTTAACATTTATAACTCCAAGAAGCCTGTGTAACTGCTGAATAATCAGTCATCCTAACAGAGTTTCAGATGACTAATTTAGTATATGACTTTTACTGTTCATTTATATACACCAGCAATATTTGCCATTAAGATAAAACGTGACACTATATCAGGGGTGCACAATTAATTCTCCCAGTCCCAGTTTCTCATGTGGACCCTTGGGAAAAGTTAATTGCCCACTCCTGTTATAGCACATTCTAATGTTACTATTTTGGTGTTGTCATAAATAGTATTGCTTCAGGTATGTCACTGCATCTGACCAATCGTGTTGAAGGAGGAAGGTATAGGTTTTTTGACTGAAAAAGAAATTAATACAAAAGACAGAGCAATAAAATACTGGGCATTGTAGAACTGATTTATGCTTCTGTGGGAAATCTACACCGTAACCTACAGTAACTAAGCAACACTGTGAAAAGGTCAGTTGGAACCACTTTCTTAAACCTAATCATAGTTTTGTTTTGTGTCTGAACATAACTGACCTGTGACTGAAAACATGAAAACATTGTTAATAACACTAACAAATAAATCAATAAAAATAGTCGATCACTAAGTAAGGAAGAAATAAATAAACAAGCCACTGACATTTGGTCTCACATGAGATGTGAACCCTTTTAGGTAAATCTCCGGTGTCTGACCCATTCGTTCAGCGAGGCCAACTCTGTTTGAGGACTGTGCCACAGATTTGACAGATAGGGATGAATACCATAAGTAATTTGTGAAATAATGGTAACCACAGGATGGAGATTTGTTGCTGACAAAAAAGTATAAAGTAGGCAAAGTTAGAGGCACCGGAATTAAAGAGTAAAAGATGAGCAAAACCTTAGAGTAACATTGACATAAAGGATTAAAACTGAGCATGTCAGAGAGATAGCTTACTTTGGAAAGTTCGGGGACAAAGAAAACAAGTCTAAATTAATTATGTGGCAATGGAGGGGTTCGTGGATGTGGAGAGAGAGGACATGCAGGTTATTGGCTGTGACAGAAACACCAACAGGACAGCTTAATTGCAATGTTTGTCCAGGAGTAGCATTCATTATGATGTTATAGGAGTAGCACCAACTTCAACATCAAATGACACACCAATCACTGATAACTAACGTGCATGATGACAGAATTATTTCTGTGGTTAGGCAAAACAACCATGTTAAAAACAGTCATGAAGCGGTAGGTATGTTGCTGTCAACATGCAGTCCACGATCAAGAGAGGCTTTTGATGAATGGAAATGTAGAGGGTTTTTTAAAAAGGTGCAAACCACTGGTTGCACTAAAGAACAGGACGGCTGGGTTAGACTTAACCAGAAAAATGTCTTTGGACATTTGAAACCAAAATGAACTTTTAAAAGAATGATGGGAAAAGAAAAGTATGGAAAAGAAGAGAAACAATTTATAGATCTAAAGCACAATATTGTCTGTCAAATATGCTGGAGGCTGTGTTATGGCAGTGGGATGTCTAGCTGCCAGTAGAACCTGTCACTAGACTCTACTGATCATGTGACTGCTGATAGAAATACCAGGATGAACTGTGAAGTGAATGCTATACTCTCTGGTCAGATTCGTGCATATAATGATCCAAAATTGATCAGTCAGAACTTCACAGTGAAAATAGATAATGACCCAAAGCATCCGGCAAAAGCAAAGAGAGATGTCCCATTTCTCAGGGCAAAGAAATGGGATTTTCTTCAATGGCCAAATGAGTCACCCAATTTTAACCTAACAGAGCAAGTGTTTGAGTTACTAAAGACAAAATTAATGCAGAGGGACCCACAAACAGGCAGCAAATGATGGTGGCCGCTGTAAAGACATAACAGTGCATCTGCGGAAACATAGCATTTGGTGATATGGGTTCTAGACTTCAGATATTGGAAAAGTGGGTTAAAATTAAAATGATTTGTAAATGATTTAAATAGTTATTGTTATGACTGCTGTCGCAATGTTGCCTCATATGCAAATCCCAGTGTGCAGGTCCCTCTCGGTGATTGGTGGATCTAGAGGACGGACTATACGGACTGGCTAGCCAGCTGGAGACGACTTGGCTGGGGGCGACCGTGGCTCAGGGGGTTGGGAATCGCATCTGTAACCGGAAGGTCGCCGGTTCGATCCCTGGGCTCTCTGTCCTGGTCGTTGTGTCCTTGGGCAAGACACTTTACCCTACCGCCTACTGGTGTTGGCCAGAGGGGCCGATGGCGCGATATGGCAGCCTCGCTTCTGTCAGTCTGCCCCAGAGCAGCTGTGGCTACAACTGTAGCTGCCTCCACCAGTGTATGAATGTGAGAGTGAATGAATAGTGGTATTGTAAAGCGCTTTGGGTGCCTTGAAAAGCGCTATATAAAATCCAATCCATTATTATTATATGATGACAACGCCATGGACTGCCAGTCATTCATCCTCAGCTTATCCCAACGAGCAGACCTTTAGCAACATGCCCAATGTGTCTGGCTTATACAGGAGTATGTAGGGGTGGGCTGCCCTTTTGTTTGATTATAGTTTTCTCCTGTTTTTTGTAGTTAAGGAGGGAAGTTGCTATCATTTGGTTTAACTCTTTTGAGTAGGTAAGTTTGTTAAATCCTTGAGATAGGCTCCTTTTGTTTATTGTTTTGGCGTTAGGTCCACCCCGAAGTTATAATCTACTCCTTGTTTTGTGTCAAATAACCTTGTAAATAAATCATTATCAAACTTTACCAGTTGAGTGATGTGGCTGCTTGGGTTCTGACGTGGATGGATCACCCTTATGTTGTTGTCTGGCCACCCCTAGACGGGCCATAACGGTTACATATTTAAAATTTTATTGTTATACACATAAATGGTGATAATCTAAAAAGATTTGCTTATCCGCTGCATTTTCTACTAAAAGAGTAGCCTTTATTTAGGAAATCAAAAACAATCTATATATTGGAAATGACATGAGTTTTTTCAAATATTGTTGAGCCCCTGAAAAGGGGGGCTATGTATAAAAAAAGGCTATAATTCCTGAATAGGTAATATCCAGGAGTATTGTAAAATCCTTTGAAACAAAGTTGAAAGCATGAACTTCAATCGCATCTTCATTTTTTGATTTAAAATGTACTGTGTTGGCATACATAATTTTTAGTTACACTACTAAAACTCATGCCTCTGACCAATAATCTATGTACCTAACTGTACACATATTGCATTTACAGAGGCAACACAACCTGGCATCCAGGCCTGCGCCTACACTTTAGGCATTACAGTAGAGTTCTGTGTGGAAAGTACACATTTTGGTCCACAACCTGGCGAATGTTGAAGAAATGATATGTATGCTGGTGTTGCTTTTCACCCGACGTGATGCCTCAGGTTAAAATGTAATCAGGTAAGGTTGATTTCTATGAATCTGTCCTAAACGCCTTTTGATCACACATCATTACCAAATATCTTTACTAATAATAATGTACCATATGCATTCGAAATAAGCAGAAGACCTTGACACAGAGAGCAACTTTCACTTTACACTGAGAAACTTTTTTGATGTTCTCATGGCGGTGGTAACCCACTTTCATTTCCAGGGCTGTGCTAATCACAAATACCATGACCTAAGCAAGTACAACCAAGTCACAAATATAAACCTCCTCAACTGCATCGCAAATGTGATCCCCAGTTTAGTATGCAGTGCTACTTGTCGCAGTGTCTGAGAATGTAATTATCTCTCTGTAAAGAAGGTAAAGTGAAGCCCATGTTAGCCTGGGTGTCCTTGGCTACACTGAGCCAGAAACATAAATCTTCAGAACAGATCTCATTCTGGGTACATTCATTACACTCGACCAACAGTAAATTACATTATTATCTCCACTTAAAATTACAGGTAGCAACAGAGAGGAAGTACTCATTCAAAAGTAAACTTCTGCATTTGGTTGGAATTTCAGCAGACCTCAGATCAGCACTAAATTGCAAAGCAGTCGAGTCTTACCACTCGAAAAGAGCCTTTGTAATCACTGTTTGTACCTGTGCGAGTGTACAAACAGACACAGATAATTGGGTGTTTCATGAGAAAGACACCATTACAGTGTAATTATTTTCTTTATCTACGGCAGATCCTGTGCCTGATTCTGTGTGAGAGAGAGATTCTCATTGTGAATCTGAGCTCTTTCTGAAACCATAGTAGAGCCACAGGCGATAGCAGAAAGCAATGAAATATGGGTAAAGCAGGGTGTGTGAATGTGAAATACAAATGACCCTCCATTCAGCAGGACAGAGTTTGCCATAGATATACACCCAAATGAAAAAGAGCCACAATCACTTTAGGCTGAGTTTTGAGCAAACAAATTAATTATTTATGAACAATGAATATTGCATATTGCTCTCAAAATTGTTGTTGCCTCTCCTTCATAAGGCAGCAGATTTGATTTACACGGCTGGATTTTCACTTCCATGGAAGCTGAATTCTAATTACTTTTCTTTTTTTTTTTTTCTTTTTTTTTTTTTTTCTCTAAATGACATCAGAAACAGTAGTATGCGACATTACGTGATGGCAGAGCTTCAGTTCATCCTTTGTCATTTTTTTTTTTTTTTTTTTTTTTAATAAATAGGACAGGGGGAATGAATGAGAGAGAGAGGGGGAGAGAAAGAAAGAAAACCAAAGGGGAGAAGAGACGGTGAGAAGGGGGGGGAAGAGAGAGAAAGAAAAAAAAAAACTCCTGGGTCACCTGTATGGAGAAAAAACAAACAAACAAACAAACAAAAACAAACAGAGGAGACAGCAAACAACAAAGAGCAACATAATAATAGAGAAAACAAAGCACCATCACAATAAACTAGCTAGTCATAGATATCAGTATTTACTAAGTAATAAACGATATTGTGCAGCACGCAAGATAGACAGCGCACAGTGTGCTTTGAGGCAGCAGCCAAGAAAGCTTTAGTCCGCGTCTGTGAATACCCATGTGTGCATACCTGTGTGGATCAGCATGCTTGCATTCCAAAGGTTTCTCCATGTAATGATCTGCTAGGGAGTGTGGGGGGGCCACAGCCCCGTCCTCCAGGGTGTGAAGCGGGTATGGAGGAGATCAAAACTCCAGACATCCAGAGGCCCCCAGAACACAAGAGACCATGGAAGACCAACAGAGGGGCAGCCGCGCCATTGTTCCAGTAAGAGCTGAGGAGAGTCCCAGATGAGGGCTCGCCCAGCAGCCGCGGAGCAGAAGTCAGGGGGAGTTGCAGTGACGCGCCCGTGAGCTCCGCCGGCCCCCAGCTGCGCCTGAGTGACCGAGCCCTAGGCCGAGAGGCCGGGGGCACCCCACCTCCAAAGGGGCCCGAGCGAGCCCCAGGCCCCAGGCCCCGACAAGCGGCCGCCAAGGAGTGAGCCGGTGTGCACCCGGACGCCCACCCCCAGACACAAAGAACCACCAACACACCGACACCTGAGGGAGTCCGCCACCGGCAGGGGAAGTGGTGGTGGGTGGAGATAGGCCTCCAAACCTTGGAGGGCCTGAGGTGTCCCCAGAGAGGTGGCGTCTGATACCCAACCTGACATATAGACACAGACATACAGGCACACACAGACACAAACATCCATTCCCACCCTCATGCTCTCATATGCACTCACTCCACACTCAACCAACGTGGAGACAGACATAAAGAGACGCTGTACACACAATCACACTCCCCAAGCGTACTCTACAAACCGGGTCTAGGTACCCTTGCCCCTGGAGGGGGGAATTGCACCCAGACCCAGGTGGTGTTACCCTTTTCCCTGCGGTGGGGAGAGGCAGACCACCCCGACTCCGCAGCAGCAGGGAGGCCCCACACCCCAGACCGCAGTCGGACGGCCAACTCCTCCTACTAGCCCTCCCGCTCCAGCAGGCCGCAGAGAATGGGGGTGGGAGAAGACTCCAAACCTCCCTCCACCCGCTCATTGTAGCGTTGATGCATATGTGTTCTAAGGTGCAATTAAAACCCAGGAGGGCATGGAGCTACCTGCCAAGGAGCAGCAGGTAAGCGCATAGTCCCTCCTGCTAACCCTCAATGACTAAGTGTATTTAAAATTGAGAGGTGGGCAACGACGTCAGGGGTGAGGTATACACCCTGATGGTGATTTGGACTCCGTGATTGTGCCCACCCCCAAGATCCTATATGTATGTGTGATGAGAGTGTGAGTAATGTGAATGTCTAAGTTGTGGGATAAAATTGAGGCAGAGGCAGCCAGAAGGGGACGGGGGGGGGGGGGGGGGAGCCTCCTCTGCACCCTGGTGACATACCCCCACTCCAAGGCCCTGCATGTGTGGGTGGTTGTGGAGGAGCGGGAAGAGGGAGGCAGCTGGAGATGGGGAGGGAAGGAAGGGAGGGGCAGGTAACCCCTCCCTGGGGCCAGCTCCCCCGCTGACCCCAGTAGGCACTCCCACCCTCCGCGACCCGCCAGGGAAGGGGGGCCCAGGCCCATCAGACCGGGGCCCAGTGCAGTAGCGCCCCCCGGCTCCACAGAGCCCTGGACAGTCCACCCAACCCCACCACAGAGAAAGCTGCACCCACCCCACCAACCACACATCTTCCAGACTACATAAGACGGTAAACGCCCAGGCTGAGATCTTCCTCCACCTCTCCTGTATCTCCCCCTCCTGCAGAGAGTTCCTGAGAGAAGAAAGCTCCTGCAAGATGTGACCATCCCCCCCACCAGTTGAAGAGCCCCCCAGGCGGCTCGATGCACCGGCGGCACCCTGCTCCAGGGCCGGGCCCCCATGCACCCACTGCCCACAACCCCGGCAACACACCAACCAGGACCCGAGCCCCCGAGGCCCGGCCCGGGCCCCAGCCCAGAGACGGAGCGCCCCCAAAACCTCACGCCCATCCCGGACCCACCCAGGGGCAGCCAGGTTGCCAGGTCAGTAACCCACGTCCGTCAGCACAGACCCTCCCCTAGCCCCGCTGCACGCGGGGCTAGGGGGGATAATTACTTTTCTACATTGAGACATGGAGCACAAAAGCCAACAAGCACGCAGTTGATATTTGTTCACAGCACGATAATAATGTAAAACTGATTTAAAACAACAACAAAAAAAACCCAACATATCTACGTCAAATATTTGCAATTCCTTTTCTTGGCCAGTAGCATACTCATGGAGCCTTCATAGGACACCAAATAACATTTTTTTTTATGTTCCTATCATCCGTGGACAATAAACAGCATTTCTCTGGCTGCGTCACATCATGGTGTGTCCCTATTTTCACCCAACATTGCCTTCTGATGTGCCCACTTTAAAAAGTAATCGAGTGGTCAAACAAAGCTTGAAACAGCCGCTGTGTAACCGTTGGCTTTTTCTGTTTTGCAGTATGGTTCAGATGTAGGGTAATAATAACTCTGCCATCTGCTCACTCGGTTGTCCTTTAAATGTCTTCTTTTGCTATTGGTTTACAATGAAATCATGAATTTTGTTTTAAACCTGGTGTTTCCACCTGCCCTGAATTTGCTCTGACTCCAGGGAACGCACCTCATAACATCACATTAAAATATTGAACGCAGAAGCTTTTTTCACAGAATTAGTTAGATGTGTTCAGCATCTGGCTTTTTGAAAATTCAGATTGCAGTATTTTATATAGCATCAAAATTCATATAAATTGCCCTTTTGTTGTTTTGTTGCTACCTATTCAGGGTCAGGAAGGCAAGCCGACTAGTGTGCTTTTATCAAAATGTAGCATCCACCTTGAGCAGATGATAAAACATATTTACAACAAAAGGTTATTTATTCTTCACAATTTCACCTAACCTCAGTATTTCTGGACTATGGGAGGAAAATTGTGCGACTCAGTCTGCACACACAAATACTTAGAGAATAGGTGTACTCCAACACTAGGGCTTCATAGCCAACCAGTTCAATATGATGACTGTATAGTGTAAACATGTGGTAAGACTTAAAAAGAATGGATGCAGACATCTGCAGCTGGAAAAAAGGGGGAAACTAGATCTCTTTAATACAGCAGAGATATAAACGATCACTGAGCTCCATGTGTAGTCCGATAGATAATATCCTCTGATTAACTTTCTTTTGTTGTTTTTTGTATTTTAATCTGTTTAACTTTTCCGTATAAATGTAATCTGTTAAATACAAACCTATGTCATTTTTATGGGAAAAGAATTGGAAAACCAAAAAAAGAGATTTGAAAAAAAAAGAGTGGATGCCAAATAGTCAGTTAAAGTGATATGTTCAGATACATCTTACATTTGCAGTATAACCAATAAAAGTAAAATCCAAGCTAAACATAAAGTTACTGCATATTTGAATAAGTGTAAATTTAAGTATCCAAACATTCATGCAAGGATACATGGGAATACAGTATATAACGCAAAAACTGTCACGGTTCTGGGTCTTTGTGACCCAGCATTATGAGTTCTTGTGTTTTGGTATTATTTTATATTATGGTTTTTGTTCTGAGTCCTTGGTTGTGCTCTTTTGATTATTGTGACTTCTAGCTAGGTTTAGTTCTGCCCTGGTGTTTATTCTCTTTTCCCCCGTCAGTCATGTCTCATGTCACTCTGGTCCCTGTACTCTGTGTTCCCTCCATTCTCTGTCGGTGTTGTGTCTCTGAGTTCGTCAGTGTATGTTTCCTGTTTTACTTTGAAGGTCTTATCTCATGTTAGTGTGTTCTGTTTTACTTCCTTGTCTTGTCTTGCCTAATAGGTTCCAGCTGTGTGTCCACCTGTTCCTCATTTCCTCAAGTTCCTGTCAGTGTATTTTAGTCCCTGTCAGTCCGTACTTGTTGTCGCGTCGTTAACGTCGGTTTGTCCCCATCCTGTGTTTCCCCGTGAGAGTACAGTTAGCATTTCCCAGTTTAGTTTGTATCACCTGTTTGCCTGCAATAAAGCAGAGGATTTGAGTTCACGTTTTGCCTCCGAGTCCTGCGTTTGGGTCTTCTTCTCCCGCCTGGACACAGCTAGACTTGTAGTCAAGACCGCCTAATCCGAGACCAAGACAAGACCAAGACCAGAGGGTATCGAGACCAAGACAAGACCAAGACCAGAGGGTATCGAGACCAAGACAAGACCAAGACCAAGACCAAGTTGAGACGAGACCAAGACCGAGACCGAGTCGAGACGAGACCAAGACCAAGACCGAGACAAAAAAAGTCTTTAAACTGCAGCCAGATGCTATTCTATATACATATGCAGGACACCTTAAACTAGTTTTTTAATTAAGCAGCAAGGCAGAACAAAGTCGGGCTTGTATCAAGACACAGGGACTAAACCCCAATTCAACCAGACCCAGAACTGATCCGGAATTAAAACAGGACTACAACAGTAACCAAGACAGAACCAGAATCAGAACTAGATGATAGTAGCACTAAAAAATTATCATAGACCTGCACTACACTTATTTTTTAATTCTACAAAAGTACAATATTTAGATTGAGAAAGGTTTATATAATTATTTAGCCTTGTTGTGCAAACAAGCCTGCAGAACTTAATAAATATAGAATTTGAAAAGGAACAAATGGTATCTAAAAAGAAACACTAGGTACATGTTCTGATGAGTTTTGGCAAACAACCATTTGACTAACATGTGTGTCTCACCTGCTCTTGTTCCATCTCTGTTCTGTCCTCATTCTCTCTCTCCCTCTCTGTTCCTCTCTCTCCCTCTCTGCTCCTCTCTCTCCCTCTTTGTGCTGACAATCAAGCCAAACACCAACATCATCAAATACAGTGGAAACCAGATATTTACACACTCTTCAGATAAAAACACAAACACTTTTTAATTGTAACATCAAATCAGACTAAATGTTTATTTTTTTAGATTGATAAATATAAAAAACATATTTGTTAACTTTGAGAGTAAAGAGAGAAACTATCTGTATTTCTTAATTGCAAATGGCACCAAATTGTATTCAAAATTGAGCCACACTTATGGAGCTCCACAGTTCTGTTCCTGGTGTTTGGTTGACATCTCTTGATGTTCCCATGTCACAGAAACAGGCTCTGTGTTTTGCCTTATATGCATCCACAGCTGTGCCACCAGTTTACTCACATGGACTCTACTAACCTATCAGAAGCTTCTTCAGCTCAGAATCGAATCGTCTGGAGTTTCTTATTAATTAACAATAAACTTAGTGTATATGTACTCCTAAATTTGATGAAAGTGATTAAAATAGACAGCTCCCTCTTTTTATTCTGACATTCAACTAATTCAAAAGATATTTCAACATTTATTTATCTAAAACAAAAGTTTACTCTAAATTGATGTTTAGCAGTAAAAAAAATTTATGTTTTCTCCCTAAAGTGTATGTAAATATCTGGTTTCAACTGTGAATATACTGCTGTGTATTGAAATTCCTCTTGTTTTGCATAGATATACTAAACAACATCCAAAGCATAATATATAAAATAACATCTACCTGAGTTTTTTCTTTGAAAGAAGCTCCTTATGTCCATTGTTGTGTTCATCAGTACACAATTGAAACCGATTTAGAGAGTTTGTTTAGCCGTGGAGGGTAACAACTGAAAATATGAAATGTAAGCTAAGACTCTCTAAAAAATCAGCATTGCTGTTCGGCTTTTTATTTATCCATTTGTTGATTCACTCGAAGAGCAAGTAACGCAACCAAGTGATCAGTTTGATATCAATCTTTTGTGATACACCGTCATATTTACATTATTAGTTCAGTACGAATGATTTGCTTTGGTACCTGGTCAAACTTAAGCTCTCCTCTGTCTGCAGCAAACTCGCAGCCAGCAGCTTCTCCCCCCTCTCTCACATGGGTGCTGTGCTCAGTCGCCTAGTGCCTGAGCTCGGATCATACCAAAATTAGGGGGAATTTACGACGGTGCGCTCTGTGCTTCGTGTGTTGTTTTTGTTTTATACAGTTGTCAGTCAGGCATCTAACTAAAAAATTACACTCCAAAAGACCCCATGCTTCTGAAAAAATGACCCGGGCTTAAGCCCAGTAAGCCACCCCCCCGCTCCGCTGATGGTTGACTCCAAATCTCCCGAACACTATGTCGATTTGAGAACGCAGGACCGAAACAGCGAGACCAAGACCGAGACCAAGACAAAAGTCCGTCGAGACCAAGACGAGACCAAGACCACGTAAAAGTGGTCTCAAGACCGGTCTCGAGACATCCAACTCTAGACACAGCAATCCATGACAAAAGTTTTTAACTATTCTAACAAGCTTGAAAGTCAATATTTGGTATGATCACCTTTATTCTTTAAGAAGAGTTTTAGTTATTTCTTTAATTAGTCTTCAGGAATAATTCTCCAGGCTTCTTCTCTGGATGTTGGCTGCCTTTTGTTCTGTTCTGATCCTTCACTACTTCAAATATGTTGATGGTGGTGATGGTACTCTTTTGTGTTCATAATTCCATCAATTTTACAAGAACCCCACTGGCTAAATGCAGCACCAAACCATGAGAGAGCCCCCACAATGCTTAAGAGATGTCTGCAGACACTCAGTGTTGTACCTCAGTCCTGATCTCCTCTGTACAAAAATGTCTCATCACTCCATAAAACAATTGCCACTGATTTGTAGTCAAGTTCTTGTCTAATTAGGCATACCTTTCTTCCTGTTTATCTTCATTAAGAATGGCTTCTTGACAGCCACCCTTCCACTGAGACCATTTCTGATGAGGCTTCAGCAAACAGTAGACGGAAGGGTGAGATGGATTTCTCTTGTGTCAGGTTTTGCTGGATTTTTCTTTACTGCTTGTTAAAGAAATGAGTTTCAGATATTGTTCATCTGCTCCAGATCAATGTTAAGGCCAACCACCTCTTCTTTTTTCATCCACTTATCCAGTCTTCTCACATCTGTAAAGACACAATGCATTGATATGCATTATAATGATATGAAACGTTTTGGGCCAATAGCTCACTTAAGGAATCACCTTGTTGGTGCAAAAATACTATTTTAGGCCTCTCAGTCTGTGTTATCTTTTATCTTAGATTTAACAGAGACAAAAGAAATGAAAACAAAATTATATTTTCACAGCAGTCTGCTAGAAACAAAGTGCCTGAAGTTTCAATTTAAAAGGAGTTCTTTGGAAAGTTGTTTGCCTTTTTTATGCTTGATTGATTCATAAGTCAGTGCAAAGTGGCTTAAAAGACACACACACACACACACACACACACACACACACACACACACACACACACACACACACACACACACACACACACACACACACACACACACACACTTATGCACGCACATTCCTCTGAAATGATCAGCTACAAAGACTGGACCAAAAAATGAATGAAAAAGCAGCCAATTGCCAAAGAAAAACTCAAGACCTCTTTAAGAAATTACAAAATACAAAGAAATGAGGGCTGACTTAAGACTATAGCACAGTGCTGGGTATATCACTTTAACCAGAATACAGCTCTGCTAATATTCAGTCTTACTTTGTTTCTGCTCCATGTGAATCAAGGTCAGCCTTTCTTCTGTTCAGAGGGTGGAGATAGTCCTTAGATTGTTTATAATAATCAGTGTCAAAAGAATGACATAACATGAATTCATGTATAACAAGTAACACAATTCACATTGGTCCCCCAGCCATGCACCCACTTGCATTATGTGTATAGCCAGAGGCATTTCTTTTCTTTTTGTTTGTGGTAAAATAGATTGAGAGCAGCGATTGATTTCAGCGTAATTGTGCAACCTTAAATGTTCATTTTTAGAACAGAGGGCACAGACCACTGATGTGTTCAGAAAATAAGACAGAGGGTGAATATTTCCACTTCTTACTTCCATAATTGCACAATTGCAGTAAAGAGCAAGCTTTTCAGCATCCAGCTATGACTCATCAGCCACTTCCAGTACTGGACAAATAGATCAGAATCTGAAGAATAAGCTTCTTGGATGCATTTGCATTTATCTTTTTGAAATCAGATAGTTACTCAAGTGAAAATAGGATCTTTGGCTTGCATTGTTTGTGTAAATGTGACTCCTTAACTGTTTCTGTTCACCCCAAACAGCCAGTGTGTAAATATGTTAGCCGCAAGCTAGCTAGAAAAAGAAGCACCCACCCAAGAGTCATCTCGACTCTCATGTTTATAAAGAAGATTCATTAAAAGAAAAAAAGGGGGGAAAAGCCCCAGGATGAACACATCTTTGCTCAAGCAGAAATATTTTTCAAGGTGCACAGAGGCATCTTCATCTCAGTATGCACCGACTTGGAGTGTCTGCATCTAATCATGCCCACTTGTGTTTTTCTGTTGACTTTGATTCAACAGAAAAATACAAATAAAAATTGTATGTTGCACCTTAAAATTAGCCCTGCATTCTTTCTGAACACTTCGCAAGCATACATTAATCGCTTTTCCCATCCATGTGGGATCGGTGCCTGAAATTGAAAGCCAAAACTGTCGAACTGTTGAACAAAGCAAAGAAACTGTCAGTGATATATGCATCTTGAGAACAGTGTGCTTTCAAAATTATATTTCATTTGAAGCTGGTCTTGTGTGAAATGTAAGTCTAATGGGCTACACTCTCTATTCTTAAACTTTTACCTGAGACTTCCTTCACTGTTAACATACAATTAATGAGAACTCCTTTCTTTTGCAAAAATTAGTAAGAAAGTGAATGAATATAAAAGCTTCCTTTTTTCCACCCTTCTCATTCTTTTTCTCATTCACAACTTGTTCTGGGATCAGCGGGAAGTGCTAGACGCTAACATACTAAGCCTGTCTTCACAGTCAAACATTTCTAGAGAAAAGGTGTAACAGTAGCAGCCAAAATTCATCCAGGAACACATAACCTGGGGGAATTTTTGGACTTGCTACGTGTCATGAAATGTTAGCAGTGTGATAGCACTTTTTTATGATGGGTGAAAGGATATGCATTTGGCTCGGTTCTTTTGTTACACGCGTTGCAGTTTTAACCACTGAACTGCAGTGTCAGTGCTTCAACAATACCTTTGTTCTTTGCACACACTGTCGTCATGAATACTGCAACGCTCACGCAGTTCAGTGATGCTCTTAGCCAAATCCTTGGTGCATTAATTTCAATCAGAGAAAGTTGCAACACATTGGTAATAATAATTTCTGAATGCTAATTATAACTACGAATCCATGTTTTAATCATAAATAATACAGCCATGAGTATAATGTTACTTTCATGCTACTTCTTCTTCTTCTTCTTCTTTTTTTAAATACGCTATTCTTTTTTGTCTTTCCAGAACTGTTCAACCCAACCTTCAGCTAAATGTGCTTTTGGGGAACTGATATGAGCTGACTTTGATGTGCTCTGCCAACATTTCGAATATTCATAATGTGATATGATGTTGTAAACTCCTCAGTAACACACTACTGGCTTTCCAAGGTAGTTAAAAACCTCATAACAGAGGATCATCTGTTAGACCTCATCTGGAAATTTAAATCTTCAGCTAAACCACCATCCTTGGGATACTTGGAGCATAAGTGGATATTAGTAGCTGATGATGAAAGGAAGTAATATTTAATTAAATGTCAAGCTCTGTCCATTCTACTTGTTTTCCCTCCCGAAGCACTATTTAGAGTCGCTGATGTACTATGCATTGCTGCAGCTGAATTTTTATTTGCCAGTAGATGTTGTGGGTCCATATACATTGAATCATCACAGGAAAGCCATGATGAAATTAGATTTAATCTCTCTGAGGTGCTAATGCAAATTGCATTTAAGATCAAGCTTGTGTTGCTCTTCACATTGCTTCGCTTGAATTAGTCTGGATTTATGCAAATGTACTGCACAACATGGATGTTTTAAGTAGGCTACATTAACTAAAATTGTAGGTGGGAAGGTAGAAGATTTCAGTCATCTCTGTCTTTCCTCCGTGAGCATGTACTTACTTCATATCATCCTTTATCACATTTTCCGGCTGTCATTTAATTGCGTGGCAGGCATCCAACACTGTCGACTCACACATTGCTAATAGAGGTAAAATGAGAGCAGGCTCCAGGGGCTGTGAAAAGGGGATATAAGTGCAAAAGTTTTTTACAGTGTTAGATTTGGCGGTTTGACAGCCTGCACTATAATCATGAGTAACTTCAAATAGTAATAGCTTTGATTTCTTTTAAAGCAGGAATTGCAAACAGGGGAATGTGTGCCTTCACTCCGCTTTAATCAGTATGGGAATAGCTGAGCACAAGTCATGAAAATAAATGAATAGCGGCACATGATGGCCTTACAATGCACCCCCCCATGTAAATACTGTACATTGTACTGCGTGTGCAGATGCTTGTGCAGACGCTTGCTTAGGAGTGTAGTTTTCTCTAGTTCGTCAATGTCAGAGAGGTCGGGAGGCTTGGTGTCTGGGGTATGTGCACCGACATGACATGTCTCCTGAGAGCAGAGCCAAGCAGAACTGTGATATGTGGAGGGGGGCCTAATTATTGCGTGATACGGGTTCAATGTGCTTTTCTCAGCGCTGCTGACCGAACACTTCTAATGGGACAAGCAGGTGTGAAAGAACATGAGGAAAGTCAAGAAGGGCTGGTTAATAAATAGATAATTACATCAGTTCACTCCTCATCTTCTCTGTCTGATTAAAGCCTACTGAGGCAGGTCTTCATTAATGAGTAGGAGCAGCTTTGTTCTCGCTGCTGGAAGACTGCCTTGACACCTTAGTGTGTTTTACTTGTACAAGAATTCGGATTGTTTCGTCGTTATCGGAAGTAGTTCTCAAAACGGTGTCGTGTTGGAAGTGCTCTGCATGTTAGAGCAACCCCAGATGAGAGAATGGGTAAAGGAAACAGTCTGCAATGAGTTACCCTCACTGTCTGCATACAAATTGGGCAGGGCGACGATGAGGCCGACAACAGATTTAACATCTCAGTGAGCTGGTGAGGATGCTGCAAGCTGGCAGCTCCCATCTTCTCTCGCTCCGCTTTTACGTCCTGTATTCACTCATCCAGCCTCCCTGGTGATGATGGTAGCTGTGGTTGAGCGGAGGTGGCAGCAGCAGGCCAGCTGGCATCCCGTTGGAAAGGCAGGTTGGGAGGGTAGCCAGCACGGATTGTCAGAGGCCTGCCAGGGATGCCAAGGAGCCGGGTGCTTTTCCTTCTTCTCAGCAAGATGCTGTAACAGGGAACACACATGGATACCCATAGAAAAAAATGTCAGAATGTAACATTTTTGAGAATTATTATAGATTAAACTCCATTTCTTATTCTGTAATCTTTTGTTTAAGCATATTATCATATTATATGAGGATTCTCAAGCCTAGAAGCATCCATGTAATGGGGACAGTAGAGAAATCTGTTTGTTTCAGTAGCATTTCTCTGATCAGTAGTTATACTCTGTATGCAAATTTAATTTTCTTCTCAGTGATTTTCACACCTCTAAACTTGACTTTAGGGAACTGTGAATGTTTGCTGGTGACCCATTACAAGTCTGGAGAATAGCGTGGAGTGTAAAACAAAAACATTTTAATTGTGTTGCACAAAGAAAACTGATGCAACCTTTACCTGTCAACTAAACAGCAATATTAGCGGAACCGCATAGAAATTAAACAGATAGTGAACTGGCTCTACAACAAAAACTTAGTTTGTTTCGCTGTTTGTGGTTATTTAGTACTCTAAACCTTAATTTGATTTTGAATAAACCCCTGTTAGCCTTCTTGCCTCATACCAAGGAGGTCCTGGGTTCAAGTCCAGTCTGGGGCCTTTTTTACCTAGTGTTTGCATGTTGTCCCTGTGTCTGCGTGGGTTCTCTTTGGCTACTCCAGCTTCCTCCCACACTCTCTCTCTCTCTATCTTCCCCCCAGTCTAAAAACAATGTGTGAATGGTCGTCTGTCTGTATATGTTGGCCCTGCAACAGGTTGGTGACCTGCCCAGGGTGTACCCTAACTCTCACCCTATGACAGCTGGGATAGGCTCCAGTCTCCACCCCCACAATCTTGAATTGGATAAGTGGAAGGAAATGGATGGTTGGATCCTAGTCCACACATTAAAAGCTCCATGAGTTACAGTATTTCTGTACAAAACCTAATTCTTTCAGAAGTTGATGGCACATTTAACTCATGACAGATTGTATCTGTATCAATGTGTTGACTGATTTGCCTCACAGTGTGACATTAAATTTAGTTTTTTTGTTTGAAAAAAACAAAACAAAACAAAACCCTCTAATGAACCTAGATGAAGGATTATCCAGTCAATATCACATGCTGTGCAGCGAAAACATGTGGATATTAATTGACAAATGGTGAAAGTTGCTGAACTGTTTTCACTTTGCTACATTCTGCCCAAAAAATCTTCATAAAACCAATATGTTGGCAAGGACACATTAATTTGGTGATAGACGTATACTGGTCTTTAAGGGCTGGTTAGGTGATATCAAACAGTTTCCTCCATGGAAATTTGCTATCATGGAGAAAATGTCAGAAGCCGGAAAGTGACTGAAACAAGCTGACAGTCCTGCCTGATATCAGGTAATGTAAGCCAGGGCTTTTATTTCATCTTTAAAAATATATTGCTTTCAAGGCCTTGTGAGAAACTTGTGAGAGAAGACAGGACTTCATGTTTGAATTTAAGTTAAACTTAGTGAGTGCAGAGGCCACACAAGCGCACTAATTTTCCCATTTGATTAAACTTGTTGTTTCTGATTAAAGGTTGTCATTCGTCAGTTTCAACTAATTAAGCCACAATCCTGGAGGGCTTTTCAACTCTCACTTTTTGTTTTTGTTTTCCATCCCTTTGCTCGCACAGATGCTCTCCTCCTGTCTCGCCAATCTGTCTGTCTGTACGCTTGTCAGTCTGTTCCTGTCTGTCTACACCCGTCTCTCAGTCTTTCTCTGCATCCATTAACAGAGTTCTGTGTAGTGAGGCTCAGCGGACATTACATGCGCCATCTATTTGCCAGATGCTATTGCTTACACGGTGGCAATTTCATAAGGTGCTGTGACAATTTCATTAACTTGGGGAAAATCAGACTCTCTTTCTCAGAGAAGGGGAAAATGCAGAGGCGAAGGGGGTTCGGGATCTGAAACGCTGCTGGATTAGCAAGATGGAGGAGAAATACATCACCAAGGAATTACCGAGCACAATAGACACGGCAGAACCATTCTCCTCAGTTTTAATGAGATATGCTCAGCTCATGGTACCTGCTCACCTGGGCTGTAGGTAAATGAAAATGCTCCGGTGTGGCATGCTGAATTGTTACTGACAAGAGCCTTGATCTGTTAGCAATGTGGCTGATTCTCCTATCTTCGCCGGTATGAATTTAAATTTTCAAATTGAGAGACATGGAACGATATCAGACATATCCCATTTCAGGAACATATTGTGCTCTGAGCGTAAGCTCACTGTAGGTCTTGCAGAGGAGCAAAAATATGCTGGGTTGTGCTGAAGCTGCACAGTTGCATGGTTAATGGGGCTTCATTGAAAGCAGAAGATGAGGGGTGATAGCCCTCCCTGATCACATTAGTCACACATCGATTTTGCCCCTCTATCTCCTCAGTAAAGGTGAACACACAAGACATAATCCTGTTAGCAGCTCAATTCCAGACTACTCCCCCAGATGGAAGGGTATCTATGATAAGTTTTTGTATCTGTTTACATCTGAGGTGTCGCCGGAAGAGGTGCTTACAAGTTCAATTGACAATCTACTGCTCTCTTCGTGTGAAGCTCAGAAATGCAAAAAATAAGCTGTTGTCTCTGTGTCTTTTTCACTTTGGAAGGCTATATCTTATCTATGCGCACACATACTCACACAAAAGTATACACACCAAAGTTATTACACACGCACATACTCAACTGTTCCTGACTATAGCGTGCAATTTCTGTAACAGATGAAGAGATAAACGGAATTCGTCCAAAGGCACAACTCTTAAACTCGGTGTCCAGTGCTGATCAAATTTGACAGGTTCTTATCTTCCTGTTTGGGATTTGCTGTGGAACAATGCGGCGTCTTTCAAGGCTGCATCGTCTTTGGCTGCGCTGTGAGTGCAAGCAGTCTAATTTCCATTTTTGCAGTCGTTCCACATTAGCATAGAGTCCTCCACGCAGTATTGGGTGAGTGGGTGGAGGGGGACAACTGGGGTCCTAATCAGATAGGATTAAAGACGAGAGTCTGCTGGAGCAGAACAGATTTAGGGAGAGACAGGGAGCGATAGCAAGGAGCAGAGAGGACCAGAAGAAGAGGTGTAAAAAAAGTAGTTTGACCAACATGACACACGAGTCTTCCACATAACGCATAGTTTCTCTGCAGTACATCGGAACCAATTATTAGATGGCATTTGAGTCACGTCTTTTACGTTTGGATTTTTCTTTATTGTTCACATCAGTATTTCATGATCACCATGTTGGTTCACGTAAGCTCTGGAAACTCAAAGTTTATTCTACTCACCTAATTTAACATAGTTGTGCTTAGTACAATGTCATTTTGCCCTTGCAAGGTACATCAGCAAAATTGATGGTATTTCTCCTGCAACTGAAAAAAAAATGGATAGGCCATTTAGGTTGCAGTCATACAATGAAAATGTATTGTCGGACAGATATTTTATAGCGTTCAAAGTCAATGTACTGTACAGGGGCAGACAGATGAGTTTTCACACTCAGGTTGACTGACTCAGACACTTGCAATCATAAAGGCCTGAAACGGGGCCTTTGAGATGAATAGCTCCCAATCTAACAGATAATTTAGTTTGTTTTTTCTTTTTTTTTTATTAGTCTTGTTTTCCTGCTAATTCAGTTTGAATGTTGTGTCACAAATTTACATTTATGAATTTGAAAATAAAACTTTCTATAAATCGGCAAATGTGTGAGCACTCGAAACAAAAATTCAGGTCTATCGACAACAAAAGCAGCATGTGAACATATTTTAGCAATTGCATCATGATATATATATCAGAGTATATCATAGTATATTTAATTAACATGCAAAAGACTCATGGTTGGAGACCAGCAGGAGACAGAAATCCCTGTGAGGGCTGCCTCAAGGAAGGGCATCCAGTGTAAAAAAAAAACAACCCGCAATTAAACACAAAATCCATGCATTGTGGTGACCTGTTGTGAATAAGGGAGCGGTGACAAAAGTGATAAGGCTGGTTAAAACAAGAACAACAACTACGCGCCTTCCTCCTCCCATCCTAAATTAGGAAGCATTTAATTTTCATTAATCTGGAGAAAAGCTTAACAAATGACAATATCTAAATCAGCATGAGTTTCTTCTGAAATTTTTAGCTTTTAAATACATCCTGTTGGCTTTCATGAACAGATGTACAGTAGTTGTTCACTTAATGGTAAGAAATCCAGCTTCTATCACATGGCTTGTGTATTGAGTCGTATGGAGGGGTGATGACCCCTGTCTCTGTTAAAGGATGACACACTGACACCTACCGAATCGATGCTGTGCTCATTCAGGTGAAGATTTGTGTGCAATGCTTCTCAATGAATTTGTGTTTCAATCCGATTGTATTAAGTGTATGCTCTACAAGGACACCACACCATTTTGTAGTCAGCTCCTGGTCTGAGTCCGACATGCACACACAATCTGCAAGTGAACAGGAGCCCACTGGTAGAAGTTATAGAAGTTCTTATAAAAGCGTTAAAGTGATTGTTCTCATTTTGGGTATTATTATATTAACATGCACATGAATAAAGTTGATGATGATGATGATGATGATGATGATGATGATGATGACAGAATGGAGGGTGCAGAGGAGGGGTGTTTGCGTGTATGTGGTTGATGGTGGAGAGTTGATATCCACATATTAAACCTGACATCATTAGTCATCTCTGGCTCCAAAGACTTCCTTCCATTTTAAAAAAACACAGAGGCTCCACTAAGAGTTAGAAATGGTCTAAATTTGTAGAGCTAAAATAAAATAATAATTGTGGTCATTCTTCAGTTTAATATTCAGACATCCATAAAAGAAGAAGTTAACAGAAAGCTAGCAAGCTAGTTTTAAATGTGATATGCCATATTTTTAATTATTTCTAAATAACTTAAATTGTAAAGACTGGTATAACTCTGGATGTAAAAACAGGCAGAAAAAACAAAGAGCAGCAACATTTGGAGGGTTTGAAATGTAATGACATATCACTCAACGGCTAGCTACAGAGCAATGGCTCGGCTAATGGTAACACTTAGCAAATGGAAACTGTAGGTTGAAGCATACATTTTTCCTTAGTGAAGGTAAAAGATTAACACCATCATATGGCTGGAAGAAGATGCCCAAAAAAGGCCAAACATCACAAAATGAGGTTAGTCATTAATATGTTACTCTGTGCTTTAAATTATAGGCTAAGAGAAAGTCAAGTCCTAAGCTGAATATCTAAACAGAAATCTTAGTTAGCCCAAGAGTCAGTGTTTTCTGAAGCCCACAGGCTGTAATTATACTGTAAGGTTTAAAGCCCAAGAATTACTATTTTTAGGTGTTTTTTTTCCTACTAAATAAAACACAAAGCATTACAACGACACCCTCAATCAACCTGCAAACAAAGCGCTAACATGTTATCACTTAATAAGCAAACTGAGAAATATTCTCTGTAAATAATATATATGAAAAGAAAGATAAGAGAAGATACAAACTCTAAGAATGTCATGTCACTGAAAGACTTTAAGTGAATAAAAGTTCAATTAACTGCACGCCCACCTGCATTTTTTCTTTTAAAGAGAGAAATCTCTGAAGAAGAAGAAGAACCATTAATGTAAAGGGCATGTGGAGATGTACTACTGTGAAGGATTTCTGCTGCAGCTTAAATGCCGCTTCGTGCTGCAGTAGCATTAACAAAGACTGCCTTTTTTGAGTTCGGTGTAAACATTCAGAACAAACAGCTAAAGCTGAAAGGCAGGTGGGGAATTCAGCAATACTTTGACTCCTTTCACATGGAGCCAATATGTAATGTGTACAAATGGTCCAATTTTGAAGTGACCCAGAGTTTACTCTTTTTTCCCCGCTAAAAATACAAGCTTAGTTCAAAACACTTCTCTCAGTATTCATATACAATGGAACGAGCATCGCTGTGTTCGTTTTTTGTGTGTGCGCTGATCAAATGGACAACAGACCATAATGCTGCAGGGACTGAATGGAATACACTTGTTTGAGTGATGAATGTTAATATTCTTGATAATAAATTGATGTCTAGTATTTTTCCAGTGGTGATTCATTGCTTTTTTTTATGAGGTCAGGTTACAGCACATGGACTGAAGTGCATCATGTAGCTGATGATGTGCTCAGCTTGCTCTCTGCTGCTGCTTCATGTCTCTAGCCATGCCTAACCCAATGTGATCGCTCTCTCACGCTTCCTCTCGTACACACATAAACATACAGGAAGACATTGCTGCTAGACAAATTCACCATCCAATTATTTGTTTGTCTTTTTTTTTCCTTTTTTTTAGAGGGGTGGGTGGTAACATCACAATAGCACATTTCCTGTCAACTCCCACTTCTTTATTCAACAACTGATGCGTAAGACAGTTATTGTCCTGTTTATTTAGATGATTGTCTTCAATTCTACTAACATCACTTCACCGCTATCTTCTTGGCTCTGACCTTTATGTATGGGAAACATAATTTTTACATACAAACACATACACATACTGAACCTGGAATTTGTTAGTTAGGACAGTTTACAGCAGGGATGGGCAATTCATTTTCCCAAGGGTCCTTATGAGAAACTGGGACTGTTGTGCAGCCCTGCACCAATAAGCTGAACTCCATTTTGCATTTCATTTTAGCTCTTTATAAATGTATTTGTGTGGTCTTGCACAACAGCCCAAATTCTCATGTTGCCCGTGGGAAAAAATTAATTGCTCACCCCTGTTAACTGACATGCTTGAAAGCCTTGAAGGAGGTGTTATATAGTATATAGTATTATATAGGAGGACTCATATAGTCAGCTACCTTAGCTGGCTGTTTTCAAAGTGGAAGAGCAGCAGCTTTACTCTGAACCCCTTCTAAATGACTATGCCACCAGCCCACTCATTAATAGTGACCCGGACACTCTTTTTTTCAATACGTGGTATCAGACTGCGCTGCTGTAATTAGAACTTAGCTTGCATTACATTAGACTCATTCTCACTGGACATTGGATTTCACCAGGGCTGCCCTTTGCCACCAATTGTGTTCATATTTCTTTTAAAACAGACTGATCTTGTTCATAACTTTTATGGGCGCAGTATCTCGCAGAACAATTCCCGGTTTGATGGCCTCTAGATCTTGTCTCTGGTATTTGCAGATGATGTGGTTCTGTTGGCTTCATAAAGCAATGACCTCCAGCATGCACTTGGACTGTTTACAGTCAAGTGTAATGTGGCAGGGATGGGGAATTACTACCTTCAAGCTCGGGGGCACATTTACTGGTGTTTAAGTATCTCTAAGTCTTTTTCAAGTGGGGGAAGAGTGAAGAGGGAAATTGACAGGTACAAATTAGCGCAGTGATGCGGATGCATCTGGTCTACTGAGTGAAGAGCGAGCTGAGCATGAAGGCAGAGCCGTTGATTTAGTCAGTATACACTCATAATTTCATCCATGGCCAAGTGCCTTGGGGAGTGACTGGAAAAACAAGAATATGATTAAATGATTAAAAAAACATGACTAAAATAGCTATTATGCTTTTCTTGTTGTATTGTTTATTATAATTCACTTGATGACAGTGGCACCACAGTGCCTGACATACAAAATCCCGAGTTCAAGACTGGGAATAGACACAAACCCATCGTTTATCCAGGTCACAAGTCTGTATAAATGGATAGTCTTGTGTCAAAGAGGGCATGGAAGCTGTGGTGACCACTTGGGAAAGCAGTTGAAAGTACCTCAAATTTCTGTTCGTGATACCTTTCTTTTAACGAGATAAAAAAAAAAAAAGGGCAGCATTTTCAAATGTGTGTGCGTATGTGTGTGTTTGTGTGTGAGAGAGAAAGCTGTGTGAATATTTGTTTAAAAATTGCCAATGTACCTAAATTATCTTCTCTTCACAATAGCTTCTGTTTTTCTCTAGAAGTAATAAAAATATTATATGTATTTTATGCACACAAACAAAGGATTAAAAAGGATATTAGTCACATGTGTACATAACTCACTGTGTCTTTGTGTTGACGAATGCTGCGTCTTTGCACTTTGTAATATTTATAGCTCTATCAAACAATAAGAATTGACAGGCAAACACTGGAAATTAAATCTATCTTTAAAAAAACATACACATATATAGAAATAGGAAACTATAAGCAAGCAAACTAGTAATACTTCAGTAGAAGGAACTGACTGTAATTTATTACGAAAGGGAACATTTGTTAGTGCGGTAGTTTAGAAGCTTTTGCAAATATTCGTCTTATACATCAAGATGTGGTTCTGTATTTCAGTGCTGTTCCCTTTGCAATGGTTCAGACTTTTTGTAACACAGAAGAGACTGAACACAAAGAGCTAAAGTATGCTCAAAGTTGATCAAAAAGGTTATTTGCCAGTAAATCAAAATGTTGAGACTAATCTACCAGCAGACTCCATGGCCGCTTTTATCTTTAAAGGCTGAATCTAAGGGTTTGATCAGGTTCTTACAGACTTGTACTTCAATGTGCACAGTAAATTTCAACATTAATAATGCAAGTGTTTTCAAATATGACATTTTTTCAATTAACTTTCAAATTCTCCAACTAATAAATCTATCTTCCCAGAATCTAAAATGGTGATTGAATTAGTGTTAGTCGATATACAAAAATCTGTCAAAAACAACCCCTGGGTTTTAAAAGATATAATTGGTTTTGCAAAATTCAACCAAGCTTTGTCATGAAATGTTCTTGCACTTGGACTAGCACGACATGTTAAGCTGTCACAAATGTAAGTATCAAGACCTATTCAAAAGAAATTACATGTACTTTCAAAAGTAACAATTTAACAGCTCATACATATGTCCTTATTTATACATCTGGACATCACCACTGGACAAGTAAAGTACATACTGTACTGTACTGTTTTTCATTCCCACCTTGAATATTCTGATTATTTTACAGACCAACTGTACAATATGTTCAGGTCAGTTTAAAGAGACGGCAGTGTGTAGATTCTATCAACTTCAAGGTCACAGTGTTCTCTGAGAAACAGCAGAAAAATATGTAAGGACAATTGAAGTTGGTATAATACACACAGCTATAATCGTGTCGCACCACAAGCAAAGACTTGCCCTGTAGGCAAAGACTCCATCTTTGCCAGGTGAGATAATCCCATGGAGGGTATTGGTATTCATCAGATTGAAAAAGACAAGACTTCACTCTGCTTTCCATCACGGTATCTCCAACCAGGAGCTTCGGTTTGACGTACCCGCCGCTGGAGGCAAAAAAAGTCTTTTCAACTTTTAAGTCAACTTTGCTCTTGCAAAGGGATCTAAATTAACATTGCTTTGTGAGGCATAAAGCATGTGGATTTGAACAGGGATTTATGATGAGCGCAGCACACAGTGAAGTTATCAGTACAGAAGCCGTTTTTACAGGAGACTTTGCAAGTCTGAGACATTACAGGCAGGTGAAAACCTATTTCTTGTGACATTAACTCTGAGAAATACTGTAGAAATTCCAGCTCCACAATAAGTGAGGCTTCATCTTAGCTGGGAGTTCAAGTTTAGTGACCGGTACTTTTAATGCAGTGACAGCAGCAATATAATGAGTCCTGAAGTTTGCTGATTCTTCTTTATGCACCCCTCACAGGAAATCACCAAAACTCTAGCTGCTCATTATCCACGTGCCTGGATATAAAATTGTCGGTGTTGATATGAGTTTTAGGTGTGCTGGAATATACACTTAAATGCATGCATAAGTGAGCACACACATACATGCGCGTGCACACTAATACACCTCACTTCTCTACCCACTCTTTCCATCTTATACATTTCCAGCATGACTGAGCTTACCACATTCCCCCACAGAGCCCTTCTCCAAACTTGCAGAGTGCTCGAGCAAACACTGTGTACTGGGCCAATTAAAACTCCTGTGGTGTGGGCGAGAGGGAATGGCAGCATGGGATGGATAGATGGGGCATAACGACCCATTTAGGTAATGACCATCTTTCACCTCTGCCTCCCTTTTCTCCACCTATAAACCCTTCAACTCCTTCACTCTATTGTATCTCCGCACTTCCCCTTCTCTTCGTTCTCTCCTTCTCTCTTCATGTTGATTGTCTGTCACTCCCTCTGTGCTCCTGGGAGCAGCTAATTGCACCTCTTGCACTCCCCCGCTTACCCCTTGTGTGATAGGATGCCGATTGTGGCAGATGCTTACCTTAAGAGATCAATGGCGCGAGTTGCTAAACAGCTCTGCGCAGGGCTGGCTGCCACAAAGTTGGCTGTGGTCGATGCGCGTTTTGCGGCCCATTGTTGTTTTGAAGTTCAAGGGAGTTTTCGCTCAGGCATTACACGACCCTCATCTTTGTTAGCTGAAATGTGCTGTAAGGTAGAAAGCGTGCATGGCAGCAGGATTTCAAATTAATACCGTCGCTGCCGGTAATGAAGCCATCGAAAAACAAACGAGCTACGTCAGCCCAAAGGGATGAAGAAAAAAATGTTTATTTTTTTTCTTGTGTGCACAATACTTTAGTTGAAAGTTCAAGGCTTTCGCTTGCTGTCTTCTCTCATGTGTCACTGTCAGGTATCATTACGGTTCCAGTTGACAGTGTTACTGTGCGCTCCAGAATAAACTGTGAGTTGGCATAAAGGAATAATGACAAAATGTGACAAATTATCACTCACAACTTGTCAATCATACACACCCAGGGGTTGTTTGTTGTGACACAAATAGCAGCAGTAAACTTAGTCACAGGGAAGATGACATTTGCAAAGGTTTGGGTTACATCCTCTGTATGCAAGGATCTGTTTTTGTTCAACAGCCGGCTATGCCAGCAGTCCTTTGTGTATTAAACATGGTGAAAGTACTCTCTCACAAGAATGAGGCCTGGATTCACACAAAAGAAAGCAGATTGGTTATAATGGTGGCTTGCTATCACTTATTCACTCCTGTATGGTGAGACATATTTGTCTTCATGCAAACAAACACTGCCAATGACTAAATGCACAATTACTAAAGGGTATTCTATTTGTATCCTCCAAGTCTTGATTTTGGCAAAATGACTGCTTCGAGTCTCCTCCTGGCTCATTGCTGAAAGACAAAATACCTTTTTGGAGTTAAACACACTGCATGTTGTGAACGAGCTGTCGCAAGTGATGTGATTAGAGAGTAATACCCCACAGCGCTGAACAAAGAAATGAACAGGAAGATTTTTGGGATGATGTTTGGCAAAAAGCTTTGACATCACACACACACACACACACACACACACACACACACACACACACACACACACACACACACACACACACACACACACACACACGATGAAAACAAATGTCCTTTAAAACAAAATGGTTTTCTAACATCATCGCTGGCTTTAAAACTACAGCAAATTGAAAATGATCATAGGAAAGACATGCTCCTCTACCTCTCTCTCTTCTCTTTTGCACTGTGATCTTGGCTGGCATTATCAATGCCTAATTACGCTTTAAGTTTCTCATCAATTTCAAATCTAATCAAGTAGAAAATTAATATTTCAAAATCATATTTTCCGAGCAATATTCAACTCTATTCATGTCTGCTAATGAGAGAGGCTTAGACACACTCGACAGGCTGATGCACTCTTTAATTATCCCCCTTTTGCCTTCTCTCCACATTACAAAGGACAGCTTCACTGGCCAGTTCCTTTTGACCACAACACTGAGCTCAGTACATTTGTAACTATATTACAAATTTAATATTGCTACACACACACACACACACACACACACACACACACACACACACACACACACACACACACACACACACACACACACACACAAAAATTAATTAAAAACTGCATTTTGTGTTTACTTGGCTTATCTTTAACTAATATTAGAATTTCTTTGATGATATGATAGATGTAGTAGTTAAAAATATGCCTCAAAAATTAATCAACGAGGAAAGGAGTAAATACTTTTTTACACCATTGCACGTGTTTTGTAGATGACTGGCTGTGGTTTCTAAACCTTTCCACTTTGCAGTAATATCACCTCAGTAGAATATTGTGGAGGGAAGAAATTTCAAGAAGTGAATTGTTAATTGTGGAATTCTATTACATTATTGCACTCAAATTCATTAGAAAAACCCCTTCTTTCACAATTGTTTGTAAAGCTTTATTGCATAGTTAGGAGCTGAAATGAA
This sequence comes from Rhamphochromis sp. 'chilingali', assembly GCF_963969265.1. NCBI lineage: Eukaryota > Metazoa > Chordata > Actinopteri > Cichliformes > Cichlidae > Rhamphochromis > Rhamphochromis sp. 'chilingali'. Next base: position 5,526,871 of record NC_137932.1, read on the forward strand.
AGTTTCAGAGGGGTGCCCCAATACTTTTGTCCATATAATGTATGTATATTTATTTTTTCAACAAAAATAAGAACAAATACAACTGCATTTTTGTGTGTGTTTCTAAAAAGTAAATAAGCTTCATATTAGAAGTTTTTTTGAATAATTATCCACTAGTCTTGGAACTCAAATCTGATTCTGACTAGGACCATTACCCGATTGAAAGGTCTGTCCATCCATTTATGTGTCCATCCATCCATTTAACTAACCATTTGTCTAACTAGGGTTGGGGGTGGACTGGAGCTTATTACATCTGATGTGGTCTACACTCTGGTCAGGTCACCAGTCCATCACACAGCTAACAGAGAAACAGTCAGGGTGACTGATTTAGAACCAATTAGACTAACATGCACTTTGGTCTTTGTTGGTTGACCACTCTGGGAGAAACAAATAATGGTCTTACACTTTCTCTCTTTGTACATAGTTTCTCTGGCTGTTTGTGGAGTAACTTTTTATAGCCCAATCTCACACTGGATATGCAATGATACCCACATTCAGTATTGATATCTTGATTTCCAGAACCATATGTTGTGAGGAAAGGAGTTTCATGGTTCTCTATATTTAAAATAAGTGTTGGCATTCTATTTTAACGAGCATTGGCACTGAGTTTTAGGGAGACTTAACTATTTCAGGCTGTTGTTATTAGCTTATCCATACAAATATATTATAGTTTTGTATATTTTTTGTTTTAAAAATAAAACCAAGGTGACCAACCACACCTTGTAAACCCATTAACTGAAAACACAAATGAAGTCAAAGTAACTGATCAGCTCAAGACTTTGCTACTCACAGAAATGTGACCTGAGATCTTTTTCTTTCAGTTTTCCAGATACTGATGTAACTTGGGTGGACTACTGAGATACATTGATGGCCACCCAAGAAAATCTGGCAGTTTTGATATTATCATCTGTCTGACATGACAATGGTGTGGATTTAATACTGGAAAATCCCCTCACTCTTCTGAAAGTGCAGTCACTAGCTGGATTTGGTCCTTCATAGCGTTTCCCTACAGGCAGGCTGCTCAGATTGCTTATGTGGTGGTCCTTGTCTCAAATGTCTTCTACCATGACTAGGTGGACTCCAACTCCACTGTTTTGGACTGTAACCTGCAAATGTACAACTCGTTCAGCTCAACCACCACAACAGCAATCCGAATAACCTGCCTGTAAGGAAACACCAGATGTAGTCCAAGGCAGTTGAGCTGTCAGACTTTTAGAAATGTTTATCAGACGTCTGCATTCTATCTGGTATCAGTGCAATAATCACTGGTATTATGCTTCTTTAATTTCCCCAATTATAAAAGGTCTGTGGTCTGATTACTGGCACCGCTACCTTTGAAGTGATTTTAATTTGCAGTTTTAAAAATATATATAATTAACCTTATTCTAAATAGCAGTACAAGAGAGTTGATTTCACCTCCTTCAACCTTTACGACCAACGAATTTTGTTGTTCGGCTGCTCAAAAGGTCGTCTTCTATTAATGAGTAGAACAACAAAGTGCATCTAATAGTGCTCTGTGCCCTTTCAATGATACAAGTGAGCTAAATAGCCAAATACATGGTGGTCACCTTGTGAGGGTTTGCTGACAACAAAGTTTGCACCTTATAGGTACAAGTCTTGAATATACATGGGGTTCTTGCAGACACAAACACACTCAAAACCTTTTTCTTTTGCATCGTTAGCACTACACTGTTGAGAAATTGTGTTTGAAGAAGATATTTCTCTGTTTGGAAGTATAAAGTCCTTCAGTAGAAACATTTATCTTGTACAGCATCAACTAGGTGACAATAAGCAGAATTTTAATTAGTGGCAAAATTTCAGAATCTGGGAATCAGGAACTCCTTTTAACAGGTAATCAGTGTAGATTACACTTCAAAATCACATATACCCAGCACTGTCAAGATGTCACCACAGTTTTAGCACGAAGCCAGGTGATTCAGGCCAGATGTAATTCCTAGCCACTCCTAGTCCTCTCCTGTTAATTAGATAATGCTTCACTTCTGCTGGCATCACACACTTGATGAACGCAGTCCTGGGAGATTACTTCTCCAGAGCAGCTGACAGGCTGGATTACCTAGACAAATTAATGGCTCTATAATTTGATTTTCCTGGGATTGCAATGTCTAAGCGACTCCAGCAGCGAGGAACAGTCTGAATCAGTCCTGCTACACAGTGGCATTAGCTAATCACATCTACATGCTAAAGAGACTTCTAAGGCAACGAAGAAACAAAAGGGGAAGGAAAGTGTTTCCTGTTTCCCCCCACAGGAACTGGTCTGTGGGGAGAAACAGTGGGGTTCTTGCCTCAGACATAAGACTCCAGGTTAAATCAAACAAAGGTTGTGCTGGAGGATGTGAGAGGACAAGGTAAGCGGTAGATCTGTTTCGAATGAAAAGAGCACAGAGCTCTCTGGGTGGTCGCTTGTCCCTATCAGAGTGGCTGTTGTGGCTAGATGAGCTTCCAAACACTTTTCAGGTGTTTGTTTGATTACCATTGACTCTACTCAATGGCCACGTATGTGCACAAAATGCAAGCAAATAAAAGCAAGCATAACAACACTTTATCTCAGTCCAGTACCATTTTTTAAAAAAAGTTTTACCTTTACAAAACAAAAGCCTATTGTGCACATGTACAAACACCTCTGCACACACTATTGCAAATGGAAACAATGACATTATAAAGAACTTATGTTGCATTTTGCTGGTTCACAGCACTAATAAAGGTTGTAATGGCAGCTCTACCATTTGGACCCAGTGGCATGTAATTAAACTGTCTCATCAGGGAAGCCCAGGCCTAATGAGCCTCACACATTTCAACAAGTAAACTGCTGCTACAGAACAGTTTTGAGCTCAGGCATCCATTCACAATCTATTCTCAAGGGTAATTTCATCGGAATGAAAGTTCTGCAATGTACTAGCAAGAAAAAAGGCAAAAAATGTCACCACTCCAAAACTTAATTCATTCCTTTGCGTCAGAGCATGTGTGTTCTGTATGACTGACAGTCAGGCTCGGAGTGACGGGCAGTGAGTGACAGCCAATTGGGGAGGCTGCTCTACCTGCCCAGGAAGTCCCATCTGTGCTGACTGTGCAGATTTGATCAGCTTGTGCTGCACAGGATTGGTGTGCACACCGCCTACATACTGATGCATTCAGAGGCGATGGCAAATCAACACCTAAAATGGGCTAGCCTTGCAAAGTGTTGATGCTTCTTATATAACAACAATAGCATCTTCTGCAAGTATTTACTACAGTCATTCTTACTCAAGTGTAGAGAAAGTTTGAATTCCCACGGAAGCGCAAATAATTTTGAAGTGAGAGGTTATATTCATCTCTGTGGGAACATGATGCTGTAAGTGTTATTATGAAAGCATAAAATTTTCACGGCTTCATACAGGCACCTCGCCATCAGGGGCTGGATTCAAAAATTCATGTAGCTCGTCTTTGTTCTTTTTTGGCTCATGTGTATTCATGACTAATGAAATGCAAATAACTTCTTTTAGTAACGTCCTCCATGCATGCACACTAGGCATAAAAAGATGACTCACTGTGCATTATCTTTCTCTCTAAATTAATAGTGTTGTGCAGCTCTGATAGCTGTTTACAAATGTATATAGAATTTGAAATTTATGAGAAAATAACACTAAACTAATGCAATTTAACTTTTATTCCCAAGGTACCTCGTCAGGTTTTCAAAGAGTACCAGTGAGGTAATTTAAGGCCTTGCATTCCAAACCAATTTCATATTCAAAAACCTCTTAAATAGAAAGAATAAATCACAACAGCCTGTTTCCACCCATGTCTGTCCTGTCTGTCTGTGGGATGGGTAATATTAAAGGTAAAAAAGCATCTTCAAGACTACTATCAGACAGTGATCAGTGAGCCTCTTCATCTTGGCACAGGGTGTTCTCTCAGTGGACCTCTGGTGACTTGTTCCCTCGTGTGTGGTTCACAACATTGAATTGTGGCCATTTGATCTCTGCATGCTCCCAAAGGTACAAAAAGACTCTGGCATTTGGAGACAAGGCGAAAAGGAGTGCTTTGCTACAATGTTCAAAAGGAGGGTCAAAATGTCAGGACAGAGCGGAGATGCCACTGCAAACCTCCCAAAATATCCCAGGTGGAACAGAGAGAAAGAATAATTTGAAGAGGCACTGCAGATGAAGCTGTCATGAAAGCTTCAAAAGATGTGCGCCATTCAGGGACGTTCTCTGAAAAACTTTCATATAAAACAAAGATGCATAATGCTTTTATAACACAACAAGCTGTAAACACAAGACTAATATACGGTTATACATCTCCCTGAATGTGTTACTTCGGTAGCACATATACTAAAATCGAATTTCCCAGAGGAACCCACCCGAGGGATTAATAAAGTTCTATCTAATCTAATCTGAATCAATTTTAAATGATGTTTGTTTCAACTGATGAAGAATATTCACGATTTGTCTTGCTCTTGTTTGGTCTTCTGCTCTAAAAAAAAAAATTCTAAATGATTTTATCAGTTTTCCATTTGCATCTATTTGCTATGCAGAATGACTTTTAGGGCATTCTTAAAGGTGTACCTTACTTTTCTTCAAGTATTTCATGACTGGTCATTGTCAGTCTCAGTTTATAGTTTGTTTGTTTTTTTTGTTTTTTTTAATTGAATCCATGACATGTTTTTAACTATGCCCACTGTTTCCTGTGCCACAACATTCTTTCTGTTCCAAAATAACCTTTCTTGCATTTATCCACATTTTGCATTAGATACTTAAGATATTGTCAATTGTGATTAGGTATAACTATCTTTCAGTTTTAAGGTTTGATGTATCAGAGTATAATAAAAAGAATCTGGTCCCTTACCATGTTCCAAAATGATTGCAATACAACCTGATAACAATACATGGAATATTACATGTTGATAGTATTTATGTAACAAAACCTAATTCAAAATACAGAAGCAGTGCCTGAAAAATCAGAGTTGTAGTGCTATTTGTTTAAGTAGCGGAGTGCATCGTTTACACATTTGGTTGCAGCATTCTCCTCGCTGGATGTGTCTTCTCTCCCTTTTTCATTCTTTCCTGTGGGATAGTTGCCTGCTTTATCTCTAACTTTGATGCCATCTCGAATTTTGAATTCAGCCACTTTTCACAGAGTTAACGTTGGAGTTATAGATATACCTGACAGCTTAGATGGCGGCAGCATTCATCCAGAGGAATCCTGCTTTTTACAAACTACTCCACTGTATGAACCTGAAATCTGAGTTTCAGCTGACATGTTTGGTGTGAAGAAGCACACAAAAAGTTATTTACCATTAGATCCTTTTCCCACTCATGGGTCGCAACTGTAATGCTAACTTTTTTTAAAGTCAGTATTATATACTGTAAGATTCAGACATTTTTCACCTTTCTCAGTCCTATTAATTGTACCAATTTTACATTTCACTGCTGTATAGTAGATATCTGACAAAGGCAAACTACATTAGCCTCCTAAGACCCGAACTCTTTAATGGCATGCATTTTTAATTTTCCTTTGCTATTTGGGTTGATTGGGACCTAAAGAATGTAAAAACAAAGAATTACCTGAATTTCTTTTTTTTTTTTTAACCTAATTTTTGTTTTTGAGAAAAATGAGATCCACATATGAGGACATTTGTTTCAAATTTTGATAGAACAATGGCAAAAATGGAAAAATTAAGTATTTTGGTCTAGACGTCCCAAAATGTGATGTCCACATATGTGGACGCCAAGTCCTAGGAGGTTAAAGTGATTTGTGGTGTTGCTATATAGCTGCACTTGTGTTCATCTTGGAGTAAATTCTTGTGTGAAAAAATGGGTCGCTCTCAGGAGCTCAGTGAAATGTTCCTATGTGATAGGATGTCATCTGTGAAACAAGTCCAGCAATACAAAATATTCCACAGTCTACTATTAGTGATTTTATAACAAAGTGTTGATTGATTGATTGATTGAATCTTTATTTTGAACATGTTGAAAAAGTACAACAAAATAGAATAAAAAGAGACAAATGGAAGCGATCGGGAACGACAGCAATTCAGCCACGGAGTGGTAGGCCACATAAATCACAGAGAGGGATCAGTGTATGATGAGGGGCATAGTGCACAGAGATCACCAATTTCTTGCCGAGCCAATTGCTAAAGACTTCGAAACCTCATGCGGTCTTCAGATTAGCTCAAGAAGAATGAGTAGAAAGCTTCATGGAATGGGTGTTCATGGCCGAGCTCCATCTAAGCCTTATATCACCAAGCCCAATGCAAAGCACTGGATGCAATGGTGTAAAGCACCCCACCACTGGACTCTAAACCAGTAGCAAAGTGTTCTTCGCTGTCTGGCAATCCGATGGATGAGTCTGGGTTTGGAGGAAAACAGTGTTTGTTTCACTTAATTGTCCCAAGTATAAAGTTTGGTGGAGAAGGGACCTTGGACTGGGGTTGTTGTTCTTACATGTGAATTATACTTCTGCGTCAGATCTACGTCGCAATTGACCCCATAAGCAGAACCCCATTAACCCTATGTACCTTCGATGTAGCTGAGCATGCACAAATGTAACTACATGCTGGGTGGGTGCAAATCACAGTGACTTGAATCATGTCATTGCAGTGTAGGGATAAAAGGAGTTTGTGGTTACTACATAAGTTAGAACGTAGATTTCCTGCAGAATTCCAATTCAAGCTTTAGTCCCAGTGAAAGAAACTCTTAAAGTTTCATCATACCAAGACATTTTGTACATTTTTCATGCTACCAACTTCGTGGGAACAGTTTGGGGGTTGCCCCTCATATTAAACCCTGTGGATTAAGAATGGGATGTCAGTGAAGTTCATATGCATATGAAGGCAGACAAGCAAATACTTTTAACAATGTAGTGTATCAGCTCACTTTAAAAAAATATCTGGATTTCATGTATGGCTGTTGTACTGTGGCTTCCCTGCAGGCTCTGAAAGGGAATCTCCTACAAATACATATTTAATGAGGTCAAGTGCAAAAATAACTGTGTCCACGGGCCAGATTTACTAACACTCCTCATCACAACAAAACCCTCTTTTGGCATTAAAAAGTTACTGTTGGATCTAATGACGACGTGCAGCATCAGTTTTACCGTGTCATCAGAAAAGTGCATTATTGTGAAAGAGGATGGCTCAAAGAAGTAAGCTCTGTGCTAAAATGTGTCTGTCGTGTAACTCTTTACTAAGTCTTTACACTGAGTCTTTAGAGCTGAGTCTCTTTGTGCTCTTAAGAAATAATAATTAGATTAATCAATTTTAAATCATGTTTTTTTATTTGTTTTTGTTTTTTAATGTCTCTATAAAGCACTTTGAATTGTGCTATATAAACTTGCCTTGCCTTGCCTATTATTATTATCAAATTATTGAAACTGGACATAATTGATTAACCTGAAGGTCTTAAGTCATATGCACAGAGATCAGTATATAATTAAAATACTTGCTGGTCTTTTCTCAGCAGTGTGCACACAAAGCAGTGTCGATGCAGTTTCTTTAAATTTAAATTGCTTTCTATCAGAGCCATTCATAATGTATTGAAATGTCTGTCAAAATGGAGCTGTTAATGTGACTCTGTCAGTGTGTCAAATTAAAGTCTGGATCTTAGGTCTGGAATTTGATTAGGCATGCTGCTGTGTTTGGCATCAATGTCATGTTGCATGACCCAGTTCTAGCCAAGCTAATGCTGCCAGCCAGATGGCCTCACATCCAACTCTAGAATACTATATTTTACACTATACTGGGAAATTTGTGGTTGGTTCAGTGACTCCAAGGTGCCCAAGTCCTGTGCTTGCCCAAGTTCTCACACTTCCACCACCATGCTTGACAGTTGGTATGATGTTTTTGTGCTGTGTTTGGTCTTCACCAAATGAACATGTGGACAGATAGTCCCACTTTGGTGTCATGATTCAACTATGCAAATATAAGCTGTGCTGCTTTGTCCCCACAGTTGTATTATTGAAAGGTCCCTACCTTGCACTATAAAGCACCTTGAGGCAACTGTTGTTGTGATTTGGCACTGAACTGAACTGAATCGAATTAAATTAATTGAATATTCTTTTAGAGAGGTTTTTCCTGGCAATCTTTCCAAACAAGTGATGCTAAATCAGTCTTTTTCTAAATGTACTGTCTTGAATGTTTTACAATCACTAATATGGTTTTCACTGCAGAATGACAGAATTCAAATTGTAAGTGGCCTTAGAACATTTCCCAATGAAAACAGAAATTATACATTTCCATTCATAATAGATATTTTCTAAGACCACCTTTTTCAGAGATTTTCCATTGTACTAGGCAAAAGCAAAAGCTTCTTCTGTTAAGAAAATGGACATCACGTAACTAAAAATATTACTCTTGTCTCTTGCCCACGTTGGAAACAATTACCAGCAAAACTGGACTTTATAAACCCAGTTAGCTCCACCTGTTGTATACTTCATCTTGAGCTTACTGATGTCAACAGCCTTTCTTATTAACACCAACACTAAGACTCCTACTGAGAGTGCTGGCTCATGGCCTTATTCCCATCATATAAAACAAAAATTGATTTAAAATCACAGACTGTTCCACGAGTCAGTGCTTTATACACTAGTCTGTCCTGATTTCACTTGGATTTGACCTTCAGAATAACATTGTAAAGCTGGCACCAACAAACAGAACACTGTAGTCATTGAAGATGTCTCATAATCTCTCCAAATAAAATAAAAAACAAAAAACAAAACACATTACAGGTACAAAACACTGCTTGACTGATCTCAGAAGCAATAAATTGCTTCTTAAGATTCATCGTTATGAAAGTATACACTTACAATTTCAAATAAAATGCCAGAAAATTCAATCAGTCTACCAGTATGTCTGATACTATGGAAGACACATCATCTTGAAGTGACACTGCCTCTGAGAACAAGATTTAAGCTCAGTTCTCAATACTGGACTGTTATTTGCACAATTAGCAATAAAGTACTAGTCTTCTTAACATGTACAGCATTAATGTTCTTATCACAATTTGACCTCAGAAAAAAAATAGTCAGTAGAGACAGTAAAAACACCTTACATTAAATTTTAAACAAAAGAAAACAAAAAAATAAAAGAACATTTTATACTTGCTAAGCTTCCGGGGAAATTGGCCTGTCCAAAATGCATTACTGTGTCATCTCACTGAAAGCACTGTGATGAATATCATTCCGGTATGTGAGGGAAAAAAACAATTTCTATTAGCAAGCAGCTTCGACGGCATAGAAAAAAAGTCATCCAGCTGGCTGAGCAGAGCTCTTCTCTGTCTTTGCTTTCCTCTAAGGTGCACTGTTCAATAACCCTTCATTAGTAAATTAGATGTTATCTTCTCTGACTGGATCGATAAATTATCACATAACAAGATGCTGGACTTTGATTTGCATTGCTCGTTTTGACAGCACGTAACAAACTAATTATTTCTGATGGACTCTTTGCTACATGTGACAATTTGGGGAAATGGACTGGGGGCATTTTTCTAACTTGTAAATGCTCACAGGGCTAATACACAAAAAACAAAAGCAATGACACGGTCGCATTAAAAGCTACAAGTAGACATAAAGCCCAGAAAAGCCAGTGGCGCCAAGGCTGATGTAAAGACATCTTCATTAGGACACATCAGCCAAGATTTAATCTCTGTCTAGTTCCTAGAGTGGTTTCATTGGCTTTAAAAAAAATGGGACATAAAAGAAGATTTGTGCATTTTGTTCATTTTATGTTATTATTGCACTGACCTATTCAATTCATAGACTTAGATTTTATTTTGAATATGCTTTAATAAGCATTTTCCATCCTGTCCTATATTTAATTTGCAGTTACTCTGACCAGGGCTTTTTGAGTTGCTTTTTAGGTCACTGGAAGCACGTTTGTGTGTGTCCATGTTGATGTAAAGTTGAATATAGAAAATGACAGTTGTTGAAATGCCATTTAGAGTAAGGTAATGGCCTGAATCAGTAGCAAATGTGTGGAGCTGTGAAATTGAAAAGAAGGGGGTGGGGCGGTGGGCAGAGAGACAGAAAGAGTGAGGGAGAGACAGAAAGACACCATGACAACGGTTACATGTTGTTCCCTAAGAATAATAGCAAGTCTGTCTGGGCCAATCAGCAACAAATGTGTTACATTTACACAGGTTTGCCCATTTAATAAAAATTGTGCAGTTTTGCGCCACAAGTAACAGGACACTGCAACTTTATGAGGGACCTCGAGACGGGTAATTCAGCACAGTGACACGTTTTTTGACTCAATTTTGTTGTCAAAGTCGTAATACAGCGGTGAAGTTGCAAGGACAGTTTTTAAGGATGTTCTGACAGCAAGGATAAGACAGTCACCTACTGAAAAGGATTGCACTAATGATTCCAGTGCTCCGTATAGGAGGAAGAAAAACAAATGTTCACAGGACAAATGAAGAATCATGCAAATCTGACATAATGTGCATTTTAAAGGTAAAGTGCACCTTTCAAATATAATATGAAATAGTTAAGATTTAACTGACCCTGACCCTCACAATGAATGAATGAAAATGGGTCTAGTAGTAGTAGTAGTAGTAGTAGTGAATAGTTATTATTAAGAATACACTCAGAAAATGCCCTATTGTTTTGTTTGTTTTTTTGTGGTTATTAGTTTGATCATTTGTTGTGATTGTTAGTAAAATTACAATACAGCTTTGCTGCTTTTATTTTGAAGGTAACTGCTATTGGTAAATCTGTGTTTTTTTCTCCTTGGCCCTGGACATGAGCCGTCCACCGTGCAACCAAATTACTCATCTTTGTATATGAGATAACGATAGAGTTTGCTTTTCCAGAGGAATTGAAAGCAATTCGCTGAATGAAAGAGACTACAGATGCAGATAACAGATGCAGCTGCATGCTTAGATAGGTTGGGTCTGAAATGGGGCAAACAGCCAGATGTTACAACAAATCTGACAGGGAAAATGAGTCTTTGAAATTTTGCAAAAACATGCATGTTTTGTTTCACAGTTGTTGCTGAAAATGTTGATTGAACAGTGAAAATATTTTGGGTATTTTCACTATACCCAGAATTAACTTCGACTTATTGGTAAGGCCCTCCACAACAGTGGAACCAATTTCTGAAGTGGTCCCTTGGAAATAGAAATAGCCCATTGTTGAGTTAGTCATATCAGCCAAGTAAATTCAGATTTTTGTCTTTGTTTTTCTTTTTTCTGTCATCACATAGTATTAAACAAAACCTAAAACTAGCAATTAAAAACATTAACTCACTGAAATGGCTGTGGGGATGAATTAAGGGAGACGTGGTGTTTTCAATTTCATTTCATTCTGTGTTGTTATTCTACTTGGTTAGTTGTAGTTAGGAACTGGATTAACATTTGAGTCTTGTAATGTAGTCAAACCACGCTGACTATAGATCATTCTTCATTTTCATCAGAAAATGAAAAATATAGAAATAAAAAAAAGCTTACAATGTGAGCTTACCAGACCTCTGTAGCTCCTTCCTCATCTCTTCTTGTGAAACAAAATTGATGTCATGCTCCTGTTCCTCCATGCACAAAGGAGCAGATACCTATTCCTGCTGCTTGGCTGATGCCCTACTACCACACTGTCTCGCTCTCCTCGTGTAGTGGGCCATCTCCTGGGTTCTTGTCCACACTCTTGAGACTTAGCTGGGAGACAAATGCTCTTATAAAGGCGCATACAGGTGCATCATCCTGGAGGAGCTGGACTGCCGGTGCAGCTTGAATGGTCTGCAGGTACCCTCTCATGCTACCAGTGGTTATTAAGACATTACCAAAAAAAGCAAACTACAGAAATGAGGGACAGTCTATTATTCTTTGTTATCTCTGTTTTGCATTCAAGGGAAGACAGGAGAGTGACACAGAGACAGGGTAACAACAAGGAGTGTTTGGGACTAAAGAAGGCTTCAGAGGTATGTGATAGTGAGTTCTTATTTAACTATGATAGGATGGGGGAATTCCAAAAGTAGAGGAAAAAACAAAACATGTACACTTGTAAGCTAAATGTATAAAGCATCCATTTTAAGAAATCACAGAGAGTAGAAAAGGGCTAAAGAAGAAATTTAAAAAAAAAAACAACAAAAAACAAGAATGACAGAGGAAATGACTGAAAATGGTACAGATAGATGGGGGTTGAAGCAGTAGAGATCTTGTGTTGGAGAAAATGGGATTGACTGGTTGGTAAAGGGTGCTTTGGTCCCTATATAGTTACATTACTGCAGCCTCATAACGCAGGGAAGCTGCTGCCTCCACAGATATGAGGACTTCAACAGATGAATAATTCAACTGGCAAGAAGGACATATTCTTCCACAGATACAGCATATGGCATATGGATGGGTCCTTGCAAAGGACCTTAGAGACATAGTGCAGCAGGAAAGACCACAAGGTAATTCACATTGCCTTAAGATCTGACCTTACACACCCATAAAATCAGGGCTGGTAGACGTTGCTGCGTCGCTGGAAAAGACAATCTACCTTGTACTTCTTTTTAGCATTCTGTATTGTAACTAGGTCTCATTAGGCAGTTTGAAAAGTGCATCATGTTGTACAAAAGGTTTGTTAGCATGGAAATGCATGCAAAGCCCCACTGTGGGACACAAGCTTTCATTAATCCAGTCAGGAGAGAGTTAATGTGAGAGTTCCTGGACATGCATTAGATGGCAGTTCTACTAATGGGAGGCAGGCTGCTAGGACCCTAGCCAACGGGGATTAGATAGAGAAGTGATCACAGGGAAGACTTCATCAGAAATGCTGAGGCACCAGGCACCTCATTACTACTGTAGCAATACAGCTTCAGCCCAGTGGTTCTGCTCTGCTCTCTACAGCACCACACACAGGAGCAGCTGATTCACACAGGCAGGCTGGGGATAATGTATAAGTGGTAACAGAATACACAGGAAGACTCACATACAGTTAAACTTGCAGATGATAAACAAACACATACGTAAGACACCTGTAAGAAGCAATGCTTGTACATTCTGTATAATAGTCATTTGTAAAGAAGGTAAACTTGTAATTCCTAAAGCACAAATCCTAGAATTCAGATGCTCAGGCAGTTAAAAGTGTGTCTGAAGCTGAGCAAATTATCATTATCGTACTTCAGACTTCAAACGCACACAATTTATATTTCATGCTGAGGGCCATAACGGTTATACAATGAATCTGAACAAAAGAAACAGTTTTTTTTTCTTTTAACATCAAAACACAGCTTCAAAGAAGTAGAATGCCAGCTGTCCTGTGAGGACAGCCAACATAAAAAGACAATTGTATGCGCCATCTTCAGACTCTTCTCAGGAACCACGGTTTCTTGTCAGGACACATTAATACGTTTTCTGCCCCACCCTGGTGGCTAGAGCTCATTTCTCATTTACTTCACAGCTCTGGTTCCATCATTAGCCTCGGTGGAAACACTGAACTGAACTAAAGTTGCATCGTACATAAGCCTCCCATAGAGCACCTACCACATTATTTTAGTTTTAGTCTGCTTTCAGTCGATTAAAGGTGGTGAGTTTGTGATAGACTTGAAATTGATTCAGTTAACTAAAATATTAAGTGTAAAAGCTTGATGTACTTCTACTGGTGACAGTTGCTGCATTTTCCTTGACATCAAATTTGAAAATTGAGCATATTTCTGTTCTTTTGTCACATTTTCATGAGAGGAAGAATCAGAGTTTAAAATTCCCTTGTAAATACTGACAGTTTACCATGTCACACAGTGCTCCAGACATTTATTTCTTCTAATATATTTTAATATTAATTTTTTTTAATTCTGAGCTTATTAAAAGATTTTCTTAGAGATATGTGATCTAACATTGCCACAATACAAACATGATTTAAAGAATATACCAAAACTGGAGCTTAAGCAAAAAATATATTTAAAAATTAGCTCAGTCTTAAACATCTGCAGTAATACTGATCCATATAACATTAATGGGGAACATTTTACTGCATAGTTAGTACTTTTTCTTTTTATTATTTAAATGCAATTCCCCAAAATTTAAACTTTTATGTGCGCTGTGGTGTTTCATACTTTTTTTTTTCTTTTGTTAATTTTCCTCAGAGGCAGACTCTCAAAATATACTACAACACTCATTCTCAGCTTATGGTAAAAGTATAGAGGGAATAGTAATATTAAATTTTTTTGCTAAAAAGCCAAGAAAGACTTGTGCCGTTCTGTAAAAGTTACTGCATGCCTCTATTTGCACCACTTGTTGCCATTTTCCCCCCCATTTATCTACCTTTTGCGTAATAAAGACAGGACCAGGGAGCGTAAGCTATGACTGCATCTGTTTTACATTTGCAAAATTATAATTTGTCTGCTTTCTTCCACCCAAGACACTATGAAGACAACAGGATGTTTATCTTGAAAGCCCTATAGCTAGCGAGCACTTTTGTGTGCTCCAGATGACAACCGGTCTATCATGCCGTTTGCCACGTTCAAAAGAGAAAATGATTGCCAAACAGAAGCGACTGCAGGGTTATGGGCTATGTGAGTGGGTTCACAGGAGACAGGTTAGCACTGATGTGGCAGAGGAGAATTGGCAAAGACAGTATGTATCACAGAAGAGGGATCTGTTTCTCCTCTTGTCTTGGCAGATTTTTATATCCGGCAACACTTCTCCATTAGGGAGGCCAGTAAGAACAAATGTGTTAGCATTTATACACATAAAACCACACCAAACACATAGCAGTTAGTAGACATAATGCTTGTCACAACAGATTGCGGACATAAAATGATCAGTCTGCGACATCCAGATTGAGAAGCCAGGCACAATTTGCGTGAAAAATAAAGACAGATGGCTCATACAAGAAAAAATGTTAACTTTGTACAAACAGCAGGGAAAAAAAACACTGTCTTTTATCCTCTGTGGAACAAAAAAGTGTGGACCAATCAAAAGTTTGAAAGATTTAGGGACAAAAGTGGAAATGCACAGCATCTTATACGATATTGGTCAACCATAGAGAAAGAAACAACATAAAAATAAATAAATAAAAAAAACCCCCAAAAAACAGTAAAGTGCCTCAGACACTTTTTTTAATGACTACAGAGAAAGAAGACACTGGGGGGAGATGCTGGAGAGATTATGTCTCAACTGGCTTGGGAACACCTCAATGTCCAAAGGAGGAGGATGTTGCTTCATGTGACCCAGACCCAGATGAGCAGTAGAAAATGAAAGATTGGAGTTAATAGGCATTCTTTGTTCACTTAGCAAAGTTTAAATACATTTTTGAAGATTCACCACTCATTATTTTTGGTTTTGGTGAAACTGGTTAATCCGTTATATCAGATATTTTATGATTTAAGGACATACATTTTCTTTTTCTTTCTGCACCTTTTTCTCAAAGCATTTTATACTTTGTTAGACAATGGCCATAATTGCGTTATGTTGTAAAATAAACCCACTGTTCCACTAACCCATGACTTATGAAAAAAATTCTATTTTTTTTTTTTTTTATATGTATGAGTTTTAACTAATAGGAGATATCTAGGAGGAATTAAAAATCCATGGCAAACAGCTACGATCTAAAGAGTTTAATATACTCTTTCCTTCTTTTTTAAATTTTTTTTTCATTTAATCCCTGTAAAATGTTAAGTTTGGTGAATAGCTGAGTTTATTTAATTAAGTTATAACTATTTATTATGAAAATAATGAAAACAATCCCAACCATAATGGAGGTTAACATTGAATGTAGCCCTCCAGCCCCCTTATTTATACTGTAATTTATCCGGCTGTAATGACTTCAAGAGTTATTGTAAATTTTAATTGAAAAAAACAGACTCTTTAAACTAAGAAACTATAAGAAACTATAAAAGGAAAGTCAGGTTGTCAATGTATCAACTGATTTAAGATCTTGAGTTTAATAAACTTTTATCAAACACATTTGGCCTAACTCAAAGTGCAAACTGGGGAAAAAAAACAGAGGCTATTTCTTATTTGCATTTTTTTTCCAGAAAATAATTTAGGAATCATGTCGCTCTATATACTCTGAACCCCGTTGGAGTATGTATTACTACTGTTAGTATGTTTATAGAATAATTATAAATAACATCTCAACAAGTTCAAAACTTAAACTTATAACCACAACTTTTACAACAATATTCTGCTGTATTGTACAATATGTGTATATATTGTATTGAAAGAAATTCAGGTGTGCAGTTTTTTGTGAGTCTCCTGATGCTCTAAATCATTTCTCTTTTATTAAGGTAATGGCAGTTTTCACTCTTGAACAGCTGTGTTTAGTGGAAAAGTTGGAATAATAGTCCCCTCCCATGCATGTCATTTCAAATTGCACTCTGATTAGACACATTATATTTCACCTGTGAGTGTTTTTAATAAATAATGTGGCAGGCTCTTTAAGATAGAAAGAACCAGTTTGAAGTACACAAGAAGACAAAACTGCCATCATTGTTCTATGGCAGTTGTGTATAATCAGTGTAACCACAGTGGATGTGGCATGCATAACTACACTTTGACCATGTCTGTCATTCAAATTAGACACTGTAGATAGAAAACCACCTGTCAGCTTTAGATGGCTGCAGTGAGTTTATCAGCTGAAGAAACAACTACTTGTCGATGAGATACGCTAATGAGAATAGACATAAATATTTACTCTGCCTTTCTGGCATTATGGCCATAATTTCTCTAAAATTGTATTTGTGGAGTTCATTTATGCAGATGAATGTACATTGAAAATGAAGCTGACAAGCTAAATATCCACAGCAAGGATTTGTTTTATTCAGGAAAATTGTTCTCTCCAATTAAAGTCATGGAAATTGCAACAGTACATGCAGCAAATGCACTGACCGACTGACCTGGCATACATCTCTCTCACACACACACACACACACACACACACACACTCTGTGAATAGTTGCTCAAAAATTTTAGTGAATTGCCAACTATGCCCCCCATTGCATTGATTCTCAACTTCAACCCACGGTGAGTCACCAAAATGCCAGTACAGCAGCAGGCGGGCAGACACTCCACTGATCAAGAAATCCAAGATTTCAGCACTACAGCACAGCATTGAACAATATATTACACTAAAATAGAACGCTTAGCAACAGAGACTGTCAATAGAAGATTAACTGAAACTAGTAGAAAATCTTAATGAGGCAATGATGAGTACTACTCCTCAAGCTGCACGAACTGTAGCTCCTCACGAGTTGTGTCATTCGTTAAAACATAATTTGGCTAAGATGCTTTTTGAATCCTTCCTTAAATCTGACATACAGCTCGAGATTTGTTAAATGCAGCCCAGAGTTGTTAAAGCTGCCTTTCCTCGGTTAGCATTTAAATTCCTGCAAGCTAAAACTCACAAGGGAACTATTTTTTTTCTTTGATTAATTAATTCTTGGTAAATTGTTTTGTGTTTGGTGTAGGGTTCTGCTTTAAACTATATTTAGAAATAAACAAATAAAGAAATATTAAAGGTCATTACGGAGAGCCTGCACCAGATATGAGGCAGGAATGAAAGGATATTACTATGATTTGCCAAATCATAAATACAAATAAATGAGGTAATGGGTGGCATTACACCTCTCGTTCTCCTCTAAACCCAAGTCATGTTTTTATTTTCTTGTTTATTTTGATGGTTTGCAGCCACGCTGTAAAATCCAGAGGGATGTCCTTGTAGCGTGACTGTGTTAAATTAAAACCTGAGAGATACACCGGGAGAGGTGAGCTGCTGTTAGGGTCTTCTGCTTGACATGCAGAAGGAAAAGGATAGGCAGAAACTGGGGAAATTTCGCTGAAGCAATTCTCAGCCACATATTCAGCGAATCATTAATATATCATATTGCAGTCAAGATTGCTTTCCACATCAATTCATTTTTGTTTAGATATCTTGTTTCATGTGAAAGTAATCCAAAAAAATACCCCAAAAGAGAAATGTAGTCATATTTTAAAAATCAGTGATTTTTTTTCACATTGCATTGCTTTGCATTTCATCACCTCTTTATTCTAGAACAATGTTCTACATGTAAACAGTGTTGTCACAACCAATTTCATGCCATTCTGTATCGTGGTATTAGATGTAAAACATAAGTCTTGAAAACAGATTCGGGTCATTTTTGAGTTATTGGTATTGTATACTGTCATTTAAATGTTAGCATTCGAGACTGGACCTAATAAAACAAACATTTGTTGTAAGAGGCATTGGTGATTCAAAATCTGTTGGGACCCAGAGCAAAGATTCCCAGGGGGCCCCTCTAACCAATGATGTCGCCACCACAAACACCAATATTCCAATAAAATGACTAAATATCACTCCAGAAATGACAGAAAACATTAATTTTGGCAACTATGCCCACGACCGGGCTGACTGGTAACAAACTGCTAATTAACTTGGCTGCTCTGTTAGCCAAGTTATAAAACGTAAGTGAATAAAAGGAATAATGTGTTGCTAGTGGAAGTTATGTTAAGTATCTCCCTCCTTAGTTAAAGCTAGATTAGTTAGCTGCACTTATTTATTTTGCATTACATTTAATCAATACTATCTGCTCAACCCACTAATGTCTTTCTTTGTTTTCTGTTCTTCATCTTTGTTTCACTCCCAGAAGGATAACTCTTCTTCATTTTTGAGTGGTTTTCGCTGTTTGTTCAAAGAGAATCATGCACACCCCCCACCCCCATGTAGTCCAGGGCCCCAAGCAGTTACAACCTGTTTTGGTGGAAAGCGGTGCCTCTCTGGTGTGAGGTATCCACTTGATGACTCTATACTGGTATCATACACGACACCTGCATGTTAAATATTAGCCACAAAATAAATAAATGCAGACTCGTGTACACACTGAGGGAAGGATTTACAGTAAAGTGACAGAAGGGACAATGTCACTGCTTGCAGCTGCTCAAACATGTCACCTACTTTCTTGTTTGGGACTACCCATGTAATTACACAGCTGTCACACTGTAATCACTCTAATCTCTAGTGAATCACAAGGAAATAGCATGGGCCACTCACTCATTAAGAGGCATGCCTCCTCTTCATCTGCCATGTGTTTGTTTTATCAACCTGGAGTGGTAATCTCCTTCTCTGCGAAGGAAAAAAAATAGTTTGGAAAAGAAGTAAATGTGAAAGCATCCACTGCCACTGACAGCTTGTAGGAGATCACACGCATGGAAAAACTAATCCTAGTGTAGGGATCAGCAGTTCTATACAAGGTGTCTGTGGGGAATTGTTAATCTTATGAATTAACCTGCAGTCAGGTTGGGTTAGTGCAGTGCCCACTTTTTGATGGTTGAGGGACTTTGTACAGTTTGAGCTTTGGAGGAGAGAGCTGTCAAGTTGCATTGATTAAATGCCAGCTGATGTGACAAGTTCAAAGTTTGCTGTCATGCTTCAGTATAAAATGACAACTCACAAACAGGCTAATAGCTGCAAGTCAGTCAACTCCAAAATAAACAAAATCTAATATCTTTAAAACCGCTTGATTAATAATGTCTGTGTCATTTATGAGTTTAAAATTAAAAATTAAGAGGAATCTCTTTTGGCAGTGTAGAAGAATCCTTTTGTATCTTTTGTGCATTTTGTGTGGAGATATTTTATGGAAATTTGGAAGTTTGGTGACAGTTCATTTGCCATTTTCTGTGGTTTGATTTCAATTCACAATTTATCAAAAAATGGCAGCAGCTACAGAGTTTAGAAATGTTCTTTTTGGGAGTGCACAGTAGATTGGTAAGTTTCTAAATCCACAAAATGTAAGTGCAACTAGGGCTGGGCGATATATCGAGTTAAAAAAAAAAAAAAAAAATCGATATATTTTTATACGAGATATAAGATGTGACAATATCGTTTATATCAATATAGTATATGTTACGTTATAATTACACTTGTGGAGCCGCAAGTTTGCCTCTCTTTTGTCTCTACGCAACGTTACTCGGCCTCGCCTCTCTCCCCCATAGCTTAACCTGCAGGCAACGACAAGATGGACACGTCAACGCGTTAACGAGCTAACCACAGGGGCTGCATGGCCTAAAATCATTGCATTTTCTCAAAAGTTGACAGTGCGCCTTATGTATGAATTCTGGTTGTGCTTGATGACCGCGAACCGATTTTATGTGGTACACAGCGCTCAGAAATCTGTCAAAAAATGTTTTAGTACGACTTTGGTAAGCTACGGAGCTGCACCGCTTGATGGATTGTTGGAGCATTACGGCTACCGAGGAGCCTCGCGGAGTGATACGTACTGTGCTTCAACGTAATATTACCGTATTGTGTGTGTATAAGGACCATAAATGGCACCTGTCAAGAGACGTGATTACTAAGAGGATTTCAAACTCCAGGCTGTCAGTCACGCAGTAGAAGTTGGGAACAGAGCAGCTGTGAAACCTGTCTCTTTGTTATTATGCTCAGCGTCTGTTAGTTTACATTTTGACTGCACAATTGTGAGCTTTTTGTTATGCACAAAAACAACATTGTTTTCTTTTATTTATGGAGCATTATTATTTAATAAATGCTCCTAATTTATTTTTGAGTAATTTTTTCATGTACATCTATGGTGTATGTTAATAAAAGTGCCTGTGTGACATCTGGGGCACAGCTTTGACTAAGAACTCTCTTTTTGTTCTTACTTTATGGCTTTAAAAAAAAAAAATCGACATATATATCATATATCGCCATCCAGCTTAAAAATATCGAGATGTGAATTTTGGGTCATATCGCCCAGCCCTAAGTACAACTATTTATTTTGAAATGAAATTTTCTGAGACACATTAAAATTGTATTTTTATATTAGGAATAGAAATATAGATAAAGATAAAATAAGAACTGTCCGAATGAAAGCAGTACTTATTCCCTACAGGAAGATTAAATGTTTTTCCTCTTGCCAATAGATGGAGATTGATGCATGTGGCTGTATATGAAAGGTGGACATAGTCAATATGACCTCATCAACTGGTATGACATACTGGCCATCACTGTACCCATTAATCCCAAAGTAGCCATACTTTAAACTATAACACGTGTTGAAATTAATTGTACTCTACTAGTACATATCCATGCTACAGATTGTTGTTTTAAATACATAAATTCTAAAATGGGGCATTTTAAGTCATTGCTAGGCAACACAATGACGTTCTAACATATCAAATATTATTCAGTTTTTGTGGATATAAATTTGATGTTACTGTTGTGAAATTAAAACAACAGGATGCTTTTATAAGGCACTGCAAGTGCACACATGCAAAAAACATGTAATTTCAGCCTGTTGCTAGGTGGTTGCCAAGGAGCCTGATGGCATCACAACATATGACGCACAACTGAAGTTCTGTTGCATGAGTTATTGTCATGAAGTAAAAATGATATAATGCTTTTATGAGATGTTAGAACTGCTAAATGCAGGCTGTTTTAGCCCATTAATAGGTGGTTGCTTGGCAACATGATGACATTATATAGTCTGATAGATAAGAAGAATTTCTGACATATTGGTTTGGTCATTGTGCAGGAGTTGGCAGACATAAAACACACACAGACAGACTGATGTTTTGTGTTTTAACATATGTTACAATATGTGACCAAATGAAATGAAATGGAAATAGAGTTTAGGAGCCTTAACTCTTAGGAAAAGTATTTACTGGCATACATCAGTTGAGGTGTAATTTTCTCAAAATTTCTTCTCACAGTTTGACTTAAAATTGTGAGAAATCCTACTCTACTGGCTATTTAAAATATTGAAGGCTTTGGCCACTAGCTACACATTTGAGATCCAGAGTTATACCAAATCTAAATAGACTATAACGTGAAACAGATTAAACAGCAAGTAAAATCTTGAGAAACCAAGAAGCTGATACAAGTGAGTTTCAATGTATGTCTACCAAGCCTCTTACAGAGTTCAGCTTTTATCTATGCATATGATTTCTTTCAGTTGTTTAAAAACAAATATGCAAATTCAGGCTAGTATACTAGAAAATGCATAAATAACCTAAATGGTATTCATTATGTATTGAGTTTGCAGACATACTCTGCCAGTGGCAATGCAGAGACTGAAGATATTTTGATGGTCTTACTCAAGGAATTTTCTGCAGAAGAGAGGATTAAACGATGGTGAGGTTTTAAGGCCACAGATCTCCAGGGCCTCTAAGAAGTTAATCAAATGGGTTAGGGAAATTTATTTATACGCCCTGGTGTGATGTATGCATTTCGAATGGCAATGCGGTCAACCTAAACAACCCAATGCCTGTATGAGTGCATCTTACTTTTTACAGCTGGTATGCCCCATACATTTGTATAATTTCACTTCTCACCATAGAAAAAAAAGCATACTCTTCAAAGGGGGTTGTATAAATTGATTGGGTAAGTGCTCTTTCTATTCCCTCACCAAAGCAATGTGAACACCAGTGCTTTGCATCAGAAATAGACCTTCTTTTCAGAAGTATGGAGGGAGGAAGTGGGGGGTGGAGGAGAGAAAAAAATGCCTGTATTCAAACTGGAGGCCTTACTGAATTGATGGGCACCAGGCGTGGAGCTTTTCTGCAGGGAAATCATTTGCATAATGGGAAAGTGGTTGAAGTTGGAGCTGAGAACTCTCCTCTTGTGGGGACAGTCAGTCAGTGAAGTGGAAGAAGAGAACTATCTGATAGAAGACCAATACCAAGGTGCTCTGAGAGGGAGATGTATAACGGTGATATGCTCTCTTGCTTCCTGTCACCTGCCCATTTCATCTGCAAAACAATTTACCAACAATCTCTCAGACGTCCGCTGCTGATCTGTACTCATGAATTTGCTACTGAAAAGACTGCACCGGAATTGTTCTGTCTTCATTCGGCTAATGAATCTTACACAATGCAATATTTTCCAGCCAACTTACTATGATAAAAAGAAGGATGATTGATTGGAAAATTGAAATTCAGCCAAATATAATTTTTGAACACACTGCATCTTTAGAAACTCAGGCAAGCTTTAGCTTCAGTCAAATGCAGAGGCTCATTCTATTATCCTGTAAAACTCACACTTCATGCTCATCCAACCATGAGACCAACTAGTGATTCATAGCCATTCCCAGGTTAATAAATACACGAGACCTCAAATTTAGAAACAGTAGGCTGTACGGTTGTATTATATTTCTAATATTAGTGCACATAAAGAAGTGTAGCGCTCATGAAAAATGCCTTGATAGGGTGGATGCCAGTTTCAGAAGCATATAGACTGCAGAATGGAGAATGTGTCTTACTGCATGATTTATAGGTCTTTGGCTATTATGTGCAGCTTTATGATGTATGTGTTCACTTACCCGAAAGGAGGTATGTATAGTGTAGGCTAGTAACTGAGGATCGAAGTGAATGATGTTTGAGTCATGCATTTTTCATTACATCGTAGGTCTTGGAGGTGCTTGGTGGTTTGCTGTTTCCTAGAAAGAATTTCTTTCTACTTTATTTTAGAAAGCAAAAAAAAAAAAAAAATGGCAGTGTGAAGGAAGATTTTAGGGGATTTTAAACCAAACGTTAGATTTCACTATTTGACAAACATTTTACTTTATCTTTGTGGGTGACAGCTGGCAATCAGGTGCTGACAATTGAATATTAATAACGCAAAACCTGCAAGCTAGTTCAGGCAGAAAATTTGAGACTCACTGCAGCTGATGCTTTAAACTGAGCTTATATAATGTACAGCCTTAACTGGACAGTCTATTTAAATTGTCAAACTATTCACTGTTCACAGCTGCTATTCCTGCTGCTACAGTAGTTATTCTAAGTGTCTCTCATCTCACTGTTGCTTTTAGTTATGTTTACATGGGAACCAGTAACATTTTGACTGTAAATTAGAAAATTACAGCTATATTTTGAAATATAGATGATACATTGTATGCTATCACGCTGTACTATAGATAAAGATGTACGGCATAAGATGAAAATGTCTTTTTTGTTATGTAAAACGTATGGAAAACTAAACAGACACATTATGACAATCTGCACATCATCTTAGCTCCACTGCGGTATGTGGGTTCTGGTATTTAAGCTCTATTCACATTTAACAAACATGTTGTGTGAATCACAGCAGAGAAAGCAAAACTAATACATTCACATTATTCAAAAGAAGGTCACTGCTTTCAACAAGATTTTCTGAGTATATAAAAACTTGACAATGGTGTGCTAACTACTGATAGCAAGAATGGTCAATATGAAACTTAGTTTGAAGTCATTCTACTGTACATTAAAAAACTCAATGTACTATTTAGTAGGCCGTTATTGTATGGGGTTTAACCTGCTTTTGCCTTCAATACTGCTTTTGTCCTTTGTGGTGTGTTATCCTACTGGATTATGTGGTCATAATGGCACAGACATGGTAAGTGACAATACTCAAGTAGGCTGTGTTTAAATGATGCTCAGTTGGTACTAAGGGTCCCAAAGTGTGCCAGGAATATTGTGCTCCACAACATTACACTATGATGGTTACACCATCATAGTGTCTCTGATATAAGCAGAGATGGGCAGTATCGCGTTACTGTAATCCGATTACTTTTTTCAAGTAACTAGTACAGTAAGGGATTACTATTGCAAAATAAGGTAATTAGATTACTGTTACTTTCCCATAAGCACGTTGCGTTACTGCATTACTAAAACTGTGATTTTTTTTTGCGAGAGTGTCTCATGACAATGATGTAAGCGAGTGCGACGTTCGTGGCAACAGCTGTGTGCAGATCAACAATGGATAATAAAACGAGTGCGGCAGAGAGTATGACCGTGCAGCGTTTAAAGCGTGGAAGTACTGACCTTACTCTGAGTTTGATTCCGTAAAAAGTGACAAAAACATTAGCGTCCACTGTTCACTGCGTGGGAAGAAAACTTATTTTTACAGTGTGTAGCGCCTCTACTCAGGACCAGTACACTCTCACTTCAAATAGAGACCCTAGACATCTTACTAGGTTCAGGAGGTTGTTTTGTTTTGGGGACTCACAAAAGGAGTTGGCTTGGAAGTGAATAACTGGGACCTTTATTGCCTCAGTACCATTTATATACATATACAACACAATAACCCAAATTGCACACTAATAGTGCATTTTAAAGGTATACATGTAAAACAAAACAAAATAAAGACATTTAAATGGAAGATTTATACTGAACAGTATCAGAGCTCTTGGGAATGAATGAAACAGATTAAAGTGTTCCTGTTGTGAAGTTTGAATTGTCCAGTCTGAATTGTCCTTTAAAGTCGTTGAAAACCCAAACAGGTGTACTGTAGGGGAATTGTCAGTGTGCAAACCCTATTATCCGGGTAGGAAAAGTAGTGCATAGGGCTTATCTGTAATCCAGGGTTGCTTGAATCAGTTTCTCAGGCAAATCCCACAATCCGATCGCATGGCTGGCCACACCATTTCACGATCATCCAGGATCTCATTTGGGCTGTTCTCGCCGTCAGTGGTTCTCCAGAATCCTTCTAGTAGTTCAAAAAAACCAATCTACACAAACAGTGCAGAACAATCAATTTCTTTTCCCATTTTGTGTTCTTAACATGAGCTCATTAACTTCTTTTCCAAATGTATTAATCACAAATGGCATTCCCTTTAGCTTTACCAAGTTACAAGAGTTACAGTAACTTGTTTGTACCAGTATCAACAATTTTATCAAAATTATATCACAACAAAGAACATCAGCAGCTTAAACAGTAATGTAAACAGTCATAGCAATGAAAGTGACATTCATCCTTAAGGCTTACAAGAAAATGTAACTTAATTCAGTGCAAATACTATTAAACTTGAAATATGCTCATATCTATTAAGACATAACCATTCTAATATAAACAGAGCTATTGCTTCTACTTGAATACCTCCCCGATCGGAATATGGCTTCAGCGGGGTGGGGTGGCTAACAGCTATTAGCAGCTAGCATCGCATCTAGCATCGGCATCGTTTAGCTCAAAGCATTCAACACTTATAACACACTGTAAAGAACAACAGGAGAAGTGAAACAACACGCCAGATTCTCATAGCTCCCGATTGGTTTTTGTTCAAAGGTTTCTGAGCTGAATCGGCTAGTGAAATACATTATCTAACTTAACAGGTAGCTAACGAAAGCACGTGACTCACCGGGATTTTCAGACACAAATAACTTGACAGACGTTATTCCCTTTGTGGTCAGAGTTCGGGGCCTAATAAAAGAGTACCTTATTAGCATTTATACGTAAAACAATCTGGTCTCATTAACCAGGTTGCAGTATTGCATACCAAGATACTTTTTCCATGCGCTCCGACACGTACTTGACCGCCATCAGAGGGAAGATCTCACAGGAAGAGAGAGGTAATACTTCCTGCGCACTAGACGCAAGGTCGTCAGAACACAAGACTGCATCACAGCGCCCCCTTGTGACAATAACAGGCTATAGCCTTAGATTACAAAAAGGGATTTTGCAGCCCTGTATTTCACATGGGTTACACTCTCCCCCTTTGACCCAGCATGAGCCCCTTCATGCGTCACGCTGTGGTCTACAGATGAACTCTCATAGTCACCTATTGTATAAAGTGCTTGGTTAAAGCTCTCTATGAGGCTCTGCGCAAAGGAAATTAAGGGATTTCCCAACTCAGGATAATGGAAGCGCCTTGGTGGTCGACGTGTCCTTTCTGACTTACGAACATGGTCATTTTTTTCTCCACTGTCAACAGTTTCCTTATGCTCCAGAGCTACCTCAGGGGTTTGTGGGTTCAGATCAATGGTTTCCGTAGCTATAGGAGCCTCTACATCAATGGACGGTAGGGCTGAACGATTATGGAAAATAATCTAATTGCGATTTTTTTGCCCCAATATTGCGATTGCGATGCGATATGCGATTATTTTTTAAGGTCTTTGTCTTCTGTATTATTAAACAAAGACAAGCAATACATCATATAGTATGGCCAATACTATATTACATTAATTTTAAACTGTTCTTTCCTGGAAGACAGACCTCTGTTATGATGACATGAGGTGATGCCTGACATTTTTATTTAACTTCTTCAATCACAACAGTATATTTGAACATACACAATAGTTTATTTTTATCTTACAAACATCTGAGCATAAAGTGCTGACAAGGAACCCTGGTGTAAACATTAAAATGAAAGTCAGTACAATGTGCAGATTGCAGAAATATACATAAAAAAAAATCAGTGGCTTTACCACACTCAGTTTTTCGACATCTGTGAACTACTAGACAGTCATTCAATTAAAAAATAATATTAAATAAATAAAACTAATAAATAAAAAATACACACATCTTACTGATCTCTGCAGTCAGTAACATTACATATAAAGTGCAAACATAATAGCAATTGTATAAACACACACACAAACACGCCTTTAAAATTTAAAGGCGTGAAATTGGACGGTTCTGATTAGCGTCACCGCTGTCTCGGTAGAGTTTATTAAACTCGGCCGTCTGCTTCTTGCTATCTAAAATATAACCAGACACTGGTGTAAATTCTCGACTGTCTCATATTTCTGTTTAATAAGTTTTCTGTTTGACGTTTAGTCAGCTGTGTGAAAACCAAGGAGGAACCCACCCGGGGGATTAATAAAGTTTTATTTTATCTAATCTAATAACTTTAATCTCAGCCAAACCGATTTACTCACGAACAAACAAAACACTGAAAAAAGCCCAACAATAACATTTTTAGGTTGTCTAAGTGACTTATATATTACGTTTAACCCGAGCAGCGAAACTCCGCGGTGATCTGAAAATGATGTGCCGGGAGTTGTGCCGTTCTCGGCCGCATCAGTAACACTCGAGCTCCCGGCTAGCTGTCGAGCTGGTGGGTAGCAGACGCCTCTGAAAACGTCGAAGCACTTTTGCAAATATGGGATATCTTGATAAACCGAGCAGATATTTGATGTTTACACAACTACTTTCTCGCCTGAAAATATGTTAAAAGTTTATTTTGTGACCCAGAAAGATTAGTATGAGTAATTTTAAAACTTAGTAGCGGCCGCCATTGCTGGAAACTAGAGTTTGGCTTGGCCGCGCTATGAATTCTGGGATATGGTAGTAATTTGGACAGCCTTCGGCGCGTCACTGTGACGTAATCGGTCTACAAATGCGGCCTCAGGAGGATGCAGCCCATGAATTTGGACATGTCCAGAGTATAATCGCAGCCTTTGCGGTTAGAAAATTGCACTTGATCATGTCGCGATATTATCGCAAATGCGATATATCGTTCAGCCCTAATGGACGGTACATCAATGCTGTCTTCGGCCACAGCTGATTTTTGATTAGTCATAGTTGGTAAAGTTACATCGTCTTCAGTAGGGTGTTGCTCAGCCACAACATCTGGCTCCTCTCCTTCAGCTACTTCAGGAGGTACCCCTACAGGCTCTGCAGGCAGCAAAGGGGAGCTGCCTCTGCAAGGCTCATTCTGAGGCTGAGGGTTTACACAGTCTGCTGGCGTAGCTGGTATACAACTACCCTCCGGTACTGTTTTTCCTGTTTGCTGTCGTCTCTTCGGGATTTCAAACACCTGAACCAACTTTCCAGGAATGACAGAAGACTGCCTAGGATAGACAGGTGAGTCATCTTCAGATTCTGATTGCTCCTCCAGTAACAGAGGCTGACTGCGCCTCGTTCTTGGCCTGCAACTCTTTGGCTTGACCTGGTCAACTTCCTCAGCTTCAGATAAGTCACCACAAGGGAGTAAGAGATCCCTGTGAAGAGTTCGAATAGGACCATCTCCATTCATAGGCTGTACAACATACACAGGTAGGTCTACCATCTTTTCCACCACTCTGTACATGGTTGACTCCCACTTATCTGCAAGTTTGTGTTTATTCCGAAGTCGCACGTTCCGCACTAGCACTTGATCACCTTTCTCCAAAGTTGACTCCCTGACAGTTTTGTCAAAACGGCGTTTATTCCGTTCAGCAACCTTCTGAGAGTTTTTGGCAGCGATCTGATAGCTCTCTTGAAGGCGAGCCTTCAGAGCTCTCACATACTGAGAGTGAGATGTAGGAGAGCCATCTTTAACTGGCAGGCAGAATGCAATATCCACGGGAAGCCTCGGCTGGCGACCAAACATTAACTCGTATGGGCTAAACCCAGTGGTCTCGTTCTTGGTGCAATTATAGGCGTGAGTTAGTGGTTTCACATAATCGCGCCAATGAGTTTTCTCTTTGTCTCGTAGAGTTCCTAACATGCCAAGAAGAGTTCGGTTGAACCGTTCAACTGGGTTTCCCCGTGGATGATAAGGACTGGTGCGCACCTTCGTGATACCAGCTAGGGCACAGAGCTCTTTAATGAGTTGGGACTCAAAATCCCTGCCCTGATCACTAAGCAGGCGCTCAGGAAAACCATAATGCACCAGAAACTGCTCCCAAAGACACTTCGCAACTGTTGTAGCCTTTTGATCTTTTGTTGGCATAGCAACAGCGTATTTGGTGAAATGATCAGTTATGACCAGAATGTCTTTGGTGTTGTGACTGTCAGGCTCCAAGGATAAATAGTCCATGCATACCAGTTCCATGGGACGGGTTGTTTGGATACTCACAAGAGGTGCTGCTCTTTCAGGAAGAGTCTTTCTTCTAACACAACATCCGCAAGACTTAATCTTTCTCTCTACATCAGTTGCCATTTTAGGCCAATAAAATCTTGACCTAACCAAGTCGAGGGTTCTTTCCAAACCCATATGCCCCATGTCGTCATGAAGGCAAGTGAGAATGGTGGACCTTAAAGACTCAGGGACGACAAGCTGAAAGGTGACATTTTCACCTGATTTGCGGGTTCTGTAGAGGAGACCATTTTTCAGTTCCAAACGTTTCCACTCTTTGAGCATTAGTTTAAGCTCTAAGGATGCAGAGTTAGGATTGGAATTTGCTTCACCTCCATTTTCTAACATGTTGACCACATACCCAATAATTGGGTCAGACCTCTGATGCTGTTGGAGTTCTACCTCACTATAGGTAGGTATGACAGAACAACCTAATGTTCCATCATCTGCGTAGACGTCTGGCACCGCATCGGTATGTAGAGCAAGGGACTCTACCAAAGTGATAGAAGGTAGGCTATTGTCAGATTCACCTAAGAGATGACGGTGGCACAAGACACTGAATGTGTCAGCTGTCACATCTTGTCTGTTGGGAGATGAAGAGAGATGATGGGAAGCAAATTGTTTCATTCGCTCTTTTTCTTCAAGAGAAGCATAGTCATCATCCACAGTATCATGTGGCCGCCTAGAGAGGCCATCTGCATCTTGATTGCTCTTACCAGCATGATACTTAATATTAAAGTCGAAGGTGGAGAGAGCGGCCAACCAGCGATAGCTGGCAGCATCAAGCTTGGCTGACTTCAAAACATAGGTCAATGGGTTGTTGTCCGTTAAAACCGTGAATGTGTTCCCGTAGAGATAATCTTGGAACTTCTCTACAATGGACCACTTTAATGCAAGAAATTCCAGTTTATGAGCTGGATACCGCTTTTCACTGGGTGAAAGTCCTCTACTTGCGTAGGCAATAACCCTCACTTCACCATCCTGTTCTTGATACAAGGCTGCCCCTAACCCAGAGGTGCTCGCATCAGTATGGAGGACGTATGGTAATTTTGGGTTAGCATATCCAAGCACTGGAGCTGATGTCAGTTTCTCTATGATTACCTCAAAAGCTTCCTGACAAGCAGGTGTCCAACGGCTGGAAAGAGGCTCTTTAGGGTTCAAGTATCCGCTAGGACCGGGTGTCACCTTTCTGCCCTTCCTGTATGGTGGGTAGCCTTTGGTAAGATCATTCAGGGGTTTGACAATTTTTGAATAGTCCTTCACAAACCGTCGATAGTACCCTGCAAAGCCTAGGAAAGACTTGAGGTCACTGAGCGTCTGGGGTCTTGGCCAGGTTTTGAGAGCTCTGACCTTCTCAGGATCGGTCTCTACACCTTTGGTAGACACGATGTGTCCTAGGTATCGCACAGAACTTTGGAAGAAGGAGCATTTTTTGGGAGAAAGTTTCAACCCATATTCTCTCAGTTGCTGAAGGACACGTAGAAGCCTGGTTTCATGTTCCTCCAAAGTGCTGGAGAACACGATGATGTCATCTATGAACACCAGAACTTCTTTCAGATTGAGGCTGCCCATACACCGTTCCATTAAGCGCTGGAAGGTGCTGGGAGCGTTGGTGATCCCCTGGGGCATACGGTTAAACTCGTAAAATCCCAAGGGGCACACAAAAGCTGTCTTGGGCTTATCACATTCCTCCATCTCAATCTGGTAATAACCAGACTTGAGATCCATTACTGAAAACCATTTGGATCCAGCAAGGGCTGAGAAAGCCTCTTCAAGGTTTGGAAGTGCGTACGCATCTCGTATTGTTAACGCATTGAGCTTACGATAATCAATACAAAGACGGACCTCTCCATTCTTCTTTTTAACCACCACAATCGGTGAAGCATAAGGGGACTCTGATTCACGGATTACTCCTGCATCAAGGAGTGCTTGCAAGTGCTTCCTCACAGCTTCATAATCATTTGGGTGGATTGGCCTGGACTTTTTCTTAAAGGGTGCTTCGTCCTTTAAGTTTATGTGATGTTTGACTTTAGATACATGTAGAGCTGGGCGATATGAGATTTTTTCATATCACGATATGTTTTTTTCATTTCAGGCGATAACGATATCTATCACGATATAAGCCAAATAACTATATTTGTAAGATTTAAATGTGCCGTTGCTCACAAGTAAAATGTGAAATAATCAGCAGCTTGTTTTTATTTAAATATTTATTTCCCATAATAAGTTCAACAGGGTAGATGTACTTAAGGAACATGAGACTTTTTCAGATAAATAAAGGCAAATATTGCAAACTACACAAAAGGCAGCCACTAAAGCGTTTAAGTTTCAAAATAGAACAAACAAAACAGACTAAATTGTCAATTCCACTTAGAAACAAAATATTAATTCTAAAAATAAATCTTAGTTTGTTTTACAGAAGAACAGACAAAACTGACTAACTTTTGTCAATATCAAATAAACTGAGAACTAAAAGGAAATTCTCAATCTCTCCTTGTTGTATAGCTTAGCTTTTCAAACACTTTTAACAGTTACTTTAGTCTGACAAAAGCCGAATGACGAATTAGCGCTTCCAGTCAGAGACTGAGGCTACGTCCACGGGTACACGGGTATTTTTGAAAACGGAGATTTTCCGTTTCCGTTTTAAAAAATAATCCCGTCCACACATAAAGGCAGAAATGAAGGAAAACGCTGCTATGAACATGCCAAAGCAGCAGGTGGAGCTAGATTCCTAACCGTGCCGAAATGTTGGCCAATCAGAAGTCTAGAAGCCTCGGTGGGAAAAAGTAAACAAAGCTGGGGCATAGAAGCAGAACCGAGTCGTATGTGTGGAGGGACAGTAACTCTGTGTATATGTAAGCATTTAAACACTGCAGAGAGTAGAATTAACAGTAACAGTATTGTAGAAATTCATTTCACCGAAACAATAACGTGGCGCAGTGTGACGCATGCACCAGTTTATTGTATTTCCAGACTTGCTTTCGGCACAATTTACAGTGCACGCTACTCTGTTTTTTGTCAGACTTGAAATAGCCGAAATACCTTCACACTACGGAACTTCTATGGCTCTTCCGTTCGACAATCTCTCCGGCATTGGAACCATTATCTGTTTTCTCTTCGGTCACGCTCGGTTGATTTTTCTAGTCGGTACACTCATTTCCTCCATTACCCGCTGGCTCCATTACCCGCTGGCTGCTTCCCAAACAAACACACGTGCGGCTTGGCACTTGTGCTGTACGTAACAAGTCACGTGGACGTGACGCTGCGGCTGTGATTGGTTCGGCTCTGCGCTACTTAATTTGGATTGGCTGACCTTTTTTTTTTTTTTTTTGAGGACAAGAGCGGCGAAGTCTATCGCGATAGCTTAATTTCTCTATCGAGTAAGTTATATCGCGATACATATCGTTATCGTTCTATCGCCCAGCTCTAGATACATGTCCAAGATCCAAATCATGCTGGGCAAAAACATCAGCATAGGCACTTAGACGCTGGGTAACCCTCTCTTTCCACTCCTGCGGGAGGGGAGAATTGCCAAAGTCAAATGTCAAATCTGGGTGAGCAGGTTCATCAACTGGCTGTGCAGTAACATTACAACATTTCACAGTGTCATCATTTTTGGTTGAAATGGGTGATTCGTCATATATCTTTGCAGGACTATGGAGCTCTGCAATGACACATCTAGAAGGCAGTGTTACGTCATGCTCAGTTTCATTTCTCACCCATATAGGTAACCTATGAGGATGCTTCTTGGGCAAAGTGACAAGACAGCACTCCACAAAAATTCCCCCTGGTAAGGTGGATGTCGTTGGCTGTTCAACAATGGCACATTCACCAGCACTGCTGGATCTGACACAGCCTTCAAGGAGGACCCTCCCTTGAGCTGGTACTACGTGTTGCACCTTGCCCTTAAGAGTTACAAAGCCATCGTTTCCGGCTAGGTTTATCTCTCTCCTGACCTTGAGTGTACGGAGGATCTGCCTGTAGCCATAGACCGACGACAAATCATTGGGATCTTTACCTTGACAATATTCGTCGTACAGAACATCAAGTGCATTTGTCCCAATCAGCACAGGCAAGTCACAGTTAGAGCGTAAGTCAGGTACTACTAAAGCAAGGCTAGAAACCTCAGGCTCAGTTTCAATAAAGCTTTTTGGAAACTTAAGGCTGATGGGTATGTATCCCAAGTAAGGAACATTTTGGCCACTAGCAGCCTCAACATCCAGGCCACTGATAGGCTGAATGGGATGTTCTGAAAGATTGGTGTTGTAAAATGAAGCGGACACTGTGGTCACTTGAGACCCAGTGTCAAGGAGACAACTGCAATTGACTCCCGACACGGTAACATTTGCTGTACATTTCTGTCCTACAAGTCCCTTGGGTAACCTAATCTGGGGTCGTGCTGCACGAGAGAGAAGATACTTTGCTCTGAGGTTCCGGTTTGGGACGTTCATGATTACTTTCAGTTCCTGGTAGTCCCTCCCCAGAAACTGATTTTAGTTTAAAGCTGACATATTCTGTTCCTCCCAGACTTGTAGTTTTTGGTTGAACTCCTTACGTTTCATTTCAACTAGTTCAGGGTTTGGTTCATTGCTGCAAGAGGGAGCAATATGACCATCCTCGCCGCACCTGAAGCAGTACCATGGGCGTGGCTTCTTAGTGGGCTTAGTCTCACTTGGGTCAGATTTCTCTTTAGGAAGAATCTTGAACTTAGGTTTGGTTTTCTTATTTGGCTTGTCAGAGTTCTGGCTTGAACTGTCAATAGCTGATGCTTTCAGTGAAGCCACTTGGGCTTGTAGCTTTGCAAGTTTCCTTTCTAACTTATGTGCATCAAAAGGCACTAGCCTATCATTAACAGCTGATACGTCTGTATCATCAGTGACATACTCTCCTACTTCAAGGGAGTTCAAATGTGCCTTAGGTTTAGAAATGCCTAAGTGCTGTTTCATTCGGCTGGACTTTGCCGCTTGCCGGTCCTCCTCAGTACGTAGCATGAGGAGCAACTCTGGAAATGAAGGTGGCTTGTCCTTCTTCTGCTCAAGCTGCAAGGTTGTGATCAAGCTGTTGTTCCAGCAACCTCTACAAAACTGTTTAAGCAGTTGGCGATCTGAATCATTTGTAGTGATGCCACCTCTTTTAATGACTTTACTCAGGGTTATCTGCAACCGCTGTAAATAGGCAGAAGGCTTTTCACCTGAGTTCTGGTTTGTGCTCAGGAATTTGGCAAAAAGCTCATCCCCATCATCAACAGTACCATACGCTGAGTCAAGAAGGCTGAGATAGTCATGGGGAGAAGCGTTAGGACCAAGGTGCTTTACAATGTTAGCAGCTGGTGGAAGAAGGCTCTCAACTATTTTCCTTACCATATGTTTGTCAGATATGGTACAATCTATGAGGTGGAATTCAACATTGTTGCGCCACGTATCATAATCAGCTTCGAAAGTAGAGCAAGGGGTTTTCCCCGAGAAGGGCCTGAGCTTTGCATGACCTTGAGAAGGCATTTCATTGTTCTTAATGACATGCTCAACTACTACTCTCTGTACTTCAGGTGTAGTGAGCTGTTCAGGTGGTAAGTAGATAGTGGTTTTTCTGTGCGAGGGAGTCACTTCTACACTTGGAGAGGATGAGTGAGAGTCATGCTCAGGCAAGTGGGTTAAATCACTGCCCAGTTTAAGAGGACTTTGATGCTCTATGATGGCTGGTTCATCTTGGTCTGTGTCACTAGTGAGCTGCAGATTCTGATTAGGCACTGTTACATTTGGCCCAACTGCGGGATCACTCTCAGTGGACTTCTTCATTCTGGCCAGCTCATCTAGTAAAACCTTCTCAAAATCTGCACCACTCAGTTTAGCAAGCCCTTTCAGTTCAGTTAGGTAAGAATGGGTTAAACATGAACCCCTGTCTGCAGCATACAGCGCAGACAGAAGCTGGATATGATGGACAACACTTGGGTTACGGCTTTGTCTTTTGCAAGGCAAGCTATCCTTAAGGAACTGGACTGGTTCACCTGATTGGAACTCCACAATGGCTGTGTTTTTAAACTGTGCCTCTGTGCTAGTTACTTTGATTACTCTTCCAATAGAACCAAACTGCCCTAAGTAATCAATAACCTCATTGTCAACCTCATCGCCTGTTAACCCTCCTACTAGGACAGAGTTAGGTACTTTGACACCTTCACTTTGGATTACATCCATGTTGTCTTATTGCTCCAACCCAGAATGTCATGGACAATTGTAATGATTTGACCCAAAAGGCATGAAAGCACCAGTTGCTCAACTTCCAAAATAAAAGGAATTAAACCTCCTGGCTGGCTCGCCACGTTTTGTGTAGCGCCTCTACTCAGGACCAGTACACTCTCACTTCAAATAGAGACCCTAGACATCTTACTAGGTTCAGGAGGTTTTGTTTTGGGGACTCACAAAAGGAGTTGGCTTGGAAGTGAATAACTGGGACCTTTATTGCCTCAGTACCATTTATATACATATACAACACAATAACCCAAATTGCACACTAATAGTGCATTTTAAAGGTGAACACATGTAAAACAAAACAAAATAAAGACATTTAAATGGAAGATTTATACTGAACAGTATCAGAGCTCTTGGGAATGAATGAAACAGATTAAAGTGTTCCTGTTGTGAAGTTTGAATTGTCCAGTCTGAATTGTCCTTTAAAGTCGTTGAAAACCCAAACAGGTGTACTGTAGGGGAATTGTCAGTGTGCAAACCCTATTATCCGAGTAGGAAAAGTAGTGCATAGGGCTTATCTGTAATCCAGGGTTGCTTGAATCAGTTTCTCAGGCAAATCCCACAATCCGATCGCATGGCTGGCCACACCATTTCACGATCATCCAGGATCTCATTTGGGCTGTTCTCGCCGTCAGTGGTTCTCCAGAATCCTTCTAGTAGTTCAAAAAAACCAATCTACACAAACAGTGCAGAACAATCAATTTCTTTTCCCATTTTGTGTTCTTAACATGAGCTCATTAACTTCTTTTCCAAATGTATTAATCACAAATGGCATTCCCTTTAGCTTTACCAAGTTACAAGAGTTACAGTAACTTGTTTGTACCAGTATCAACAATTTTATCAAAATTATATCACAACAAAGAACATCAGCAGCTTAAACAGTAATGTAAACAGTCATAGCAATGAAAGTGACATTCATCCTTAAGGCTTACAAGAAAATGTAACTTAATTCAGTGCAAATACTATTAAACTTGAAATATGCTCATATCTATTAAGACATAACCATTCTAATATAAACAGAGCTATTGCTTCTACTTGAATACCTCCCCGATCGGAATATGGCTTCAGCGGGGTGGGGTGGCTAACAGCTATTAGCAGCTAGCATCGCATCTAGCATCGGCATCGTTTAGCTCAAAGCATTCAACACTTATAACACACTGTAAAGAACAACAGGAGAAGTGAAACAACACGCCAGATTCTCATAGCTCCCGATTGGTTTTTGTTCAAAGGTTTCTGAGCTGAATCGGCTAGTGAAATACATTATCTAACTTAACAGGTAGCTAACGAAAGCACGTGACTCACCGGGATTTTCAGACACAAATAACTTGACAGACGTTATTCCCTTTGTGGTCAGAGTTCGGGGCCTAATAAAAGAGTACCTTATTAGCATTTATACGTAAAACAATCTGGTCTCATTAACCGGGTTGCAGTATTGCATACCAAGATACTTTTTCCATGCGCTCCGACACGTACTTGACCGCCATCAGAGGGAAGATCTCACAGGAAGAGAGAGGTAATACTTCCTGCGCACTAGACGCAAGGTCGTCAGAACACAAGACTGCATCACAGCGCCCCCTTGTGACAATAACAGGCTATAGCCTTAGATTACAAAAAGGGATTTTGCAGCCCTGTATTTCACATGGGTTACAAGTGGAAAAAAACAAACCCTAAACTTCCGAGCAAGCACTGACAGTACTCTGCCATGGGAATGTGAAACTGCCAGATCCTTCCACTGACCGCTACGACACACCTGCACCAGGGCAAACCTCCGCCTGCCCCACTCCTGCTATACAGGTGAAAATAGAGCAACAGGACTGCTGAGTCTTTGATTTTATTTATTTTCTGCTGTGTTTTACGTGCATTTATTTGAAAGAGTGAGTGTAAACACAAAAAAAATATTTTATTTTATGTGCTGGAATGTGCAGAAAATGGGTTTAAATGTTAAATTTCTTCCAGTCAGAGAATGTTGCATATAATTTAATGTTTGCTTCATGTGTAAAGTTAAAAGATTAAAACAAATAAAACTAGTTTCAAAATGAGACTTTTTCATTTGATTGCATTTTATATGATGGATTATGCAGAAAAAATAGAATTGGGCTGAAAGATCTATTGCTTCAACCCTATTCAGGTTGTAAATCATTTTTTTAAAAAGTAGCTAAGTAACTAATTACTTTTGAACATAAGTAATCAGGAAAGTAACGGGATTAAATTTTGGAGAAGTAATCAGTAATTAGTTACTGTTTACTTTTTTTTAAGTAACTTGGCCAACACTGGATACAAGATAGGATGGATCCATGCTTTCACGCCGTTTGTGCCAATTTTCCTACCACTCAAATGTTGCAACGAAATTGAGACTCATCAGACCAAGAAATCGTTTGCTAATTCTGCTGTACAACTTTGGTGATCCACTGTGATTTGAAGCTTCCAGTTCTTGAATGACAGAAGTGGCATGTGATGTACTCTCCTGCTCCTGAAGCTCATGTGCCTCATGGTCCGATGCGTTATGCATTCAGCGATGCTCTTCTGCATACCTTGCCTGTAACAAGTGGTTATTTGAGTTCATATTGCCTTCCTTCTAGCTTGAAGCAGTCCAGCCCTTCTCCTATGACGTCTGGCATCAACAATGCATTTTCCCCAGAGATCTACTGCTCAGTGGATATTTTCTCTTTTTCTGATCATTTTTTGTGAACTCTGCAGATGGTTGCACGGGAAAATCCCAGTAGATCAGCAGATTCTAAAATTCGCAAATAAGCCTGTCTGGCATCAACCGTCAACAGCAGGTCATCTTGACCACGCCTACATGTCTAAATGCATTTAATTGCAGTCATGTGTTTGGTTGATTGAATATATATGTTAAAAGAAAAAGAATCAAATGACTAAATCTACCTGCAGAGCTTGACAGCCGCTGTAGTAATTATGCATCAAAAGAAGACAGCATGCCATTAAGAGAGGTGTCAGCACACCAGGGGAAAAAAAAACAAACAATAGTGGAATACTGTACAGAGCAATATAGAATACTATTCTAGTGGATCAGTGGATTTTATCACCTATGCTACATAATATCATTAAATCTATAAAATGTGTGCTCAAGAGACTCAGATTTGCAGAAAAGATTCAGCCAATGCAGTTGCTTCTTGAACAAGATGTGGTTTATGTATTAAATAATTTATGTAGCATAGATTTCCATCCCTGATGTAAAGACACATGTCTGAAATAACAGAAGCTAACACTAAATCTTTCAGATTTAAAGTCTGATACAACTGCTGTGGTTAGAAACCGGGTGTATTTTACTTAGTTATGCATTGGATCTGACTTAAAATGTTTTTACTCTCATGCTACTACAAACAGACAGAGATGCACACACAGAAAAACACATGTGTATGGTTTAAAATCCCATGGAGATGCCCTGTATTTTCTGAGCAAGACCTCACTTGCACAGAGGCAAGTATGATTTTAGCATTTATTTTACATTCCCATCAGAAATGTGGATTCTAATGATATCTGCTGCTGCAGAATTATAGGAACTTTCAACTTTCTTCATGGTACCCTTTGAAGTCAAATAGGCAGATCATCAGGGTAAAAACAATCACTTATGATGTGCCTTAGGTACAAAGGGGAGGCATTAATTTGCCGGACCATCACATGAATATCAATTGCTTGCTTCGATAGGTTGGCCTTAGCTAAACCAGTGATGTCATTTCCCCTTGTGGTGATGTGGTGATGAATTTTCTTTGAGAATATGCCAGGCTCTTGTTTTAGTCTGACAAACTCACCATTCATAAAAGTTAAAGGCAACACCTGTCCTGTGACTTTCAGTATTTACACATAGAAAGAGAAAATGAATATCAGAGCTTTGCATCAAAAACAGGCCTCCAGTTAGAGAAAAACGTGCTTTTAATTTTCTCTCTCTCAATCTCAAAGTGTGAGCTGATGAAGACACAGTCAACAACAGGATAGCACTGACATTTCCCTGGTGCTGCAACATACCCAGCAGCAGTCGAGCAACATGCTGTTTGAATTTCCATGTGTCAAGGATGTCAACGCCTTGCTAAATATCTGCTAATGACAGTATAATGATGATGAAATAGTTGTTTTAGATAGTGAATGGGTTTTGTTATTAAACTTAACTGGTTTATTGGCTGTAAAATAATGTTCCCTGATATGCATTATACAGTAGGGTGTTTGGTACGGGATGTAAGAACTATTTAAACACCAAGCATACTGGGCGTCTTGACAGCTAAACTGATGTCAAACTGAGCAAAGGCAACTGATGTAGAAGAGACAGCCTTAACTGATGAAATGTTTTTCATCTGAAGTCAAAGGGAAGCACTGTGGGATATGGTCTCCTTTGCTGTTGCACAATTGAAGTCAGGGGCATCAAGCCAGCCTACTGTAAATAATTTGGTCTCTTATACGGAGGAAGTGTTTTTCTTTATTTTATTTTTTTATTAAATATCATGAAGATGCAGCTTCATGGTATTTTTATTTTCCAACTACAGTTCAAGGGAAAACAAAATTGAATAATCCTTTCAAAATATGGAAGACCCATTCACATCCTTAGCTTCGGAAGCTAAACCAAACAAATACATCACAGACACAGAAGGTACTTTATGCTGAAAAGGTATTTGGCACAAGATCTGACAGTAGAAAAAAAAAATACTGTGGGCTCTTATCCATGCATAGAACATCAGGCGTTATGGTTTTAATTTGATATTTCAGCTGCTTTTCAATGGTATTAAAGTACTTGAGACAAAGGCACTTTCAAATACTTGATTCATGGCACCGTAGTCTGTGCCACTGGGGATGATCTTGGCTTGCAAAGCCTTTTTGGATTTGTGGAGTCAATTGGGCTGCAAGGCTGCTGCCACTTTTGTCTCCTTGAGAAAGATTTTTTAAAAGCTGCTCAGTGAAGACGATCTCGGTGTTTTGCTTTCAGTAGAGCTCTGGAGACGCTTACACAGTCAAGAGTTCGTTAGAAATCTAATTTATCATCTTTTAGGGTGAGTCAAGCATGCAACAGTTGTCTGGTGGAGTACGAACTCTCCTGGCCACATGAATTTTATTTTTTTATTTTAAGCAGAAAATTTCACAGCGGATTAAATTGTTTGATGAAGGCAAATGATTAAGGGTCAGTCTTGCTTCTTATGGTGTATTTGCTGCATTTATCACAGTGGGATAATACTGACATCACACTGGCTCCTCAAGCAATTATTTTGTATACTTGATCTCCTCACAAAGGAGCACTTCATGATATATTATTCTCCAGGTATCAGGAGCATTTGACTGACTCCTCCTGGTGCTTATTGGTTATAAAGACTAGTGCTGTGCTAAAGAAAAACCAGCTGACACAATGTTTAAATACAATGCATTTAGGATTAATCACCATCTAGAAGAGGTCTATTTATTTCAGTAAGAAGAGATCATTTGAAAGAGCAGAACAAGATTGATTAAGACAGAGAAATGAATCAATGTATCCAGTAATTAGACAGCTGTGATACATTGGTTGATGAGAACTCTGGTGGTGACGATGAAGGCTGAGGTTTGGATAGAGCTCTGAGAGCACAGATTTAAACCACCCAGAGTGATTGTGCATTTAAAATTTTAAACAAGATATCATTTTTGGAAGGTGGATTTTTTGCCTTTGAGAGACAGGTAAGTTGAGGAGAGCAGTTTACCATTTGGGAAGACCTAATGTAAACTGCCTCAGGGCAGATTTGACCCCAGGTCACTTGCTCAATGCCTTGAGCTACAGTACACCAGGACCCAAACATATTTTTGACTGCCATTTGTCTGACTTTGGTCTAACACATAGCAACACTGGGGTCATAATGTGATTGCTTACATTGCACATTACTTAACCACTCCCAGCACGAATGGGTATAGGTGACATGAAGGCTTAACCACTATCTATCAAGTGTAGGTTGTGTGTAGGCAGGGTAGGACCCAAAGTGCAGATACTCAGAGGCAAAAGTGCACTCAGAAACAGCTTTAATGCAGACTCAAAAAAAAACAAAAAACTGAAAATGCAAAAATAAATTTACACAGGAAGGCAGACAGAACACACAGCATGGGATGATGGAGATCACAACACAGACAAAAGAAAACACAGGGCTTAAGTACACAGAGGGAGCAATCAGGGAATGGGAGACAGGAGGGAAACACAGCTGGGACAAATCAGGGCTAATGAGACAAGGGAAGCAAAACCAGACACATTAACATAGGACACGGACTTTCAAAGTAAAACAGGAAACACAGACTGGACTACAGACAGACTCCCAAGCAGATACTCGACAGAGGGAAGAGAGAAGTGGGACCAGGGCAGACACATAACAGAGGGAGTATGGAAACCCGAACATAAGAAGAAGAAGAAGAAGAACCGGGGAAAATAGAAATGAAAAACAGAAACCAAAAACCTTCACAGTAATAAACCAAGATGAGAACACAAATAAAGGTACAAAAATGAAAACACTGGGTCAGCGACACAGGTACCCTAACACTATCAAGCCTAAGTGTTCATCACTACTAAAACATCATGCTTCCCTTTTCCCTCAGAGGTTTGTGTGTTTGTGTGTCTTTACATCTTCACAATGTCATATCAGCTGTTGTGTTTAGTCTTGGGTACAGAATGTGACATTACCATCACGTGCAATAAAAATATGTTACACCCAAAATTGTCATCTCACTAGTGATTGGAGGACCACAGGAAAAAAATCAGAAATGAGAAAATAGCTGATATGAATTAAGGCTCTTTTTGGTACAATCTTGGTATACCACATTCAAGCCACCAACAGAACCAGACTGAGAAATGAAGGATTCCCAAAACTGCAGTTCCTCTAGTGGCCATTTGAGGTTGGCTCCAAAGACTCAGGCACTCCCCAATGACTCCCATGTTAAAATGCCCAACTGAAAGCTGTGTTTACTGACTGGTACTAACAAACTGTTACTTCTGTAGTAGTTAGTACTTACTTTTCTTTTTTCTTTATTTTTTTTTAACTTAGTTATAAGACTCCATACACGAGTGTATAGTAGGTTATTTGATTTGATTTGTATAAGACATTCCATTTAGTTTCTGGTAAGGCTTAAAATTGGAAAGGTGGATGCTTGTTTAATAGGTGTGCGGACATAATGAGCTAATCACCTGCTAGGCATCGCCTTCACTAATGTGAGTCAGTGAACTGGTCCTCTCCAATATATAGATGCTGTTGGTGCCCACTGGAGCATTTGTAGTAGATTTACTTGAAAAATAATAGGGCGTGTTGTGTAGAGCCTGCACAGTTTGCCTGAACTGTGACTAGATTCACATTTTAATGACAACATAATACACAGTGATGCTTTCTGTGAGTCTAAAGTAGCTTCGAGTTTTTAGTTGTTGATTTAGTATGAAGTAGTACACAAGTCTCTCATTAAGGCTGTAGTTAAGATTCCTGTTATGAAGAAATACCCCTTAAAATACTATTCTTCCTCCTCCTTCTCTGTTCCTTGTTTTCCACTCATTGTAAATATTTTTACAACACTACCTTATCCCTACTAAAATAAAAGATAAATAATAATGAGAGGCGGCGTAAGGTTATATTATTTCTGATCCAGTATTGCTATAATGGATTGAAATATACAGGTCTATTTTGATCTTTGAGGATATGAGCATGATTGTTGGAAGATCATGCAAGTTGTTAATTTATGAAATGAAGTGAGTTGTTAACATTCTTGCCAAACTTCCAGTTAAAACGTTGTGAATGAGCTGTTATTGTGCAATGAGTCATTCCATTAATGACTGCTTTTACAACAAATGTTTGCTAATTACAGAGTGGCAGGGCTGGACTGGTAATCTTGCATGCCAGGCTTTCCGGGTGGGGTGACGCATTTTTGGGCCGATGGGTCAGCCTGAAGGGTCGCTGTGCAACGGCTGTACAAGCACTGACAGCAGCCCATTCATTCATTTTCATTACCGACACTAGATTACCCAATCAAATCTCTTAATGCAACAGGCCCCTCCTCTACCTTCGCTGTGCACTCATGCAGTTTGTAGAAAATGTTTAGAGTGGTAGAAGTGGTGAAGAAAAAGTATCTCATGTGAAAACAAAAAGAAAAAGAAACTAAACAAAAAATAGGTCAAGCAAAATGTGTCAAATTAACTGTCATTTTAGCTGTCAGGGCTGCTAATATACCATGAACCATAAAATGAACCAGCAACAACAAGTAACCTCACATTCACACGAGGCTGCTGCTGCCAGCACCAGCTGTGGAGAAGTGAGGAAGAGACGAAGAAGGTGAAACTAACGCAGTAAAAGAATTGATGGAGGGAGAGAGATTCAACGATTCTGGTCAAATGAATGGCTACTTTGTCTGTGAGACATTGCTAATAGCTAAATAACTTTTTAACATAATCCCTTAATTTTAGGGGCTCAAAAGTAATTGGACAAATTAATAACTGAAAATAAAATGCTTAAAATAAAATTATTCTCTTAAACAAAATACACTCAACAGCCACCTTTTTAAAGTATACCTGCTCTTTAACACAAATATATTATCTGCCAAATTACTGCTGATCTGCTGGGATATGCCACACAAATATTTTCCACACAAACATCTTTAGACTTTACAGAAAATGGTCTACAAAAGAGAAAATACCCCATGAGCAGCAGTTATCAGGATGAAAACGCCTTGTTGAT
This sequence comes from Rhamphochromis sp. 'chilingali', assembly GCF_963969265.1. Taxonomy (NCBI): domain Eukaryota; kingdom Metazoa; phylum Chordata; class Actinopteri; order Cichliformes; family Cichlidae; genus Rhamphochromis; species Rhamphochromis sp. 'chilingali'. The sequence continues at coordinate 5,571,261 of NC_137932.1, forward strand.
GCATGAGGTTAGAGTAGAATAACCAGACTGCTTCGAGCTGATAAGAAGGCAACAGCAACTCAAATAACTTCAGTCACCTGATCTCAGTCCACTGGAGCATTTTTTGGATGTGGTGGAATGAAAGATTCACGTCATGGATCAGCAGCTGACAAATCTACAGCTACTGTCTCATGCCAATATGGACCAAAATATCTGAGAAATGTTTCCAGCACTTTGTTGAATCTATGTCGGGAAGAATGAATTCATTAATTCACCAAGGACGGGGATGACTCTGCATACAGACATGCAGACAGCTGGTCCTGTGGTGCAGTCAGAATAACCAAGAGCTGAATATACTTAAAACTGTATTGATGACAGAGGACTTCCTCTCATCTACATCAACAGCACTGTGTCTTCTGTTGAAACCTTCTGGTTTCTGGGACCCACAATCTCTCAGGATCTGAAGTCTGTAGTAGTAGTCAGTACTGTACCAGTTGTGAAGGCCGTAGGCCTAATGTTAGAATTGGTTATTGACTTATTTGACTTAGCTTTGGTTAAATTTGCCTCATTTAAATCACATGTAGTTTTAGGTTAATGGCTATTCTTCTGCATTTAACATTATTCACTTGGTCCAGTCCCATATGGAAAAGAAATAGTAAAAACATATATGATTTACTCTTGAAAGTGGCCACTTTCATGAGTAAATCATATATAAATCATATAAGGCTTACATGATTTACTCATGAAAGTGGCCACTTTCTCATTACTTTCATATTCTTTTTTTAGTAAGTATACAAAACATACAAGTTTCATTATATAATTTTTCAAGGGATCTTATATGTGTTTTCACTCTTGTATGCTTTTCATACAAGTTTCATACAAGACAGATAAAAACTTTATAAGATTTATATATATCTTTTCCATATGGGGTTATATTTGAGAGTTTTAAAGAAAATATATTTCGCTACTAACAGTGTGGAAACATTACAAATGCAAGTGGCACATCTAACTTACAAGTAAAGATGGAATGGCAATGGCCCCATCGTGTATGTCAGCGGTCCCCAACCTTTTTTGCGCCACGGACCGGTTTATGCCCGACAATATTTTCACGGACCAGCCTTTAAGGTGTCGCGGATAAATACAACAAAATAAAACTAGTACCGGTACCGAAAAAAAGAAGATTTACTCATAACACACGTGAAAAGACCCAGGAAAACCAAGTTAACGATAAAAACGATAAAAACGATAACAAAATAACGCTGAAAACCAATAAAAACCCTGAAAACCATACATTTCACACCTGAGGCTCAACTCTCGCAGCCCGGTACCAAACAACTCACGGACCGGTACCGGTCTGAGGCCCGGGGGTTGGGGACCGCTGGTGTATGTGGTGCAGCTCATATAACTGTCAGCTGTTCATACTGATACATCTTTTCTGTCATTTGTTAACATTGAACTACCTATAAATCATAAGTCTAAATAATTTAATCACTACTAAATATGATTTGAGCATTGTTTAAAACTACACAGTCACTAAAGACTTAGACAATCACTAAAAGAAAAGGGACAACTTTCAACATTTTGCTACCAGTCAGATACATAATAACTCACATAATTATCAATAACAGGGGCTTTTAATTGTAACCATTGATATGACTGAAAAGGTAAGGCAATATTTTACCTTTAAAGAAAGAAACAGCCACAACCATCATCCACAGTGACTAATTTTATGCCTTTTGTGTAAATCGTGGTTCTTGGGACATGGCATGTAAATATCCAGAAAGAGTACCCCCTTTTTGCCATCTTTATGGCCAACCTTCGCCCCCCAGTTAATGGCGTTTGTATGGTAAAGATGCACCAAATAGGGAAAAAAAAAAACTTGCCAATTCTAAAAGTGTCTGGTGACCATTAAAACATAATGTAATGTGTATATGAGTGTGCAATACGTTGCATTTACATGCATCAAAATGGCATATGTTTATGGGCTGTCCTGAGTCACACAATTTCTATATACACTACAAATACACAGAAAGAGATAATTTTTAGTCAGAGTAAAAATATTAGTCAGTTACTATGTACATGTTACCAGTTTCATGAAGATTGAACCACTCATCTAGGAGGAGTGCAGGAACAAACATACAGATATAGACTATTGGTCAAAAGTTTCAGAACAGCCGAAGTTTTCCAGTTAGTTATTGCAGTTCAAGTAATTCAAGTCCAATGAATAGCCTGAAATAGTACAAAGGTGAGTGGTGAATTTCCAAAGGTTAAAAAATGTAAGGTTACCCAAAACTGAAAAATAATGTAGCTACATTTCAGAATTATACAAAAAAGCCTTTTTTTAGGGGACACAAAATGGGTTAACAATTTAAAGCTGTTCTGCAGCAATGAAGGTTGATCAAGCCTTGAAAGCTGTGCTACTAATTCCTACAGGGAGTGCAGAATTATTAGGCAAGTTGTATTTTTGAGGAATAATTTTATTATTGAACAACAACCATGTTCTCAATGAACCCAAAAACTCATTAATATCAAAGCTGAATCTTTTTGGAAGTAGTTTTTAGTTTGTTTTTAGTTTTAGCTATTTTAGGGGGATATCTGTGTGTGCAGGTGACTATTACTGTGCATAATTATTAGGCAACTTAACAAAAAACAAATATATACCCATTTCAATTATTTATTTTTACCAGTGAAACCAATATAACATCTCCACATTCACAAATATACATTTCTGACATTCAAAAACAAAACAAAAACAAATCAGCGACCAATATAGCCACCTTTCTTTGCAAGGACACTCAAAAGCCTGCCATCCATGGATTCTGTCAGTGTTTTGATCTGTTCACCATCAACATTGCGTGCAGCAGCAACCACAGCCTCCCAGACACTGTTCAGAGAGGTGTACTGTTTTCCCTCCTTGTAAATCTCACATTTGATGATGGACCACAGGTTCTCAATGGGGTTCAGATCAGGTGAACAAGGAGGCCATGTCATTAGTTTTTCTTCTTTTATACCCTTTCTTGCCAGCCACGCTGTGGAGTACTCGGACGCGTGTGTGATGGAGCATTGTCCTACATGAAAATCATGTTTTTCTTGAAGGATGCAGACTTCTTCCTGTACCACTGCTTGAAGAAGGTGTCTTCCAGAAACTGGCAGTAGGACTGGGAGTTGAGCTTGACTCCATCCTCAACCCGAAAAGGCCCCACAAGCTCATCTTTGATGATACCAGCCCAAACCAGTACTCCACCTCCACCTTGCTGGCGTCTGAGTCGGACTGGAGCTCTCTGCCCTTTACCAATCCAGCCACGGGCCCATCCATCTGGCCCATCAAGACTCACTCTCATTTCATCAGTCCATAAAACCTTAGAAAAATCAGTCTTGACATGTTTCTTGGCCCAGTCTTGACGTTTCAGCTTGCGTGTCTTGTTCAGTGGTGGTCGTCTTTCAGCCTTTCTTACCTTGGCCATGTCTCTGAGTATTGCACACCTTGTGCTTTTGGGCACTCCAGTGATGTTGCAGCTCTGAAATATGGCCAAACTGATGGCAAGTGGCATCTTGGCAGCTGCACGCTTGACTTTTCTCAGTTCATGGGCAGTTATTTTGCGCCTTGGTTTTTCCACACGCTTCTTGCGACCCTGTTGACTATTTTGAATGAAGCGCTTGATTGTTCGATGATCACGCTTCAGAAGCTTTGCAATTTTGAGACTGCTGCATCCCTCTGCAAGATATCTCACTATTTTTGACTTTTCTGAGCCTGTCAAGTCCTTCTTTTGACCCATTTTGCCAAAGGAAAGGACGTTGCCTAATAATTATGCACACCTGATATAGGGTGTTGATGTCATTAGACCACACTCCTTCTCATTACAGCGATGCACATCACCTAATATGCTTAATTGGTAGTAGGCTTTCGAGCCTATACAGCTTGGAGTAAGACAACATGCATGAAGAGGATGAAGTGGACAAAATACTCATTTGCCTAATAATTCTGCACTCCCTGTATGTTCCAATTTTTCTGGATTACTTACAACCCCTTCTGTCTGCATAAAAGCAGTGTTGGACACACTGTGGTACCATACCCTCATGAGCATCAGTTGAACAGTACTGTACTGTAGAAAGTAGCGTGTTGCTACAAAAATGGTGAGAAAAAGGCAATTAACAATGGAAGAGAGACAGACCATACCGATCATACCACTTAAAAAGTACAGTTTCCTTCACCATCAAAAGGCACTCTGTGGGCAAACTCAGGAAGAGGTCTGGTAGACACAAAGCCACAACTGAATCAGAGGACAAATTTCGGAGGGTTAACAGCTTGCATGATAGGCGGCTCACAGGTCAACAGTTTCAAATACAGCTTAAATAGTGGTCATAGTAAGCAAGTCTCAGTTTCAACTGTGAAGAATAGACTTTGAGGTGCAAGTTTGACAGGACAAGTTGCAGCAAGAAAACCATTGTGAAGATGTCAGAATAAGACAAAGAGGCTTGCCTGTGCCATGAAACACCGCCACTGGACGACTCAAGACTGGAAAAAGTTATTATGGACTGACAAATCCTTGGAGAAAATTACTGCTGTATGGATCTTACAATAAAGTCACAATACAGTGTTATTGTATCTTGGAGGAGCTGGTCAAATGTGAATGAGTTTCACAGATTCACTAAACTGTTTTACAAATACAAAACTATGCAAGCAAGTTCATTCCACCATAGTAATTTTGTAATGAGACACAACTTACAATATTAAGAGTGCCTTATCCTCCCTCTGACACAGACATGCTCAACTCACTGTATAGTGAGAGGTGGGAAACTACACTGGAGGAAACACAATACAGTTAAGGAGTGTTGAGGTTTTATTTTTATTTTGTGAAAGTTTTTTCACAGAGTGACAGGATTGCTCATAATTTGATTTTCTTGTATGTTTACATTTAGACTCTCTTCTCGATGGGAAAGAAGCAGATTATCTGTCAACTCGCTTGGACCCACAACTCATGTTTGTTGACTTAGAAACAATCCTTATATAGAGTCAATGAAAGCAAGTGTTGCTGTCTTGATGCCAAGAACATGTTCTCTCTGAGGATATGGGAACTGTTGCGGTCTAAGTGTCATAACAGATAAATGGCTGCCAAGATTAAAGAATTTTTACTTGATGATGTGAGACTGTATACAAATTACATCAGTCTCAGATTGGGCTGGCTTAGTGGTTTGACTTCTCTGGAATAAAGGTCTTTTTTCTTGGAAGAACTTGTCTGTTGCAAAAGAACATCTCAGGAATGGAAGTCAGCGACACCATGAAATGCTCCTTTCGATCAAGATGAAAGAGCTGCTGCCATCCCAGCAGATTGTCTGGCATGAAAACCTTGATGCCTACTATCCCACTGATACATGTTGCTTTTATTTAATTTCTTTCCCCTTATGTGACGGGACAAGCACTGCTTCCACAGTAAACATTAAGGCCTCAGTCACACAGGCAGAGAGACCAGTAAGTGACCCCCACAATCTCCGATAAGGAAAAACGCGTATTCCCTATTGGCGTTGGTGATGGGTTATTAGCGGTTCTTGGCTGTCTACAAGTGAAATCACTGACAAAGAGCTCCTTATGGTTGCTTTGGTCACTGGCAGATTGCTCCAGTGTCTTTTAATTTGAATCAAAAATACCAGCTTTTCTGTAAACACTGGCTAATTCCCTGGTGAGCAATGGGTGTTTGATTTGCAGTGGGGTTGGTCATCATCTGTGCTTGCCTTTCTGTAAAAGCCACTGCACACCACCACTGCTTTTCTATTTTCTCATTGTCATTGTTGCTGTTACTACATGGTAAGTATTACTACACAGAGAGATAGAAGGCAAGAGACAAATGATGCAACCAATTACGAACACTGGATAATGGTGAGATTTCGGTGCACGTGGAACACTTATAGTACAAACGTGACCGACGAAAAGGACTAAGCCGATGGCCATACTGGAATATTTATTCATAGTTAGATATATTCATTGAAAGCAGGCATGTTTGAGAAATGGAAAGGCAAATTTGTATTCCTGAGTCTAATCTGGCTTTACACATGTCGAGTAACAGACACTCTCTCATGCATAAAAACAATTGCAAGAGAGTGGCAACTTTCTCTCATGATATAATTTCACATTCATAATATTTCTTGTGGTATGGTAATACAGACCGAATAGAAATGTGAGACAAGCCTCCTTCGACTTCCTCCATCTCTCCTTCAACATTTCAGTTGACTAGCATTAATTTAATGCTTCGTCTGTCTAATATTGTAATCCTATAAAATTTTCTGCTATTGTAATTTTGCCCATCATCACATTTGAACCACGAGTCTATATTCCCACAGACTTCATTCTCTCTTTTTCATTTGTACATCTGCAAACTTTGATTCAGTACAAGCTTGTCAGTGTGTGTGTGTGTGTGTGTGTGTGTGTGTGTGTGGGTGTGTGTGTGTGTGTGTGTGTGTGTGTGTGTGAACGCGTATCCCTCTGCATTTGTAGGGTGGTGCAAGAAAGTTGAGGTTTAGTTAGTGTGTTGTGAATGATGCCTGACTCAATCCCAAGAGACTTAAAGGGTGCAGTCTTCGGTGCACAGCTGAACAGAAAGAAAGGTGCACACATAAACATACAACTCTTCCTCTGGCAGCACTTCCTGTCCCCTGGGGGGGGGGGGGGGCTACATGAAAATAAGTGAGCATGAGTGTTTGAGTTTCCAAGTGTGGATGGGAGGTTAAAGCTGAAATGAAGATATACAGTCAGAAACCACGCCAGAACACAAAATGAAAAGTAGTTCAAGGTACAGTGGCAAATTACTGTATCAGAGGTAGACACTCCTGGCTTTCCAGGTGGATGAATTAACTGGAATCTGTCTCTTTTATATGGAAAATAGGTGGCAAATTACCACCTGAGATGAGCTTTGAGCCAGCGAGCCAGGATGCAGCCTTGCCGACTTTTCATATGCATTAGATAACCTGATTTTGACATTTTATTAATGGAGAAACTGTCAGCACAGGGATACAGAATTCTTTATTTAATTACTGTTACATTACTATGAAAATTGTGTATTAAATTTTAAAAAATGACACAATAATTAAATTTTGTTGATAGCAGCATATTAATGTATGTCAAAGAGAAAGACGACGTTATTGTGTATATTATGCCAGTGGGTTTAAATGTAGATGTTCTATCCTTGGGGGAGAATTGATTGCAAGACATTGATATTCCTTTTGCAAATGTAGAGTCACACAACTAAGGAAACCTAGACTTGTCATTAGATCAATAGTGATGAGTCAATGAACAAGTGTTAAATAGCTTCAAAAATGTTTGTTTTAGCCATTTTTAATGAGGAACACATAAAAATAATAATAATACATTTCCTAATGAAGCTCATTATACCATAACTCAAAAATCAAAGACAAAAAACAGTGAAGCAGAAGAGAGAGTGCTTTTGAAGAATTAGCATTGCTCAGGTAACACCAAGCAAGGACAAATGGAAACTGACATTTAAAAAGCAGTTTTGCTCAGACATTTATTGCAAAGGAGAAAGTAAATGTAAAGACTTAAAAGTAAGAGTGTCAGGAAAGACAAACATCTATGCAGGATGATTCAGAACAGGAGTTTCCAGCTGTGAGTCTAAAAAAACTATAATGTGTGCAGCATACTGTAGAGCCAGAAAAAATAGATTTCCCATATCCTTATTACCTCGTTTTATCGAATACAACCCAACAATTGACAATTAGACTGACATCAGAGCATGCTCAGTTTCTCAGTCATTTTCACCATTCTGATGTTGGAAGACTTAGAAGCTTGATGTTACATACTAAAGCGGGACTCTATTGATCAGTGGGTGCTGTGACTAGCTAGCTAGCAACATGCAGTAGGGTTGTGGCGCTGGACCATGATGTCGGAGATCAGTGATAAAAGTCAAAGTGAGCAGTTATAGCTCGCCAGTCAAAGTAATTTTTATCTAATTTCCTGACCGTTGCATTAAATGAATATTATTCTTAAGAGATTAGTATTAAAATAATTCTGTCTCATTATAGTTGTCTCATGTCCACGTACCTGACACCTGTAACACATGTCTAAGTGCACGGACGTGCAAGTTGATGCCAAGACTTCTGCGAGCTTTGAAATTAAATTGTGTACAGAGCTTTTCTGGTCGATCATCAGATGAAGGAACACAGAGGGCGATATTTCTTACAACTTAATGTGACTGTGCATTTGCAGATACATTCGTTTAAATCACCCCCTTAACTTCTTTTTTCATGTGGTGTTTTTCGTCACAGAAAAACTTTGTAGTGTATGGTAGAGGGCAAACTGCCCTATTAAAATTCTGAAAAGTATGAAAGCACCTGTGATACAGCTACAGCTCCTGCACTCCTACAGCTTTTTACTAAAAAAGTTGGCGGTAGCATGGAGATTTTATTTAAAATGTTAACAAAATCTTAAAATGTTGATAGGGCAAAAAAAAGTTAGGGTGGTTAAGTAGCCTGTTAAGTTTAGTTACATTATGTTAGCTAAACATTTATATAATGGAAAAAAAGCTGATTTTACAGTGGCAACGCCAACTTTGTTAAACAGGCCGGTCAAATGTTTTAGGAAAACATAAAAATAATAATACTGTGGATGTTGTTGGATGTAGAATTTGTTGAGCAGACCTAGAAGCCATGACACTTGCGCCTCACATTAGCATAATGTTAGCTTACAATCTGTTGTTTTTCAGAGCTCCAGACAGCTGACAACAATGGCATCAGTAATCCACGATGAACACGTCCAAAACGGATCTGAGCCGGATGAGCTGGTACGAGAATGAATACGTGATGCCAAGTATTGGCTTGGGCATCCCTAATAGTTTGTGTATAAAATTACATTGGTGATGTGATTTTATTCACAAGCATACATTGCATTACATATACATTACAGATTAAGTACCTGTCTTTTAAAACAAGAGCCTAACAACAGAACAGGTTTTGTTTGCTGGAATTATTACTTCTCTTTAGAGCCTGCTGAGCAGTTGAGTATTTTTCCAAATGAAATTTAACTATAAGTGACAGAGAACAAAATCCACAGCCCTCATTTTGTACAAAAACTGTATTTTATAGCTCAGTTAAAGCTAATATAATTTATGACTAAAATAAACAAGTGAATATCTTCTAGTGCCTTTTAAGTAGAAAATTTTGCCTCAAGATTAACTTTGTAATACATGGTTATGCAATTTGAGGGCAGTGAAGATTTTTCCCTTTTAAAACATTATGTAACACTGAGTGGATGAGTATTCTGCGGTATGAATTTACTTTGCAGGCTGTTTTGTGTGGACGTATAAGTAAACTAGAAAGGGCAAAGAATCACATTTATTCATCCGCAGGCTATTAAGTTGTAGTCCAAATTTAATTTGTTCGGCCGTAGTTTACCACCTCCACTTTTCCATCAGCCACCCTGTGACATTTTAACTAAGAGCTTATTTGCTTATCCCTCATGACATTTGGTAGTGACCAAAGGTAATTCTTTAAAATTAATTTTGTGTGAGGCCAGGGTCTCAGATGTCTATATTTATGAGCAGAAACGGCACTTGAGATTGAAGGATGGTTTTATAGTGTGTCACCTGTGGTAAGATGTACTGCTTTGAGCCTAGATGACAGGCTTTCTGGAGATTCTGAATATTTTTCTTTTTGGTATAACTTCAACGTCCCCACAACTCTGATGAGATTTGTTGGAAAACCCTTTTCATGACAGAGAAGCAACTGATTGAGTTTGTGGATAAAGTGATTGCTTACCACTCTGCTTATGGAATTAAGATTTTTCTTTTTTCTTGTACAGATAATAACTGTCTGCTCCTGCACTACTGGTCCACCTATTTTTTAATGGAATATAACCTAATGCTGGAATCTGAATTCAAGTTCACAGGGAAATAAAATGCATCTGAAATTAACTTGTGTATGCCTCTTTTGTGCATCTGACATGTGAATTTTCTCCACCACTTGTTTAAAATGACAGGTTGTACAGAATAACATTACAGCAGGAAGCAAAGCGCAGGATCATAGCCCTTGAAAATTTCAAGACTATCGACGGCACCCAACATGGTCAGAATTGTGCTCTGATGCTTCTGTAACCCCAGAAACAGCAAGCACTGAAGTATACTTCTTTATCACGACAGCAGGGTGAGCAGTCAAACCACAGGTGGCACGAAAGCCAAGATTTTCAAGCGTTTTGAAGTTGCACGCCAAGAGAAAGAAGGACTGACGGCGGAACTGCAAAACTTGATTTGATTAAATAAAATCTCTGGCCTTGGATTGGATTGCAATTTCCTAACTTCATTCTAAGTGAAAAGTTAGAGCAACATATACTCCATTGCTTTACTTCTGCTACTGCTTCCGTAATTAAAAATCCTTAATTTGATCTGTTCAGCCTGACACACGCTAACATGACCCAGAGACACAGTGCGCGTGCACACACACACACACACACACACACACACACACACACACACACACACGCACACACACACACACACACACACACACACACACACACACACACACACACACACACACACACAGGCTTTCATCACATGATTAGTTTCACAGCTGGCAAAAGCAAATTGGCAGCCCAAATTCAAGTAAGATTATAATGTTGAGGCTGAGGAGAGATCATCCTTCAGATGTTATTTGCTCACTTGTCCTGAGATCACAGAAGAGAAAAGATAAGAGAATGTGTTACAAAGTTGTTTTGCCCCATCTGCAGAAAAGTTATTCCTTAGAGCCAGTAGTTGTCGTTAAATATTCTTGTGTGCATTCAGTTGTAACAACAAATGTGATTAGGATTCAGGTGCTTCTCTCTCAGCTCCTTACACGCACACGCACACACACACAAAAACACAATCCCACTCTACCATGCAGTCAGGCCTCGCTCTCCTCTTGTTTTCAATTCACATGGGAAGAGAGTCGGTGGCAGTAGAAGAGGCTTCATTAATGCTTTGGGTTGATGACACTCCCTGATATCAATAATCAATCACGAAACCTCATGCTACGATCTAGTCTGTTAAGCCCTCGTACAAATCAATACAATGATGAAGCAGCTCTCCCGTGGGCACACCTTGCTGCTTAGTCTGCTCTGTGGAGACTTTCTTCAGCTGGACATAAATCCCACTGTACTGGACACTCCTCAGCGGGGCATTTTATTTTAGCTGCTGCTGCAGCATGCAGCTGAAGAATACAGCATCCGTACAACATCTTTGGTATGACTAACAATGTCTCGCTAGGAATGAAACCTCAGATACAGAATAAACAAGCGATACTGTGTTGCTGCCCCACAGTTCACACAGCTAAATCACAGCACATTTCCGCATTTGCACTTATTCAAAGTCTGTTCAGGTTCTATGGTTCAAACAGCAAGTTTATGCTCCTATGAGAGGTGGGGGATCAATCCAAATATCGATAGTATCAATACCAACGCTGATATTGGTATCAGATTAACGCCAGTGCAATAAGATCGATACTTTGTTTCTGTCCTCCAAGTTCAGTATGTAGTCCGCTGAATTGTTTCAAATTATTTTTGTGGAAATGAAAAAAATATATACCTCAAACACACACTATGAAAAATGTTTTTTTGTTGTTGTTGTTGTTGACTGCCATGTCAATTTGGATTCCAACTCTCCAGAAATACATGAAAAGCTGAAAGGTGTTTTATTGTGTTAACCAATTATCTTCCACATCCTGTCTTCCTTCTCTCACCCCAACCAGTCACAGCAGATGGCCCTGCCCCTCCCTGAGCCTGGTTCTGCCAGAGATTTCTTCCTGTTAAAAGGGAGTTTTTCCCTCCCACTGTCACCAAAGTGCTTGCTCATAGGGCATCATATGATTGTTGGGTTTTTCTCTGTGTGTATTATTGTAGGGTGTACCTTACAATATAAAGCGCCTCGAGGCAACTGTTGTTGTGATTTATTGCTTTATAAATAAAATTGAATTGAATTAAAATGTGTTCAGAATTTTCAAATTGATTATGATTCGTGACATAATGCTCTCCCATATATAAGTATCAGGAGTGGTATTAGTATTGGCAGTTACTTAGTATCAGGTTATTACCAAAATTTACAGTATTGCACACCGCTAGCTCCTATGACCACCTTGCAAATATTAGAAAGCAAGCTAGAAGTGTATTGGTCCTACAAATGTTTTGGAAGCATTGAGATTAGGATACTAATAGCAGCACCAGTGTTTGACATTGACATGACATTTGCATCTGATTGCTAAATGAGGGCCTAAAGTTGATGTAACATATCTGTACCCCATGCATCACCATATAGTTTGTCGACTGTTGTTCAGCTGGCCAACCTTGGCACTGCATGCACATATGGCTTCAACTTTGCTACAGCAATCTAGCCATGCATACCCTGCTTATATATATAGCTCAAGTGAGCAGTAGGGTCATTTTCTTATACCTCTATATTATCAGATTTCTGAAAACATGGAGAAGAATTCAGGTTTAAAACACTTACACATTAGCTTCTCTTTTTATGACCTGGAGGTTCTCTCCAGCTATACAGTCTATGTGCTAAATAATGCATGATATGTGTGTTTGCATGTTTGTACAGTTGCTCACAGCACAGACACTTACATACTGTATGCATGCAAGTGTGTGTACCTTAGGGGAAGAGGGAGTTACACAAGGTCATACACAGTGGTCCAACTGTGTGATTTGACTGAAGTATACACATATCAGGTTTGACATTGATGTTTAGCAGGCAGCAATACTGCATGTGTGTGTGTGTGTGTGTGTGTGTGTGTGTGTGTGTGTGTGTGTGTGTGTGTGTGTGTGTGTGTGTGTGTGTGTGTGTGTGTGTGTGTGTGTGTGTGGAGAGAGAGAAACTGTAAAAGTTTGCATTCAAACCAAATGACCACAAGGATAAAACAAGTGCACACCGTCTAAATTATAAAGGGTCGGAGGATTCTGATTCTGTATCTAATGTATGAATCTCCATTTATTCCATCCAGTTCTATGTTAAAAGCTGAGAGCTCATCACTGAATCTAAAGCCCACCCGAGCTTTGCACTGTTGCCATAGCAGCAATTCTGAGCTCTTCAGCTCTTTAGCTCAGTGACAGAAGTTGTGAGCTGATTTAAACAGTGGGAAATGAAAGTCATTCTTGTTGTTGAGATTATATTTTAATGTTATCACATTCTAGAGCATGAAATGCTTAACAAGGGACTTTTTTCACAGCACACACACATATAACCTTAAATTTTTGAGTGTTATACACGATACAATGAAGTCATGAAATACACACAGATATATTTGTACATCTGTGTTTTTCTCTTTCTGATCTGTTAAATGAAAATGGCTGTGGTAAAAAACTTTTCTTGACAACCTCAGAACTTTCAGTACTCAGTATATCTTTAACCTTTTGCAAGCATCTGTCCACACGCAATATTGTGCTGTACTGCATGCGTTGTTTGCTACACTCCACCAGGTGCAGTGTCATTTGTTAATTAGTTGTGATACACAAAAGTACAAATGAAAACTGGTCAGTATGATTTGGAGCCAAAAACACTCTGCCCATGAAAACAGAAAAACAAATTGTACCTAATTTATATTTTCCTATCTCCCCTTCAAGGTTTTCCACTCGTGCACCCCTCGGCCACCTTCAGCACTCCCACTTCCTGCAAAATCGAATTTTGACAACTCGCAAGTGGATATCTCTCATTTTGTTATAAATTTCATGCTGAACAGAGTTGGATCGTCTTTCAGAGTCTAGCAGTATACAAGCTCTGAGGTGGTGCATCAGGTAAAGAGTGCAACCATTTGCATACTTGACTGTTATAGTGACCAATACATAGAGCATGGGTGGCCAACTCCAGGCCTCGAGAGCTGTTGTCCTGCAGGTTTTAGATATCACCCAGGGTCAACACACCTTAATCAAATGATTAGTTCATTACCAGGCCTCTGGAGAACTTCAAGAAATGTTTAGGAGGTAATTTAGCCATTTAAATCAGCTGTGATGGATCAAGGACACATCTAAAACCTGCTGGACACCGGCTCTCGAAGCCTGGAGTTGGCCACCCCTGGCATAGAGCATTCATCAGAAAAAGGGTATTTTTGGCTACATGAACATTATCTTGGCTTACCACCCACGTGACATCCCTAGATTTAGTGTTCTGCTAATTTCTCTTCGTTCACCAAATGAAATTTAAATTGAAGGGTCACAGTTTTGACACAGTGGAGGTGATTAAGCGTGCTCTGCAAATGGGAAATCCACAGGTCATAGAAAGGTGTATTAGGGGATACTCTTGAAGGGGTTAGTGATTAAATTTATATTTCATCCATCCGTACATTTTCTTCTGCTTGTCCAATTCAGGACAGTGGCAGGGGCTGGAGCCTATCACAGTTGTCATGAGGCAAGAGGCGGGGTACATCATACCTACACACAGAGGCAGGTAATCTTAATCATACCTACTTCCAGTTTAGAGTCCTGAGTCATGGTAATATCCATGTCTTTGGACTGGATAGGCCTCACACAGGCAAAGGTAGAACATGCAATCTCCCTGCTGTAACACAGCAGTGCTAATCATCACACCACCGTGCACCCTCAAACTTAAGTAAGTTTTTGCTTTTTGCAGTTGAACTCACACAGCTTTTTGATTGCACCTTGTGAAAGATGCCACTATGTAACATACCCAGTACTAAATACGCTGAAATCTAAACCATGGTATCATAAGTTCTCAAAAGAAAAAAAAAGGTTTTCCTTTCAAGAATTCTGCCTTATAAACCTCTATCTCTCAGCAGGGAGATTAACTGTATCCTTGTGAGCTTTTATAACCTTACAGGGTGCAGCTGTTATGGTCGTCACATTGGACGTGTCGCTCAGAGACAGACATCGCAGTCCCGCCACCTTTTATACCAGCGCCGAGGGTGCAGATACCTGCTTCAGTATTCTCCTAAATGATTGGTGTCACCAATTAAACAAAACCAAATAAGAACCAAGTTTTTTCTTTGTTTGTAGGTTTTGTTTTTCTTTCTCAGTTTTCTCCAGAAGAGCTCATCTTTTCAAGTTGGTGCAGCATCTCCCTCTGTATAATCTGGAAATCTCACAACTTCTGCACTGATACGTCGCTGAAATGGTGGTAAAAACCAACATGAGGTGGACAACCACCCAAACTGACATCAAAGCATTGCTGGTACCAACGGATGTGACATCACTATTGCTGTGAGATTGTTCGCGAGGGTGAGAAAAGCGAGTATAATGGCCCATAAAGGGGCACCAGTGCCATTTTCAGTGTCCTCCACACAAACTAAATCTACCATAGTACCTTCAGCTTGACTAAATTAGTAGCTATCACAGTATCCACCATATGTTTCATTTTTGTTCATCTCTATTTTAAACCCAAATGTGGGCTGTGACTTTCAGGCAAGGTGCACTGTAGCTACGTCCTGAGACTGGAGTAGTTAAAGACAAACAGTGCTCCTGCTTAATCATCTGCTCAGTGCTAATCGAGACTCCACTGACTTACAGTGTGGTCCAGTGTTCCCTTCTTTCCACTCCATCACACAAACTCAACACAATACAGTAGAGAAGTTGTAAAGACAGCTATCCCATTCCTCCATTAGATGAAAAGGAGCCATTCATTTATTTATTTATCTGGGCACTCGCAGGAGGAAGGCCATGAGATACAGCAGAGGGAGCTTTTTAATCAGGCCCCAGCTCCCAACCAGCTGACTGATGTGCAGCGACGCGTGTTTGTTTATCCAGGGCGCAGCTGCCAGAGGGCAAGGTGATGAGGGAATTTCTCTCCCTCTCAGTAACTCGCTGCCTAAACATTGAGAACAGTTCTGTTAAAAAAAAAAGGCAAGGAGGATCTTGAACTTTTTCTAACGAGATCTAAAAGCACTGGGTGTAATTAGAAGCTGTCTGGAATGAGGACAATTAAGTGCGGTTTTGGTGTCCCCCAGGGTTCTCTCAATGGGCCGAATTAGAAAACGAGTGCAAAAAGATTGATGAGTTCAATGTTTTCCAAATGAGCAGCCTTATACACATAATTACACCACGGAAATGAATGGATCATCACGATACAAACTCAGGCGAAGGTATGCTAATTGCTCATCAAATAGGAAGGCTGCGGTGTCAGCTTCACAACTGCAGCATTCACTGTAAAAAGAAGAGCTAGGAGGGGGTTCTGCTGCTCAGATTAATGTGATCCATCTTCCTTTTCCCGTGTTCATTATTCTATATTCACACCCTAACCCCAGTTATCTAGTCGTACAGAAGACACCAGTCAGATGCGCAAGGACGATGCAGTACTTCTTACAGCTCATGTGCCATTAAACATAAGCACCACACCATACCATGTATGAATCTCCAGCCAACCATTCTTTATAAATACTTTATGGGGAACAAAGTAGAACTTGAAGACAGAACACGATTATCTATTCCATTTGCTTTGTTTGATACTGAAAGATGTCTGTTGACATTCTGATGCATCTCACTCCTGTTTGCATAGTTTGCATTCAGATTAACTTTTTGCTGTGGTGACACGGCCAGACGGTGCAGAGCAGGACATTTTGTCACTGAATAGACACCAGTAAGTAATATTTAGTGGAGTAATCTTGCAGATAATGACATGAGTAATTTGAATAAATCCCCTCTCTATGATATGGGGGTTATAATTATAATCAGAGGTTAGGACTGGAGAAGCAGCTACTGTCATGCATGTTGATAGCAGCCCAACATGCACTTGCTTTAAAGCATGAGAACATTTTACCGCTTCTCATGCTGCTTAGATTTTTATATTCAAAGCCCACATGTATATTTATATCCTTTTTATTTGACTTTGTAGCTTGCACCCTGAAAGCCACTTACCGTCATCTCATCCACAGTTGTCACTTGACCCTGTGAAATTTGCACAAGAAATGGCATTTCATTTTCATGAACTGCCTTCTCTTTCCTCCCCCTTAACCTTTCTGCATTTGAATTTGGAACAAATCTTCTAAATAACCCATCGGTGCACTTATCAGGCTGCTGTACAGTCAGCCTTCAAATCAGGAACCTGGACATTATCACCCACTGCAGTCAACTAACTCTCACTGCCCATCAGACCTTTGATATCCTTAAACTAAACCTGAGGTTTCAGCGTTACAGGGCACGTTTCCGTAATGGTGTACTTATTAAATCCAATGGATGGATGGCAAAATCCCCTTTTTTTTAATCTTATATCTGTCCTGCGAGCCTTTCACCACCTTCATCCCGCACTGCATTAAATAACCTAACCTAAGGCTTACTGCACTGCCCCGCATCCTTCCCTCCTTCCTTCCACATCCCTCACATGAATAAGTGAATGTCCAGAAAGGATTGACTAGATCTCTTTAGATTCCTCTGGGAAGACCAAGCTTGACTTTCAGGACACAGTCCATCTAAGGAGTCTTGGATTCACATGGCAGCAAGGTTGTAGGAAAAGTTCAAGCAGACCTGACTGCATATTAATTAGGGCATTTTTTTTAATGGTTCAAGCAAGGTGCCAAAACGAAGATACATATCAGCTAGAGATTTAAAAGAGTTGTGTTTAAATATCGGGGGTGAAGCAGTGGAAGATGACTCTCGATGTTGCAGCAAAACACTTTCTAATGTGTTTACTATGCTGGTTGCAGCCAAGGGAGGATAACTGCAAAGGTTCAATGTGCCAATAAAGAGAAAAAAAAAAAACAATATTCAAAAGGCTCAATAGTCCTCAGAGGGAATGCCTTGACATGTTTTGAAGCAGCTCACATCACAAAGGCAGCCGTTTCAAAGAGATCCATGAAAGGCAGGAGTAGAAAGACACATCTGTGAGCGCAGACATTAGGATGCCTCAAAACATTCACATTCCTCTAAATTAAGGTCACAGTCTGAATCAGTTATGTTATGGATCACTTGATGTGAATATGTAGATATTACTTTGAATGGGAGGCAGAACTGCCACATATAAGTATATTGACATAATGCAGCTGCAATCATGTCAGAAGCAAGGATGTATTCAAAGCTGGCATTACCGAGCAGTTGTTCACACGCTGCCAGAGGGCACTGAAAGCAACATGAGTGCAGAGCAAACATACACACAAGAGCCACAACATTAAAACCACCTGCACAGTATTGTGTAAGTCTCCCTCGTGTCTGTGAAACAGCTCTGAGTCATCAAGGCATGAACTTTACAAGACCCCCGAATGTGTTTCATGGTAACGGGCTCCAAGATTTTAGTACCTTTAAGTCCTTTAAATTAAAAGATGGGTCCTCCACGGATTGGACTTAATTGTCCAGCACATCCCACAGATCCTCAATCAGTTTTTGAAGTGCGACAGGGCCTCTTTCTAGCTGAAAGAGAGCCCTGCCATCAGGGATTACCTCTGACATGAAAGAATGTACGTGGTCTGCAGTAATGTTCTGTTCTCTGCTAACCACTGCATTATGGTAGCACCTCTCAAGACCTGTCACTTTTGGAGATGCACTGACCCAGTCATCTAGCCATCAAAATTTGGCCATTTTCAAAGTCACTCTAATCTTTCTTGACCATTTTTCCTGCTTCTGCCTCAATAACTTTGAGAACTGACTGTTCATTCACTGTCGAATACATCCTAAGCCATGACAGGTGCCTTTCTAATAACATTTTATTATTCACATCAGCTGTCAGTGGTTTTAGTATAGTGCCTGGCCAGTGTGTGTCTCATGGAAGTTGTACAAATTTCTCACAAGAAGAGCAATGATGATTTGGTGTTTTACCCGAAGCACAAAAAAGCCGAGAAGCTCACTGGGATTGAGCCAGATGTAAGTTCAAAATCAAACCTATTGCAGATCAGTCAGAAATCCAACTCTGAATTCAGCCTGCATTTGAAACATGCAGCCTTTGACACATTCTTAGCAAGTTCCAAACCAGCACACAAACAAGGCAAAAAGGCTATTTGGACTGTTACACAAAGAGATTTTGACCTGTAGGCCACCAGTGAGTCTGAAGGCTGAAAAATATACTCGCTGCAGTTTGATCCTCTGTTTGGCTGTCTGTCTCACACAGGTATGTGTGGGTGCCTTTCCAATACCAAGCTGATAAAGACAGGCTGATTATAGTGTGCAGCTGTTTTGACAGATTCTTTTTTTTTTTTTCTTCTTTTTTTTTTCTTTAGTACTTACAAATTGATGTTTGTATATTTCTATATTAAATTGTTAAATGGTCTAATTTTTCATCCTTTTTTTTGTCTCTTTGAAATGGCATGTGATAAGCAGAGTACGTGTTACTCATAATAAGCTTGGAACCTAAGCATATGTTTGTAACTCTCAGCTGATAACAAAAATCTGGTATGGTTGAAAAGGTTTCTTTCTTTTTTTTAATTGCTGATGGAGCAGTTTATCATATGGTTGTACTGTTATCTGTCTGTGTACTAACAGCTGAGGAGAAATGGTTCCCCAAACAGGTGCTGCATAAAACATATGGCCCGTATTTGCTGACAGCGGCTTATTGTTGTTAGGTTCAAGAACTTTCTTCTTCAGTATTAGAAAAATAGAAAACTTCTACATTTATTAGAAGAAACTCAAAGCCAAGATTGGTTATCTGAATTTTCTATCACATCTTAATTTTTTTTTTTTTTTTTTTTTTTTTTTTAAATGACATCAGAAACAGCAGTATGCGACATTACGTGATGGCAGAGCTTCAGTTCATCCTTTGTCATTTTTTTTTTTTAATAAATAGGACAGGGGGAATGAATGAGAGAAAGAGGGGGAGAGAAAGAAAGAAAACCAAAGGGGAGAAGAGACGGTGAGAAGGGGGGGGGAAGAGAGAGAAAAAAGAAAAAAAAAGAACTCCTGGGTCACCTGTATGGAGAAAAAAAAAACAAACAAAAAAAACAAACAGAGGAGACAGCAAACAACAAAGAGCAACATAATAATAGAGAAAACAAAGCACCATCACAATAAACTAGCTAGTCATAGATATCAATATTTACTAAATAATAAACGATATTGTGCAGCACGCAAGATAGACAGCGCACAGTGTGCTTTGAGGCAGCAGCCAAGAAAGCTTTAGTCCGCGTCTGTGAATACCCATGTGTGCATACCTGTGTGGATCAGCATGCTTGCATTCCAAAGGTTTCTCCATGTAATGATCTGCTAGGGAGTGTGGGGGGGCCACAGCCCCGTCCTCCAGGGTGTGAAGCGGGTGTGGAGGAGATCAAAACTCCAGACATCCAGAGGCCCCCAGAACACAAGAGACCATGGAAGACCAACAGAGGGGCAGCCGCGCCACTGTTCCAGTAAGAGCTGAGGAGAGTCCCAGATGAGGGCTCGCCCAGCAACCGCGGAGCAGAAGTCAGGGGGAGTTGCAGTGACGCGCCCGTGAGCTCCGCCGGCCCCCAGCTGTGCCTGAGTGACCGAGCCCCAGGCCGAGAGGCCGGGGGCACCCCACCTCCGAAGGGGCCCGAGCGAGCCCCAGGCCCCAGGCCCCGACAAGCGGCCGCCAAGGAGTGAGCCGGTGTGTACCCGGACGCCCACCCGGGTACACACAGGTATGTGTGGGTGCCTTTCCAATACCAAGCTGATAAAGACAGGCTGATTATAGTGTGCAGCTGTTTTGACAGATTCTAACAAATTAGAATGACATTGCCTTCTGGTGCCTGTTAAAATGAGTAAAAATTTTAAAAAGAGTGTTTTTAGCCAGCACAGACACAGAGAAGCCATACAGGAACCCGGGCCACGTGACATGGTCTACATGTGTAAATTTTGTGGGTGGTGGATCTCTGGGTCAGTTGTGACATTATGATCAAATGTCAACGGTTGACATTTTATTTTTATGTGTTTATGAATTTCTTGTGTAAAGTTATATAAATTGCAGAGCGAGGCAGAGCAGTCCAGCAGGAGGTAGAGAAGCAACGCAGGAAAAAACATGAACGCTCAGGCCCTAGGGTTCCTCTCTGGCTTTTCCCTGAGCTGCCACATTCACACAGTGGCTCTCAGATTATATTTAGATAAAACAAGAATGTCATTAATTAGCTGAAATGTGTTCTCTCGTGCTCCCTGTGTGTGTGTGTGTGCGTGAGAGAGAGAGAGACCAGTGAGGGTGGGGTGTAGCGCTTGTGCAGAAATGACAAAAGCAGTGGCGTGTAAGGTGTTAATAGGTTTTTAATAAGTATTAGCCTGTCATGAATCGCTGTGCGGCAGGCAGGAGTTGGACCCAAAATGCAGGACTCACAGACTCGGGGAGGTGAACTCAAAACACAGCTTTATTTGCTGGTAGAACAAACATACAAACTAGACTAAACTGGGAAACCATAAACTAAGAACTCACAGGGAGACACAGGGAGATCCACACACAGCATGAGGGACGACGTCACGCCGAACAGAGGGAGACGCAGACAGAAATACACAGAGGGTTAACGAGGAAAGTGGGAACACACGGGGAACACAGGTGATACTGATAATCATAACGAGACAGGGCGGGGTGAACTGAACATGACATGTACGGGCGTGAGAGTCACAAAGTAAACAGGAAGTGCACAGAGGTTCAGACAGGAGGAGAGAGAGCACGGGGAAAACACAGACATAACGGGCTGGGGAAACATGAAACAACCACAAAGGGAGATGAGGGCTCATAAATACATAGGGCACACAGGGGGGGGAGAGAGAGCACGGGGAGAACTTGGACATAATGGGCAGGGGAAACATGGAATAAAACATAAGGAGAGACGAGGGCTCACAGATACACAGAGGGGCACACAGGGGGTAAAAGCCATGAAGGGAAAACACTTAGGGAACAACACAACAGGGCAACTCAGAAAACATGGCCTAAATAAGGAACAAAATACAAACATACAAGAAAACTAAGAACACTGGGCCAACATGGCCCAGGACCATGACAGTACCCCCCCCTCAAGGGCTGGCTCCCGACAGCCCAAACCCGAAAAAACAAAAACAGAAAACAACCCACCCAGGGCGGGAGGCGGGGGACCAGGACGGAGGGACCAGAACGATAAACAAAAACAAACAACAGAAAACACAGGAGCACATGACTATAGTCCAAATAAGGTTCAGGGGGCCGACCCAGAGCCCACAGGCACAAGAGTTCACGGGCCACACGGTCGGGGGGCCGACCAGGCGGGTGGCACAGGTGACAGAGCTGGTCCGGAGGCCGGCCTTGCGGAAGGCAGCGGCGATGGCGAAGGGGGGGACGACGACGGAGCAGTTCAGGGGGCCGACCGCGCGGAAGGCAGCGGCGGCGGCGAAGGAGACGACGGAGCAGGTCAGGGGGCCGACCGCGCGGAAGGCAGCGGCGGCGGCGAAGGAGACGACGGAGCAGTTCAGGGGGCCGACCGCGCGGAAGGCAGCGGCGGCGGCGAAGGAGACGACGGAGCAGTTCAGGGGGCTGACCGCGCGGAAGGCAGCGGCGGCCCTCCAGTCTCAGGCATGCTGGCCATGGCCTGGTGGGCACAGGACCAGACGAGGCAGGACCAGACGAGGCAGGACCAGACGAGGTTGCAGAGGCTGAGGCTGGACCAGACGAGGTTGCAGAGGCTGAGGCTGGACCAGGCGGAGCTGCAGAGGCCGAGGCTGGACCAGGCGGAGCTGCAGAGGCCGAGGCTGGACCAGGCGGAACTGCAGAGGCTGAGGCTGGACCAGGCGGAGCAGAAGCAGAAGCCAAAGCTGGACCAGAAGCAGAGGCTGAGACCGGACCAGGCGTAGCAGAAGCAGAGGCTGAGACCGGACCAGGCGTAGCAGAAGCACAGGCAGAGGCTGGCCCAGGCGTAACAGAAGCACAGGCAGAGGCTGGACCAGGCGTAGCAGAAGCACAGGCGGATGCAGCCGGACCAGGCGACGACGAGGCGGTCGCAGGTGGCGGCTGGACAGGCTCCTCGGGCCCTCCAGCTGATGCGGCGTGAGGCTGAACGGGCCCCTCGGACCCTCCAGCGGAGACAGGAGGCTGAACGGGCCCCTCGGACCCTCCAGCGGAGACAGGAGGCTGAACGGGCCCCTCGGACCCTCCAGCTGACGAGGCGTGAGGCTGGACAGGCCCCTCGGACCCTCCAGCGGAGACAGGAGGCTGAACGGGCCCCTCGGACCCTCCAGCGGAGACAGGTGGCTGAACGGGCCCCTCGGACCCTCCAGCGGAGACGGGCGGCTGAACGGGCCCCTCGGACCCTCCAGCGGAGACGGGCGGCTGAACGGGCCCCTCGGACCCTCCAGCGGAGACGAGGAGGTGCTGGCTGGGCTCACTGGAACCCCCAGCGGACGAGGTAGATGGCGACACGGGAGCCGCGGAGTGCTGGATGAGCTCATCCGAGCTTCCAGCAGGAGCCGATGTAGAGCCAGAGAGAATTGGGACCCCGGGCTCAACGTTAAGCTGGCTAGAAAACTGCACTGCTACGGGGAACTGGGCCAAAGGTTCAGGTGCGAGCTGAGCTGCTGGACACACGGGGACCTGAGCTGCTGGACACACGGGGACCTGAGCTGCTAACGGTGGAGAAGTAACTGCACTCTTTACTTGAGCAGAATGAAAGATCTAGTTGAAAATACAGCGTATAAAGACAAAGAGGAACATAAACAATACACACAGAAACAAACAGGCAGAGGACGAAGCGTGTGTCACTTCCTAACCTCCATGCTCGGAAGGTTGCGCGGTTGTCGGGGTTAACCTACCAGCAGTCTCAAGGCAGCTCTTCAACTCAACGCCCGAATACTGGTGTCTGCCTCTGAGCTTATCAGGCTTTCCCAGATGGTGATTTGAGCGCATGGAGGGAGTGAGAGACACACGGAAAAGGGAAAGGGGAGTGGAGAAGAGTGGAGGTGAGTTTAGGAAGATGAAACAGACTCTACATTCGGGGTCAAAAATATGAGACTTTCATTATTTTTCCTTTTTTTTCTGTTTATGGACTCTGTTATGTGGATACAAGGGGTGGAAATCTAATATCCATTAAAGAAAACAACAAGAACAAAAAATAGCTTTTTAGTTAACACCTCTGCAGAAGTGAAGGGCAAGATACTGTGCATTCACTGAGGCGTTATAATCAAATATTGTACCCCAGTCCATCAGTGGATTTATTATTTTCAGTCTGGTGCTCATTAGATTTGTGAATATATTAAAAAAAAATGCCCTATATCATGAACACTCAAAGGTGCCAGCAATTCTTCATCTTTCACCATCACTTTAGAACAAGTTTTTGCCCCCAAACATGCACTTAGCAGAATCATTTGTTTACCACATGTAAAACATGTTTGGCCGTGTTTATGACAGCAAAACACAAAGTGCCATCGTGATGAGTTGGGTTCATGTGTTGTGTTACCCAATGTGTTGCTGCTAAAAGATGCATCCATGCAAGCTTGAGAGCTAATTGAGTGTAATGTCATTTTATCTGCTTCAGCAGGTTATTGACAGCAACATCCCAGAAGCCTGTTCATCCCTCTGTCAACTCGTCAGCATGGGAGACGCCATTATCATCTCATTACAGCTCACGCTTTCAAATAATCCTGACATTTCCTCCCTCTCTCTGAGCTGTGGGAGCTGCTGTGCTCGGCTGTATTGTAGCAGTAATAGTCGGATGTGGGGCGCGTGTGGGTGTGTGTGAGGGTGCGTGTGGGTGTGGGGGGTGGGCGTCTGGTAGTGGATCAGAATAAGAGGTAATAAAGACAGTTTTAATTTCCTGGAGCCACTCAACAGACAGCTCTTATCCATCTGCTCCTTCCCCCTCCAACAACCCTGCAGTCTTTAAATCTCGACATTCTTGCTCATCAACGAAAAGATGGTTTAAAAAAAAAAAAGAAATGCAGCGGATTATTGAATCCACACCCACAATTTGGAAACAGCCCTGGCAGTGTTGTTTGTGGACTGCGTAGCTTTGAATGATTCCTAGTTATTACTGAAATAACCACTGCACCATCAGGAAGGAAAAGGTCACAGGCAGACATGAGAAATGGGAGATATGCTGGAACAATGGAAAGAACTCAGACTGAGCTGTCTGGGATTAATCTTGTCTTCCTTGGAGTTACCTGGGGAATGAGTGAACAAATTTAATCCAGGAAGCAGAAAAACGAAGGAAGAGAGATCTATTAATATATCTGCCGGCGCTCGGTTTGCCATTTTCCTCGTATGATTCCTCCGTCACATGCTCTTTTAAAGGTGTGCAGGGTCTGCAGACGACCTTCCTTGTGAACTGTGTTTTTTTATCTGCTGTTTTCATGCGACCCATGACTGTGCCCCTTATTAATCTTTTGCGCAGGGAAAAAAAAGAACCCCTTTTCAACTAAGCATCGGGGCGCAGAGGGATATCACTGCAATCGATGCAGGGAGCTTCTGTACAGGAAGCAGCAGCTGGCCCCGGTGATGTGGGCGAAGGTGAGAATCTCTGTATGAATCCTGCAATTTATCCTATACAGACTACAGAGAGAAAGATCCAGATTTCCACTTCAGTAGTCATCAGTAGCTCCCAGGCTGTCTCCCACTGCTCTGCTTCATGATTGCAGCTGTCATAGGATGGTTAGGTGTTTGTCAGGTGAAACTGAAGCATCGCCAGATCATCAGTAGTATGAAATTTGTGCGCTATGTGAAGAGATTTGTTTTGCTCAACAATGGCTGTTGGGACAAAAAGGATATTCATTCCTAATATTTATACCTCATTTCTGGTTTTCAGTGTTTCTGATTATAGGGTGCTATCCCGTCTATTGTAAATCCCATAAACAGACACAGGGTGTGCTTGATTTTAAAACAAGCTGAGCAAGTTGTTAGCTTAGGTGGGCCACATTTGCAGTACATTAGCTGATAAATGCATTAGCTTAACTCACCTCTTTGCACTCTCTGTGTTTTTATGCTACTTTTGCTTTTTTTTTTTTCACTTTTTACAGCCCGACATTTCTTCACGTTAAAAGGGAGTTTTTCCTTCCCACTGTTGCCAAGTGCTTGCTAATAGGGCGTTGTACGGTGGCCCTGAGAGGCCAAACGGACTGCAACTTAAGAAAACACCAGCAATAAGAAAAACGCTGCAAAAGCACACAAAACACAATAGAAATAGGAAAAATGAAAAAAGAAAACAGAAATAGGAAAAATGAAACAGAAATAGGAAAAAAAAGATTTTCAAAAGCACATGGGAAGTGTTTCTGGGAAGACAATAACCTGACGGACCAGCTGCAGGAACCAAAATATACTAAGAATTACGCTGTGAGACACTTAAAAGAAGTGGAGGATCTATCACTGTTGTGAGGAAAGAAAAGATGAGAGGTAAGTGTGTTAGCCTAACTATTAGCCAAAAATCCATCATCAGTATTATATAAATCATGAGATTAAAACACACTTACCTAGCATGTTTTGGTTCCTGCAAGTGGTCCGTCGGGTTACTGTCTCCCCAGAAACAATCCTCTTCTGCTGTTTTTTCCTATTTCCATTTTCGTTTTTTCTATTTGTTTTATTTTTTCCTGTTTCCTATTTCCGTTGTCGTTTTTCCTATTTCCGTTGTGTTTTGTGTGCTTTTGCAGCGTTTTTCTTATTACTGGTGTTTTCTGAAGTTGCAGTCCGTTTGGCCTTTCAGGGCCACCGTAGGGTTGTCTGATTTTTAGGATTTTCTTTGTATGATTGTAGAGTCTTTACCTTACCATATAGAGCACCTTGGGGTAACTGCTGTTGTGATTTTGGTTTGGTATGAATAAAACAGATTTGATTTGATAATAACTGAGTCTAACGCCAGCCGCACAAGCTCTTAATACCATTCTTTGCATTTTGTCTAACTGGCAGAAATTTATAATCACTGGTTGAGACAAGCTGTATCCAAGAATCAAGTCCTTCCTTACTTATTTGTTAAGCAGTTCTGAAAAGGCTGGATGTGTTATTGGATAATAGTGTGACCTTCAAAAAGGATATAAGCAAGGTCACCCAGTCCTGCTACCATCATCTAAGCAATACCACAAGGAAAGAATCAGTACTGAGTTTTAGTTACACCCAGGCTATCATGCATGCTTTTATTTCCTCTCAGTTAAATTATTGTGATGGTCTTTTAACATGTATCAGTCAGAAAGCATTAAATAGACTTCAGATTGTGCAAGAATGCAGCTGCCAGAATTCTTACAAAAACCAAGAAACCTGGACATATTACACCAGCTTTTATGACTGTACACTGGCTGCCCCTCACTTTTAAAAGTGATTTTTAGATTTTACTTATTACTTTTAAAGCCCTTCATGGCTTGACTCCAGAATATATACTAAAACTGCTGTTCCCGTAAAACCGGTGTGCAGGTTCAGATCCTCGGGTAGAAACATGTTAATTGTTCCCACCTCACACTTAAAGACAAAAGGCGATCTAGTGGTTGCCATTAGGGCTCCTCGGTTGTGGAATGAGTTGCCTGGGGAAGCCCAGTTCACCTTAAATCACTGCTAAAGACTCACTCATAACGTGAGGGTTTTTAAAAAACTTTGCTGTATAGATTTAATATTTTTTGACATTCTTTGCTAAACTCTGTCTTGTTCTTTTAACTTCTAGATGCTCTGTTAGTTTAAATTGTTTTTTATTACTGCAGAATCAGTAATAAAACATTGTATCTTACACTTATTCTTACTCTGGCACTGAACTCAAGTCCTGCATGGTCTAATTATTTTTATCATTTTCTCCTAGTTTTCTCTTTATTTCTGTGTTTCTGGAAAGCACTTTGTAACACTAGTTTTGACAATTGCTACACAAACAACTTCATTATTATTACGTTTTTAATATTATTATTAATCACTATCTGGTGTGTTGACATTAATGCCTGCTCTGTGCTGTACAGAGGGGGCTTTGCTGCTGCTTAGCCTTAAGCTTTTCATGTATTCGAGTGGAAGGAGAGGGAAGGTCCCAGAACAGTGCAGTGCTGCCAAATATAAATTACTGTGTGGAAAAACAACAATCTTCTCATGACTAAAGTAGTAAAGCAAGTGGACCTCTCTGATCCTTTTGTTTGGATTCTTTGGCAACAATAACCACAAACAGGCTATTCCAGGTGCTGCAGATCAGATCATTCATCATCCAACCTTTATTACTGCCTCCCTCTGATTAGCCATATTCTTAGATTGTCTGGTGGTGTGATTGACTCTCTTTAAATCACCCTGCAATATTGGATTAATGCCTGGGCTTTTCAATGAATCAGATTTTTAACTCTTTACAGTATTTCTGTAGGACATTTACTCTGATTTTTAGGGTCACCCATTGGGTGCGTCCTTGAACCTTTACTGAGCTTCAGCTGGCGGATAGCCACCTTGACACTATCCTGAAAGGTAGAGTGCTCAATTTGTGAAAACATAATGAGAAGCTGTCTGTGCCCAAGCCTTCAAATACAGTGCTCCGTTTGCTACAGTAAACTAAACTATTGGTCGAGCCATTTTTTATATGACATGAGAGTGCCGAATTTCTCCTCAGACATTACACTCTTTGATGAATCATTTCCCAAACCATTTAGTTTACAATAAGAGAGCGATGAGGCATGCTTGACACCCGTCATGTTCATCTCAGGAGCAAATGCACGCACGATCATAGAATCACTGGATTGTCTGCGGTTTGATTTGGATTGAACTGGAGCACTGCTATCATGAAAACATTTAAAATAAGTGAATAATAGATTATTGTAGGCTCAGGTAAGAAGAGATAAGTACTGTATAGTTTTGCTGCTCTATCTCAGAGAGCGTGTGCAATCCATATTTCATAAATTCACAATGAATTGACTTTATATAAAAATCACGCATTTCATTAAAACTGAAACAGCTGACCTTCAAAGCAACTTGTTCGGATGTTTCATAATTCAGATGAGAGCTCGTCTTTGTTATATGTATTCGTTTCAGACACGGCTGAACTGAGAGATGCATTAATGCACTAACATAAGAAGATATGGACACAAGCATTTGGTGGACTACAGTGGACTACAGTCCCATTGATCTACAGTTGCAAAAGGCCGCCGTTACAGTTAAAAAGCAAACAAACAAAGAAGCAATGCATATGCAAGAGAGAGAATCACACAGCTGAGTTAAATTTGGGGTTGGCTCTGGGATGCACTGATATTATGTGATCATGGTTGCATTCTCCATAATTCCGATGTATTTTGCAATCATTTGTGCTTCTGTCGCCAACCTTGCCATTTCCATCTTTCCCATTTGGGCTGCTTTACTGGGTTTAATGGCGAAAGCAAAATATTGTGATTATTTCAATGTGTCTGTTTACACACAAACACAGATTTTCTATTTCTCTTTCAGGAACACTGCAGCATTCAAAACATCACGTGTTCATGCTCTCCCGTTTATTTCAGCCCTGACACATCAATGACACATCAGAAAAGGGAAAAAAACACATAACGCCTTGTACCAAATGTGCGACAGCTTGCCATAAATCCACACAGCATAAATTGGACCGCTTTGTCTCCTCCTGTCATAAACACACAGACGATTCAGTTGACTCTGAGCCTGTGCAGAGTTGCTGTTGGGGTTTTTTTGGATGGGGGGTGTTTTTTGTACTGCTATTCAAATGTGCCACCACACCACTGCATTCTACAGATCTGCCAAACTGCTCGGAAAGCTCAGTTAGCCTGCTCTGTCCTATCAGGAATACCAAGTACACGTTCAGATTACTCAGGGGACGTGGATACAGATGCCTCTGTGTTCAACCTCAGCATACAGACTGGAGGCAGAATGCCACCATATTACGAAAACAAAGCCTAATCATCTGACTGCGTTGCTCATCAGAGAAAACATGACTGCCCTTGTTCGGCAAAGCCGAGGTTCGCTTTAGCAGCACTTGGCCTGCACACGTATGTATGCATATGAATGCAGTCTGTGCATATACAGTATGGATCCACACATATGGCCACAGAGACATAGTCTAACACAGAAATGCACATGCACACACACAGCGTGCAATCATTATTGTATTCCTGAGGCGAGAGAGAGGGCACTGTGCCCTGGCTGTCGTACATGAGGGAACATGAGTGATATGGCTTTGTGCCTCCAGGCCTGGCTTGTCACTCTGCTAAATTGTTGTAATTTTCTTCCTCTGGACTGGCCCATGCTTGTGTAACCTTCTGCATTTCACCTTGCTACTGTCCTCAGGTCAGAGAGGGACTAAAATCTGTACCCTAATATGTCTAATCTGTGTGCTAATGTAAAATATTGAACTTTTTATTTCTTCGCACTGACTTTACCTATAAAAACAAATGCAGTACCGTATGCAAAGACTGCACCCAGCCTATCCTGCACAATTACATATTCACACAGATATGCATAATGGCCATACAGAGACTTGTAAAGAGTCTCTTCCATACGTCAATCCCCTGCTGATCTGACTAGAGGTGATGGAGTTGTCAGTTTCCCTAACCCAAATCTCTGATACCATCTTTCCCAGTTTTGCTTATCTGCCCTCGCTGCAAAAGACTTACCAGACTTAATCTGTCGTGGCTTATTCTAGGACAGAGGGAGCATTTAGACATTTCTAACAATCTGGAGGAAAATTTCATGGAAGAGACTGCAGGGGCATGAAGTTTTATAGCACGTACTCAAACATGACTCACCAAAAAAGTCCCATTAACGCCCACTAACTGTCAAAAAAAAGGAATGTACTGCAGGTTTTTCTTTAGATTTCTACCTGGGTTCTGCTTTAGTGAGAAAAAAGCTCAAGTCTGTATGTTATTTTAGTTAGGCCTTTAATTTCATACAAACACACGCATGTAAGTTTGCAAGATGTATCAGTGTGTGTGTGTGTGTGTGTATGCCAGAGTGAGAGAGAGAGAGGGAGACTGTGTGTGTAAGTGTTCTTCGAGGACAAACTAAGAAAAGTAAGAGCAGGGAGACAGAATGATCTAAGGGAGAATAGCAATGAGTCCATATGTGTCCAGTCCTGTACTCAGCTGCTGAGTGCGGCTCTCAGGTTGCCATTTGCCCATTCCCTGCTCCAGAGAGAGGGGTGAGGAGCTAAAAGAGACTCCCTGCAGCAGATGGCAGAGTTATGCTCTGCAGAGGTAAGAAATAGCCCATTAGGCTGACCAAAAATTACAGCCTGCCTCCTCTTTAGTTCTCAGCCTTGAGTACACCTGACCAGATTGGGACTGTGCCTGGCATGATCATCGCTCTGTAATAACACTGTAGCTGCTGACAAAAACAGCTCTGTTGTTTATGTGCTTTAGCCATTTCATCCTTGCTGTAAAAATATCAGATCAATAAAGGAAAACAAGACAATGAAGAGCAATACTTTTTGTCTAAAACTGTGTTCAGCTAAAATTCGGGGCTGGCTGTGGCTCAGCACTCATCATACAGACCATGATCAGTTTGTTATTGAAGCAACCAAATAAGAAAATGTGAGTTGTCAGCTCATCTGGAGAAGTGTGAACCTGTTAAAAAATATTAAATCGGCACTGAAAGGTTAAACTTCCCTTATTCCCTTATTATTTTGACTGTTATACCTAAAGTAAGCCATGCCCAAGTGACATTTATAACCCTTAGATGCAAAAAACAAAATGTAAATTGCCCCCGTTGTGCCTCGTAAAAATGAGCCAGCTGTTGCCTAAACTATCTAATCAGGTTGATAAGAGCAGCCGGTGCACACAAGAGAATATGTAATCATCTTGTTCTGCGGGATTTCTTGAAGAGCAGAGTGTTTTATGGGCCTCTTTTTAAATATGATTCTTGCAAATTACTGAAATAACATTTCTATTCATACTTCAGGCACTGCCATTGGAGAGTGGCACAAAAGGATGAGTGACTTTTTAATACCTTCCCATTCACTGAACTAGGTGAGACTGAATTAATGCGGCAGCTTTCCAAGCAGAAGATACAGCATTACAATGCGGGGGACTTGACAAGCACGGAAGGATTAGCTTGCCTTTACACTGGAACGAGACAAGTCAAGGAAACTGCTTCAGAGGGAATTAAACAGCCACATATGGTATATGTTCTGACACGGCTTTAGATAGTAGTATGGCGTGCACCTCTGACCCGCACTGCACAGCCAGCAAAAAGAAAACGGCACATGAAACTTTTGATCAAATCAGTGCTGCTTATTTATTTATTTATTTATGTGAAAAGCCAAGGGGAAATATGGAGCATTTTTTCACTTGAATCAGAAGATTAAAAGCAAACTTTGGTCAGCTATAGCTTTCATGGTGTGATAAATTATATTCCCGCTCACAAATGAATGTACAATGTCACCAAGGCACATAATGGCACATTCGAAATGTCACATAATGCCATACAACAGCTGCTCAAACTGATACATTTTTTTAATATAGTCATATGTTCACAACAGAAGCTGCAGCACACTGGATTTCTGCACTCTGCAGATTTTCATGAATCATTAACTCTGGACATTTAGCCAAGTGAACATCTACACTGTGCTACACCGCTACACTGTGTGATCAGCAGTAATGTGTGTTACACTACCACGTATCCCTGTGTTGTCTGTAATTACAGACGGGGGGGGAAATGCTGATGATGTCATAACAGGGTGACCTGGGGTCCCCCTTCATAGGCGACTGCACAGCATTTTTACTCCTTGTCCCGCATTGTGATTGGCTGTAGTTTGCAAAAGTACGAAAAGGGACAGCCAGCAGAAACGTAGAAATATGCAGCTGCAAAAGAGATGAGTCGATCTACAAAATCAGGCACAGCAGCAGCAGAAAAAAATAATAATTCAGCATTTACTGGAAAAAACAATAAATATGTGTAAGAAGATGATTGTATAAGAGGAGGAAAACAAGCTTTATTCAGTACACAATGTTTTCTTCTGTTTTCTTCCAAAGAAAACGTGATGGATATTTTTAGGCCCTCATATTCATGTAATCCTTATTTGAACAAACTAATAAGGAAGTAGTTAGCACTGTGGGCTCACAGCAAAAGGTGCCTGGCTCAAATCTGTTGGGTGGCTGGGGCCTTTTTGCATGGCGTTTGTATGTTTTCCTGTGTCTGCATGTGTTTCTTTCGAGTGCTTTGGTTTCCTTGCACGGTTCAGAGACATGTTTGTTAGATTAACTGCTGATTCTAAACCAGTCGTAGGTGTGAATGTGTGTAAATAGTAGCCTGTCTCTCTGTATTAGCCCTGTGACAGACTGGCAGTCTGCCCAGGGTGTACCCTGCCTCTCACCCTGTGACGTCTGGGATAGGTTCCAGCCTTTTCATTGCCCTGGGATAAGGATGGATGGATGGATGACAAATAAAGTTGTTAAAGTATATGGAATAAAGCACTGTTTTAAATGTACAGTTGTGCATTTACCCTGAGTTGATCTCAGAGACTAATATTAGGACATTTACAGTAAGTGGAGACAGTTTGCCTGGGAAATTTGCTGTTTTTCGAGCCTCTTGACCTTTCTGGATACTTAGATGTACTGCTAGGAGCACTGGGAAATTCTGGGAGTGCCATCGTGCTAATGGCAATTGTGATCGGGTTTTGTCTGCAGTGGGTAGAATTTGTTTAGACTTCAGATGTGCGTCTCAGTGCCCTGATTTCCTGTCTTGTCTGTGTATAGCAATAAAGACATTTAATAACTGAAGGACTTTGTCTTCATTGCATAAATTTCTCCACAAAAAATTTGTTCAGACAGGAATTACATCTGACAAAACAACACAGGAAACATCAGAGGATTTATGAGTCTCATCATTTTATGATTGTTTTTGTGCATCTCTAGTTCAAATTTGGTGTCATGTAGAGAGTTTGACACTGTGGGTCATTTGAAACACAGTTTCAGAGATAACTTATTAAAGTATATTATGATTTTAGCAATGCTTTTTCTCCACTTGAAAGAAAATGAGATAATCAGAATCAGTCCTCTGGATGATACCCGGAAACCAAATTTCCTTCACTACATATCAGATGACATGTCATTATGATCATAATATACTAGTCAAAAACAGAAAATCAAGTCTTTTGTGAAAAAATATATTGACAATCTTTGTTATGAATCATTTCACAGTTTAATCATTTTTATCTCTTAGAGTGCACAAACATATTCTCTGAGTAGTTTTTAGTTCTGATTGAGTGGTTTTAGTCAGTGGTGGGATTGATAATTTGTGTACCGAACACAAATGAACTCACTTGTACGCCTCAGAATTGGTTCAGTGCATTCTAAGGACAGTAGCCTCACAAAACAAAAAGCAGTGTATACACAGCACTGTTATCAGTGTCACCATGCAGCAACTGACTGAATTTGACTGAGACCGGGCTGTTGGCATGCTGTATGCTGACATGCATGTTCAAACTGTTCCCACAGCCTTGCACGTCAATGAAAGCACCATCGTAGATTTGAATAGTCTAAGTGGAAAATGAATAATAACCTGTACCTGTGCTACTCTTGCAGCAGCACCCCACCATTTGGTTATTTAAGCAGACAAATACCCACCGCCACGCTACTAGAATACACCATTTCTGGATCAAGAACATTGCCTAGCATTTGATTGTCATATTTCTGCTACTGTACATGTCTGGGGCTTGCTGAGTCGACATGTTTATCAGAGGCATCCAAAACCAATGACCGCTCATTGTCTTATGTGTACAGATATCATATTGTAGTGTTGTTTTGTTACAATGTCATGCAGAAAAAGTGTTAATATGTAAATTAATGTCAGCATTCAGCCAGAAAAAAACAACTTCTCTTACATGGATGAATCCCTTTCAGTCTCTCCTTCTTCCTGTTACAGATAAAGCACTGACTTATAAGCTGGTACTTGCCCAGATATAAATGCAATAGTACTCTCCCACAAACCGACACCTTTCTATTTTCACTAAAAATGCATCAGTGCATGACTAAAATACTGCTCCTGCACTCCTATCTATAAAAAATATCCACAAAGCAGCAGTTTTAAAGTGAGTCCTTTATTAACACATTACAAACTAAGCACCCTTTGCAGGTACTACAGGCATTCACAGATTACACTACAGGTGACCTAAACAGGAAGCTAATGCTAAGTTACTGGGTCCTTATCTGACACAAGAGCTTTGCTAGCCACTGCAATGAATTTGACCAGACACACGCGGCAAAAACTAAGACGATCGCATTTGGACATCAGGTCCTGTCTCCTTTCACTCATGGGAGTGTAATGAAAGTTATCGATAAATCAGTATCACAGAACTGCAGCACCTTTCTGTCGTGATAGTTTCATGGTGGAGCTGACGGGGCTCATATCTGTCTCTCCAAGGTGAAACAGTGAATCTCATGTCAGCACTGTAAAATGTGATGGCATCAGTCAGGGTGGTCAGGTTTACACGATTTGTAAAACAGGGTTGATCTCACCTGGCTTCTTCCAAGCACAGTTATTATTGTTTCATGCTGGTTAACCGAGAGGCAAATATCCTAATATAGTAAGCAATAGTGTGTGTGTGTGTGTGTGTGTGTGTGTGTGTGTGTGTGTGTGTGTGTGTGTGTGTGTGTGTGTGTGTGTGTGTGTGTGTGTGTGTGTGTGTTTTTAGTCTGGATTTGGATTAATGCAAATACAATACTTTCTTGACCAACACTCGTGTCTGTGTATTTTGCTTCCAAGGAGCCAGTTGTGTCAGATTGCACATCACACAACTCTACAAAAACAAACTGTTGCAAAAACACACCGTGTGTTCCCATTTCTTTAGTTGAATCAATGAAAAATGCCAAAGATAACACAGTCTGACAAGCATAAAATAGTTTTGGGGTTTTTTTGCACCAACAAGGTGATTCTCATAGAGTTGTTAGCTGAAAACTTGCCATGTCACATCATGACATGCAATGTGTCCTAAAAAAAGAATGGATGATACTGGTTAAATGGAGGACAAAAGAAGTGTCAGACCTAATGTATGTGTATAAAAAAAAAAAACACCCAGCACGCCCCTGCGGGCGGTTTATCCTTCAAGCTCGGGTCCTCTACCAGAGGCCTGGGAGCTTGAGGGTCCTGCGCAGTATCTTAGCTGTTCCCAGGACTGCGCTCTTCTGGACAGAGATCTCCGATGTTGTTCCCGGGATCTGCTGGAGCCACTCGCCTAGCTTGGGAGTCACCGCACCTAGTGCTCCGATTACCACGGGGACCACCGTTACCTTCACCCTCCACATCCTCTCGAGCTCTTCTCTGAGCCCTTGGTATTTCTCCAGCTTCTCGTGTTCCTTCTTCCTGATATTGCTGTCATTCGGAACCGCTACATCGATCACTACGGCCGCCTTCTTCTGTTTGTCTACCACCACTATGTCCGGTTGGTTAGCCACCACCATTTTGTCCGTCTGTATCTGGAAGTCCCACAGGATCTTAGCTCGGTCATTCTCCACCACCCTTGGGGGCATCTCCCATTTTGACCTCGGGACTTCCAGGTTATACTCGGCACAGATGTTCCTGTACACTATGCCGGCCATAGTGTATATATATATATATATATATATATATATATATATATATATATATATATATATATATATATATATATATATATATATATATATGTTGCTTGTTGCAACAAGGCAACATTGCAGACATAGAGGACAGTTACAAGTACCTGGGGATCCCGCAGGCGAATGGGAACCATGAAGAGGCCGCTAGAAAAGCTGCAACCACCAAGTACCTGCAGAGGGTCAGGCAAGTCCTGAGGAGTCAGCTGAATGGTAAGAACAAGATCCGGGCCATCAACACCTATGCCCTGCCCGTGATCAGGTACCCTGCTGGGGTAATAGGCTGGCCAAAGGAGGAGATAGAAGCCACTGACATAAAGACAAGAAAGCTCCTTACCATGCATGGAGGGTTTCACCCCAAGTCCAGCACCCTGAGGCTGTACGCTAAGCGGAAGGAAGGGGGCCGGGGACTGGTGAGTGTCAGCACCACAGTCCAGGATGAGACAACGAACATCCAAGAATACATTGGGAAGATGGCCCCAACTGACCGAGTGCTCAGTGAATACCTCAGGCAGCAGAAACCCAAGAAAGAGGAGGGAGACGAGGAACCATCATGGAAGGACAGGCCCCTGCACGGTATGTACCACCGGCAGATAGAGGGGGTGGCTGATATCCAGAAATCCTACCAGTGGCTGGACAAAGCTGGACTGAAAGACAGCACAGAGGCACTAATCATGGCAGCACAAGAACAAGCTCTGAGCACAAGATCCATAGAGGCTGGGGTCTATCACACCAGGCAAGACCCCAGGTGCAGGCTGTGTAAAGATGCCCCAGAGACAATCCAGCACATAACAGCAGGGTGCAAGATGCTAGCAGGCAAGGCATACATGGAACGCCATAACCAAGTGGCCGGCATAGTGTACAGGAACATCTGTGCCGAGTATAACCTGGAAGTCCCGAGGTCAAAATGGGAGATGCCCCCAAGGGTGGTGGAGAATGACCGAGCTAAGATCCTGTGGGACTTCCAGATACAGACGGACAAAATGGTGGTGGCTAACCAACCGGACATAGTGGTGGTAGATAAACAGAAGAAGACGGCCGTAGTGATCGATGTAGCGGTTCCGAATGACAGCAATATCAGGAAGAAGGAACACGAGAAGCTGGAGAAATACCAAGGGCTCAGAGAAGAGCTCGAGAGGATGTGGAGGGTGAAGGTAACGGTGGTCCCCGTGGTAATCGGAGCACTAGGTGCGGTGACTCCCAAGCTAGGCGAGTGGCTCCAGCAGATCCCGGGAACAACATCGGAGATCTCTGTCCAGAAGAGCGCAGTCCTGGGAACAGCTAAGATACTGCGCAGGACCCTCAAGCTCCCAGGCCTCTGGTAGAGGACCCGAGCTTGAAGGATAAACCGCCCGCAGGGGCGTGCTGGGTGTTTTTTTGTGTATATATATATATATATATATATATATATATATATATATATATATATATATACAGATGAGCAGTTCAGAAGGTCATGTCCTTTAGAAATGAGCAAAAAAAATCTAGCAAAAACTGGACACAGGACCTGGAAGATGCATCTGGACCTTAAGCTGATCCACTGCATGATCATCAGAAATGGTCTCTATAGAAGAATAGCTGTCAACAAGCCATTCTTAAGGAAGAGAAACAAGAAGAAAAGACTATGGTATGCCAAGTTACACAAGAAGTGGACTGAAAGTCAATGGCAACAAGTCTTATGGAGTGATGAATACAAATTTTGTGGTTCAAATCATCGTCAGTGTGTGTGGAGGAGGTCAGGAGAGCTGTACAACAATGAATTTCAACAGTATCTTTAAAACACGGTGGGAGCTTTGTCATCGTTTAGGTCAACATGTCAGGAAGTGGTGTGGTTGGATGAGTTTCCACCCCAAAAGCATCGACCTCGACATTATTGAAGCAGTGTGGGATCATCTTGACTGAGAATGGAACAAAAAGCAGCCAACATCCAAAGAGGAGCTTTGAATGTACTTCAAGAAGCCTGGAGAACTATTCCTGAACTATTCCTGAAGAAATGACAAGAAAACTGCCGAAGAGAGTTCAGGCTGTGTTGAACAATTAAAGAGGGTCATAGTAATTATTAACTCTCAAGCTCATTAGTAGCGGTCTTTCAGATAGCATGATGCTTACCTTGATTACACAAACATTATGTAGGAATAGGTAATGGATAATGGGTTTTAATATGTGAATAACTGGACATGAATAACTTCAGTTTAGTATATAACATTACACTTTATTTATAACTAGGTAGCTCGTTATCTCTCTCTTGACAATACTTTTAAGATACAACTTCTTTGGTAAACGTGAAAGAAAGCCAGATGTAAAATGTAATAGTGAGGTCAGATGTTAAATGTGACATGATATTTGGATGCAAAATAATTTGTGAGGTTTAAAAACCCATATAGCAGTATCATTTCCTCAGTATTGCCAATACAAACAAGGCAGTAGAATTTTAAGCACCGTTTTAAAGATAAAAGAGATTTTATGAAAGTTTGACCTTGTTTCACCTTGAAGAAGAAGTCAGAGGTCCAAAGTAACATCATATTTAGGATCTCCACATATCATTATATCCCTATATGCCTATATGTCGTATCTATATGTACAAACAATGGCTGTAAGAAAAACTAAATAGCTCTGTATAACATTATTATCACTTTAAGCTTCTGATCAATCTACTGACCTTGAAGAGGTCAGAGGTCAAATGTGACCTGAAATATCCGTCTTGTACAGTGCTTTCTATATGTTGAAAACACACACCACACTTGTAGGAATTGGAGTTTCTAATTTATAAGGGGTTTCTTTGTCAATTTACGATCAATAAATCATTCAGTTGAACTTGAAGACCTCGGCGGATGTAAGCCAAATTTTAATGGATTGTTACCATGACCCCACGCAACACTCTACGAAGTTTTATTGGAATTCATTTAAAACTTTTCGATCTATCGTGTTTAGAGGCAGAAAGAATGGACACGCATGCAAACACTACCAACAGCATAACCTCCTTGGTGGAGGTAAAAATGTGGCAGATGAACTTTATATAACAGAACAAAGTGAAGTAAAAAAAAAAAAAAAGATTCAAAACATGCTATAAATAGGCTGTTACAGATATTAACAACAATTGAAAAGCGAGACAGCAAAAGAATTGTGCCACATAAAAAGGCATTAAACTAAATAACAAAAAAATAAATAATAGAAACTGAGAAAAATGACAGTATTAACAGATTTCCCCTGGTTTGGGTTCCCGTGCACAGCTGGAAGGCTCTCACTGTTAACAGCAACAGGATATGCATGAGATTAACAATGCAAGGGAGTCATTATAGCTTTGGAAAAGCTCAGCTCCTGTGAGATGAATGAAACAGAAACACAAGTCAGCTCAGAAACAACAGCAGCTCTGATGTTACAGATCACCCACAGCACTGCTCAATGCTCAGCAAAGTGAATCCTTTAAATGCCACTATCTTTCTCTTGCTCTCTTCCTGTCTTCTGTGTGGCTGCACATGCTTAAGGTCTGTCAGGTGACTGTGTTGTCATTATAGCTCAGTCGAGGGCAGTGCACCGTCACACCGTAGCTGTGCTCAAAAGCAGAAGGCACTAAGGGGAGACTCGGGATTCACCTGCTGAGAACGGGAATTGAAAGCGCAAAATCACCTTGCTTAAGTGTTTTGTTCTGTTCAGCATGAATGATTTGAAGCCTGTGATAATGCACTAGTCTTTAGGGTGCCGTGCCATATTCACCTCACTTATAGATGCAAAGAAAACATGCAATCAAAAGGATTTCCAGCTGCCAGGTAGAAGTGATAATGTGCAAGGCACATGCAAATTGAACATTGGTAATGAGAACATGACATATACATAAATATGCATGAAAAGGGACATCTCAACACT
This sequence comes from Rhamphochromis sp. 'chilingali', assembly GCF_963969265.1. Taxonomy (NCBI): domain Eukaryota; kingdom Metazoa; phylum Chordata; class Actinopteri; order Cichliformes; family Cichlidae; genus Rhamphochromis; species Rhamphochromis sp. 'chilingali'. Next base: position 5,611,414 of record NC_137932.1, read on the forward strand.
GAAAGCAATGTTGTGTTCCTGATCTCCCAGTAGAAAGAGTTTAATTGTGGGACTTGGTGTTCACGTCTGACATGGAATGAGGCTGGTTAAGTGTAGAAAAAAACAAAGAAAAAAAAAACTGGCAAATTCTCCATGGTACTGTTCCAAATCTGTACTTTTTTGTATTGTTTTGCAGATGATGGGATGTTCAACAGAAGCGCTGAGTTTTCCTGTCAAAATTTTTGACATTTGCTAGATCCCCGATGATTTCTATCTATAAATGAAAGGGCCGTTGGCAGTGGCAATTTTCCCCTGCTGTAACGAAAATTTACCCAACTGCAGCTCCGATCCTGTAGAGTGTTATCATTTTGTGGTTTTTCTGAAATGTTCAACTTCTACTGGGGGCATTTTGTGTATGCTTCTTTCTTTCTTTCTTTCTTTTTGAGAGCAGCCTTTCATTCCTCGCTCTTCTGAATTCACCAGCACTATTGGTAGCCATATGTGGCATATTTCTTCTGCTGGTTATAAAAAGCCAGCAGGAGAAGAACACAAAACAGCTGAACTGAAGTACTGAATACACATTATTTTGAAGACGAACTCAGCTTGCTAAGAGATGTCAATCTTCATGTCACGACCCCGCTTCCCCCCATGTGCAGGGTGGCTATGTAAGCAGAAACTCTCTGTAGGCAAGGGTTTGTTAATTCTTCTTCTATTTTCAGGATTTCTTGATATTTTTTTTATTATGAGTTGCGCTGATAAGACTGCCGATTTTCATCTTACTAGGCATGTAAGGTAAATGATATATTTTCAGAGTGTCCTGCATGCAGGTGGCATAAGCCAGCAATTGGCTGTGCAGAGCCAGCGAGTGCTGAGAGAGGCACAGAACGAGGCTGGCAGAAGCATCTGTAATGCACACCACTAATCATGTCCTTGAAGCCGAGCCGCTCATTTGCATTGTGATACCCACACATGCATGTGCACTGACACAGACGTGTAGCCATAATGTGGAGACATGTGTGGTATAGCATCTAATAAATGCAGTGTGAGTAGCTGGGAGGACCTGTGCTGAGAATATCTTGGTTGCATTGTCGGTGTTTACATGCGCTTCCTGTCCTCATTTAGATGCGGAGCGAGTGGACAAACATCAGAATCAATTGCAGGCGCGGCTCTGATTCCAAATCCTCAGGCAATTTTGCCAGCTTTTACATGTTGACTTCTGAAACACCGACATTGCCTTAAAACACCACATGTGTGCCCACGTGTAATACGCACACGCCCATCTGGCTATGCCTCCATGTGTATTCTGTGTACCTGTGTGAGCATTATCTGTTCTCACGTCTCTGTCTAGTTGTGTTTTTTTTTCCTGTCAGTGTGAGCACATTGTTGTAAGCTGCAGCATGAAGAATAATCTAGTTATCATGCAGGATTCATATCTGGATGAAAAATGACAGATTCCCTTTGAGGACTCTGCAGATCAAATGCTCAAAAGAAAAACTGCTCATTTTGTTGGAACACTAAGGCTGAATACCAAGGCCAACCAGGACGATATCTGCACAGGAAGAAGCGCACACTTCCATTGTTTCCTGATCAAAATTATCCCCTTTTAGATCCAACTCAGAAACAGTCATCCGTCTGTTTCATCTAAAGTATTCCTTAACATTTGACAGGAGTGCCGTCTTTATCACAGACCTTCCTGCAGCACTTCCCTAGAAAGCAATCTAATTAGATGCCAAACCTGAAAGATACCATAAATCCAGTGAAAAAATCTGTTTCTTTAATGAGTTGCTTTCATGTCCTCAGGTTCCACCAAGACTTTGAACGAGAAGACTGCCTTTAGAAATGACAGGGAAAGTATACACTGGCCTATTTTAAAACCCTCTGGGTCACGTTAAACACCAATTTGAACTCTTCTTTCAGTATAAAATTGATGAAATGTAGTTCTTCAAAAGCATTTCAGCAGATACAGTTGCTGCAGTGTTGGGCTGCCTACTGAGATCAAATCTATAAAGAACTTACCTTTTCTTCTATTCACTTGGAAATATGAATAAGGCACCATTCATTACACTTAATGGTCCTAAGGATGAAGCCTGCATGACAGCTGACTGATGATTTTTTTTTAAGTGGCTATGCTGTATCTTGGTTTTCAGACATTCATACTGTATCATTCTGTATTTTTTCCATCTTTAGGTTACACACTAGCTATTCCTTTGGTTCAAGATTACATCTCAACTGTTTATTACAAGATCCTATTACATACTGTGCATTTATGCACTTTAAATTATTTTAAATTAACTTGCAGTTTTCACTCTTACCTTGAACTTGAAAGACACCTGTTGGAGTCAAACTGTTAATTGTTGTCATTGTGTTACTTAAATTTGTAAGTCTTAGTTCAAACTGTATGATCAAAGAAATTCCTTTGTCTCTGATCACCTCTCCAGCCAGTTTGTTGGTGGGGGAGGCTGTAGTGTTTTATTGTAGGGAGATGTGAGGGTTCTGTTTGTTGCTTAGTAAGCTTCCTGCTTTTATGACCCTTTTGGTGAGCAGGAAGTCACACAAACGCCTCCCCAAACACAAACCCACACACTCACATGCACACACACACACACACACATTCTTGCACATGCATACACACATACACACGCATGCTTACACGGGCACACACACATACACACATAGTGCCTTATCTTTTGTAACCATTGGGGGGTTTTACAATGGGAGGTGCTTGTGTGTACTGTAACTGTTTTCAATAAAAGGCAGCAAACGGAGACCAGAGTCGAGGTCGTCTGTGATTGGACCCAACAACACTTGCCAGATAATGTTTTGCCAGTCTTTTCTTCTGGCCTTAACTGTGCTGGGGACGAGTGAAAAATCTTTCTTTGTAAAGCTTTCTGTGGTCTGCAGTTTCACTCCTGAAACTTTTGTGTCCCTGAATGTAGGTCAGCTTTATTTTAATGTTTACAGGCAACCTTTTCAGAGCTTTTCAGAGTCTTAACAGCCTTAAGAGACTGGTTGGTGACTGCCTGGCTACCATCGCTAGATAAAACTATATTCCCTGACAGGTTATGATTGGTTCCTGTCAGTCAGTGTGAAATTGACCATTAAAGCTCCAGTCGTGTGCATCTATAGATCACTTATGGACCTCCTGGTAACCATTGGTAACTGGGGAAGGATATTTATTCCCCAACCATTTGGCAAGTGTTTGCTGCAGGTTGCTAAGTGTTGCTAGGTGAAATTGGTTGTAATTTTCCCTTTTCCCTGTCATGTCTAAGGTTTTCTGACAGACTCAATATGCAGACTCACATCAAAGTTCAGAGCATTTATTTAGAGAGAATGATTTAGTAACAAATCACAACTGGAGGCAGCTCTTTACAGAAGATCACTCTCTGTGTCAGGTGTCACGACTGTTGTCGTAATTTAAATATGTAAATCTGAGTGTGCATTTGCAGGTGTGTTCACTGTTTAACTAAGCATGTAGGGGTGGACCGCCTTTTTGTTTGATTACAGTTTTCTCCTGTTTTTGTTAGGTAGGGAGGTAAGTAATTGTCGTTTTGTTTAGTTCTTTTGAATAGGTAAGTTTTATTTACTCCTGAGATAGGCTACCTTTTGTTTGTTGTCTTGGCCTTGGGTTCACCCCGAAGTTATAATTCGCTCCCTTCCTTCGTTTTTAAATTCACTCATTGTAAATAAATCACTGTCACAAAGTATTAATTGCGTGATGTGCTGCTTGGGGTTGGACCGTGATGGATCACCACTTATGTTTTGGTCTGGCCGTGCCTAGACGGGCCATAACACAGGATTACTTCAAGTGTAAGTAATCCTGACACAGAGTGTCAGTGTCCAGACTCTGGGTCCAGATATCCTGTGCAGAACGACACAGAATGTTAGCCTCTAACCAAAGTGGATGACATTTCAAAGCCAGTTCCACTAACAGTTCTTAGTCAACAATCTATTGCTAGAGAAAAGTGAATATATTCCTTGACTGGTTACAAGTGGTTCCCAGAGGTTTATTTGCAGTCATCGGAAAATCAACTGATAAAGCCCAAGTAATCTGTTTCTAGAGATAGTCATTGGCCCCTGGTAACCTCTGGTCACTGGGGGAAAATGTGCATTCCCCAATCAGTTGGCAAGTGGTTGCTTGCTGTCACTAGGTTAAATTCACTGCAAAGAGCTATATGGTGCTGCAGTGAAAGATTTCTTGCAACCAGTTTCATTGCTACCAGATTATAGTAGTGTGCATGGAAGTTACCGACTTGTCTGCAAATTTTCACCAATTACTTGCGACGCAGCAATGAAACTGTGACGAGTATGGCACAACCTGAAGATTTAGACTGTTGACTTTTAAATGTTTCTGTGATAACCATTTTCACCGAGCAGTAGCTAGCAATTTCTAGGACCACTAGGCAGGGAATCCAAATATATCAGCAGCAAAAGTTTACAAGAGGCTCACCAGCTGGTCTCTAGTTACTGCTGAGTCTGGGAACCAATCAGCTTGTCTGCTGACTCGAGGCCAATCGACAGTTTGTTGGTATTTTCTGATAGTGGACAAGTTTAAGACTTTATGAGCTATCCACCGATAACTGATAACAAATGCAGATAAATTAAAAAAAAGCTAATATGAAAAAAAGCTAATCTGTCATCAAACAATACCCAGTGTTTTCAAAATAGCATGTGTTCAGGCAAATTCTCTGTTTTGCCCTCAACAGGGTCCGTTTAACTGAATGCAGCCAAAGTCCACTCAAATGTGTGGACCACCCAAAAAAACCCTCTGACCCAAAGTGGATACAAATGTAAACCAGAAAGTTTCAGATATGAATGTGAATTAATATGTAAACCAAAGTTGGTGCAAACACAATGAACCCATGAAACTTTGTTAAATAGTAAGAGGACTTCATGAGGAACTGCAATTTAACAGATGTTTCCAACACGAGTTCCAAACAGTTCATTCTGGCATGTTTGTAAAAGTTGTTTTTTTCTTTAAAAAAGAATGAATTTAATGATTTTAGGGAACAAATTAGCAATTCCACTTTTGCTGTATAATTTCTAAAAACTAGATTTTTAAAAATGTAAAAATTTAAATAAATGAGATTGAACATTTGGGGATTTCTAGCTGTGCCTGTGCTGCAGGCTTGTGTTACAAACATGCAGAACTGTTTTGCAAAATAAGTGAAAAAAAAAACAATGTAATAAAGAACGAATCATTTTTTTTGTTAACTTTTAATCCACTACATTCCAGTCACATTGTTATGCAAGTAAAACATTAAGTTCTCGAGTTTGAAATCCAGCTTCATTCTAGCTGTATTCTCACTTTGTTAAACAGATGGTCATATAATTTAAATAATAAATGTGACTGTTTAATATTTGATATGAAGAAATTTGGGATCTGTTATGTGTTAAATATGCACTACACCTTTGCCCTGCATGTGGCAAAGGAAGTGCTCCTAAACAAACATCATCTCCAGCTTGCAGAATATTAATAGATGTAAACAAAAGAAAATATTCATTTTTGTAACACTGTTCAAATGTTGCCTCTGGACCAAGGACACTAACAGCATTGTCTCTGTGTTGCTCTTGCTTATTGCTGAAAATCTCCTCTGAGTATGCCTAATAATTAATCAATGACACACTCAATTGGTCACAATAAGCATGGGGCTATTTACTTCAGAAATGAGTATCTGCTCTCCTCATCTGCTCTGCACTCCATGTATTGATTAGTTGTCCATGCATTCAGCATCTGTCTCTCTTTCACACAGGCACACACAAATATAAACACATTGGCCATCATGCTCAGATTGTTTTCAACCTGCTATTAATACTCTCTGCTTCCTTTTCTGAAGACAGAGGGTATTCTGAATAGCATAAGAAATATCCACATTATTAGCAGGATATGTCACGCAAACCAAAGGCAGTTATTTTGTCAGTTATTTTTGTAGTGTTTGTAGGGTCACATGACATGATCTTACTTAAAGCCGTTTCTTTAAGTCACCATTTCATGCTGCGCATTCAGACATGTAAGTATAACAGCAAAACTAAAACATATACAGCAACTGTAGAAATTAGTATCTGCTGAGTTAATCTACTGGCATTTGTGCAGGCTGTTTTTACAATTTAAGGTAAAGTAAGTTCTTGCAGCAAGGGCATTTGTTGCATTTAGATGGGGTGGACGTTAACAAAGTCACAGTGGGTGAGGAGAGTGTAGAGGTGTTGACCCAAATCCAAGATGAAGATAGTTTCAACAAAAAGAGCTTGTTGTTTGGTTGAAATCAGATTTCAACAACTAAAATAAAGACAAATCCTAAAAAGCACATCAGTGTCAACACCACAATGGGAAGACAGGATTATATTTACACAGCGGCATTACAACCCTAATTTCTAAATAGTTCAAACACTGTGTAAAATGTAAAAAAAAACAAAAAAAAACAGAAGCTTCTAAGAGTAGTTAGGGTATTGTTAGGCATTGAGACCCATACAAAAGAGCACACAGTTTGACCAAAATATACACAAAGATACACATACGCATAATTTTACATATATACAGTACTGTGCAAATGTTTTAGGCAGGTGTGGAAAAATACTGTAAAGAAAGAATGCTTTCAGAAATATAAATGATTGTTTATTTGCCCCAAATGTACTCTGCAGCAGGACAACGATCCCATACATACAGCCAAAGTCATTAGGAACTGTCTTCAGTGTAAAGAAGAACAAGAAGTACTGGAAGTGATGGTATGGCCCCCAAAAAGCCCTGACCTCAGCATCACTAAGTGTGTCTGGGATTACATGAAGAGACAGAAGGATGTGAGGAAGCCTACATCCACAGAGGATCTGTGGTTAGTTCTCCAGGATGTTTGGAACAATCTACCAGCCGAGTTCCTTCAAATACTGTGTGCAAGTGTACCTAGAAGAATTGATGCTGTTTTGAAGGCAAAGGGTGGTTACACCAAATATTGACTCAATTTTCATTCACTGCATTTTGTTAATTGATGAAAATAAATGATTAACACTTCCAATTTTGAAAGCATTCTTTGTTTACGGAATATTTTCTCACCTGCCTAAAACCTTTGCACAGTACTGTATATATAATAAATTGCCATTCGGTAATAGTGGTCTGTAAATGGAGAGGTTTTTCTGTGCTCAACCTGAAAACAACCAGAAAAGAAGGAAGGAGAGGGACGGGGAAAAGGAAGATGTGGAAGTCCCATCTGGGTCATTTTGTGTAGTTTCAGTCAAATGTTCTTATTTCATTTAGATAGTAGCAACAATTGACATGACAGTTAAGCTGAAGAACTTGCTGTTGGTTTAGTTGTATTTCCACATCTTTTCAAGACATCCTAACACTATCCTAATCTAGGACATCATCACTAAGACCTCATTCAAACCTTAACAACAGCCCCAATCTTCTCACATTCACAAAGTCACTCGCTCACCTAAAACCCAACCCAAGTCCTTATACAGATATCCCATCCCAAAATATCCCATCCTGACACATACTTTATCTTATGACAATTCCCCCATCCAAACTTGCATGAAAGAAAAAACTAAATTAGGTTTTTAGAAACTGAATTGAGGTGGCACTTTCCTTATGCTCTATAACCTCACCTAATTAAAAAATAATTAAGGGGAGAGTGAGTAAAAATTCATATGTGGGTGATCCATATAATTTTCCCAAACATTTTCTCTGTAGTAATAATATGCGGCCTTTGGGTATATTTATTGCCCATGTACAATACTTTCCCTTAATCTAAAGGAAGTTATCAATATGCATAACAAGCCCATCCCTTTCTTCATATTGGAACTGAGTTTCATTCTGATCAACCGTGCTGCTCAACTGTATCTTTCTTTAAACCTATGACCGGCTGTTTCTCTCCACGTCTCCACAGTGCCATCCTCAGGGCTCCACTACACTACTGTTAGTAGAGCCCAGCTTATTATGTTTCCCGTCAGATGATTCTTTATAGTTCTGAAAATATTAGTTGTCATTATTGCTTTGAACTGACTAGTATTAATTAAAGCAGTGTACACGAAGAGGCAGACTGTTCAACATGCTGCAAATGCAGCTGTTCTTGTTTGTCTGCCTCAGAATTTCACCAGCACTACCACATGTTTCGGTTCTGCTCAAAATGTATCCATGGGGATTTCAGCACGGCTAAGAATATTTGTGTATGCCAACTATGCTTCTCCACTACAGCGAGAAACACAGAGTAAACATAGCAACTTTTAAATCTGTATAGACATGTCTGACTGCAGACTCATCCTTAGAGTAAACATGGCAAATGCAGCATGAAAAAAAAGCATCTTACAATCTGCAGTACATTGACAGGATTTCACTTCAGAGCCTCACTTGTGCCTCTATAAAGAGATACTGTAACATGAAAAACAAACTAAACCACTCATTTCCCTAGCGTTCCATACAGGAATGCCATTTGTCCTTGTTATTTTAATCCAGCAATTAGAATGAATGACAAATAACTTGCTTTTCATGTTATGATAATCCGAATCATGTGTGGTAAAATTATTCCACAGCACATGGAACTTGTATACCTAACCTGTAATCAGATCTTGCAAACAATTTCAAGAAATCCAGTTCAAATAATTTGGAGCGCAATCACATAATACCCAGTCTATTGGAAGACCATCATCTGAAGGGGACTGACATGACAGAATGAAATGAAATAAAAATAAAGCATTATGACAAAACTGAAAATAGGCAGATGCTAAAATTGTACAAATAGAAAACACACAGATGTAAAGTCACAAACTAAGACTATTTTATCCTGTAAGAAGGGATCATCAGTGAGTAAAGTTTATCAACCCTAACAATGACATATTGGCTTTAATTATCTAAAATTTGTGTTCAAATTGAGTTTCTAGGGGTCATTAATTCATACCGAGTAAAGTTACACTTGTGCTTTAGCCGTTTTACACTGTCACGGTGAGGTCTGAAGGAAGAACATAAAAGTGCGCAGACGTAATAATCGTGTAAAACAAAAGACAAACATCTGAAAACACCTTGCTGAAATGTTATCTTGACCCAAATAAAGGCCTTCTATGGCTGAGTTTAAAATTAAGCATTTCAAAGAACAAAAAATAAATAAATAAAAATAACTAAATCTTTTTTTAATGAAAACTTTTAATTGGACATTCTCTATCAAAACAAGCCCAGCGTCTAACCGCAAAATCAATACAAAGTCAGTATTGAGACTGGCGATATTTCATCAGTGCAGACATCTTGTCTCCTGACAGCGTCTCTCACTATCATAACAGGGTCAGTTAATGCATTTATGTGCTGCTGAGTGATTGATAGTGTATAACCAATGCTGGTGAACAGAGGAATTGAACATATTCCAACTGACATTAATGAAATATCATATTTATCTCCCCACAGATGCATTACTAGCGATCGTTCGGTGCTCTGAACGGTCAGTGGAAGCTCATGAATTTGTCTTGCCAGCTCAGCCGATAATCAAGTCTTGGGTTCAGCATTCTGCCAACCTGTCTGCGAGGCAGGAAGTAGGATTTTTCAGTAAACACCAGTGAGCGACGGCAAATGTATTTCTGCGTCTTTTGCATGTTTGACCTTCCCATTAATAGTTGTATTCAAATCTGGCATGCTTCCATTATGTTTATGTATGTCCCAGAGATAACACTTGTTAAATAAATTTAAAGAAAAGAAACAGTTGGAAAAAAAGAAGCAACATCCTTGACTTTCTTTATATGGTACTGGATTGTGATAAGTTAGCTAAAGGTATAACTGTTTGACTATATGGGTCCATACAGGGTGTTGTACAGACTGTGCAGAAGTCTTTATTTGCATTAATTTAGCATATTTTCCACATTAGAAGGCGTGCTTAAAATCCTTTAATATTCCCAAAAATCGACAGTGCACCTTATAATCTGGTTATGTATGAATTCGGCTTGTGCTTACTGACCTCGAAATGATTTTATGTGGTACATGGCCCTCAAAAATCTGTTAAAAAATGTTTCAGCATGACTTTGGTAAGCCACGAAGCTGCACCACTTGTCGGAGCATTTTGGCTACTGTAGTCAGGAGCCTCGCGGAGTAATCTGGGTCCAAAACTTTGTCCGCTTCAGGTCCCAAAAGTCAAACAAAAACTGCATCATCGCTGTTAAAAACTGTCTAAATTCTTTCATTTTTAATAAAAGGATCAGCGTTGCTGCTTTACCAGGTGTAACGATTGTGTTTAACATCCAGGCATCCATGAAAACAGAATTTATTCAATTTAACGGAGTTAGAAGTTAGCATGAAGGTAGCTCGCTAGTTTCCAGCCAAACATGATATAGCAAATTCTGACTGAGAGATTTCTGAAAAATTAAAACGTACAGCTCTGCTATCACTTCCAACATAAATGAAGACAGAAAACGAAACAGCAATGACTTTTGTAGGGTTACTGAAGTTGGACTAGCTGGTATATAATGATTGCTAACGACAGGGCTATGTTAGCATAACACAAACACAGTGAAGCTGGAGGATGAATGGTAACTTTTTTCCACTCGATAAAAGTTAATGCGAAGGTTCCCAATGATACAAATCCACGGACAAATGCAGTCACATGGCAGGATGCTGTAAACGGACGAAACTTCAGTCAGGAGAACAACTGAGATAATCCATCCACAATACGAGGGTAGTCATTAATATACTGCAACAACATGGGAATAGAGCAGCTGTGAGAGAATTCAACATTAATGAATCAATGGCACGGAAGTGGAGGAAGCAAGAAGAATGAGTTGAATAAAGTTTGACTTATATGACTGTTTTGTTTTGCTTAATGCGCCTTATGTATGAAAACAGACCCGTTCATCAACAGTGCGCCTTATAATCCGGTGCAGTTTATGGTCAAAAAATACCGTAAGCACAGCAAAATAACTCACAATAGTAAATTCTGTATCTTAAGAAAAAAAATCATGCTCAATTTTAAAATGTAATAAAGGAGAAGTAGTTAAATGGAAAAACAACTGGGATCAAAGAAAAACAGGCACATTTACAGTTCATTTAAACCAAATGTGCATGCTGCTGCTCAAAAATACTGACAGCCATCAATCAGATACTTAGACATAAGCACATGAGAACATAATCATCTTTATTTACAAGGAAATATCAGCAATTTTACCACTTTGCTGGATTATCAGTATCTACCATCTTTACAGCACTATTTTAAAGTGCTTCTCTTTTACAAGCAGGTTGTTATACTGAGCATTTAGACCTTGTTCTCCTCTGGATTCCTTGATGGTTCATAACACGGCTGCTGTAATACTCACAAAACTGTAAGCCACCTATATTGCGCTATGTGTACTGTCTCTTATTCTACTTCTTTCTTTCCACTTTCTCCATCTTCCTGCCTTTGTTCCTGCCTTTCTGCTCCTCCTCTCATCTCTTTTGCAGCTCTTTCCCTCCAGCTCCCCACTGACAGCTGGATTACCATGTATCAATGCAGTGCCAGAAACTGGCTGCCAGACAAAATCATGTTTTGTCTCATCCTTGGCTACTGCGATGTGATGAGGGCCAACAGCATATGACATTGGGAACAAGAGAAGGAAAGGTAGTTGTGACCAGAAACAAACGCAAAAGGAGGTTCACATATTTTTTTAAAATGTATCCATACATTATGTAACTATATACATGTATTATTTTATATATACTTATGCAATCATGTGAAACATGTACATTTGTGCATAAGAATATGGTTTCCCTCTGAAAAGTTGATGACGCAAGGTCAAATTACTGAGGACAGGCATTTACTGAGTGCACATCCAGTGTGAGCTGTGTGTGGACGTTCACAGTACGTTATTGTCAGCACATACATGTCTGTGATGTCTATATGCGCTAGTGTGTGATGTCTGTTTGAAGTTTATAAATGGTTATTGTCCCAGAGACCATCGTGAAATTGCAGCACGATGAGAGCGATTCTCACTGCCTTGCAGGCTGAATATTGGATTTTCCAAAAAGTCAATAAAGGGCTTGATCATTAAAGTGAATAAATATTCTCTCCCCTCAAAGCTATTTCAAGACTTGCACTTTCCTATCACTACTGTGGCTCTTTTATTATTTACAGTATTGTGCTGACACACACACATTCCGACTGCATGTAACGTCTTATATGAAACTGAAAGAGGTGCGCGCGGCGAAAGTTGCCAATAATACAGAGACAGCTCCATTAAAATGGATTACGTTTTCCACCATTCTCACTCTTCCTCTGCACTCCCCAAAAATAATGTATGAGATTTCTGTCGTGGCTTTTTGCAATAGATTGGCTTTTTGTATAATATCTGTTTCTGAAGAAATGGGAGAGGTTGTTTTGGAGCCTCTGGTAGATTTGGAGGAAGCAATTTGCTGAGGAGGTAAAAAAAAAACAGTATCATAAGGGAATATACAGCAGTGTAGTCATTATCGCCAACCAATATCACTCTCAATCAGTGACTGAGTTACTGCTGCAGTAGTCTGACATGAGATGCACAGTAAATAAGGAAGAAATAATTGTCAGGTAGATTGCATGGCTCACGGTCACACACAAAACAAGGATTTTGAAATGTAAGAAATGCTGCACACACCTTTCTAATGAATTTATCTTTTAAAGGGGCCACTACAATGACACTAATGACTTGGGTAAGTGATAATTCTTAAACACTGAAGTTTTATAGAATATGAGAAAGAAAGAATGTCAACAAAAAACAATGAAAAGTCCCACTGGCTGCTATTCCTCTTCTCAAGAGACACACATACTGCTTGGTTTTTCTTCTGTTCCAGCTGACCCGTTGGAAAATAAATAATTGATGTATTAATGAATAATTAAATAAACATGTTTCATTGTTTTTGATTCACATGTCCCCCGGCTCTTTATGGGTAAGGTTGAGAGGTCTTTGGGGTATTAATTGATGGGCTGGGCTCAAAAGTTAAGAAGAATATTTTTCAGCCAATGGAAATTTTTACAGCAAATATCAGCACCATTTCAAATTTTTTATTGGATGAGCAGAATACAAACGTGTCGGAATTGGACACTGCACACTCTGTATTCTCATCGTGTTCAAGGAAAACACAGAGCTCTGATGCAGGCAGGCGCCTTCTCTGCACAGAATGACCTCCAATGGATCACGCTACATGAACACGGTCCCACTGCTGGAAAAAAAAAGTACACACTCAAACATAAAACCTGCACCAACACGAGCGTCCAAGTTTTCATAATAAAGGTTGTTTATCTATTGTTTCTGTAACCCCACACAAATATCTGATTTTGTGAAAACAATGGTCAGTTTGAGATGCTAGAGATAAGTCACAAGATCACAACTGAATTTTTTTAATTCAGTGAATTGAATTGAATGAATGAATGTCTGTGTAAACTTCATGTATTTGCATGCTACTAAAATATTTAATCATGGACTAAACACACTGAGTAACGCCACAAAAATATACCAATTCCTAAAGCCTGCATTGGATACATTTTTCTTATTTAGAGGATTACTCTACGCTCTCAATATCCTAGTGGATGGGCAGTTTAGGGATTCATAAGAAGACACACAGTAATAACAGCAAATGTTTAATAAGCATCAACGCCACAGAAAATAGCTGCTTTCCCTGTGGCTGAAGTGGGATTTCTTGCGCATCATCTTCCCACTGATGACTAATGGCGTGATGAGAGAGCTGCCCAACTGTTCATCCTCGTATCTGTTGGTCCTTTGTGATATCTCTTCTTCTATTTGCTCACACATTGTTTCTGGTTATTTACTGAGCTGCAATCCCTTAAACCCAGACAGACAGGCGAAGGCTGATTTGTATTCATCTGGACCTCCAAACAATGTGACAGTGTGGAAGGAAAGGAAGAGTGAGTGGGCCAAGAATATGTGAGCGTATCTCTGGTTAAGATATATGTCTCCGACTACATGTGCATTCTAGTTGTGTACATGCCTGTTTGTATGTGCGTGTTTGGCAGCTTGCTTCTCCTGCACGTATCGAGTTGATTAGGTTATTTATGAGGGAGGACGTAAATGAAGACTTAGTATTGTTCCTTATCCTAACAGACTACAATGGTGTGGAGATTAACTATATGGGTCCAAGATTCAACTCTTGTGGACTGATGACTCCTGAGCAATTGAAAGGCTGAGGCTGAGCGGGCTCAACAATTCTTGATACTAACAAAGTCCCAGGAAAGCCTTGCTCCTCCCACAAGTAACCTCACATAACCTGGAAAGTAAGTACTAATAATAAGTGTGAACATGGTGAACATAGCATCTGAACTAAAAGGGTACAAAAATAACTAGCCTGACTATTAAATGTACTGTAATGTATACTGTATACGTTTTTTAAGAAAATGCCTGTTAGATTAGATTATGATACAAAGAGTTCAAACAAGGATAAACAATGATTTACATTACTGAAATGTCCAGCTTGTTTACACACCAGTGCCTAATTGGGGCTCCTTTACCACAAACTGCTGTTTATCTTGTGGCACTGCTGAGGTGTTACTGAAGCCCAAGTGACTGTGATAATACCCTTCATCATCTGTATTTTGGGTTTGGATGTTTTTCCTCTGTTTGTGACAATGCTCCACAGATGATCTGAAGGGCATTGGTTAAGTGAGGTAGCTGGTCAACTAAACAAAGTGATAACATGGTCAACAAACCAGTTGATTGTGGGCAGGTGCTGGGTCAGCATGAAGTGCTGTAAACATCTCCTGGTGGACGTCTGCGTTGACTTTGGACTTGATGAAACACAGTAACCAACACCAGCAGATGACATGCCATCACAAATCATCACAGACTGCAGAGACTTTGTACTGGACTTCAAACATCTTGGATTCTGTAGCTTCCCATTCTTCCTTCAAGGACCTTGATTTGCAAATGAAATTCAGAATTTACTTTTATCTCAAAGAAGACTGAGCAGCAGCCCAGATCTTTTTTTTCTTAGCCCAGATAAGACACTGGTCTGACATTGTCTCTGGTTCAGGAGTGGCTTAATATTAGGAATGCAATAGCTGTAGCACCAAGACGTCTGTGTGTGGTGGCTCTTTGTGCACTGAAACCTCAGTCCACTTCCTGTGAAGCTCTCCCAAGTTCTTAAAATCGACTTTTCAAATTCTCTCAAAGCTGCAGTCATCCCCATTGCCCGGCCAGCTTGTTCTACCACACTTTTCCCTCGCAGTCAACTTTCTTTTAATATGTTTCAAGTCAGCTCTTTGCAAACAGCCATCCTTTTAAGCAATGTCCTTCAGTGGCTTACCTTTCTTTTGTAGGGTGTCGATGATAACCATCTTGTATCTCGACAGCTGTCAAGTAAGCAGTCTTCCCCATGATTGTAGTTGTGTGTATTAAACTAGACCACGAGATACACAGTATTTCTCCTTTACTCAAAGGAAAAATAAGTCTAATAATTTGAGACACTAACATTTTTATTGCATTCGATTTTTTTTTTTTACATGCTAGGTATTGATGTTAGAGTTGAGCTCTGCTGGGTGGTTTGCACAGGAAAGTCACAAAGATGCAGGTACCGATTTATCTTCACCAATCAAGAGAAACCTTCATGAGTATAACCTCAGAGGATTCACCATGGGAAGCAAACCCCTGGTGAGTCTCAATAAAAGAAAGGTCAGTTTGTAGTAAGGAAAAAAACAGAAAAAGACAAGAGTAGAGTTGTGGAACAAAGTTCTAAAGGACAGAAGAAAGAGAAAATGAGCCTTTATCAAAATGACAGAAAAGGAGAAAGCATGGAGGAGAAAAGGGAGAGCTTTCGAATCAAAGTACGCTGCCCCATCTGTGAAACGTCGTGTTGATTCTGTTTTGCCTTAATGTGTATTTATTATAATATTTATTATGAGCGTACCATTTATTCATTACCATTATTTATTTCATTCAGTCCAGTCACTGCTGATAAAGCAATGGAATAAAGGCAGAGTAATTGAAGAGTGTGCTCAGATCTATCAAGTGGATCAAAACTAATTGGATTACATTTTGACAGCAAAGCCAAACATGCATTAAAAAAAAAAAAAAATCAAAGGTCCACAAGAGTTTTCCTTTATTTGTATTCATGCTTAACTTTGATTTTTAAAATAACTGAGTACTTCTTTATTTCTCTTTACAACCATATGTCTGTGCAAGAATGTAGCATTTTGACTCAGCTCTACAATATTTATCAGTCACCTCAAAAAATATGGTCTAATTCAGCGGTCCCCAACCCCCAGGCCACAGACCGGTTCCGGTCCGTGAGTCGTTTGGTACCAAACCGCAAGAGTTGAGGCTCAGGTGTGAAATTGATGGTTTTCTAGGTTTTTATCGGTTTATAGCGTTATTTATTTATTTTTTTTATCTTTTTTATCATTAACTTGGTTTCCATAGGTCTTTTCCTGGATGTTATGAATAAATCTTCTTTTTTTTGGTACTAGTACTGGTTTTATTTTGTTGCATTTATCTGCAACACCTTAAAGGCCAGTCCGTGAAAATATTGTCGGACATAAACAGGTCCATTCCGCAAAAAAGGTTGGGGACAGCTGGTCTAATTTAGCTCCCTAATATCGCACGTCAAATGAGCAAAAACAGAGAATTTGGTAGCAGTTAGCAACATTCAACCACTACAGCCAACATCTGTAGTTATTGTCCGGTAACTGAATCAAGCATCAAAAGAGCATGGAGCATGTGTGCTTGTGGATTCTTAACCAGCCAATCATGATACATAAGCAGAATGCTAGCAATGAATGCTAATTACCCTGTAAAAAAAAAAAAAAAAAAAAAACAAAGGAAAATGGTATTGTTTTTGCAATATCAGGCATTGAACTGAGTATATTTGCCACTAACTGTATATTAGCCATTTTCTGTTATAATTCTATTTAAATTGTCTAATTACAATTTTATAGAAAATTTGAGAAATGTATACTTCTAGTTGTACTCATATACATACATATATGTTTATATAAAACCAGAGTGCATGTGTGCCATTCCTTCTGTTATCCCTTCTATTTTAATGTGTTTTGGTTTACACAAGTTGTGTTATATATCATGAAAAGGGTTTTGCATTCAGCCTCTTCGTTCTTCATTTACTCTGTCATGTTCTTTAGTTGCAGGATGCCTTTAAGCTTGCTGAATCAAGCAAAAAATCTGCAAGCAGCAGACCGTTTTCCTCCCCAGTTGCTCATTTCTTCCAGCAAATCCTGTTGCAATCAAACATCCATTCTCACTTTAGTTATATCACCAATCTAAGTGCTGTCTAGTTCAAGATTTAATATTCATATAAACTTCATATTAAAAACCTGGCTGCGTGGGTCACGAAAAGTAATCTGTTTGTTTGTGTTTATAGACATGACCAGTGCCACGAAGACAACAGTCAGCACAATTTTATAGCTAGTATATTTAACTGTGAAGTATATTATATGTGGTGAATATCTTTTCATCACAAAGTGGGACATGCATCACTATGGCAACCAGATCCTTAAAAGTTGTTGCAACCTTTTCATTTTAATTCAATGCGTCATCTTTTTCTAAATCTGTTCAGTAAACTAACCAGTTTTTTTAATGTCAAAAACCTATCTGATGTGCAATGAATGATTTTTTTTGTATTTTTTAATAACTAATCTATAAATCTATAAACCTTTAAATGTGGAGTTCTCTACATGGATACGAATCAGCACAGATGAGGCCGGAGAGAAAATAACAAATTAGGGATCATGAGAAGTTGACAAACTGCGTTGACAATCAAAATCAAAACTATGATAGAGTAAAATCTTATGTATTGACTGAAGGTGCTTGTTCATTTTTAAGCAAAAATCTGCTGAAGAAAATGCAACATGAAAGTATAATGAAATTCTAAAAGATTATTGATAATTATTGTTTCACCTAAGGCCTTTTTATAGGATGAGAAGATTTGATTCAATTTACACAAAGACTTTTTCATGTAAATGTAAATATTCAGACTGTGTGAGCTAGATATTTAAATGTTGCTGCTCTTGCTTGTTGGAGTGTCATTTGTTTATTTTGCAGTGGGAATAAAATGTGCTGGATATCTATACTGACATGTACTGATAATGTGTTTAAGAATAAATGGATATCATGCTGCATGATGAAAATTAAAATTATTAACCTAACAAGGGCTCAATTCAAAGTCCTGGGGTCCTAGGGGAACTCCTCCCAGATGTGGACCAGAGCATCACTGAGTTACTGGATACTCTGGTGCCGCTGGATGTACTGAAAGATAATGTGCCAGAGTGCTCTATTGGATTTAGGTCGGATGACAATGGAGTGCAGTCAATGGTACCAATTCTTTCATCCTCCAGAGACTGCCTACAGGCTTTTCACCACAAGAGGGCGATGTGGGTGCCATTGCCCGGCCTCTAGTGATCTGTGCGTCCCTGGATGAGGCCTCCAGACCATCCCTGACCCACAAGCCGACTGGTCAGGCTGAGCGGCTATAAGCAGCATAACTTTCTCCACAGCTTCTCCAGACCCTTTCACGTCTGTCACATGTACTCAGGGTGAACTTGTTCCTATCACAGTGGGGCAGATACTGGTCCTGCTGATGGTTTAAAAACTTTTACAGCCCTGTCCAGCTCTCCTAGAGTAACTGCCCGTCTCCTGTTATCTCCTCCATGCTTTTGAGACTGTGCTGGCAGACACACCAAACCTTCTGGTGCCATTGACGTGTCACCTGGAGGAGTTGGACTGCCTCTGCAACTTTGTAGGGTCCAAGTATCATCTCATGCTACCAGTTGTGATACTGACCCTAGCCAAATAAAAAAGTGAAAAAATAAAAAGACCGAAAGGCTTGGGGGAAATGTCACTTCATGTTTTGGGGGTTGTCCCAATGATGCACCTCTAGTGCACTTGTTGTTAATTTCATTAACACTAAAGCAGCTGAAACTGATTAACAACCCTCTCTGCTGCTTAACTGACTAAATCAATACCTCAAAAGGTTAACTGACTTCATGCTACATTCTAAATAGCCTGTTCCTTTATTTCTTTAAGTAGTGTATTTAGTTGACACCATGGGGATAGTTTTAATACTCTTTTAAAAGGTCACAATTTAGACACTAGTCTTCAAAACAAACACAAATTGCATACTCCTAATTTCAGCAGCATCAGTAGGGGAGAGCGGGGTAAGTTGTCACACTCTTCACACTGACTAACTTTTACTGAGCACCATACATCACAACGTAATAAATGTTTCACCAAATGAAAGACGGAAGTCTCGGGCACATATGATGTATTGATTACATTTTCATATCTTATCTCATTACGGAGTTGTAGACTGTTGAATGGAGAATGTGCACTTGTGACAATTTGCCCCATCGGCAGGTAAGTTGTCACACTAGATTATCTTAAAATATGAACACAAATACTTAATTATGATTATTGATTTTAATTGTTAAATTCAAACCAAAACTGGAAATTTGAACAATTATGCCAAGAGAATTTGGAAAAAAACAATTATTTCAATCCAATACACATTTTAATCAAAACATTAAGTAGAAAGAAAACTTTAGTTTGAACTTTAAACTCAAATGTTCTCTGGCTTGCACATAAATCCATCATAACTGAATGGAATGCTGCAAATAACTTGCTTTACTTAACATGTTTATCCTCTGAACAAAACAGATGCCTTATTTCTGATTAATCAGACTCAACTTCATAGTCACAATTCTGGCACACATAAATTGCCTGGCCTGAGGTGCAAGCATCATGGGCCCATTTGTTGCATTTCACGCATTTTACCAAGGTCTCTTTTGGACGACTGTTTGAAAATGGCTCCACACAGACAAGGCAGAAGCACTCTTCATCATCTGATGATGACTCTTGAATTATTTTTCTTCTTTTAGCTGCGTTGTTCTTCATAGGTCCAGATGTTTTCCCCCCTCACGTCCCTCTCTTTTGAAACAGCTTTTGCTAGATTCAGCCTTATTCTTTTCTTTTTCTAGTTGCTGCTTCACTGGCGTGTCGGTTAGAATTGCTGATTTGCGTCGTTTTCTTCCTTTGCTGGATGGTTTTCGGCGGCCAGCTTTTGGATATGGCTGGATGTCCTCTGGAGTTGGTAGTCCGCTGTCAGTAATTGCAGTGCGGTAATTTATGTCAAAATCCTTTGCTGTACTTGTGATTGATTTGTTCTGCATCTTTACCTGCCTGACTGCCTTTAACATAATGTCAGGTGGTGTTCTGCCACGCTCTGTCTTTCGTTGATAATTTCGAACCATCTTACTTTCTTCCTTCCTTCCTTAATTCCTGCCTCTCCTTCCTTTCTTCAAAAACCTTATTACAAATACAAATGAATTACAATATCACAATTATTTGGAGCATTTATTTGTACTGGGGCAAGTTGTCACATGTGACGACTTGCCCCAAAGTTAATGAGACAACTTGCCCCAAACTGACATTTATGCTAATTTTGGCTAAATGTCAGGGTTAGCTCAACATAGCACATCAGCTGAAGTATCAAAAGACACGTTAATGTCTCCTCTATTTTGTGTAAAATAATAATCTGTAACATCTATACCTAACAAAGTTGTACTGAAGAAAATTTAAAGTGATTTATTTTTCCTTTTAGGTCAAAAAAATAAAAAAGATGTGTTCACCTCAGATTAGAGCAGTCTTGACCACATGTGAACAGGAGGTTGACTATAGAAGAAGAAGTCACACAAAGTGGCTATTTCATTTTTGAGATAGAGCCTCTAGTGTTGGAGTTATGAACAGTGTGACAACTTACCCGTGTGACAACTTACCCCGCTCTCCCTACTAAATATAAATACATTCATATATAAAAATATTGGAAATTAGTGATTTTGGTGTAAAATGTTTACATGCAAGGTCAGGGAGGAAGTTTCCATACACTGAACTGATTCTGCAATTCTTAGGTTATTGCTTCTTAGGGAAAGATGTGCTATTATAAGTGCAATAATCCTTTCTGTCATCGTTGTATTTTTACTCAGTTGTATATAGTATTTGTATTTGTATTCTATTTTTATCTTATTGTATATTTATTTTATTTTATTCTACTGTATATAGTATTTTATTTTATTCTATTATGTACAGTTGTGTACTGTATTTATTCTTATTGTATTCTAATTTTTGCCTCATAACTTTTGCACTGTCCACTTCCTGCTGTGACAAAACAAATTTCCCACGTGTGGGACTAATAAAGGTTATCTTATCTTATCTTATCTTATCTTATCTTATCTTATCTTATCTTATTACACACGCGCACGCACACACACACACACACACACACACACACACACACACACACACACACACACACACACACACACACACACACACTTCAGCTATCTTAGTGAGGACCTTCATTGACATAATGCTTTCCCTAGCCCCTAACCCTAACCATTAAAAATGAATGCCTAACCCTAACCCTTACCTTAAACCTAACCATAACCTAATTGTAACCTTGACACTAAAACCACATTTTGAGCCTGAAAAAACGCCTTTAAATCCCTTCAAAGGGTTTGTGTGTCCTCACAAGTGACTGTATATATAAACACCTTTTTTACAATCATCACTGTCTTCTCCTAAAAATAATAAATGGTTATATGTCAGGTGTGTTACAGTAGAGTGGCACATAACTACTGACACTCAGCAAACTAATTTAATATTATGCATGTAAAGCTTTATACAGGGAGCAAAATGACATACATTTCAGCACTATTCAAAACACCACATTACTATAAAAAAACATTAAATACAGATGCAGTATATCCATTGCAGGTCTGATTTCTTTCTATTCTTCAGAGAAAGTTGCCAGGAATGCCCTCACTAAATACATGTATTCTATTTATTATATTTTCACTGCAAAATTGTTTTCTTAATAATGATCTAGATTGCGCTGTGTTAAATAGGAATCAGCATGTTGGTTTTTGTTGAATGGTTGTTTTTTTCTGATAACTGATAGAATAAGATTAGATTGAATTTTAGGTAGACGTAATAGGTCCCTTACCTTTTAAGTTATTAATGTTTTAAATTTCTCACAGTCTGCTATAAAACAGATTACCAGTTAGGAGGACACTGGTTCTTCATTGGCATTAAATGAACTTTGAAGGATGACATGGCCTATACATCTGCTGAATTCAGTAAAGAGCACAGTTTGTTTACCAAGGCAAACAAATCAGACTCAGTACTAGAGCAATTGTGGCATGACTGAAGTGTTCCCTTTTTGAAGAAGACACCAGCAGTGCATTTAAGTTAATGCTGTTAAATAATTATGCACTCCGCTGAACAGACTCAATAGAAAGTGCCACAGTTTGCATTCAGATTGTTTGCCATCCAATTAGTCATCATGCATGGACTTGAAGCAGAGAAGCTCTGGGTGAAATGATCAATCAGTCTTGTCCTTGCTAAGCTCTGCAATCCAGCTTGCTAAACTAATAATACACCGGATACTACCTGGAAAAGCCTCTTTGTTCACATCTAGACATCTTTTTTCAGTCAGTATAGCAATAAATGTTCCTCTCATAGCCACTGAACCGTGAGAATAGCAAGTGCTGTCATTCAGTGCTTTATATACATCCATAATAGATCTGTACTCAGGTAGTAAACACATTCACTATATGTGGCACTTAAGAATGACACAAACTCTTCAATATTCTAGGCCACAGTCAGGACAGAAAACACCTTTGCTACAAATTACTTTGAAAAGATAGAGTTTAAGAGTATAGTTATCCACCCACTCCCTGCTGTAATGGGCTCTAATGCCTGATGTATAGGAGCAAGATGCAAAATGTAATGGATGGATAGCGATGGATAAAATCTGTTTTCTTTTTCATACATGCCAATTTAGAGTTGCCAGAGTGAGCTTGTTGGGCTGGAACCGATCTATGGTTGGTAGATCTGACAGTAATAGGACATCGATGAAGGCTCCCTTAGCCTTCCTGTCCTGTCTCCCTTAAGGAACCTTCATTCTACTAAAATACTCACACCTGGACCAAGTCATGCAATTATATGACTTTCTGTGGTTCCAACAGAAAATGCTGAGTTGGTGTTTTAAATACCTGAATGTGAACCGAGAAATAAAAATGCTATTTGCGCTGTTTCTATCAAAAAGTTTGAAAACAGTTACTTCACTGTATCTGTAGAATTTGTGATTGCAGCAGAAACTAAAGGCCTCTTAATGGGAACAAGGAGCTTTAACTTTGTGAGATCGTTGGAGTAATAGTTTAACATTTCATGAAAAATACTGAAAAGAGTAGGGTCACTTTAAATTGTATTTGTTTTGATCTAGAAGAGTATAACATCAAATTAATCCAAAGAATGGTAAGCACTATTTTCTTATTATTAGAATCATTCATCACAAATAATTGATGATTTTCAGTGGAATATCGGCGTGGGCATGCAGAGAGCCATTTTCGGCAAAAGGCTCATTAAAAGGCTAATTGTGTCATGTGTGGCAGGCAGGATGAAGGACCCAAACACAGGACTGATGAGACACAGAGGGATGAACTTAGGGAGGCAGCTTTATTGCTGTAGTAAATCATCCAAACATTAAAGTGCTAACTAAAACTCAGAGAACTAGAAACATGGAACTAGAACTAGGAAACTTAAAACAAAGGAATTTACATGACACATGGCGGAAACACAGCAACATGCGGTATGACACAACAACTGACAGAGGAAAATGCAGAGCTTAAATACACAGAAGGATAACGAGGGAATGAGACACAGGAGGAGAGCACAGCTGGAAGTAATCACACATAACGAGACGTGGAGGAGCCAAAACTGAAAACACTGTGCATAGGATGCTAGACTGTCAAAGTAAAACAGGAACCAAGACACATTCACAAAGACACAGACTTGACACTGAGACATGGCGACATGACTGACTGGGGACAAGGATGACCAGACATGAAACGTGGAACACAGGGAAGGCAAAGTAACAGAAACTTAAAGCCTTGGAACTAAGAATATAACACAAGCAGAAAACAATACAAAGAACCAAAACCATGAAGAACAACAAATACGGAATCTAAATTAAACTAGAATTACTGTGACAAATTGATTATGTTGATCATCTCATGTTGCCACTAACACTCAGAAAATGGACCTAAATGCAGACAAAAATATGTTCTTTAATAACTTGGAAAGGCTGAACAAAAAGAGCTGCCCGTTGGCAGTGGGTAAAAATCCAGCAGCTACTAAAGAAGGAGAATACAAAGCCCAAACCAAAGGCTGGGATGCCAACTGGGAAAACAAAGACAGAACCTGGAGAAAGACCAGATAAACCTGACAAACACAAACGATATTACCAACAAAAAAAAGCATGGTGAGGAATGATAAGACATAGGTGAATAACAATACCAAGAGAGACAAAAAAAAAAAAAACAACAGAAGGAAAGCTATATGAGGAGAAAAAACCTTTAAAATGAACAGGAAGTAACCAAATCAATGACAAATGTATTCTAAAATGCATTTATTATTTTTTAGACCTGCCAGACACTTCTTGAATAACAAAATGAAGGCTATTTCATGCAGGAATTGGAAAAAAAATTTAAAAATTGAAGAGTACAGTGTACTTCCTTAACAAGCTGGTACAAAATGGCTCTAACCAAAATAGTTAGAGGCCCCTGTGCACAAATGATCAAAAGAGCAGGTACATCAGAGCCTCTACGGGCCTCACAGGTCCTCAGCTGGCTTCATTAAATGGTATCTGCAAGAAACAGGTTCTTCTGGTTTGTGAAGGAAGTAGTATGCACAGTTGTATGAATACTTGCATCGAATATCCTTCATTTCATGGATAAAATCCTCCCGACTGATTTCAGATCAAACTTGTTGTTTTTTTAAGGACTTTTTGAGTCTATAATGAAACCCACAAACCCTGATCAGTTGACTCCTAGTAATTAATAACCAGCTTGCATAAGGTAATACAGTGTGCCACTTGAACACAGAAGCGATGGTTGCTGAAAATAGGCTTCCTGTCCAGTGGAAATCATAAATTATAAATTATGTAGATAATTATAGATATGTAGATTTAAATGTCCTCTTACAAATTCTGATTAGTTTCAATATAATTGTTGTATTAGATGAGAATATTCAAAAACAACACTGTTCAAAGCGACACTTGAGTAATATTTCTTGTAATGCTGAGAGCTATTTGAGGATCGCTAACTAGCATGTCTGTAGGTTAATATAAAGCAGCAACCAGCAGCTGGCACAGAGGATAGATAAGAATGGATGAATAAAAATTTTGCCTTTGTCCAAAAGCAGCTCATCAACTGAGACATAATAAAGAAAATAATGAAATATAACACTTTAATTCTTTACCCTTAATTTAAAATATTTATAACACTTCTGAAATGTCAAGTTGGGAGACAAGTCTTGTTTTTTCCTGACTGATCGTTGCTAAACTCTGAGGGACATTACACAGTGTTGACAGTGTATAGGAATTTCTTTTACTTGTGTATTAATCACATTATTTTATTGTATAATGCCTTGGTGCCACTGGATTTTAACATGTTTCACACTCATACTCAGACAAATGGTGGGGGTCTAGTAAGGAAGTTGGGGGAAGCAGAAAACTCCACAGGAAGAATCTTTTGTCTCTTCGAGGGAGTGTGAACCTTAAGGTGTGAAACAACTGTGTACTGCCTTTTGTTCCTGGAGACGGCATTTAACTGAGAGCCATGTTAGGCTCTGGGAGACTGCTGACCGTCTGCCCCGCGGTCATGCAGGCTCTCCACCAACTTGGTTTTGTGTTCTTTGTTTTTTGATTAAAGAATGTTAGCTACTGCTCACCGCTCGTCTGCAGGCTTTATTTAAATGGAAAACTTCCACAACAACAGCAAGTTGTTTCCTGTTTTGTATTTACAGTTATGGCCAGGAAAATGTCCAACTGTGCAAAGATCTGCCGGCCAAAAAAAAAAAAAAAACAAAGAAAAAATGGATATGTCTAAACATAGAGAGGGGTGTAAAATTGTCTGCCTATAACATTTCACACATTTTTCTCACAAAACAGCCCGAGTTTATCCATCAAGTCCCCTGGAAAAAGAGCAGTCAGGCCTGAGCATGCAACTTGTGTGCGCATATATGTGTGTATGTGTTGAGGATAACAAAGGAACAAGCAGGGAAACTGGCATTTCACTCACATATTAGCTGCCAACAGGGCAATAATGGCAATAAAGTCATGGCGATATTGAAATCTCAAGCCCGGTCTCAAACTGAGGCTGTATGTGTGACTGCATTCATCCACTCATGCACTCAGGCTCACTGTGGGCACATCAGAGTGAAATTAATATCTATACCACAAGAAACCTCCGGTGAGTTCCAGCTTGGTTGATACATGCGATCAGGCTCACTGAAAAAAATGACATTTCACTTAAGCTTGTCGCTAATGCTAATGCATATCAGATGGCGCCTATCACAACTTTCACAGGAAGCAATATTCCAGATTCAACAGCGTTCTCAGAAAGGGATCAGCTAAGATTAGCTAATGTCCACTACCGCAGCTTGTATGAGAGTGTACCAGGTGTAGAGATCCACAGCAAGGATTTTTGGATATTCCTGGGCTTCTGGACTGCTCATTCAGGACTCACAGGTTTGGCTATCATGTAGGAGCATGGGGCTTATGTATGCATGTGTTTCTCTGTTTACAGAAAACTGATCTGATTAAAAGCTTTCCGTTCACGGCTGTGACGTAAGAAACGATAAATCTACTCTCTCCTGTGATTGAAGCTCCTTGTCTACAGGTGACATGCAGCGTCAGTTATCATCTCCGCTCTGCTATGCAAATGGGAAACTTATCTTCTTTTAGTTGTCCCGAGTATAATAATGATCCCAATTAAGGATTCAGGTCAGGTGGGTGATTGAGCTGTTGTTATCTTCATTGAGTAAACAAGGTTTCTTTCTTCTCATCCTTTGGCTTCATTAGCAAGCAAAACACATGGCCGCTTTCTGACTCCCACAAAGACATGAATCTATAGCTCGGAGTGGACTCCAGTGCAAACAAATATAGTCATGCAGAAACACGGGCTTGTATTCAAATAACGGCTTTAAAAGCAGGGATGATCCTGGGGCGACTGTTGATTTCTGCATCAGAGGCAGTGTGTTTACCTACCTCAATCTAAAATAACTCTTGATGTATTAAAGTCTTCCAATTCAAACTTGAAAGAGTTGGGAGAATTGCTTCTTTCTGACTTGTATGCAAGTATATGAAATGTTGCGAAACAACGGGGTGTGCATTTGCCTTACAAGAGAAAAAATAACTTTTTATCCTAGGGTCCACTCCATCTTCACTCTCCATCAAAGAAAAGCTTACAGCAAGTAACAAAGTCACACAGGACACTTGGGATATGAAAAGATTTTCTTTTTTTCTTCTTTTTTTTTTGTCATGACCATAATTCATAATTTACAAACCTGGTGTAGGAGGAAAAATAAAAAATCTGATATAATCTCCATAAAGTTTCCAACCTCAAGCTCTCTACACAGTGCTTTCCACCTAAAGCCAATCCTAACCCTAATGACCCAATTTATATATGTTCAGGTAAAATGTGAAAACAGACTTTATCCCCCCATCCCACTGCCTTCCATGGCCTTTCATTTCACAAACCCATGAACCTCTTTTATCACTTCACTCCTTTCTGCCGCTCTCCCTCTTTCTGTGTAAACTGGGAATGCTTGTCATGCTTCATTAACGCTGGCAGTGAGTTTCCATTTAAATCCATTATTTTATAAGGCTCAGTGATACACAGTGGCGATGATGTTCTCATAACCCCATTTAAGATTTCATTGCTGCTAAAATGAGCTTTGGTGTAATTCATAAATAATAATGACATCTGAGCCGCCATCGCTACAGCTTTGTGCCTCTTCTCATGTTCTGCTGTGTTTTGCCTGGCGATTTCCAGAAAGATGCTTCACCGACGCCTATTGAGAAGTACCGCTGTTAATTCAGGATGACATCGGCACTGTAAAACAATGCCCGTGCAACATTTTGCCCATCTGGTGCTGAGAAAACCACTCATAAAAGCAGCACTAACTTCTAGAAATGAGCTGTATGTGATAATTCTCCGATCTTTCTCGGCCACAGCTGATGTCGAGTCCATTTGGACGACTGAAGACCCTCACCCCTCCCCACCTCTTCTTCTCTTCTTCTAGAGCTTTCAGGGGAGGTAGCCATAGCATTTATTAACACTGATAAACCTCTTACCTGTACATTCCCATCCCCTTTACCTCTTAATAAGCTCAGTTCATCTGAATTTCATTTGGCCACAATCAGCCACAGTGATTTCTCTCCCTCTCTCAAGGCTAAATTACGCCTCGTACATCATCATTTCCTTGAGCCTAAGCAGATGCTCCGAGCAGAATGGGGTTGGGAAGGGTGTATCGAATTAATCTAAATAATTGGTCTTAGCCTGTTTGAGCGGGCTCCCACACTGGTTTCAGATGGCATAATGAAGTTGCGACCTCCCCTAGAATGAGGCTGGCCAGCAGGCCGGCGATCATGTTTAGCACGTGTCATACGCATAGTTAAGTCGTTACATCCGAAGTGAGGGGTGATTCAATGACACTGCCCCCCACCCACCACCACCTGACCCCAGTGATCATAAATCATAAACTCCATGCCTTCACCCTATTTTAAATATATCACACTTAGGTCCGCAGGTGCTGAATTATTCATATTTTGCTAATAGAGGCATTTAAAGATATTCTGTGTTGTCTTATATCTAAAATGTGAACATTTACCCGGCATGGATATCTCTTGGGACGTACGCAGACAGGCATTAGCGAAAGCTAACAAAGTGCTTCTGTTTTAAAAGAGCAGAGAACAGCGAGGTCTGTTGTCAGGGGAAAAGAGCATGGTGCTCAGTGTTTAAGGTTTTTGTTTTTTTTAAAAGTCTATGTATATATGTTTATTACCACCTGCTAAAGCTACATGTCTTCGCAGCATGTACTCGCTGGCTGCTTCATTAGGCTGACCTTGCTAGTACTGGACCTCCTTTAACCTTCAGAACTGCCTTATTTCTTCATGCCATAGATTCAACAAGGTGCTAGAAACACCTCCTGAGAGATTTTCATCCACATTGACATGATAGCTTCACACATTTGCTGCAGATTTGTCTGTTACACATTCATGATATCTCCTGCTCCACCACATCCCAAAGGTGCTCTATTGGACTGAGATCTGACGACTGTGTTGGCCATATTCAAGAAACCAGTTTGAGATGGTTTGAGGCATGTAACATGGTTTGTTGGAAGCAGCCATCAGAAGATGGGTACAGCGTGGTCATAAAAGAAATGGAACAGGTCAGCAACAATACTCAGATGGGCTTTGGTGTTTAAATAGTGCTCAATTGGTTCTAGGGGTCCAAAATGTGTGAAAGAAATTCTCCACATCATTATACCATCATATACTTCAGATTCTAGCCAATCATTTTACCTTTCCAAGGATAGTAGGCGGGCCCAGGTACATATGTTCTTTTAGAGCAGAGCTACAGATTAAAAATGCCCACGGTGAAGCGGTCAAAAGTCTGGCTGTACTTCACAGCAAGAGATGCAAACTCAGCAGCCTGCAACAAGTGCTTTAAGGTGATACTGTTCAAAGGAGGTAACGCCTCATGTCTGATGAAACACCTGGCGACACATAGCGTTTTTTTTAAAGCCGAGAAATGCACCATACCTACTACGGGTGTGGTGCCTGTTATCGGCAACATCCCTGGCCCCTAGCCCTGCCAGTTTTTCTAGCAGAAATGATGACAGATGATGATGGCAACAGCAGCCGTTCTTCTCTGCGTGAGTAGCTTAATGTTGTCCGTGTGTAATTTACGTTGAGTACGCTAACCACGTTATTACATTAATGCATGTAAGGTAAACTAGCAACCACCGTTGTAGTTACATGCGGCTGTCTTCTTGTTTGATTGCAGATACTCCCTTCACCCTGGCCAAAAAGGCTAAAATGACCAAAGAAAAAATTGGAAAACAGTTCAATATGAGAGGTTTTTGGACAAAGTTTGTGTTTTTTACATTGCACTGCTTCCAGCTAAGAGTGATACCATATATGCCCTATAGCTGCAGAAAAAGCTAACATTGTTATCTTTTCACAAAAAAACAGCTAAACATAAAAGGTTTTTGGACAAAGTTCTCCATTCTTTAAGTACCGGTTCGAGCACCGTTTAAGCACCGGCACCGTTTCAAAAGTACCGGTTTGGCACCGGTATCGGATAAAACCTAAACGATACCCATCCCTACTTTCATGTTGTTTATGTCCAATTCTGGACCTACCAGCTTAGTGTCCCAGCAGAAATCATGACCTATCAGACCAGGCAACATTTTTGCGATCTTCTGTTGTCTAATTATGTTGAACTTATGCAAACTGTAGCCATAGCTTCCTGTTTTTAGCTTTTTTTTTTGCTTTTTTTTTTACCTGTCCCGTTTGGTTCCTTTGCCATCAGAATTATTGTCTAAAGGCCAAGAAAGATGCCCAAGGGATTTACTTTACCAAATGGACCATCCCGGCCTTGCCGTCCCACATAGCAAAATTGGTATGGCCCCGATCTGGCCCACACAATGTGCTTACACATGGCCCACATACCAC
Source organism: Rhamphochromis sp. 'chilingali' (assembly GCF_963969265.1). NCBI lineage: Eukaryota > Metazoa > Chordata > Actinopteri > Cichliformes > Cichlidae > Rhamphochromis > Rhamphochromis sp. 'chilingali'. The sequence continues at coordinate 5,641,898 of NC_137932.1, forward strand.
AAAGAATGACGACCCTTTGGTGGCCCAGATCAGGTTTGCCAGAGGTGGCCCACACATGGGCCAGCACAAGGATAGTTGCAGACACACTAGTGGTCCTGTGCTGGCCAATGTGTATTGTGGCGGCAAATCTCCGTTAGCGAGTTAGCGTTAACACCATAGTGCAGTTATGGTGTTAACGTCATTTTAACGGGATTAACACTGACAGCACTAGTTGTGCTGTGAGGTATCGTCCTAGTTCTAATGGCTGTGCTGTTTAGAGTTGGGCACTTTATAAACCGGGTTTGGTACAACCATTCACACCAGTCCAAAGACAGGTGTGAAGATATGTGTGGCACATCTGTTACATGTGTGTACCTGACATACGTTGCTATTTGGCTGGAATTAGAAAAGTATAAGGCAGCTCTAACTAATTTGCTTATACATCAAAGCTTGAGGCTGGCAGGTCTCCACTTCATATGATGGCATTTGGTCAGGGAGTGGAACAAAACTCCTCACCTCAACTAGAGCTCTCCATGGGAGTAGGATTAATGTAGATTGTTTCAAGCAGGAAAACAAGACTCCCCCGTTAGGTTTGGATCTATGTAAGAAATCAAACCCTAGCCTCTGCTGAGGTTTTGTGCTTTTTTTCTTCTTTCTTTTTTTTTGCCCTGAAGCTGCTTTGATGAAGTGTATATAAAATAACGATTGATATGGTAAGGCTAAAGCAGGGAGAGAGAGGTGAGGACAAACTCAGATGATCAAAGAGACATGGAATGGAGAGGGAAAATGGGCCCTGCGTGGGATGTTTCCCTTCATAACAACTTTTTTTTAAAAACTATTTCAGCTCATAAATAACAGATTCACATGCGTTTTAATGGTACACTGACTTGTAACAGGGACAATGTTGCCACTGTGCTCAAAAATTGCAAAAATGGCCATTTGTATCTTGGGTTGATTGAGACTTGTGAGAAAAAATTTGAAATCCTTAAGGATGAGGAAGACAGAGGAAGGTGGTTCAATAATGGTTAGAATGGAGGTGTTACCTGCAGAGGGAGGCAAGCCGGTGACGAAGTCCAGGGCGATGTGCGACCATGGGCGTTTTGGAGTGGGTAACGGTCGCAGGAGGCCAGAAGCAGGCGAGCTGGTGGTTTTGTTCCGTGCGCACACCGGGCATGCTGCAACATAGTTCTGGACATCGAGAACAAGAGAGGGCCACCAAAACAAACGTCGTAGAAAGGAGACAGTGCGATTTTTACCTGGGTGGCACGAAAACTTGGCAGTATGTGCCCAGTGAATGACCTGACTACGCACTGTGGCCGGAACATATAGTCTCCCTTTCGGGCCCGTGCCAGGGTCGGGCTCCTGTCGCTGGGCGTCCCTGACCACCTTTTCAATCTCCCATGTTAGTGCACCCACAATGCAGGTGGGGGGCAGGATGGGTTTTTCCTTCTCGTCCTCATCGGTCACGGGTGCGAACTGGCGCGACAACGCGTCTGGCTTAGTGTTCCTAGAACCGGGCCTGTAAGTAATGGAGAAGTGAAAACGAGTAAAAAATAAGGCCCACCTGGCTTGTCGGGCGTTGAGGCGCTTGGCTGCCTGGAGATACGCCAGATTTTTGTGGTCCGTCCACACCACGAAAGGCTGCTCAGTGCCCTCCAGCCAATGTCGCCATTCCTCAAGGGCCCACTTGATGGCGAGCAACTCCCGGTCGCCCACATCGTAATTTCTCTCGGCCTGAGACAACCTGCGGGAGAAGAACGCACAGGGATGCAACTTGCCGTCGATCCGTTGGGAGAGAACCGCCCCCACGCCTGAATCGGACGCGTCCACCTCGACGACGAAAGGCCGGCCGAGGTCCGCCTGGACGAGGACCGGAGCCGAGGAAAACAGGTGCTTGAGCCGATCAAACGCTTGCTGGGCTGCGGAGGACCCCTGGAAAGACAACTTAGGAGAAGTTAGGTTGGTTAGAGGAAGGGCTACCTTGCTGAAATCCCTGATAAAGCGGCGGTAGAAATTGGCGAAGCCCAGGAACCTCTGCACCTCCTTGCGGGTCTTGGGAATAGGCCATTCCACTACGGCTTTGACTTTGGCCGGGTCAGCTCGCAAACGCCCCTGTTCCACAATGAAACCCAGAAAAGAAACAGTTTCCACATGGAACTCACATTTCTCCGCTTTCACAAAAAGGCGGTTCTCCAATAGGCGCCGTAGAACCAGACGTACATGATGTGCTCAGTCTGCGACCTGGAAAAAAATCAGAATGTCATCCAGATACACGAAGACAAAATGGTTAATAAAGTCCCTGAGCACATCATTAATCAGGGCCTGGAAGACCGCAGGGGCGTTAGTGAGACCGAAGGGCATCACTAAGTATTCGAAGTGCCCCAGGTGGGTGTTGAAAGCCGTCTTCCACTCGTCACCCTTGCGGATGCGAACCAGATGATAGGCACTCCGAAGATCCAGTTTGGTGAACAGGACTGCCCCCTGTAATAGTTCGAATGCCGAGGCCAGCAGGGGGAGTGGATATTTATTCCTAACAGTGATCTTGTTCAGCCCTCGAAAGTCAATGCAGGGACGCAGGCTCTTATCTTTCTTCTTTACAAAGAAGAATCCTGCTGCTAAAGGCGAAGTAGATGGGTGAATAATACCTGCGACCAGAGACTCCGTTATGTAGCATTCCATGGCCTCGCGTTCCGGTTTAGACAGACTGTAGAGCCGACTTGCTGGCAGGGGAGCGCCTGGGAGTAGGTCGATTCCACAGTCGTAAGGCCGATGTGGAGGCAAAGACAACGCCTTACTTTTGCTGAATACCTGGCCGAGGTCGTGGTAGTCGGCGGGCACCAAGGAAAGGTCGGGGGGTGAGGAGCTTTTCACAGAGGCGGTCCCAGGATTGTCCGGGACAGCGGCAAGTAAACATTGTTCATGACACCGCGTGCTCCAGCCAGTTACACACCCTTTGGCCCAGTCGATTTGGGGGTTGTGATGTTGGAGCCAAGGAAATCCCAGTACCAGTGGGGTGTGGGGGGCTTTGAATACCAACAAACTGATTTTCTCAGAGTGATTTCCCGAAATAATGAGTGTAACCTCCTGAGTGCGATGTGTGACGGAGGCTAGATGGCCGCCATTTAAGGCTGAGACCTTCAGGACCTCTGGAAGGGGAAGTAGGGGCAGGCCTAAGATGTTGGCTAACTCCTCGTCTAGGAAATTTTGTTCAGAACCAGAGTCAATGAGTGCGCAGCAGGAGTGAGTGAGGGAGTGAGACATTAATTTAGCAGGGCAGCTGAGGTGAGGGAACACTTTTGTTGTGGCGCCCGCCAGTATCCCCACAATTACTGACGGGCCGACTCTTTTACTCGGTCTGGGCAGGAGTCAACAAAATGTCCTCTTTTTCCACAAAGAAAGCACTCACCAGTCCGTTGTTTGCGCCCCAGTCTAGAGGAGGAAAGCTTGGCTCCGCCGAGCTGCATGGGTTGCTCTTCATCCCCGTGTTGCTCCTCCTCACTTCTCCACATCAGAGTAGGAAGGTCCCTAGATGTACCCGTGCCCCCAGCAGGCCGCCGACCATCCCCGGCTCTTCTGCCGAACTCCCGCATGTGGTCGTCTAAGTTAATACACATATTGATTAGAGCAGACAAAGCTTTAGGCAGTTCCTTGGTTGCTAACTCACGCTTAATATTCTCATTAAGGCTGTTGAGGAAGGCTCCACGCAGTGGAGGAAATCAACATACCTTTAAGCTCTGTCATGGCTTGCAGAAGCGCGGTTTGTTCCTTTGAAACGTGCTTCAGCATTTCCTCGTGTCGCTCCAAAACCTCCGCTTGGATAGACAGCTGGCGTGAAGCAGAATCCGCTGGGTCCATGGTGGTGGGATTATTCTGTCACGGAAAATGACGACAGTCGCCAGGACACGCCTCTCCCACGGCGCGCACTTCCGTAAACAACCCCGAGGGCCAGGGCCCTGTTTCAGGAAGCCGGTTTAGTGGAAAAACTGAGTAAGTATACCCTGAGTTAACGAAAACTCTGGGTTTTCGGTTTCACAAAGCGAGTTCAGCTGCAGCCTGAGTGAGTCACTATGACGACACACTCCGTGAAGCTAACCTGCCCCCTAGCAGGTTTACTACAACTAACCCTGACTGTCTCCGCCCCTTTGTCGGAAACCTGACAGTAGGAAGTGTCGGACATGGCGTGCCACTTCCTTGAAGAGCCAGTAGATCGTGAAGCCCAAATTCTCCGCAGAGCTCTCCGCCGGGAGAGAGTGATCAGAGCGCGTTTGGACATTTTATCATTTCCTGATGATTTTCTGTGTGAACGTTACCGTTTCTCAGCACAATCTATAAGTTATTTGGATAACATCCTCAGGCCATATATTACGCATGTGACACATCGCGGACATGCTCTCAGTTCATTGCATATTATTTGTATTGCACTTCGGTTTCTTGCAAACGGGAGCTTTCTGTATAATATTGGTGACGCTGAGCACGTTTCCAAGGCTACCGTCTGTCGGGCAGTCAGGAATGTTACAGTTGCACTGAAACGTCTCCTGTACTCGTCTGTGGTGTTCCCCGGTCACAGACCCACAAGATTTATCAAAGAGGGATGCCACAAAATTGCAGGTATCAGGATGACCAAAACTTAATGTATGATGTGGTGATACTTGGACTACTACTTAAATTGCACATTTATTTTCAGGGTTCCCAGGCGTGATTGGCTGTACAGATGGCACTCACATTCCAATCATTGCTCCTTCAGTAAATGAAGGAGACTATGTGAACAGGAAGTCTTTCCACAGCATTAATGTACAGGTACATAGTTCCCTGTAGCATGTCAAACTAACAAATTATTTCATTATAGTAATGGATGCTAATTTGTGTTCTCTGCACTGTGAAGATCATATGTGATGCTGCCAACATTATCACAAATGTGGAAGCCAAGTGGCCAGGCTCTGTCCATGACTCACAAATATTCCGTGAATGTACACTGAGCACAAAATTTGGACATGGTGAGTTGAGAATACTTTAAAATATATAAAGACCAATTGCTTCAGGGACATTTGAACTGAAGTGTATCCTTCTGTCTTAGGAGAGTTCACTGGCTACTTGCTTGGTGATAGGGGGTATCCATGTTTACCCTATTTGCTTACCCCTTACCCTGACCCTGAACCGGGCCCACAGCAGCGATATAATCTGGCTAATTGCAGGACAAGAGCCAGAATTGAAATGACTATCGGAATGCTTAAGGCCCGGTTCCAGTGCCTGCAAAGACTCAGGGTCACCCCAGAAAGGGCATGTGACATTATTGTGGCATGTGTGATTCTTCACAACATTGCCACAATTAGAGGAGAACACTGTCCTTCTGAACCAAACATCAGCAGTGATCCAAACCATGAACATCCTGACCCTCCCACGGACATACAAGATGGAAGCGCAGTCAGAGACACCATATGTCACAATCATTTCCTTTGACCCATCACCTCAACATGTTGAAAGAAGAATAAACAGATTTTTTGTTCAACTGGCTTTATTGGTCGCCTGTATTTCCTGTACACAAAGTATTAAAAGATGTAAACCTCATAAAGTGTCTCTGTTGCTTCCTCCTCTGTAACAGCTGTCAATGTTTCTTCATTATTTTCCTGTAGTAAAGAAATAGACAACATTGCTGTTCTACTGTACACTCATATAATCTGTGGAGTATTACTCACAACTGCATGTTGGTCTGGCTCAACAGGAGGCTGCACCAGATGCAGTACACCACCACCATCAACTGATAGAATATGAGGTTTATACAGGTCACTTATAACTTACAAGGGACCAAATGGCAATTAACAAACATACCAAGCACCTTACACTTCATTGTCATTATGCTCTCAAAGACAACCAAGGCTGAGGGAAGGCAAAATCAGTCGGAAAATAACTTCACTACAAAATAATCCATTATGGTAAAGAGTTTATCAAATGAATGTGTCGCACTGCAAAGGTGACTGTGAAGAAAGGATGTATGCACATCATGTATTATTTTGAATTTACCCCTTATGTAGGCACTTGTGTCTTGCGGGGTTATTGACTCAGAGGATGTCCCCGCAGAGATGCCTTCGGCCACAGGGCGCCCACTGTTTTGGCTGAGGGCCAACTGCTCAGCCTCTGTGAGTGGTGGTGGTGGAGGACCCCCACCTGTTTTTCGGGCCTCCGCTTTTTTTCTGTTGGCTATAACGGGCCACATTTGAGCATACAGAGTAAGCAAATATGTACTTGTAATGTGCTCAGATAATTTCAATAAGTGCTTACAGAAAGAAAATTAATGTAGCCTCTAACTGCAATTGATTTACATGGGACAAACAGACCAAGCACTATGGCTCATAATACAATTACACCTTACCTGTTTGGACTATATTTTTATATTTCATTTTTACTTGCTGCCAGGCACGTTTGGGGCCTGTTGGGTTGCACCTGCGCTCACATCACATCACAAAATAAAATGTATAAAATAACAAATAAAATAACATATGATAAAATAACGTGTTAAATGGGTGGAAATCCCTAGATCAATGTTTATATTAACACTCATGCATTGACTCTGTCGGCTATGTTTTGCCATGCATGCTCCCTTTCTTTTGCAGCTGTGGCTGTGTTACTTTTTTCCGCGGAATTTGCATGTTATCGGCATATGCTGCCATCAGAATTTCGGCCTCAAGCGCTGTGAAATACATTGACCGCGCCTTCTTTCCCTCCGTCTCCATGGTGACTCGCTTAATCTGTGCTCCGCTTATCAGGGCTTTATGTATCCTCGTCCGCGCGCTTCACTTGGGGTTAAAGCAACTCCGCGTTGACTGAACTAATTGTTATCAGCCTTTCTGAAACGGAATATTCCGAGTTGGACAGTTCGGGGTTACTCAACCGTGAGTGTCGTTTTTCACTCTGAGTTTTCCAAACCGGCTTCCTGAAACAGGGCCCAGGGAGGGAGAAGCAAACACATATACAGAAAACATAAACACAAGCAGGGTCGTCTGGAAAGGGCCGTCCGACCGTGACAGAAGGTAGGTAGGGTTTGAATATATGACAGTGCTGTAAAAGTGAATTACCTTCCAGAACTGCACAGTGTTAAAAAAAAAAAAAAAAAAAAAGATCTTAGGTTAATAGTATGAGTTTGACATCAGTTCTGTCTCTTTATTAGCTTTTCAAGATTTCGGGTTAGGGTCAAATACACACAAACTGTGAAAATCAGTAAGAATGTTATAATACCTATAACTTTTTATAGATGATCTTCAAACTTCACAACAATATGCTAGGCCTTGGGGACATGGGTACCTAGGTTGGCTTAGCATTAGACCTTGACCTTTGTTATTAGCGTCCAAGGTCAAAGTTGACCTTGAAAAAAAAACACAGGCTAACGTCATATCATAAAAGATCAAAGTTTTAGTAAAGCCATTGCCTTCTGAGAAGTTGTGCTCTCTGAGTGCTCTTGTTTTAAATGGGCTTTAAACAGCTTTTAGATAGATGGATGGATGGTAAAAATATATTTTTGTAATTTTTACGTTTATTCTGACATACATGAATCAAGATAAAGACAGCAGAATATAAGCCTGTTGGAAGGGTTTTAAGATTTCCTCTAAATGATCACATACAGGAGCTGTTGGCATTACAGTTTCATGAACAGTAATATATAAACAAAACCATAATCTATTTCAAGACCAAATAGTTGTGGTGTTTAGCCCAAAAATGAGTAAACATGAAATAAAATAGGAAGGGGAAAAGAATTAACAAGTGATTAATTACATATTGAAAATAAGTGCAAAGAACAAAGCTCCCACAGGGGACACAAACCCCGGCCTTCTGACAGTATTGGGTTTAATGCAACTGTCATGGGAATGAGTAAATTACCCAGGACTGCAGTTCATGTCTTCTCTCGCTGTTTTATTTTTGTTCTCTGTTTGGCTCAATTTAAAGCACCAGAAATAGTGTTTGGTGAGGATGAGGAAAAGATCAAGGTTTGTGTTAAAAATCAACCCTGCATGTTGGAAATTATGCTAAATTGTACCCACAGCATTCAAAATTAACACTAAGTGGTTCTGAACAAGCGTCCCATGTGTGACGAGTTGGGAATGAGACCAAGCTCATAACGCATAAAAGTTCCATAATGTGAGCACATTCAAAGAGACAAACGCTCATATATGCACCCTTGATTTGCTGTTTTCCATTGGTATAAAGTATAGACAGTCACATGCACCATGATATAACATCAGCTGCTCTAAATGAGGCCACTAAATGCTGTGTACTAGATGCATAATAAAAAAACATGCAACTGTGGATTCAATAAAAGTGTCCTATTTTCCTGTACTGTGGAGCTTGAGACAGGGTATGGATTAATGGGGGGAGCTCATGGTGTTCTTTTAACAGAAGCATAGAGGCATGCTGAGTGTTACCGTGATTTGCTATGACAGCCGTGCCCCAGTGCAACATTCATTTAAAGCACAAAGTAAGCTTTGTCCATTTGTTTCCTCTGGTTTGTGTGTGTCAGAGTGGGTGTGTACTGGGCAGGGCTTGGGGTAGATGGATGCAGAACAGTGTGTGCATTTCCCTGCCAGGTGGAATCAGACAGTCTCTTCTTCAAATGACAGATGAGCTGCAAGACCATCTACATACATCATGTTGTGCTAGACTGATCAGGAGAAAGACTGATGGCAAGGCAGAGAAATCCCTACAGGATTTTTTTTTTTTTGACTTAATAATTTCATGACAGGCTGAACACTGTGAGAATTACACCTGACAGGCAAGAGAAGCTGCTTATTTTCAGCACCAGTTGGGTGGTATTTTTGCTCAGGCTCCCTGACTGCTTTTTCTGTTAAAATGCATTGCTAGGTCAGACACACAAGCACCGCGCTGTTCTCTCCATTTTGTCCCATCTGTTTAACATGGAGCATTACTAACACAATCAGCAGATCCCAGTACAGTCTGTGCCAGTGTGCCATGGTAGTAGAACAACTACCATAGACAAAAAAAGAAAAAAAGAAATCGCACATTTTCTTTCATTTCACTGCTGTGTCAAAAAGTAACCTGCAAACTCATTTCTGGTATGTTTTTATGTTACAAATACACCTCTCAGGTTAAGGTTCTGAATTTCTCAAGCTATTTATACATCCAGGCTAAGTTATAAAGTAAGCCCTTCTTAAATAGAGACCGGAGGTGTGTATCAGATCTCTGCCTTTTGGGGCCAGATTTGTTAAGCGTGAGTGCAAAGAGTGCTGACAGGTGTCAAAATAGCATGCCCATTCTGCCAAGAGACCCGCAATTTAGAGCAAGGCTGCAAACCAAGAGATGATATTCAGCTGCGCGCAATTTACTAACAGGGCAAGCGCAGCTTGTTAATTGTAATCAGAAAAGCACATAAATAAAGGTCATACACATGTATGTTAAATGTAGCCCTATGGTAGCCAGTGTAGGACTGTAAGCCGTACAACAATATTTTCACATCGAGTTCTGTAGCAGTCTTGTCTTGTATTAAGACAACGTGCATCGCTTCAAGGGATAAAACAAACCAGAAGTGTCTGATTGCCTGTTAGTGTTAAAAATACAACTACAATTTTTTGTGCTGGATTTAAAAAAAAAAGATGTATCTCACGTACTGTCAAACTGCATGCAGCTGAATTAATGCAGGTTCACCTCTAAAACCGATCATCTGCGTGCTGTCCATGGTGCTGACACGTTCAACTAGGACAGTGATTTCCAAAGTCTGGGCTGGGGCCCCCTAGTGGGACATGAGGATACTGCATGCAGGCTGCGATAATAACAGAAATTCAGTTTGAAATTACTTGTAAGTATGTAGAGTTACATATTCTTATAAATTTGGTTGAAAGTGAATTTAAACTCATAATAGGAAGTGTTTAGTTAGTTATATTACTCATTACTCTGACCCTAAATCACTGCTTTTGTATTGAAGTTTGTGTCCCAATGGCAGGTCTACACGTTGACCTTAACACTTTGCATATGACTGGGTAGTGTTAGCAATTGATAGCAAACAGCCTGCTTTGTTTATGTATTTTGAATACACTTTTTCAAGAGAATGCATCGCTTTCTGTATTAGGGTGAAGATTTCAGCTTGTCTTCAGCTTGAATGTAATTGAGATAAAAATGTGTTTTTAAAGTTTATTACAGTATAGGGATTGCAAAAATTGAGACATGCGTTTTTTTAAGTGTTGAATATTGGGACAATTAGCAGTAAACTGCATGTGGCAAACATTAAGCATTACTAAATCAGTTTGCATGCTTGATTTAAATATTCCTCGCCCCATATTTTTCACCTTGAACATGCAAACTCCCACAAATGCATATACAAGGGTCAAAACTCTCTGAGTTCCCACCCATTACATGCAATCTACTCACTGTGTTGTCTTTCTAAAATATTGACAGTGTTATTTTTTTATTTTTTAAAACACAGTTTGTTCTGGCACCGTGCCTCAGTAAATCTGGCAGCTTGGAGGCTGCCTGGAGGAAGCAGGTGGAAGCTGTGTGGATAACTCTATGTGGTCATCAAAAATGGATGGAAGGCAACACATAGGCTCCCATGCACCTTCCCATGTTGAAATACATGTATAGGTACAGGGTACAGATTTTCCAAGGGGGGGAATAAAAGCCTAATGTGTCGTAACTTCCTGCAGAAAAAAATGGAGATGAAGAAAAATTAAGAAAGAGAGAACAAAATGAGAAACAGACCATTCTGGAAGATCATTAAAGGTTCTAACACTTGAACCTTGAACCTTGAACCTTGAAATGAATAATAACGTCTGTTATTAGAAGCCTTTGTGCGATTAGGTCACAGGTAACAAATGCAGATCGTGAATCTAGGATTTTTAATAATTCAGATCTAATGTCATGAGCCGAGCACGCCTAAGTCCAGCTGAGGCAGCTGAAGCAGCAGAGTGGAGCGCTATGTCTGCTCTCATCTTGTTGCACCCCAAATCAAAATGTATTCTTCTTAGCAAAAAAAACTTGTAACACAGCTACAACACGCTAACTGTTGGCTGTGTTGTCTTATGCATGTAGCTATCAACTTCTCAATAATTAAAAAGAAAATGCAAATCTTGAAAAACAAAGGCTATACTCACTAATTGAAAAGCACTGGCTTTACTACGCTTATTGACTACTCAAAGCACTTAGCCCCATTAACCCATATATTGATACAACACTTTGTCCAATACACTTTCTCTCATTTTGAGATCAATTAACATGACATGCATGTCTGTGGACTTTTGGAGGACGCTGAAGAAACCAGCACAGCTAGAAGGCGAATACTCCACACACAAGCCCAGTATTTTTAACTTAATCAAGCTAAAATTAGTGAATTGGCATCATACAAACATAATGTCAGAATTTTATTGTGGTTATTGATTGGTTAAAGACATGCTCCATTATATTCTCATTTTAAATCTCGAACAGATTTAAGCACATTAAATTTATACCAGAGATATAAAACCTTCTCTGCCCCAAACACCACTTTACATAAACTACCCTTTCCCTTTGTTATTGTTGTTTTGTTGTTGTTTTCAGACGCAAGAGGGAGATATCAGTCTATCTAGATGCCTTCCTCTTACACCTCTATGAACCAGCCTGCTCTGGTGTAAATCAATTGCAAGAAAAAATCTATAGAGCCATCCAGTCTGAAGCAATCTGAATCAACAAAAGGTCAACGTAACATTACATGCTGTAGCATAATTTCCAAAAATAACCGTTTTAGTGGGCATAACAATGTGCAGTATTCTCTAGAGAGCCATCTGAAGTTCCCACTGCACAGTTACAGCTGCCCTGAGGCCAGACATTCTCCTGGTCACAGAGGCCACCAAAAATATCACACTAGTGAAACTGACAGTGCTGTGGGAGGATCGCATGGAGGAAGTGCAAAAAAAAAAAAAAAAAAAGTAAAAAGAAAAAGGTCCTCGGATGAATAACTGGTCATCGTCTGCCAGTAGCAGGGTAAAGTGTCAGGATGCATGCCCATTAAAGTTGGATGCAGAGGAGGATTTCTGGGGCATTCTCTTCAAGGCCCTGAGCTAACTCAGTTTCACCGAACTGTCAAGGACCTGAACTATCAAGAATATCAGCGAGGCATCTGGGATTCAGAGAGGAGACCCAACCTGAAGTCAAGCTGTGGCCCAGTCAGCCACAGCTGAGTCACCGGTGAGAGGAGTTCAAAGACCTGAAACACGTGACCACCCCGGAATACTCCAATAATAATGTTTACAGTTGCATCCAAGGATGTGTTTTATGGGGCAGAAATGGTTTAAACAGTAGTACACCGATAAAGGCCACTTTTTAAAAATGATGTTTACATGTTATTGAAAAAAGCTTAAACATATAGCAGAAAGTGTTAATGCAAGTGGTGTCTAAGGAGAGATCCAATGAACAATGTGTTTTACTGAAAATGATTTATTGACACAAAGAGGTTTTGATCAGAGACTGACTGCAACATATTCATGATTCAGGAAATAGTGTCAGCCAGGGGGGCTTGAGAACCCTGGGAGAGAGGAAATGTGCATTGGTTTAGTAAGGCTACTGTGGAGCGATGGTACAGAATTGATCCTGAGGAGATTTTGGCTTGGAAGAGTTTGGCTTACTTAGAGAGGTGGGGCGGGCTATACTAAGGATCAAGGGACATGAGTTTGTTTCCTGAAGCCACTGGGGGACATTGGGGGCTATTTTCCACCAAAAAGGACGAACTCAACTGGAACAGGTGAGCAAATCTGGTTGGAAGATTGTCCATCACCCATAGAAGAACACAAACGTAAACACCGGGGAAAGCACTAGAATGCAGAGAAGCTCTCTCTGAGCCTGGTTACCACTCTCAGGAGGTTTGGCAATCTATTAAGGAATGGAAGCTCAAGCAGCTCAGGATATAAACTGGTCCTGCTGAGGAAGTGGGAATCAGGCTGAAAGACAGGAAGACTAAATCTACCACCCAAGGGCGGAGACAGAACCTGCCCAACCCAATCGAGAACTCTAGAGACCATAGATAGAGGAGCACACCAGTGCAGGACTATGACAAGAAGCAAGTCTATGCAAGTTTGTCACAATTTGGCTACTTTATTTAAACAACAAGAAGCAAAATCATTAAGTCGGTAGAGTAGTGCTTAGGTAGGTGTGGGAAGACGTGCATGCATGTGGCAAAATAAAAAAAGAAAGCGATTCTACACTCTAGAATGGGGTGGGTAGTTAAGCTTCCATGAGGCCCTATGAGAATCAAGGACTGTTGTGGAGGGCGGCACCAATGAGCTTGTAAAGAGATCAAATTAATATTGAGCAGAACTGGTAATATTAATTGCTCACCCCTGCCTAGACCAGCCCTTTCTCAAGTAATTTCCACTTCCACTCAGATAAACCTGCAGGCTATGTGTCATATGTATTTCTATTTATGGTTAATAGATACTCTGCTGAAAAAGAAAAAAGACTTTTATTACTCTCACTCAATATTTTTTCTGTTTCTGTTTGATTTTTTTAAATTTCACTTTATTATTCCCAAGCTGTTGTCTTTTTAAATGTTTTGTGACTGATGCAAATTATTTTGTGTTTAGTGGGGGGTTTTGGCGTGCGTGCGTGCGTGCGTGCGTGCGTGCGTGCGTGCGTGCGTGCGTGCGTGCGTGCGTGTGTGTGTGTGTCATGTGAATTCCTCAACCTTTCCATCTCTCACGGCACTGGCCATGTCCGTGGCACTGAGATCCATTTATTATGCAGGTTCATGAGATCAAGTGGGTGTTTGTCATTCCAGAGCACACTCCTTCACAGTGGTTGGCCGCCTGCCTCTCTGTGATACCACAGTGAGGAGAAAACAGCATGACACAGGCCACGGTCGTCTGCCTCACAGAGGAGGAATGTACAGAGGCCACTTCTCATATGTTGCTCTGATTTGCTCCAATGTTACATTGATTTGCCAGCGAGATGGTCAGGCAGACGGTATTTGCTACACTGGTTTGATTCTGCTGTCAGTCATGCAGCAGCTCTTCATGCTCTACCAGTGATAAGAAAGATGCACGCTTGGAAAATAGGACTCTCTCTCTCTCGCTCTCTCACATTCACACACACACACACACACATACACACACACGCTGACACATCAGCAGCCACAGCAGGCATGAGTGTGACCCCGCAAACAGTGATGAGGTCATTACAGGCGACACAGCTAGGGCTGGAGACCGGAGCCTGGAGGCTGTGCAGCAGTAAAACAGAAGAGAGTACAGCGTGTTCCTTAGCAAGGCGAGAGGTCAGGATGTGCTAGTCGCCAAGCTTGTCCTCAGTGCGGGATACAGAGAACAGGGGAGCCAGTGACATCACACAGGGCCACTCGTAGTAACTCACTGACACTAATTATGGTTTCAACCTCCTCTCGCTCTGTTTGACTCCTCTTCACCTCACTGCTGACTTTTCTACCCGCGACATTTTGACAATCTCTCTCAAATCTCTCATTTCTCTCTCTCTCTCTCTCCCTCTCTTTCATTTTAACTTTGTCCTCTCACTTTTCTCTCATTCCCCTTTTCTCTTTCTTTCTGTGGCACACAGGCACAAACAAAATTTCAGAATTTAAATTCCCATATTTAGTGTATGCCACCCTTTGTCTGTGTCTTACACAATCACTTCCTCCCCTTCCTCACATTTTTAGCTTCTGTAAGAGCAGAGAAGAGGTTACAGAGTGCAAAATGACTTCTCTGCTCTGTCACTTCACTTTAAGACACACACACACACACACTTGTGTTTTCATATCTTAGTGGGGACATCTTATTGACATACTGTTTTCCCTAAGCGCTTACTCTAACCATCAAAAATAAGGCACTAACCCTTAGCCTTAACCTAGCCATAACCTAATTGTAACGCTGACCCAAAAAACACATTTTGAGCCTCAAAAATGCCTTCAAACTTGTGGACACTGGCATTTTGTCCCCATAAAGGCAGTTGGTCCCCACAAGTATAGTGAAATTCCAATTTCTGGTCCCCACAAAGATAGATAAACACGGTACACACATATAAACACACAGGCTGGTGTAGAGCTATTTGGTCAAGTCTGTTGATATCCTGTTAAAGGATGATTCACTTCATATCCATTCCAAGACAGGTGAACAGAGTGGCAGAGTGGTTACAGACTAAAAGGCAAGCTGGGAAAGGATGAGACAGGAAAAGTAGCTAAACTCTGAGAAAAAGAGATTTATATATAGGATGAGGTAATAGAGAGGGTTTTGGTTTGCAGCAGCAGTGGGTGGGTTTGTGTTTGTGCTCCCGGTTAGCTCTCAGCTGGCTGATATGAAGGAGCCTTGGCAGAACAGTCAGCCAGCAGCCAGCACACCTGAGGAGTAAACATGACAGATGCTGATAGACCCTGACGCAGACTGATAAGCTCTCTCCCACAATCCCCCAGTGCTGTCCACAGTGGTGCAGAAACCTTATCGTGTATTGCGCCACGCCAAGCCTTTCCCCTCCTCATCACCACCATCGTAAGTCTGCGTGCGGCCACCCTCGATAGGCAGGCGTCGCTGCACGATCCCTCCCTGTGTACGACAGAGGTTGCACGAAGCTCAACCTGGCGGGGCTCGAAATAATACTCGACTGCAATTATTCATTTCATCTTGGCAGCCGTCGTAATTTATGAACATCCCAAGGCTTGATTGAGTACCACGTTAACTCTAAGTGTAATGATGTAGAGCAAGCTATCAAAGAAAGGGAAGATGAATGATGAGATGCCAACGTTACACTGGTAACATGCAAATTTTCAAAGGGATGCACCAAAAAAATAACTAAAAAATGTTTAACAACCAAAATAACATCAGCAGTCTAAATAATTATTTCAACATTGTATCTGCGTCAGATTTTTTATTTCCTCTTTTTGTGCCAGAGGAACATGCGACACAACAACATACACCCACTACTTATATTATCTGTTGATATATCATTGAAATGACTGGTATATGGGTGCATCCCTTAAGATGGGATAAAGCTGTTGTTCAATTCATCTCAATTCAATTTTGTTCATACAGCGCCAAATCACAGCAGCAGTGGCCTTAAGGCATTATGTAGGCTATGATAAAATAATGAAACCAGATTCTGTTTTCACTTAAGTAGCAAAAGCCACAGTTATTTGTGAATAATCACTGATGATAAACATACTTAAAAGGCTGGAATCTTTTGGCCATGCCTACACAAAATGATTTACCTCATGTCTGCGATCCAAATTGACATTATTAATAATATTTGACAGAGATAACCTGTGTAAATACATAATTTTTTAATTTATTATTTCACTTATTAAAGGAAAAAAGCTATCCAAACTACCTGGCCCAAAGCAAAAAGGTAACTGCCTCCTATAGCTAATCGATTGTGCTATCCTTGGTAGGAAGATCTGCACTCAAGTGTTTGTAATAACTGGCAAAGAGTCTTTCACATCTCTCTGATGTTCTTTTCAGAATTGTTTTCGTTCAGCCACACTGGGGAGTTTAAGGTCATGCAAAAGAAGCTCAATATAATTCATGTTCAGGCTTTGACTCGGCCTCTCTAAAACCTTCATTTTCTTTTCTTTTTTCTTTGTTTTAAACATTCATTGGTGTGTTTTGAATCATTGTTCTGCAGCATACCCCAAATGTGCTTTAGCTTCAGGGCACAAACTGACTGGCCAGACATTCTCCTTCAGGATTTTCTGTTAGAGAGCAGAATTCATGGTCCCATCGTTTATAGCAAGTCGTCCATGTCATGAAGCAGCAAAGCAGTCCAAGACCATCACTCTACCACCACCATGTTTGACTGTTGGTATGATGATCTTTTTATCAAATGCTCTTAGTTTTATGCCAGATGTAACAAGACTCAAACCTTCCAGAAATATTACCTGTTGTCTCGTCCACAGAATATTTTTTATAGAATTTTACAGTCAGAACTGTAAGTTTCTATCCAACTTTAGATTCATGAAGGACTCGGAGTTGAGTCATTGCTCATCTAAACGAGTTGAGAATAACAGCTAAGTTGAGGTGATTCGGGCACCTGATTAGGATGCCTCCTGGGCACCTCCTAGGTGAGATATTTCTGGCATCTCTCAGTGGGAGGAGTCCCTGAGGCTGGTACAGGACAGACAGATGATCGTGTTCCTCTGCTCGCTTGGGAAGAGCTCCCAGAAGAATTAGAGGGGAGGGGGGGTATCAGACTGCAGACCGCATGACTGAGACCTGGATAAGCAGCAGAAAATGAATGGATGGATGGATGGCACTGAAAAGCCAAATGCAAATGTGTAATTATTATTTGCATTATTAACTGAAACATTGGTGACACTAGCTGTTTTTAACTGCTACTTACATAATGCTTAAGTAAGGCCACTGCATTAATCCAGTGAACCTCTTGACTCCTGGTACCGCTCACCGATGTTCATTCAGATACTTCTGATTTCTACTGACCTGTCTTCATTGATTTCTCTACCTGTTTGTAAACACACCTAATCAGCTGCAACCTGCATCTGACTGATCACCATCATTTTCAATTACTCAAACCAGAGTTCAGGCCTGCAGTACTCTCTGGCCTCTGAATATGTGGACTCTGCATCATGTTAACTAGCATCGGATCCTCTGGTGGGTGGACAGGCTGGAATCAATAAATCCTGAGAGATCCCTGCACAGCAGTAGCAGAGAGCCAAGAGTGGGCAGGTCATGCTGCTGCAGGCAAACAGACAGCGCATCCACAGGGAGGGACATATCTTAGCGCCAAACAACAATGCACTATGCTATCCTTTTCTGTGTGACTCCTTAATCCTACACTTGTCATTGCTATGGGCAAGAAATTATTTTGCTGTAACCAAGCCAGTTAACCTCTTGAGACTGCTGAAGTTACAGAGAATATGTGTACCACAGAGTGTTATGGTGTGGAATGATAATTCGAATTTACCTGGTTTATTATCTAAAGCATTTTCCTTTACAAGAATATGTCATTTCTACTGAATCCGCTCTGTTGGACAGACTGTTGCAGAGGCATCCTTTCAGTGCAAGTATCCCTAGCTTTAAATAAACATAATTAGTACCAAGTTCTGACAGGTCAAAATGGTAGTGTGATATTTCAAATTTGGTATCGATCGGATGCCAAGTAAATACAGGGCCAGTATTGCCAATACCAATATCGATACCAATACTTTTACCCCACCAAGGCACCTTATGTACTGGAGAGCAGTGTGTCATGACTTATTCATTTCATTTCATTTCATTTATTTATTCATTTTCAGGCACAACAAATACCTATATTGAACATAAAATACACAAAACAAAAAACAAAACTTGCCTGAAAAAGGAGTGGGACGAAGAAAACTTATTAAATCCCACCCCTATACTCACTCATCAACAAAAAAAAACAATAAACTTCCCGCAGCTACGCCCATCATTGCATACAGACCCATCAACAGCCCCGGGCAGATACAAGCATCTAAGCGGCAGCTCGCAACCAACAATTAGAGCCTTCATAACTGAATACAGAATATATAAATTATAAATTGCATTACCACAGGTAACAGGCAGTAATAACTACAAGTAACAGACACACATACATATACATACATATATATCTACACACACAAGTACATATATGTACTTATGAAATTAATCATCACCAATTTGAAAATTCTAAACACATTTTGATGACCACTACATCATTTTGACTCCCCAAAATCATTAGCTTTTGCAACAAACCTTTCAGTTTTTCATGGATTTTGAAACTCTTTTTTTTGTAGACCTAGAAAGTAAAGACTTTTGGTTCATTGCATGTTAAATGTGCTGTAGGCTATAAATGAAATAGATGTAACAATCAACACAAAAATGCTCTGATATTTTTCACTGTGTATTTTTTATGTAAATTTTTCATTGCCAAAGTAACATTATAGATAGAAACAAAGAATCAATCATCAACAGTATTGATCTGATGCCAAAAGAAGCGCTGGTATCGGTATTTGGATTGATCCACTCACTTCTACAGAATGGCCATTTGATGGCAGAGACAGTACAGGTTGGGCAACATCACCAAAACAAATGCTTGTTGATGTGCATTTCAAATGTAGCTTTGAGTGGCTACTGAGTCATTAAAAGAATGCTTAACCACACAAAACAACAGTGATCAGCCTGGTGAAAGGCTTCATCCTGCTGCATGTATGCATGAGGAAAAGCAGCAGTTTGTTGTGGTTCTCGAATGCAAATGCAGGTGGGAGCCTGTGGAAGTTATATGACTCAAACACCGCATTAGGCCTGTTTGTCGTGAAAAAATAAAAAGAAAAAAAATCCGCTCTGCACCATCCTGCATTTCACTCAAGAGGAAAATGGCCCTCTCTGCAATGATGGTATAAGGACTGTGTGTCATATTTAATGCCAGTCATTTTCTGGCATGTTGGTCGGTCTGGGGGGATCTTGTGCGTAATAGCCAGAGGGATAATGGTTATGGTAGGAGTGGGGTTAATAAAAAAATAAGTACGAATGGCTGGAAGTGGAGTGAGCGGGGAAAGTCTGCTCTCTGTGCCTCCGTCTGAACTGATGGGTTTTATGGCGCTTTCTCTGATTCTCCCTGGGCTGCATCATTTCTACATTCATCTTGAAAAATGGAGTTGCATCTGTCACATTGTCGCTCTGTGAATTCGGCCTCCATTTGAATTACCACTTTCAAATATTGAAAAAAAAAAGTCTTGCCTGCCCATTACTCCAAACCCAGCCGGTGGAGGTGTTGTCACGGAAACCAGCAGCCACTTTTAACAATCAAACATGTGTGACAGTTCATTTTCTCTCCTGGATTAGAAGTACTAGCGTTGACATGTGAGCAGAGAGACAGCGAGCCTGAGCCGTAGCACAGTGTGACAATTGGGTGGCAAAGAAACAGACACTTCCCAACTAGAGGCGCAGCAGAAAGAATTAGCAGCTACTAATAAGATCAGTGGCTGGCAGCTGTTCGTCATCTTGAACATCTGCTTATCATATCAAACAAGTTGGGGAATTCACAGTAACTCTGTAGGAACAATTCAGCAGCGACCCGTGACCAGTGCTTACTTGCTGCTACTGGAAAAGAGCAGAGGGATCAATATCAATGTGAGTACTGAGATTGGATCCATACTAGCGCAATAGTTTGTTTCTATCATCTAAGTTTAGTATGTAGCCCACTGTTAAATAATTAGTATTAGGTTATATTATATTTTATATTATGTATCGACCTAAAAACTAGGGGTGCAACGATACTCGTATCGATATTGAACCGTTCGATACAGTGCTTTCGGTTCGGTACGCATATGTATCAAACAATACAAAATTTTTAATTTATTTTATCAACTTTCCTTCTGACGATGCTGTCTGTGTTGAGCGCTCAGTGAATCTGCGTTCGACTACTCCGCCTAGGCTGCACTGTCGAGCGCAGATCCACTGAGCGCTCAACACAGACAGCATCATCAGAAGGAAGAGCGCCGGGCAAGCTAGCGAGACAGAAGATAAGCTCTCCTTGCAACATTGCAAATTGAACCTCCCCCACCCTCATTCAGATCTGGCGTTTGGAATTATTTTGGTTTTCATGTGACGTATGACCCTGAAGGTAAGCGAGTCATGGACTAAAGTAAAACAGTATGTTGGATGTGCCACGCAATGCTCAATTACATGGGTGGGAACTAGTGTGTTAGCGCAGTTAGCTCGTTAACGTGTTGGCCGTCTAGCCCCACACACGGGCGATCAGGGGTAGCTCGTTAACGGAGATTTGCCGTGTTGTGGCGTTAACGTCATTTCAACGAGATTAACGCTGACAGCACTAGTGGGAACACAACGAATATGACTGCGCGTTTACACCGACATCATCCTAGTGCAAAGACAAGTGGAAGCAGACAAAAACAACAAGCATGCATGCTACAAACTTTACTCGAGTCATTTAGACAGCCGTTAGCACATGATTCTCCTTATGGGGACCTGATATGTTTAATATTGTGGCGAGCTCAGACAAGGTGGAGACGGAGGTGTCGTTTGGTCTTGCTTCCCGTGAGCTAGCCAGGGAGCACAGCCGTTTATTGACATTTGCAGAAGAACACTGCCGCTAGCTAACGGCTCAGCGCGGCAACCGCACAGCAACAACAACAACAACACACAGGGCGCCCTCTGACCCCGGAAGGACACACCGTCGCAGCGAGAGGGCGTCACCCGTCACTATGGCAACATAAACAAAACATAACTGTGCAAACAGAACCCCGAACAGCCCTGACCCGCTACATAGCCCCCACCTAGGGGGTCAGTCGTCCCCGACGACCCCATTACCCCACACAAAGTCCTGCAAATGTCCAGGTGCCTTCTTCTGGCGCACCGGCCGGTCACGACCGGCGGGGGAAAAGTCACTCGGGTCAGAACATGGGGTGCCACCATCATCCCACTTCTGACACCAATGTGGCGAGCTTAGACAAGGAGGAGACGGAGGTGTCGTTTGGTCTTGCTTCCCGTGAGCTAGCCAGGGAACACAGCCGTTTATTAACATCTGCAGAAGAACACTGCCGCTAGCTAACTGCTCAGCGCGGCAACAGCACAGCAACAACAACACACAGGGCGCCCTCTGACCCCGGAAGGACACACCGTCGCAGCGAGAGGGTGTCACCCGTCACTATGGCAACATAAACAAAACATAACTGTACAAACAGAACCCCGAACAGCCCTGACCCGCTACATAGCCCCCACCTAAGGGGTCAGTCGTCCCCGACGACCCCATTACCCCACACAAAGTCCTGCAAATGTCCAGGTGCCTTCTTTTGGCGCACCGGCCGGTCACGACCCGCGGGGGAAAAGTCACTCGGGTCAGAACATGGGGTGCCACCATCATCCCACTTCTGACACCAATGTGGCGAGCTTAGACAAGGAGGAGACGGAGGTGTCGTTTGGTCTTGCTTCCCGTGAGCTAGCCAGGGAGCACAGCCGTTTATTGACATTTGCAGAAGAACACTGCCGCTAGCTAACGGCTCAGCGCGGCAACCGCACAGCAACAACAACAACAACACACAGGGCGCCCTCTGACCCCGGAAGGACACACCGTCGCAGCGAGAGGGCGTCACCCGTCACTATGGCAACATAAACAAAACATAACTGTGCAAACAGAACCCCGAACAGCCCTGACCCGCTACATAGCCCCCACCTAGGGGGTCAGTCGTCCCCGACGACCCCATTACCCCACACAAAGTCCTGCAAATGTCCAGGTGCCTTCTTCTGGCGCACCGGCCGGTCACGACCGGCGGGGGAAAAGTCACTCGGGTCAGAACATGGGGTGCCACCATCATCCCACTTCTGACACCAATGTGGCGAGCTTAGACAAGGAGGAGACGGAGGTGTCGTTTGGTCTTGCTTCCCGTGAGCTAGCCAGGGAACACAGCCGTTTATTAACATCTGCAGAAGAACACTGCCGCTAGCTAACTGCTCAGCGCGGCAACAGCACAGCAACAACAACACACAGGGCGCCCTCTGACCCCGGAAGGACACACCGTCGCAGCGAGAGGGTGTCACCCGTCACTATGGCAACATAAACAAAACATAACTGTACAAACAGAACCCCGAACAGCCCTGACCCGCTACATAGCCCCCACCTAAGGGGTCAGTCGTCCCCGACGACCCCATTACCCCACACAAAGTCCTGCAAATGTCCAGGTGCCTTCTTTTGGCGCACCGGCCGGTCACGACCCGCGGGGGAAAAGTCACTCGGGTCAGAACATGGGGTGCCACCATCATCCCACTTCTGACACCAATGTGGCGAGCTTAGACAAGGAGGAGACGGAGGTGTCGTTTGGTCTTGCTTCCCGTGAGCTAGCCAGGGAACACAGCCGTTTATTAACATCTGCAGAAGAACACTGCCGCTAGCTAACTGCTCAGCGCGGCAACAGCACAGCAACAACAACACACAGGGCGCCCTCTGACCCCGGAAGGACACACCGTCGCAGCGAGAGGGTGTCACCCGTCACTATGGCAACATAAACAAAACATAACTGTACAAACAGAACCCAGAACAGCCATGACCCGCTACATAGCCCCCACCTAAGGGGTCAGTCGTCCCCGACGACCCCATTACCCCACACAAAGTCCTGCAAATGTCCAGGTGCCTTCTTTTGGCGCACCGGCCGGTCACGACCCGCGGGGGAAAAGTCAC
The DNA here is from genome assembly GCF_963969265.1 of Rhamphochromis sp. 'chilingali'. Taxonomy (NCBI): domain Eukaryota; kingdom Metazoa; phylum Chordata; class Actinopteri; order Cichliformes; family Cichlidae; genus Rhamphochromis; species Rhamphochromis sp. 'chilingali'. Next base: position 5,664,992 of record NC_137932.1, read on the forward strand.
TCGGGTCAGAACATGGGGTGCCACCATCATCCCACTTCTGACACCAATGTGGCGAGCTTAGACAAGGAGGAGACGGAGGTATCGTTTGGTCTTGCTTCCCGTGAGCTAGCCAGGGAGCACAGCCGTTTATTAACATCTGCAGAAGAACACTGCCGCTAGCTAACTGCTCAGCGCGGCAACAGCACAGCAACAACAACACACAGGGCGCCCTCTGACCCCGGAAGGACACACCGTCGCAGCGAGAGGGCGTCACCCGTCACTATGGCAACATAAACAAAACATAACTGTACAAACAGAACCCCGAACAGCCCTGACCCGCTACAATATGCTGCTGAGAATATAGCCCAGAAGAAGCGTATAGTATAGCTTTTATTTTGGAAAGAGCCATTTCTCTGTAATAAACTCTCTTTTCCAAAGATGAGTGATTCCTCAATCAGATTTATTTTTATAATTACTTTTGTTTCAGCAACATTCAATTTAAAAACTGTACTTTTGAGTTAAAATATATATTTATAATTTTAATAAATGACAAATTAAAAAGGCATGAACATTTTTTGTATCGAAAAAATATCGAACCGTGACACCAAAGTATCGAACCAAACTGAACCATGAATTTTCTGTATCCTTGCACCCCTACTAAAAACCTAATATTATATGTGGTTTATATTAGGTTAAAAGTATCAGTATCTGTGTTGGTATCAGCAATACAGGTTATATAAGTATCACACAGAACTATTGCAAAAATGGACGTCGCATATGAACTTGCCCCTTTGTTTTTCTTTGTTTTTATTCTTCTCTACCTGCATGGACTGCTCCTTTAATATGCACTGCAGTGTAATTTTATATGCAAATCTTCTAAACTATTCAATTCCACGCAGTCTCTGCTGGCGATTTATAAATGTGAGGAATGAAAAATGTTAGCATTGGTCATGTTCATGCCGGGCACTGACAATTCAAAGGTTAACATCCAAACCGGTGTAAAAAAGAGATTGACAGACACGCTTATGAGTGGGTATTTCCATACTGCATAAAGGCTTGTGGTCATATCTCCTCATTTATAGGCAAAAGCTGTGAATATATTCACACCACTATGTGGGTGAATATATATGGTGCATGTGCATGGCTGTAATAGGGGGATTATAGCAGTAAAATAAAGTATTTGAAGCCACTGACCTGCGTGAGAAATATTTCAATTCTGACAGAACATCACGTCCTTCTAGCCTGAGGAGATATGACAGATGAGTCTCCTCTGTGACACCATTTCTCTGCAGACTTTCAAATGCCAATATGTGATCTTTTCCATTTATGAGTAATATTTTTTTTCCACTGCCCCTGAGCACTCCGGTCTATTGAGCTACCAATGGCAGGCCAGTCAAACACCGAAACAGCCGCTGACCTCCATCGCCGTATTATGTTTCCTGAGAGCAGAGTTTGATATTGTTTAACCTGCTTTAACACAGAGCTGTGACTAATACTTCCATCGCTATTTTGCATGCATTTTCAAATCAGGCCTGAAATGATGAGGTTAGTGACAAAGTGGCGCAGTCTCCTTCACCTTTTACTTATTCCCCAAATTACATTTGTTGAGATTTACAGCCTCTCTGCTACTGCAGGTACTAACAGCACATACGTAAAGACAGTACATGATGTTGGACACAGAGAAAAGATCTGGGCTGTCTGCTTGAACATTTCATGTGTTTACTCTTTGATTTGTCTTTTTTTGTTTGTTTGGTGAGTGCTACTCTCCCGCTGTGCCTGCCCTACTCTGGCTTCTCTTTTCTGCTCAAGCCATACTCTCCACTTCAAATGGCATGCTGTATTCAATTAGGTATAACCCAAGCTGACAGCCTGATCAAGGTTGCTTCTAAACATTCTGCATCGCTCTCTCTCTGGTTTTGATAGTTTGTTTTTTTTCCTCTGCTGTGACTGGAGAGATCTTCCCAAGAGAGATGCACAGCACCTCCTGTCACCTCACCTTTCACTGCTCTGTGCCTGCTCTGACTGGCACTTCCAGTCTCAGCTGCGGGGCAGCACTGCCCCCACAGGCATATTTAAGATGTGCAGCATCTTTTCCCTGAACTGTGGGAAGCAGACAGTGTTTTGCACATTATGTTATATCTTATTGGTTTTTAGCACAGTTTTAGAAGATTTACTCTAGAATGTAATGGTTTAGCTAACAGGATTTGGGACATTACAACAAACCCATTCACATTTGAGCCGTAGATTGTATACAACAGGTGACATCACTTACTGGCTTCAATTATAGCTGTTGTGGATTTGTTATATTAGGAGCCAGAAGTGACCATACTTGGATGGGTGTGGAGTGCTCAAGTCATCAGCTAACAGTAGCAAGCCTGGTTAACGAGGTACCACCAAAAGACCTTAGAAACACATTGCACCAGTTAGCAGGTTTATGTTTCTGTGCAAAGTGACATAGAAATAAAATAAGTGAATCTCACTTACCAAAACTGAAGAACAGACCTACTGGATAGAAAACTTGACATTTCAAGTTTTTATCAAAATGTTCCTAAGTGCTTTTTTGATAGAGCAAGGGATTTTCAGTATAACATTTCTAAACATACTAGTTTTCTTTAGAAAGCACAAATAATTTTTTTTGCACACAATAACATAATAATTTCAGTAAAACAGCCAATATTAACAGGGTGTCCGTGTGTTTATCAGTCATTATAAATACTGATACCAATAGCTAATATTGACCTACTGACAAATCAGTAGGGCTCTAACAACCATATCTGTTTGAAATTTGGCCAATCAGAGTCATCTTTTTTCATGCAGTACTGTATAGATTTCATAGATGCTAATTTTTTACATCCCTCTTTAGGTCACCGATGTTAAACTTGCATGGAAAGAAATCTGAATTGACCCTGTTTTCACTGAAACATGCTGATGTGTCTGAGGGATGATATTCATGCATACTAGCTTCAAGTGAAATTCTAGTTGAATGGTCAGCACTGTGACACACTGCCAAAACACCAGTGCAAGTGGACAGAATGGGACTTCCACACTGAAATCTAAATTTAGCAGTCATCCTGAAAGAGCTTGAGAGCTGCACGAGAGGATGACCATTCAGATAAAATCACATTATGTTTTTTTATATTTATTGGTGGAAACCTAACAGTAAATTTTAAAGAATTAAAAGGAAAAAAAGGAAAAGGTTCCACATCCATATCTTCAAAAAGACAGATCCTCTTATGACCTTCACTGTGGACCGACTCTCCACAGATGTTTGATGAATCCCATGGGATGCATGTATAGTGTAATTCATTAAATGCAGCATTGTGCCAGCCAATACAGTACAGACTGAATACCAATAAACCTTTTCCAGACCGTCTTTTGTATTTGTCATATTTGGTAAGCAACACATTTTTCATGTCTGGCTCTGTATTTCAGCTCTGAAATTACAGAGTAAGTAAAAAAGTTAGTGCTGATCATACACCTACCTTTGCAGAGAGGTGACATATTTCTTGACCCTGGTTATTAATATTCAGCCAGCCTATTTTTATGTTGTTTCACATTTTCTGTAACTGCCATTACAACAACAGGCTGTTGTCCCATGACTGAATTTTGGTCTTGTTTATTATGCTCGAGATTCTACAGTGTCTTTTAACTGGACAACCCCCTTCATGTTTTCATTAGTGATTATAATTGATTACAACTGGTAGTTTCTCTTTGCTAGTCTTAAAGGATTTGTTTGATTGCTCTCATTGGACTGACCGATACTTAGAACAAAGCAAAAGGCCAAGGAACTCAGTGAATATATAAAAAATGAGAATCATAGATTTATATGATTCTCATTTTTTATATTGGAGACATTTTTAAATAACTGCATATTTCAGGATCATTACTTCAAATAACTGTAGGTAAGTGCAAGTTATTCAGATGTGTCACCACTTTGCCAATATCTGGAGAAGACCCAAACTGTCACTTAGAGGAAATTGGTTAGGATGTTCAGGAACAACCCAGGAACCATCAAACCTCCAGCCTTAGACTATTGAAAATTTGTGGACTGTGTTTAAAAGCCAAGTCTCTGCCAAGAAACTAACCAATTTAAATGAACTCTACCGATTCTGCCAAGTAGAGTGGTCCAGCTGGAATTATGCCAGAAGCTTGTTGACAGCTACCAAAAGTGTTGACATGCAACTTGCTAGGGGACATTTAACCAAATGTTCATAGGGTGTATGTATATATATCTGAGCCTGTTTGGTTAGAGCAAATCGGGTGCACCCAATTCCTCCTTCTCCAACTCTCCAACTCCTTCTTCCCCACTGTTATCAGACTCCTGAACAGCTGACCTACCTCAACTGCAATTTGCACACTAAGTTCATTTCGCACATTAAGCTCCTTTGTACATCCTTTTACATTGACAACTGCATACCTCATTTGTCTTCATTTACTTATTTTTGTGCTTATTTATTTATCTTTCATTATTTTTATCCTTATTTTTACCATATTTATCTTAATATCTTGTCTTATTTTTATCCTTATTTATCTTTGTTCCTTCAACCCTACCTAACTTGGCATTTGTGTATGGACAGCAAAGGAAGAATTTCATTGCACAGAGAAATGCTATTTCTTCTGTACACATGACAATAAACACTTTGAATCTTGAATCTTTGAGTCTTGAATTCCTTTTTAATAAAGTCATTAAAGATGTATGCTGTATAATCATTTCACCTCGAAAAAGAAATAGTTCAAAAAAAAAATGAAAAGCTCAAGATTAGGATTCATACCCATGAGTGTATATGAACTTCTGATCAGAAGTGTGCATCATTCAGCTTGGAAATATCAGTTTCCTGAAGATTTTGGATTTTCATTGTCTTTATAGAAACGCTCATGTAATTGGATTAAGTTTGGCTAGTTTGAGCTGCGCTCCATCGGCAAACGCAGCATTCGGTGCTCCCACTCTGACATGTCAGTGCATCTCTGCCTGCTGTTTGAACCCCTCCGCTATATCATGTTTGAAGTGAGCAGTGAGCTCAGAGGATTGTCACAAAATTTTAACAAATCAGTCGTTTCAAACACGAATTGTCTTATTTTCTCAACGTATTTCATTACAGGCCAACTTGCTCTTCTTCTCTCCTCTCAACAGCACGTTTGAGTTGTCATTGGGAAAGCGCAGGTGTTACAAATAACATTAACCATCGTTCCTTTCTATAACAGTGAGCTGTGCTGTGCACGGGCATGGCTGCAGTGTTCACTGACTTCTAATTAGGAATTTGTGTTGTCCAGTTCATAGAAATACTGAAAGCCGAAAGTGAAAATATATATATATATTATTTTAAGCACCATTTTCTTTCATGAGGTGTCGTGTGGGTCTTGCCCACCTCCGGAGTCGCAATGAAAACAAAGTGAATGTCTATCAGCCTCCTCTGGCCTAGCAAAAACACCATAATTGATCTCTTTCACAGCGGCGCTCATGACGGCTTTGTTCATTTAAATGTCCCACTAAGCAACAGCTCTGAGCCAGACTGCAGCAGGATTCTGGCAATACAGCATCTAAATGGATGACGGCCATTAATAATTACACCTGCGCATTTCCTGTGGTGACTTGTCAGCCATGGGCTTAGCATGCGATTTCCATTTAGCCTTGGAGACTTTCACAGCCAGCTGATGTTACTTTTGGTTTTATTTAATATCTGCCCGACGTTATAGGCTGCACATATCTCTGTAAGTCTAATATTGGCCACACAGCTGACTTTAGGTAAACAAAGTCTGCATTGCTGAGGCAATTCCCTTGAAATTTATGGAGAAATTAATGTTTGCTGAAGTCATCTAAGCCTAAATTGGGGCTTTGCAGCACGCTTATTCCATGGAGGCTGGAGAATTAGCTTCTGTTTGACTGGAGCGATTGAGTCAGCCAGGTGCTCCGTACTGGACTGTAATAAAGCTCAGTGAAGTGCGCAGCTCACGTCTCAAGGGAGTACACTGAAACAGAAAAATATCTGAGATAATAATGTAGTCAGGTGATGTTTGTGGGTAAATATATTGCTGTTTTATAGCAACTGTGGAAAATAATAACAAATATGTTTTATCTTCAGTCCTCCAGCTTACTATAACATAAAGAAAAGGAGAATATCAGGAACAAAACATCCTGTAATTATCAGCTATTATTCTTAGGGCGTCTTACACAATAGCCTGTTAATCATTGCATAATTTCACAGGTTCTGCTTTTACTATTGCTTCTTTCTTCAATTAATCTATTTTTTTCTTTATGTCTCTGGCTGCTGCTCTTTTCTTCATATTTTTCATTTGCCATCCCTCAGTCAACATCTTTCCCAATCTGTGGAAACTGGGAGAGGGGGAGTATGAATGAGTTGCATGTTTGCCCACAGCCGTTTGGAGTAACCTTGCAGAGAGAAGTGCCTCTTGGTCTAACAATCAAAAGCAGGTAAACCCAGAGGAATGTTTCCATGCCAACAGTGTGCTGTAACGTTTTCAATTCACCTATTTTTCGCTATAATCTAGGAGATGGATGGCAGACCTCTGCAATATATCTGGCAGTCAGTCACAGTAGCTCAGAGACTTTGGGTCCCAAGCCATCACACCAACAGCTCCCTTCTGGTTTGTTCAAACTAGTGTTCCATTCAGGTTTGCTTTCGGCGTTAAGATCTGGCTGTGACCACAAAGTGCACACAATAACATATTTATGTGTGTGTACAAGCATGGCACACATGAGCGATCACAGAGTCTTTTATAGCCACAAACAGTCGATTTTACCAGCACGTACATCACTTAGGGATAATAATATTAACTGCTACTCCCAGTAAACTGTCGACCAGCCCCTCCATGTACAGATGCAATTATCTCATCAGGTCACTAAAATAAAAGAGACTTCACAAATTTATTTGCAACATTGTTTCTAATAAAACCCATAACTCTTAACTTCATTCAGTTTAGTTGTATTAACAATATATCAAAAGAAAACGTATCCTTACCCCCTAAGTAAACAGTTAACTGACCTTATTGTCATATTTTAGTTATATTGGTTTTATAGTTGATAACTTTGCTGAGTAGATTTTTTAAATAATTTCTAAAGGGGAACCCCTAGAAAGAAGAAAAGAAGTCAGTGATTATGAGCTACTAAAGATCCAGTTAAATATGTTATCCATCCATTCAGTTTCAGTGGATTCAGTTTTTCCATTTTATTTAAATCTATGTGAAAGATGATCATAGCTTTTGTGATGTTGCCAACACCACTGATTTGAGAAGTCTAAGTTTGAGCATTGGCAATAAATGAATTGGATTTATATAGCGCTTTTCAAGGCACCCAAAGCGCTTTACAATTCCATTATTCATTCACTCTCGCATTCACACACTGGTAGAGGCAGCTACGGTTGTAGCCACAGCTGCCCTGGGGCAGACTGACAGAAGCGAGGCTGCCATATCGCGCCATCGGCCCCTCTGGCCAAATGTGTGAAACAGAGGGACACTGCATCCTCCTACAGTAGCAAGGTGCAAGTCCCAAGGTAGGTATGTACCCTGCTTTACCATTTATTTTGTCCAAAACGGGAGCATAATTTGCAGAGCATAACCATTGTGCTTATTCAGGATTCTCTCCCTGCCAGCTACAGGAAATAAATGCAGCTTTAAGGCACATCTGCATGGGCTTCCCTTTTCAGACCAGGGAACCAGGTCCATTTCTTAAACACTGTCTTTGTTAAATATGCCTCTGTGGTTCTCCTCCCTTTACAAAATGCAAGACTAAAGTTGAAGCAGTAGCCCAAAAGGAAAAGTGAACTACTGTATGTGCTAAACCATTACTGTTTGATAATAAATGCGTAAATTTAGATATCTACCCAGTTACTGCTACTCACTGTGTCACCAAAACTGCATATGTCTCTGGGGAAACTCCAGCTCTTCACACATTTGGACAAAGAGTTGACCAACAATAGGTTTCCACTCAGTTGGTTTGTTACAAATTTTAACAACAAAGGACTGATAGTCAAAGTTAAAATGTGGATCGTCATGTCAAAACAGCATTTCTGGTAACAATATTTCAGATTTGATAAGATTTAAGGTTTACTTCCTGAATCATTAACTTTTATAACTAAAATAAAAATGTGAAAAATAAGTAAAAACTATAATTATTTAAGGACATGGAGGCAATTTCTTAACAACTCTATTTTCACTTAAGTCAACTGCCCAAATTCTTTTGTACCTCAGAAAATGATTGTCTGATTCACAAGCCACTGTGTACTGAGGACAAAGGACTTAAACAGAGCTATTTCCCAAACACATGTGAACCTAACTATATGTAGGCTACATATATAAAAATAGCACAGTGTAAGGCAGAAAGTGGAGCTGGAGCAAACTGTGTGACCACACAAAGCCAGTGAACGGTAACAACGATGGGAGACTTTTTGAAAAAGATTCAGGTTGGATGAAACTGATTTTTCACTGAGTCAGTTGTCGTGGAAGTTGTGTACTGAGGAGACAGCACAGCGAGAACACTGATGCGGTGCAAAGAAGAAAAAAAGGCAGTTGAACTGAACATCAAAGACAACACCTTCCACCCGCCAACATGGTGCAGTGATGCAACAAGGAGCGCTTGTGTGTTCAGCTCCAAACTGGCCTGCCCGTTCCTGCACACAGGCTCCTTTTATGCATAACTTATTGGCCTACTTTTAAAATACCTACAGATCTGAGGTAGACATCAATACACCCCATAAAATACGCCTTAGCCTTGCAGAATGTTTTGCACACGCTGTGCTTCCATTTCTAAAGTTCAGTCAGACAGTTATGGCCACATTTGTTTAAAGTAGCTATATCGCATATATTTACTGCATTTGGCAGGAAGTACCTTTTATTTACTTCCTTCATTTAAAAAGTTTCACTTGTTCATTTTGTGTATGTACTGGACTTCCGAAGACTCTTTATAATGAGGGGTGCTGCTCTACTTTTAAACATCTCTATCACTATTCATTCATCCTTTTATTTCTAAGCAGTTTGTTTTGTTGCTAGAATTATAGGTTTGAGTGTTTGTGTCAATTTCATTTTTTTGTCATTTTGTTTCTTTTTAACAATTTCCCCAATGGGAGCATTAAAGTTTCATCTTATGCCTGCTGAACAAAAACAGATTTATTATTTGTGATACGCTAGCACTTCCCAACCATATTTTAGTTATTGCCTTGGATTAAACAGATTAAAATCTGAACCTCGAGCATAAAGGAGTAGATTGACTATGCTTTTTAAAAAATCTAAGTAGCTGCACAACTACAATGTATTTTTAGACTTTTCAATCTGCCACAAACATCTTTTAACTGCCCACTTTAGACCCCATGAAGCTTCTCTAGTACCTGATGGCAAAAGGTATATAATTATGATGAATGAAAGATTTTTTTTTTTTTTGAGGGGGGGGGGGGGCAGCAGCATAAATAGCATTACCAGCAGTCAGTGGCATCATCAACGACGCTGAGCATGATGTGCTGCTGCCATCTAGTGCCTAACACTTCACACTATTTTTTTTAAAGGTGAGAACAATAATGACAAATATTTTATAGTAAATCCTGGCAAAAAAACAAAAAAAAAAAACAAGAAACCGAAAAACAACTCAATATCAGATTGCACAGAATCCCATCTACCTGGGAACAGCCTTAAACAAATAGCTTCACTTTGGTAGCTTCAGTCACGAGGCGCTAAGCAATTAGGCACACTACAGGGGACTTATCAAATTTCATTAACTTTGAGCAAGACTATTATCTCAGCATGTTAGCAGTCCTTGGATGAAAGCTGGGGGTATGTTGTTTTACATGAAGGCACGCTGAATTAAAAATTAATCAGCTGCACTTTACGCCGCTGCCATGATGCACAACTGTGAGGATTAATTGCACTACTTGACTTCTTGCAAAATAGCTCAGCGGATGTCCCATTAAAGGTTATTAACAAAGAAATGTGACCACTCAACCACAAAGCAACCTTAAAATTGAGTTTCCACCTGAAATATTTTACTTCCATGCTCCTGGTTTGTTTTCAAACGACAGGCACAGCCGACCTGTCTAAAAGCTTCCCCACCCCATTATCAAATTATCAAGGCTATTCCATTCCTATTGTGTTTTCTTCCCATCAGTCTTTCCCCACGCACCAGTTTCCATGGATACAAACCATTTCTCTGCAGTTATCTACCTATTACAAGGATGTCTACATTTCACCTAAATGAAAAAAAAAGCTATAAGGCTTGCAACTCAATGTTCATGTTTACTACACAATTATAATCTAATGACATGAAGTCACTAAATGCTGCTGAGTAGCCATAACCCCAGTTAATATCGATCAAGTTTCAGTTTTACTCATATTTAAAACCTCTTGCTATATAAAACCTGTTTGCTTAACTCTTAATGAACAGCAACTCAAAGTAGGTGACCAACTAAGTTATTTTATTTAAAATGGAAACCTCTAACTGCCTGACCAACATGACTTTGCTGCTGAGCAAAACCAAAGGTCATTAATAGTGTTTGATCGCTCATCTAAAAGTCCTTTTTATCCATTGTGGAAAAAAAATATCAAATTCATGCCAATTAATAACCACGCAAAAATCAATCAAATTGGACAAAAAATTTATTTGCAATGATTAATTATCCCATCATGGCCAGACTTCTGACAACTTGACCCATCCGAGGACGTCAGCACAAGACATCTTAGTCCAGCTGTAAGAACACAAAACAGGTGTTAGTTATTGTAAAGAGACGGGCATATAGCATGCTTGTGAGGAGCAAAAAGCAAAACAGCATGAAACTCATGCAAAATTAAAACAACATTTAATTCATGGGCTTCATCCTCAAATCAGTAAAGCCAGTCCTAATGAAACTTTATACAGTGGGAAATTCAGTTGATGTTCTGTGATGTAAAGTTATGATCAATTTGAGAGGCAACAGAAAAATACAACTTACCTTAACGAAGCCGATGTCTTTAGCGTACTGCCTGAAGCACTGGCGGCACATGTTGATCCCGTATTTACGGATCAAGCCATGTCTGTTAGAGCACACTCGGCTGCAACAACATCAGAGTAGGATCAGTCAACGCATATATACGCTTTTATGTACCAGTTATACAAAACCCTGGCGCCGATTGTCGTAAACTATGAGCCGGTGTGCATTTGGTGTGCTCTTCTGAACACCGGGGCTAACTTTTAACAGTCCTGTAATAATGCTATTCTCAATAACGTTAAACATTTGTTAAATTTCTTCCGATCAAGCGACGGAAGAAATTACACGCCTAACTCATATGCATTAAGGGCTTTCGGTAACTCTAGCCGTTATAAAACCAAATCCGGTCAAAAGACACACAAGGCTGATGCTAATAGGGAAGGAGAGAGTATTTGCCTCCGCCATATTAGCTCAGGTTCAGGGCACATGCGGTGCACGTTTGGTAGCGTTTTTTTTTAAAGATGGGGAGGCCAGAAACACCTTATATCACCTCAACTTGATCACGTTAACCGATAAACAACGCAACAAAGTAGACACTGACCAGGAGCGGGATCCCTGTCCGAATTTTCTGGGGTGACTCCAGTAGAGCTGCTGATGGCCCATCTTGTCTCTTTTCGCTCGAGTGTCGGAAAGGAAGAAGAAGGGCGCGCGTGCGCAAATAGGCTTTCTGGTGCTCTATTTCCGGCGTCGGGTTGTTGTGTACCGCCTCCTAGCGCCTAACTAAATTTAAAATACTAATTTTTTTGTACATCGCCAAAACTAATCAATTTGAATTAATAAATCCCACAGCCCAATGGGTAACCGTGACATCATTTAACCCTCTTACAGCTCTAAGCCCTGCATTTAAATAAAACCATGTTATATTAAACTATTCAGTCTTCATCTCGGAAACAATTGTCTGTTGACCATAAGCACTTAAAACAGCAAAGTGCTGGCTCTTTCTGTTTAGCGTGAGCATCTGGTTGCACACATAATCCTTCAAATTAACTCGTGACATGTACAAATGTACTGCAATAAAAAATCATGCAAACCACAAATGCCTGAAATTGTTCATTGATTACCCACAAAATGCGGTCTAATCTTCATTTAAGATTATAACCAAACGCAATCAGACTAAACAAATAATGTATTTAGCTCCAGTTTCTTAAAAAGCTATTCACAAACAGATACATAGTTATTGTATATTCTAAAAAATAAAAGAAAGAAAGAAAGAAAGAAAGAAAGAAAGAAAGAAAGAAAGAAAGAAAGAAAGAAAGAAAGAAATATACAGCAAATACAAACTTTAAATAATTTCATTATATGTAAATCTTCCAAGTAATTTCGTGACATAGGTACAACCTCAGCTTTAAATTAAAATATTGATTGGTACCTGGATTTTGGACTACCTCACCGACCGACCACAGTATGTGAGGACTCAGGGCTGTGTGTCGGACAGGGTCGTCTGCAGTACGGGGGCCCCACAGGGAACGGTTCTGGCTCCGTTCCTCTTCACCATCTACACTGCAGACTTCTCCCACAATTCCACCCAGTGCTTCCTGCAGAAGTTCTCTGATGACTCTGCAATAGTCGGCCTCATCACTGATGGGGACGACAAGGAGTACAGAGGACTGACTCAAGACTTTGTGGACTGGTGCCAGCTGAACTACCTCCAGATCAACGCCAGTAAAACCAAGGAGCTGGTGGTAGACTTCCGCAGGCACAAGCATTCTCCACTGCAACCACTGAACATCCAGGGTATGGACATTGAGGCTGTGGACAGCTACAGGTACCTTGGTGTTCATCTGAACAACAGACTGGACTGGACTCATAACTCAGACGCCCTCTACAGGAAAGGGCAGAGCAGGTTGTACCTGCTGCGGAGACTCAGGTCGTTTGGGGTGGAGGGCCCACTCCTGAAGACCTTCTATGACTCTGTGGTGGCTTCTGCTATCTTTTATGGTGTGGTCTGCTGGGGCGGCAGCATCTCTGCTGGGGACAGGAAGAGACTGAACAGGGTGATCCGAAGGGCCAGCTCTGTTCTAGGATGCCCTCTGGACCCAGTGGAGGTGGTGAGTGACAGGAGAACGGCGGCTAAGCTGTCATCCCTGATGGACAACATCTCCCACCCCATGCAGCAGACTGTGACAGCACTGAGCAGCTCCTTCAGTGGGAGACTGCGGCACCCACGGTGTGGGACGGAGAGATTTCGCAGGTCTTTCCTCCCCACTGCTGTCAGACTCCACAACAAAGACTTTAACTGAACAAACACACACATCCACACATGTGCAATAACACTAAGTGCAATAATCTTTTCTGGCATCGTTGTATTTTTACTCAGTTGTATATAGCATTCGTATTCTATTTTTATCTTATTGTATATTTTTATTCTATTTTATTCTACTGTATATAGTATATTATTTTATTCTATTCTGTACAGCTGTGTACTGTATTTATTCTTATTGTATTCTAATTTTTGCGTCATAACTTTTGCACTGTCCACTTCCTGCTGTGACAAAACAAATTTCCCACGTGTGGGACTAATAAAGGTTATCTTATCTTATCTTATCTTATCTTATCTTATTGAGCTTGCACCTTGCATTTTTGCATGATTCGTTCTTTGAATAATTCAGCCTTTGATTTTATATATTTCAGTTGCATTTTACTCAGAATTATTGCGTCATTTTTATCATGGCAAAGAATCTTTTTTTTTTTTTTGTATTTTTAATAGTATGTTTCAAATTTGCAGAAGATCCCCTGCTGTTTCATAACATCTTTGGCATCATCTTTTATTCTCAATAAAGGAGACAAACACTGAACTACTGAAGAAGAAGGAAACAAGCAGGTTTATAAGGAAAATGCACTGCATCTTAGTACCAAAACCCCATGTCCTCACTGAGGGAACAATGCATAAATCTGTCAGGAAAATTTACCAAGAGATTATTATGGCAGCTGTCCATGACCTATCTTGGGAGAGGTTAGGTGATGGGACAATAGCTACACAAAGGCCCAAAGTGCACAGGTAATTCTTCAGCAGAATAGCTGGGAAATAAGAAACTGTTTTTTGAATGGCAAAGTCAGGATATGTCTGTCAAGGGAGGCCATCTGTGGAACAGTCTTCCTCAACCCATTAGAGAATGCTCTACACTCAATTTGTTTAAGGCAAAGGTTAAAAACTGGTTATGGACAAATCAAGTGTGTGATCATGTATGAGTTGTATAGTTTTAATGTTTTATTTGGGAACAGAATGGTGTGTATGTGTAAGTTTGGTGATGGAGTTTTTATTATGAATGAATGATGAATTTTTATGAATTATTATGTCTATTTTTTATGCTTAAGGACAACAGATGGAAATTAGCCCTTGGCTATAATCTGGTATGTTTACATTCATGTAATTTTTTTTTTACATTTATGTTCATTAACATGCACTGTCCTAAATAAAATAAATAAAATAAATATGTTCACCTTAAAACAATTGAGATGCTGTGGGATGACTCGAAGAGGGATGTTCAATCAAGATCAATTGTGGGAACAGTTTCTAGGGAGGATTGATCCAAAATTCCTCTTCTATGTTGTACACATCCTACATGGAGCTACATGTAGCATCTAATGGAGGTTGGTATTGCTGAAATAGGTTCCACGAGTTAACAAAATTCAACACTTCCCTTTTTTGGGTCTGCACTGTGAGTGATCAGTGAAGAAGAAAAAAACAAAAACAAAAAAGTAGCAATTAAGGCAGTCTGTGTAGATTTGCAACACATTGTATAAATAATCAAGAAATCCCAGTGTTGTGCCAAAAAGTGATTTCTGGTATTTGCCAACAAATAATTGCCAGCATTTAAAATGTCAATGAGTTGTTGGCCTGCAATCCGTCAAACATAGCTATTATTAGTAGTGATTATTAAACTTGGACCCTCTTTCACAGTGCACCTTTTGGTCTCCCTCCCCTCAACCCCAGGAGGTTGTGTCAGATGGCAGCCTCTCCCTGGTCCTACCAGAGGTTTCTTCCTGCTAAAAGGGAGTTTTTCCTTTCCACTGTTGCCAAGTGCTTGCTCATCATCTGACTGCTGGAATTCTCTCTCTATTATTGTAGGGACTTTACAATATAAAGTGCCCTGAGGACACTATTGTTAAGACTTGGTACTAAACACACTGAATTGAATTCAACTGAACTTAATTGTAAATGACATCAAGTCATTTAGAGCTAGAAAGATCATTCTAGTCTGCGACTTAAAAAAACAACAACAACTTTGATATAGCCTTTATTCATCCAGGTTAAAAATGACACTGACATTAACATTTTTTATAAAGTCTATAAAGTCAAAAATGACTGAATATAATGTAGGTATAATAATGCAAGGTAATAAACAAAGAAACAAAAAACAAGTAATTTCTTTATTTTATATATAACCCCTTCGTAAATCTTGTTTACCACAGACTATTTACCCCCAACAAGCACAGATTTTAGACATCAAAAAAGCAAATCACACATAAAAACATGGGAAATTACTTTTGGGGGGTCAATCACATTTCAAACAGGCCCAATAACTTTTCCTAGCCACTCAAACCTCATCAGGTCAGTTTAGAGAGCAGAGTATCTGCAGCAGCAGGAGCAGCAGCGGGGATTCAAGATATTTCGGGTATCTCTGGTGCCCCCCGCTGGCCCGTTGCATTGTGGGACAGCGACAGGCAGTGTTTTCACACAGCTAGTCGACAGTTGCGTTTGCCGTGCATTTTGCAGAACGGTATGGAGGAGAATGGGAAGCCACCGTACTGAGTCTTCACAGTGAAAGCTCCGCACGGATTCTGCGGTTTTAGGTAAACTACTGTGAGCGTGGTTGTTGTGGTTCGACACGGTGTTGACGGTGGTTCGGTCCGGGCGGGTTACTTGCAAGTTGCTAGCTGACGCCGTTGCTAACTTGCTATTAGCATTTCCGTGATGCTGGCTGTCATAAAAGAGCGAAGCCGAGGCGCCCGCCGTTGTTTTCGGCTGCTTTCTGTGGGTTTTGTGTCAGTCGGCGAAATGCTAAAAACTGTATCTCGTGGTTTTAAAAAAATCGATTGAAGCCGCCGCTGGCTCGGTGTTGTCCAACGGCGGCCAATTTAGGACAGAAAAAAAACTGATGGGGTTTGTGCTGTAGGCTCCAAGACGAAACTGCACATTTACATGATAGGCGCTTGTACTGCTAGTATAAACCGGTTTAGGTCACGATAAAAGAAATTAAGTGGATTAAAATGGGAAATACTTTAAGCTGTAGACCAAATATTTGAGTTGATTTGGCAGGAGGCGTGTGGAAAGCATTTAGCACGGAAAAGCCGAATGTGGGCATGCAAATTACAATAATTTGAAGAATGTGGGTTAGAGAGCTGTATCGTTTTACTCCTGCATTTAGCTGCTTTCCTTAAAGTACACATCACATATTAATACATTTCTGTGCACATTTACTAATAGCGTTTGGGGCTTACTTTAATGTATATGTCTGTGTGGGGCAGTTACAGGGAATGTGTTTACTTCTGTTATCACAGACTCTAGTAGGTATCAGATACCTTTCTCAGGCAGTGTCGGTGACACACTGCAGTCTGGACTGGATGCTACCATTAAGTAGAGTTTTCAGGCAACCAGAAAACAGAATAAATGGTCAGGTAGTCAGCCTGAGAGACTACTAATTTAATAACGAATAAAGTATGGAGGTTTGCTCAGCAGAAATGAGCGATCAATATTGATAATGCAGTTAAGGAGGAAAATAAATGGAGGGCAAATTAGAAGCATTGAGCTTTAACCAACATTAACGATATAAGCGAAGATGAAGTATGGGGTAAGGGTGAGGATTGGATGAAATCACAATTGTGGCGTTTGTGATACTCTTTGTAGGGGCTGGCTGGCAGCCAGTTGCATGTATATTTCTAATAAAGCTCGGTGATTATCATTTATTGAATGTCTGTGAAACCATAATATATACTTTTACATTGTCATCAGACTAAATGCATTTTATTGGATATGTTAACTGTACTCTGCAGATAAGGGAAGATAAGTAAACTGGAGGTGCTTTCAGGTATTAGCTCAATGCAAAGTACAGTAAATATACAGAAATCTGTATTTGATATGGTCAATGTTCTGCCTGTAAAACAGCAGCAGTTATGTTGACAGTTTTTGGTGGCACTTGGCAGGTAGCTTGTTTTAAGCACTTTGTAAAATCTGCTTCTTTTTCATTTGAATTTTGTCTTCCTTGATTGTAGCCCCTGTCTAATAATCTAATCTGATTAATTCTAACTAAACTGATCTCAAAGCTATATGATAAAAAACTGTCTCTGTACCAAGTACAACATTTTCAAGAAGGATAGACTCTGTTTCATTTAACTTTCTCCTGAGTGATCATTTTACTTGTAATTATAAGAAAAAAAATTCAGCTTGGTTGTTATGCGATGTGTATGTTAAATTTGTCCATTGTGATTATAGAATGAGACGCTCTTAGGGAATAGTTCCTAAACAGGAATTTTTTCCTGGCATCTCCTACCCTGATAACATTATTTTGTGAGTATTGCTTTACATTTGGTTTGGAAGTCAGATGTCAGAGCTGAGAGTGAAATCACTCCATAGTTAGTGGGTTCTGGCAGTAAAGTTGGAAAAACAAGAAAAAAACCAAGATATTTTTGGTTCACAGCCAGGTAAAGCCATTCAAGTATCACTAACAATACAGCACAACGTCAAAACTCAGCTGCAGCACTTTAACAGATAGACTGGTCAGTGTTCTGCATGAAGTACCTAAAACTTTCATAGTACTGCACTGTATGTTTGAATAGAAGAAGTTCAAACCGATTGACATGGTAACTTAAACTGCAGGTCTGATTATTAGCCATTTACGGAGATTGATGCTGTTTCCTACAGTTATCACCATATTAGTTTTGCGCATTTGTCGTGTAGGTGGTTCAGTTGTTACCAAGTGACCTACCTTATGTGTGTGGGATGGCAAAAGCTAATGAGTGATGATTACTGCACCGAGTTTGGTCTTGCGTAATTTGCAACAGTATATGCTTAAACATCAATTGATGTCTTTTTCCATGTTCCAGCATGGCAATGTGCTTTATATACTGTGGAAACAAATTTCTGTCAAGATTTTCGTAACATTGCCTTACCCCCACCTGTCACAATGCACTTAATTTTATTTTCTGGTTTATTTTTCATTCAGGTGGTGCACGCACACTGCCACTCTGCTGCCTCTCAAAAACCGCCATGCCTTATGGAATATTCATTCAGCACCAGTGATATTCCAGTGGGATCCATGTTTACAACAACAGTTAATTTTGCCAACACTTAGCCTGATAGCACTTTCTTTTTAAATCGCTCCTGTTCTCAGTGCAAAGCGTAAGCCCCCCATACAGCTGCATCTTGAGTCCCAATTATCAACTTCTCTCCCTTTACAAGAGGATAACCCTCTATCATGAGATTCCGAATCTACAAGAGGAAGGTGGTGTTACTGTCTCTGGTGGTTGTCATATGTGGCCTGGCTTTCTGGAGCAGTGGAAGGCAGAAGAAGAACGACAGTGGATCGTTACCCAGGGAAGTGGAGGCGGTGCGGAGGAGCAACATTATCAGCAGCAGCAGCAGTAATAGCGTCAACAGTCATAACCAGGAACAAGCAACGCCAGCGGTCAGTCGGGCACCTGTCCCAGCACCTGTTATACAAGCAAATGACACACACCAAGAAAAAGAAAAGGACAAACCCAAAATATCCAAGCCAGATGTGGATAATACCACTTTAGTCTACCGTGGCATTGTCTTCCAGCTAAACTTTGATCAGACGATAAGAAATGAAGAGAAATTTAAGACGACTCGAAAGAAGGACGATTTGGTTGTAGTAGTTCAGGTCCATAACCGACCAGACTATCTAAAGCTATTGGTAGACAGTTTACGAAAGGCCAGAGGTGTGGATAGCATACTGCTGATATTCAGCCATGACTACTGGTCCCCTGAGATTAACAAAGTGGTTGCCTCTGTTGACTTCTGCCAAGTCCTCCAGATTTTCTTCCCCTTCAGCATCCAGCTGTACCCACAGGAGTTCCCTGGAAATGACCCCAGGGACTGCCCCAGAGACATCCCCAAAAAAGACGCCTTAAAACTGGGTTGCATTAACGCAGAGTACCCTGACTCGTTTGGACACTACCGGGAGGCCAAGTTTTCCCAGACCAAGCACCACTGGTGGTGGAAGCTTCACTTTGTATGGGACAGAGTTCGAGTTCTCAAAGACCATAAGGGTCTCGTTCTCCTGATCGAAGAGGACCACTACTTGTCTCCGGACTTTATCCATCTCTTAAAGCAAATGACTGCTCTGAAAAGGGAGCAGTGCACAGACTGCGATATCCTCTCACTGGGGAGCTACAGCCACATCGGCTACTCCAGCAAAGCAAATAAAGTGGAGGTGAAAGCCTGGAAGTCCACCGAGCACAACATGGGGATGGCTCTGAGTAGAGAGACGTACCAGAAACTCATCCAATGCACCGACACCTTTTGCACTTATGATGACTACAACTGGGATTGGTCTTTACAACACTTGACTGTGTCATGCCTGCCCTCCTACTGGAAGGTCATGGTGAGCGAGGCACCACGGATTTTCCATGCCGGAGACTGCGGCATGCACCACAAGAAGGCTTCTTGCATGCCCATTAACCAGAAAACCAAGATAGAAAACATCCTACAGAGCAGTGGGAACCAGCTGTTCCCAAAAAACCTCCTGATCACAAAGAGATTGCCAGCCAACGGGGCAGGAGGAGTGGCCCCACATGTGAAAAATGGGGGCTGGGGAGACATCAGGGATCATGAACTCTGCAAGAGCTATGTTCGATTACAGTGACCTTAATTGCTACTATTATATATTATTGTCTCTTTTGCATCCTATATAAAGAAAAAGTAAATCTTTATGGACTATTCTTAATATTGCCTGTTTTATTGGCTTGTTCCAAATAAAGACGAATGTTGGATTTTTGGCTTCTTTAACACAAATATGTCTTTACATTGAATTATTTAAGTAATTCCTAACAAGTCTGCAATGTTTTGTATCATTGATATACTAAACAATATATATTGCTGTGTTTTCTATAAGAAGATTTTAAGATTATTATATGCATCATTTGATATTCAAAGTCTAAAAACATACTGATGGGAAACAAATTAAAGGTAATGTCAACATAACTTAAGCCACTGGTTTCCACTGACCTGTTGCTATTGTTCAGTCTGCACACATACACTGGAAAAAAGGTCAGAACATTGCCTAAAGGTTGCCGGGAGTTTCTTATGACAGAAAGAACCACAAATTTTTCCTACGCAGCTTATCGGTCCGTTTAAAAAATGCACCAAAGCGAAACTAGGACCAGCACTACCCTGTGCTCCTTTTCCACGGATCAATGGCCAGTTTCTAACTCATAAACGTCTGTTGCTAGTGCCAAAAACTGGTGTCAGTGGGTATGGAAGGAGCTATCACAAGAAATATACCAGTGATTGGACTGAAAGGCAGCCCACGGATTCTATCCGTCCTAATTTTCCATACAAGGAAATGATCCCAACATCTTATAGTACACACTAAGAAATGATAAGTTCAAACCTATGAAAATCTGGCCTACAAAAGGCGCCAAGGCAGAACTGGGTCCAAATTAACAGTAGCTTAAAAATGTCTGAAATCTGGCTTAGGAATTTGAGTTGAAGCCTGGTGACTGCCCACCGTTATCTCTCCGGTCAAAAATTTTTTGTCAAGCCCTAAATACTCTGAAGAAACCCTAACTTCTCACATCCTGTGCTTTTGACCACTCAATTTCTGCTCATCAGGGTGGAAATGTTTGTGGAATAAAGATGACTGCTCAGAACAACGTTTTATTGATGAGTAGGGATCTCTTCCTCTTAAGTTGACCAGTGACCCTTGCAGCATAACTGAGCTACAGCATCCCCTCACTATAGCACTTACGCATTCAGGTGTTCCCGTAATTTGTCACCCATCTGTATCTCAGTAGGTGGTAAATTGGGAAGAGCAGGCAAGTGCTCACTGGTGCAGTCACGAGTTTGGCGAAACTATGGACTCGGAGGTCCCGCTGTGCTCACATAATTAGTTTGAAGGTATTTATATCTCACAAATTTGCTGAGATCAAAGTAGATCCGTTGAGACACCTCATTCTATTTAAATAATTTCCATTTAGCTTCAACAGGTTATTAGAGAACACCAGAAGACTCGATATTAAAGTGACTGCAGCAGTTCGGAATTCAATTCCATCAGTGCTTTCAGTAACGGGGGCGCGCAGAGCTACAGTTTTCATCGTGTTATATCTGACAGAAGTGATGGTGATGCACTGCAGCTAAATAAAACTGCAGGCCATTGTTTTGTTGCAATGCATCACTGCCCCTACCCAATGTAGTATAACGTTGTGCTACTGTATCTGCAGAGATTCTCACAGAGAAATAAACGCGATGCACCTGGAGAGCTCCCAAGGCTCTGACACTACTTTCTGTTTTCTGTTGTTCCTATTGAAGATGCATTTACATTTTAAGTGCTTAGGCCACAGCTCAGTATTGATAGTTTCCGCTGACGCCCGAGCTCACTGGCTTCTCTGGCTGCATTGATCCCCTACTCCCTTTCCATCACTCCATCCCTCAACCATCCTCCTGGCAGTGTTCAACAATCAGTTCTGCATACTTTTCAAAATCTGGAATAAGTTATCAGTGACTGAACTCTTCAAACAGTTCACATTTAAGGCCTCCTCTGGTAGACTCTGCCGGTGGCCTTTCAGTGACACAAGTCTCAGCATAAAGCACCACATGAATTAAAGATGAAATACTTTAATGTATGTAGAGGAAGTTGTTTCCTTAGTGTGATTTTTTTCTATTTAGATTGACACAAAGCCTCTCAAATGTTCCTCTTCGGTACAAAAACAAAGCAATGCAATCTCTGCAGGGTAAGCAGTTCCTGTTAATTTCTTATTAGTAAACTTCAATTCATAATGCAGTGTGAAGACATGCAGTCATACTGCTGCTGCTTCTCTGAGGTCATGCAACTGGCAAATTGTGCAGCTGTTCCCATGGTGCATACTCAGAAATTGGGCCTGTACCACAAGGGAAGCATGGCTTAGAATAGAACTGAGAATAGAAGAAGTGGCACATTGTTCTTGATACGTGGTGACTAATGGTTAGCTGACATTGGAGCGTTAGAAACTGTTATGTGTTGGATTTAAGGTCTGTACAGCCCAAGACCATTATCCATACCTCTCCCCCTCCTAAAAATTCCCGATACACAGTTATCTAAATTGCAGTTGAAAAGGCACAGAGGAAAAAACTGCCTATCCACTCTAGAATCCAGGCCAATTGTCAATACAGCCATCCTAATGAAGCAACTTTGTATTCCATGTTGCATTTAATTTGTCACCCTCTTATCCCGACTTTGTAATATAACTCATTCTTTAATGTCTAAACTAACCACAGGTCTTAGCAGCGGGTTAAATAAACATCCCTGCAGAGCTTGAAAATGAAACTAGATTAATGTGATCCTTTCCCCAACTTGACTAGACGTGTACGTTCAAATCTATCACTGACATAAAGGCATGAATTAATTTTTTTCCCCTCCCTCCCTTCTCACAGTATCTTAAGATGTCAAGTTTCTGCATCACATGAAATGTTGCTCAGTCTGGGCTTCTAGCCCCCGAGAGGCAATATTAATCATTCATAGACGTTGCACACATTGAAGGTAAACAAAACTCTGGGTCAATATATGGAGACATGCAGACGAGGGAATTGCATCAGTGTGAAAAGATGGTCAAAGAGGGATTGTGCAGTGGGATTCGTTTTCAAGCTATTGAATACCTATCAAAGAGGGCCCATTTCCCTGAAGGTGTAAGATAGATGCAGCTCTTTTCAAGCCTGTGCTCGACGCTACTGTAGTTTGATTGCCATTCAAAGGTGATAGGGTTTGTAAACAGCACAGAAAGCACAATAATAGCACATATATTACAATCAGTGGGGTTTTTGTTTTTTAAATGTAAATATCTCACTAATTCTGATTGACACTTGCTCAAGATTGATGTTGCCAGCCCAGAAGAGATCAGTAATGCAGTCAGAGCTGTTTTAGTGACAGCCTGACGGGATGATTGTGCCAGTCTATCCTGCTGATCACACCTTTTTTTCCCCTCACATAACAGCGATGCCACAGGCTGCCGGTTTAATGGCTATGAGTGCTTGTGTTTCTCCTAAAAGTAGCTCATAAATTATGGAGAGGCAGTTTTATTCTGCTCTTTGAATATAAAATATATATGAAGTGGAAGCAATACATTTGTGATGGGAGACCAAGGGAGAGACAACAGGATATAGGCTACATATCACATAGACAGCAATTTCCCCGTTTGATCAAGTGATTGTTATTGAAAAAACATTCCAAAAGCTCTCATTTGCCTGAACAAGACTGCCACCTGCTGGTTAGCTGCAATACTAATACTTCAGTGGTCAGGGAGGTAATTCTCAAAATGAAGTAAAAGGAAATTTTAGAAATCTCCTATATAAGGTGTGTCAAACTTAAGGCCCGGGGGCCAGAATTCACACGGTAAATTCGGTCCACTGGATGGTTTTGGAAAATGTGAAGGAGGGCATCAATTTTTGACTTTTAACTGTGTTTTCGTAAGTTTCACAGATTCTTCTGCTAATAAAAACCTCCCCCATGGCTGTTCATTCGTTCATGCTACACCAGAGTAATTCATTAACATTTAAATAACAGAAATCTTCCTATTTTCTCACAAATTATTTCAGAAATGTCTCTTTATTTGGTTTTGTTTTTTAGAATTGGTCCACAAAAAGGGACATTTGCAGTGAATAAACAAAAGCTTTGTTTTGCAATGACAGGACAGTCTGTGTGATGAGCAACCAGAAGTTTTCCTGCTATCTTACACATTTATTTCTCACTATTTAAGCCAGATTTCATTCATTTACCGCAGCAGGATTTCTTTGTCGTGTTGAAAAACTGAGATGTTGTTACAATTGCAAAGCTTATAAGATATCTCTGCAATTAAATCGAAAGAAAAGGGAATTTTACTCATCCAGGTTGCTTTAGATCAAAGTGGCTCACAATGTCAAATGAGTTTGCCCTAGAACCCTGCCCTGGAACCAAGCCATCATGGGAAATTATTAGTTGTGCTAGTCCTTCATTATGAAGTGAAAAAATGTAATACTTCTTTCGCTATGCGATAAAAGTAAAGGTTAACAATGTAAGAAATTCACATTGTATTGAGCCTGACCGCTTAACCAGGCAGAAGAAAGCATGGAGGTTGCATGTCCAACTAATAAGTGTTGCATGAACGCGTAGTTTCATGTGTAAATAAACAGTGAACACAAACAGAACAGGTAGTCTGTCAAAGCTGTTTTAATAGGCGTCACATGGAGGAAAAGGCTCCCACTGTTAAAATCCTTAGTTCTGTGTGGGTGCCTGAAAAAGCACCCCTCACCTCAAGCACCTAACCCCCCCCCCCCCAACACCACCAGTGCTGACGCATGTCAGCTGGTAATTCAACACAGTGTCAAGTTTGTTCACAAGTTCAGCATCAGTTACTGGCAATATAACAGAAGTCACAGATTTCAGTCCTGTGTGCAGAACAAGGTTGTCAGTCTTATTTGTTAAAGTGAGTTTCACAAGTATTATGACGGATGGGACTGCTGCCTATGGGTGAGGAGAACTATGCCAGCGTTGGTCTTCCTGTGGTTTACCTGAGCTCGAAGTGATGGCTGAATTATAGACCACTGCCTCTGCGCCTACCTGTCTACGTAGTAAAAGGAATCTGCAGCGACAGGCTAGCTAGCATTCAGCACTACCTGTTAGACAAAAGGATAGACATTTCCTATACCAAACGTTTCATTAATAAAAATACACCTGAAATTTCTCTATGTACAACAGAAAAGAAACATTTTCACCTGCATATTCAAGATTTGTTTTAATATTAGGTATAGATTTTCTGTATTAGAAATATCACTATTTTCTGAAATGAGGATTTTCAATTAATGTAATATGATCATTTCACTCATAAATCACTGATGTACAATATTTACATATATTACAGAGCCCATTTCATCCGAAACAATATTAAAATAAATGCTCAATAGATACAAAGTTTGTTTTTTTAAATTCTATTTATATAACAACCTTGTCAAGGAGTCCTTACACACTCCAAAATGTAAAGCCATACTCCTCTAACTATTAAGTGCAAACAATTTTTTTTTATATAAAAAACTATGATTGCAGCATCCAGCGTTGAGACAGAACGATAACAAGCCGTTTCCCCAAGTGCTTTCAAAGCGTTTTGAAAAACTTGTTCCACCCTCATGAGTTCAAAATATACAAGGGAAGAAAAAGAATGAAAGAAAAACAAAACTGTGCAAATAAACTCCTGAGTTTGACAACTCGGACTTAAAAACGTTTCAAAAGGAAGTAAAAGGCAGTCTCTCTTGGGCAGGTGTTTGACAACCGTGACTGCACAAGGAATCACCCAGGAGGTGAAAAATAAGAGACTTCGCTTTGGGGATATGCTGCTGTCGCTCCAAAACAGTTCCTCATCTTATTCCCTTTATCTGTGAATATATTACATTTATTTTATCTCTTTCTTTTTTTTTTTCTTTTTTTTTTTAAAAAAGGGATTTAATTAAACCCACACAAAAAGGTCAGGTTGAGGCATCATCACAAATGCTTACACCGTATCTAGTCTTTGAAGATTTACAGGCACAAGAGATTGGGGGATTAGTTTGTTATTGTTAGACTTGACACGTTCTGATATGAGCATAGATGCAATAATGAAGCCAGTCAAACCTTCCCATAAGCCTCCTGGATGATTTAAAACTTGCCATCTAACTTCCAATAGCACCCTTTAAACCCACTCCACCTCCCCCACACAGGCGCACGCGCACACACACACACAAAACAAAGGGGGTCAAGTTTCTAACTCTGGCCTTGGCCAAAATTCTTAACATGAACAGTAACACAAAGAGAGCATCTGGGTGCTTGTAGTGATGAGAATGAAAGGAAACACTCGAGGTCATGTGATGTGTGACTGTGTGTGAAGAAGCGCTGCAGGGCCTCGGTCGTGGTCGTCCCCACGTCTCTGTTGCGTGGAGCTGTTATTAGCAGCACCAGCATCGACTATACTACTGTTCCACTGGGGGAATTGGCTGGGTTGTTTTGAGATGATAGCAATCCCTGTGGAGAGACAGATAACACACATTGATAATAAAGGTTTTTACTCAAATGTAACACGAGAGGTAGAACAGTGAGGCCGTGAGGTTTGCTCTCTCTTTTTTTTTTTTAAACAAACTGTCCTATTTATAATCAAAAATGATGCAGGTTTATAATATATATATATATATATATATATATATATATATATATATATATATATATATATATATATATATATATATATATATATATATATATATATATATATATATATATATATATATATATATATATATATCGATAGATATATATGAGGTGTGAACTCAAACCCAAACAAACCCAAACCCAACTGCTCCTGAATGCAAGAATTACTCAACAACAACAACAACAACAACAAAACATAACTTTAAAGTGTCACAAGAGAGTATTCTCATGAGGCCCGTCACTCACCACTTTCCCAGGCCTAGCCCAGGTGCAAACGAAACCCTCCTGACAGGCTGTTACCAGACAGTCCTCCAGGAAGATTAACACAGTGAGTCTTTCGTGAGCTATCTTTTTGCACACCAGCGGTTCCAGGAGCGGCACCTCCTCCATGCGTGGGCACAGAGTAGTGCCTAAAGTCTTAGCAGCATCAGCTTTCGCCATCTTTGACGAGCTGAGCTGGTTTAGCTTGTCGCTGCTCTTGCTGCTGATGTGACCCATGCTGTGGTTTCTCTTGTGGTCCTTCTCGTGGCGCTCCTTCCGCGAGTCGTGTAACGACAGTGTTGCAAACTTGCTGACGCTGGTGGCGATGAAAGCGCTGTCAATGATGCTGTTGGCCTTGGTTGTGGCGGTGGTGCTGCTGCTGCTGTTGCTGCTGCCTGTGTTACTGTTGGGGGTGCTGCCCCCCGCTGGATTTGAGGAGTGAGGCAAGCTATTGGACCGAGGCAAGGTGCCGGGGAGGGAGTTAGTTGGGTTGCCGCTAGTGCTACTATTGCTCAAATTGTCTTTACTGTTGGTGCCACCGGAACTGGTGGTCGTGGACAGAGTAGAAGGAGGTTGTCCTGTTGCTGGAGGGCTTGTGGCACTCATAACATTAGTGTGTGTTCGAGTGCGGGACAAAGGGAGGTGAGGGAAGAGAATGTCCTCTGTGAGATCCCACAGGCACAGCTGGGTGTCCTGTCCCACTGAGCCAAATCTGTAGGTCACACTAACCGGTCTACTGTCCGTAGAGTTTCTCTTAGAAAGCCGAGAATGAGAACTGTTTGCTCTGTCTCTGCCTGCACTGAAGTGATTCTGCTCGTGAAAGTCCTCGTCGCTGCCACTAAACTCCGCAGGCAAGTCGCCATCCTCAACACTGGTGGTACAGTGGTCAAACGCCACCACGCTCACCCATGACTTGTGGCCATGCCCTCGTGCAATGACTCTACAGTCCAAAAATGACCAAACCGTCACCAGGTCGTCCTCCCCTCCTGCCACAATATACCGTCCATCGGGGCTCCAGCACACGCACAGTAAGCCACCGAAGTAGCTCTTCATAGTTCCGTGTAGCTCTGCGGCATCAAAGCCAAAAACCCGCAGGAAGCCATCCTGGCTCGCACAAGCTAGAAACTTTCCATCTGGGGAGAAAGCAAACTCATTGAGCGCCCCTTCGCCCACTGTCCACCGCAGTAAAGGGTTACGAGCCGATTTGCTCTTGCAGGTATGCACAGCATAATTTTCACCCTGCTTAAGGAGCTGGTAGTGAGGTGCTGTGGTGCCACAGGTGTTTTCCACATTGTACAAGTACATGCTGCCACTGGAGTGAGCCACAAGAAACAGGCTCTCTGAACCAGGAACCCATCGCACACATGTTACTCTCGACTTGTCGATAAGTCTCTGGAAAGAGAAGAATAGAAAAAAGGAAAAACAAAGCAAAAAACAAGGAGACAGGTCAGCTAGTGGACTAGATCAAACATAAACACAATTTCTTTAAGGATTAATAAAGTATTCTGATAAACATATTATTGGGAGCCTGTACAAGGAAAGTTCATCATATCCATGACACCTTTTTTCTATTTGTCACCACTTACCCCAAAATCAGCAGTCAAGCTAAGGGGTCACACAAAGGTGATTAACAACATGCTAAGTCAGGTTTCTCGATCTAGCTATGAGGATGTTCATATGAAAGAATATGACCAATCAGAAATGGGGTAAGACTAAGGGAAGCAGCGTGATATACACTATGGTATTATAAAAATAGATTTTAAAGACATAATAGAGGCTTAAAAATTAAACTAACACGTGCATGAACACACACTCGCACACACATGCGCATCAGGGCTAAAGCTATTACACCAGAGAGTTTGTGTGTTTGAGACAAAAGTACAATAAAAAAAAAAAAAAGAGTCATCTAAATATGTCTATGTAGTTATCTCAGTCAGAGAATGTCCAGGTCATGGGAGTCTGGACTGCTTGAGAAGAAGGCAACTGGTATCTTTTGTGGTTTGTGAAAATGAGCCACCATATAATTCAAATATGAAGGTTGCTACAGACTAAATATGCGCCATGGCTTCCCCAGTGTAACCAATTTTTGCATAGAGGAAGTGGAAAGTAACACTGTCTGATCGCCTTCAGAGATCAGATGGGCAGATGACACCTGTGTCACAATAGAAAACCTATAAAGCAGAAGCCTGCATAATGACTGAAACCAGCCCACTGAAGGAACAATGGGCTGGGAGGTCGTTTCAGTCATTATGCAAATGTACTGTTTATAAGATTGGGGAAACCTGCAGTCAGCTGAGACTGAAGAAGCTACTTTAATCAGTGATGAAGCGTTTCTCCCACTGAAAACGCTACGTCCAGATGAACAGAATCAACTTTTGGAGACACCTTATTAATATGAGAATAAATGCACCAGAACAAACCTCAGACATCCACCAGGGATAGAGAACAACAAAGGGAAATACACTGTTGTCCAGTATGTGGCAAGTTTTTTTAGATAAGTTCCAAAAAATGTTCTCCAACCATTAACATCCTAGTACACGTTTCACCATGGAAAACCCTCAAGACAAAAACTGGCACATTCCAAGGCTAAAATACTCTAACATAAGCTAAACAACACAGTGTAATTCAGTAAGCAGTGTTCAGATTTTTACATGGGAGGAACCAAACACTCACTCCACAAATGCATTACACAACATAACAGAGCCACCTCAACAGGAAAAGGACAGGACAACACCAAATACCTCATATTATGATAAAGTGAGGCAAAGACTCATAGAGGATTCCCACCTTGGCCCTGATTACAATAATGACCAAAGCCTTGTTTCACACCTTGGCTCATGTGACAACTCACATAATTAACAATGGCTCACAAGACCTCAGGACAACCCCCACTAGGGATTAAGTCATTGAGATTCTCCATGAGTTGTTTTAGAATTTTACGAAACCTCTTCGATGAGAGGGGAAACTCTTCATAAACCAAAAATAAAGTTCCTTTGTTTCGAAGCATTCATGATGCTGCTTGATTATGTGTGAGCTTCATCTTCTTTGGCCAGCTAGACTGAAAAAGCAATATTAATAAAGTTTAGTCTATTCAAAGTACAATAAAAGTTTTAAAATGACTTACAGATAGCTTGGACAAAAGGAAGAATTTATATTTATTACTAATGCTCACCAGAGAAAAACAAAGATTTTAGATTTTCTTTTTTTTCTTTTTTTTTACAACCTTTAACTATCTACACACTTGGATCACAAGGATCATCCAGGAATGGTGATGCTTCATTCCAGAAAACTGAACATACCTGTTTATCTCTTACGTCAAACATAACCTGTAGAGCAGATTAGGTCTACGGTACAAATTATGTTGGCGATGTACCCTAGTAAGTAGTGGACCACATTTGGAACACTGAAAATCCAGGGTTAAACCCGAAGTTACATTACTAAGCCTCAAATCCTTCTTCATAGTACAAGGCTCAAGAGAGGCAAGTTGTCTTCAAAACAATGATAACTGCTACCCACCTCCTCATTGAAGAGTTTGCTGGTTTCCTTCTTTATTGGGTCTATGAGCTGCACCTGGCCAGCTGAGAAGCCCACCAGCAGAGAGACACTCTCTGCTGTAGCTGTGAGGGGGTTGAAGTCATGGCACGTAGGCTGCGTTCCTTTGTATATCCTCTTGTCTATGGGCTTACTAAGATCAGCAGCCTGCAATTACAAACACATTGACATGACTAAAAATAAATTAAAGAAACTGTGATATGTTGTTACATGTAGAAAGTCATTATTCCGAAATAGAAAGAAAGAGCAACAAAGCCTGACTAATGCAAATCTAACATTTGTGATAGCTTCATGTCTATCGCTTTCTTCAGGTCTATTTTGGGGCATAAAACAAGTCAGAGAGAAAGGTTAGGAGTTGCAACGCTTCTAAAGGTATCAGTGTTGTCAAAAAGGCAGCTCAAAATAAAATGAGATAAAATAAGCATCTATGGCTGCCTGACAATACAAGTGCTACGATGATGCTGTGGCTAGACTGTCATAAATCATTTATACAAGGATGCTTCATATTCCACCTGGGTTAGACACAGAAGACATATTACCAGGGATGTTCAGCTGCTAATATTAAGTTTAAAGAGAAATAAATACCTCAAACAAAACTTGCTTGATCCCAACTGTTTGCAGTGGATCTGTCTAATCCTTGAACAATAAACTTTATGTACAACAACTCACTGTGACTTATCATCCTGACATACCCTGGTTAGGGTTTCAGGTGACAAATGTTTTACTCACTTTTGTCAACAGACAAAATGGTGATTTTGATCTATCTGTCACTAATCTGAAACTGTGCAAAATGTGTTGCTGTGCTTCAATTTCTTTTACCCACTGTCCTGTATATGGCTGAAAAACTTTGAGATGTTAAGTGGCAATCCCATTGATTGTAAGATTAGTGGTTTGACCATTAGCTCCTTCTTCATGCACATCACTGGGTCTTTGAACAAGACATTTAACCCCAAAATAATTGAGATAGTCAGGCCTTCACCTTGTAATGTGTGTGTTATCCATCTATGTTAGCTATCTTTGTGAGGACCAAAATCTGCATTCTACTATACTTGTGAGAACCAACAGTCACTTGTAAGGACACACACACTGGTCCTCACAAGTTTGAAGGCCTTTTTGAGGCTCAAAATGTGGTTTTAGTGTCAGGGTTACAATTAGGCTATGGTTAGGTTTAGGGTAAGGGTTAGAGTTAGGCATCATTTTTAATGGTTGGGGTTAGGATAAAGGGCTAGGGAAACCATTATGTCAATGAAGGTCCTCACTAAGATAGCTGAACGGGGTTTTGTGTGTGTGTGTGTGTGTGTGTGTGTGTGTGTGTGTGTGTGTGTGTGTGTGTGTGTGTGTGTGTGTGTGTGTGTGTGTGGGTGGCTGCACTAATTC
This sequence comes from Rhamphochromis sp. 'chilingali', assembly GCF_963969265.1. Classification (NCBI taxonomy): domain Eukaryota; kingdom Metazoa; phylum Chordata; class Actinopteri; order Cichliformes; family Cichlidae; genus Rhamphochromis; species Rhamphochromis sp. 'chilingali'. The sequence goes on from NC_137932.1 coordinate 5,696,487, forward strand.
AGTCCGTGCTCTGGGATTCCAAAACTTGATGAGGAAGTTTTGAGAATTGCTGATGTTAAAAACCACCCGAGACGTCCCTACATCAGGAAAATGAACCTGAATACAAATGCTGTCCCTAAAGCTAATGCAGCATTTACTCTGGTTCAATTTTGTTGTATCAACAGGTTAACATTGCTGTTTACTGGCAAACAGTTATAATGGCTAATATTTACTCCCTGCAGTTTTGATTAAGTAGCAAAAGTATCAGCATTTTTATCACTATTCGAAAATTTTCTCTAGGATCTCTTTTCCATAGACAGCAGTGTTGTTAAATGTTTTGACATTGCAGTTTTACGGTTGCTCAGTCAATTTGAAGATTTTTTTAATCATAAGGAAACGTCAAACACTAGCCTCAGGGTTCAAAAAATGTAAAATCGAACCACACAATTCTGTAGCTTAACTTGCTGTCAAATAACAGACTTCATAACTTTTCAAACCTAAAGGTTGCCCTTTGCAGGGTAGTACACCATATTAACTTAGAATTATCCAAAATAAGTGTTCCTCTTTGCACTTTACTTTTGTTAAAGACGACAGAAGAACAGCTCTAACATTAACGTCAATATGCAATGTTAGAGTTTTCGTGGAAAACCAAAACACGAACACAAGTGAGAGTCCTTATTAGGATGCTTGGCCGCTACACCCAGCTTACGGGTCAAGCACATGACCAGCATGATCACCGCTGTCACAGTCACCATCTCTGCTTAAACGTGTCTTGCTGCAATGACATCACCACTGCACGCAACCTAAACAGTGGATCACATTGCATCACAACCCAGTCCTGACAGTAGCGTGCACACATCATTACACCATGAAAAACAACACTGTTCACTTCCATGCCCACAGCTTACAAAGTCTAAAGCTTACATGCAGTCAGTGGCTTCTTTAACAGGAACAACAAAGTTGTTTCCTGTCTGTATTGCCACCGACAGTGTAGAGGTGCACTTTCCACGTAAAGAAACGAGGATAAACAAACACCACATGACATGACAGAACAGGAGAAGCCTTTTCTCGTATAGCACAGTTCACTGGGTAATTTCATGTCACAGCTTTTCGCCGAATTAACTAGTGAACCTTGGAGGGCGCACAAATCTAATCGAAGCAACAACAACAACAAAAACAACTGTGGCGATGTTAGCTAAGAATGCTAATCAGTCTCTAACTTAGCTCGGTTTGCTACATGGCCTTCTCTTGATAATCTGCGCACTTAAATAACAGAAGCCGAGAGAGCTGACAGCTGGTTTGCAACGCATTTAAATATGTCAAATTAACGGACTGCTCCCGAACAGCGGTTACTTTGCCTCCTCGCTCAGTACTGTTTACCTTTCTCACGCCTTTGTAGATATAAAAGTAGAGTTCCCGGCCCACATTGAAACAGATCCTGTCGCCGTTGCCGGACTGGTCGTTTACATTGACGAAGGAGACCTTGACGGGATTGGAGCCCTGCGAGTTGAAAGGCACCCTGTTCGGGCGGCTGTATTCAGAGTGCGTGAGGAGTTTGTAGACACCTTCTCGTGTGGTGAACTGAGTTTTAATTTCGTTCATCTCCTTCCCTCCTCCCTCCGCCGCCATCTTGGAAATCGCCGTTCATCCTTGTCCTGGCCCCGGATGTCAGCGAGAGCGCATGCGTTGAACCGTTGCGGTCGCAGCCATGCGTACAGTGAATTATAGAGTCCAGCAGAAAAACAGAAGTGTATGTGCGTGTAAAACGCGATTAATTTAAACAATAAACACATCGACTTAAAATAACTCGCTGTTATTTAATATTTTTTATTGCTAAAATCAATGTTTTTTTACAACTTTTATGGACCACCAAAGCAATAAATAAATTATATTTATTTTGAATGAATACAAATAAAAATTCTATGTAATAATAAGAAAACCTATGGTGAAAAAGCTTTCAATTGAGTATAAACAGAGTAAACAAAATAAATATTATTAGTAAATAAAAACAAAGGGGGAAAATCTCTCTGTGCAATAAAATCTTCCATAGTCAAGGCAAAGACAGAAAGTTCTGAAACAGAAAACCAAGACTGAAACTCATGGTCACTTCTGTAATCAAAGCACCAAAGTAAGAACCATCCCAGGATGTAAAAACTACCTTCTGGCACTAAGTTCCAGAAACATTGCTATTATTCTCATTCTTCCATTTCATTAAAAAAAGGACTGACTCACTGTCTTACTCAAACAGAATAGTGGAACACCGAGAAATTTGGCTTCTCTCTTTCATCAGTTTACACTGAGGTACATGAGTATTCAGCTTCTAGTAACGTCTGCTACCAGCTGGAAACATTTAGATTATGTAACTGATCCCTAGAAAGTGCGATACACTGCCCTCCTCTGGTAAGTAAAGCCATTACCGCTCAGATCGGACCAGAGTATTCTAGTCGTCTGTCTTACACAAGTCTGACTTTAATTATTTTTTACATGTAAGTGCAGCCTATTCCAAGTGTTATGGGATGAATGGGTTTTTGCAACCTCTTGCTAAACCATCACAAGCTCTCATCAACACACTGTGTCTTTGCATACACATATTAATGTGTTATAGGGAAGCTTATGATTTCTGCGAGAATTTAAGTTTGGCCAGTGGCCACAGAGCATAGTCAAAATTCAGTTTGCTTCACTATAAGTCTCTCTCTATCACCAAATACTTTGGATGGCATATTCTGTTTGCAATCCACAAATGAAAATCAGGAAATTAAATGGAAAGTTCTAGACATTCCTAGTAAGTTGGTCTGCAATATGCATTATGCAAATAAAGAAAAGGTAATCTAAACTCTGACAATATGCATATATAGATGTGTAAATAAGGCAGCATATGGGTTTCCCTCCAGAATTTCTGTTTGGTGAATGTATTAATCAATAAATTTATTAATAGCCCAGAACAAATTCAGAAGTGTATGAAGGTATGAGCTAAACCAGGCCCAGCCCAGTAAAGACACCACTCTGATTGTGAAATGTGAATGAGTACACAGATTTTGAACTTTTGACTGTATTTTCATTAGTTTTTACAACTTTTCCTATTGATAAAAATCTCCCCCATAGCCATTCATATTATACGAAAGTAGTTAAGTAATAGATAAACAATTAAATTGCAGAAAAGTTCCTGTTTCTGTGATATACTATATAAATTTGTTTTGGGTTTTTTTTTTTGTTTTTTTTTTGTTTTTTTCTTTTATTAGTTTTCTTTTCTTTTCTTTTCTTTTCTTTTACAAGAAGTCCATTTTAAATGTGTTTGTGATGTGGAAAAATTGAGACACACTGTTAAAATTGCATTAAAGACATCTCAGGGATTAAATGTTTAGGTAAATGTCTTTCTCTGGTCCAGCCCACTGAAGATCAAAGTGGGCTGTATGTGTCCCACAATGAAATGAATTTAACATGCCTAATCTAAACTGTGAATGGACAGCAAGTTGCAAACAGCATCCCAAATGGCTTTAAATATGAGCATATGTGGGTGCAGTGGGGCACCATGGCAGCTGCTGATGGCAAAGGCAATGCACAGCTGTGGTGCTGGGTTATGCTGTCTAACAGCTATACAAGCTATCAGCGAAGCTCTCATTGTGACTGACAGGCACTCCTTGTGACTCTGCAACCCTATAAGGGCACACCAACTTTAGAGCGCCAATGTCCCAATCGCAACCCCCTTCCAGACCATTCCTCAGCACCCCCCTGACTGTAGTGAACATACAATCTGGAAGCTTCTGAATGGGAGCTTCGAGAAACCATCCCGTAAGTATAAAAACACGTTGTCATGTCGTGTGGTCTGCATAGAGTCAGAAGACGCTCACTAGAACACAACCAAGAGAGACTTACTGCCCACAGGAGCAGCAGAGAAGCACACACTTGAAGTTCTCCAAGAAGAGAAATCAAGCTCAGTGATACATTTGTCTACTAAAGGTGACAGAAGACAAAGATTAAATCTAAGGTAAGAATGGAATCAATGCAACAATCATTTCAATCTTAGAGTATACTGGGTGCTTGCACGGTTTTATGTAAAGTGAGTGATTTAATTCATAAGACACTTACTGCTCACAGGAGCAGCAGCCAAGCACACACTTGAAGCTCTTGAAGAAGAGAAATCAAACTCAGTGATTGATTTAACTATACAAAGTAACAAAAAATAAAGACTATATTCAAGGTATGAATTAGAATTCAAGGTAAGAATTAGAAAATTTAAAACAACTTTTTCTTTTTACAGTATATTGGGTGCTTTTGTGATATAATGTAATTAATTTTAACCTTTACTATCGGTTAGAATCAGAATGGTATAGTGTATGTGCTTTTCTATCAGTGTCTAAGTAGGACTGTTACAGGCATGAAGCACATGGCAAGCAAGGTGACCCAAGTATGGGACCAATGGCTTCTCAGAATCTATTCTAACAGCTGATGCAGCACATTTGCATCTTAGCTTAGTAAACTGTAAAGGAATTATTGATTCTGGATTAAAGCTTTTGTTTAATCTATGAAATGTTCTTAGAAGGCCTAAAAAATATATGCAGTAGCATTAGCCCCCCCCCCCCCCTCCTCTCCCCCAAAAATGCCAGTTCCCTGATTGACAGAAGGAACATGTGCGTATCAGCAGGCCATGTGGCTGCCTGAGAAAAACGTAACCGAAGAAGTTCAGAGTAAATAAATTTAAACTACAGGTGAAAATATAATTATTTGAAAACACAAAAAATATAGAGGTACAATTTCAATTTTGTTTTTCTGAAAAATGTTACCCAATATGTTCTCCCCCTTTAGATGCCTGAGAGCTCTGCACACATTATGGAGGAGGAGGTGGAGACCTTTGCCTTCCAGGCTGAAATTGCTCAGCTGATGTCCCTTATTATCAACACTTTCTACTCAAATAAAGAGATCTTCCTTAGGGAGCTCATCTCCAACTCCTCAGATGTAAGGGAAATAAACACTTCCGCATCATGTTTTCCTTTTTTTTTTTTTTAATGTAAAACAAGCCCTTATATTTTTTTGCCAAAAAAAAGTATTTTAATTGAGTTATCTATTCTCGGCAGGCCTTGGATAAAATCAGATATGAAAGCTTGACGGATCCCACCAAACTTGAGTCCTGCAAGGATCTGAAGATTGAAATCAGGCCTGATCTGCATGCTCGCACCCTGACCCTCCTTGACACAGGTATCGGCATGACCAAAGCTGACCTGATCAACAACCTGGGCACAATCGCAAAGTCCGGCACCAAGGCTTTCATGGAGGCTCTGCAAGCTGGGGCTGATATCTCCATGATCGGTCAGTTTGGTGTGGGTTTTTACTCTGCCTACCTGGTAGCTGAGAAGGTGACAGTCATTACCAAGCACAACGATGACGAGCAGTATGTGTGGGAGTCTGCAGCTGGAGGCTCATTCACAGTCAGGCCTGATACAGGTATGTCTTAGTCCCCTCATTTACAGAACAATTGAATCAGTCATTTTAACCCTGTCTGCCACGGTTCTAATTTTGTTGTTGATTTTAGGAGAGCCAATTGGCAGAGGCACAAAAGTGATCCTTCACCTCAAGGAAGACCAGACAGAGTACTGCGAGGAGAAACGCGTCAAAGAAGTTGTGAAGAAGCACTCACAGTTCATTGGCTATCCCATCACACTTTTTGTAAGTTTTTAATTACACAGTAAGAACAATTATTCAATCAATACTTGATAATAACCACACATTGACTGTGATAATGGCATGGCAAAGCAAAATGTAAATATGCCTTTGCATATTTAAGGTGGAGAAGACAAGAGAGAAGGAAGTAGACCTGGAGGAGGGAGAAAAGGAAGAGGAGGTTGAGAAGGAGGCTGCTGAGGACAAGGACAAACCTAAGATTGAGGACGTTGGCTCTGATGAGGATGAAGATACAAAGGATGGCAAGAACAAGAGGAAGAAGAAGGTCAAGGAGAAGTACATTGATGCCCAGGAGCTCAACAAGACCAAGCCTATCTGGACCCGTAACCCTGATGACATCACCAATGAAGAGTATGGCGAGTTCTACAAGAGTCTTACCAATGACTGGGAGGACCACCTGGCTGTGAAGGTAAGCTAAATCTTCTTGTGATGATCATATTTACCAACACCAGTTGCAATAATGTTATGCTAATTAATACATATCTACCCCCGCAGCATTTCTCAGTGGAAGGCCAGCTGGAGTTCCGCGCCTTGCTCTTTGTACCCAGAAGAGCTGCATTTGACCTCTTTGAAAACAAGAGAAAGAGAAACAACATCAAGCTTTATGTGCGCAGGGTCTTCATCATGGACAACTGTGAAGAACTGATCCCAGAATACCTCAGTAAGTAACAATGAAGTAACGCATAAATCTTGACGCATTCTCTCAAAATTCATAGTTATTAGTAATTGTTTTTGGAACTCAACTCCTGGCTTTGGGAAGCTGACCAGTTTATTTTCCCTACTCAGATTTCATCAAGGGTGTGGTGGACTCTGAGGACCTGCCACTGAACATCTCCAGAGAGATGCTGCAGCAGAGCAAGATCCTGAAGGTCATCCGCAAGAACCTGGTCAAGAAGTGCATGGAGCTTTTCTCAGAACTGGCTGAGGACAAGGACAACTACAAGAAGTTCTATGAGCAGTTCTCCAAGAACATCAAGGTAGGTTCATTCATCTGAATTTCTTCAACTCTAAAACTTCAGAAAAAATGTCTGATACCAATCATCTTGCATGGATTTTAATACCACGAAATGACACGCTGTTTTTTTATGTTTAGCTTGGAATCCATGAAGACTCCCAGAACAGGAAGAAACTGTCTGAGCTGCTCCGCTACTACACCTCAGCCTCTGGAGATGAAATGGTTTCCCTCAAGGACTATGTCTCTCGTATGAAGGATAACCAGAAGCACATCTACTACATCACTGGTAAGTTATTCAGTGTGGTTTATTTTCCTTTGTTTTCAAGTATTCCCCAGTAGTTTAAGTTCATTAAACACCATATTGAAATAACTTTAACAGGTGAGACCAAAGACCAGGTTGCCAACTCTGCCTTTGTGGAGCGTCTTCGCAAAGCTGGCCTGGAGGTCATCTACATGATTGAGCCCATCGATGAGTACTGTGTCCAGCAGCTGAAGGAGTATGATGGCAAGAACTTGGTTTCAGTAACCAAGGAAGGCCTGGAGCTGCCTGAGGATGAGGAGGAGAAGAAGAAGCAGGAAGAGCTCAAGACTAAGTTTGAGGACCTCTGCAAGATCATGAAGGACATCCTTGACAAGAAGATTGAAAAGGTAATTTTTCTCCTTCAGAAAATGATACAGTTATTTTAGTTAACATTGTTAGGGATGGGAAGTTGGCTTGACTGTGTTCAAACATACTAAAAATACTGAATTTCTATCCTGACAGGTTGTGGTTTCGAACCGTTTGGTTGCTTCCCCTTGCTGCATTGTCACCAGCACCTATGGATGGACGGCAAACATGGAGAGGATCATGAAGTCTCAGGCACTGAGAGACAACTCCACCTTGGGCTACATGACTGCAAAGAAGCACCTTGAGATTAATCCCTCGCATCCAATCATTGAGACCTTGAGGGAGAAGGCAGAGGCTGACAAGAACGACAAAGCTGTGAAGGACCTGGTCATTCTCCTGTTCGAGACCGCTCTGCTCTCCTCAGGATTCACACTGGAAGACCCACAGACACATGCTAACCGCATCTACAGAATGATCAAACTTGGTCTTGGTATGTATATCTTTTCCTTTAAACATTCAGGTAGTAGTTAGGTTATTATACATTAATTGAGGAATTTGTTTTTTAATGGCTGTATTTCTATACACAGGAATTGATGATGATGATTCTGCAGTTGAAGACATAATTCAGCCCACTGATGAAGATATGCCAGTCTTGGAAGGCGACGATGACACATCAAGAATGGAGGAAGTTGACTAAATTATTTACTAGACTTTTTCTGGCTTTCATTTTTATTTTTGTAATTTATGTTCCTAATTTAAATGTACATTATTTTTTAGCAGAATTTCTGTTAGTAAACAATGTGCTAGTCAGAAAAAGTTGATGGAATTAATACAGACCACAGTGGCTTTAGTTTATATTGTATCAGCCACTTGTAAAACTTCTGACAATCACTAAGAGTATTATTGAGTCACTGGGGGTTTGACTTGTATCTCTTTTGCAACATTTTTTATGAAAAGCAATCAAATTTGTAATAAAATATATTTTAAAAATGACACCTGTCACTTTTTATTGATCTACTGCACTTTATTTTATCACTTGTTCTTGCTTCCTGCAAACAATAATACTGAAAGGTGAAAAGTTGTATTAGAGAAGCGCATTATACAGCTGGCTTTCATTTATCAATTACATCGTTTGATTTATCATGTATTCTGGAGTTTTCAGTGAATACAGCATGGTTCATTTTAGTTTCTGCTCTCACATGCCTTACTCATTAGGCTCAGCGACCCCTCCCTTAATCCCGCCTCCTTCTGCCAAGAAAGGCAGAGAGGCATGTACACGCACCATGATTGACAGGCCACCGGGCCAGTGAGTGGCCACCACCGAGCAGGAGGATTCCAGACGGTTCTGGAAGCTTGTGTCAGGAGGATTTCTCGAATGGTCATAGAGGGTATAAAAACCGCACCGTTACACCAGTTTCCGTAGGAGCATTAGCAGTCAACGAACCTGTGAATAAGGAAGGATCTCTACACATCTTCCTCAGGAGGTTTTGGCACACTGCAAACCAAGGTAAATACATTAACAGCCTTACCACAGACATTTGGGATACGAAAATATTACACTCCCTGAAATTCAGATTTAATAGTACTAAATGTTAGCTTATTTGACATTAATTTATAAACAAAGCTGACATTTTTGTCATGTCTGGATAAAAAGTGAAGCTAAAGTGAAGAAAGGGTGAAGTCTAGTTACAGCACTTGGTCTTTAAAAACTGATTTAAAAAGTATTAATATCTGCTCTGAGAATATTAATGTCAGCTTCATAAACGGTAATAAGAATTTGATTCCTATTGTGCCTCATTTCAGAATTCAAACCTGCGGGACAGTAGCCACATGGCAGGATGCTTTAGTGATGTATTTGGGAGGAAGGTGTTATGTTAAGCAGGGGTTTAACTGTTTGAACCTTAATCAAATTTCCTGTGCTAAAATTTCTGCAAGATTTTTGGGCCACCTTATCCTTGTACCAGGTTTTAATTCAGTGCAAAATCAGTAGGTACAGAGTGTGCATTCCTTTAATCTCGTCAGCTGTATGAGAGGCGGAGCTTTTGATTCCTATGGAAACTGCTAGAGAGTTCTTCTTGCCTCCTCGTACCTTCTAGAAACCTGCACTTCACCTGGGAAACCAGCAGGTGGAGTCATTTCTGCTGACACGGATATGCAATTCAAGCCACGTGTTAATCTGATTAGCCAATAACCAAGCAGAGATTAAATTCACAGTCCAAGAAGGGGAAAAAAAAAGGTCCTTGTACCTTTTTAATACAAAATTATGAAAGTAAGCAAGAAAGAAACCCGGGAAAGTCACTATATACTACACATCTACAGAGAATTTGCTTTCGTTTGACTGCTGTTAATTCCTTAATGTAACATCGAGGCTACTTAATAAAGATAAGCTGTAACTGCAACATCTTACATAAGAAGGATTGGCAGTGTTTTTCAATTGTACATTGCTGGGATGCAAACATTTAGTGTCATAAAAATAGTATTTTATATTGTGTTCCAGTCACTTTAGTCAATGTGTTTTCTAAAAAACAATATTTGTTCTCCGTCTTCACTCAGATGCCTGAAATGCATGACCAACCAATGGAGGAGGAGGCAGAGACCTTCGCATTCCAGGCTGAGATTGCTCAGCTTATGTCCCTGATCATCAACACTTTCTATTCCAACAAAGAGATCTTCCTTAGGGAACTTATTTCCAACTCCTCAGATGTAGGTTTTCAATATTAGTCTGTGTTGCTGTGTTTATTATTTAAAAAAATTAATTAAATTACATGCTTTTTTTCCCTTAAGAAATTTAATTATATTATTATCAATACAGAATAAATTCTGGAATTTGTTTAAACAATTAACATTTTGTTTTGCTCTGTCAGGCACTGGACAAAATCCGCTATGAGAGTCTCACAGATCCTTCCAAGCTGGAAACTGGCAAAGACCTCAAAATTGAGATCATTCCCAACAAAGAGGAGCGTACTCTAACCCTAGTTGACACAGGTATTGGCATGACCAAAGCCGACCTGATCAACAACTTGGGCACAATTGCAAAGTCCGGCACCAAAGCGTTCATGGAGGCTCTGCAGGCTGGAGCTGACATTTCCATGATCGGTCAGTTCGGTGTGGGTTTCTACTCTGCCTACCTGGTAGCCGAGAAGGTGACAGTCATTACCAAGCACAACGATGACGAGCAGTACGCCTGGGAATCATCTGCTGGTGGCTCATTCACAGTTAAAGTAGACAACTGTAAGTGATATAACCCCGAATTTGAAGTGAATTATTAATCATTTAACCCAGTGGTTATAAAGTATACTGACCTATAGTCTTCCTCTACAGCTGAACCACTGGGACGTGGAACTAAAGTGATCCTGCACCTCAAAGAAGACCAGACAGAATACCTTGAAGAGCGAAGGGTCAAAGAGATTGTTAAGAAGCACTCACAGTTCATTGGCTACCCTATTACGCTATTTGTAAGTACTTAAGTCATATTTAATGATCCCATAGAAGAATTAAATTTGTAACTATTGCAGATAGCTTCTGCACTTAAGACTTCTGAGAAAGTTGCTCAATTAATCTCGGAAACACTGATATTATAAAATAGTGACTCCCTAAGGCCAGGGCTGGATTGGGACAAAAAATTGGCCCGGGCATTTTGACTACAGACCGGCCCACCAGGTATTATAGGAAAAACCATAAAGCCTTTGAATGAAAACAAACGCTGTTGTGACAGTGATGTACACTGTCTTGTTGGTATATGTATGATTTCAATACGTTGTACATCAGATAAAAACTTTGGTTGTAAGATTCAGATAATTATTTAATAAAAGCTAGATATTTTAAATGAGAATAAGAAAGAAAAGTATTTCTTTGTGCCCCCCTCTCCCTGTTAATGCCCCACCTGGGCCCCTGGCAAAGCTTTGCTAGACCCGCCCCTGCACAGTTACCAGCTGTCAGCTACTTAGAAAAGGAACCTGGTGTTATTTGTCTCTCAGAAACAGTTCATAACTTCAACTCATTCATGTCACCTAAAAGGTAAACCTGTTTCTCCATCACCTGTTCAGCTCTGATGATTCAGTAAGGACATCTCCTGGTTTCAACTTCATGCTTCCCTCTCCCCAGATAACCAAACCGACATAATGACCAGCAGCTTTTACAGCTGTGACTCCAGCAAACATCAGCTGATACTAGAAATTAATATTAAATAAATTCTAACAACAGCTGATCAAGCTTAAACATGCTGCTGTTGCTTAGTGCGACATCCGCTGGTTTCCTCTTTCTGGCGCAAAGTGGGCGATAAACAAGCAAGAGAGCCGATCAGCTGATCATTGATCAGTTTCACGATTGAATGAGAGAAGAAGGCTACGTTCACACTGCAGGCGAAAGCGCATCAAATCCGATATTTTTTTTTTTTTTTTTTTTTGACCCTATGCGACCCATATCCGATCATGGTATGACAGTGTGAACGGCACAAATCCGATATTTTCAAATCCGATCTGGGTCACTTTCATATGTGGTACTGAATCCGATACACATCCAATGTTTCAGAAAGCGACTGCTGTGTGAACGGTCAAGTCACATTAAATCCGTCTTTTACGTCACTGACACAAGACAGACGCCAATTATCAGTGCTGGAGAAGCGCCCGATAAGACATCGCGAACGCTTCCTGGCCATCTGGTGAAACTGCTGGGAAGACAACGTTGGAGAAACGTGAACATTTTATTTGTACTGCATAATCTTCAGATTCTGACAGAAATCTGCAACTATCCCTTGAAGCACCGCTCCTCTAAAACAGCAATAAGGATAATGATTAAGTTATTTACATTATTATGGAAATAACAAAATAACTTAAAGCAAAAATTGGGAAACATGAAGTCCGAAGTCTTTATATTAAGGGCCATCAGTCAAACGATATTGTTTGCTCTGTGTCTAAACAGAGCGCGTTGTGTGTGACATCTTCTTTTGCGCATGCGGGCCACTTTGAACGTTCACACTAGAGCGCGTTCGCTGTCGCATTTTATTTGTAGTGTGAACGAGCAGACAAAAAAAATCGGATTTGATCAAAAAATCGGAATTGAGCATTAAGACCTGCAGTGTGAAGGTAGCTGAAGAGACAGCTGACAGCGTAAAGACAGAAAAACTCCAGCTTTGTGTCTTTTTCCATTCTAGCTGAAGTCTGGGACAAACTGTTCCTTTTCAGCTCAATACGAAACGTGTGATATTTTCTCTGAATACGGGACAATTCCATTTTTCAGGGGACGGTTGGCAACTCTACTAACTAACCTTATGAATAGAATAAAGTTCACTATCAGTAACATAGCACCCACTCAGCTGTAGAAACTCCGTCATGCTAGCTAGTACGCAGTACAAGTTATTGTAACTGACGGTAAAAACTCAGCACAACGAAAATAAACTCCACCTAAACTTGGATTATATCTGATCCAGATAGACTGCAGGTCATAACTTCTTACCTGAAGTTCAGTTCACCTGACACTCGGACGGGCGGCCGCCTCGGGTCTCTGCTCCTCCTGCCTCCCCTTTCCCTCATCCACCTGGCCTCTTGTGGCAGCTCCGCCATAGCCACCACCAAACAACTGAGTTATTTTTACACATCTGCCAGCATCTGGCCAATCCATCACCTTTCATTGTTTATACTGTTATTAAAAAAAAAAAAAAAAAAAAAAAAAAATCATCGGCCCATAAAAACGAAAAATCACCATCGGCCCACCAAGCAAATGCCCTGTATGCCTGATGGCCTGTCCAGCTATGCCTAAGGCTAAGGTGTAGGGAAATTCTTTAGTGTGTGACCAAATGTATTTTCCTTCAGGTGGAGAAAGAGAGGGACAAGGAGGTGAGTGACGACGAGGCAGAGGAGGAGAAAGAGAAGGAGGAGAAGGAGAAAGATGAGGAGAAGGATGAGGACAAACCTGAGATTGAGGATGTTGGATCAGATGAAGAACATGACCATGACAAGTCGGACAAAAAGAAGAAGAAGAAGAAGATCAAGGAAAAGTACATTGACCAGGAAGAATTGAACAAGACCAAACCCCTGTGGACCCGAAACCCAGATGACATCACGAATGAGGAATATGGAGAGTTCTACAAGAGTCTCACCAATGACTGGGAGGACCACTTGGCTGTTAAGGTTGGGCTTTTGAGATGTTATTTTAAAAATACCTAAAAATGTAGCAGTACTTTATAGGAGGAAAATTATGTCTGATATAATGTAGTCCAATATATAATCACTTTAATTTTTTATTTTTATTTTTTTGCCTAACAGCACTTCTCAGTAGAGGGTCAGCTTGAATTCCGTGCCCTGCTCTTCGTGCCTCGGCGTGCTCCTTTCGACCTCTTTGAGAACAAGAAGAAGAAGAACAACATCAAGCTGTACGTGCGCAGAGTCTTCATCATGGACAACTGCGAGGAGCTCATCCCAGAGTATCTCAGTGAGTATTAAAGTGTGGATTACAATTTCCCTAACAATAATAGAATTATCATAATGAAAATGACACAATGGAATCTTTAGAGTTTTAACAGTTTCCTTTCTGCTTCCTATCAGATTTCATCAAGGGTGTGGTGGACTCTGAGGACCTGCCACTGAACATCTCCAGAGAGATGCTGCAGCAGAGCAAGATCCTGAAGGTCATCCGCAAGAACCTGGTCAAGAAGTGCCTGGAGCTTTTCACAGAACTGGCTGAGGACAAGGACAACTACAAGAAGTACTACGAGCAGTTCTCCAAGAACATCAAGGTCAGTATCCACAGCCTTGACTGAGTGAGGTGCAAGGTTACCAGATCTTGTCTTTAATTCTTTTGCTTGAATAATTTAGCTCTAGCAGTATGAATATTATAAAGTAGCTTAACAACAATTGAATGCAGCCAGTGGTAGCGCCTGCAATTTTTTTTTTTTGCACATTCAGCTGAATAAATCTGCACTGTTGATAACAGTTGACTGTTTTCCTTATTACAGCTTGGCATCCATGAGGACTCCCAGAACAGGAAGAAGCTTTCTGAGCTTCTGCGGTACTACACATCAGCCTCTGGAGATGAGATGGTGTCCCTGAAGGACTATGTCACACGTATGAAGGACAACCAGAAACACATCTACTACATCACTGGTGAGGACACTTTTAAAACTGCCAATCAAAAGCATGCGTTCGGCAAACAAAACTTGTCTCATGTGGGCAATATGGCATGAATGAACAACATTATCATGCCTGCATTTCAGGTGAGACCAAAGACCAGGTTGCCAACTCTGCCTTTGTGGAGCGTCTTCGCAAAGCTGGCCTGGAGGTCATCTACATGATTGAGCCCATCGATGAGTACTGTGTCCAGCAGCTGAAGGAGTTTGAGGGCAAGAACTTGGTTTCAGTAACCAAGGAAGGCCTGGAGCTGCCTGAGGATGAGGAGGAGAAGAAGAAGCAGGAGGAGAAGAAATCTCAGTTTGAGAACCTATGCAAAATCATGAAGGATATCTTGGAGAAGAAGGTTGAAAAGGTAAGCTGATGAAACCAAATGACAATATAACAACGGAATTTGTTTTCTTGTTCAACTGATTGATACCGGTGGCTTTTGTTTTCCTCTGCAGGTCACAGTCTCCAACCGCCTAGTTTCTTCCCCTTGCTGCATTGTCACCAGCACATATGGATGGACGGCCAACATGGAGAGGATCATGAAGGCTCAGGCGCTGAGGGATAACTCCACCATGGGATACATGGCAGCAAAGAAGCACCTTGAGATCAATCCTGACCACCCAATCATGGAGACCTTGAGGCAGAAGGCAGAGGCCGATAAGAATGACAAGTCTGTGAAAGATCTGGTCATCCTTCTTTTCGAGACCGCCCTGCTCTCCTCAGGATTCACACTGGATGACCCACAGACCCACTCCAACCGCATCTACAGAATGATCAAACTAGGTCTTGGTGAGTATCTGTTAAATCTTGTATCTTTTGGTGGTATGTTTGCCAGTAAACGAGTTAACCCTGCTTTGCTGACTGATCTGCTCCTATTTTCCTTCCAGGTATTGATGAAGATGATGTGACATCTGACGATAACACCTCTGCACCCACTGAGGACATGCCCCCTCTTGAAGGGGAAGATGATGACACATCTAGGATGGAAGAGGTGGACTAATCAGCTTCCATTTCCTGTTTAGATTTAAAAAAACAAAACAAAACTAATGTTATAAAAAAAAAAAATTAATGTTAAATGTTGTAAATGAGCCTGGAATGTCTGTTCCTAAACACTTTTGATGACCATCGTAACTTTATTTCCACTTGCGTTGACCACATGCAGTTCAGTCATTCCTTTAGATGTTTAGAGTTTTCAGATTGTTATTTTTGTTTTTGTATTGAGTTGTATTGATGCATTTGTTCCTTTTGTATTTGACATTCCAAAGTTTGTTCTTTATTGTAAATATAACAAAACACGATACTGTTATTTGAAACGGTGCAAAAACCATTAATAAAGGTTTACCATGTTAAGCTATTTGGTCATTGTTACTGATGAGTGAACACAAGTCTCGTGTTTTATGTATAGTATGCTGCATTTTTAGATTGGACAGGTGGGTTAACCTGTCCACTCTGTCTATCTGTCTATCTATCTTTCTATCTATCGAGAAAATCAATGAAACTTAGTGTTCACTTGTAGTCGAAGAACTGCTTTAGACTTTGTTCTCAACAAGTAGAAAGCTATGTCAAAAGGGTTTCTTAATTCAGCTCAAATGAAGTACAAACATTATTTTAGAACCCTTTTTTTTTTTTTTTTTTTCTCACCAGGATTTTTTAAAGACATTCTTTATCCATCATTTGACAGAAATTTATATCTTGATAAATATAAAGTGATGATGTGACATTGTAATTTCCATGTTTGAAGTATACTGTTTTCATTTAAAACCAGTGAAGTCAACACTGTTTATGAATCATAAGCTACCAAACCAATGCTTGCTTAAACATAGAGTGAAAGAAAGAGAAGAACCACCCCTTTTTTTTTCTTTGCTTCATATGAATGAAGCATTGCCCTTGGGCAGATTGTTTGCTCTCCAGTTGCCTTTTTAGTTTCTCCATGGAAAAAGCAAAAAATCTTGTGTAATAAAAAGCAAAATGCTTGAGGGGAAGTCAAGAAATAGCAGATAAGTCTGATAATTATGCCTTTATTGGGAACAAATTGAAAGAAAGACAAACGGGGAAAAGCCAAAAGAACTTGAGGCTTCTTTTTTTGGCTATAATTTGGGAATTTGTTCATTTTTACGTAACCTCACTGAAGTCTTTTCCACAGTACTGATATTTCTTGCCAGATTGAAGCTACAAGGATATAGATGTTTGTGTTGAAAAAGTAAAAGTGGACAGAGAAACTCCTAAAGAGGAAGGAAAGGTTTATATAATACATCATTGCTGTAGTCAGATTCATCCAAAAATAACTTCCTTTTTTTGTCTCCTCTTCTACTTTTCTGCTTATCTATCTTTAAGCTTCTTCTAAGATACAAATGATCAAATTAAGGCTTACCCATTTTGTTATTTGTGGAAAGGCACATGTTTAACTCATAAGTCTGTGAAGGTTCTCAGTCATCCAGGTCATTGTAGTCTAAGGAGCTTGGGAAGAAAAGAGTCTGGACTCTCCACCATTTTACCCTATAACTGAAGAAGCTTCTCGGATGAGTAGTGAAACGTCTTCAAGCAACCTAAAGAAGTCCAGACGCTTTTTTCCCCAAGCTCCTTAGACTTAAACTCATAAGCTTAAACATCGATTTAGATATTTTCATGCATTCCGCACTGCTTTTATCCTATATGTCCAAGTCATTTTACACGTGTGGGTTCCTGTTAACTACCAGTAGATGGCAGTCGTTGTGCATTCAAAGAAGGTTCTACCAAGCTGTTCAAATATTCTAGAAAGCTCCGGCCTAGTAGGGGTCTCAACCAGCTGAAAGAAGAAGGTAGGTGGCGGAGCCTCACCTCTGTCAGTGCGCCCCAGGGCAGCTGTGTAGCTTGCCACACACCAGTGTATGAACGACTGAATGTAGTGTAAAGCGCTTTGAGGTCCGTAGGGACTAAATAAAGCGCTATACAAATACGGGCCATTTACCACTGGTTTTACAGGTGCGTGAATATATTTAGCCAAAAATATAACTATAAAGGAAAATTATTTTGACACATAACGAAGATGGTTCAGCCTGGTATAAAATGTTATAATTTGTTTTCACCATCCGAGTCTACCCAAAATTCTGCAGTATATAATACTACTACTTCTACTGCTACTACCACTATAATAATAACAACTTTATTTATATAGGATTTTTTAAACCTAGTTACAAATTGCTTCACAGTTTGGATAAAATCACTTATTAAAGATAATTCTACATATTCAAACACATTAGAAGAACAAGAGCCAAAAACACTGGGAGAAACATTAAGGAAACACAACTATGGAGACGAGTTTTTAGCAGATTCGCTCCTGAAACTATGGTATGTGCCAGGATTGGGATGCTCAAAGATTTTAGACGAAAAATTGAATGAAAAGGAATAAGTAAAATAAAAACTGTACCTGAACATGTATCTGTAATAA
This sequence comes from Rhamphochromis sp. 'chilingali', assembly GCF_963969265.1. Taxonomy (NCBI): domain Eukaryota; kingdom Metazoa; phylum Chordata; class Actinopteri; order Cichliformes; family Cichlidae; genus Rhamphochromis; species Rhamphochromis sp. 'chilingali'. Next base: position 5,714,246 of record NC_137932.1, read on the forward strand.
AAAAATATATATATATACACTGCCAACTCATTATGAGGGGGTCATGTGGGAGGCACTGATTGATTTTCCATGGAATGACCATAGGAAGTATGCTGTCGATGGCTGTAATCCAAAGTATCGGGAGCCTGTAATCCTATGTGTTGCTGTCCTGTCACCGGCAGGGTGCGCTCTCGGTGCCTTTACACTGGCCATCGTTAGCGTGACGCGCCAGAGTCAGCTGACTGAAAACAGCCAATCACAGCGTAAGGGCAGACTGAACCGCCTTGCAGTGTGCTGTCCTGAGAGTTGTCAAGGTTTTGGTTGTGGAGTATCCGTGAGGGGAGCAAGGGCGGTTACGCTTGTACAATGCCGAATAAAACGAAAAAAGATAAGGTGAGTTAGACAAAAGCTAGCAGGCCGTGTCCATAGTGAACAAACTTTGCACGAGTTACATTTCATTGAATTTATTGATAACGTGCCGGGTGTATAATACGACATTTTGCTACCAGCGCACTGTCCCATCACACAAACGTTAGCCAGCCTGCAATCATTACCTGCTAGCCCTATCCTGCCGTCATGTTAGCACTTGGCACGTTGTGCAGTGTTATGTAAATAGAGTACCCTTATCTTAAAGTGATACTTACATTGCACGTGTGTGTTATTTTGGTGTAAATTTAAGGACTTTTAGAAGCTGAAACCTCGGGTCGTGTAACGTGAGCTAGCTAACAGCAGACTTTACAGTGTGGTTAAACAGGAGTGCGAGACTGGGTGGGCAGGCGTGCTATATTTAGCTTGGATTTGTGCAAGGCGGCATTCACCAATTGCATTCACCTGATGTTGTCAACCAATATAAACTTCATTTAATTAAATCAAGTTTATAATCTTTTGATTGAAAATGTTTTTGCAGGAGTCTCCCAAGTCTGGCAAAGTGGGGAAGAGTGGAGGACAGGAGAATTCAGAACATGAGGTATGCTAACAAGGAAAACCACTCTAAGAACACATAACTTTATTTTTATTTAAAATGTATTTAACCCTCAAATTGGGACTTTTGAGATGTCAGATCTCGTTTGTGATAGTCCCCTGCCCAAGAGAACAACTCAAATAGAATGAGCATATACATTACCAAAGACCCTAAACACAGAGCGATATATAACATTAGATTAGATAGAGGAAATAGAAACTTGTAAATGATATATTAAAAGCTAAACAAGCAGTTAAAAAAAACCAACACACCCTAGACTCATCACAGATCAAACAGAGACCGCAAGGGTTGGGATAACCTTTTCAACTTGATGTAATTACCTCCAAGTCATTTAAAATTAAATGGAATTTAGTGACACCAGCTTTGCAAGAGGAGTATTACATTATAATTGGATTATTACTGCATGATAGTGGTCTCCAGTATTAGTGATTGTGGTTGCAATACAAATGAACGTACATGCTGAACTTATTTTTTCAATTTAAAAAAAATGAAGAGGGACACGATAAAGCTTAAGTTTTATTGTGTATATCTAGTTTATTGTCTTGTTATCAATTCAGTGTTTTGCAGATTACAATTTATAATGTTGCTCCTGAAGTGCCGATTCAGAATACTTAAATGCATCACAAAGGCCTCCACAAACCAGGATGCCTATGTTATATACTTGTGCAGAAATTGTATATTTTTCACTTGACAGCAAGTACTCATGCAAAAGGACAGGAAGCCTCCTGTGGAGTGGAACAAGAAAAGCTTATTCTGTTTTAGGTCTCATGATTCTTTGAACTCATCAGGGGAAAATTCTTCTTTGTGACCAAATTTGCTGTAGCGAGCTAACTAATGATGGATGTGAGTCACATGAACACCATAGTGAAATATGGGAGTATGGACTACTTGTGTTGGCCATCTCAATTTGAAAATCTCAGTCCATCACAACTGTGGACTTACTGTAATATTGGAAAAACATGAACTTTCTGTCATTTAATTGTTTATCTCTTACTTAATGGCTTTGTAGGAGTATGAATGGGAGTAGGGAGTGATTAATCAATAGGAATCTATGAACTCCTTCATATTTTCTAAAGCTGTCTGGCGTGCAGGATTGGAGTCTTTGCCATGCTCATTCTGGTCTGCTGGCCTTACATTTGACCTCCCTGTACTAATAAAACTAGTAAAATGGGATGATGATAATGACTGAACTTTAAAATCATAATCTCATAGCTGCATAGCCTTGGATCTTTAGTGGACCGGTGAGTGACTTCATGTGACTCGAGCTGCTCTCTTTTTGATGTTGATACCCTGTTGCTAAATGTGTCGTTAACACCAGTTTAGGGCATGTCTGAGTTCATCAATATTTCACCCATAATTACATGGTTGACCTGTCATACAGCGGCTTTAAGCAGAGAGCTTTACTTCAAAACACAAATTTTATTCAACATTCATGAAACTGCTGCCTTGTGATTTTTCTTAAGTAGGATAGCTATTGCTATTCATAAACCACTTGCTGCTAATGCATTGATCTATGATTTTCAGTAATAAAATTCCTTTGAGGAGTGATGTGTTGTGACTTGCTATAAAACCTTTTTGCTTACATCTGGATTAGGACGCATCTGGGGAAATTTATCTTTGGCCCTCATAACAAAATTGTTCAACATTGAGTTTGTCCATCTGCATTACTGGCATCTCATGTGAATCATTGCTTTGTTGTGCTGCACAGTCATACACTGCTTGTAAAAAATAAAATAAAATATGAGGAAATTCTGTGGCACCAGGAAGATAGCATAGTTTAAACAATGTTTAATGTTTCCCTATATGTGCAAAAGTTCACTTCAAGCTCAGTGTGAGAGTCATTACTTTGTTCAGTTGTCATTTATGATCTGACTACATTTTCTTTTCTGCTGTTTTATTGTGTGTTTGTGGGGAGGAGCTACCCACACTGAGCAGAGAAAAGGAAGATAAGGAAGATCTGACTTCCTTCATTCCTCAAACAACTAGAGGCTTTTTAATTTTTTTTAAAGGAAGGCAAGCATTTGAATGCAGTTATGTCGCGTGTGGAATGAGAGCTGGCAGCTGTTTGTGCTGCCTAGAAAGCAAAAGGCTCTTGCACAGATTACAATGTTCTCAACCAGGCTGTATTCCGGTGTCACCACAGATGGACTGAGTTTAGGTGGCAAGGTCTTTTGAAGTCTGCCCAAGTACACTTGACTCATTTTAACATTTACATATTTTTCTTTTCATCCTTTCAAGAGACCCCCCCCTCCCCCCCCCGTGTCCAATTTGCATATAAACCACAAAGGCACACATACACACAGATTATAGTCATGGCACAAATTTTGTATTGTATACAATATGCAACTTGAGTTTTTACAGTAGTCATTCACACTGGTTCAGAGTTATTGTGCCAAGAGATCAGATTCATTTTTATGAGCTTCTGGACTTAGCCCCGAAGCTGACATCCAGCATGTCACACTGACAACAAAAGCTTATCAAATGCCTATGATTATGTTTTTACCATATTATAAAAACATGAAATGAAAACTTTAGGCCATGACTGTACAAGCTAAATCTGTGGGAAACACACTATTTTATTGCCTTGTGTTATATACACAGTCCAGTTTATTGAGTTATAAAATCCACACTTGTCAGTTAGCAGATAATTTCATTAAGCTTTATATCTATTTCAGAGCTTTATGTAGTTACCAGTTTAATATAATCCCTATTATTTTCCACATTTGCGTTGTACATTTACAATTACAATAAAGGCCTTATCTGTTCTATTTTAAAACCTGTCCTTTAATAACAGCTGGCTAACAGCTGGCTAACAATTACATATATTAGTCATCCTTGCCGACCTACTGAAATAAATAAAAAAAAAAATATATATATATATATATATATATATATATATATATATATATATATATATATATATATATATATATATATATATATATATATATATATATATTTTTTTTTTTTTTTCAAGCTGAAAGTTTCAGGCTCTGCCAGCATTAGACTTGCGTGTCAGCAGCCATGTATTAGATCAGCTAGTGCACCAACCTGTGTCAAATTAAAATCGCTGGGCTGCAAGCTGTTGTCACTGCCCCCACCCTTCCTTTTTTCCCATATGCTCTGTCAACCAGAAATGCATAACTGTAAAGGCTGTTATGTAATATATATGTAACTTTCATTTGGCTTTAGGGCTGCCACGATTTGTCGACTAGTCACGATTACGTCGACTATCAAAATCGTCGACGACTGATTTAATAGTCGACGCGTCGTTTGAAACTTTGTACGATCACAAAAGACGCAGGAATAAGTGGCAGGATTTAAGAGTGTAATAACGGACTGAAACAGAAGATGGCAGCATTGCATGTACAAGGATGTCAGCTACCGTTAAACCCCGAAGAAGAAGAATGGTAAATGGTAAATGGCCTGCATTTGTATAGCGCTTTTCTAGTCCCTAAGGACCCCAAAGCGCTTTACACTACATTCAGTCATTCACCCATTCACACACACATTCACACACTGGCGATGGCAAGCTACATTGTAGCCACAGCTGCCCTGGGGCGCACTGACAGAGGCGAGGCTGCCGGACACTGGCGCCACCGGGCCCTCTGACCACCACCAGTAGGCAAACACGGGGTTAGTATCTTGCCCAAGGATATTTGGCATGCAGCGAGGAGGCAGCCTGGGATCGAACCACCAACCTTCTGATTAGTGGCTGACCTGCTCTGCCACCTGAGCTACAGCCACCCGAAAGAAGAAGAAGCAGCTGTGTCCCAGAATTCATAGCGCGGCCCAGCGCAGTTTCCAACAATGGCGGCAGCTAGTTAGTTTTAATGTTACTCTTTTTATTCTTTCTGGGTCACAAAATAAACGTTTAACATATTTTCAGGCGAGAATGTAGCTGTGTAAACCTCAAATATCTGCTCAGTTTATCAGGACACCACATATTTTCAAAAGCGCTCCGACGTTTTCAGAGACATCTGTTACCCACTAGCTCGTTAGCGAGCCGGGGGCTAGGCTCACTAGCGCCGTGAGAACACCGGACTCCCCGCAAATCGTTTTCAAACCCACCGCCGTCTTTTGCTACTCAGGTTAAATATATATGAGTCACTTAGATAACTTAAAATGTTATTTTTTTGGCTTTTTTTTTTTTTTTTAGTATTTTATTTGTTCCTGAGTAAATCAGTTTGTCTGAGATTAAAGTTATAGTTTTTACACAGCTGAATAAACGTCAAGCAGACAGCTGATTATCAGAAGTGTGAGATGCTCCAGAATATACTCCAGTGTCCTGTTATATTTTAGATAGCAAGGAGTTTATTAAACTTCACCGAAACAATCTGCAAATTTCATTAAAATTTAATAAACTATCATCTTGTCTTTATTTTTAGTTAGCACAGACCTTAAACACTTAAAGCTGTAAGGTAATGATAGTTATATAAGAGCAGATGCTGCTGGTGCAATAAGCTGTAGTTTTACGTCTAATGGATGATGATCTGATTAGTCGACTAATCGCAAAAATAATCGGTGACTAGTCGACTATCAAAATAATCGTTTGTGGCAGCCCTATTTGGCTTGTTGTCAGCAACCATAACTGACAAATGAAAATTTGAAGCATTAAATGAGAAGAACCATAGATGACAGATGTTTCTACTTTGGCCTAATATACTTACATGAGTTAATTCAGATCTTTCCAGTACATTAATATGTAATCGAGTTCATAGCAGAAGTCAGCACAGCGGCATTTTCCACTTCACACAACAGCTTTCTAGTGGCACAGACTGATTGTCTGTCTTGTAGTGTGGCTCAGACTGTGGCCAACTTTGTCTGGGTCTTAAGCGAATTTGATAAATCTCTTGTGACTCAGACTCCACAGCTGCATCAGGTGAATTAAGCTCTGTGTCATCAGGTCCACACTGATAAATGGATCCTAGTAGGAAGGCTGGATCAGTTGAACTTGCTGCTTTCAGGTGATCCCACATCAGGATGATGCACTATTGTAAAGAGTAATTGTACATTTGGTAAACGGGTTTGTTTTTTTTAATGAGCATTTTGTCAAGTGGATGGCAACTCAGTGTATATAATTAAAAGTACCAGTTGTGCTCCTTGGCTGGTGGCTGCATGCACACATTTTTATTAGATTTCTGCAGAGGTTCATTCGCCCATATTTTATACCTGCATCTTTTTTTTTTTAGTGTGTCTTTGCTCTTATGTCCGTGTAACTAATGTGTGTTTTCTCTTGTTTCAGCAGAGCTCTAACAGGAAGGCTAGCAATAGTGTTCCTCCAACAACTCAGCTACTAAAGGGGAAGCAGCCAGGTTCCCAGACACCTGTCAAAAAGGACAAGAGGCAGAGCTCCTCTCGCTTCAGCTTGAGCAACAACAGGGAACTGCAGAAACTTCCTGCTTTTAAAGGTATTCACCTGTGTGACAGTCTGAAATCCATTTTATGTAATCACATAATGAACTACAGAGTGCGCTCGATTTGGTAGAATTTGCATTTGTTATATATTCATAGAGAACGGAGTTGAGGTAATGTTTTCACGCTTCAGGGTTTTGCACAGAATTCAAAAATCAAATCAACCAAATTTGGCAGGTGGAGAAAACTACCTGGTCTGCCTGTGTATGTTTAATATGTAAGAAATGTCTCAAATGCAGATCTAGATAAGTGCACACCTCACAGAAATATGTACTAACAAGCACGTACTCAATTATTTAGTCACTCCTTCCCCACAGAAGTTCCCATGAGCATCCCTTGCTGCATCACCCCCATTTTAATACCAGGCTGAACATGACATTATGCAATATGTGGAAACAAACAGAGGACATGCATGGCATGGATTTTGCTCTGGATTTAACCCAAGCATCTATATTTAGTGATAATCCAGAGATAAAGCTTTAATTCCACGGCCCTTGTGTTTCCGAATGTTGCCAGTGAGCAGATAAGACATGTCTGCCAGCTATTACTATTCCTCCTCCTGTCTTTCCTCGTGAACTTTACAGATGTATATGGATATTTAGTGTCCAAGTTCAGTGCCAGATCCAAGAGCAACGAGCAAACACTGCTGCGACACAATAAATGCATATTGTCAGCATTGTCCTGTGTATACATGGATGACTGCACGCATAATTTCTCAGTACTTTAATTATAGTTACCTAACATAGTGGTATGCTTTACAGACAGTTATATTGACATTGTTGGCTGTTAAATAATCATGTAATTAAACTTCAAAAACAATTTTATAACTGATAGTGGCAATGGCACAACAGGAATTGGTTATACTGTTTCTGTTTCTTTCTAAATGTTCAGACTCAGGAAAAATAAGAATCTCGTAGGAAAAGGGTATTTTAGTGGTCCCCAGATGACTATTCTGTTTAGTAAGTGAAACAAAGTTGGGACATTGGAAATGTGCCCGACACTTTCAGAGTGGGTAGGGAGAATTATCCATCTCCTTTCAAGGACAGATATTTCCTGGATTGTTAGATTATTTACAGTTGATGCAACAGCAGTGTAAAGTTTATGGAACTGATGTAACCCCGAATGGTGGTGAATGCAGTCTCGTTGGGTTACTTGCTCAAAAGTTTCTGTATTTGGTAAAAGATATTGTGGACGTTCTGGCACTGATGCCGTGTGTGCAGAAAAGAGCGCTTTTGTTTTTGTTTTTCGTCATCGGTGGGAGGCTTGTAAGCTCACAGTAGAGCAAAGGCAGCGTTCTTCAAGGAGAATTTACGAATGTTATTTCTGTCTATGGAAACCTTGGCATGTAGAGCAAAGTTGGATTTCCTAAGGTGGCAACATGATAACAGGCCATTTATTGTTCATTGTGTCTTTATGCTCTGCCATAAAAAAATGATTGTGTCTTTATCTTAGCTAGCCGTTACCTTTGTAACGTGTGAGGAAACCAATAGGCTTAACTTCATTTCTGATACAGCCTGCTCACTTCCCACACCCCAATGAGAGCTTTGATAACATTCTGCAAAACATTATCCCACAGTGGCCAAGTAGATGTTATCACTTAGTCCTGTCCAAACAGGCTCCTCGCTTGGCCTGTTTTCATTCCAGGCATGTTCACCACCTCCTGATGGAAACACATGTCCGTGAGCCTGTCCTGCAGAGCCGCAAAGTTGAGGCGAGACTTAAAAACCCTGACCAGAAGCAGGCCTTTCCCATGAACTTCCAGATTCGTGTGTGCTTTCTTTGACTGTATGGTTCAAATTTTTGCATTTGTTTGGACGATAGTTTGGTTTCTGTTGAAACCCGATGTGGTGAGCTGCCGTTTTTTTTTTGTGTGTAGATTTTATAAGACAAAATACACAAATCCAAACTTGTTTTTTTTGTGTTTGGCATAATGTTCAGCTGGAGATCTGTCTGACTGAGGCAAGTAAACAGGAGATTAATTCCTCTTTCTTTGTCTCATTGCAAGTGTTATATACATGTGCCAAAAAGCACAGAACAACAACAGTTGCTCCCTCTGTATGGGTTCTCTTTTAAAGCAGGAGCTCTCCTTCATGGAGCCTTGGTCTCACAGGGTTTGGTGCCACCTTGTGGCTAGAGTGTCAAATATGAGAGGTGATGTTGAAGGACATGAGTATATCTACTTGTAACCAAAGTTTTAAAACAGATAATACTTTTTAATCTGATTTTTTTTTTTTTTTAATTGAGGGTACAGTTAACATAGTGTATGAAATTTGCAGTCCTTACCTTTTTAATGAGACTATGCTTAATGGCAATGCAAAACTTTCCCATGTTCCTTTATAATGTGAAACTGTTTTAAGGGGCACTTTAATGGATATAACTAACAGTCGGCAGACCGCAGATATGCAAACATTGTACACAATGTAAAAAAGAAAACATAAGGAAAATAAAACACTTAAACAGAAGGACACCAGGAAAAGCCTTACAAAAACAACATAATGAAATCATAATGACCGAGAATGTTTATTAGTCTGTGAACAGTAGTTCGTGCTAACTCTGAGATATGTTTTATTGAGTAAACAGTTGGATGAGAGAGAAATTGTGTAGAGTAAAATGTTACAGATAGTGACGAGGCTAAATGCCTATGTCACGGCAGATTCTGGTGGGTACTAAAATATTATTTTTATTGTCGCAGGTTAAGTTGGGACATTTCTGCTCTTTTATAAACATGTAGCTACTAGTATTCAAAGTAGTTTGGATTTAGTTTATGCGTCACAAATTGTTATGTTTCTCCCGTTGTTGTGTTTCTCCTGTTGAATGAGCGTAGTTCATTGTAAATTATTAATTGTCTGAAATGAATCTTATCAGTGAGAACGGTACACGGGCTTCAGCACTAGTCAAAGACACAATGGACACAAATGACGAAGCACGGAGCAGGGACAGCTGGAGACAGTGGGCTGTCCCAAGTCTAATAAGCTGCAGTGCTTCTGACAGTTCTGACTTTTTTTTTTTGGTGTCACACTGTGTGCCAACAGCTAGTTATGTTTGACTTCTTCAGTGTACAGTCATCTTCATTTTGAGGGATAAACAGTAAAGATGACAGAAGTTATATGGTCAGCAGTTATGTTTTTTTTTTTTAAGCATTTTTTCAGCCTAGCACTAGGGAGACAGGATAATGACAGCAAACGTGAAGATGTTAAAACTAAATAAGTTGTGTGTTTAGTTCTGTTATTGCTACCTGTAATACAGTTGTTTAGTAGGTGTCAATGACTGTTAGCAGAAAACACAGGTCTAAGTCAAACTACTAAAGTGTACGTCAGTCAGTTTTTATTTTTATGAATCGAAATGTTGCTTTTACTGTGGTTGTCTTTTAGTTACATTCTAAAGCTTCCAGGAAGTAATCTTAACGTTAAATCACTATTTGTCATGTCATGTCAGAGAAACGTCTTTAACTTTGAATACATGTGGGAGCAGAAAAAGGCCCCTACAACTCATGACAGAAACTTCCCGGGTCAGACATTTCATATGAATAAAAATACAAAAAAAGTCACTGGCAGTGATCATGGTGTTAAAACTGCTCAAGCTGTGCACTGGTTTTGCACGATTGGACTTTTCAGCATTGCTTCTAGAAGGGTTTTGTAGCTAGAAGTCAGAGAATCAGACACATTGCTATATTTAAGCAGTGAATATTTCATTTATGCATCAGCAACATTCAGAAATGACAGGATCCTACTAAAAAACATGACACTGTATCTGAATTGGTGGTCTTTTGTTTGGAAGAATAGTAAATATTGAAAATGGTATTTAATTAATTCACACACGTTTAAGTGACCAAACCGGTTCGTAAGCGGATACAAGTGTGGCCAGAGGGGTCTTCAGAGGCTCTACAGGACTGCTTTAATACTACAGACTGGAACATGTTTAAGCAGGCTGCCACCTATAACAACACCACTGACCTCCAGGAGTACGCAGAGACTGTTACTGCCTACATCAACAAGTGTATCGAGGATGTAACAGTCACGAAAACCATAACTGTCCGGGCCAATCAAAAACCATGGATGACAGGAGAGGTCTACAGGCTGCTGAAAGCTCGGAATGTTGCCTTCAGAGTTGGAGACGAGGCAAGCCTGAGGACAGCTAGGGCCAACCTTTCCCGTGGCATCAGAGAGGCTAAGAGACAGTACTCCAGGAAAATATCTCATCACTTCAAAGACAGCAGAGACTCACGGAGCCTGTGGCAAGGCATTCAGACCATCACAGATTACAAGCCCCCACCACAGACCTGTGATAGCACTATCCCCCTGCTGAACGAGCTGAACACTTTCTTTGCTCGCTTTGAAGTCCAAAACAGCACCACTGCACAGAAGACCCCACCCCCTCCTGGTGACCAGGTGATGACTCTGTCACCGGACAGCGTGAGGAGATCCCTCAGCAGGATCAATGCACGTAAAGCTCCGGGTCCTGACAACATTCCTGGTCGTGTACTGAGAGACTGTGCAGTGGAACTCACTGATGTCTTCACAGACATCTTCAACATATCACTCATCCAGGCTGTCGTCCCCACATGTTTTAAAGCCACCACAATCATTCCGGTTCCAAAAAAGTCCTCTCCCTCCTGCTTTAATGACTACCGTCCTGTTGCACTTACTCCCATCCTGATGAAGTGCTTCGAACGACTAGTCATGCAACACATCAAGACTGTCCTGCCCCCCTCCCTGGATCCCTTCCAGTTTGCCTATCGGCCCAACCGCTCAACCGATGATGCCATCTCCACTGCACTCCACTCGGCACTCACACACCTGGACAAAAATGACTCATATGTTCGAATGCTGTTCATAGATTTCAGTTCAGCATTCAACACCATAATCCCCCAACAGCTCATTCAAAAACTGGTCCAGCTGGGGCTCAACACCTCACTGTGCAACTGGCTGTTGGATTTCCTCACCGGAAGACCTCAAGCAGTACGGGTTGGCAGTAATACATCCAGCACCATCATTTTAAACACGGGGGCCCCGCAGGGATGTGTGCTGAGCCCCCTCCTCTTCACTCTGCTGACCCATGACTGCACTCCATCATACAGCTCCAACCTCTTCATCAAGTTTGCGGACGACACAACGGTGGTGGGTCTCATTAGCAACAGGGATGAGACCGACTACAGAAGTGAGGTGAGACGCCTGGCCACGTGGTGTGCTGACAACAATCTCTCTCTGAATGTGGAGAAGACGAAGGAGATTGTTGTGGACTTCAGGAGAATGCACACCCAACATGCTCCTCTGACCATTGACGGAGCGTCTGTGGAGAGAGTGAGCAGCACCAAGTTCTTGGGTGTGCACATCACAGAGGATCTCTCCTGGACGTACAACACCACAGCACTGGCCAAGAAATCACAGCAGCGTCTCTTCTTTCTCCGCAAACTAAGAAGAGCAGGAGCACCAGCCCCCATCATGTACACTTTCTACAGAGGCACCATCGAGAGCATCCTGTCGAGCTGCATCACTGTGTGGTTTGGAGCCTGCAATGCGTCCTGTCATAGGACCCTCCAACGCATAGTGAGAGCTGCAGAGAGGATCATTGGTGTCTCTCTCCCCTCCCTCCAGGACATTTACAGCACCCGTCTCACTAAAAAAGCCCTTTGCATAGCGGCTGATCCCACACACCCAATGCAAAGCTTCTTCAAGCTGCTGCCGTCGGGGAGGAGACTGCGGAGTCTCCAGGCCAGGACCAGCAGGCTGAAGGACAGCTTCATCCATCAGGCTGTCAGGAAGCTTAACTCCCTCCCGATTCTGCCCCCTCTCCCCTCTCTCCTCCACGGTCTCACTGAACTCTGTCACACACACACAAACACACACACTCTCTGACTCACTCACTGGCCTGCACCAGTTACCAGTCACTTTGTGGAGCATTGGACTGCCATTACCTCATAAGACTTTGCTGTTACACTTTCTCTTACCGTACACTACTAAATCTCCATTTGCACTATTTGCCTATTTGCACTACTCTGCCTGGTTTACACTCAATGTCACTTACCCATTATATTGTATATTGTATAGCTTCCTTGTTATATGTAAAATTGTATTTATTTAAATTTTTACTTTTTAATTATTTTACTTGCATTTTTTTAAATCACTTTTATATTTAAATATATTTAAATGTTCATTTGCTATTTATCTAGGGATTGAAGAGTAACGCAATTTCTATTCTCCGTATGTCCTGTACATGTGGAAGAATCGACAAATAAAGTTGACTTTGACTTTGACTTTGACGTTTACTATATCTGCAGGTCTAAAACTTGTTTTTGAACTTTGAAAAACGTTTTAAGCTTTTAAACTGTTGTACATATTATAATAACACATTCCTCAAGTTACCAGGTTTAAGCTGCAACATTAAATGCGATCTCCAAGCGTGTTTATCTTGCAGTCATCAGCCACAGGTGTTTTCCACTTGTGCAACATTTTTAGTGGCACAATGAACAAATCTGGGCTTTGTTTCTTAATATATCTGCTTCTAATGTGACTAATACAGATCAGCATGTATCATCGCTTTGTGATTCATCTTTGCGTTACGAGAAGAAGAAAAAATACGTTGGATCTTGATAAAGATGTCCCTATCATTGGAAGCTGCCTAAGTTCAGCCACTGTTGAAAGAGCCTGTGTCCTCAGCTGCGTCGATCAGTCTGTTTCTCCAAATAGATCTGAGCCTTAAGCGTTTACAGAGGACCGTGACATTGAAGATCAGCAGACCTGTGAATGAACCACTTCGTTGTGTATTTTAGGCAGTGCTGCTGATATCAATGATACGTTTAGAAAAAGCTCTGAAACCATGCTTGTGTTATAGCAATCTCACAAGTTTCTTCGCATTTAAAAAATAGCACAGACACAGCAGAAAGCTCGAGTTTGGTGAATGCATGTGCCAAAGTAGCATTTGTAATGAGTAATCCAGTATTTTCTTCTCATGGTCATGGATGCACTATGCCTAAGGTACAAAATGGCAAGAAAGAGCCCTTTATATGCCCAGATTAGTTCCTGCTGATGAAGTGCTCCATTATCGTATATATTAGGACCAACTAAACTAGATGTTAAGTATTACATCCATTAGGGGTGTAGTTGTTCCCATTTTGTACAGTTGACTTTAGTGTAAGACTTTTTACATCCTCTAACCTGCAGACAAACACGTATACAAGCTCAAGGTTGTGTAGCAGGAGCAACAGTGGCAATACAAGAACTGTGCAAGAACAAACAGCAGCCGGACTCGAACCACACCACACCTCCTGCACCTCCAGCGGAGAAGTGCAAACCCACAGGGAGGAACCGTGACACCATTATGTGCTTTATGAAATACCACACAAAATGCATTTTGCACAAACATTACATTAGCCTAAAACAGTGTTTGTTTGTTTTTTTGTTTGTTTTTTTTTTTTTTTGAAAGTGTGAAACTTCCAAAACACTTTATGTATTTTTCTTTTTTGAGCTTAAATGGTAAATGGCCTCTATTTGTATAGCGCTTTACTAGTCCCTAAGGACCCCAAAGCGCTTTACATATCCAGTCATCCACCCATTCACACACACATTCACACACTGGTGATGGCAAGCTACATTTAGCCACAGCCACCCTGGGGCGCACTGACAGAGGTGAGGCTCCCGACACTGGCGCCACCGGGCCCTCTGACCACCACCAGTAGGCAACGGGTGAAGTGTCTCGCCCAAGGACACAACGACCAAGACTGTCCAACCTTCCGATTACAAGGCGAACTCCCAACTCTTGAGCCACGATCGCCCCGAGCTTAACCAAACCTCTGTATAGAGTTACATCTGCTGGACAATATTATCCACAAATAATGATTCCCCTAATTACTTTTAAGCAGTCAAGAGTATATCAATGTCTTCCTTCTTTGCACATTATGCAGAAACTGCATAGAAAAAACAACCCTGTTGCCTTGCTGTAGTTGCTCGGCCAGTTTTATGTAATCTTAGCTAACGCTGCCAATCACTGAAATGACAGCAATCATAGTGCAAAAAAATAATGTCGTTTTTTGTCCTTCACAGAAGAGAAGTAATTGCGAAGGCTAGTATGCCATACACACATTTTAATAGAAATGTTTGTGGGTTGTCACACAGCTACGGTTATGAAATGTTCATTCTAATGGGGTAAGCAAAGTCTTTTTGTGCAGTCTTTTCTCCTCGGTGGCTTTCTTATGCAGCAAAAATTATTAGATTATATGTGACTGTAGTCCAAATCTGTTTAATTCACACCCATCTACACTGTATTTGCGTGGTTATTCTTCGTGCATAGGAATGCTTATGACTTTAGCTGAATCACTGTTTCGACACCTTGTCTGTATGTGCTTACTGTACTTTCAGTATGATGACACATATGGCATGCACAAAAAAAAAAAATGTCGGTGTATGTTCTGACTGTGTTTGTCTGTGTGCAGAGTTTTACAGAGCCCTATTGTATTCTAAGGGTGCAGTGGTTACTATATTTGGGAGTGCTACGCCAGTGACTGGGAGTATGGATTTCTTGCTTTTAATTGTCTGTGTCACCAATGTGCCCGCAAAGGTTTACAGTGCAGGCTTTTGTTCCCCAGTGCTGCTGATTCAAAATGTGGCTTTCTGCATATGCACATCCTGTGTTGCTCACATTGAGACTTCCTGCCTTCCTGTTTCTCTTGTCACATACACCTGGGCTCAGGCTGTGCTGCTGAAGAGCCATCTGTCATGCAAACACAGACACACGCGCACAAAGTTGGCACGCATGCTGGAAATGGCAGCAGACATTAAAAAAAGGTCCACTAGTTGATGACCAGTGTAAGGTGACATTAAGCATTGAACACCTTGTTGTATTTTGTTTTATTTAGGTTTGCCAATATGGAAAAGATATATATAAATCTTCTAAAGTTTGTATCTGTCTTGTGTGAAACTTGTATGAAAAGCATATAAGAGTGAAAACAGATATAAGATCCCTTGAAAAATTATATAAATGAAACTTCCATGTTTTGGATACTTCCTAAAACAATATATGAAAGTAATGAGAAAGTGGCCACTTTCATGAGTATATCATATAAGCGTTATATGATTCACTATATGAAGCAAGCTAAAGCTGATGCAAGTCTTTTATAAGTTTTTCTTATTTCTTTTCCATGTGGGTGTTGTTGGGAGTTAAAGACTAAAAGAGAAATAAATGGTTTCCTTTGTCCTCTGCTTCTTACAAGCAACCTACATGTTGTACAGTTATTTGTATTCCATGGTATTATTATTCCATTTGTGGTTATTTCAGAACCGGTTAAATGGAATTCAGGCGAGTTGTTTGTGCTTTAAAAACTCCTTGACAGATGTAGGTTCTTTTGGCCCAATCACAGTAACTGGCCCACCCCTTTTCTCCCCACTCCAATAGCCAGTCTCTTTCCTCATGTTTATTTATTCTGACAGCCCGCCCATGTGATTGCAGCTAACCAACCAGGTTGCTTCTGTGTGGGATGACATCACTAACTAGCTGGTTCCCTCCAGCAGCAGGGGAGCTTCATTTTCTGCTCAGTGTTCGTGCTAAAATGGAGGCTGGCTCCTCGCCTTAGCCTGGGCTACCCTCTTCTCTCCTGTTTCCTGCCTCAGCTCACTGATGTTGGCATGTACTAGAGCTGCCGGCGGGATGGTTCTGGATGGACCGAGCGCCAATGGGCCTTTCCAGCCTGTGGCCCTCATGCATTTTAGAGGTGAGAATAGGAAATCTGCTGCTGTGTACTGGTCTGTTTAAAGAGGAGGTGGGCTTGAGTGTTAAGCAGCCACAGCTGGTGATTTAAAAAAAAAAAGAAAAAAGAAAAAAAAAAAGCTTGATATTATATGTATCATTACTTTTGTGGAGGCGAGTTTAAGAGTTTTTTTTAGTGTTGTTTGCACGAGGGTTTTTGAAAGAGAAAGGAGGTGATTGTGTTTGTATGTCAGCAAGGAAGGGTTCTGCCAAGACATTGCAAAGCTTAGCTTTAGTTTAGGGGGGGGGGTGTAAGATTGGTAGTTTTGAGTCTCCCCTCCCCCATCAACACTATTGATGTCATAGGAAGTGAGGTCAAAGCTTGTTGTTAGTTTGTATATGTCTGTATTGTATTGTTGCAATGTGACTAACATAAGTAGAAAGGTTGTTTGATGTTGTTGTAGCTCCAGTGTTCTTTTTGAGTTGACGTTGATTCGGACAAACTTAAGGAAGCTGGAAGCTGTCTCTAGATGAAGTGGCAGTGTGTGTTTAACATGCAGCCAATTATTTCATATGCTTGCTGCTGTCACAGTGATGTCAGTATCATGGTGTTGCTTATGTGGCTGTTAACATGGTCTCGTGACATTTATATGCATAGTGATAATTACAGCAAGTTATGGCAAAAAGCCACCGGTCCCTCCTTCGGATATCCTGTGTCTGAAGGGACAGATGGTAAGCGCACCACATTTGCCATTAGGGACACTTTATTAATCAGTTATTTTCATATTCCGTAGTACAGAATGTCTGAGTCAAGAGTTGTGCTTAGAAGCAATTTGTGTTCGTGGCTGGCTTCCTGTATGCATGCTGGAGCTTTTAGACGAGTAAAGGTTATTCACTGATCCATGCAGAGACGCTCGTGTGTGAAGTCTGCAGTTGCACAGCAGGTCTCTTAATATTTTAGGTCTGTTCAGAAACCCTACTGCTGTTGTGTAACAGGAGCTGGTAGACCTCTCAGCACTCAGAGGCTGATGAGTCGAGGTGCTCATGAGTCGGCCTGTAACAGTAATAGGAACAAAACTTGATGCAGGTGTACCAAGCCTCAAATAACTCAGCAACCGTTTTTCTGTATTCATCTTACTCTTTTCGCTATAAACACCACATTTGACCACCTCCCCTCTACCCTTAATGACAAGTTTTGACACCTCAGTGTTTATCAGTAAAGATGTTGTTTGATGACCATTATGATAGTTTCTGGGTTTTTCAAAGGGTAGCTGAATAAGCAGAGACCACCCTCACGAATCTGCACACCCAGTCATTTTGTTCTATAAGCAGCTCAATTCAGAAAAGACCTTAAAGGGTCCTTGTAGGATTTCAAGCGTTAAAGAGTTAAGGGTAAAATTTTGAGACTTCCTAGTAAAACAGATGCTACTATATTAACTTAACACTTATAAATATTTTTATTAACTTGCATGCATTTAGAGGGGATTGTTCATCATTTTGACAAGTATTTGTGCTCACTGTCCAAACAAGGCTTAATATATATATATATTTTTAAACACACTGTACGCACTTAAGCAGAAGCAAGCTGAATATTAGTCATGAACACAAAAAGTGGTCGTGAGTTTTACTTTCACAGTTAGTGCACCTCACTGGAAAGGAAGACACTCTTATGTAAACTTGCTCCAGAAATACAAAATGGATGTTGTGGCAAAAGCTCAAGAGCTTGGCTGATGTTTGACCTTTTACTGTGCTCAATTGGATCCTGTTTGCGGATAGTAGTTTGAATATGGCAGTTAGTCTTCTAAATATAAATTCAAAAATCTTCCAGTTTTTTCCAAATATCTTATGGCATGTATAACTATTTGTATAAAAACAGACAAATGTAAAACAAGAGCCAACAAAGAGCTATTAGATAAGAAAGGAAGCAACAGTAAAGTAAGGAAGCTTCACCACAAAGCTTTGACACTGTAACAGTGTTGGGGAATTATAAAGCAAATACATTATTGATTCAAAAGGGTAGTCTACCTAAAAGAACTCATAGGACAGCTTTGTTTCATGCTGTTTTAAATGCTAACGTTTCCTCTGTGACTAATGTGGAGGTGTGCTGTCAGTCGCAATTTGAGGTTCTAGTCTGTGAGCATTGCCTCCATTACTGAATCTTTTAGAATTGACCTATTTTATTGGTGCCAGCTGTTAACATTTTGTCTGGTATCAACTTATGCAAAGCAGGGTCTGCACAGAAAATACTGTAGATATATAATTACAGATTACCGTGCTGTTTTAACTCTTTATTCCAAAGTGTTCAAGAAAGCCACTGGACGCTTATAAATGTATCTGTAAGATTACTGAGTGTAGCAGGGAGTGCTGACTGACTTATTTTACTCCATGATTCATGTTTTGCATGATGCCTTTGGCTGACACTTTTTTTCAGCCATAGCTGATGTGATCAGCAATTCAGCGGTCTCTTGATTCCAGTGTAGAAGCAGCAGACATGCGTCTCTGATTAGCAGTGGTCACCCCCTGGTCCAAAGTCCTGTCTCTGCCTGCAGTCACCATGGTGATGTAGGGTACACATGCAGATTGTTAATGGGGAGAAAAGAAAGACTCAAGAATCACAGACTGTGATGAAGAGATTAATGCTGCCCCATAGGTAGGTTTTATAAGGTGACATTCTGTTTTAAGACACTAATCCCTGTGTTGGATGAAAATGAATGAGCACCAATCCACTTCTCTTGGTTTCATGGTATTTTCTGGAGCTTGGGAATCGGATGAGCTCAGGCTAATTCAGAGGAGAAGCTTCCTTTCTGTGACTCGTGTCATTTATTACAGGCTGCTACTGACAGTTTTGATCATTGTAAAGAAAAGGGAAATAGCTGTGTCCTAGTGAAGGCCCCATCACAGTAGAGTGCATAATGCTGGGGTTATTTGGTGCTATATAGGCTGCTTGTAGTAATGGCGTCCTTTCTACTTTTGTCAAAAAAAGGTGAAAGTAAGTTGCACTTTATTCAGAGCTCTTCTTCCTGAGTGCTGCTGATAAAGGGAGAGAGCACACATTATAGCTATTTCTAAAATTGCTAAAATGGTTACCTGTAGATTTAGAGTAGGTCTTGTTTATAAAAACGTCCGTACTTTCATACCTTGCACTGTTGCACACCTTATGATGTATGGAGTGTGCAAACCCTTCAAGCTCTGTTCAGGTTCCCTCTGAGCAGTCCAGAAAGTTGATTGAAATTATGATCTATTTTAATATATAATAATTCTGTTTAGAAGCTTTGTTATTGTCACTTAATTACTTAATTGCAGACAAAAAATGTTTTCATACTTTTCTCTAATCGTTCATATCTTTAAGGAAGCTGTCAAGTGGTTATAAATCATTTAAACTGACACTGATTGGAGGTTAGCTCATTGTGCAAAATTCATTGGCTGCAAAAACATGTAATTTTTTTTAATTGCAAGCTAATAATGATACACAGGTAGGTGTGGCCCCACATTCCCAGAGGGTGATTTAGATCTTTTGCATCATTGATGTGGCGATAACATAGCAGTCATTACCTCACTAAGTTGAATTGGTTGCTTTTTGCTTTAATAACTAGAGGAACGTGTGTATGTGTGTGCAGAGTTGAGTTTGAAATCATTTGGATGAACAGTTTTCATTTTTTACCAAAGGATTTCACAACAGTTGGCGCACGGATACGTCAGCTGCAGGGCTGCTCTACTCTGTGATTGGTTATTGCTTTAAGCAGCTGTGATTTGTTATTTGGCTGTCAGCAGGCTTTCATCACCGGGTACACTGGCAGCACAGAGAGAGCTGCTGTGCACAGTTGATGCATGGGGCACTGGTAACTTCATTATCTATCATGTGACGTGCCACCCGGATATATTCTGCTTTATCA
This sequence comes from Rhamphochromis sp. 'chilingali', assembly GCF_963969265.1. Classification (NCBI taxonomy): domain Eukaryota; kingdom Metazoa; phylum Chordata; class Actinopteri; order Cichliformes; family Cichlidae; genus Rhamphochromis; species Rhamphochromis sp. 'chilingali'. Next base: position 5,734,193 of record NC_137932.1, read on the forward strand.
ACCAAAATGCTTATCTCCAAGCAAACAGCTGAGCTGCTGTGCACAAATTCACAGTTCCAGTGAAGTCTGTAGAAACAATGCAGTCGTGCCCAGAATAAAGCCAGCAAGTCGAAATGTTCTTTCCTCTGGAGAAGCACAAAATATGTGTATCTGGTGTTTTTATTAAAGAGTTTTCAGTAGGAAATCCAGCATTTCCTGAACTATCAAATAAATGAAAACACACACACAAAAGCTGCAACCGTTCTGTCTCAAACAAGCACAGCACAGCTCAGTAAACCTAAAGTTATTCAGAGACATGCCTTGCAGTCTATAACATTATAAGTCCTTTGTGATGGATCACAGCAAAATAAAATATGGTTGTAAAATGAAGAGATTGCTTAGCAAAACATTTAAAAGTAAGTCAGCCTGTCGGTATCATTGCTGCTCTAATGTTAAAAATCATTGACATTTTGCTTTGTGAAGAGAATTTGAATTTAATTCCAGCCTTTCTTCTCTCTGTTTCACAGATGTTCCCCCTGCAGAGCAGGAGAAGCTGTTTATCCAGAAGTTGCGTCAGTGCTGCGTTCTCTTCGATTTTGTCTCAGACCCACTGAGTGACCTGAAATGGAAGGAGGTGAAACGAGCCGCGCTGAGCGAGATGGTGGAGTACATCACCCACAACAGGAACGTCATCACCGAACCGATCTACCCAGAAGTGGTTCACATGGTCAGTGTTACAGTAAACAGTGGAAATGAGAAGCTTGGACCAGTTGTTTTTATTTTATTATTTTATTTTGACCTGGCAAATGTTTAATAAGTAGAGAGTATAAGTGAACATAATTAACTAAACTTAGTTAGCCATCTTTGTACTTTGTATCACTCAACTCCTGGAAAAAAGTAAAGCCTTGCATAAAAAGCGATTTGGTTACTCATATTGCAAAAGTATGTGTGGACTTTCTGTCTCGAAAGGCTACATCTTATGTCAACTTAACTTTCAAAATAAGAGTAAGGGAATTTTCCAGTTGTAAATAGGTCACATCATTGTCGGAGATGGAGGGAAAAATTAGAAGAAAATGCAAAGTATGTTGCCAAGATACATGGGACTCCCACCCAAGTCAGGTTTAAGTGTGAGGAAACTCTGCCACCAGTGTTTCCATGAATGAAAGCTTTAAATGATTTAGAATAGAACATTAAAATCTGTAATGTCCTGTGATGTACTAGTGCTGTGGTTCTATAGCTGATGATATTTCTCATAAAGCTTTTTATCCCATAGAATATGCAATGTGTAATATGGTTTGGGGAATGTTTTAGTAGTTTAGGTCTAAAAATATTCACTTACACAAACTCTGCATTGTTCCTTTATAATTGCTTTATTTCGTGTTAGTGAGATGTCACGTGTCACTTCTCTTACTGTAAAATTGTGTAAGTTGTAATTGTGAAAAAAGGCTCAGTGGAAGCCACATGGCCTCGGAGAGCCATCTCACCCGGTAGATTCCCTTTTCTTTCTTTTTTTCATGTTTGTGATGAAGCTGATTTGTTTTCTTCAGTTTCATTTTCGCAGCATGGAACGAACATTTTGTGGTTTTCACTTGACCCATTTTAGTTTTTATTTTGGTAGTTGTTTTTTTTTTGCCACAAATCTTTTAAGATCATTTAAATAATTCGTATGCAACCAGGTGATCTGTTTGTTTTCTTCAGCATGTCTCTTGTTTGAATTCGTCTAAAGATTGTTCGTGTATTGCACACCCTAAATTGTTTGTACCCCTCAATGGTGTAGGTCTGAAAACTGCTCGTTTAATCAGGGTGTTGCCAGTGCAGCTGTGTTGGAGCTCCTGCTGTAGATTGGAGAGGTGTTCCTCTTAGGTCGTGGTCTCAATGTGTTCCTGGTGCCAGATTTGCTTTCCCAAGCCAAATTAAAAAGCCTTTGATGTTAATCAAAGGCCGGCCTCAATGCCACATGGTAAACTGCAGATGATCAAGGTGCAAATTTCCCCCCCGTCCTCCTTTGCCTGGGCTTTATTTGATCAATGCGGCAGAAAATGCAACTGAGCTGTCAAATCAGCATAAAAATATACTCTTACTCCTGGCAGCGCCTGTCCCCGTACCCCCTTAAAGACAAGGGCTCTTTGAAGTCCACTGATGGCTTTTATGATCAAAGTAAGTAAAGAGTGACACGACATTTTCCTTTATGGTAATAAAGTGTATTCTGATGCTAAAACTTTGCACATTATTTACTTCCGTAAGGTTTCTGTATTTCAGAGCATTTTTGACATCTCAGTGTTCAAGCATCATTATTTAAACAGGCATTATTTGCACTACATGGCACTGTAACAGTGGTTTCGTTGTCCTGATCTATTTGTTGAAAGTAAGGAGTGATTTCTGCTTGGAATAATAACCTGATGGTGAATGAGTGTTTTGACCTCTGATCGACTGGAATCCCAAAGGAGTTCTGAATGCGCCGTCTCAGAGGCAAAATAGATTCTTCACAGTCTGGGGTCTGTACAGTCACAGAAATAGGCCAGTATGGACAACTAGCGCAAGAGACTGTTGATATCCACTCACCTACCACCTTTTTATTAATTCTTTAATACAAACAATACCTCAAAGTTGATGTATTACACTGAACTTGTTAAAAAACAGTTTAAGTCTGATATGTTTGCACAATGTGTATTTAAAATGTAATCTCAAAATACTTCACTGGTCTTTCTTTCCACAACATTTTAACGTCTTTGCCCCTTACAGAGTCTGCTGTATTTTGCAGATATTAACTTATCCATATTGCACATTTTTGGTGATGAATCAGTTTCACAGCACTGCTCTTAATCTGAAGAAACGAATATACACCAATCCCCAAATCAACGCTCACTGCCTTGTTTTGCCTAGTATACCTAATATGTGCTGTGGATGTAGCATGAAAAATGGATACATTTCAAAGCACAGTCAGTCCACAGATACACAGATTCATCGTAGTTAAATGTATGAAATATTAAAAAGAGGAAGATACGAGCTCAGAGAACAGAGAGAAGCAAACAAATCTAAAGGCTGATTAAAAAGCAACATGAAACACAGTAACCTACACTCTGTTCTTGCTTTTCATAATATCTGATTTTCATTACATTACAGCATTCCAATTTTGACATAACTGTGGCTCGTAGGAGTACACTCAAACCTAAAGGTAACATTAGCCACAGCAGCTGCTCATACTGAATTTAATAAGGCAGGTCTCCTTCACAGCCGGGGGCGGTGCTTATCAGGTTTTGACGTCTCAGTTGGTTTTAACCTCGAAGGGCTCAAGAAGGAAAAGGAAGGAGAGGATGTAGTCAACTCATAATTTGTGGATCTAGACAATTTTTAAAAAATGGCAAAAAGTGGATTTTGCAACATTTAAACACGTTTATGCTGATAGAAATATTTTACTTGTCTTTTAAAGGCAGTTTGGACAGTACATGGTCCAATGGATTTGATCTATTTGTTACTACAGGTTACTGGCAGCCTACGTAAACAAAGAAATGGTGATGTTTTAAATATTGTGTTTTTATGCAAGTAAAAAGGGCAGAGGCCACCGCTTCCTTGAGCGGTTTGGATTTCTGTGGGGGAAATGTCTTTTTCAAGTTTATATTTATCTGGCATGTCCGATTGTCTGTCCTCTGTTTTTGTTTCCCAGTTTGCTGTGAATATGTTTAGGGCATTGCCGCCGTCATCCAACCCCACGGGTGCAGAGTTTGACCCAGAGGAAGATGAACCCACTCTAGAAGCTGCGTGGCCGCATCTACAGGTACATGCATCACACCCACATACATGGTTTAGTCAGAAAGAGCCTGTTCACCTATTTCTGTTGTTTTAAAGTCTTTGCCCCTCTTCCACAGCTCGTCTACGAGTTCTTCCTGCGGTTCTTAGAGTCACCGGACTTTCAACCAAACATAGCCAAAAAGTATATTGACCAGAGGTTTGTATTGCAGGTGAGCATGTTGCTAGAGCACAGCTTCTTTCTCTGTAAAGAGGAGCTATGATGCTCATTTCCACCTTGATATTTTTATTCTTAACTAGACAAGCTTTGCATGATTGATAGTTCAAAATAATCCTTGTTTATCGCATACCAGTGCTTGGTCCAGCCCCTCTGTTCGTGCACTGTCTAAAACAAGCTGTTTTAGCTCCTCTGCCTTTATGCATGTGGGTGAGGCATCTGCGTGTACAGCTTTGAATGTGCGCACAGATGCCTGGAAAGAACATATTGAGGATATCTGCTCTCCTACACGTCATTTGAGGCCAATGTTTGTCTGAAGTTTAGTGACTAAAGCAGCCTAAGGCCTGAAGTTTTGGCTTTTTCAGATTAGTTGCACATACACTGAAATCATTGTTTGAAGCTTTAGCCATGTTTAGTATGAGCATGCATTTCTGCATTTCTGTAATAGTATCAATGTGACAAAACAATAAAAACCGTAACATGCCCACTTAAGAGCATTGTATGTAGTACTTGGTTACGTTTAATTTTATTGTCCCAGTAACCTTCTTTTGTGTGTGTGTGTGTGTGTGTGTGTGTGTGTGTGTGTGTGTGTGTGTGTGTGTGTGTGTGTGTGTGTGTGTGTTTCTTCAGCTCTTAGAACTTTTTGACAGTGAAGACCCCAGAGAAAGAGATTTTTTAAAGACCACTCTCCATCGCATCTATGGGAAGTTCCTGGGCCTTCGAGCATACATTAGAAAACAGATTAATAACATATTTTATAGGTGAGTGTGTGTCTTCTATAGCTACATTAATGGTGCTTGTTTTGTTTATGGGTTTTTTTTTTTTTTTTTTGTTTGTTTTTTTGTTTTCTTTAACCCTCAGGGCTCTATACTGGCCACTTGTGGCCACGAACAAGCTGAAAGGGTGGTGATTTTTAACAAAGCCTGAGGGTTAAAGGAACATTATTGCTAACTTGTGTGTGTTTGCCCTTTTTCAGGTTCATTTATGAGACTGAGCATCATAATGGAATTGCAGAACTACTGGAAATACTAGGCAGGTAAGATACTTTTAGATTTGTTAAAGCAGCTGCTGTTCGCAGTATAGGGCTCAAAATATAGGTTTGTTTTTTGTGTGTGCGTGTGCGTGCGTGCGTGCGTGCGTGCGTGCATACACGTACACAAGTGGTCCGCAGGTGCGCATTTGCTATCAAAATAAAAGATGCGCACCAGATAAGAAGTTTCAACATGCGTTTGCATACATATTAAAGGCACTGTTTTGGTCCACTAGAGTGGGATTTTCATGGCATATTCTGCACCACATCTCTGTGCGTTCATCATTTGTTTGAAGCCAACTCACCTCCTCCAACCACTTCTCCGAGAATATGCGCTTCTTTTGCGGACTCCCTCTGACATTTCTTTGGAGGTGAAGGAACACCAAAGTAATTGCTTAAAGGAGCTTCTTCGACATCTTTAAGAGTTCTAAACAAATGTCTGTCCTCCTCCAGAAAATCTTATGCACGCAAACGTGCGTTGCAACTTCTGATCTGGTGCGCGTCTTTTATTTTGATAGCGAGAGTGCACCTGCGGACCACTTATGTACACCCCTGTGTGTGTATATGTGTGTGTATATATATATATGTGTGTGTACGTACACACACACACACAGTATGTGCAAAAGTGTTGAGCTACCTCTTTTTTTCTTTGTAGTTTGCTAGGATAATGGCTAAAGGGTGCAGTGATTTATACCATTTGCAAATTTAAGTAGAAATAGAGTATATGAGGCAAAAAGTGAGTTTGCATAGTTTTAGTAAGTTTGAGAGTCAATATTTAGTAACGCCACCTTTATCCTTCAACACAGCCTGCGCTTTCTTGTGATTTCTTTGAGTTGTCTTCAGAAATAGTTCTCTGGGCTTCTTGAAGGACATTCAAAGCACTTCTCTGGATGCAATTGAAAAATGAAGCTGTTGGCAATCAGATGCTTTCCAGATGGAGTTGTATTGTGGAGGATACAGATTTCGGTGCCATCACTCCATAAGACTTGTTGCCACTGATTTCAGTCCAGTCCTTGTGTGATTTGTCATTTTCATTAGAACATTTCTAATGAGGCTTCAGTAAACAGATAATGGGTCACCTGAAAGGCCACATGGTATTTGCAAAGTTGCTATGTATGGACATATTACTGGTTCATCCCATGAGTTGAGAGATTATTTTGTGTTCGTAGGTCTGTGCTGAAAAAAAATTTCTCTGATAATGTTCAAGTACAAGGACTGAAAATGAGTGAAAGAACAGTGTCCAAAGAAAGTCTTTGAAAGAGCTTCAGAAATCCTGCAGAACTATTGTTCAAGACCATTTCAAAAATGACAGGCTGACTCCTTGGAAGAAATGTATAAGAGCATTAGTGGTGGCTCAAGACTTTTATTAATATTTAGATGCCGAATTATTGTAAACTGGAGTAATTTCTTCTCTAATAACGGTCTTTCTCACAGCATAATCAATGGATTTGCATTACCTTTGAAAGAAGAGCACAAGATATTCCTGCTGAAAGTCCTCCTGCCTTTGCACAAAGTCAAGTCCCTTAGTGTGTATCACCCACAGGTAGGAATTTTCTTATGCCTTGCTCTGCCTTCCTCTGCTATAAGCAAAACGCTGTAACAAAAGTATGTCTCGAGCAAAGTCTTTTCACTTGGCAGACATGCAGGTAATGCCTCAAAGCAGTTATTTTGTCAGTGAAGCGTGTATCCAATGATAAAAAATGTGGAGTTAGTCACAACTTTAACTCTCAATGTTCACCAGATAAAAATGCACATTTCAACTTAACAATCTGGTCCTTTTACCCCTAACTAATGTTTAAAAATAGCGTACACATGCAAAAACTGACATCTGTGCTCATGTGCCAATGCAGCAACATTTTTTTGCCTGATTAGAACATTTAGGACAGCCGCCATCTTTGATGTTACTTTTATTATGTAGATTCTGTAGTTTGTTGAGTGCAATCTCTCTCCCAATAATATTTATGATACTTCTGATTTTGTCAAAATGAAAACACATGCCGTTTCCTGTTTTTCCCTTTTATTTCCCAGCTGGCCTACTGTGTGGTACAGTTCTTAGAGAAGGATAGCACCCTTACAGAACCGGTAAGATTTATTTATTTTGATATTGATTTTTTGGCTTTTTTTTATTTTTTATTATCGATTGACCTTCAAGCTCTTTTCAGACATACGTCATTCAAACTCCTCAAGACAGTATTCTCTGTTTGTTTTATGGTGGGTAAGGTCGGAGCAAACATAAACGCGCTCACAAGTCCTCACAAACCTGCTGGAAGGTGTTTTGGATTTTGTGTGCTTGCATTAAGGCCCTGAGATCAACTAAACTACTTTATGAATATGTTGACTACTGTTTCTGCTTCTACTGATAGTTTTTGTAATGTAAGCTCATGTAATCCACCATCAGCAGATTAATAGCTGACCAAAATCGGCTGTCCAAACATTCCTGCTTCCTCTTTAATAAGCCTGGTATCCTGTCTGTGTGCGTAGACGGTAATGGCATTGTTAAAGTATTGGCCAAAGACCCACAGTCCAAAAGAAGTTATGTTCCTCAACGAACTGGAGGAGATACTGGATGTCATTGAGCCTTCGGAGTTCGTCAAAGTCATGGAACCCCTCTTCAGACAGCTGGCCAAATGTGTGTCAAGCCCGCACTTTCAGGTCTGAACCACATCCCTGTTTATTTTGATGCGTGTTTTAGTTAATCGTACAGTGTGCATTCTGTTTGTCTGTGTACGCACGTAACCCTGTGAAAAACTGTGTTGTCAGGTAGCAGAGCGAGCGCTGTACTACTGGAATAATGAGTATATCATGAGCCTGATCAGCGACAACGCTGCCAAGATCCTCCCCATCATGTTCCCGGCCCTTTACCGCAATTCCAAAACCCACTGGAACAAGTGAGGCTCCCCCCCCCCCACCCCCCCCCCCCACCCCCTCCATTTATCTGTTTATCTTTATGATGAAGTGTATGAGGATAGTACGTAAGCAAAGCAAGTGACCTGTGGTAACCTTTTTGTGTCTGTAGGACGATTCATGGGTTGATTTACAATGCTCTGAAGCTCTTTATGGAGATGAACCAGAAACTGTTTGATGACTGCACCCAGCAGTTCAGGGCAGAAAAAAGCAAGTAAGTAATGCAGGGAGACATCACACCCATTTATACAGCGCAAGCTACAGTTTCCTTGTTCTCATTACAGTGTTAGAAACATCATGGAAAACATTGTTTAAACATCATTAGAAGTGGAAAAGATGACTAAGTAGATACAAACTAAAACCACAATCTCTTAACTTGAAAGAGTTTGGGTATATAACTTTTTTTTTTTTAACATGAGTTTATCTTTCAGCAAATCTTCTCTGTTTTGAAGAAGTCTCTTAGGACTCTGTGTGTGTTTGTGTGTGTCAGAGAGAAAGCCAAATGGAAAGAGAGAGAAGAAGCATGGGTGAAGATTGAGAATCTAGCAAAGGCAAACCCACAGGTGAGCAAATAAATAGTAACCTAGCAATTCTCACAGTGCTGCAACCCTCTCAGTGGTTTGCAGGGTATCTCAGTGCGAATCAAGCAGGGTTTGATGTTTTGGTGATGAACATCAGTTGGTGTTTTGACAAACACTCCAACTGAGGGGGAAAAAAGGAAAAAGAGTTTCTAGTTTTTCTTCTCTTCTTTTTTTCTTTTGTGTATGTGTGGAAGCAACAGATGGAAAGTTACAGGATGGATTGTGGGGAAATGTATGTCCAAAAGCTGAGGATTAAAGTCATTGAGAAAAGTTCTGCTTAAAGCTAGCACCTCTCACAAACCTGTATATTGGATAATGCGATTCTTTGTGGTTAACTTTTCTTTCTCTTCCTGTGCTGCAGTTTGTCGTGTATGTGGACTCAATAGGATCAGGGAGTCCGATGGACATGGAGACAGATGGGCCACTGCTAGACGATGTCAACATGCTAAAGAAAGCAGTAGTTGAGGAAGCCACACAGGTCAGTGTGTGTAACATTTAATATGCATGCCTATATCTGAGGGGTACCACACGTTCTCACTGAAATGTGCACAAGCTTTGATGAATATCGCTTTAATATGAGACCTGTTTACATTTCAGTCTTAATGAAATCATATACGTGGTCATAAAAAGCAGAAATCTGGACACTTTAATTTATTTATTGATACTGACTTTGGCGCCAGGAATGGAGGTTTATTTTTGTTTGAAAACAAATAAATGTGGTTATGTTAAGTGGAACCACACAGCCACAGTCCAGCAGTCCGTTTTTTTTTTTTTCTTTCATTTTGCTTCAAAGCAGCAGAAAACTACAAGAAATGTTAATAATGAAGAAAATGTGTGAAGTGAAAAAAGCTAATAATATGAAATGAATTCCACTAATCACAGCTCATTTTGCAGGATGCTGTGGAGCCTCTCTCATTAGTTGACATAAATACAAAAGCAATTTTAGGACATTTAAAATTGTGAACTGTGCAGCTCAGGCTTAGCGACATTTTTCTCATGCCGTGTGCCAGTCACTTTGCCTAAATCGTCCAGTTTGGTGTGTCTGTACTGTTTTAGCGATAGCTGTGCTGTAAATAAAAACCACGTTCAGGCCCATAAATATCTGTGTGGCGCGTGTGAAAACAGCAGCACTATCAGGGGACTTTGTAGTGGTTACTGTGCAACTGCCGCTGCCACCAGCAGCTTTTCAGAAGCACAAAGACGAATGCGGATGTTCCAATTCTGCGCGATCGATGCAGCTCCTAATGCGTCCTGTCATCACTTTGTTTTTTTGTTAATATCTGTCAAATGCTAAAATGAAGAATGCTGTCGACCGAGCAGCACAGAACCTCTAAGCTGTCTGCACACTCCTGTTTGTGTAAAGTATGTGGGTGTAGGACTGTTGCAGACAGCATCTTCACATTTGTATTGTTTTGAAACAGTGGTCATAAAATGCACACATACAGTGAATTTGCAGGTTGTTGGTTAAAAAAATATTTCTTCAGAATCACAAATGAACTTGGTTTATGACTCAGCTGTTTGGCCCCACAAGTAATTCCTGAGCAAAGATGGTTATTCCAGCTGCTGAAACGGAGACAGATTACATAAATCACTTGAGCATCCTGTCTGCCTTCCAAACCCAGACAACAGAGACGGGATGAACAAAGAGTGTTAAAGGACAATATTGCCAGAGACTTGTCCATGCTGCACTATCACATTTTTCTTTATTATACAGTTTTGAATTGTATAGCTTATCAGTTTTGTCATGTAAGTGAGAAAAAGGTTTGAAAGGAAAGCAAATTGCAGGAATTAAAATCTTGTTCGGCCTGTAAAACGGGCCTCTGTGCAGAAGCTTAGGTTCATGAAGTGGGGCTGTAAATGCATTAGTTCTGATTTTACTGATCCCTCTTTGTGTCTGTGTCTAGATCCAAAAAGACCAGCGCAGAGAACGCCCGTTGATGCGGAGGAAATCTGAGCTCCCCAAAGACATCTCCACAGTCACAGCTTTGGAGTTGCACCGAAGAGCAGAGGAAATGTTGACGCCACACGATGGCCATTAAGAGACCATCCCAGACCTACCATAAACCAGCAGCATCCACAGTGGAATCACAAACCCACGGAGGGCCAGCACAAAACCCCCCAAAACAAAACAGAACTGTGGTATCTCAGTCCAGCCCAGTGCAACACAGAAATGAACGATCCCAGCTCCACCTGACACAGAAAATGTCTAAAGCCACACATCTAAGCCAGGTCCGGCTTTGCGAGACAAGCGGTGCTCGGTCCTTACTGATCCCCACCCCTTCACCTGGTTCTTGCTTGCGGTGCTGGGATGTCCTGCATGACCACAGCAACCCGCCGTATACTGAACTTCAAATAAGAAATTGTCATAATCTCCTTTTCTTCTGTTTTTTTTTTTTTTTTTTTTTCTCCTCCCCCTGTCCGCTCAACTTGTGTTTTGGGGTGCTGTGCTGCCCCCTTCTGGTCATTTTTCTCAGGTGTTCTGTTCTGGTGTGTGTGTGTGTGTGTGTGTGTGTGTGTGTGTGTGTGTGTATGAGCCGTCTTCTTCTCGTCTCTTCTTTATCAACGTCAGGTGCTTGTACAAATAATAAGAGCCCCCAACTATAACTTCAATGGAGGCCATCTACAGTGGGGTGAGACTGTGTCAGTTCTTTCTGTATATTTAATATTGGCTGTTTTTTCTCATAAAATTTAAACTAGATAGCTGTTTATATTTTTCCCTTCATGCTATATTAGGAGCTCTTCTAAGATTTTTAAAAAATCACGTCCTATCTGAAGAACTGTTCTGTTTCTTGCTATTATTTTAGGATTCATTCATTCACTCCATTCATCAGGACTGGGCCACTCCTGAATTCAGCAGGGGTGTGTATTAAGGATTGGGGGAAAAAAAAAACCCTTTTAACTCAGTGCTGTTCATCAAACACGGCCAACCCGACTGAGGTTCCAGGTTTTTCTTCTGCACATCATTATTCCCGTGTAGAAACCTAGTTCGGTGCCAACTTTCTCATTTAGTTCCTGTTTTTAAGAAAAAAAGATCTTTTAATTTTGAAGGCAGTCAGTTAGCACGGCTCCCAAAGCATCTATGGCTTAAAGTTTACCACATGTTCAGAGCATTTTTTTATCGGTCACAGCGATGAGTCCGCGGCCCAAGCATGTTTGGCTGCCCGGTTACATGAGAGCGGATTGTGTTGATTTATTTTTAGTTTCCTATTTACGTCCAGCCATTGTGTGTTTAACATGGTTATTAGCATTCAGTACAAGTCACTATCATTCATTTAAGGCTTATGAGAGGTTAAAGAGATGTACTAGGTTGTTTGGGATTAACACGATGTTACTGTGTGTTGAGAGAAGTTAAACAGGGGCAGAAACCGTGCCGATAATGAACTTTGTCTTTTTTGTTTTTCAAATCTTTTCAAGCAAGATCCTTTTATTTGTACAACAATTGGTAGAGAATAGATTGCTCCGTAGAGGAGGCATGTTTGGTTTGAAGAGGTCAAACATAAGCCTTTCTTTTCACAGTGCCTTTTGTAGTCGGAGAGGGTATTTACTCAACTGAGAACAGAGTAGCAGCATGACATAAAATGTCAGATGATTTCAAAGGTTATAACAGTAGTTTCCATAAAAAACGTATTCAGGTCCATTGTTGGACTTCTGCCTTGTTGAAGCTACGTAGTTGGATCCGTTTTGTTTTTTTGAGTTCAAGGCTAAAGAGCAGAGATGGCGTGGTTGCCCCAAACCACTTCAGCAAAGAAGCACTTCCTGATAACACTTGAAAGACACTCGCAACACAACTGAAACTAAAACAAACTAGTAAACATCCACAGCTTGAAATCCGTGATGCTGTCTGTCTTGGTGTGTGTGTGTGTGTGTGTGTGTGTGTGTGTGTGTGTGTGTGTGTGTGTGTGTGTGTGTGTGTGTCTATGTGTGTGTGTGTGTGCGCTTGTTTGAGTGTTTGAGTCCCCTCCCCATAGTGCCTGTTGTTAAGAGCTAGCCTATACAGGAGAGGAAAATCACCTCCCATCCCAACTTTTCTTCTTCCATCCTGTGGCCCCTCTATTCCCGTTCCACTTTTTCTGATTTGTCCCATAGTCTGATCCTCTCTCGTCCTGCCCTCCACCTGCGTGCCCACACGGTGCACGCCCTCTTCAGTTTAAAAACACGAAACAAAACCTGTAGGGCTCGTTATTTGAGCACGTGTTTGCTTCTGGATGCTTGCAAGTTCTTTTTTTAAAAATTTGTTTTGTTTTGTTATGGTTTTATTCTTCCTTTGCTCGCAGAACCTCTCTGTCAGTGTTTTCAACTGAATGTGCAAATTTGTAAATAGTACTGCAACCACACTGTTCAGTTCTCTCCATGTTTGTCTTGAAGAACAACAGTCATTCAAGGCTTTCACCGAAACCTGACAAAAAGGAAAGCGATTCCATCCCGGCTGAAGCGCAGTGCTGGCTCCCATTGGTGACTGCTGTTCTTCTTCAGATGGCTTTAATATTGGCTTCTTTGGAGCTCTCTTCATTTGACATAAGCTTTTTGTTTGAAAAGAGTTATATTTGCAAGTGTCCTTTAGTATGCGTCTGATACTAAATGGCTTTGTCTAATATTGTACATACAATGTACTTTTGTGTTATAGCTATTATTAAATGGTAGATTTCATATTTTGTACAAAATATCCCGTGTACAGATTACAGAGGTTATTAGCAACTGCTGACAGTTGGTATGTGGGACAGAGTTCAACACATGTAACTATTTACAGTTAGAAACCATATAGAATTTGGGTAGTTTTTTATCTTTGTAATTTTGACATCGTTTCCATTTTTTTTTTTTTTTCACCTCCAGATGTGTTGACCCTACATACATGAGCTTTTCGTGTGTGCTTTTATCCAAATCTCCAGTGGTGTACATCTATCTATATACAGCAAATAAAGAGAACATGTGTTTTATATTTTCATCCTAAGAAAAAAAAAAACAGTGTGTCATCTTTTTTCCTTGCAGTGCTCCTGATGGTCACAAGTTCATGCTTGGACTAAATAGTGTTGACATTTTGTAACTTTTTGATCCAGATGATCATCTGCTCTGTTCATCTGCTTCATCTTTTGATTGCTCTGTAAATATCTAACACTCCACAAGCTAAAATAACAAAGATTCTGTCTGAGTGGTGCCCAAAAAACGACGTGGGCTTTATAGATCATTAGGAAACCTTACGGGGGAACCCAGAAGCATCACCCTATAGCAGAAAACTCGTAAGCTGGAGAGCATCTCAGTGATTTAGAAGATCATAATTTAGCCTGAAGTTTATTTAACACAATTCAGTGGGCTACATACTGAACTTAAAAGATAGATCCAAAGAATCAATGCTATCAGCAGTGGTATCAATACTATTGATATTTAGATCAATCTTCCAAACTCTAGCTGCCAGTAATTTCTTTTAAATGTACAGCCAATCTTTGGTTTGCGTCGGGGTTAATTGTGGAACTTAATTTGATGCAGTGTGTTTAGTGTTTATAGTAAAACTAAGACAACCAGCTCGAGTGTGTTGAAATTGATGTATTTCAGTTTAGTAAAGTTTAGTAATTTTTTAAAGTTGGACAAGAACAAATTAGCTTTGAATTTGAAGTCAGAAAACCAAATAAGCCAAACTGTATGAGCTTAGATTACATGGCCTAAAAAGTCTCCAAAGACTGCCTATCCAGTATATCCATTTACACATTAGCAATGACAGGTTGTAACACACACATTTTTAACATGTCTTAATGTAACTCATCTTCTTTATTAATGATTGATTAAAAAATAATGAAAAACACTAAAAGAGGAACCCCAGATCCCCAATCCTGAAAAAAATACCCTGAATGCATCCACAAGTTACTAAAGAAATAAAGTGTTTTGCTGCCACCTGCTGGAGAATATTTGAACCTCAACACGCAGATTAATTGTCTTGTCAAGAAGCTTAATCGTGAATTGATGTGGTGCTTCACTTGCTTTCACTGCACTCATTTCTCACACTTTTAAGATGCAGACTTCATGCATCTCTGCAGACTTTTTCTACCTCCAAATTAAAAGATGATTTGGCATTTCAGAAATAAGAAATAAGAGGGGTGCGCAAAGTATTACACTAATGAAATGCACATCAGCATGCCACCTTTGATGTTTTCAGCCCTTTATTTTTAACATTAAAAGCTCATTTTCAAAATAGAATCTCATTTGTTGTTGTCGTTCCCGTTAATTATTTATCATTCTGAAAAAGTATATAATCCAGTCAGTTAGGTTTCATAATTTTACGCTGGATTACAATAAGAGTAATCTATGTTGCATTTTCTGAATGTTTGACTGTTTTCATCCTTTTTTTATGGTACTTTTACCAACCAGTTCCAGCCTAAGATGTGATCATATCCTCTTTTCAGATCAGAAGCAGTGATATTCATTCGGGTATCATCTGAAGGACACTGCTTTCTTTTTCTCCTCTTGTCTTCGAGTGTTGCTAGGTGCTTCCATCGGCCATTCACAATTGCCCGAACGCTCTCTAAATTGGCTTGTCTGAGGTCACTCAAGTTTCACCTATGAGATTGACAGACCACGTGACTTTCGCGCATGGCATTTTGGGTACACGTGGCAACAACATCAAGACACTGCATCAAACACTAGCATTTCCAGCACCAGTAATCATCAATTCTGCAGTTTTAATCCCTACTTTCATTTTATTTGCCCCAAAAACAGTTATGTAAAAAACGACGGAGAACACAGCAGGTCCGTACAAAGACAGACTTAACGAAAAGCCAAAAAAAAGTACGAGGAAAAAAAAAATCAAAGGAGTGAAAGGGTGAGACCCATACGAGCATACAGAGTGGACTAAAGACGTTAGCGTGCTGCCCAACTTTCATCACGCACATATTTATTATTATATGATCCTGAGTGAAGTGTGAGTGCAACACTCACAAAATGTTTAGTAACTTCAGATCCCTGCAACAAGCCCAGGTCTAGTTTACTTTGGTCATTTCACCGCTGTTGTTACATTTTTGTTCTTTATCTCCTGTACAGGCCAACGCAATCTATTTGTTGTTTCAGGTTGTAGTATTACACAACATTTTCAGATCTAATAGAAAAAAAAGAGTGTTTTGTAATTAATTCAGTTTTTCTTTATTTATAACTGGCATTATTGTTTCATTCTATTATAGAATCTTACACGAAAGAGGCAAATTGTATTCCATCACGCTTTATTAGCTGCTTCGGTGAAAAACAAATCAACAATGAAAAAAAACAACAACATACTGGAAAACAGTTATTCATCACTTGATTCCTTCAATACAACACTTGGACACATATATGCAGACCTTTCGTGGCTGTTTTGATCTCGCTCTCTTTCAACCGATCAAATCTCGCTGTGGTAGCAGCTTTAAACTCGGTCTGACCCAGGTTGATAGAGGGGGCCCCAGTCTGGATCACATTCCAGCATTTTGTAGGCTGTTTTTTTCTATAAAACACATCAAAAAATTGGCAAACATTGGCCCGCAAAGCCACAGTGAACAAAGCAGCATAGCGCAACGAATTAAATTCAAATCAATATAGACTTATTTGTAACCTACGTCAACAATAATGTTACGATAAATTACGTAACAACTACAACAGAAGACTTGCCTTTGTGGAAATGCTTGGAGCAGACTAACATGTGAGCTGCAGTGTTCTGAAACGATATATTTGGTCTTCAAATTGCAGCAATCCAGGCCATCCGTCGGCTCTTTGTTACTTCGGAAACGTGGCTTAAACAATTTCTCTTCGACGACGTAATCCGATAACAACCGATCTCTTTACCCGTCGGCTTCCCGTGGCTGTCATGCGACCGGCTATTGCAGTTAATAATACAACAGCTTCTTGCCATTTTTTTGTTTCTTTTTATCGCTATGTGACTGTTTTCATGTGAAAGCCTGCGTGCGCTAGTACCGCTTGCCACTCGTTCCCAGAATCCTTTGCGGTTTTGCCCCTGAATGACGTCACATTTCCAATCTCTATTCATTTGAAGACAACAGTGAGGTTTGGCACCCACCCTCTTGTGTCTAGCACCCCTGCTGGGATTCATCTGCTGAACCCAAATGAACCAGCTGGGATTTGGAAAACAAATAGACTTGCATATTTTTCGCTCCAAAAACACACAACTGTTGGGCTGCTGGCATGAAAGCAGAAGGGAAAGTGTGTCAATTATTTAATTTATTTATTTCTCGCTTTGTTGGCGTTTGATCTTGCGCCCTTGTTGCAGTCAGCAAACTTATTATTCACAGATTTCTATATTTACTCTGAATGGGCATAATAACCCTTGTTCCTAAAAGCTTGCCCTAATGAGGATGAAAAAACAAAAACTAGAAAAAAATCCCAGTTGGGCTCATTGTCAACACGTTGTCCTCCAATTATCTAAGGAAATATTCCTCAGGGCTGCATGCGTCATTGAAAATCAAAATACATCAGTGGGTTTTGTGGGTGGCTAAAAGGCTCTGTGTATCTCTCTCTCCCTCATCTCAGATGAGGTCACATGGGTTCATTGTTTTTGCCTGCAGTCACACTCTTGTACCACACGTCTCGACTTCAAATATGGTGTGTTGCCCCCCCCCCCCTTTTTTATTTCACTCTTTTTTTATTAGGATGTTCTGACAGCGTTCCTTGACTGTCAGTGCTCAAATCTTGTTGTGCGAACCCCCCCCCCCCCCCCAGTCCTTGCAACCAAAAAGCATCTCGTCACGACAGGAGATGTCAGAACCTATTGCCATGGAAACAGTGCTCCAAAGTTTGGAGCGTCGACCCCCATTTTGACTATATCCAATCAGATTTTAGGAAAAGCTTTCGGCTGTGCATTACTTTAATCGGAAGTCTGTTGTGGGCACATCTGTGTGGACCAGATATTACGTCTGAGTGATGCTTGCGTGTGTCTTGTGTGTGTGTGCATATGTGTGTGTGTGTGTGCGTGTGATGTTTGCAAGCCAAGAAGTGACTCATCATATCACACAGGGGGTCTGGGATTTAGCTCTGTGTCCTTATATCCACTTCATCTTTTCCTCTCGTGCTGGTGCTGTGCAACACCTGAAGTCTTTTTCTGGAAAGCGACGAGTCACACCTCGCACTCCAGCCGCTCTCCCCCTGAGGATGGAGAGCTGGGGTGCAGCCCAGGCCCGCTTTCTTTGATGCTCGACACTCCGGCTTCAAAGGGATCAGGCCCAGGAGCAGCCCAGTATCCTTACGTTCGCGCACACACACAGGCAGAGACAACTTCACTTCAGGTTCGTCCGGCTTGAACAAAGCAAACTTCCTTACAGGGACACCACAAAGTTTGGTAAAACAGCACTTTGCTTAAGTGTTTGAAGATATAACCCTGCCAGTGAAACTAGAAACAACCCTCATGTTCTGTAAAGACTTTTATTTATGAAGTTAGACCTCATCAGTATGACTCACAGCTCATTCTTTGGGAGAAATCCATTCATTATTTGACAGAAATGATTTCAAACTTGAACAAGAAACCTTGGAAACACAACTCTAAACTCTTACCTATGATTCTTTGACCATTTTCAGGAACTTCTGCTGCTTTTACTCACTGAAATGATGAGTTTGTCCAGACCTGTAAGGGCCAAAAACGGGATTTGTAATTTGGCCTGAAACAAATTATTTGCTCTTTTTACTTTAAACCATACTTCACCATGTAAACCCAGAAAATTTTAATTGTTTCAACAATTAAAAATGAACACATTAAATATCGATTTGCATATATATGTTTTCATTTCTATAATTTCTCCAAAAAATCCCGCATTTTTCTGCAGTTTAGGGCTCACAGTAGCACCGCATGTATCTGATTGCCTACATCAGGTTTCGTTAAGGCGGAAGAAAATCACACTGATGATGTAGAAGTCTCAAAAAAATCATGCATAAATGTTGTACACTTGGAATCAAAGCGTTCCATTTGAAAACGCAGGCTGCTGGCTTTCTTGGCTGTAAGTAATAAAAAAAGATGAAAACTTCATTTTACTGTTATTATTTTCTTTATTTTTTAAGCACAAAAGCAAACAATGTTTAGTTGATTAATGAATAAAACACAGAGGCTCGGTTCAGCTGTGGTCAAATTTAAACATATATTGATGTTATTAGTTCTGAAAAGAGGAAAAATGTCAGGTTTCTATTATCTTGATTACTGACTGTACTCTCAGTGCTGCTTTTAAATTAGGTTTGAGAAAATGAGTCCAAAAATTGAATTCATCTTCAAAGTATTTTTGAAGGGACATTTAAAAAAAAAAAAAAAATAATACCAGACTAAGAGCTGTGGCCTGAGGACAGCATTCACGTGTGTGTCTTTAAAAACAGTGTGAGGTTTAAATAATGAGCCTGGAAAAAAACTGATGTGGAAAAAAAAAGCAAAGGTATGAAAGTCTGAATTCAGATCAATAAAACCAGAGTCGAAATCCGACCCCACATCTGCCTGATCAGAAGACTGCGGAGTCTTGACATTATTAGCCTGTTCTCTCTCCACAACTAGTTTCCTGCCTGCTCCACGTGCACGTGGATGCACGTGTTTGTGCGTTTTGGAGACAAAACTGCGTTAACCTCTCCAGCAGTAATCCTGCAGCCTGCCACTCTGGGCACAACAGAGTCGTACCAGGACAGCCTTCCATGTCTGTCTGAGACACACAGAACCTTTATTATCTTGCAGGGATTCAGGGGCATCTGGGGACGACCTGATTGTCTGCTGAATCCACGCAGACGCATAAAGGGCTCGGTGGTGTACGACGAACCCACCGGTAACTGTGTGACGATGTGCTGGGGAGATGAACCAGAACGGTGTTTGGAGATGGCAGCCTCACCTGACTGTCTGGAGCCTCACTGCTCTCAGCACACAACGTCAGAGCACACTTGAGGGAGTTGAAGGGCAGAAAAGACTGTGCAGAGCACCGAGTTGTATACTTGTATTTGGAAATATGTCAAAAAGGACGAAGGAAATTGGAGGAAGGAAGAAAAAAAGCCCGAGCCAGGCACACACACACACACACACACACACACACACACACACACACACACACACACACACACACACACACACACACACACACACACACACACACACACACACACACAAAGCTTTTTCACACTCTTTGCTCTTTTTCCACTTGGCTGAGCAATAGCTGAAATGATGCAGGGGCAAACTTCTGCAGAGGAGGATGTTCAGATGAGAAGCATTATCTAAACAGCACTGCTGGAGAATGATTTTTTCTCAGCATGTGCATGGCTGCATTCACGTGCTGTGCATTCTTTTTTTCAGGGTTTTTTTTGCAAGAAATTCAATTTTAGGCACATCTTTCACAAACTATAACACAGGTATAGCATGTCTGCAGATGTAAATGCATGAACTATGACTTAATTGTGGAAAAGCATATTCTGCAACTTATACATGATTCTTTGCTTGAAAGTCACACAGGCTCTTCCAACTTGCAGTGCAGGGTAACAGAAGGTAAATGAATACAAGCTTCTTCTGATGGATAACAAAAAAAAGACGTGGGAGTGT
This sequence comes from Rhamphochromis sp. 'chilingali', assembly GCF_963969265.1. NCBI lineage: Eukaryota > Metazoa > Chordata > Actinopteri > Cichliformes > Cichlidae > Rhamphochromis > Rhamphochromis sp. 'chilingali'. The sequence continues at coordinate 5,754,169 of NC_137932.1, forward strand.
CTGCATGTTGGCATTGGGGTCAAGCTGATTTTGGGCGGCTTGGTCTCCAGAGTTTCTTATAGAAACACAAAAAGCTCTGACTTCATTGATTTTTGCTGCATGTGGCCGGGGATGGATAGCCTGCTGGAGGTCGACCCTCGGGAAGAAGGGTACACATTCATTCTAATGTTAAACCAGCTTTTTAACCTCTGAAGTTCGACCACGGCACATGGTTGTTTGCACATGCTGTGTAGACCTGAGATAGATTTTCCTTTAGAGCAACTGTAGGGCTCCTGTGAGAAGAAATATGCAGGGCTGTCAGCTAACTGCCCATTAACATCTATAAGCAATAATAAAAAAATAAATCAAATAATAATCATGCACGCATGCATCATGAAGAACCAACAACCAAACATCCTCATTGTGCATATGCGGTTTTAGCAATGCCACTGCATGTGCAAGCTGCTGTGACACAAGCAGCCTCGCACACATATTGCTGTTGCTGTTTTTGCACATCTAAAGCTCAGCCATCACCTGAACATACTTTATCAACTGTGGATTTTGCAGAGAAAACAGAAATGACAAAACTAAAAAAGGCTGTTACTATTTATGGGTAACATTAAGATGATGGCAGAAGAAAAGAAATCCTAGAAACAGTCTCAGTGATCTTTCTCTCTACAGTTGGTATTATTTATTCAGAGTCTTCTGCCAAATTTCTTATTTTCTTTGGGCGTTTTGTCTTTATTGGAGACAGAAAAGCGGAGAGAGCAGGGGGAAGATACACAGCATGGGGCTTCAGGTCAGAGTCACCTGCTCAACCCACAAATTAACCGATACTAGAGGTTGGCAGCTCAATTAAAATATCATTGGTACTGATACCAATGCTGGTATTGGTATCAGATGGATAGTAGTGCAATAAAACCAATACTTTGTTTCTGTTCCCTAAGCTCAGTATGCAGCCCACTACACTTTAGAGACAGTCACATTTAGATTCAGGGGCTCCAAAATCAAACAAACAGAAAATCACAAAAAGTAAAAATCACAATGGTCATTAAAGTTTGTTCAGAATTCGCAAATTGATGATTAAGCTCACTATATAAGTTAAAAGTATCTGTATTAGTGTTGGCCCTATATTTAGCTGACATCACTTTAATACCAAAATGTGCAGTAATGCACAGCATTTACATAAATCAGAATTTCTTATTTTCTACCTGCATTATGCACATACTTACAGAGCTGGGGCCATTTCTGATAGCATGGTTTCACTATGAGCAGGACAGCCGTTTGCACGTGTCGGAATTCCCCTTGAAGAATAATCTATGCACATTAGAAACGCAGTTATCTTAATAACATCACTAACCAGATTTTCAAAGAACTCTAGGAGGGAAAAAAAGACTGAAAATCTAATTCAGCAAAATAAGAACTTACAAAGATTCGCATTTGACTCTCTTCCTCTGCTTTGGTCTAAATATTACGTTTTTGGAAGCTTCGATTAATCCTATTAGAAGTCTGAAATCACACCAAGTGCTGAACTGTCAGTTGAGTGGAAATAAATGATTGGTATGTAGTAAACAAACAGTCAAAACAATCTTAATTCAGCTCTGTCTGTTTCATAAGAAGTTACGACATGGTAAAATTGGAATGATTAGGAAATCATTTCAAGGTGAAAATTAGAAATGATTTATTTTATATACATTTTTATATCATATTTTAAATTTGTAAGCCAACAGCCTGTTCATAAAAAAGTGGAAAGAGGGTAAACAGAAGACGAGAAAAGCTGTTGGACATCTCAAAACTAATTTGGTTAATTTGCAACAGCACAGTAACTTGATTTGGTACATAAAAAAAAAGCACCACAGAGAAGCCATTTGACCACGGTGAACTCATTGTCATGTTCAAGAATGAACAGGTCATTTGAAATTTTGGACCTGCTGTAAGCAGCCAATCACACGCTAATGTACGCTTCGGTCATTAAGGGATGGACATGGTCTGGAACAATACTGACACAATAAGCTGTGGTGCTTTGTAAATGGTAAATGGCCTGTATTTGTATAATCTTTTACTAGTCCCTAAGGACCCCAAAGCGCTTTACACATCCAGTCATCCATCCATTCACACACACTGGTGATGGCAAGCTACATTGTAGCCACAGCCACCCTGGGGCGCACTGACACTGGCGCCACCGGGCCCTCTGACCACCACCAGTAGGCAACGGGTGAAGTGTCTTGCCCAGGGACACAACGACTGAGACTGTCCAAGCCGGGGCTTGAGTTTGCAGTTTGTCTTGTAACCGAAAGGTTGCCGGTTCAAGCCCCGGCTCAGACAGTCTCAGTCATTGTGTCCTTGGGCAAGGCACTTCACCCACTGGTGATGGCCAGAGGGGCCAATGGCATGATGTGGCAGCCTCGCTTCTGTCAGTCTGCCTCAGGGCAGCTGTGGCTACAACTGTAGCTGCCTCCACCAGTGTGTGAATGTGAGAGTGAATGAATAGTGGAATTGTACAGTGCTTTGAGGGCCCTGAAAAGCGCTATCTAAATGCAATCCATTATTAATCACTGACCCAGAAACCTTTAACCAGTTCAATAACAGTAAAACAATATACTTCTTTATTATACTGGAATCTTGCTCAAGAGTACTTTAATCTGGCAGCTTAACACCATTCAATTTAATTAACTATAGGCAGTCAACAAAACTGAGTTTCTTTGTTATATTAATTAAACAACCACCAATCCTGAACAAAATAAAAGACTCAGGCATTCTTGGATGCATGCATTTAATTCCTAACAGCTGATTATGTATAGTCATTAGCTGTTTATCAAACTACTTAATGTTATTCGCTGTTAGATAAGATTAGAGTAGCTATGGTTTACCAGGCCACTTCTTAAATAGCTGTAGTTCACTGATCATTTACAGTGACACCAGGCAGTTAAACAGCTCCATAAGCCCATAGAACAGGGGTGGTAAACAGAAGGTCTGGGGACCAGAATCAGCCTGGCAAAGACTCCGGCCCTCTGGATAAAAATAGCAAGGCATTTGTAGATGAACTCTAATAGGTTTACAACTTTGGCTGATGATAAAGATCACCCCAAAGCCATTCACACTACATCAGAGTAGTAAAGTAATAGATAAACAATTCAATGACAGAAGTTCCTATTATAGACGGGACAGTCTGGGTAGTGAGCTACCAGAACTTTTTATGTAATTTTACAATTTTACACATTTATGTACAAAACATGAGATGTGCTGTTGAAATTGTATTTTTTTTTATATTATATTATGATATTTCAGGGATTAAATATGCAGTCAAATTTCTTTGAACTGGTCCGGCTCACTTAAGATCAAAGTGAACTGTATGCAGCCCTTTATATAAAATGAATTTGACATCCCTGTCATAGAACTAAGCCCATAGTCCCAAACCCTAATTCAGACATCACACAACAATATAGCTACATTTTCAAGCTAAAAGCATTGGAGTGAGAGGGTGATCTCTATTGCTTTGCTCCAAAAAAAAAGAAAAGAAAAAAAAAAGCCTAGAATCTTCCAAAATGATATCTTCCCCTCTGAAAACAGAGAGTTCAAAGCCACACTGACCACAGCGCCACAGTAACAGGCTTCCCTAAATCTGTTCACAAGATACACGATGCTTAATGATCATCCTGCTGTGGATTGCAAGGAAAGGTGTGTGTGTGTGTGTGTGTGTGTGTGTGTGTGTGTGTGTGTGTGTGTGTGTGTGTGTGTGTGTGTGTGTGTGTGTGTGTGTGCGTGAGTGAGTGACTGGGGGGCTCCCTATTCAACGAGAACATTGATTCAAAGAGATTGAAAGACATTTTAAATCAGAACAGAAAAATGACCAGAAACGAAACACTCAGGGATTTTCATTTTCTTCTCTCCTTTCTCTCCCTAACACACTGGAGGGTCTGAGCTTGCCAGAAAATCAGCTGGAAATTTGCAATTTTACCCCTAGAGGGGCTTCACACCTCATCTCTCTTAGTTAAAAACATGTCAGGAAGCTGAGGCGAATTAAGTGCAAAACTCGCCTTAAATCCAAACTGTGTGCCTCTCATTTCTCCAGTAAATGATCTGGATAAGAAAAATACATTTCTCTTTTAAGAAGACTAGCTGAAAGCCTGTCATGTGAAGAAAATGGCAATCAAATAATGAAACATTACTATTATTTATCCTTACAGGACCTTTTCTTTTTTATGTTTTCTGGTGTTTTTATCCTCCTAGGACCTGGCGTCCACATATGTGGACATCACATTTTGCGTTATTTAGACCAAAATACTCAATTTTGCTCTACAAGGGCCTGATATCCACTTACGAGGACATTATACTGCTACTGTTCTATCAAAATTTAAACGAATATCTTCATATGTGGCTCTGATTTTTCATAAAAACAAAAATAAGGTAAAAAAAAAAAATCTGGTAATTCTTGGTTTTTACATTCATTGAGCCCCAATATGCCCAAATATCAAAGAGAAATTAAAAATGCATGCCGTGGAAGAGTTCGGGTCTTAGGAGGTTAAGCCATAGATCCTAGAACACCCTAACGCATCATATCAGAGATAAAGTCTTTGCCAGCACATGAATGAAATTAGTGTTAATTAAATTTCTCCCTATTCAATAAAGTTTGTAAAATCCAAAAGACATTAAAAAGAACATCATGCACAGTTTAATGTTATTCTTGTCATGTGACAGCACTGCTGTTCAGTGACCGTGAATAGTCCGGTAGTTAGGCAGTACCAGGGGCGTCACTAGGTTTTAAGGACAGGGGGGGCTTAGCCCCCAAGAGATGCACACGACATGAACGAACGTAGTGAATGAGCACAAAATTTCACAAACAGAAAACAAAGACTGAGAAATTGTTTTCCTACTTTTTTGGACAGATTAAACATCCTAGGCCACCAATAGATCTATTGTTTTATTTCAGTCTGCTTTATAATACAGTACAACAAAAAAACAGAGGAAATGTGTTTGCCGCATCAATAACAAGAAAAAAACTGAAAATAAAAAAGTACATTTTTCTGGCTGCAATCACCAGTTACTTGGTGGGTGGAAGCATCAAAGAATGACGTCTGTTTTTAAGAGTGGCAAATCGGTCAATCACTCTGTTGTGACTCAGATGCTGAAGCGTGTCTTTTTCAATAGACATGACTGCAAGACTGTGAAGTCTTTTCTGACCCATTGTTTGACGCAGCCAGGAGTGCAGCCGACGCAGTGCACTAAAGGACCGTTCGCACGAGCAGCTGCTGACAGGCACTGTTAGGGCAACTTGGATGGTTGCCTTCAGAGAGGGAAACATGTCTGAATCAAGGAGGTTGTACACAGACAACATATTTTTGGGTGGACATCCAGCCTCTGTTTTCCGGGTAAGAAAGTTTCTGGCCACCAGAACCTCCTCTTTTTTCAGGTCAAGTCTGTAGTGCTTTGCAAGTTCATTCAAGTGTGGTTCACTCAAGAAGTTCTCAGATTTAGGACTGCATGCCTGGACGCCTTTTAGCAGCCCTGCATCTACACTGCAAAATCTTTGATCAAGCTCGCCAACCATCCGATCCGCACAAGGGAAAAGTAACTCTCTTTTCAATGTGTCTGAGTTGTTCAATTCAGTGCGTGAACCCACAGTTGCCTCCAGGACAAAATCCTCCATTTTCCTCTGTTTGTGCCTTGTCTTGGCACCTGGTTCAGGGATACTGTGGGTGTTACACAGGGCCTTGGTTTTCTCATACAGCTCTGTAGCAAATGCATCTGAGTGTTTGCCCTTAAGTGTGTCACACACAGCTTGTTTGCAGATAAAAGCTTCTGCCAGGTCTAAAGTCTCTTTCTGCAGGAATTTGTGGAGTCCTTCGGTTACAGACAGAATCGACTGAAACATCAGTAGTGCATAGACTGCTGAGAACTTGTAGAGCTTTGCTCTGAGACCAACAGCTATGGGGGATCCAATTGCAGATAGGCACTCCAAAATGGCAGGCAATGTCTCAAGAACTGCACTGATTGATCGCAACTGACATGCCCAGCGAGTGTTTGAAAGTTGCACAAGCTCAGTTTTTGTCAATCCAAGCTTTGCCTGAGTCTCCATGAACTTATGATGATTGACTAGGGAGGTGCTGAAGAAAGAATACACACACTCCAACAAGCTGAAAAGCTCCACAGCCTCTGGGACAGCCTTGCAAGTATTGCACAAAACCAGGTTGAGTTGATGAGCATAACAATGCACATAGATAGCCTCAGGATGGAGCCTTCTAAAATGTGCTTGTACACCTCCAGTGGAGCCACTCATAACGGCTGCACCATCATATGTTTGTGCTACACACTTAAGCTCTGCAAGACCATAGTTTTGGATCTGCTGCTGAATCTCATTTGCAATGGACTGGGCATCAAATGATTTTATCTCTGCAAGTGCAAGGAAACGCTCCTTCACTGCCCCCTCTGACACGTACCTGACACAAACAGCTAACTGCTCTGCCTTTTTATCCCTTGCCTCATCCACCATGATGGAATAGACTTTAGACTTTGTCATTTCAGATACAATGACACTAGTAACTTCCTGGGCACAACAGTCAATCATGTCATTCTGGGATGTTGGTGAGATATACTGTGCATTTGATGGGGGATTATGTTTTTGAAGAAAAGGATCAAACTCCTTCAAAAGCTCCATGCACGCAAGAAAATTCCCTCTGTTTGGGCTGTCTTCACCTTCATCATGGCCACGAAAAGGGAGTCCCTGTCTCCCTAACATAGAGGTGACTGCAACAATTCGTCTGAGATACTCTCTTCTTTCGACTATCTCACTCACATTTGCAGTTGCTATCATCTGTGCAACGTTTCCCTGTTTGCTAGTTCCCTGGTAGCTTTTCCATGTAACAACACTGTCCTTATGTGTTTGTGCCATCTCATGCTTGCCAAAGATGACTAAAGCTTTCTTCCAGTTCTTGCAACCGTTACTGACCAAACTATCATGTTTGATGTTTTTGCCAAACACTCTACATGGGAAGCAGAAAGCTGCATTCTGGTTGACTGAATATTCTAACCAGTTGTGCTTTTCAAACCAGCTGTGGTTAAATGCTCGCTTCTGTGTACCAAAAGTATCATGTGGATAGCTCTTCAGCTTCACCTGTCTGGGCCCTGTGTCTTTGTCACCTAAATCAAACCCTGTAGTAGAATGAGTTGCTGCAGCTGCTTCATCATTTTCCCTCTCTTGGCCTGTTTGCTCTCCTCTCTCTGTAATAACTTGATCTTCCTCTGCCTCTCGATCCATTTGCTGCAGCTCCTCTGTCTCTCCTTGCTCTCTCTGACTTGAACTTGCCTGTTGACCTTTTTCTCCCTCAGCCACTCCTTCTGCCTCACCCTTCAAGCTACATTAAAACATACTGAATTGTAATGTAAATTGCTAATATCATGACTTCTGCTCCCGCTCCACAGTAATTTGTTGCTCCCAAATATTTTGAAGTTACAAACATTATATTTTGAGCACGCATGTGACTAAAATGGTTGCAATTTAAAGCCCTGAAAAATATTACTAAATTACTTGAATTGAAGTAATATTAAAATAGAACCCTCAAAAATATGTGAGTCAGGCTAATTTGACTTATATACATATCTCTCTCTTTGCTCTCTCCACTTTCTAACCTTGACTCTCCTAAATAAAAGCTCAAGTTAAACAGGTCTTATATGTTGTACCGTGACTGAAATGTTTCATATTTCATATCCATATTGAGTCCCATAAAATTCTAATCAGACTGTCTGCATCACAAATGACTCCATCCTTTGACTCACCTCTCCAGCAGACGTCTCTCCCCTCTGCCTCTCTGTGCTCCTCTGCCCTGACTCCTACAGGTTAATGGGGATGGAGTGATTATTATTATTTCCACTGATGATAACCATACCTGAATGAGCTCAGCTGGATTTTTCAGAGCTAAAACGAGTGACAGAAATTAAAATTATGCTAACAATTTAACTTAGTGCGCTAGCCAGGTTTTTATTTACAAAATGGGGAGCACCTGGTTCATTATTTACATGGGATTCTCTGCTGTTAGCTGGAGCTAACTAATTGTTACTACCAGCCAGTGATGAAGACTTACTTTCTTGAAAAACTTGCGTATATCCATGATTTCTTGCCGTTTGCCACATGTACGCTAGTGTGTCCGCAGGTGTATACGAGCGGAGTGTAAAGTAGCAGTGAAAACGAGGACTGGATTTTCAGTCATGTGGATGTCCCCTGTGAACAACTGGAAGGGATTGGATAACGAAGCACTGACGCTACCTTAACAATGTAAAGCGAAAGGGACCAACCGAGTTATGATCATATTTGTGTGAATAGCGACAGGTTTATATTATTATTTCTTTAAACTCATATTCCTGCATCTTTATATTGAATTTGTCTGCAAGTTCTGTAAAAAAAAAAATCGAATAAGTTAAAAAAAAACAAAACCCAAAAAAACCCCCCCACCAAATTATTTAGGGGGGCTTAAGAATATTTTAGGGAGGCTTCAGCACCCCTAAAATAGGCCTAACGACGCCACTGGGCAGTACAAAATATGCTCTGTGAGAAAACAGTGAGTAAACATTTGTATCATATTCTTTATCAAATCACAACTTATTGTTTTCAAGTGACAAATGACAAAACTGCTGTTTTACAAGAAAATCAAGCCGTTTATGTAGTTTAACAGGCAGGTGGCAAATTTAAGCCCGCGAGCTAAGACATGCATTTTACAGAAAATGAAGCATTTAAGGTGAAGAACGTTTAAATTAAGTGAATCAATCTTTTATGTTGTGATCATAGTGTGTTTTTGAGGCCACAGCATCATTTAATTGCTCATTAATGGAGCTCTTTAAATGTTTTTTAACCATCATTTGAAGTGCTAGACAGTCATTCAATCAAGAAAGCTACCCAGGAGCAGAGATATTACATTCTATACTTAAGCACAGATGTTCAAACTCACCACAGTACAGCAAGCTGACATGTTTATACTGGACAAAACTATCCAGTATTTCCGTGCAAAATTGAATAACATAAAGTTAGAATACTGATTCATCAAAACATATTACATACAAATCCAGTATTTGATTAAAATGATGACATTACATGTCAGCTTTAAATTTTCAGTCTGTAAAGTACCACTGAACAGTCCTTAACTTTAAATCTGACCTCTTCTTCCTCTCTGTCCTGTCTTTTATGGCCTTCGTATATCTTTCTCCATCTGTGGGTGAAGTGAGCTCTCATTATTTTCTCTCCCTGAGAAGCAGCTGATTCTGGCAGATAGGAGAAGAAAGAACATATTTGTGTAAAAATGTAGGGAGTAAACGTAAAAAGTAAATAAAGTACAGAAAACTGAAATTCTACTTAAGTACAGTATACAAGTATTTGTACTTCATTGCTTCACATCTCTGCCCAGGAGACACAACTCAATTATCTCTTGTCCCAGAGACGGCAGCATATAGTAAATATTTGTACACCTTTGCTTGATTCATGGTAATTAAATCTAGAAAGGACATTTACAGGCAGGTTTCTCTGGCAGATTGTTTTAAATTTGTTTTAAAACTTCATGTTCTCTCGTGGTTCATTTTTCGAGTCATTGCCTGCTTGGATTTTTTTTTTAAACTCACAAATCACAAGCAGTGGCTCTGACGCAGCCACTGAGAACATTTTATGACTTGTCAGATCAGTCACACCCAATAGCCCACCCTGATGTATCATCTATTTTGCTCTAAATGGGACACAAAGAAGATACTGTGGCATTCATTAAGACTTAAGCCAGACTGAAACTCATCAGGAAAGTGCTCATGGGGTCCCCTGCTGGCCATTAGAAGAATTCATGGCCCCTCTGCACTGGTTTCACTTTACGGCTACCTGAGGTTTTAGTGCAGCTCACCTCACTTTCAGCCTGCTTTGATACTAATGTACCTTCAGGCTGTAGCCCATTACTGCTTCTCTCTAACACTGTAATGAGGCTCAGCTACTGTTCACAAACAGCAGGCGATTTGCTCTTGCCTTTAACCGCTTCACATCCTTTACATTGCTGACGAACTGTGTGTGTGTGTGTGTTTTCAGAACTTTATATTAAGTTAAGTAAGCAAAGGCCGCACATTGGAAAACTACCTTCCCACTTGTGCCACATACCCCACAGAGTACATACACTGACAGAGCACATATGAAATTAAGTAAAATAATTCAGGCTCACTTAAGTAATTTGCCTCAAAATTCCTTAGCAGGAATCTATTTTGTTGTTGGTGGGGTTTTTTTTCCAGGACATTGCTGGTGAGATTGCCCAAATGTGTCCTGTAGCTGACATCCTTGTGAGGACATTGTATAGTCTTACAGTCACTCCCTCTTATCACTTGTGATAAATACAGGCTGACATAAATGAAGACATATGAGCAATAAAGCAATTTTCATATGACACTTATGGATATTAATTACTGAATGAAACTAGAGTAGGTTTGGCATCTGTGGCATTCATCTGATATATTGAACACCCGAGAGTGTGCATTCGGGTCACAGTTTTACGCAGTTACCGGAGGAGAGTGAAGTACCCAAAATGTCCCGACTACTTTATCGATGCTTTCAGTCTTTGTTAAACTCTTTTCTGTCAAAGTAAGTATCGACTGTAAACCTTAAATGTATGTAATTTAGCCAGGGCATTGTTATTAAAAGCAGCACCCAGTGACATCTGCAACCGCCAGATCTCCAGATAAATTGATCTCATAGCAACCATATTCCTATGGCAACCAGGATACAGATGCCACGCTGAGGTGATATGCAGAGTAACTGGCTGCCACAATGACATTTTTTTCCATAAGAGAAAAAAAACTTGGCTGAATGATTCATCTAGTTTCCATCCCAAAATTATTGCCTGCATCATTGGCCTCCTACGATTTCCTGCCTATTCTTCTTACTTTAATTACTTTTTACCATTTCTCCAAAGCAGCCTCCTCTCACTGTGATTGATGTACCCCCTGAATTATGGATCAGAGACATTTGAAAAAATTGATAGTTTTTGCTATAAGTTACACTTGGAAAAACTTTTAAAAATAATTGTAGATCCCTACTAAATCCCTACTAAACTAAGCGAGATGTATGAATATATGAAGTTTTTTGTGCACACTAAAAACACAAACAAAACCAAGCAAGTGGCCTAAAATGTCAGGAGTAAAAGTTCATTTCTCCCTCTTTACATGCTCTGAAATATAAAGAATAATAATCATTAAAATTTAGGTTTGATTATAGGTTCTGTTTGTGATGAGTTGTACTTGATGCTTTAGAAATTTAAATGCAAGACTTTTTTGAATCCATCACATTGACCATTCAGTAACTATATTCAACACCCAATCGTTCATCCTTATAAACATGCAAAGATAGGCACGAATGAGCATTGGCCCCAAAAAAGAGAGACATACAAAAGACTGTGATATATATATATATATATATATATATATATATATATATATATATATATATATATATATATATATATATATATATATATATATACACATATATACATATATACACAACATTTTCTTTTTTACTGAAGTCACAGAGCAGGAGCAAGGGGGGGGGGGGGGTTTCCCCCAAAGGCTTCCATACAGCTATATTTGCAACTTGAGAAATTAGCCCCTAGTGGTCATTAAAAACAATGCAGGTTTAAAGCACTTCCATGTTAGCGTCACTTTTCACGCATCCATCTTTTATGTTGTCAATGGTCCAGATAGATTGTGGTGTAACTTAAAAACCAAAGGTGTTAACTGACAGATGCTAAAATTTATGTCATTTGGACCTGAATGGACCCTAGGGGACTCGTGGTAAAAAAGCATAAAAAATGTTTAATTAAGGTTGCCATGGCTCCCATTTTAAAATGCCAATCTTCAGTGCAAAATAACCACAATGTAAAAAGATATGGACTGTATGGTTAGTTTCCCCTTTCATGTGGAATTGCTTTAGAACTTACCTATCTACATTTTTATTTAGTAAATTTGCATTATTACAATTGCAAGTTTGCTACTTTGAATGACAGGTGAATGCTCACAGTGTCATTAACTGAACAAGAGGTCTGTAATCCAGTTTTGGGAAGTGGAATTCTAACATTTTATCTGTATGTCACTTGATATCGTATCAAGTGACATACGGTTACTAATTACTATACTAATTATAATTAGTGTCTGTGACTTTGTGATGCACCTACACGCACAATGCTATGCTGCATTAATATGAAATTTGTTGCATGAGTTGATAAAATAATTTGCCAGCATGATCATCACAGGGATTTTGGATGAATCAGCTGACATTATAAACTCGAGGCAATAATCTTCTAAGTTGAAAGCTTGAACCTCTCTGTTAGTGTTAAATTGATGAAACCAAATGACGTGAATCAAATGCCATGCTGATTACTAGTTTTGTTAGGAAGGCAATGAAGGCATGTCCCAAGTGTGGCTCACAAATATGTTCTTCTTTTCCTGGGATGTGAAGGATCCAACTGGTATATTCTTCATAACCCTCCCTATATATTGTAATATATAAATACCGGTATTGCTTTTGAGCTGTCTCACTATGTAATTGTATTTCATCCAACTGTTGAATGCTCAATTTCAGCCTATGTGCTAAGCTGTGGTTTTCCATTGTTTGAAGTCTGGGAAGCATTTCCCATCTTGATAAGGTATTTCTATCAGTAAACTAGTCATTTATGTGTCATGTGTTAGGTGTAAACTATGTGATGACACAAGCTTATATAAAAGTCTGATACCAGCATACAGCGATCTGTGGTCACCTCCTCACTGAAAATGAGTCCTCACTGCTTCTGTGATTCTTTTAATCTTATTATTGCCTCTGATGTTTGCATAGTTTATGAAACTGAGTCAAATCTCCCTAGTGTTATTGTCTAGCCATTTCTTTTTTTATTATGTGTTGTTTCCACAGTTTGTATTGTCTGCACAATTCTATACACTATATGAGACTTTGCCGTGTGTTACAAGGCTCAGACCTAATTATTTAAAATTATGGCTTGCTCATTGCAGGTATGTTTCCCAGCTTGAGTCTCACAGCACTAAAAGAAAAAACGTTTGGATTCTGCCTTTAATGGCAGCAAAATTTCTGATTCTAGTCTTGTACCAAATCAAAAGCTTGATAAAAGTGATAAACATGATAAAAGTTATCCAGTGGGGTCACTAAGGTAAGGTAAAAATTTGTCATAGACTATCGTTTCACATGGCTACACTGTCCCATGGTCACACACCTTGTTTTGTACATCATATGACTTCAAGGGCTTGCAGCTAAATGGAAAGTCATGAGATTGGCAAGATGAAAAATGATAATTTCACCAACAGATTTGATGTCTTCCTATACGTCACCTCATTTCAGATAACATAATGATTCATCACATATCAGGAACTTTACATATTGTAGGTATGTAAAGCGCTATACAAATACAGGCCATTTACCATTTACAATTTACCATGTATCGGTATGTTCTGGGATTTCTTCTGTTCTTTTAATGCCAAGTCAGTGCTTCATGCAGAAGAGGTGGCCCTATGCCAAAAGATGGGTTCCTGTGGTTTCTGGAACTCACTGGAACATTAACTTAACAAAATGCTCACGGATTACATGGATATCTATTATAAAATCTTTTTAAAAAACGCTTTTGCCTCTGCTGGAAGGGATAAAATGAATACGATGATATAAAGCTTAATAATTTATTTATTTTTTGATGAAATACTGCTTATGTTTTGATTTTATATACTGTTGTTTGTTGTTTGTTTGTTAATTAGTTAGTTAGTTTATTTGCTTGTTTTAATCAATTTTAAATCATGCTTTTTATTTGTTCTTGTTTCTAATGTCTCTGTAAAGCACTTTGAATCACCTTGTTGTTGAATTGTGCTATACAAATAAACTTGCCTTGCCTTGCCTATAAAATGTGACAAGCATAAAAAAGTACTAAATCAACTTTTAAACTTAGTTAAAGTTCTTAACTAATGGATGCAACCAACCGATGCTGATCCACTATAGCAAAACATTACAGCTCACCTTAAACATAATTTCTATCAACTGGCAAGTTTACCAGTTAGTTGCTAACTTCATATTTGGTCAGTCTTAACTGCAGACCTGGGCATTCCGCTAAGGGTTTGAGTTTTTGGCATGTCTGGCTAAGGGCATGTCTGTGGTGCCACAGCAAATTTTGATCATTCGCCGTGATATTTTCATTTGCTGTCATTCACAAAAGCATAATCCAAAGTTTGATAAGGGTATACCCTTGAATATATTTCAATTGTAATATTTAACAATGGTTACAGCACCACCTAGTGGGAACAGGAAATGGCATGTTTTACACTTTGAGATACAGCTTCAAGGTGACTGACCTGAGCCACCCAAAATAACTCAAGAAGTTGGTCTTGGGTTCTGTGAATTTTTTGCCAAAGGGCGTCACCCTGGTGGCACTGCGAATTTTAATGTTTCACCATGAAGCATGACATTGCTATAACTCAAAGACACGTGGTCCAGTCTCTCCCAAAGTTCACTGGCAAGATGAGAGTCCAGCCCTGAATAGACTGATATGATACTTGTCAACAATAGTTAGAACTCCACCTAGTGAAAACAGGAAATGTAATGTTTTAATTTCATATTCTACTCCTCCTAGATTGACCACATGAATAAATATCAGACTTTGATGAAGCTACAGTGTGAAAATTGGGAGATTTCATTTAACAACAAACCCTGGTGCCATGGTGATTCGTCTTGAAACAGAAGGTAATTGTTGAGGTCTTGAAAAGCCTAAAAAAATCATAAAATTTGGAAGAGACGATCAAGATGCACAAAGACTCTTGAAGCCATGGACTAAACTCCAATGGTAGTGAGCCATTTTGAATTTAATGTATAATTTTGCCAGCATTTTTGAGTTCATAGGCATCTATGTACCAATATTATGTCACACTTATAGCACCACCTGGTGGCAACAGGAAATACCCTGCAGGTTATAATCATCAAACAATTTATATGGAATTTTAATTGGTTGTTCCAGCCATAATATACAGCAGTTGACATGTGGGTAGTCGATGTATTTAGAGGTAGTCCTCCTTATTCATTTGTCAGTTTACTCTCTACATCGTACCTCTACCACTGGGAACAAAAAAAGTTTCAGAGCATGATGATACCACCGCCATGCGTGACAGTGGTACTGTGTTCTTAGGTTTGAAAGCTTCACCTTTGCGCCTCCAAACATATCTTTTGTCATTGTGGACAGATAGCTCAATCTTTTTCTCATCTGACCATAAAACCTGTCTCCTGAAGGCATTTGGTTTCTCTAAAAAGTTCTTTTGCAACTGCAAATTTCAGTTGAGCTTAAACATTTTGGAGCAGAGGCGTCTTTCTTGGATGAACCCCTTTTAGTTCCTTGGGTTGCTCATGAACATCCTAACCAAATCATCTAAGGATGACAGTTTGGGTAATCTTTCAGACCCTTGGAAAGTAGGGATGCATCAGAATAACATGTAGTAAAATACAGTTGTTTAAATTGATGAATCTGCAGCTGTTTGGAAAGGACCCATTAAGCTTCTGGAATAAACTTTCCAAAGCCCCAACTGACACCCTACTGAAAATTTGTGGACTACGCTTAAAAGCTTGTTCTGTTCCAACAAATCAACTATGTTAAATGAACTCTACCAGTTCTGTCAAGAAGAGTGGTCATATATCAGGTCAAAATTATGCGAGAAGCTTGTTGATGGCTGAAAAAAGGATCTAATCAAGGTGCGATTAGCCAAAGAACATTACCCATATATTAGCTAGGGCGTATTTTATACTCTTGACCCTGTGTGGATTAAACAAAATCCAAGTTCTTGTGTTTTCTAAAGTCAATAAAGCTGTACAATCATTCCACCCTGGAAAAAATAACAGCACAGAGGAATCATTAAAAGCCCTTCATACCCATGATGATTATATGTAAACTTCTAAACACAACTGTATCTAAAACACATGAACAGTGTCAGAAAGTCATTTGAAGAAATAAGAAAAACCCCCCAGCAAAGACCTGACACAGGACGATGAATCCAAATTTGACATTTTTGGTTCAAATTGTCTTCCATATGTAGAGAGGAGGACGGGAGAAAGTACAACCATGACAACCATCTGTAAAACATTATCAAGGCAATGTGGGATCATCTTGACAGAAAACAAAAACTAAACACAACCCACATCCAAAGAAGAGCTTTTGATGTCCTTGAAGAAGCCTGAAGACTTTGTAAAGAAATTACAAGAAAGCTTGGCTAATAGACTTCAGGTTGTGTTAAAGAATAAAGGCGGTCATACCAAATGTTAACTTTCAAGCTTTTTTTTAAATTTTACAAACTGCATTTTTTGGCCTTAGATGCTATAATAATTCTGCAATGATGCAAAATGACTGTTGTCTTAAAATTTTTGCACAGCACTATACTAGTCTGCATCAACACTGGGATGGGTGATGCCTGCAGAGATTATTAATGGCATTCACTTCAGAGGGGGGCTTTAATGTTCTGGTTCACTAGCATATGAAATTATACCAGTGAACCTTCTTGCTATAAAAAAAACACAATTTGTTTGGGCAAATTATAATGTATATATTTAAAGCTGTGCAACATGGTGAAATCCACATCGGTGTCATTACCTTTAAACTGGTAGAACTAAACACTGATACCACCTCTTATTACTCATGACCTCTTTCACAACATGATTGGGGATAAAATTTATTTATTGTCTAATTAATGTTTTTGAATATTATTGAGACTTTGAGTGATAGGTGGATCTCAACATAGGCAGTTGGCTAAATGATGTAACCTCAACAAATATGAGTCACCTGTCTTTGTGGTCTTGGTGGCTCCGGGAACTTTTAAATGCAGCTGTCAGACAAATAATATTCCTTTCTCTGTGATCAACTGAACATGTCATTTAGAAGTCAATGAAATTAATAACAGTAGCAGGAAACAAGTATCTGTCTCTGTGAAATGTACTCATACAGTCTATTGATCCACCTTGCTAACTAAACTGGCAATCTGCTGACAACAAAACTTAAAAGTGGTCGGACCTGAACTTTCGTGTCCTGCCTAAAAGATGGGTGTGTACCTCCCTCTGCAGACTTCACTGTCACTTCCTTTTAAGTTGAAATGCCTTATTTTATTTTAAATGTCAAGAAGAAACAAAGGACACATTTGTTTAGCTGCAGGACTTATAGAAAAGTACTAATCACTGCGGCTTGGGGTAAAGAGAGTTGGGGTGGAGGATGCAATAAGAGTTTAGATGAAAAGGTACTGCACTCGCAGAGCTTAACAAATGAACACCTACGTGACCAGAAGATCTTATCTCTGGCTTTTTGTTATAATTGATAGTTCCACATTGCCCCTCCTTGGAATTTCCCAACATTATACAGGAGGGATTATGAGTTTAGACTGTTTTGTGTGTTATTTGATTGTTATTGTTAATAGCTTTATTTAACCAGGATACGTAATGCCGAGATTAAAAACCTTTTGTGCGCTGGCCAAGACGGAAAAGAAATTGACAACTTGAAACAAAATCACATTTAATAATACTCGCAAATGTCTAAACAAGGATATTCTTGCAACCTTGACTTGGTGCTCGTTCGTCTGGGAGATAGACGCAGAAATGAAGCCACACAATTAGCCACATCTAACAAAAGAAAAGGAAAGAGAAGGCAACTACTTCTATAGATCATGTACATGTACTTATGCTAACCTAACCGTCGCCATTTTTGTTTTTGCCAACTTCAACTGATCTGTTTAGATTTGTTTCCCTGAATTTGACTCAACAGCAAAACCCAAGACTTTGCACAGAGTTTTAGACAATTGTTGCCGACACGTACTGTAATTCAAACCTTCACGCTATCTCGAGTAAAATGTCAACATTTAAGAACTTTCATACTGGTAAAGGTTTTTGGCCTATAGGAATATAAACATTTACAGTCTTTGCTACATCACCTTTACATTCCCAGTTTTGTAATTTATAGTTGTTTAAAATATCAGATTAATTAAAGAAGGAAATGGGCAGTCAAAGAAAGGGAAAGTAAACGAGGAAATTATGAATGAATACTTATGGTGAAAATGAATTATTCGTGGTTCATTTTTTCCAAAAGCAGGATGAGCTTTCTGAAAGGCAAAGCGCCACAAACCACAGTCTGAAGGAAGCAAACACATGCAAGTCACACTGTGTGACTCACGTATTACTGTTAAAATACAGTCAGTGCACTACTGCTTACAAGGAGAATAACTATTTCTCAAGCTTCCTGCTAAACACACATTCTGTTGTCTTCTAGTCATTGAATATTTAGCACAACTATGAACCAGTTTCATTTTTCACCACTGTGATTAAAAATGAGCTAAAAAAAAAAGCCTCCTATCAGCAAGGAGGGAATCAGCTTAGACCATGTTGGTCACACACAGACTCTGTAAGCCTGTTATACTAACAGGGATTGAAATGGTCTGCATCCATTATGCACTTAATACCTCAGTGTTATGCACACGGATCTCTGTATGTTTCGAGAGACCACTTAAACCGAGATCATCCTCTGACTGTCACTGAGCATCACTTGGTCCCATAGAAATAAGATTCCCTGGAAGACCGAGTCGTCTGACGCAAACAGTGGTGTGATCTGATAAAACTGAAAGATGTGTCATCGGTGTTTGAACCCTCGGTCTAATGGGCCCTTAAGCAGTCTGCTTGCCTCTCTATTCATTAGTCAGTTTGCCAGATAAGATGAAACTAATATCTGTATGGCACACGGTAGCCAAGCAAGTAATTCAACAAGAGATCAGTGGTTTTTTGTTTTTTTTTTAAGTCTTGTCTGATCATGTTGTTTGCATTATATTCAGAACCCAAAAGAAAAAAAAGAGGACTGGGACACTAATGAAAATGTCATTTTAAAAAACAAACAAACTGAATGCTAGAGTCAGTGCTCGACAGTGACGGCCCGTTTGGTAGTTTTGACTCGTGAATCTCTCTCAGGTGACCAGTGACGTTTTTAAAAAGCTCTGTGGTCAGACATTTCTAATTGACCGACCTTTTTTTCCCCCTCTGTTTTTCCTGAAAGACCTGGAATGAATCAGAAAGGGGAAGTTTAAACGAACACTGACTTTGTTCCCCACATTTAGCACTGAAGCGAAAGCAAGGACACATCAGTTCCCCTGCTGCTGTACACTACATTAATGCCTAAGGACATACAACATTGTATAGCACATACATGAGAATCAACCTGAATACATTAAAACTACAGAGAAGTAACATTAGCCACAACTGACCTACAGTATTACACAGCACTCCCTAATCCTGATTATGTGGCAGTGTGTAAATGTATATGGGGGAGACTTATTAAGAACTAAAGATGCATCTTAGCTATCTCAGTTTCTTTAGAATAACTAATATTCCATTTTTTTAAAAAAAATTTTTAATATGCAGCTTCCATATTGAGAGTATAAAGTTTGCTTTTCTGTGCATTAGTTGATCTGGTGAAGTCAAGACAATCTCTGATGAGCGATTTTTTCTGCCAAAATGCAGATTACATGAATTCAACAAAGAGAATAATTTATGTTCATGACTTCCATTAATGTGTAATATTAGACAAATTCGGTTAAATTCAGATTTGTTTGGGGTTTTTTGTTTGCTTTTTTTTTTTTAATCTTTTCCTCATTGCTTGATCATCATATCAGTTTCTCTTCACTGTCATTTCTCATTAACCGTCTTACACAACATGAAACAGGCCTCTTCTTTTGAACTGTCTAAATAAAACTGAGTAGCCTTTTGTTTCCTCCTTTTCCCTCTCACTGACACACAAAAAGTTCCTTTCTTGAACTGGTGAATGGTTTACAGATTAGCCACAAGGACAGATTATGTACCAAATTAAAAGAGAATAAACAACGTCATAACAGAGAGATAAGCAATCATATGAAGCTCAGTTCTAAATCTGTTCTTTAAAACTACACAGCAAGAAAATGTGACGACTTACTTTTTCCTTTCTTTCCTTTCTCTCTGTCTCTCTTTTTAGAAGTAAACAGAAGCAGTAAAATAAAAATGGATGCACCAGGATGACCAAAGGAAGAGCTTTAAGGCGTTTTCAACACTCAAAAGTGCGTCATCAGTGTGTAATCTGACATTTATTAAAAACATTTGTTCAGTTACAATTGCTTCAACGTTACACCGTTAGGCAGTCGGTCACCGAGTGAGGCGTCCCGCTAATATGGACCCGCTACCAGTGTCGGAAACATCAGTGTCGGTTTTCTGGATGAGCCTTTTAAAAACCGAACTTCACAGAGACACCAGAAGGCGATATTAGCGCGCGCGCGCGCACACACACACACACACACACACACACACACACACTAGAAAAATAGAGTGATTACCAATTGAATCCAATTGAGACTTTTTCATACAAAAAGAAGAAATAAAGAGAATCGCTATGCGCAATCAATGAAAGTCGAGACAAGCACAAAATTACAGCCTACGGTCTATGCTTCAACATGACTTTAGGCTATTTTGACAAAGAGTCCTGAAAAAAAATTCTTCATGTTTTTTGCAAGAAAAACAACAATGTGCCATGGGTGAACATCTGATAGCAGCATCTGGATATTTTGCACTGTGGGTTGGATACTTATTAAGCAGAGTGGGCAGAGCAGCGGGCAGTTCAGCATCTACACATGGAGTATCGCTGTTTGGGAATTCAGCAGATCGTTCCTGTATTGTTCCAGCCAGTTTCTAAGCTCGGAAATCCGGTATCCCTCTGGACCCCTGCCCCCCTGGTACACCACTTTTTCATCGCTCACGATGTAAAGTCTCTCAAAGTAGGCTCCATACGCGGCGTTACATGAGTTGTCCATATTATCCACCACCACGTTGGTCTCCGGCACCTCAGTGAGCATCAGCTGAGCGGCTCTCAGTCTGTCCTCCAAACAGCGATGCTTGGGGATCTGATACGGCGCGTCCGAGCTCACCCAGCCGTCCGAGGGATGCGCCTCTTCGATATATACAACTAAAAAGTCCGCAATGTCTGCGTACTGACTCACGACGCGCTGAAACGCCGTCAGACGCGTCATGAATGGCGGTCAGGAGCAGCTGCCAAAGTTAAGAATGAGCGGTCTCTTCCCTTTCACGCAGTCCAGGATTCGCACCTGCTTCCGCTCCTGGACGAGCACCACCTCGGTGTTGGGCGCAGGGCGCCCAAGGTGCGCAGATTTGAGAAAGTCCAATTTCTGACCATGCCACACGGCCCTCAGGGACTCCAAGGTGAACATCTTGTTAGAGTCAGAGACGCACACCGGCGGGTCGTCAGGGCTCTCCTGCCTCTCTCCCATTTTCAGCAGCACTTGTTTCCTAATGCACAAGAAATCCAGGAGCCACAGCATAACTGCGGCCAGAAGGAACCGGGGCAGCAGCATCAGGCAGAGGGCTGCATGCTTCAGCGCCTTCGCCATTTGGACACCGCCGGAGTCGTCCATCATCTCTCCCCCAGCTGATAGGATGAGACTGTGCCGGCAAACGAGACAACTGGTATTTAGTCACCTTTACCCATTGGAGAAAACTATCTGACGCACGCAGGCACTCTTTTTATAGGTACAGCGTTTGAATAATGAGGAGGGGGGGGGGGGGGACACGCCTCCGGTACCCGCACCGCCCACTCACATGGTGGGGATTACCTCCCGTCAACTCTGGGCTTCAAAGATCCACAAAGACATGGGAAGCGCGAGAGGAAGATATATTGAGAGGTTGAATGTTGATAACACATAACAGTTCTCTATCTTTTGGGGTTTGTTTTGTTTATTTATTTATTTTTTGTACTTTATTGGGCATGTAGACTTCGTACGGTTAGTTCAGAAAGTAGGCAAAACATTTGATTCACTTCATGCTTCAGCGGCCTCTACGGCCACTAGACGGCGCTGGATTCATACAGACCATCTAGGCTGGATGAGTCATTCGCTTCGTCTAGGGCCCCTCAACATATTGTTAGGAAAAGGAGGCAGCATAAACCTGCCATCACCAGTTTCAAAATTGAAGTGCGTGTGTCTGTGCCCGTGATCATGGCAAAACATGATCCCAAAGACAAACTGAAGGAGGAAATAATCACTGTGCTGTTTTGAGCAACATTTGGGCAGTGCTGTGTAGGTGAGATTAAAATGAAGGTTCGTCTATGGGAGCTATGAACAGTGAGTAGGCCATGCTGAGCTGGGCTTTGGGGTTATTGTAAGATAAAATTCTGTTATTTTGTCAGCAACTTTTTGTTCCTGACTGTCTGGTCTAGTAAAAGATGATTAAACTAGAAAATGAAACGTGGAATTTACTGTATTGTCATTCTTAAGTTCCTCCTATTTACGATGATTACACAGAAAAAAGAAATGTGGAATTACTGTATTCTCATGCTTAAGTTTCTCCTATTCCGTATGATACAAAAAGGCCAAAGCAAATCATGTTGCCTCACCATGAAATTTCCTCCTCATCTCGGGCGTTGATGACATGGCATCCATGTGACTGCTTGGATCGGTTTCTCTGATGCCATAACACTCCCAGCATGTGTCCAACCTTCTTTCCCACCCCTGAGTCTTTCTTTCCTCCTCCTACCTTTTTCATTCTACCCCATGGCTTGTTTCACTGTGTTGGCTGTGTCATACACCGGCTGTAAAAACAGATAGGAATATACAGTTTCTTGTCACCTACAGAAATTCTACTATGCTGTTCACTATTTATCATCACCCATATACAGTTACAATGTTGGATGATCATTTTAAACATAATATGACCATTTCCCCCCCCAACATTGGCTTCTTTTTACTGGCTCCCTGTTAAATCCAGAATAGAAATCAAAATCATTCTCTTCAAATATGGGTATCAAATAACCAGGCTGCATCTTATCTTAAAGATCTAATAGTACCGTGTCACCCTGTGAGGTAGCTTGACCAAAGTGGCTGAAGAAGGGCAGGAGACAAATGCTGTCCAGTGCAGCAAGTGATTTATTCACCATCTTGGTGATAATTTTTATTTTTATTTTTTTTAACCCCCCCCAAAACCCCCCCAACTCAACTCCAAAGTTAACCCAGTTGTTACGTTCCCCCCGAAGGGGTCTAGGCATATGAGTGAGGGGACCAGTAACAAATGAGTCCGGAATCAGAATGAAAAGGAAAACAGACAGAGTTGTTCTGTATTAATAGAACTTTATTACGAAATGGTACAGGTGGATTACAAACGACATTAACATTAACTTAAAGGGCCGGCAACGCCGTCTTACCAACAACGCCAAAGAAACAAAGAAAACGCTCGCAGCCACGAAAGGCAGGAAGACTACCAAACAAACACAATAAAAAAGGCGGCACTTCCCACACTTCCTACCCTACTCCCCACCACGGGGAGACACTCTCAGGGCCCACAAGCCCGTCTGCTCACTGGTCAGAAAGAGGCTGTCTGTCCAACATCTAGCACCGAAACGCGTAGAGCCACCGAGGAAAAAAGCCACCCTGCTCACAGCTCATCCCCAGTTTAAATAGCCTCAGAGGATGATTGCTGACTGGAGTCAGGTGGCAAACGAGGCTAATCATCAGCAGCTGTGTCCTGGGGAGAGAGGAGAGTGAGAGAGACAGAGAGGGGTAGGAGTGGCAAGAGGGGTGGAGGCGGGGAGAGTGGGCAAACACCCCACCCACACACTCCCACAGCCTCACAGAACGTAACATTCCCCCCCCCCCCCCCCTTACATTGAAGCCCTACCAAAACAACAACAACAACAACAACAACAACAACAACAACACCCTATTGCGAGCTGCGTGAGAGTGCATCAGCCACTATCATCAGATTGTAATCCTGGGCCAGGAGTGCCCAGCGCATCAGTCGCTGGTTGTGATTGTACATCCGGTTCAGAAAAACAAGGGGGTTGTGGTCTGTGAACACGGTCACCGGGGAAGCGCTGGAGCCCACATACACTTCAAAGTGCTGCAGAGCTAGAAGCAGAGCTAAGGCTTCCTTCTCTATGGTAGAGTAGTTCAGTTGATGGGGTTTGAACTTTGCAGAGAAATAACAGACCGGATGGCACACACCTTCCTCATCATCCTGCAGCAGGACTGCCCCGGCTCCGGTGGCACTGGCATCGACCTCTAGCTTAAAGGGGCGAGAGAAGTTTGGAGCTGCCAATACAGGGGTGCTGCACAGAAGAGATTTTGCCGACTCAAAGGCATGCTGGCATTCAACTGACCATTCAAAAGGCACCTTTGGGCTACACAGTTTGGTTAGCGGGGTCACGACCACAGAAAAGTTCTTACAGAAACACCAGTAATATCCGGTCATCCCTAGGAACCGCCTTAGTTCCCGTCTGGTGGCTGGACTCGGGTAGTCCAGGATTGCAGCAACCTTCGCCTCCACTGGGCGGACCTGCCCAAACCCCACCTGCTTACCTAGGTAAGTGACGGTTGCCTTACCAAACTCATACTTAGCGAGATTGAGGGTCAACGAGGCCTCGGCTAGCCGCTGAAACACTGTCCTCAGAAGGGACATATGATCTGCCCATGTGTCTGTGTATAGCACCACGTCATCTAGATACACATTGCACTGGGGCACATCTCCCAACACCAACTGCATCAGTCGTTGAAAATTAGCTGGGGCATTTTTCATGCCAAAGGCCATTACTGTGTATTGCATGAAGTGGTCAGGGGTGACAAATGCAGAAATCTCTGAAGCTCTGGGAGTGAGAGGCACCTGCCAGTAGCCTTTAAGGAGATCGAGTTTGGTGATGAATTTGGCAGGGCCGATGCTGTTAATGCAGTCTTCCATACGAGGAAGCGGAAAAGAGTCAGAGACCGTTACAGCGTTTACCTTCCGATAATCTGTGCAGAAACGGGGTGTGCCATCAGACTTAGGTGTTAGTAGACATGGGGAGCTCCAGGGGCTACAACTAGGTTGTGCCAAGCCGTTTTCTACTAAGTACTCAACTTCTTCTTTCATGACCTCACGTTTGGCGAAGGGGCAACGATATGCATGCTGCTTGATTGGGACTGCGTCTCCAACGTCAATGTCATGCTCACAAACGTGGGTACGCGAGGGTACGTCACTAAAAAGAGACAGGTAGGAGTGCAGCAAGTCAAGTACCTCTTTACACTGGGACGGAGGAAGGTGAGATAGGTTGGCCTCGGCCTTAGCTAAAAAAACAGAATTTGACAACCGCCCACATTGCTGTCCCTCAGAAAGGGTACCCAGATCATCATCACCCTTAACTTCAACACTTAGCAGGGCAACAGGGACTGAACCGGGGACAGCCGTCCCAGCAGTGTCTGATGATTCTGTCATGCTGGTGTCTCTGGTATGGTATGGTTTCAACATGTTGACATGGCATAGGCGAGTCTTCCTTCTGCGTTCTGGGGTGTTGAGAATATAGTTGGTGTCAGACACTTTTTTCACTATCACATAGGGGCCTGAGAAACGAGCCATGAGGGCAGAACTGGGCACGGGCAACAACACAAGAACTTTGTCCCCAGGCTGGAACTGTCTTTCCACTGCTTTTTGATCACATCGTTTTTTCATGTTTGCCTGGGATACACAGAGAGCCTCTTTTGCTAACAAAGTAGCCTGTTGCCACCTGTCCTTGCATGTTTTTACAAACTCCACCACAGTAGTTTTAGGCACACAACCACTGAGAAAACTCTCCTTCAGCACCTTTAGCGGACCCCGCACGTCATGTCCAAACACCAGGGTAGCTGGGCTGAACCCCAAAGACTCCTGCTTCGCATCACGTATAGCAAACAATACAAAAGGGACCCCTTCATCCCAGCTTTTTCCGGTGTCGTGGCAATACTTACTCAACATCGCCTTGAGAGTTTGATGCCACCACTCCAGTGCACCTTGTGACTCTGGGTGATAAGCACTAGACACAGAATGAGAAACTCCAAAGGACCGTAGAGTCCGATTAAAATCCCTGGACATGAAATTGGTACCCTGATCTGTCTGCACGGTTTTCAGGAGGCCAAAGGTGGTAAAGAAATTGACTAGTGCTTTGGTAATGCTTGCTGTCGTGATTTTCCGCAGAGGAATCGCCTCTGGGTATCGAGTGGACACACACATTATGGTTAACAAGAACTGATTCCCTGCCCGCGTCTTTGGTAAGGGGCCAACACAGTCTACCAGGATATGCTCAAAAGGTTCACCGACAGCAGGGATAGGACGTAGGGGGGCGGGGGGCACCGCCTGGTTCGGTTTACCCACAAGCTGGCAAGTGTGACAGGTGTTACAAAACTGCACTACATCTGCTTTCATTGCCGGCCAAAAGAAATGCTGCAGTATACGGTCATATGTTTTAGTGACACCCAAATGACCTGACCATGCGTGATCATGTGCTAACTGCAGCACATGCCACCGCAGACTGGTCGGAACCACCAACTGCCGCACTACGCTCCAGTCTTCTCCAGGCCTTGGGGTCCACTTGCGCATCAATAAACCTTCCCAAACGAAAAATGTCTGCCTCTTGCTCCCCTCACCTCCCTTATCCTGAGCTGCTGCGGTAAAACACTGAACTAATGAAGGGTCTTCTTTCTGAGCCTTCACAAGTGCTTCCCGGGTGAGCAGAAAAGGAGCTCCAGACACAGGAGCTGGCTCAACCACACTGAGCTAACTCTAAGGCTCCATTATCTCCCTCATCGGTGCAGGGCATCACATCCTTCTCTAGAATAGAGCCGATCACTGATTCTGACAAATCAACCCCCCCACCTTGTTGCTGGGCACGTGAACGAGTCAGAACGCTCACCGGGAACACATCCGGGTGCTGCAGGCTGAGGGCATCTAACACAGGCTCTATAACAGGATTGTTGGTCACCTCAGGGGTAGGGTAAACTTTCCCACCCGCGATATCATTTCCCATTATAAAATCCACCCCATTAATCGGGAGAGAAGGCCGCACACCCACTGAGAAGAAACCACTCACCAGCTCACTCTGTACCCAGATACGATGGAGGGGAGCAGGCACAAAGCTCATCCCAACACCTCTTACAATGATGCTAGAGTCACAGTCAGACTTCTCATTAAATTCAAGCACACTAGCTAGTGTGAGGGACTGTGAGCCACCAGTATCACGCAGAATGGTCACTTCACGCTTATCCTCGGTCTTACCAGAAAGCGAAACTATCCCCTTAAAAATGAAGGGCTTAAAACACTCATCCGGGGTCTCAGGGGAAGGGGGCCTACTGACAGGAGGCATGGTTTTAATCAGCCCAACCCCTTTTGGTTTACGTGAAGACGAGACTGATTGTTTCCGTCTGTAAGCTTCACAATCTGCGATCAGGTGGCCAGACTTAAAACAGAAAAAACACTTTCGGTCTGCCTTGGGACGAAACACAAGTACCTCACTCTTTGGGTGCTGTGCAACTGGTACCTCGCTAGCCTTCACTGGGGCATCGCGCCGGTCATACCTACTGACACTGGTTTTATGGACGAGCGCGAACTCATCAGCCAGCGTCGCAGCCTGCTGTAGCGAGGAAACCTTCTGTTCATTAATATATACCGCGATGCGCTCAGCAATGCAGTTCTTAAATTCCTCTATGAGCATTAGTTCCCGGATCGAAGCCAGGTCAGTGGCTTTGCAGGCCGCACACCACCGATCGAAAAGAACACCTTTTTCCCTGGCAAAATCAAGATAGGACTGACCCTGACCTCTTCTCAACCCCCGGAAACGCTGCCTATAGGCTTCTGGGACCAGCTCATAGGCCAGCAGGATAGCCCTTTTCAGCTTGTCATAGTCCAAGCTGTCCTCAGCTGACAACGAGGAACAAACTTCTTGAGCCTTACCCGCCAGCTTACATTGGAGCAAAATGGCCCATGAATCCCGTGGCCAGTGCAAGGCCGTGGCTATTCGTTCAAACGACTCGAAGTAGCTGTCGACCTCAGTGTCACGGAACATCGGAACCAGACGACTGTTTTTCCCTACGTCAAACGGGGTGTCCGCCTGACGAATGGAGGCGGTCGGAGGAAGGGAAACCTGCCGGAGTTCCAGCTGTCGCAACCTCACAGCTGTCTCTGCCTCCACCTCCACCTTCCTCAATTCGACCTCTCTGGCTCTAGCAAGCTCTGCGTCTAAACGCCTAAGCTCCAGCTCTTTCTTTAGCTGGAACTCCCTCTCACGGTCCTCCTTTTCTAACTGGAGACGAGCCAGGCGTACACGGAGCTTAGCATCCTGCTTCGAGCCTTCACTTGATTCAATGGAGAGGGGTTCGAAGCGAGGCAATGTCATGGGTTTGTCCTCAGGCAGCCCCTGATCAACAGGTGTCGACACCAATGGACCTACAGCTTGAGCTGACGCCTGCGGAACAGGCTGAGACGCTGCCCCATGCTCAAGTGGACTGGCAGATACTGGCAAGGCCACTATCCCTTTCTCCACCAAGCCAGACACAAGAGCAGCTTTCAGCTCAGCCTTACGCAGAGCTGTGGAAACAGAAATGCTATAACCTGATGCCACCTCATGCAAATCCCTCTTCCTACAGGCGTCCAGTTGGACAAGCGAGGGGTTTTTCTTAAACACGGCAATATCAAAGGTAGCCATCAACTCTAAAAACAAAAAACTACCTGAGGCTAACAATAACAACAAAGAAGCACCACCTCCAATACACAAATGAGAAAACAGGCGGGAAAAGTGTGGCCAGAGGTTAACCAATAAATAAAAGTACCGCCGACCCTCTCCCCAGACCTGCCTACTAAAATCTTAGCCTAGTTAGCTTCTGGAGTGTACCAGGCTCGAGGCAACTTTAAAGGCTAAGCATCAAGTGCACAAAGCACCGACAAGCCTACCCCCGACAGGGAACTAATCCCCACCCGGGATTACTCCGAAAATAATAAAGGAAAAATAAAAAATGAGTGCCTGAAGGAGGAGCTTACGCTCAGCTAGACACTCCCCTTTTGCTAACTGGAGAGGGAGCGCAGCCGATACCATACAACTAACCAGGCCACCGGCAAACAACTCACAAAAACTCTATTTTCCTTCCATTCATATCCCGGACGAGCCCCCACATTGTTACGTTCCCCCCGAAGGGGTCTAGGCATATGAGTGAGGGGACCAGTAACAAATGAGTCCGGAATCAGAATAAAAAGGAAAACAGACAGAGTTGTTCTGTATTAATAGAACTTTATTACGAAATGGTACAGGTGGATTACAAACGACATTAACATTAACTTAAAGGGCCAGCAACGCCGTCTTACCAACAACGCCAAAGAAACAAAGAAAACGCTCGCAGCCACGAAAGGCAGGAAGACTACCAAACAAACACAATAAAAAAGGCGGCACTTCCCACACTTCCTACCCTACTCCCCACCACGGGGAGACACTCTCAGGGCCCACAAGCCCGTCTGCTCACTGGTCAGAAAGAGGCTGTCTGTCCAACATCTAGCACCGAAACGCGTAGAGCCACCGAGGAAAAAAGCCACCCTGCTCACAGCTCATCCCCAGTTTAAATAGCCTCAGAGGATGATTGCTGACTGGAGTCAGGTGGCAAACGAGGCTAATCAGCAGCAGCTGTGTCCTGGGGAGAGAGGAGAGTGAGAGAGACAGAGAGGGGTAGGAGTGGCAAGAGGGGTGGAGGCGGGGAGAGTGGGCAAACACCCCACCCACACACTCCCACAGCCTCACAGAACGTAACACCAGTACAAATAAACATAACTGAACTTAGACCAACAAAAATTAAGGTCACGTGCACTCAGCTACACTGACCTGGTCCTTTCCACTTGAACACTTGAGTTCTTCTGCTTAAATAGTCAGCTATCCAAACAATTTCTCCTCTGGACTATTCCATTCAGTAGGTAAGACAAACATTCCCATACTCATAAACTTATGATACTACTCTTTACTAGCAATAAAAACACTCTAAGGTGTAACCAATACATATTACATCAATGCATCCATTTGTCAACAAACAACATAAACTTGACTTTATTAAATTACACCAATTCTCCCCCTTCTTCACCTGGTCCCTTTCTGTGACCTCAGACTAAACAGGAAGCTATAAATACAGGAAGTGAAGCAGCACTTCCTCCTTCTACTCCTGGAACATAGGTAAGTAAGGTGAGTTCGACAAACTAGACAAGCTGGAATAAATAATACGTTAACTTAACAAACATGTCAGAGTTGATTTAAACCAAGATGTTACATTACATAATCTGTGAAACAACAACAACAAACTTTATTTATATAGCACATTTAAAAACCAGTGGTGTACCAAAATGCTTAACATGCAAGAGAGTAGGATGAAGTAACAGGGAAGGATGAGGGCTATGGCAAGGTACCAAAACATGCTAGCAGGTTGAATGTCATTAAAACACAAAAGCAAAAGAATTTCATATAAAAGCATAAAAGAAAACTAAGTGTAAAGGATAAAACAGTCAAAAAATTGAAAATGATTAAAAGTAATTAAGAATAAGCCGAAGATAAGAATAAGCATTAAGCTAACTAACAAGCAACTGGTAGAAAAGGCAAGGCTAAATAAGTGTTTTTGTTTTTTGTTTTTGTTTTTTTAACCGCGATTTGAAGGAATGGTGAAAGTGCAAAACAAAAACAAACCCGGTATAGTAAATGTTTGCCCACAACAGAATAAAAAAAATAATGTATGGCTAAATCAAACCAAGAATGCTAACTAAGAATAACAAGCTTCAAATATGGACAAATGGTATTCTCACCCACTTTGTCACACACCCCAATAGAGTACTTCACTCACAGACTGCAGGGTTACTTGTGTTTCCTAGGCTATATAAAAGGGAGGCAAAGCCTTCAGCTTTCTGACCCCTCTTCTTTAGAACCAGCTGCTAGTTTTGACATGGGAGACAGACACAATCTTTGATTTTAGCATTAGTTTTAAAACTTCACTTTTTAATAATAGTTAGGGTTGGATCAGGTATATATTTTGCATTGTTTCTCTCTCATCACCGGTTGATTATGGCAGGTGGCTGCCCCGCCCTGAACTTGGTTCTGCTGGAGGTTTCTTCCTTTTGAAACAGAGGTGTTCTGTCCCATTGTCGCCAAGTGCTTGCTCATAGGGGATTGTCTGATTGTTGGTGTTTTCTCTGTATTATTGTAGTTAGGGTCTTTACCTTACAATATAAAGTACATTGACGTGACTATTGTTGTGATTAAGTGTTGTATGTGCAAATAATCCCTGTGCATCAAATGGTCTCCAAACTGCTGTAAGCGTTCCATTTCACACTCTCCTCTCAGAGCTACATGATGTCAACAAGAGAGGATATATTTAATATGGTCATCTGTACCATACAGCCCTTACTGTGAGCTAGGGCTGGGCCATATTATACCGTTCACGGTAATACCGGTATAATGTTAGGCAACGATAGGAAAACGAAATATCGCGATAGAATATGCGTAAAACGCGCATGCGCAGTGCCTTTGTTTTCATACGCACATGGCCGATTGTTGAGTGAAACAGATGAACCAGAATTGGTTTGTAAAAATGGTGCAACTTCAGTGATGTGGAACTGGTTTGGTGTTTGTCCGTCAGATACACGACAAAGCACATTTTTTTGCAGAACATGCAAGCGGCCGTCGTTATTGTCGTATTTGTCGGACTAAGATGCTCTTAAATCTGGGAGTAATCTGGGTCCTAAACTCCGTATGCTTCAGGTCAAACAACACTGCAGCATCACTTGGAGTTAAAAACTGTCTAAATTCTTTCATCTTTAATAAAACGATCAGCATTGCTGCTTTACCAGGTGTAACTATGAAGTTTAACTTCCAGGCATCCATGAAAACAAAATGTATTACATTTAACGGAGTTAGTGAAGGATATAAAAAAAAACAACAACAGCAATAGAATAATATTAAACACAAAGTGAACCGTCTTCCTTCATTAAATAGGTTCTTTTAGATGTTAAGGAGGAATTGACTTAACCAGGCTGGCGGAGAATGAAGACAACCGGACACCTGCAGCAGATGGGGAATCCGTGAACTTTTATTAAGACAGAGACAACCTCTCAATACAGCTCACATCAGAAGATTCCAAATATTTGCTGTGAGGATGGGTATATATTCTCTAAAACTTACAGGAGGGGGTTGTGAGGAAAGTGCTGCATTAGCAGAAAAACAACTCCATAAAAGGAAATCGGCCTTGGGTGTTCTAGTCTCTTCGCTTGCAGATATCTTTCACCTGCAGGATGAGGCGATCGCTTCTTATCGCTCTCAAGGCCAAAGTCGTGAGCACATTTTTATTACACAGTTGCACAGTAACTTTAAAGCTGAACAATATTTCTGAATAATGTTTAAAGCTGAACAATATTTAAAGCTGAATAATGTTTAAAGCTGAACAATATTTTCTTCAAATCCCCCTTTTGACCCATCTTAAATGGGTCAACACACAAAAATAAGTAACAATCAAAGGAACACAGAGACGTGTCGAAGCCTGGCTCGAAAAACTCCTCGGGTCTTTTCATTTGTCTTTATCTGTCATTGCAGATGAGGAGAAAAGAGTCCAGGCACCACCCTGCCCAGGGGTCGGCTGCAAGCAGTCTCGGTTCCCGATGAAAGCAGTAACAGCTGTCCTGCACACAAGGGTACAACGAGTTAGTGCAACCAGGGTAGTGACACAAAATTAACAGTTCCTGTAACTCAGCAACCAAAAAGCATAAGTAATGATAAAAATGTGGAGAGTACAGAGTATACTATAATAATGAGAGATATAACGTGAAAATGTGAAAGAATAAATCAACCGTAAAATAAACTCAGAACGGTAACTGCTAAGGACATTCAAAAGTGAATATGGTAAAACTTGAGAGGAACTGGTGGGCAAGACCCTAGGGGCTACATTTGTCAGATTGCGACTGTCAGAAGGGGGCGAAGCTTTTGAACTTGAAGGTGTCATAAGTGTCGGGGGCCCTTCACAGATCAGGATTATGCCAATGGGAATGAGACCCAGGACCAGGAAGCAAACAAATACGCAACATCTTTGCCTGCCTGTCATTTCAGGGGGAAAGGGCCAAGACATGTTTACTTAGCTTGGATGTCGTCTAATAGAGGATGATGGGGCACAGAAAGGTGGTCCAGTTCCCCCCACCTCGCCAAGGGCGTGTTCTAGGAGTTAAAGAGCAACAACCTGCAATCTGTACCAAAAAATCTTCATAGTCCCACCGGAAAATCATAAGAGTAATAAACGATTCAGCTCAACAGACAAGTATCATGTTCAGGTTTCTCCAATCATTAAATCACTATTATTGCCACAATTTGCTTTATTCACCCTTTGGGCAATGAGAGAGAGAGAGCCCCTAATGGCCAGTTAGTGGGCTCTAGGTCAAACTGTCCCCAAATTTGTTATCTGTTATTATTACTTGTTGTCATGTCACTTGTCTGTTTTCTACTGCACCCCTCTCACCAAAGCAAAGCAAACATTAGCAGCACATTGACCGTAGTCAGACATCCTCATTCCATAGGTGCTATAAAACATTTCCTGTAAAAGAATCACAGTTTTCAAGACAGGGTGTGTCTCCCCCAACACTCTCACCAGAATACAGTGTAATAGCATCCCCAACTCCTAACCCATAAACACCGTTTCTTCACACATCCGCCCAGAAATCCTGTAATAGAAAAACATTAAAACTGTAACCCTGTAGGGAAGAAAATGTAAATGGTAACGCTGCGCAGTTACCTCTGTAAGCAACACAAGACACAAAAATGGCATTTACAGGTTCACTCATCCTCGAATATTTTGTCATCCTTCTACTCCTGTAAAAGAAACCCACATAAATTCATCCACCCTTTTATCCTATCGAGGTGGAGGTGGTTAACCTTGAGTCATGGTCAAGTCTTGTCATCTTTTACCAGTCAGTCCGTTTGTTTTTCTTCCCAGTCTTTCATCCATTCATCCGTTCTTTGCTGATAGTGAAACCTGTCGTCGCATCTAGTTTCCACACTCAGCAAAATGACGTCATCTCAAAAAGAAACAAGAACTTGAGTTTGGATTACCTCGCTGAATCCTTTTTTAAACAGGGACTCTCGTTTCTAATTGTCCCCACAAGTGTTTCCTCCAGAACCCATTTCAATGCGGAGAAACTCACAACAATTTTCTCGCCGACGTGTAATGCTTGTAATTTCCGATGTGCAGATCTGCTTAAAGAAAAGATTCACAAACAAAAATCAGTAAATATAAAACAAAATAAAATGAAAAATAACAAAAACAAAATGCAGACGCCCGGGTCTTAGGACTTGTCACTGAATATTCTTCCCATCAATAAAAATACCAACCTAAACCTACACAGAGTCAAATCAACACCACCTCAACCTTTTCATATTCATAAACCTATATGTTTTGCGTTCGTGAAACAAAATTGAACCATTAAGTAAGTTGAGCTCTTGAAATGTTTTAATTCTCTTAATTCTGCCAGTTTATTTCAACACTTATTCAATGACTTTTATTCAACTGCTACTTGGTCACTCGACTTTTACCTGTTCAAATTGCCTAGGGTTCAACAAAGTCTAGATCCCCGTTATCATGAAACTTGAACGGTGTACGATGATTTACTTACAGTAATTTAGAATCATCACTCAACCTAGCTCTACTACTGGCACTGCGTGACTTTTCTTACACTGGAAACCAGAATTTAGTACAGAACTTTAATGCCTCAGGCCATCGTGCTCAAGGGCTGTCCCCCCTTCTCTTCTTCTTTGTCCGTGTGTTCCTCCTTTATTAAATCTCCATCACAATGACGTGGCGCTCTGAAATAAAACTCACACTGTTAATTCCTCGTTTTCACTCTGCACCACTGCTCAGAGTGTTTTCTTTTCTTTTTAGTGTAGAGTAAACAATTAAGTCGAGGCCTTAAGCCCCAGATATCTCGCACGGGCATCATTTTCATAACCAAACCGCTCCGGACTCTGCTCCCCAGACCACACAAATGCCCTCCGGGCTTATTATTATAGCAAATTCTGTATTTGACTTTGTTGTGTGCAGCATTGAGCCTTTGTCAGTAAAGCATTCTTCATTGCAGCAGCTGGAGCATTGTGTGTCACTTCTTAGTAAATTAAATCAACATTTTGATTTTAGTGCATGGGTATGTATCAGTTTTTACTCCCTCAACAAGTGCATAAGTGTTCATGTGTGTGTTTCCCTTCATTCTAAGTAGGCGCATGCAGAAGTGTGTGTTCGTGTGTTGGTATATGTTTGTGTTCATCACCTTCCTGTTCTGTAGTTTAGGTAAACCAGCGGCCTGACGCATGGCCTAGGGTCCTCCCCTCCTCTTTGGGTCTGTTTATGTTGTCCTTACTTTGCTCCACGGCCTTCTGCAGCTCTGCTGTTCGGCTCTTCTCAGAGGTCAGCATCCTTCTGCTCACCGTCCCTTTTCCTCCGGGCTTAATGCGCGTCTCGTCACAGCTCTGTCAGCTGACGCAGCCTGGGAATTTCCCCCGTGTAGTGAAACGGGCTTTAGGTTTAGTGCTCTCCGTCTCTGCTGCATGAGATCACTCTTTTGCAGCACTGTTGACATCCTCAAGTTGTTGTTGTGAGTCCAGCTGCTGTGGCCTTCAGGGGTCAAAGGGTCAAAGATGGTCGCGGAGAGGGCAACGATGGTAGAGGGGAGGGTAGGAGTCCAGGTCAGCTTCGGCTCTCAGAAAAAACAAAAACAAAACAAAACAGGCGAACAGGAAAATGATGTTGTGTTGGCTGTGCTGTGTTGGCTGTGTTATCCCGAGAGGGGAGAAACAACGAGATCTCGTCTCCCCCCTTTTTTGTTTTTGTTTTTTTTTTTTTTTTTTTTTCACCATATAATCAACTCATAACCCCTCAAGTTGACAGGACAACACAGGTACGTGTTAAAATTCTTAAGATCCTGTTTAGAAACCTAAAAAGGAATTTCCTATCATTCAGTAGTCATTTGTCTTAAACAATCAACAAAAACATGTCCCAAGTCGACCCTTTTAACCACTAAATTTGTCGTGTCCTCACTTAATCCTCAGACCAGTGTCTTTGTCTTTTAACGTTACGTTGTTGTCCTGCAACCCAAAGCGTTTAATTGTCAGTAATGTATAAACTATATCATTTAAAAACAGGTGTATGTTAAGTGTCGCTACTTTAACCTTGCATGTACGTGCACATGTATGTAAGCTGTTTCTTCATTGCATGTATGGGTGCGTCTGTATATGGGTTACTTTAACTTTTTCTCAAACGAGGCATGTCTCTAACACGCACATGTGTCTGTTCCTCACCCTTCTCATATCTTTCTCTGGTCGTGTGTGGTTTTATTTGTTTCAGTGATTTACCAGGAACATCTTTTCCTTTTCTCCATGTCTTCCGCCAGAGGTTAACACCGGTGAGATTCAGGGACACAGCACCCAGAGCAGTTCAGCAAGAAAAACCCGCCTCAAACTACATTCTCTCTTTTTTGTTTTACCGGGAGGGGTGAGGACAACTCTGGTGTCCAGCCGTGAATTTTAGCCAAAGCTTGGCCTGTCTTCTGCTGCCGTACTCAGGCTTCCAGGCTAAGAAAAAACACCTGTATGAAGACACTAAACATACATTTAGTATTTGTATAAACATAACTGCCTAAATCATTGAACTCTTGAGGAGGGTGTATTTCAGAATCAGAATCAAAATCAAAAACTTTATTGTCATTGTCATGAGACCGACGACATTAAGAATGGTCCCCGATCATTGCATCATCCCTAGTAATATCAAATATAAAAAACAATAAAATTCAATCAATAAAATAGATAGAATACTTAAAATACTAAGTATTCCCACCGTCATGCTTCAGACCGTGCATAGATTAACACAAGAGTGGCATGGTGGACATTTTTGTAGTATTCAGATGTGTTATTGCAGTTGGATAACAGCTGTGTTTGAGTCTATTAGTCCTTGCTCTGATTGCCCTGTACCGTCTGCCTTAGGGCAACAGTTCGAACAGGGAGTGGCCAGGATGTGAGGTGTCTTTTATGATGTTTTGGGCCTTTTTAAAACAGTGGGCGTTGTTTGACTCTTTACTAACTTTAAAACCCCACCATAACAATTTCTCACTGACAAACTTCTATGCATCCATTTAAACATGCGAAGCCAGCACAAAATCACACCCATACCCCTACAGCAAAGCTTTAACATAACCACAATGCAACTCCTCCCTTAAACGGGAGAAATCACCCTGAATCAACCAACTCTATATAAAACGTCAAACAAAGATAAACCACAAACATTTCTACACTTCTGTGTCTTCCACGCAGCACAATAGGCAGAAAAACACCGATTACTCACAGTCTACAACAAAAGAAAAACCTGCTCTTTTCACAACTTTCACAGCTAAAGTCAAAACTCTTACCCAGTGCCTCTGAAATAATAAAAAATCACCAAATACTCGATTACTCTTTTCACTCGCTCCCTCTCACTCCCTTCTTCCTCATACAGCATACACGCTCGCTCCCGCGGACCCGCTCGGCCCCGCGGGCTCACTCGGCCCCCACCTTTTTTCTCTCACAGAGACAGAGAGAGACCCTTTTCCTTTTTTTTTTTTTTTTTTTTTTTTTTTTTTTTTTTACTTCGGTCTATCTGCACAGAGTTTACCTCATCTCTTTCCTTCTATGGGCATGCACACTTCCTGTCTCACACACACAGCCCCTCTCTCAAAGAGAGCAGAAAAGAGTTTTTCCTTTTTTCAACACTCAGGAGAAATTCAACAGACAGTTTATACCACTATTTTACACTTTATTTACACACACCGGTAATTTATGTTCTATTTACACACGGGCCCGCATAGACATATCTCGATCTAATTCTCCATCCATTTTACTGTCAATGGAGGAGTGTTCTTTTATTGCTTTTAAAGGAGAATTTGGGCCAGCTGGGTTTCTGCCTCTGTTAGGCACTAATCAGCTGGGGCGCTGCTTTAAAGGTGAGTCAGCACTGAAATATCCCTTCAGGTGTTACCAGGCTTCTACCAAACCGGAGTCTGGCGGGTAACCTTGCCTAGAGCTTCCTGATAGGGGTGCTAGTTGGTTGTCACCTTGTTCACACGTCTCATTCACACTTCATACATTACCTGCAGTCACTCATTACCCTCCTTATGTATGTAATAAATGTGTAAAAAAAAATTCTATGTGTGGTGTATTATTTTAACCAAAAGAGGAACCTAGTTCCTTTAATTGTGTAATCTGTGAACAACGGAGAACCAAACTGTCCTGCCCAGTGTTCCACAGCAAGCATTCAGCGTGTATTTATGTGTGTCCAATATCAAACAGAACATCAAAACATTTAAAACACTAAAATCATCGGGGTTTTAAGAAGAGATCCGTTTTCTCCTATTGATCAAAGGGACCCCTCCTATGGACTCCAACCAGTACTTCTCTTTTTTAAGTTTTAGAGGATCTTTTCTAATAAAGTCCTCTGGGCCTTCCTAACCCTTCTGTAGTTTAGAGAATATTACTAAAAAATATTCTCAAGGCCTTTAACCTTTTAATTTGTTTAGAAAGGCGTTACTAATAAACCCTTTCAAGGTCCCAGACCTGCACTGAGGTATTTATCCGACACCGGAGAGCAAACCCGTCGGCTGCAACCGTGGTCAGACCTCAGTTCACTCTTATCTTTATTCACTTATTCACTTATTTCTTATTCACTTATCTCTTATTCACTTGTCTGATTCTCAACAAGCCTTAAGTAAGCCAGACAATTTTGGTTATGAATTACTAGGAGTTTGGACACTAAGTATTTTTATAATGTTCAATATAGCAGAAATAAAAGGTCTGCTTACCTTGTCTTTTGTGTGTACACAGCTTTTGTCCAAACTCCGTTCACTCAGACCACGGCCGATTTCCTCCCTCCCGTTCCAGTTTGACCTGGAGCGGATCCTGTTCGTGACGCCAATTGAAGGATATAAAAAAAAACAACAACAGCAATAGAATAATATTAAACACAAAGTGAACCGTCTTCCTTCATTAAATAGGTTCTTTTAGATGTTAAGGAGGAATTGACTTAACCAGGCTGGCGGAGAATGAAGACAACCGGACACCTGCAGCAGATGGGGAATCCGTGAACTTTTATTAAGACAGAGACAACCTCTCAATACAGCTCACATCAGAAGATTCCAAATATTTGCTGTGAGGATGGGTATATATTCTCTAAAACTTACAGGAGGGGGTTGTGAGGAAAGTGCTGCATTAGCAGAAAAACAACTCCATAAAAGGAAATCGGCCTTGGGTGTTCTAGTCTCTTCGCTTGCAGATATCTTTCACCTGCAGGATGAGGCGATCGCTTCTTATCGCTCTCAAGGCCAAAGTCGTGAGCACATTTTTATTACACAGTTGCACAGTAACTTTAAAGCTGAACAATATTTCTGAATAATGTTTAAAGCTGAACAATATTTAAAGCTGAATAATGTTTAAAGCTGAACAATATTTTCTTCATTAGAAGCTAGCAGGAAGCTAGCGGAAGTTAGCTCGCTAGTTTCGCTAGTTACCTAAACATGATATTGCATGTTCTGACTGAGAGATTTCTGAAAAAAATCAAACGTACAGCTCTGCTATCACTTCCAACATAAATGAAGACAGGAAACTAAACAGCAGTGACGTTTGTAGGGTTACTGAAGTTGGGCTAGCTGGTATATAATTATGTGCTACGTGATCGCTAGCAACACAGCTATGTTAGCATAACATACACAGTGAAGCTGGAGGACAAACACTAACACTTTTCCACTTATAAAAGTTAACGTTAAGGTTCCTCATGGTTAGAGACAAATACAATCGCATGGCAGGATGCTGTAAAAGGACCAAACTTCAGTCAGGAGAACAACTGAGATAATCCATCCACAATACGAGGTTAGTCATTAATATACTGCAACAACATGGGAATAGAGCCGCTGCCAGAGAATTCAACATTAATGAATTAATGGTACAGAAGTGGAGGAAGCAAGAAGAATGAGTTTAATAAAGTTTGATTTATCTGACTGCTTTGTTTCGCTTAATGTGCCTTATAATCCCGTGCACCTTATGGTCCGAAAAATACGTACTGCACACTGCAGTTTAATGTTGCAAAGCACCTCTTTTTAACTTCAGTGGATATTATACATGGTTATGCTCAGGATATGTCAGCCCATTTCTACTGGAAATGCTTTTTGGTTAAACTTTCAGCAAGGAATTTGCATTTGCACTGTTACATTTTATAAAGCTTTAATGTACATAAAAACCAGCTTCTTGTTTAATTTTTAAGTGAAAATAAATGATAGGTTGTCTTTTTGCGCTAGTAATGTTGTGGAGTTGTATTTTGTCTCGCATCAATTATATCGTCAGTTATATCGTTATCGCAAATTTTCAAATATATATCGTGATAAATATTTTTGGCCATATCACCCTGCTCTACTGTGAGCAGAAAAGACCCAATGACCTGCTGTTCAAACTAGGGACAGGATCGATCCAATATATAGTATCGGTCCAATCCTGACCTAGGACATAAAAAAGGACACCGGATTAAATATCAAAGGCACCTTACAAAACTTGTGACATGGCGTAATCCAGGTATTGCCCTT
The DNA here is from genome assembly GCF_963969265.1 of Rhamphochromis sp. 'chilingali'. Taxonomy (NCBI): domain Eukaryota; kingdom Metazoa; phylum Chordata; class Actinopteri; order Cichliformes; family Cichlidae; genus Rhamphochromis; species Rhamphochromis sp. 'chilingali'. The sequence goes on from NC_137932.1 coordinate 5,794,601, forward strand.
AGCATATTGGAGCAGTATGCGTCACGTGATAGAGCGGCTGTTGCGTGCGAGACCTGTCAGTGGTACTTTACACTGAAAGCATCTAGAGCCTCGTTACATGCTACCAAACCAGCATTTCATCTCTGAGCAAGCTATCCCAGAGAAGTAAAGCAAGTGTAAGTTAATCTCTGAATGTTTGTAAAGCATTCGATGTTAAGCTTAACATCGCTAAGTATGACTGTACAATGGATGGACTCAAGTTTTACTTTGAAAAAAAACTGTGTTGCAGGTTAAACAGTTCTGTGGTTTCAAGAAAAAAACTATGAAAACCACCTATTTTCATACTTGTCTTAAGTTTTGTATAGAAATTACACAAAATTCAGTCTCAGGTTAAACATCACAGAAACGGCTTACACTGACCTCAATCTTCATAAAAGATGAGTGTCATGAAGCCATGTCTGATTTATTTGCACTGCTTTCCACTCTGGATGTCTATTTATGTTAAACTTGAAAAAAGGGTCCATTCTACAACTATTTTTTTTTCTTTTTGAAGATTGATTGATTCAATTTTATTTTGTGCAGATTGCGCTTTTTTCAGAACCAAAGTTTTTGAAATCTGCGTGAAACTGCATTTTAAATTTTTTTAATATTACTTTAAATAAGATTTAAAGCTCCGCTAAATGGTTAAATAAAAAGTTAGTTTTGCTGAACTGCGAAATATTTTGGGTGCAGCATATCTTTTTGTAATAGAATAGCTTTAGTGTTTTGTCTTTTCAAATTTGAGTATGAACTTATACGAACGGCAGCAAGATATAAAAGAAAACAGTTTTATTGACTATAAAATAGACTATCGGATTCACATTGGTATCGGCATATCCAAATTTATGATATCAGTATCGGACAAAAAAAAGTGGTATCTCTAGTTCAAACCTGTTCTACAGTAGAGTAACCATATCCCACCTTTATATCAATTGATTCATTTATTAAAGATTTGGTGTATTCTTTCAATAGGCTTTATATTTTATTTTTTGTTACCAGATGGCCACAGAATGTCCCTATCAAATACACTACCAGTAAAAAGTTTGGACACCTTCTCATTTAATGGCTTTTCTTTATTTTCACGACTATTTACATTGTAGATTTTCAATGTAGGCATCAAAACTATGAATGAACTTAAGATTCTTAAGCTCCTTAAGCATCTTTAAGATTCTTCAAAATAACCACCCTTTGCTTTGACACTTAGCACTTGTTGGCTTTTTTGCCTTCACTCTGCGGTCCACCTCATTCCAAACCATCTCAATTGGGTGTAGGTCGGGTGACTCTGGAGGCCAGGCCATCTGACGCAGCACTCTATCACTGTCCTTCTTGGTCAAATAGCCCTTACACAGCCTGGAGGTGTGTTTGGGGTCATTGTCCTGTTAAAAAAATAAATGATCCAACTAAACACAAACCAGATGGGATGCCGTGTCGCTGCAGGATGCTGTGGTAGCCATGTTGGTTCAGTGTGACTTCAATTCTGAATAAATTCCCAACAGTTTCACCAGCAAAACACCCCCATACCATCAAACTTCTTCCTTGCTTCACAGTTGGAACCATGCATGCAGAGATCATCCGTTTCTGCATCACACAAAGACACGGCAAGTGGAAACAAAGATCTAAAATTTGGACCAAAGCACAGATTTCAACTGGTCTAATGTCCATTCCTTGTGTTTCTTGGCACAAACAAATCTTTCCTGCTTGTTGCTTTTCCTTAGTAGTCGTTTCTTGTTTGACCATAAAGACTTGATTCGCGCAGTCTCCCCTGAACAGCTGCTGCTGGAACTTTGTGTGGCATTTATCTGGGCTCTAATCTCAGGTGCTGTTAACTTGTGATTTCTGAGGCCGGTGACTCCTCAGCAGGAGAGGTGACTCTTGGTCTTCATTTCTTGAGGCGGTCCTCATGTGAAATGTTCAAATAATTATAGAAAGGACTTTACGCCAAAGCAGAGTGTAAAGTTTTTTATGAGCCAGCCGCTGCGCTTCCTGGTTTTTGCAACTGCACCTGGGGACACATTCAAAGTTTTAGCAATTTTCCAGACTGACAGAACTTCAGTCCTTAAACTAATGATGGGCTGTTGTTTCTCTTTACTTAGCTGATTTTGGTTCTTTCCATAATATGAATTCTAACAGTTATCAGATAAGACTGTCAGTTGCGTACCAGCCTGACTTCTGCACAACACAACTGATGTACCAACCCTATTAAGAAGGTAAGAAATTCCACAAATGAATGCTGACAAGACACACCTGTGTAGTGAAAACCATTTCAGGTGACTACATCATAAAGCTTATTGAGAGAAGGCCAAGGGTTTGCAGCGCTGTCAACAAAGCAAAGGGTGGTTAATTTCAGGAACCTAAAATATAAGACATATTTAGAGTTATTTATCATTTTGTTCTTCCTACAAAAATCCATATATATTGCTTCATATATTTCATGTGTTCAGTATGTATCTGCAATGTAGAAAGTAGTAAAAATAAAGAAAAACCATTTAGAGAAGGTGTATCCATACTTTTGACTGGTAGTGTACAAAGGCCCATTTTAAATTAACAAATGCATGTTCATGGCACTGTATGTGCATATGTAAGCTATGCGTCTGTTTCAGGATGTGCACTATATCAAGCTTATAATGGGTTATCATACTGCCTAATGACTGCACCCCATTAGACTACTGGGGCTCCTTAGCACAATAGGTTTAGCGTGGGATTTATTATAGTCAGGTCATGAGTGTGTGCGAATCTACTTATACAAATTTAACGTGAATTTATTTATTTATTAAAATATGGCCATTCAAATAATATCTAGTATGAATTGGACATTCAACAGACTCTGTTTTAAGCCAGTTTTGCCTGATTTTAGTTTGGACAGCTCCAAACTATTTAAATCTATTCAATAAGAAGCTGCTCAGTGAGTTTATACATCTTTTTCTACGCATTCTTTCAAGACTCAAACCTTTCATGTTTTGTTAGTAGTTAAGAGATGTGGAAAAGTTGACTTAACATCTTTTTGGTGTGTAATTTTACAATTTGCTGCTTCTGCGATCCAGTCCAGTTTTCAGTGAATATTATAAGAATAGATCTCAGCAGGTTGTGGACCGGCCTCCCCAGAGCTTTGAATGTCCTCTAAAAAGCCTGGAGAACTCTTCCTGAATGTAATGTATTATTACTGGACATGACACACTACATGTATTAAAGGTTATTTACACCATGGAGCCTTACGCTAAAAGGAGTCTCAGATTTAACACTATTGGTGAAGCTGGATTCTTAGAATCAGTGTTACGATAGCTGGGATAGAATACAGCCCCCCCACGACTCTGATAAGGACAAGTGGAAGAGATTGGCTGGATGGACTGATGGCAGCATCTTGTCCGATTGAAAAACGGGATGTCAATGGGAAGGTTGATTGGTTTGTTGCTGACAAAGAAAGGTAACTAGAAAGGTTGACTAAGAGAGTTCAGGTTGTGTCGATATGCTGTATTTCCACAATGCTTGCTCTTGTTTCAGTAAATCATTACATGTATTTCCCACTTTCCTAGGAAAATTGAGCTGGCGTCCACATATGTGGTCATCACATTTTGGGTTGGCTAGACCAAAATACTAAATTTTGCTCTACAAGGGCCTGATATCCGCTTACAAGGACATTATACTGCCAGTGTGCTATCGAAATTTAAAGCGAATGTCCTCATAAGTGGATCTCATTTTTCTCAGAAACAAAAATCAGGTAAAAAAAACAAAAAAAACAAACAAAACACGTAATCACGTAATTCTTTGGGACCTGATGAATGTAAAAACAATCAACCCAAATAGCACTTAAAAATGCATGCCATGACAGAGTTCGGGTCTTAGGAGGTTAAAGCCTGAACCATGAAAAAATTACTAGAAAATTTGACCTTTACGATTTATGTTTATTGAACCTTTTCATGTTTAAAGTGCAACTCAAAATCATAAAATACATTTTACTCACGTCTGACGTCAGTTTGCTTCCTTCATTAAATCAAGTTATTTATAAACAACATCAGCACATTCCCCCCCACCAATGGCCTTCACCCAGGAGACTGGGTTTCGTGCCACTGTGGAACCATTATTTTTACACTCAATTTCATATCATTATCAATCTTTTGTTACAAGTCATTGCTTAGTTTAATTCTCAGCCACTACCTGTTCACAGCCCGTTGAATCTGTCATCAGACGTTATTAGTCCGAGACACATTTCCCGTAGGTAGTCTTCTCAGCTTTAGTTAGCAAATCGTCCTTTAGTGGTTCCTCTACCCTCCTGAACGGAAGCAATGGGTCATCTCTTTTTAACTGTGTGCTGCCAAATTATTTTTGTGGTTTTGTTTGTACTCACAGCTTTTTTTTAAAACCCTCTGCAAGGATTGGAAAAAGAAAGGAAATGATTCAATTTCATTTAATTTAATAAAAGTTTCCTTTCTTTCCTGCTTGTACTTGTTATTTCTAAGTTTCATTGCTTGAAATATAAGGCAGCACCTGCTTGAAATTAACTGCCAATTTTTCTAATGCATTTTAATTTTTTATGCAACATATAGCAACATTCAGTACAGTGCAAAAAGATGCAACAGTCAAAGCTGATCCAGGAAGCTAGCTTGCTAACTTTGCAACACTGTTTCTTTATTCATTTTCTCTTTGGGTGTGTTCATACATAATTTAAACTTTTGCAGAATTATAATCACCTTATGATGCTGTTGTTTTGTTGTTGTCCTGTCAATCTCACTTGCTCTAATTTTCTTTAGCACAGAAAGATGGATACAAAATCTAGACAGTTCGAATTGCTTTCCTATTTTGTATTTGATTTGTTTTTTTTTTGTTTGTTTTGTTATCAGTGTGCTTTTTGTTAGTTTCGCCAGTTCAGATTTTTGACTGCCACCTACATCAAACGGAGCTCTGTATGTATGCTACAACAGAACTGGAAATGGTTTTAGTTTTGCATCAGTGCATTTACCTCCTTGAAGCAGCTGTCAGAAAATTTGTTCACTGTGGTCGTAAAGGGACGGACATGGTCAACAATAATACTCAGGTAGGCTATTGCATTTCAATGATGCTCAGCTAAGAGGCTCAAAGTGTGCCAGGTGTATTCACCCTACACGTTACATCACCAATAGCAGTCCGAATTGTTGATACAAGGCAGGATACATCCACGCGTTCATGCTGTTTATGCCAAATTCTGACCATACCCTCCAAGTGATTTAACATGGGGGTTTTCTGCTGCTATGGTCCACTCTTTGAAGGTTTCACATTGAGATGTGCATTCAGAGATGCTCTACTCTATACCTTGGTTGTAATGAGTAGAAATTTGAATTAACTGTTTCTATTCTCCTCTGACCAATACTAGATACTAGAAAACTTGTTTGTTAGCAAGCTCTTGCCAGCTGACACGGATGTACAGTTGGTGAATTGTAGTGTAGTGCCTCAGGGATGAGTGAGCACTCACAAAAAACAAAAAACATGAAAACCTTGTGACCACCCTTTGATAATGGTATTTATGTCACTAGGATCCCATGCTAGTGAATACAGAAACCACAACACTGATTAAACATCATATTTGCTTTCTTTCTACATTTGTTGCATGTTGAACAACTAGAACTCCACCAATTCTTCGTTCTGGGGTTGCACCTATCCAATAACAAGCATAAAGATTTGTCTACTATGGCCATAATTTCTGTTGTGAATATAAGAGAAAAACACAATCCAGTATTCCAGCAGTACATAACTGCTTCTGTTTATGAGGGCCAACCAATCAAAAGGAATTTATCTTAAACCAAAGATAATTTTAAAGCAAGTGGAGGTCAAACAGCTTGTTTCAGAGAGTGGATGACCTGAGAAGAAGGCCAAATATAAGAAAGTAAAGCTTATTTTTAACCACAAAACCACATTCAGACTCCAAGAATAAAAATATGCAGCTGGAAAGTTGCTGTTAGCAGCTGAGTATACACCTGCAAATACAGCCCAGACGCCCTGGCTGTCTGAAAGCACCTGTAACTGTTTAGCAGCTGTTGCACTGGAGGCCTCTGATGATGTTTTGCAAAATCTCTAAAACGAACAGAAGACAACCTGCTGAGAAATGGCTGTAATAAACCAGATGTTCCCAAAGCCAGATGTGTGTTTGTTTAGAAAAAAGAGGGGTGGAAAGAGATGCCAGGTGCCACACACTGCGGAAGACCATAAACCTGCAGTGTTTACTCAAACAGACATGTTATCAATAAGTTAGGCACATGCTTTCCATCCAGTAACTCACCTTTAAAACAGTGTTTATTCTAATTGCAAGTATATTAAATATTATAATTAAACATGAAAGCGAACCTTCTTTGTTTTAAATAGCAATTTGGAAAATGAATAAGAATGAACACAATAAGCGCGATATTAAAAGTAGTTTATAGCATTATTAAAAAAATCAAAAACAATTCCGGCACCTCTCTTTATCTAAATCTAAGCATTAAAAAGAGTAAAAGCATTAGAGTAGACTTCAGTAAATTGATGTAATTGATTGAATGTTATGCTGGTGAATTCAAATACATTCAACTTTCAAAATCACCATAAAAAATACTTCTGGGAATAACATTTGTGCTTGAACTTGCAAAACGCATTTTCCTGCAAGTCCAATTTCACCATTTGTAATTCAAAGAAGGCTGACTGGAAGTGGAAAAAAAAGACATAGTTAAAGGGAAGTGACTCAGATGCTGCTACTAACATAATAGCTGCTGACATGTTGACACTCTTGTGTCTTTATTCTTTACCGACACTTGATTAGTTTAAACACTTACATAATCGGCTAACTGATCTAACTGCCATTCAATTCATGTCAGTCTAGTAATGAGCTTTGGCCAGTGAATAGCCTGAAAAGGGCACGATGTAAAAATATGCTTTTTGAGAAATTATGCAATGTGCACATGTGGACTTTTAACAAGAAGTTGCAAATCATTAAAAAACAATACCTGAGATGATCAAATATTATATCATACGATATTGTTTAAATGCTTCTAAAAAGGTGTTCGCCATTAATAAAGGAAACAGCACCAAGCAGAAGGATTTCTTAACCGCTTCTGTAAGAGAGAAGCAATTGAAACACCGAGAAGATCAGGAGTTACTGTGAATTTGGCTTCTCCACATCACTCTGGGAAACTGCCGCTGTGATCTGGATTACTCGATTGGACTAAGTCTTTTGCTTGTTTACATCAAGGCTAAAGAAGGAAAAGAGCATGTGTGCTGGCTTGCAAGGAGCCCTCGGCCAGTGTCTTTGGCTGAATCAGATTTTCATGGAATAATTAGGACTTCTAAGACAGGGTTTACCCTTGTGTGACTCCACAGCCCAGGAGGTCATCAGAAATACTGTTGCATTTAAGCTTATTAACTCTAGCGACGATTGTCAACTTAAAACCACTCAACATGGGTCGCTCAAATCACGGGCCTTACACATGCACACATACTGTGACCTCTGAAAACCCTAAGCACCTGATTACAAATGCAATAGGATGAGCAGGACAAGAGCTTACCTTCACTTTCACTTCCTAGATTACACTAGCTCTTCTGGATGGTTCTCTCTCCCGATGTTTTGCTGGTCTGTGTTTAGAAAGTCCACGTTTGATTTTGGTGCAATGACTCTGTAGTTAAGGGTAGAAAAACCCTATATAAATACCAGTCCATGTTATTGCAGCTTAACAAACAAGAAGAATACTCCAATAAATTATACCCAAAAAAATGGAGGTAAAATTGTAATTTTTCCTTTATGTCTTTAGGGTTTTTCTGATTCACTTCACCTTTTCTTCTTCATTTTCTTTAGATTGCAACAATTTATAACCTACTCTAAGCAATCTGAAGCCACTTTACATTTCACTGCGAAAACTTTACAATATTCAGTGCTAACCAGAAAAAATTTTCTGCTTCGCTTAATAATAATAATTTAGAGAACAAAATGGTTCCCCTTACACTGTGAAAATATTTCTTTTCCTTTAAACCTTCCAGTCTGTTATCACATTCCCACATCTACTTTTCAAATTCTCAACTACTGGCTTGACAAGTATTGCTAATGAAACACTGTTGTCCTGAGCTTTGATTCTTTTTTTTTCTTCCCTTTTTTTTTTCTGAAATAAACTGCTGGAACCCTACTTTCATTAGACACCGCCTGGATCTTGGCATGGGAGTATGGGTCATACAAGGACATCCCAGAATAGGAAAAACAGCCTGGACAGAGCCTGAAGCAAAGCACTAAAGGTGGCAGAGATCCAGCTGAAACCACTATAGTACACCGGCCACTGGAAAGTTATTGAATACACATGCCGCAGGTACGTATGTACACCGATTATTGCAACAGAAGTTTCAGGGCTGTGAGGTGATTCTCTTGGCACATATGTTTACATCATGCTGTGTGGAGTTCAAGGTGAGGTAAGGCTGGAACATAAAGCACCTTTGACTATTCATTATTCATGGTCAAAATGCAGCCCTGCCCATAATGTTCGCCAAGCATTTGAGTAGGTTTGTAGTTACTAAGCAACCATCATGTAGTCCCTCTCAGGCTAATCCGTCTAGGCCACTTTGGCTGCATGGAGTCTTCGATGCACAATGGTACATCGCCTTGGATCACCGGCATCCTTTGTCCGCAGCATCCTTTGATACACCTGCTGAGGTCTTTAGAGAGGGTGACTTCTTTTCTTTATCGCAACACATATCTGGTCATTTGGTCGTGAAGAATAACTAATCTGTTGTATTGATAAAGAGTCAGCAGCGAGAAGATAGGTCTGTTTTACAGTGTGCCGCCGTTTATCAGCGTGCTCTGAAATGAGTCGTGCTGCCTCTTTTGACTTTTCAGCTTGAAGCTACACCAAAAGTTAAAAGAGATAAAGCCAGAACAAAGTACGTCAGCGACACTGGTGTGAAAATGAAAGACTTATTTTGAAATGTCAAAGGACAGATTTATTATCCAGAAGAGATTTCCAGCTGGCCTACTAATGTGATTTTGATTTAGACAGGAATGTCACTCATATTTTGTTCATTTCACCCGGTTCACCCAAGACAGTCTTACTGGAATTGAACGTTTATTTAACCAACATGGAACATAAAATACCATTAACAGAATTCCCACATTGCCTGCACGTTTCACCAGAAACAAACAGCATTGGCTTGTGAAGCTCACATCTTTAGAGAGTATATAGGACAGCTATAGGTCGCTGCATGCCTATGCAGGCTCCCTCTCCATAAAGTGCACATAAAGCGAGACTATACCATTTGGAAAGAATGCAGCAGCATTAATCTGATTTATGGTTTGTTTTTGATTTTTTGTTATGACTTCTGACAAAGGCCATGCAGGCAGCACCTCTAAAGCTCATTTACTAATTCACTAATTCAATTTATAGCATGTGAACACAGACTGTGAGTATTTCGCAGAGTTTGTATTCTTGTGAACATTATTCGTGTACAGATTACAGTGCAGATAATCTGAGCACATTTCTGCCCAGTAGGTGTGTTGTGATACCGCCCCCTTGTTTTCAGTCTTTGTGCTAATCTCAGTCTGCTCGTTGTAACTGTATAGGGGCATGAGTGGTATTATTTAACTCTTGGAAAGAATGAATGTTTCCACAAATATTTCCTGTGTATACTTACCTGTGCATTAAAGGTCACTTCACTTATAGGTAGTGCTGGGAAGTAATGGAATACTGTACCGGCATTACATTTTTAAAATACAATCATATGAGTAACTGTATTCAGTTACAGTTACCGTTTAAAAAGCTGGTATTCAGAATACAGTTACTTATTTGAAATAAAGGCGGTGGTCTTTTCCTGTTTCATATGTTGTCCCCTCTCTATTTCTGGTAATTCCACGCCGGTGGAAACCCAAACAAAACACGCATTAAGAGGCTCTAATGTTCAAAAAATTATTTAATATGAAGGCAATAGGCAGAGTGTTACAGACATAGCCTTATGGGCAGTGTAGCCCAGTTAAAAGTAAGCTATCTCTCTCTGTCTCTCGCTAGTAAAGTTGACCCAGACAGCAAAGTAAAACTAGTTTTCGGCTACACGACATATTATGCAATGCAGCCTTATCTAATGTTCACCCTACTGTTACTCGTTTTATATTAAGATTTAAAAATCTAGTTGGTATTGGTATGGCAAATAACCTTCAGTAATAGTAAGAAATCACACAGCAATAGTACATTCATGTAGTTGTAAAAAACTTGATAATATATTAAATAATCCAAAGTATTCAGAATATGTTACTCTCATTGAGTAACGTAACGGAATACGTTACAAAATACATTTTGGGGCATGTATTCTGTAATGGAATACATTTTAAAAGTAACCTTCCCAACACTGCTTACAGGTTCTTTTGATAAAGTAAATGCCACTGTGTGATTTCAGATAATGGTTGGAATTTTTTTTTAGAAATGTTAAAAGTAGTTAACAAAATGGAATACTTTAAAGTGAGCCTTTATTGTGCTAAAATAAAGAGGAAGTGTTACTGTGCTCCACTGTTTTTGCATTTTCAGAATTATTTTATTTTGAATAAGTGACTTTGTGACTTTATTGTAATACTTAATCTATTTTTTATTCAATGCTATTAGTAACAAAGTTTCAACTATCACTTATTTGGCTTTAAATTTTTTGTTTGAATGATTACATATGTACAAATAGTTCTTTTAATGTTGAATAGATTATATTATTACTTCATATCGTGTGTCATAGATTTACTTTGACTCAGTCTTCAACCTGATACAGTTACACACTTAATGTATCTGACTCTGCTGAGTGTTTCTGTGTATTTGCGATAAAACAAAATGTTGAAAAATGGTTTCTCCTTACACTTCCCCCCCCCCTTTTTTGGATTCATGCTTTAAGTTTAAGCCATTGCCTCAGAATGCCTGAGCAAATATTTGCCAATGTATGTCCAACCCCCTCACCAGTATCAGCTCAACCTATGCACTGCTATCTGTCTGAAAAGTTACAAGGACCGTAATGGAGCATGTTGGAATGCTAACCTGTCAATAAACAACAAGATACGTATACGGCTCCCAGAAACCTTTGCACTTTAAATGCTGATATGATGTGGAAAGAGTTGAGCTGACCAAAGTTTTGCATTATTCAGAGTGCACTTTCCTGTTCCCCTATGAACAGTTTTCACCTCATATGACCTGCAAACCGGTTTATTTGGCTGGTAGATCACAGACTCAGAGTTGAGTTGTTAAACTGTCCCGCCTACAGAGAATTCCTTTCCGTGCTTGCAAGTTCTCAGAAGCAGTTTATGTTTCGGTTCTATATTTATAAGGCCCAGCTAGTTAAGTGTTAAATATTAATAGTAAAATGGTAGTATTTTATATACCGTATGCTTTTCTCTCCTAAGCATGACTTTATTTAATCAAGAGATCAATAAAGATCCTTATGAAAATGCACACACACCTCTATACGAAAGCACTTTGAATGAACACACATGAATGAACCTTAATCATATCTTATATATCTTCTGGTCTAAATATAAAGTGTTTATTTAACACATAAAAGGAAGGCAGTATTGTACTTTCACTAAAAGTGTAACTTAATTGGATATCTTCTGGTTTTCACAGACTATTTATGTCTTTTTTTCTCTCTTTTTAACAAAAGTGGTATCAAGCCATGACTAGGTGTTGTTTAAGACCAAATAAAACCACTACGGGACTTTCCCTCAGTTAATACGGACTTAATACCAAGCCACCAAAACGTGGGGGTTTCCAGTGACTCAGACAAGACTGCAAGGAGATTATTACTTTTTTAAAATAGAATTAAAATATCACAATGTTTTGTTGTAGTTGACTGCAAAGAATATACTAAAAGGGCGGCAAGCTGATTATTGACAAAGCTATGTCTGTGCTACCTGTTCTCAAGTGTCTAGAGCAGGGGTGTCAAACTCAAATACACAGTGGGCCAAAATTCAAAACTGGAACAAAGTCGCGGGCTAACATTAATATTTATTGAAAAAAAAAAATCTTCCTCCAGATATAAGAATGAATCTTTTCTTATGGACTCAAATAAGTTTTGCTGGAAAACTGAATATGGAACAAACAAAGCTTAATACTAAACAATATAAATATTAGCTGTATAATACCAGTAGGCCAGCTCTAATAGTAATTTGGTGTGGCTTCGCGGGCCAAATGTAATTAGGCTGCGGGCCAGAGTTTGACACCTATGGTCTAGAGCATAAATTGTATATAAAAGGTAGACATAGCGACATGAGAGCCTTGGTTTTTAAAGCTCAGTTTCAAAATTTCAACGTTAGGCCGTGGCCATGCATTTTTTTTCTGGATCCAGAAGAGAAGTGACCATATTTTATGAGAGGAAACAATTAAGTGCTAAAGCTTGAGCTAACACTATTAACAGGACACCACAGAGTCACATATACGTGCTTATTATTGCAAATTAACATATTAATAAAATATGTGAATTTAATTCAACAAAACTGGAGAAAATAAACTTAAATAGGCTGCACCACCCTTGTGATTAAGAAGCTTCCTCTACATTTAATATATACTCTATATGTACTGCATCCTGTACGTTATTATTTATTCATAATGTAAAGTTGGGCATTTCAATATGGGACTTTGTGAATGCTTTTTGGAGAAAGAAAAAAAAATTAAAATTTTTTAACAGTACAGTGGGTAAAATCTCATCATTAGAGGTCAGTAGATTAGATAACAGTCAACTGATTTCTGTGTTCTTACCCCTCTCAGTTCAAGTGCACAATCCTAGCTACAGTGGCTCCCATTCATCTGTGGTGACTGCAGGCTGCCAGTCTGTAAATATGTGTCATCATCTGGAAAGGCGGTAACATTTTGTCTGATACAAGTCAATAAGTAAATTAAGCTAATTTCTGTCCCATAACTTTGATACTGAGGTGATTTGTTGAGGGTATTCTGGACTTCTGCTGGTAAGGACTGCTATTTTTGCAGCTATTAGCTAGCTGCTGTTAGCTTGGCTTATCTGCTGTGAGCCTTTGTTAGCTAATGTTAACCACCATTAGTGAAACTATCCTTAAAGTAGAAAATAAAATTGTTTAACATTTAGCAAATAAACTCTCAGACAATGTATGAATGTAATTTTTTTTTATTAGAAAGTGTAATTTTGTTGGACAATTGAGCCCAACATTAGCCGGCATAGTTTTAGCCGAAAAACAGCTATTATTGTTTGACTGGCTTGTCGTCAGCTATCAAGAGATGGGAGACTTAGTAATTGTTACCATATTGGGAATAAATAAAAATGTTTATACGTAGTTTCATTTGTTATAACCTTAATTTCAGTGAAAGAGATGAGGCTAGGGGTTAAGAAAACAGACATTTTATCCAGATGCCGATTCTGTTCTCTCTTTCCTTCATGTTTTCCCTTCTTTGATAAAAGGGGCCCCTTTTCAGATAATAAAACTGCAACAAATTTCTCCATCTAAATTAAAACAACTAAACACTCAATAAAAATAAATAAATTAAATTTGACTGACTGCATCTTTAAGAACATTTGTGCTTCTGGACAGAAACATGCACAAACATTATTGAGAAATTCAGTGATGGGTTTGAGCTTGATTACATGGAAAATATAGGAAATGAACTGTCTTACTCATTAAGACAACACTACAGCAAATGGGTACAATGTGGAACAAGTACTGACATGTGGACTTGTTTGTCTTAAGAAGAATGCAGCAGGAGACCAGCACATGAGAAGTGAAGTGATAAAGTCTTGGTGACAGGTTATTATTTGTGCATGCACACAGCTCCTTGTATGAATGATTGACATACTTCACATACAGAAGCAAAAAAGGAAGTTAGCACTTCCTGGTCTACCAGTTACTCTTCACTGGGGTTTTGCAATACAAAACTAAGTAAATAATTTAAAAAAATAGATTACTGCTTTCTAATTTATGATCTGCTGCATAGGGTTTTGTACAACAGTGTTGTTTTTGTTTATTTGTTACCTGACAACTGCTAACAGCAATTGGAAGCCTTTGGCATCTTTGACAAGCCCATTTTTTTCTTACATCAGTGGTCAGTGTCAGCAATAAAAACATGGACTTAAACTTGCATTTTTTCTACTGGCTAGAAGTAGACCTCCGCCTCACTTTATCTGAAAACTGAGTAATGAGTTCATAGTCTAAACCGGTATTTTTTTTTGTTAATTGTGTAAAGAAAAATAGAGTGGAAAAGAAGAGGAAGCTTTAGGGTTGGCCAAGTCTCTACTATACAAGAATAAGGATCATCAATCAGATCAACCTTGCATTCACAATGGATGCTTCAAAACACCAAGATGGCAATCATCTCCATTTTATGTTTGAAAAAAAAAAATCTCAAAGACTGTTAAAGATAAAAGCTTGAAAATTTCACTGGTCTTTCTCACCATCAAAATGAAACAGGATCTGCAATTTAGGGATACATACAGTACATTCAAAAATGTATGATTAGTGGTTAGTTATTTTATAGATTTAATTTTTGCCAAAGTAACAAACATGAACTCAGTAATGCGTAGCTCCGTTATTGTTGATCACTTCAAAAACTTGTTGCGGCATACTTGATGCAAGCATTTCTGAAGGACATCTATTGTCCATTTTTGTAAACTTCAGTGGCCATCCCCCCAAAGGTTCTCTGGATTTAGATCACGGGAACACCATTTTGTTCTCCTGGAAGATGTCCCTTGTCCTGCGGGCATTGTGTACTGTAGCATTGTCCTGCTGAAAAACCCAGTCGCTACCACGCAGACGAGGGCCCTCAGTCATGATGCTCTTGGCAACATCTGGATATAGCCAGCAGCTGCACCTCCTGGAGCGCCATTGTTCCACTGAAGGAAAAAGCATCCGAGACCAGACGCGCCCACTCCAATGTGGTGCGTAGAAAACATCTCAGGTGGGATCTGCTTGTCATAGCAGTAATGTTGGAAACCATCAAGACCATGAAGGTTAAATTTTTTCTCATCAGAGAACAAAACTTTATTCCACCTTTCTACCTTGTCCCATGTTTGATGCTCTCTTGCAAAGTCCAAACGGTTAATTCGGTGACGTTTAATGAGTCAAGGAATTTTTTGATTTTGAAGCCCTTCAGTCTCAGGTGCTAGCTGATGGTTATGGGGCTGCAGTCGGCACCAGTAACAGCCTTAATTTGGGTTGAGGATCGTCCAGTGCCTTGATGGACAGCCAATTGGATCCTCTGGCTCAGTGCTAGTTAAATTTTTGGGGGTCTTCCACTTGACCTTTTTGTTCCATAACCCTCAGGATTATTAAAAAAATTCCAAATTACTGTCTTACTGCGTCCCGCCTCCAGAGCAATGTTGCACTGCGAAAAACTCTGCTTATGTAGTTCAACAACCCGACCACTTTCAAAAAGGGAACTTTTTTTTGCCTTTGCCATCAGAACATCATGACAGTGTGGCTACCTGACACAAAATGACAGTGAATCCACATTTTTGCACAGATTTGGCCTTTTAAAGGCATGTGGTCCTAAACTTTTGATCAGCTGTAAAACAGCCTGTTTTTATTTTAAGCATTGTTTTCAATGCTTGTCTCACTCCCAGTTCTTGCATGTTGAAGCTCTACTTAGAAACTTGTTCAGATCCAACCATGAAAAAAAAACAGGATTTTTTTTCTTTTTTAACCATTTTTCATCAGCTGATCTACACTATAGCAGCATTGACAGATGAGATGCTTAGCCACAAATTAAACAGCCACAAGGAGCATAGCTGCAGAAAGGTCTGATAAAGAAGGTGCCCAAGAAGTACAGGAAGCTGTCCATCCTAAGAAGTACAGGAAGCTGTCCATACCTGAGGCCTTGGAAATTGCCAAGCAAAGACTCACAGCCTTGGCCAACCGCTTGAAAAATCAGAGAGACAGAAGGCAGGAGAATAAACCAGATGTTCTCCAAAGAACCAGCCAAGGTTTACTCTCAGTGGCAGGGGAACAATATGAGAACCGCACCACCAAGTCTGGAAATGGAGCAACACTGGAAGAGCATATGGGAGAAGGATGCAGCACATAACGGCAATGCTCGTGGCTAATGGATCTAAGAGCAGACCACAGCGACCTCCCTGAATAGAGTCCAGTAACCATCACAATGGCAGATATCCAAGAAAAGGTCTCAAGTATGAAGAGTTGGACAGCACTAGGCCCCGAGATGATTCCCACCTACTGGCTGAAGAAGCTGACTGTAGCTACTGTATATATCCAGCCCTTCTGGTCCAGCATTTCTGCAAAGTCCCATATTTGAGCACACATTGATAA
The DNA here is from genome assembly GCF_963969265.1 of Rhamphochromis sp. 'chilingali'. NCBI lineage: Eukaryota > Metazoa > Chordata > Actinopteri > Cichliformes > Cichlidae > Rhamphochromis > Rhamphochromis sp. 'chilingali'. The sequence continues at coordinate 5,810,841 of NC_137932.1, forward strand.
AAGAATGCAAATTTCAAAAAACAATTAGTGACAATTTCTGAATGGCATATAGTTGGTAAAACAACTGGTATGCAGTTCAACAATAGTTGAAAATGGGGGTTTGCAAATCAAGGGGTGGCAAACATGGTGGCATGTTTTGCAAGAAGTCGGCAGAGCCAAATCAGGTTTTAATGTTGGGGCTCATTGGTGTATATTTCAATATGTTAATTCAGTAATATATTTATGCCCTGTAAAGAAGTCTGCAGTGATATTTGATGAATAGGTAAGATTTATAAATGTAAGAACAATATGTGTCCCAGCCGAAATAAAAGGACAGTTGATGTTTTGAACACCACTATATCTCATCAGCCAAGTCTTCAAAACCATGGTGGACGTTGGATGACAATCTCAGGTCGAACCATAATAACATACATGATTTACAACATCTTGCAGAAAACCTGACACAAAGTGCACATAATTCTTCTGAGAATTTTAATTGCAATATATAACATTTAAAACTGCTAAAAATCATACATCACTTGTGATAGAGCCTTTATTTTATCTGAGGAAAAGCAGTGATGGTTGATGTGTCATTTTGTTTTGGGTGCAATAGTTGAATAAAATTAGAGGCTAGCAAATGCAAGCCATTCACGCCTTAAAAAAATTAAAGCTGTGATCTATATAATAATCTATTTGTGTATGTGGATCTTCTATTTTGTTACTTTAGTTTCATTACCTTTATTGTATTTGTGTTTTTGTCTGAAAACAAGTTGGACTTCTCTATGGTCTATTTTTAAGGGCATACCTTTGAAGATGTCCTGGGGTTTCTCTCCCTTTGAAGTTGCAAAAATATGTATTACATTTCTTCAGACAATCCACTTTGCTTTTTTTAAATTTTTTTATTCAGGAGCTTGTTAAATTGTGCTTCTAGACCCATACTGTACTTATACTGGCACATATTGTGGTAAATCTGAGAGAGAGTTGCTTAAGGTTCTTAGTCAGTCTGCCCCAGGGCAGCTGTGGCTACAATTGTAGCTTGCCTCCACCAGTGTGTGAATGTGAGAGTGAATGAATAGTGGAACTGTAAAGCTCTTTGAGGGCCCCGAAAAGTGCTATATAAATGCAATCCATTATTAAGGTTCTTAGTGATGTACAGCAGTGTCATCCTCTCTGTTTGATTTCAATTCCTTTCATCAGAAAACCTCTGACAAAACTTTAACTTGCATTTCTTACGATCACCCTTTGTTTCAGACCCTCAGGCTTCTGCATCTTTAGATCAGTGCCTCTATAAAATCAGAGGGGGGGGGTTGAATGCAAACAGCTTCAGTTACCACAACACCAAGCTACAGAGTGTTTAAACAACTATTACTATGGAGATATGCCTTTCCACTCTCTGTTATATAATAAAGTTTAAAATTCATCCTTCTGAGGATAAAAGAGAAGTGTGCTTTAACCACCTAGAGCGTGTCGGTGTGTGTTGTCTCGTAGCCTTCGATGTTCTGAATAGTCCTGTGGAGTTTATCTGGATATATAGTTTCAGGTTTATTCAAGATTATGTAATGATCGGCACATACTATACAATATTTTGGTAATTTTATATTTAATAAAATAACTGCTATGCCATGATTTTTTTCTGATGCTGCTCAAAACATATACACTTACCTATTTGTTGTTTGCTCATATGTTCTTAGTTTATCTTGGTGACGAAAAATTATCTGACAGGCCCCTGCTCAGTAATGTCATGAAGATTGTTTTCTTTTCTAGCACGAGCTACCCAGTGGAGTTACTACATATCACAATCACTGCAAACCAGTAATCATATGTGCTAACCCTAACCCTTATCCCACCCGCACTTTGGGAGAGCTGCACCAACCATTGTTAGCAAATGGTGCTTTTCAGTATCAAACTAAAACAAATACCTAAATCCCAAATGTCTACTGAAACAATTTAAAATATAAAATTAAATGTGATTCAGAACATGTTTGCTTTTCTTTTCTTTTCTATAGTTTAACAATATCATTATCATATCATAAAAGGTTTGAAAGTCTTCCTTTTTATTTATAGTAAGATGTGTCCACAGCATAAAAAGCATAACCATGGCTTCAGTCATTTATATGGTGTAGGACTTATATACATCAAACTGTCAATAAAATCTGCATAACTGCACTGTTTGGATTTGGCTGCTAGACCATGTTAAATTGATGATGTGATTTTAGTGCACTGCTCTGTTGACTCCAGAGGATTGAATTGCTGCCATCCTGTCACTACAATTGGCTATTGTCTCTGGAAGCAGGCTTAATATTGCTATCCACCATTTATTTTTTTGCTTCTTGACCTAATGGGCAACTGTGTCAACTTGAGCTTGTCAAGCTGAGCGATCAGGAGCTTGTTCTGGTTGTGTTTGCAAGTGCATCATGAATAAATCTCTGGTCTTTTACTGAAAAATGGTGGGACCAGTGCCAACTTGTGCTAGAAAAGCTGGCGCTGGATTAGCTCACCCTTTACTGTTTTGAAATCATTTGCCTGTATGGAAACAGAGCTATAATTAGCAAGTAAATGACCACTCTGATTTATCATTTATCAACAGCTTTGTCTCACTAATCACCAACATATAAGATCTGCAGGAGTTAGAATGTAATGTGAAGAACTTTTTAATAATTCCTTTAGAACCTTAACAAAGAAAGCCCCGATGACGGAGTGGGGCAACAAGCGTTCAGCGTTAAACAGTGGAGGAAGATAGTGTCCAGTCAGGTTCTGTGTGGATGCTCCTTAAAAGAAATCTGAATGTCAGCCACACCAGCACCAAATATTAAATCCCACAAATAATTGAAACAATAAGTTGGTTTTGACATTTTGCCAAATGGCTAAATTATAAGAAATCAAAATCAATACCAATTTTTGCAAATAACTGCAAAAAAATGTATATGTTCAATATCTGCAAGCTGATTGGCTTTATGACACATCAGGTGGTTAAATCAATATTTGCATTTAAAATAACTCAGTTTTGTTGTCAACTAGTAAATAACAGTAATTCCATTTGTTTGAAAGGTGTTTATAATTATAGAGGAACTAGAGACAGAAGATTACTATTAATGTGAACTAGCACATTTTCAGTTTGAGTTAAAAAAATTTTAATCTGGAACTAAGGTCATTATTCAGTTCCTTTAAACTAAACTTTAATTGGTGACTGAGAAGCATGAACTAACATGGCATTATATGTGACTGCAAGTGCTGACCTAATTATTGAACATTCAGAGCAACAATTTGGAAGCAAATGTTTTCTAAGTGCCCAAAGGCAGCATGCAAGCTCGTGAAATATGGCAAAGCAACAATAGTATGCTGGACTGCAGGTATTTAGTTTGTAGAAAATCTGGGCATTCACAGAACCAACCTAAATGAAAGACAAAAGCTCACAATTTTATATGACAAAGCAAAGTTCTTCATTTTATGGAATTTTTGAAACTTACATTCATTAAATTGCAACTAATTCTCATTAGAACATATTGGTAGTGCAATCAGGCCGTATCAATTCAGTGGTTATTAGCTAACGTATGCTAGCATATGTTTTCCCACATTTTACATATGTGATAACACACCTTATTACATTGCAAAGTGATGCCATTATTTAAAAGTGATTATTTTAGAGTAGATGAAATGAATAATTAAAACATAAACCTCTAACAAAGATTCAATATAAATCAGAGACACTCAAATTCTACATTTTTAACTTTTTGTCATCACTGAAGTTTAAAGTCTAGCTGCAAAGCAGAGGGATGTGTGTATGAGAGAGAGCCTTTTTATCTAACAGCAGGCACTTGCTCTGATACTTAGGTAAAGCAGCAGGAGGGATGGGGCATGGAGGCAGAAAATACGCAGAAAGCTCAGGTTCACATGAGGCCATGGTATTTCTGCGGAACTGCTGCATACAAGGAAGAATACAGTTGTATATGTGCTATGCGTGACAGGAAGAAAGAAAGAAAAAACAATGTGGGCAGAATGGGGTTAAAGGAGGTGAGCAGGTGGGACAGCATAAATAACAAATTAGTTTAAGGGGCAAAGAGGAAGAAAGATTGTGACTTTCAGCCCTGGATTGTATGGGGGTGGGAGGAAAGTTCCAGTCATGCTGCCAGCTGCGGTGACGTATTTAAGCTCTACTGCGTGTTGTGCTTGAGAGCACATGGACTGTACACACAGACACACAAACATGCTCCAAACACACAGCAGGATGTAATGCTTGATCTGTGGTATTTGTGAGCATTGATAAAACTAGACCCACAGGACACTTGTCAGAACACAGATTAATTCATTTGGCCTAGTAGATGGCATTACATAACACTGGGGTTAGGTTAGCAATGAGAGAAGAAGATGCAAAGAAGATGAAAGCGATATAAATAATAAATAATGGAGCACATGTCTGGTGCAGTCCTTGAGCTGGGCATTGTCAGCAGGAACTCAGCAGATATATACAAGTACAGAGAGATTAATGAGAAAAAAGACATACTGAGTGTTCTTTTGAAAAGGCTGTATTTGCCAACTGCACACTGTGTACAAGAAGGACTGCTCTTTTATTATGAGATTTCAATCCTGCAGTATTTACATAATCCATAAGTCCCTTAACTTTAGTACAAATTACTTGGTGGAGTTATATGTGAGCAGTCAAATGTGCAGTTCAGTCAGGTCAGACTTTGACCTGCCCCCAACCCCCTCCCTCCATGCGGGTACAAAGTCAGCGTGATATCCTTTTGTGGCCATGTGAGAAGCGGGCAAGTTATTATCCAGTAAATGTACAGTGAGTGAGCGAGTGTTATGCATCCTGTTGCCTGTATGTCTACACCAGAGTGTTTCCAATGGTGGCAAAGCTTCTGAGGAGGAGAATATTCCCGTTTGTTACAAGTGGGAGGAAAAAAAGCTTCAGACAAGTTCTCGACCCAGTTCTTCGTCTTTCGCACGATAGATGTGATAAAATCTGACAGCTGATAAAACGGATGTCAGTCTCACTGTTTTCATAAATATTTAGTTTGAAGTTTTAAGTAACTGAGGAATCATGGTGGAAACTACTGTCAGACATTTAGAGACAACTTTCTAGTAATTAGGAGTTGGCATGTAAATGCAAGTTTATGTAACATGGGTTGCTGTTATTTTTATTGCGTGGGATTATTTGTCATGTGAAGCTGCCTATAGTCACCCTCCATAATCCCATTCAATATTTATTCTCCACATAGTAAACAAAGATTAAGCTTAGGTTAAGTTAAATGTTTATTAGGTTTATTAATCTCCTGGTCTTTCACTTGACTGAGCGTTTTTCAGGCTTTACCATAATCTTTATCCTATAGTAATGTGTTAGACGTGATGTATTATGAGCACATTAGCACTCACAGAACCAATCCTGCTGTTTGAATACTTGCACTGTTGCAGTGTTAATATGTAACCATAACCTAGAAAACAGCCACACAAGTAGGACACGAGCTGACCATCTATAGACTGAAACAAACATGTAAAAAAGGTTAGTAAAGAGTATACATTCATTAGTTAATCTACTGTTTGCACAAATCTAGTGTGTCACGTACTATAGCATCTTAAACTAGGCCAATATAAATAGATACTGGTATTGGGGTTGCCACAGTTTTTTTCTTTTAGTTTCTTTTTAAGTCTCTGAACCCTGTTGCAACTCCTCATTGCTCTTAAGTGTAAAGTTTCTGTGACAAAGTAGAGAAACGTGAACCACCTGCTCATCAGGATCATCAAGCTGAGCTCTTATTGTGTTAAATCCTTCCTCAGGTAACTTAAAACAGATTGGATTAAGGCAAGCAAGGTAAACATGCTGTGCGAGTGTAGTATACAAGTGTAATCCTGATCAAGCCAACGGAAATAGCCCAGACAATCCTATCACCCTGCCTGCTCCTACTGTACATATATTAGATTAGCATTTGACCACCTTAAGTATAAGAAAACAGGCCAAAAGGTCACATTTGTAACTATGGCTCTATTAGAGGTTACTTCACCTAGTTACATATGCCACATGTTAATGTGGTCTGACCTAGTGACATGAGGTATTTTAAAAACAACTGTGACACATTTCCATGCAGCGTGAACATGCAGACACTTACGGGAAATGGAAGACATTCCCTGACAATCTTTGGTTAAATATTTCACAATCTGTTTTCCTTCCTAGTTACACATCCCATATATGGTCAAAATGAATGCGCTGAATCTAATAAAGCGTTGTAAACGTGACACTTTGTTCTGTAGTGTGAGATTTTATAAATGTAAGTCATTTGCACAGAGGGTAACAGAGGGTAGGGACAGATTATATTGTTTGTGTGGTCATTTAAGGTGAAGGCCTTGTTGTTTTTGTTCAAGCCATAACCTTGACTTTTTTCTATGTAAAGGAAAAATGCCCTCCCGCTGATTAGAAGCTCTTGTGACTGTTAAGGGCCATATATAGAATTCACCTTATTCAACCCCGGTGTAAATCACAGGTTAAACCGCTGATCTCAGTGACATCAAAAGATATCACCATATTATTTAGAGTATTTGCACCACTATAAAAATCAAAATGTAATGATAAAGCCACCAAGAATATCAATGTTATGGTCTCAAAAGGATTTTTACTTTCCTGAGATTAATAGTAAATAAATATGTTCTAAATAATCATTTTTTGTAACAGCATCTTAGCGTGTGTTTTGAGTATGCCTACGTTAGCTATTAAAACATGCATTGTCTAGTAGGATGTGCTAAAATTCCAAAGGCCCTGAATCATGACCAAACCAGCTCCTTCTAGGGAAACAAGTAATGGCGTGTTTGAGTCAAGTTAGCCATACTGAAGATGACATATAAACAGAAACAACAAAAAAGTCACTAAAATGCACTTTAGATAAAAAAAATTCACATTGTGCATGCAAAAGTGTGTGATACTTTTATGCATTTTCCACTTTTTATTTTTCACTCATACATTAATCTACACATCAGGTGGCGAGTAATGAGCAGAAAATGAAAGCATTTCAGAGAATGAGGTAATAGAAAGTTCATCTGAGGTAACGCTGTCCATGAAGGGCACGATAAAAGCAGTGTGCCCTGCTGTGCCCTGGATTTCCCTTTTGAAAAGCTGCCAACCTGTCAGCCCTCAGTGTGCGTCATGATACGCTGCATGAACTGGAACGGAACTTTGTGTGCGCGTGCTCGCAAACACTTTTAATATCAGAGCAGCTGCGTTTCAGTGTCTCTAAACACTCGTACAAGTTTCTTCACAATTTCATTTTCGGGATCAGCTTTTGTTTGCGTGTCTGTGCGTGTTTGTGCTTGTGCCCTGTTTGAACATTTCCGAATGGCCCCTGTGCGTTCCTCTGACCTCAGCCGGGACATGCCGTGTTTGTTGATGTGTGTTATGCAACCTCAATCAACCACTAATTCAGAGTCATCTGAAGTAGCAACATTCACCATCCGCATACTATAGTATTCGGTTGCCTGAATCCACTCTGCCATCGTGTTACTCGCTTTATCAAAGCTTGACTGGCAAAGATTTCAGACTGCATGAGTCATAAGTGTGACATTGTTGTGATAAGGTAAATCCTGCTATACATTATAAAATGTCTTCAGGTCGTGACATGTGGATTATTGATAATGTTTCACTGGATAAAGACGTCCATGTGAATGCTTGAAAAAAATCTTTTCAATTCTCCCCTGACTTCTAGGATCACAGGAAATGATGTTTTTGAGGGTCATTCCACATTCACTGTGGTTCAATATATGTGGCAGAGTAAAGAATCAAACTAAACATTTGTTGAGAATGTCCACAATACCTAACAGAGTTTTATCAACAGCCTATAAAATGGGCACCTGCATAAATACATATAATAAAAAACCTGCTCTTTTCAAGTGCTCACGATTGCATCTTGCTCATTTGCAGATAAATAACAGCTTGCAGAAACAAAGACAGAACTCACTGAATTTGCATGTGCGACCTGCATAACGTCAGTCTTGTAACGTGGGCGTGTTACCCCTTACAGCAGAGAGGTGGTATTTAATATCATTCCATTTGTCCTGTTTGTTGCCGGCAAATATCACATTTTGACAAAACTGAGAGTTGCTGCTATGTAACCATTTCCATTACTGGAATAAAATATCAACAAAATATGAATTTCTAGTGAAAATTTCAAATTATTTTGCCATTTTAATTCATTTACACCTTACCTGTTATCTATTATTACTTGGGCCTATCTTAGCTTTACCTCGGCTAACCTCTTCCTTCAGACAACATGTCTCTTAATAATGTTTCTTATCAGCATTCAATGGATAATGCAGACTAAACAAGAACTGTCAGAACACATTTTTACGTCATGAAAAAAAGCAACACGTTAACTTGCAAAGATAAAGAAGAAAGCGATCTAGAAAGGAAAGACTGCAAAACAATGAGTGTGTTTCATTTGTATTAAAAGAAAAGTTATAGACTACAAGGAGACGTGTTTAACAGATATCCTTATCTTTGCTGAGATTTGCTGTATCTGTTCAGAAACACCCAAAATACACGTCACATCAAGGTCTGCCACATCAGCATGTCACTTTGTTTTTTTTTCTTCTTTTAAAAAAAGCCATGTGGTTAGGTCATGAATAGTTTAAGGACTTTAAATAATCCATTTAAGAAAGGAACAGTCTGACAGTTTGGATAGTGCACTTATTCACTGTGTTGTTCACAGCTAGACGAGGAGATTGATGTCACAGTCACATGCGTCTGCTCCGTGAAGCTAGAGTAAGCAGTCAGTTAGGCTCTCATAAAGACTTGTTTAACATGTTGTATCTTCTGTTCAATTACCGACAAGCTAAAACTGCAGTTGTTGTTTTTTTCCTTTTTCTTTTTTCTCTCTCTTTTTTGTCCCTTTGGGGACAGGGTAACTAAATCCAGATAATCCTCATGCTGTAAAGCAGCTGTGAGATCCAGCTGTGTAACATATGGACAAATATGGGATCTTGATCTTCTTTTCTATTTCCAGGAAAGAAAATCTGCATATTTTCCCCAATGGACCAACTATTTCATTATATTCATTCATAGAGGCCAGACATTAAAAAAAACCCCAAAAAACCCCATATAAATAAATAAATGAAAAAAAAATCAATAAAGATCTCCCTTGTCTCAGCATTGATGTGATCTTGGGTGGCCCAGAAGCATGCACACAACTTGCAAGTTGGGTACAAAGAAGAAAAACGTTCCAAAGGGACACAGAAAATGCTTGGCAGACACCACGAGTCTGCCTGCTAAACTACAGTGGCTTGCAAAAGTATTCAGCCCCCTTGAACTTTCGCACTATTTGTCACATTACAGCCACAAACATGAATCAATTTTATTGGAATTCCACGTGAAAGACCAACACAAAGTGGTGTACACGTGAGAAGTGGAATGAAAATCATACATGATTACAAACATGTTTTACAAATAAATAACTGAAAAGTGGGGTGTGCGTAATTATTCAGCCCCCTGAGTCAATACTTTGTAGAACCAGCTTTTGCTGCAATTACAGCTGCCAGTCTTTTAGGGTCTGTCTCTACCAGCTTTGCAGATCTAGAGACTGAAATCCTTGCCTGTTCTTCTTTGCAAAACAGCTCCAGCTCAGTCAGATTAGATGGACAGCGTTTGTGAACAGCAGTTTTCAGAGCTTGCCACAGATTCTCGATTGGATTTAGATCTGGACTTTGATTGGGCCATTCTAACACATGGATATGTTTTGTTTTAAACCATTCCATTGTAAATGGCCTGTATTTGTATAGCGCTTTTACTAGTGCCCAAGGACCCCAAAGCGCTTTACACATCCAGTCATCCACCCGTTCACACACACATTCACGCACTGGTGATGGCAAGCTACATTGTAGCCACAGCCTGTCATGGTCCTGGGCCATGTGGGCCCAGTATTCTTAGTTCCTTGTATTTTTGTATTTCGTTCCTTATTTAGACCATGTTTTCTGAGTTGCCCTGTTGTGTTGTTCCCTAAGTGTTTTCCCTTCATGGCTTTTACCCCCTGTGTGCCCCTCTGTGTATCTGTGAGCCCTCGTCTCTCCTTATGTTTTATTCCATGTTTCCCCTGCCCATTATGTCTAAGTTCTCCCCGTGCTCTCTCTCCCCCCTGTGTGCCCTCTATGTATTTATGAGCCCTCGTCTCCCTTTGTGGTTGTTTCATGTTTCCCCAGCCCGTTATGTCTGTGTTTTCCCCGTGCTCTCTCTCCTCCTGTCTGAACCTCTGTGCCTGTACGTGTCATGTTCAGTTCACCCCGCCCTGTCTCGTTATGATTATCAGTGTCACCTGTGTTCCCCGTGTGTGCCCACTTTCCTCGTTTACCCTCTGTGTATTTCTGTCTGAGTCTCCCTCTGTTCGGCGTCGCGTTCTCCCTCATGTTGTGTGTAATTCTCCCCGTGGTTCGGTTCCTTGTACAGTTCATGCTTTAGTTTTCCCAGTTTTAGTTTATTTTGTATTGCTTCCCGTGGCCAGCAATAAAGCTGTGTTTTTGAGTTTATCCCCGTGTCTGTGAATCTGCATCTTGGGTCCTTCCCCTGCCTGCCACACAACGTATCATGACAGAAGAACGCGACCACAACATGGACCCAGCAGTTCACAACCCCTCCGCGGACCTCCAGGACGACACGACCATGTCGGACTCAGCGGACATTTCAGAGGAGGTAGGGGAGGAGCTGAACCGGCTCTGCCGCATTATGGATCGCATCATCGGATGCGCGGATCCAAGTGTGGTTTCCACAGGATTGGCGGCCGTGGACGCCGTTTTGTTGCGGGAGCCACGGTTGCGACAGCTCCCCCACCTCGTCGAGGCGTTTGACTCCCTGGGCCCCCTTAAGGAGGAGCTTCGTGCCCGTGCGCTGGCCCAGAGGGTCCTGAATGCCGCCTCAGCACCCACACCTCCGTCCCGTGAACGGGTGTCATCGCCGCTGTCTCATGAGCCAGTAGCGGTCAGAGTTGGAACGGTGAGGCTCGCCACAGACACACCTTCCGCCCGCACCCCGCCGGCTTCCGCGTCTTCACCGCGGTCTGGCCGCACGGCGTGGCGCACGGAGACAACGGAAGCCATAGACTTTGGCGAGGAAGAGCGGCAGCAGGTGTTACGGGCTTATCGGGAGGACGAGCTCCGGCGGAAACCCTGGCTCATCCCGGAGGAGGACCTCTCACCTGCTGCACAGCCTACCAGCCGCTCGCCGTCTCCGATCCACTTAGGCTATTTTTCGCCTGTCTCATTTCTGGCAAGGATGGGGGCGGACGACAGGGAACTCACCACCACGTCACCCTCTGTGTTGGCGCCATCAGCGCCCATCGCGCCAGCTTCCTCTGCTCGAAGGAGGCGGCGCGCCCGCCGCCATAAACCGGACAATGCTAAGACTGCAAAACATGAAGTGGACGGCGGGTTCATTTTTGATGGATCTATTTTTGTCGACCCTGAGCCTGCTGTTTCTAAGACTGTTTTTTCTGAGCCTGCTCCTTTTCCTGCTCGTGTTTCTCCTCCCAGGCCAGTTCAGTTAGCTCCCTCGCAGCCACCCTCAGTTCAGTTAGCTCCCTCGCAGCCACCCTCAGTTCAGTTAGCTCCCTCGCAGCCACCCTCAGTTCAGTCAGCTCCCTCGCAGCCCTTCACAGCTCAGTCAGCTCCCTCGCAGCCCTTCACAGCTCAGTCAGCTCCCTCGCAGCCCTTCACAGCTCAGTCAGCTCCCTCGCAGCCACCCTTCACAGCTCAGTCAGCTCCCTCGCAGCCACCCTTCACAGCTCAGTCAGCTCCCTCGCAGCCACCCTCACAGCTCAGTCAGCTCCCTCGCAGCCACCCTCACAGCTCAGTCAGCTCCCTCGCAGCCACCCTCACAGCTCAGTCAGCTCCCTCGCAGCCACCCTCACAGCTCAGTCCAGTTTCCAGTGTCCCCCTCAGTTCAGTTTCCAGTGTCCCCCTCAGTTCAGTTTCCAGTGTCCCCCTCAGTTCAGTTTCCAGTGTCCCCCGTGTCCTTTTCAGTTCAGGCCCCAGTAGCTCCAGTGCCGCCTGCATTGCAGGCCCCAGTAGCTCCAGTGCCGCCTGCATTGCAGGCCCCAGTAGCTCCAGTGCCGCCTGTAGCGCAGGCCCCAGTAGCTCAGCTCCCCGCGTCTCCAGTAGCCCAGTCCCCGATAGCAGTACGGTCCGCTGGTCAGCTTAACATTCAGCCAGGGGTCTCAAATCTCTCTGGCTCTGCATCAGCTCCTGCTGGGAGCTCGGATGAGCTCATCCAGGACTCCGCGGCTCCCACGCCGCCATCTACCTCGTCAGCTGGAGGGCCCGAGGAGCCCATCCAGCACCATGCCACATCAGCTGGAGGGCCCGAGGAGCCCGTCCAGCACCATGCCACATCAGCTGGAGGGCCCGAGGAGCCCGTCCAGCACCATGCCACATCAGCTGGAGGGCCCGAGGAGCCCATCCAGCCACCTTCTGCTACGCCTGGTCCAGCCTCTGAGTCTTCAGCCTGTGCTTCGTCTGCTGCAGCTCCAGCCTGTGCTTCGTCTGCTGCAGCTCCAGCCTGTGCTTCGTCTGCTGCAGCTCCAGCCTGTGCTTCGTCTGCTGCAGCTCCAGCCTGTGCTTCGTCTGCTGCAGCTCCAGCCTGTGCTTCGTCTGCTGCAGCTCCAGCCTCAGAGTCGTCTGCTGCAGCTCCAGCCTCAGAGTCGTCTGCTGCAGCTCCAGCCTCAGAGTCGTCTGCTGCAGCTCCAGCCTCAGAGTCTTCGTCCTCGTCTGGCCCAGCCTCAGCCTCTGCAGCGACGCCTGGTCCGGCCCCCGCATCGCCATCGGCTGGTCCTGCCTCGTCTGGTCCTGTGCCCACCAGGCCATGGCCAGCACGCCTGAAACTGGAGAGCCGCCGCTGCCTTCCGCGCGGCCGGCCCCCTGAACTGCTCCGTCGTCTCCCTCGCCGCCGCCGCTGCCTTCCGCTGCCTTCCGCGCGGCCGGCCTCCTGAACTGCTCCGTCGTCTCCTTCGTCACCGCCGCCATTGCCTTCCGCACGGCCGGCCTACGGACCAGCTCTGCCACCTGTGCCACCCGCCTGGTCGGCCCCCCGACCGTGTGACCCGTGAACTCTTGTGCCTGTGGGCTCTGGGTCGGCCCCCTGAACTTTATTTGGACTATGGTCATGTGCTCCTGTGTTTTCTGTTGTTTGTTTTTGTTTCCCGTTCTGGTCCCTCCGTCCTGGTCCCCCGCCTCCCGCCCTGGGTGGGTTGTTTTCTGTCTTTGTTTTGTTTTTCGGGTTTGGGCTGTCGGGAGCCAGCCCTTTAGGGGGGGGGGGTGATGTCATGGTCCTGGGCCATGTGGGCCCAGTATTCTTAGTTCCTTGTATTTTTGTATTTCGTTCCTTATTTAGACCATGTTTTCTGAGTTGCCCTGTTGTGTTGTTCCCTAAGTGTTTTCCCTTCATGGCTTTTACCCCCTGTGTGCCCCTCTGTGTATCTGTGAGCCCTCGTCTCTCCTTATGTTTTATTCCATGTTTCCCCTGCCCATTATGTCTAAGTTCTCCCCGTGCTCTCTCTCCCCCCTGTGTGCCCTCTATGTATTTATGAGCCCTCGTCTCCCTTTGTGGTTGTTTCATGTTTCCCCAGCCCGTTATGTCTGTGTTTTCCCCGTGCTCTCTCTCCTCCTGTCTGAACCTCTGTGCCTGTACGTGTCATGTTCAGTTCACCCCGCCCTGTCTCGTTATGATTATCAGTGTCACCTGTGTTCCCCGTGTGTGCCCACTTTCCTCGTTTACCCTCTGTGTATTTCTGTCTGAGTCTCCCTCTGTTCGGCGTCACGTTCTCCCTCATGTTGTGTGTAATTCTCCCCGTGGTTCGGTTCCTTGTACAGTTCATGCTTTAGTTTTCCCAGTTTTAGTTTATTTTGTATTGCTTCCCGTGGCCAGCAATAAAGCTGTGTTTTTGAGTTTATCCCCGTGTCTGTGAATCTGCATCTTGGGTCCTTCCCCTGCCTGCCACACAACGTATCATGACACAGCCACCCTGAGGCGCACTGACACTGGCTTTATGTTTATGGTCGTTGTCCTGCTGGAAGGTGAACCTCCGCCCCAGTCTCAAGTCTTTTGCAGACTCCAAGAGGTTTTCTTCCAAGATTGCCCTGTATTTGGCTCCATCTTCCCATCAACTCTGACCAGCTTCCCTGTCCCTGCTGAAGAGAAGCACCCCCAGAGCATGATGCTGCCACCACCATATCTGACAGTGGGGATGGTGTGTTCAGAGTGATGTGCAGTGTTAGTTTTCCACCACACATAGCGTTTTGCATTTTGGCCAAAAAGTTCCATTTTGGTCTCATCTGACCAGAGCACTTTCTTCCACATGTTTGCTGTGTCCCCCACATGGCTTGTGGCAAACTGCAAACGGGACTTCTCATGGTTTTCTGTTAACAATGGCTTTCTTCTTGCCACTCTTCCATAAAGGCCAACTTTGTGCAGTGCACGACTAATAGCTGTCCTATGGACAGATTCCCCCACCTGAGCTGTAGATCTCTGCAGCTCGTCCAGAGTCACCATGGGCCTCTTGGCTGCATTTCTGATAAGCACTCTCCTTGTTCGGCCTGAGAGTTTAGCTGGACGGCCTTGTCTTGGTATCTGGCTGGGGAAATTCTGATACCCCAGGAGGTGCCGGACTTTTAGGTTTTAATGTAGCTCAGCGGCTGGCCACGAGTAATGTGTCAAATAAACATCTTGTGAACACATCTTATGACAGTTGACTTCGTAAGAGAAAAACTTCTGCACACGTATGTTGTGTAACTCATTCTCATTTAGAATATGTCTGACATTTTTGAACTTTTAATTAGGTAAAATTCTAATCTGTCACAATCTTTCTTCTTCCTTGGATCCTTTCCAAGAGGAATTTAGCCTCTTCCAGAGAAAAAAAGATCCTTATGTGCTCAGTGGAAAGCTCATAATGTAATAATAACTGGCTTGAAATCACTTTAAGTGATGCATGCTGGAAACTGCAAAACAGGCAGATATCAACATTTTCAGGCAGTGTGCAAAAAGGTGTTTTGAAAATAAGGCTGCAGATGAGTCATGGCATGCATCAGACACACATTACAACACCCTCTGCCCCTGTTCTGTTATGATGTTTATGAGAGCAGGCTGTCCTGGTTTTTCAGGATGTGAGACGTGTGCTTATTGAGTATCACTGTTTGAACTTAGCTCACTCCATCCAGCTGAAAGTAAATCTATCACCTTGGTTGAACTTTATGGATCCCCTACGCATTGACGTGCAGTATTACAGGAATAAGACAGAATCCAAAGGTTAATAATGGTGTGGTTTACAGGATTGTCAGGGTTAAAAACATACAAAGAAAGATCTGTCCATTAAAAAGTATTTACCTTAAATAACCAACAATCCTTCCCAATAAATCAGTCATCTCCTTATAAATAAATAAATAAATAAAAGTCATATATAGTTACAATTATTTGGTAAGACTCAATGAAAAAACAAACATATGCCCTTTTCACTTTTAAGCATGGATAAAACTGACTTGGACAGTTGAAGTTTATAGATACAAAAACCTGAGATTCTTGACTTAGTGCAAAAGTTTAACACTTCATGACAATAGTTAACAGAGGTACTGCAGAGTGTGCAGGTAGGGTTTTTAAGAAACGCCAACTGAGAGTCTGTGACAAAGGAGAAGAGAGACATGGATGTCATCTCAGGCAGGATGACATCCACATGAACCTACATTTCCCTAGAGTAGCCAAGAGCCTGAACGTCACATAGACATCATGATCTGGTGGAGAACAGATGGATGAGCCAGTGCTTTTAAGCAAGAGGCAAGTAAGGACCAGGAGCCAGAAACTTGTGCTTATCTTCTGTAGCAAGCAAGCACAAGACAAACAACTAAGGGCCCCCGAGAGGGCAGGAAAGATGGGAAACAACAGATAAAAATGCTGGGCAGGTGCTGGAGAATGTGGTAACCATGAAACTTACAAGTTTCACTTTCAATCATTGTTCTCTTTCATTTTCATTCAGCTTTAGTAAAAAAGAAAAGGCTTGGTTAATGCTGGGAAAAGATCAAAGTTTGAGTCAAAACAGACTATTTTGCAACACTAAAATGTGCAGCAAAAATCAACTTTCGGTATTTCAGGGTTTTTATTGGACCAGTAGTTGTCTCTTATCTTTAAAAGGTAATCACAGGACATCACAAAAGCATGCTCAAGTAACCTATCCTTGAATTTTCTGGGGGAGGACACTCAAAGCAAAAAAACATTTTCAGGGTACACTGGCAGCACAGTGGTAAACTGGATAGTGCTTTTCCATCACAGCTAGACGGTCTTAGATTTGAATCCTGTTTGGTGGGTTCTCCATGTGTTTATGTGGGTTCTCTCTGACTACTCAGGTTTCCTCCTACATGCATGGGTTAGGTTAACTAGCATTTCTAAATTGGCCATGTCTTTGTGATAATACCTCTGATAGACTTGCTCAGTAATGTCTGTTCTGTCAGTCATGAAATAAGGAAAATTTCAGTATGGTTATCATGGCATGGGTGAGTAGAGTTTATAAGACCATATGGTCAGAGGAAGTCACGAGGGTTCAAAAAAAAGAAATGAAGAGTAAATCCCCAATTGGCTTTTAGCTATTAGTGAGACAGAGAAAACCTCAAAAGTCAGATGACCACCTACACTTTGTGACAGTGGGAAGGAAAAGACCTTAGGGAGTCAGAACCAGGCTCGGGGTCAGGGGTTAGGGTTAGCTGCTGCATTTTCTTGATATCTAAGAAAGGTCCAAATATTTTGATGGTCAACAAAGTACTCCCATTTTAAAAGTGAATTCATTCCTAGATAGATACCTCAATAAATTTACTGTTACTTTACCTTAAGTTTAGTTTTTTGTATGTTGCCAAATGTGGTCAGGATTCCACTTCCATTGAATTTAGGCAAGTGAAAAGCCTGAATTTCTAGTCCTCAGGAAAACTTGCTTCTGGCCACAGGGGCTGCTATTGTGAATGTGCAGCAGATGTTATGTAGTGTTCCTTCAAATGACTGAAGCTTTAGTATTGTGTTACTGTGCCTACAGCAACTAATTAACAGCATAATTTAGGTGCTTGTGTTGATGTTACATAATGGTCATTTCTAAGGGGGAGGATGCCAGATAGTGTGTGAATACACCACAAAATTACTCGGCTGTAACAATAAATGAATCCACAGAGAAAACACGGCTTTGCTTTTCCATTCCTTTTTTCTTATTCACTGTTCTTTTCTCACCTCTCCTCTGCGCTCCCATTTACTCCCCGTCACATCCTCCCTTACTTTCTTTTCTCGTCCTGTCCTCTTCTGCCCTTTCTTTTCTCGTCTTATCCCCGCCTCGCCTTCTTTCCTTCCTCTTTGGCTGGGGTCCCAAAGTTTGTTAAACCACTTGGTTTTACTTCATGGAGAATCCTTTATATAAAAATCTATAAAGCTTAGATTCTACATAATATCTGTACATAAATTCACTTTTATATTCAGACATTTTCTCAGTTATTTGATTTTACATTGTCATTTAAACAAGATTAATTTTCAATTTTGTTCTGTAGGTAGAGAAATGTGGACTTGCTCATGTGGACTGTTGTACTGGTATCCAGACCTCTGCTGCCTCCCATACTCTCTCTGTGCAGGTCTTTCCCCACAGAACGACCAGATTTCTTGGACCCAAAAAGGACTCTTTGAGCCAACAGAGGGGACATGACCCCAGTGTTAATTCCTCTGTTGATGGTGATGTCCTTTATTGATGTGGCTTTTAAGCAGCGTCACCAGAGCATGTCAACAATTCACCTGAACTGACCCTGAAAAGCACACAAACAACTGTAACTGGAAAACAGTTGCATCAGTAATGAAAAACTGCTTTCACTGAATTTTAAAAAATGCTCAAGAATACTTGTACTTTTTGTAGTTACATATTGTTTGCTCATTAATATATATCAACTTCAAGGCTGTGTCAGCTTTTGATTCTATTATTAATCAACCAACCATTATTTCAAGGTCAAGGGCATGACAATGTATTGTATTAGCTGGTGACTGCCCTCTTCTGGAACTGAAGAAGAATGTGGTGATTGTGTTGATATTAGCATTTAAAAATAATTTCGACACATTTCCGCTGAGCCCAAAATCCCTCTCTTGTTCAGTTCAATTACAAAGTGGCCCTGAGTTTTTCCTTTAAAGCATAAATCTAAGGTTAAGGCCTTGCTTTATTTTCTGAAAAGAATCCCAAAGATAAACTTGACTTTGAGACATGCAGTTTTATGGTAACATCCTTCTTTTGGATGTCTCCCTATGCATCCTAAGCAGAAAGTGTCCAGGCCAGTGTTTCTAGTAATATTTGAACAACATAAAAGAAATGACTCAATCTGAGCCTTAATAATTAAAATGGTGGACTGCAAATATATGGCACTATCAATTACATAGTGGACACAACCACTGAGTCTGAAACATACAAAATACCACAAATTAATAAAGGTGCAATTGTGATTTGTTATTGTAGTAAAACAGTGACTCAAAAATTGATGGGGTCTTTCAATGACGCGATCAATTTGCTATATAGTTATCATATCTCATTATGATTACTCATACACGCACCTGCCACTTCATTAGGTACACCTGTTCAGTTGCTTATTATCACAATTATCTGTAGGGATTAATGAAATATGCTGATTCTGATCAGGTAATTCAATGCATTTAGGCACATAGACATGGTGCAGACGACCAATTGAGGTTAAAACTGAGTATCAGAATGGGAAAGAAAGTTGATTTAAGGTGCTTTAAATGAGACATGGTTGTTTGTGGTTAGCTTGAGCAATTCAGAAACTTGGTCTGCTGGGATTTTCCCCACAACCATCTATAAGGTTTTCACAGAATGGTCCAAAGAAAAAACACCTACCTCTTTGGCATCAACAAGATGTTTTCATCCAGAGTTCAGAGGAGAATGTCCAGACTGCTTTTAGCCAAACGGAAGTTAACTGTAACTCAAATAACAGTTGCAAATAACTCAAATAACTCGTTACAACCAAGATAAGCAGAAGAGCATCTCTAAATAAAAGCATGTTGAACCTTGAAGAAGATGGGCTACAGTAACAGAAGAGCACGCTGTCTTCTGTCAGCCAAGAAAAGGAAACTGAGGCTATAAGTCACACAGGCTCAACAGAATTGCACAGTGAAATATGCAAAAAATCTTGTCTTGTCCGATGAGTCTCAATTTTTGCTAAAACATTCTGATGGTAGGCTTAGAATTTGGCACAAACAACATGAAAGCATGGATTCATCCTGCCTTGTAACAAATGGTCAGGCTGCTGCTGGTGGTGTAATGGTATGGGGGACCTATTTAGGTTCCTTAGTAAGAAATATATCTTGTGTCATTGCTGCAGCCTGCCTGAGTATTGTTGCTGACCACATTCATCCCTTTATAACCACATTGTACCCATCTTCTGGTGTGGAATCTATCATGTTAGCATTTTAATGAAACAATGCTTGATGTAATGAGGGTTCTACCCTTATTATACCCATAGTCCATTCATCTAAGGAATCAAGTTGCCATGTAAAAAATAACATACTTTATATTAGGAAAAGCATAACATTAATTATATAAAATTCTATTAAAGGGTCAACGATTTATCAAAATTTGATAATTCTGGTAGATAAGATAAACGACAAGGTTTTATAGGAATGCACACAGTGTGTTCTATTGGCAACCGAGAACTCTATTCTTTCGTAAATCTTGAGTCATCTAAGGTTAGGCTCAGTGTCCACGCAGGAAAGACTCAATAAGCAAAACATGAAAATACTTTTGTGCTGATAGCAAATACGTAGCCTGTGTAAAAGCTGTACGAGGCAATAGACACAATCTGACCTGAATGCCTAAAGCACTGAAGGGAAAATTAGTTAGTTTTCAAAATGTCTCCACAGTCTAATGACTGTAAAATTTCATTCCCAGTAATGATTAGTGATTTGATTTTTGGCTTTTTTGTGACTGAAAAGAAAACCATGTATCAAACCCTATTAATATTAATTCCATTTTTGGCTTTTGCATGTTTGCAGTACAGTGTTTCAGATCAAATCTGAATAAAAATGTTAATTTACAGAGCAACAGCTTCCCTTTAACCAATTTTCTAAATCTGTGCTTGAAGTTTGTTTATGGGTTTTAGCTTTGCCATTTTTATGATTCCAGGAAAATCAGTTTGGACACCGGACACAGATTTTAATTTCTCATTCACTTTGGATGCAATTGATAGTGCTTGGGTGGCTGGCAAGAACCCTACCTCACTGATGCCCTTAATCACCTCATTCTGCTACTGTCTCTCACACATGTACCACAATACACACACACACACACACACACACACACACACACACACACACACACACACACACACACACACACACACACACACACTATAGTGACATGAAACTACTTGGGATTTTGTGCACAGATGGTTAACACAATAAAAAGATAAATAAAAATGAATTAGCATGAGCTGCCCCTGCAGCCACTCATTCATTTGGTCTGGGATTTTGTCTGCTCCGAGTGTGTTGACAAGTGCAAATGGGAATTAATCGGTAATGTCTAACCGGATTACTATAATATTCAAAGAATTTAAACTAAAACAGCCTTTCATGTGTTCTTCACATGAAAAAGTAAGTCAGGGTTAAGGCTAGAGTGCTAAAAGTATGGTTGGTTGTGATAAACCTTTTGCCGTGTTTAAATATCAGACAGATTTCCTGCCAAATCATTCAAGCACTGGAACCCTTATTGGAGGTTGTTGGAGGTTCTTGGTGTCGCAGGCATCCTTCATTCTAACCTCCAGGATCTTATTTTCTTATTTACATTCCTTCATATAATCACTGGCTGTGACACCTTGTTTTCTCTCTTTTGTTGCATTTTACGTGCTACTCTTACATTGGAAAAACTCTGTATACCATGCCATACTCGTGCATTTAAAACTTTTTAATAAAGATTTTTGTTAAAAATCTGGTTTTCTCAATAAAACTCAGATAATTTAAATGGCCTGTATTTGTATAGTGCTTTACTAGTCCCTAAGGACCCCAAAGCGCTTTACACATCCAGTCATCCACCCATTCACGCACACATTCACACACTGGTGATGGCAAGCTACATTGTAGCCACAGCCACCTTGGGGCGCACTGACAGAGGCGAGGCTGCCGGACACTGGCGCCACTGGGCCCTCTGACCACCACCAGTAGGCAACGGGTGAAGTGTCTTGCCCAAGGACACAACGACCGAGACTGTCCAAGCCGGGGCTTGAGTTTGCAGTTTGTCTTGTAACCGAAAGGTTGCCGGTTCAAGCCCCGGCTCAGACAGTCTCAGTCATTGTGTCCTTGGGCAAGGCACTTCACCCACTGGTGATGGCCAGAGGGGCCAATGGCATGATGTGGCAGCCTCGCTTCTGTCAGTCTGCCTCAGGGCAGCTGTGGCTACAACTGTAGCTGCCTCCACCAGTGTGTGAATGTGAGAGTGAATG
Organism: Rhamphochromis sp. 'chilingali'; assembly: GCF_963969265.1. Taxonomy (NCBI): domain Eukaryota; kingdom Metazoa; phylum Chordata; class Actinopteri; order Cichliformes; family Cichlidae; genus Rhamphochromis; species Rhamphochromis sp. 'chilingali'. The sequence goes on from NC_137932.1 coordinate 5,832,285, forward strand.
AATAGTGGAATTGTACAGTGCTTTGAGGGCCCTGAAAAGCGCTATCTAAATGCAATCCATTATTAATCACTGACCCAGAAACCTTTAAGAAGGTTCAATAACAGTAAAACAATATACTTCTTTATTATACTGGAATCTTGCTCAAGAGTACTTTAATCTGGCAGCTTAACACCATTCAATTTAATTAACTATAGGCAGTCAACAAAACTGAGTTTCTTTGTTATATTAATTAAACAACCACCAATCCTGAACAAAATAAAAGACTCAGGCATTCTTGGATGCATGCATTTAATTCCTAACAGCTGATTATGTATAGTCATTAGCTGTTTATCAAACTACTTAATGTTATTCGCTGTTAGATAAGATTAGAGTAGCTATGGTTTACCAGGCCACTTCTTAAATAGCTGTAGTTCACTGATCATTTACAGTGACACCAGGCAGTTAAACAGCTCCATAAGCCCATAGAACAGGGGTGGTAAACAGAAGGTCTGGGGACCAGAATCAGCCTGGCAAAGACTCCGGCCCTCTGGATAAAAATAGCAAGGCATTTGTAGATGAACTCTAATAGGTTTGGCATCCTTCCGATTACAAGGCGAGTTCGATTACAAGGCGAACTCCCAACTCTTGAGCCAAGATCGCCCCATTTAAGTACAAATCGTTGTGTCATTACTCTTTTAAATTGTTTTTGAAGTATGTCTACTTTCGTTTTTTTTTTTTTTTTTTTTTTGATGATCACGGAACCAATTACCACTTTATAATGATGGGATTTGTTATACGGCACTTGGAAGCATTTTCTTTTGGGGTGGGGGGTATACTTGCTTGTTTTAATTCATGCTGATTACAGCTGGATTAACAGCTTTATGCGCCTTATTAAATTATATTAATATTGACCTACAGGTCTCAGTTGACACAGAATTTAAATTACCCATTTAATTTTAACAGCAGCTTAACTTGTTTGTGTACCTTTTGCAATGTAACTGTTTAAATATGCTTACTGAACCATGTGTTTAGGTGTTGAAATTTGCTTAATCCTAAAAGAGACTTAAAGGCTGTAAAAATAATAATCCATGTGGGTGAAATGCGAAAGTCGATCATTCCATGGCCCTTAAACTTGAGGGGAGAGCTGAACTCAAAGCTGACCCTTTTGTTATGTACTCTTTCCTCTTTCATCCGAAATTTTAGGCCTTTCCTTATATGGTGTCATGTGTCCTGCTTTTGTAATTCAAAGGCCTTTCAGCCAGCTTTCTCCTAATGTTTATACTGATCTTCTGTCTTTGCATTTAGAATTTTTTTGATGTAAAATATTCAGTCTTATAAATTAAAATTAGAAGTGGCTCTCTTTCAGCAAACTTCATTTCTGGCCCTGGACTGTTTTATCTTTGTACAAGATGATTTGAAAGTTTACCATACGGATAACAAAAGAAAATAACAACTTCCATATTGAGTAAAAAGTTGAACTACCAGTAAGTTTGGGTTTAATCACTTTTTCATCGCCCAGGTGTCCAGTGTGAAGTTATTGTGTGATCACTAAGAGTTTTTTTGTTGTTTGATGTAAACTTGGTGGGAGTTTTTACATATAGCAGGTGGTATTAGCTCCAGATTCTATCCCAGATGTCATAGGGCAAGAGACAGGGTACACTAATTTAGGTAATTTAGAATCACCTTTTAAACTAACCTTACTAACTGCATGTCTTTGGACTGTGGGAGGAAGCCAGAATACCCAGAGAGAACCCACTCAAACACGGGGACACAGAAACGCTCTGTCATGTCACACTGTGGAAGGCAGGAGGAAGGACCCAAATGCAGAACTCTGAGTGCACAGGGATGAACTCAAAAAGGCAGCTTTATTTTGCTGTAAAACACTTGAACACTACAAAACAAAAACAAAAACAGGAAAACTTGAATAATCAGATACAAAGAGACGAGGGAAAGCAAAACTAGATGCACTGTCGCGGTACAAGACAAGGACTATCAAAATAAAACAGGAAACACACGACAAACACAAAGGCACGGACTTGATACTAACAGTGGGGAACAAGATAATAAACATGAAGGCTAAACTAAATCTACACTAAAAATGAGGGGCACAGAAACTAAACCCCCAGAACCCCCACTTGAGTATTACTGGGAAGGAAGGAAGGAAGGAAGGAAGGAAGGAAGGAAGGAAGGAAGGACGGACTGAGATGACTAAGCATAAACGAAAGATAATCAAACCAGGAACAACAATTGTCAAATATAATTAAACTCAGAATGGAAACAAATACTGTGACAGGCCCCAGCCTGATGCTGGATTCAGACTGAGGTAACAGTGCTAAAGTAGGAAAGATATGATTACAAGGTGTGGGGATGAACAGAAAAGTATTTGACCAGCATAATATAATCTGCAGTATGATCATTGCTTTAACATTGTAACAGATAGCTTTAAGATGGCCTTAAGATGTTTTTGCATACAAGTTATTATATTAATTTTGTATTCCAGGTGCAGTTATAACTATTTTATACATATTGCATATCTGTGCTTATTTGAGTTGATGTTCAGGTTCTTTAAAGGTCGTAAGCCTCACTGACGTGACTGTTCAGGTGATACATGCTGAGGGAAAACTAGAACATAGAAGGAATTGCAATACATGCTTACAAAACACTTATATCAGGTCATTTTATATTAAGGTTTTAGTAGAGGTTCTTGGTTAAAACATTTATTTAGTAGAAGACATACACATAGTCTCAGTGAGCCTCTGTCCTGGTGAAAGGTCAGAAGTGCAAGAGGTGAATTGAGAAAGAGCATGTGAGGTCAACACGTACACACACATTAGTTAAGATTTATTTAGAGGGGAGATCAGTTATGTCTAGACAAGAAAGAGGAACAATTCATTTTAAGATAAGAACGGAAAGTACCAAGCCATGAAAATAGAAGATGATTTTCTGGGTGAAAAGTCATGATGATGTTGATCTGATCTATGTATAAAATGTACCGGTGACGCATGAAGGGGCGTCAGTAAACAAACCCTGATGTTATAAAATAATTGTTTGTGCCTTAGTAAGTCGAAGATCAATTGCTGTTTCCAGTGATCTTCCCACGTGTGAATTAAAATCTTCGTTTGACTTCACCCGGCCGGACCAGTGTGGTTATTTTTCGATCACCTCTTGTACCCTTTCTCAATTTTAGAATCTTAACAAAGGCTACAGAATTTTCTTTATATTTTCGTCCTTAACAGGTTAAACCACCAATAGCATACATGTGATCTTGTGAAATTTCGCGAGTCCAGGGAACTAACTACTCTTACTATATTGTATCATGTCATCTCAACAAGAATAAGTTGTTGAATTTCATGCAGACACCACATGATTTAGTTAAATTCACCACAGAAGCATTGAATTATTTTGTTCAAATTGCAAGGCAGACTCTTGTAAATGTAACAACCACCCAATTTAATTTTTTTGAGTGTAGATCTAGATGAGTATATTTCTCATGAGACAAGCAAATTTGAACTGTAAATAGGAGTTAAAAATAATGAAGGCTAAAGGCAATACAGCTGATGCAGAAGTAAATCTAATAAAAATGCAGAATGTACACGTTATCAATTACTCATAGTCTATCAGTCACTTTCTCATTATGTCTCACCCCCAGCCAGTCATGACAAATGGCTGCCCCTCCCTGCCCCTGATTATGTTGGAGGTTTCCTCCTGTTAAAAGGAAGTTTTTCCTTGCCACTGTTGCCAAGTGCTTGCTCATTGTCTGATTGTTGGGGTTTCTCTATATAATTAAAGGGTCCTTACCTTACAATGTAAGCACTTTGAAGTGACTGCTGTTGGGATTTGGTGCTAAATGCTTAAATCTCGTGTTGTGCTTCCCAGTGATCATACACTGGCGTGACTTTCTGCCGCTGCTCTCCGTGTGTGTTCGTTTGCTTAGTTCAGTTTTATTTTTACACTAAAGTATTTGATTTTACTGTTTCCCTTTGATTTGATCCTGGTAAACCTGGATTTTATCATTTTACCTGTGACTCTCCTGGGTACCTCCTTACCCTTATCTTCCCTGCTTAGCCTCTATGTCCTTGTCTTGTCTCGTGTGCATTACTTTCCCTGGAACACTCTCTCACTGTCGTTCTCTAAAACCTAAAGAGAATTATGGATTTGATCAACTGGTCTCTGAATGCTATTGACACCCTTTTCTCAACGAGAAGTCAGGGCTTGGGAGAGCCCGAGTGCCCTGGAGGGACTTTCCCTGCCGGTTACACGATGGACGGGTGGCAGAACTGGAGGGTCATGTGCCTGGCGGGACTGTCGATCGAGGACGCTGAAGATATCTATCTATTCGGAACCGTGATAACAGGGTTCTTGTTGATCGGAGTTGGCTTAGCCCTGGTTTATCGGAGAAATAAGAGAGTGGAACTGGCTGTTCAAACCCCCCCAAGGCTGCCCGCTGGAATCGAAGCGATGGGACGAGGCGCGACCTCTCACAACGAACGTAATATGGTTAACACCTTGGAGACGCTTACAGCTGCTGTGAAGGCTCAAAATAACACCATTGAGCGTATGGGGGGATACATCAGAGAGAGGCCTGCTCAGAATGAGACCCTTGAGCGACAGTTGGAACACATCGTGGAACGGATCACTGCAGTTGTGAGGTCTCAGAATCAAAAGAATGATAACACCATGGAACAGAAGTTTGATGCCATCATGGGGAGGCTCGCGGCTCTCCAACGGGAGATTGAGAGACCAGCATCAGAGTGTTAAAGAGCAGCCTGAAAATTCTCCTGGGCTGCTCGCATGGAAATTTACAAAATCAATATCAAAATTGTGGACCCCCATCAAGGCTGGAGCCGAACAATCACTCCCTGATAACGACTGTGTTATGGCTGTTCTTCCCATCCCACGCAAGGCCACCTGGGTTGGCTGGAAGACTGTTTACTTAGCCTGTTGGGGCGAAGGACACTGTCTCAGCTGAACTCTGGACACACACACACACACACACACACACACATACACACACACACACACACACACACACACACATACACTGCTGTGCACACACTGACCCCCCCCTCCCTTTCCAAACTCCTTCGATGCTTGTGCCCTACCGGGGCAGATGGCAGTCAACTGGACCAGCGCAGACATGCTGCAGGACCGGATGTGCTGTCTACACCGGCTCTCTCTTACCCTTTACCCGCCCCTGTTGCTTGTCTTGTGTTTCTATGGTGTATTGATAGTCATGTGCTTTTTGTGCTGAGGTGTTTTTTCTGTTATCAAACTGTTCTCCCACTAGGAGCTCAGTCTGAGTGGAGTTTTTTTCTCCTCCTCTTACCTCATGTTATGTATTTTCGTTGTTTTTTTTCCTATCAGCCTACCTTTCTGACATGTCTCCCCAATGTGATGTTTGTGTAAAGTTGGTCAGAAGGTTCCTTTGTAAGTGCGCATGCGCCATTAGCGTGCTGCCTGCTGTAACCTTAATTTCCTTCGGGATTGATAAAGTATTCTGATTCTGATTCTAACCAGCCTATACAAGTTATCAATTACTCATAGCCTAGCAGCCCTTGCTGGCCTTCTCCACGTACTACTGTTTGGCTGGTTAATGCACTCGAGCATCTGCCTTCTCAAGTTGCCCACAGTATGTACAGTACCAGGTAGGTAATCGCAGCTACTTTTCTGGCACTGGGTTGTAATCGTGGCATGCTGGCTTACATGGCTGTGTGAACAAATGGATAAACTATGATTCCCCTTTTAACCATATGCTTGATATGCCTACCATTGCTTGGCTTTACTATTGGACTATGCAATGTTCTTTGTAGCCATACCAAAGGTTTGGACCTTTAAGCGGATGACGGAATGCACTATTCAAAATACCCCCATAACATCTGAAACTGCTCCCCAATTTTGCTCTCTCTTTAATGAAAGTAACCCTGATGAACCACTTGCATGCTTTAGTTTGGCTTGTACCAACACTATGGACTCAATTGCTCCTCTAAAATGTAGACAACAAAAATGTAAAAGTCAGCCTTGGTTAAATAATGTCACTTGTGCCGTCAGACAGGAATGCAGGAAAACAGAACAAAAATGGAAGAAAGCTAAGCTCCATGTCAAGGTAGAAAGAGCAAATTATTTCCCTTAAGATTTTTACAAAGAATTCTGGTAAACCTGAAGTCCTATTCAACAGTCAACTCTGCATCCCACCACTACAGCTATATCTGAGACTGCCTCACACACTTGTGAGTATTTTCAAAGGTTCTTTACTGAAAAAATGGCTAATATCAGGGCACATATCTGGCTCCCATCCCAAGACCCTTCTGAACCACTTACATGCTCTTCCTTTCTTACTTAATTTAAACCAATCTCATTATCCCATCTTACTGATATAATAATGCACATGAAACCAACTACTTGTCCCTTGGATGTGTTACCTACGCCATTTCTCAGAGATGTGCTGCAGACAAACAGCCCTAACATCCTCGCTATTGTTAATGGCAGCATCTCAAATGGAATTGTTCCGCGTTCTTCTAAACAAGCTGTTGAAGCGGCTGGTTTGGATCCGTCAGTTCTTAGCAATTTTAGACCAATCTCCAAGCTGCCATTTTTGTCTGAGGTTCTCAAGAAAGTTGTCCTCCACCAGTTGCCCTCATTCTTAGATACACATAGTATTCTGGATAAATATCAGTCTGGTTTTAGAGCCTTCCATAGCACAGAGTCTGCTCTACTTAAGGGGTTGAATGATGTGCTTTTTGCTACTGACTCTGGAAAAAGTACAGTTTTAATTGTTTTAGACCTGAGTGCAGCATTTGACACTGTTGACCACACAATCCTATTAAACCATTTGAAGACATGTGTTGGTATTCAAGGTTCTGCTGTAAAATGGTTTAACTCTTAGAGAGCAGAACATACTCCGTGATGCTGGGTAACAAATACTCTTCACCTCCTACACTTGCTTGTGGAATACCTGAAGGCTCTATTTTGGCTCTATACATGCCCTCATTGGGCTCTATTTTTCAGAAATACCAAATTTCCTATCATTCTTATGCAGATGATACCCAGTTCTTTCTCTCTCTAAACCAGGTGCTGATGGTACATTGCAGAAAGCTTCAGATTGTCTTGCTGGATGTCATTGAACTTTCTCAAACTAAACGATGACAAAACTGATATTATAACTTTTTGGCAACCAAGACTTTGTTAGTCTCATAAGCAATTACTTGGGCCCACTATCAGCTAATGTACACCCCCATGTTAAAAATCTTGGTTTCATTTTCGATTCTACCCTCAAGCTGGACAAACAAATAAACTCAGTTGTTCGTGGCAGTTTTTCCCAGTTCAGGAGCATTTCTAAACTCAAAACTATCTTGTCATCTAAAGATCTGGAAACCGTTACCCATGCCTTAATTTTTCTGTAACTCTCTCTATTGAGGCATCTGTCACTCGAGCCTGTCCCACCTGCAACTTATTCAAAATGCAGCCTCAGGGCTCCTGACGGGTACCAGAAAGAGAGAAAGTATTACTCTGATACTCGCATCTTTACACTGGCTGCCAGGTAAATACAGAATTCATTTCAAGGTTTTATTTTTTTGTTTTTAAAGCCTCCTGGCTTAGCTCCAGGTTACATTTCAGATCTCCTTAGCCTGCACCAACCCACTCGAACTCTGGGTTCCTCCAGTCAGATGCTTTTACTGGTTCCACGCTCCCAGTCAAAATCCTGAGGTGACAGGCACCACTCCTAAACTCTGGAACAGTCTTCCCTCTTTTATAAAATCCTCTTCCTCTCTGGAAATCTTCAAATCAAATCTGATGACCTACCTGTTTTCAAAGGCTTTTGAATCTCGTTGACACTGCTTTTATTCTGTTTTAGCTATTCTGGTCTTTTATATCATTGGGTGATGTATACATGTATTTATGTCTACATGTGTACGTGTCTGTGTGTGTGTGTGTGTGTGTGTGTGTTTTGTATTTTTCTTTTACCTCATTTCTTTTAATTCTCTTTTATTTGATTAAATTATCCCTCTGTTCAGCACTTTGGCTGACACTTTTCTTTTAAATGTGCTATACAAATAAAGCGGACTTGACTAAACTGAATTTAATAAAATCATCAAGGCAAGGTAGATATGACTAATTACAGATGTAGAAAAAATGAACATACACTATATGGACAGATTTATTGGGCTCTTGAATGAATCCAAGTGTTTTCAGTTCCATTGCCACAAGTGTATGAAATCAAGCACCTAGCTATGCAGTTTACGTGTAAGCCTTTGAATTCTCATGTGGTGCTGCAATAGGATTCCATTGTTGCAAAAATTCAACTTCAGTTAGCAGCAACTCAGTCTGACATATGGTGAACATTGAGTGGTATTATTGAAAATAATATTATTGAAATGGTATTATTGAAAAGCTCAAGAGTGTAGGAACCACAGCAACTCAGCCACTAATTGGCAGATCCCATAAAGTGCTGATGCTTATAGTGTGTAAAAGTCAAGTCCATCTGCTGACTCAATAACTGCAGAACTCCAGATCTCCTCTGGCATTAACAACAGCACTACGAGCTTCATGGCATGGGTTTCCATGGTGGGACGTACATTGCACAAGTGTAATGTGTAGGTTCCTAAATACTGATGTGCATTTGAATTATTCTTTTGAATGAATACGATGAGTAGAAGTGTAAAGAGCAGTGAAGGTAACCCCAATGTCACCTTCACTCATCTTTCGCAAGGTCCATGAACATCATTTGGGACAGGTCAAAGTACCTGGCTCTCTGTCAGGCAGCTTCCCATGTCCAATAGTGGAATGTGTATACTCACTCAACATTAAACCCCATCTTACTCAGTATGGTACTCCATGACACCTCAGTTGAGACCTGTACCTGTACCTTCAGCTGTGCAGCTAGACCAGCTGGTCTTGGAGCTCATGTCTGCTGATGACTGCGCCCTTAACCCTAATACAGACGAGGAACTACAATACATATCAGCTGCTTTGCCAAGACAGCGAAAGCCTTTTGGATCACCAAGAAGAAGAAATAAGTCTTATATCAGTGCCATCCTGTAAAACACAACGCTGTTGATGGTGCCAAGCTGTCTGAGTGGATTGTCCAATGTAATGTCTAATCACAGTCACCAGTAAATTTGAATCCAACAACTTCTTTGGATGCCTTGCTAGAAGAGTGTGACAAGACTCTTTGCACACATCCACAAGCATAAAAGCATACCGAGCAATTGTAGTCATCATGTTTCAATATGAAACAGAAATGCATATATGCAATTTCACCAACAATGTCTACACACTATAAGAGCAATAACTGCAGAAGTACGTCTTCAGTGAGGCATAAAGAAAGTAAATCTTCCGAACTGAAGTGAAGTGAAACTGTAGTTCCAAAGGGTGAGGCATGTCATAAGCTGGAGAGCTGGAGACTGCTAATACTCTGTTTGAAAAAGGTGACTAGTAAGAAAGGAAACAGAAAAGGCTGGCAGCCTCAAGTTTAAAGCTTACCGAGAAACAGCTGTTGAAGAAAAGAGGAAAAGAAGAAGTGAGAGTTCTGCCTTTCAATCTTCAGCAGCCCACAGTTTCCTTTGTCACATGTGCACAAATGTCTTTGTCCAGTGGACTGATTGTCCACAGAAGATAGACTGTTGGAGTCAAATTGTTAAATGTTGCCATTATTGTACTTAAATTTGTAAGTCTTGGTTCAAACTATATGATCAAGGACATTCCTTTGTTTTTGACCCCAGAAATTTTGACATATACAACCTAAATTTGGAAGATGATAGTCAGAAATCGTGACTTATGAATGACATTTTTTTCCTTTTCGTTCTTTTTTGTCTTGGTGGAAACAAGATTCCATAATGGTTGGGCTGAATTGAAACAGCGAATGCTGTTTGTTGATTACAGTTCAGCGTTTAACACAATAGTGCCCTGCAGACTGTTCACAAAGCTGAGGGATCTGGGTCTTAACAGCCGTCTGTGTGCATGGGTGTTGGACTTCCTCACTGGCAGAACTCAGGTGGTGAGGGTGGGCAGGTGCTTCTCCAACAGCATCACCATCAACACAGGAGCACCTCAGGGATGTGTCCTCTCGCCACTGCTCTACTCCCTCTACACTTCAGACTGTGTGGCCACCCACGGCTCCAACACCATTGTGAAGTTTGCTGACGACACAGTGGTGTTGGGTGCCATCTCCAACAACGATGAGGCGGCCTACATGGATGAAGTGAAGAATCTGGCATCGTGGTGCCAGGACAACCACCTCCAGCTGAACGTCAGCAAGACCAAGGAGCTGGTGGTGGACTTCAGAAGGGGTCAGCACAGAGACTACAAGCCCATTATCATCAATGGAGCTCCAGTGGAGAGGGTGCAGTCCTTCAAGTATCTTGGTGTTCACATCTCCTCAGACCTGACATGGGCTGCCCACATTCAGGTCCAGACCAAAAAGGCTAGGCAGCGCCTGTATCACCTACGACAACTGAGGAAGTTCAGGGTCTCTCCAAAGATCCTCAGGATTTTCTATACAGGCGCTGTGGAGAGCATCCTCACACAGAACATGACATCGTGGTTTGGGAACAGCTGTGTGAAGGACCAAAAAGCTCTCCAGAGAGTGATCCGTACAGCAGAACGCTGCTGCAGGATTGCTCTCCCCCCGCTTCAGGACACCTACACCAGGAGATGCCGGACTAGAGCAGCGCAGATACTGAAGGACCCGTCCCATCCTGGCAACAAACTGTTCCAACTTCTGCAATCTGGTAGAAGGTTCCGCATCTTCCGGGCAAGGACAGAGAGACTCAAGAGGAGCTTCTATCCCCAAGCCATCCGTGCCCTAAACACGCACACCCGCCCTCTCACATCATCTATAATTGACTGAGACAGGACTCTTCCAGACACTCTAAACCAAGGCACAATGTACATTTCAATTCCTTTAATTTTAAATATGTTTATATTGTCTATCCTGTAAAATAGTCAGATGTCTATCCATATTAATGTACAGAATTCACCTGCTAGCTGCTACTACTGCACATTCACCCAGTGTATATACTATATGTATGTATATATATATATATATATATAATGTTCTTCCTCTACACCCCCCCCCCCAATTTTTGCACATGTATAACTATGCATGTGACAAATAAAGAACCTTGAACCTTGAACCTTGAAACCAGTTTAGCCCAGAGGCTCTATGTCTGACATTGCTGGTTTAGGGTTACGGGTAAGGCTAATGTGAGAGCGGAGTTTTGTTTTAGCCACATGGCCAAATTTTCTCAGATTTTCTACCATGTAAAGTCTCACAGGTATTTTGACATCTGTGATCATTTATTTTATTTTCATTTATTCAATTAAAAAACAAAAAAACCCTACCTTAGTGATTATATTTAAAGCTACAAAAGAAATCTTATTTTATTTAAGAATGTTTATGAAGTTTATCAACTGATGGGAATTTACAGTTTTGGACTTTAATCTATTTTAAAACTTAACCCCCCCCCCCCCCCCCCCCCCCCACCCCCCACACACACACACCACCACCACCACCACCACCACTATTCTCCTGTTTATTCTCCTTTCCCCCCCTCTCTCTCCATGGGTCTCAGTAATTTAGCTGAACCCCAGTTCTTTATGGGCAGTTTATGGGTTCTGCGTGACTCTTTCCTAATGAGGTTTGGTTTGGTGGTCTCCTAATGAAAAAATAATTGAAGTCCCATTGTTGACAGATTGCTAGTCACAAAATAAGGCCCTGTATGGTCAAATACAGCCACAAGACAAACAAGCAAATTGAGCAACGCGGCAAAGGCTGAACCAGGTCAGAGAGATAAAGGTTCATTAAGCGAACCTAATGGAAGTGGGAATGACCCCCAAACAAATTATTTCAGTCAAAGTCAATCAGCGGGGCTGTTTGTGTTTGTGACTGCCAAAACAGAATCTTGGTGACAATTAGGAGTAATAAGGCCCCCACATTTGTTCTCATGTTTCTAAATGTTAAAAGAGAAAAATACTACTTGGTTAATTTGTCATATTGTAATTGTGCCTGGTTTCCTAGAAGTGAGAGCACAGATGGTCTTTTTTTAAACATCTACTGCTTTTTGCCAACTTGTCAAAAGCACCAGCATCAGCTGTAGTCAGCTTGGAGTTATGCTTGTGCCCATTGTGTAATTGGAATGTATGGCTAGGCAATCTCATTATTGTCCAAATCATTAAAGCATAGCTGTTGTCACTTGTCTCAGAGGAAAACAGAAACAATGCATTGTACAGTCTTAGTAGTGGTCATTATCATTAGGATGCCCTTGTGATAATAATTAAAATGTCCCACAATTATGAGCAACTCTTTTAGCCTGCTCACTGTTTTTGACCTGCCTCTCATTTCATTCAGCTCTGTTCTCCTCTGTCACCTTTTGTCCTGCTGTCTGGCAGAGGTTGTCCACATCCATGCGGCATCTGAAGCGTACAAGGGGCTGACAAAAACAAAGGCATTTGCCACAAAGAGGGCAAAGATAATCTAGAAACAGGGAGAAAGTCTACTATACTGGGGCAACTTATTGACTGATTTGACACCAAGAAGAAAGACACCCAATAAATACTAAATTCACTGCAAACAAACAGATCTGCCAGTCTTCATACTGACCAACAGTGGACTAACGTTTTGAATCCATGGCATTTCAGTAGTTGCCAAATGATGGGAGAAAAGACTACAACTGAAATGAGAGGGAGTAGTTAGAGCACAACATGGGAAGACAGAACACAACACTATAGATGTCTATAGATAGTCTAAGACCCAAGCTGACATATAGACACAGACGAACAGGCGCACGCAGACACATTCCCACCTCCATATACACAAACAAATACTCGGCACTCACCTGACATGGAGACAGACGCAAATAGACACTGTACACACATCCACACTCCCCAAACATACTCTATATCCCAGGTCCGGGTACCCCTACTCCCAGAAGGGCAAACTGTACCCGCACCCAGGAGATGTAACCCTTCTCTCTGGGGTGGAGGAAAGCAGACTGCCTCCTTATCTGCAGTAGCAGGGAGGCCCCGCATCCCAGACCCCAATCTGACAGCCAGCACCTCCTCCCAGCCCCCCAGCCCCAACGGTTAACAGAACGGGGGTGAGTGAAGACCCCAAACCTCCCTCCGCCCGCTCATATGTAGTGTTGCTGCCTGCTGTTCTAAAGTGCATTTAAAACACAGGAGGGCATGGTGCTTCCTGCCAGAGAGCAGCACGGCTCCTCCCGAATGAAACCCCCCCCCCAAAAAACTGTCATTTTATACGGTTTCCTTTAGGACACTCAAGCATATGTGCAATATATCTAAAGCTTCAGTCTCTGTAGATTAACATTTTTGGGCTTAGCTCTGCATGACCTCTAGTTATTTTCTCTTTCTTTTAATTTTGTAGCCGCTTTAAAACTTTTCTCCAGACTACAAATAAATGAAAAATACTCATTGGAATGCACAATTATGTAATTATGAGATTGTATTTCAATAACAGGTACAACAAAGACAGAGCTGTCTGTGGGGATGTTGTTAAATGCATGACTTTATCATATTAACCTCATTATGTGGTAATGATATGCCGGTTAGTTCCTTTGTCACTTAATAACTGTGCTGAAAAGGTGAAGACACGAAATGGCATGTCATAGCATTGCTGTGGGCTCTAGAAATGGTTAGAGGCAGAACACTTTAATGTAAATTAACAAGTCTACCTCCTTCTTGTGAAAAATAAAATACAAGAAGAAGAAAAAATCCCCTACTGTTTATAAAGTAGAAAGGAGAATGTCACACCTCCAGATATGTACAACATTTGGAGACTTGAGCAACCAACTAAGTTAAAAAAAATAAAAACAAAAATCAAACAATTTGGAGGTGCAAATGACTCCTACTGTATGCTCAACTTGATGTTTCCAAGAAATATACATCCTGTGCTAACACTCCCCCAGTCAGGCACACCATAGTTTCACTCTGATTCACAGAACAGCACTCAGACAGTGTTTTGCAGACTGAATTAGATCAGCAGCAAAGCATTCACAACATCTTGTTTCCCAGAATTATAAATAAAAGAAATTCAAAGAAATGCCAGCTGGTGTACAGTTGTGGATTTGTAGATGATTCATTGTTTAGTTGTGAGACAATGAAACAACTAATTAAAATTCATCAAAAAGTCCGCAGACTGATATATAATCCCACTGTCTGTGTGAGCTACGTAGGACAATTATAATTATCATAGTTTCCCTCAGGTTTTTTGGGTCAGATGACACTTTAAGCCTGTTTAAATGCACTTTAAACCCCAAAAGACTGTACAAAAACTAGTCAGGCTCCTCTTACACGTCTACTTGTGTTTTTCGTTTCTTGACGTGACGACAGTCTCTAAATTATCTGCTGAGTTTAGCTGTACTCCGTTTGACTCTGTTTTCTTTCCCCGTGAGTAGGTCAACTGGACCACAGCAAAGGCACAAGAGAGCAAAGGTCTGATTTGTAATCAGGTCACCATTATCTGACAGTGAAAGCCATCTCTGGAGGAATGTTGCACCTCTTTATATTCAATTTTGTGCGTCATGAGCCGCTGGATCTCGTGACCCATGACGCATTTAACTCAATACAATGAAATTAACTTTTTTCTTTCTTTCTCTTTCAGTGGAAGCTAAATTTGTCTTTAGTTGTTGGTAATAATTTGAGACAGAGTTCCAGAGTGTCAGAGACAGTCTTACTCCTGGTCTAAAACGAACACTGTTGACCTTTGTGATGGGCTCAATAATAAATAAGGCACGGGAATGTGCGACCACACAATAACTTCACAAGAAGCTAAAGTGATGCTGCCAGTGTCAACAATGTCTAATTGAGCATCACAACAAAATGGAAGCATATGCAGAAGATCTGATATATTGTGTAATTAATTGGGTCCAGACTTTTATTGTGATGTTGAGTGGAGGTCTGCTTCAAACAGAAGTTTGTAGCCTCGCTGATGGAAACAAAAGGTCGTGGCCTCATGCAGTCTTCCAACAGAATATACAAGGCTTCTTTGTCAAGAAGCCCAATTTCCTCCTGAGCTGTGTTGGAATTACATGGTTCATGTGAGGTTAGCAAACCTTCCCATCCTCAAACACCTCCAGGGCTCCCACCAGAGCTTGTCCTTTTTCACTGTGACTGCAAAACTATTTAAGTAGCTTCTTTTTTGTTCATGTTACTCCTTGGTAAACTGTAACAGGAAAACAGTTAACCAACTGTAATCCACTGAAAAACTTCATTTCATAGCATTATAACTGTGTATTATAAACTCAAATTGCCATTTACTTCTCTATATAAGTGATGATCTTATATAACGTGATGATTTTAGATTCTGTTTAAACACTTCACAAATTCCTTCTACTTTTATTTCCATTTAATAAGAATGCAAGTTACACAGTATTATATTCATTAGAGCTCTTCCTAGCAAACAATGGATAAACAGCGGGGTGCTATTTAAATAAATAGGCGTTGAAGTCTCTAGATCACATAGTTTTAGATCCTGCCAGTGTCAGATGTGCAGTGCTGTGAAAAATATTTTCTGATTTCTTGAGGGTTTTTTGCACATTTGTCACACATGTTTCAGATGATCAAGCAAATTTCTTACTTTTTGTTTATTTTATAAATCTGTCTTGTATGGCAGCATTTGCAAACAGAACCATCATCTGAAAGCACAGTTGTGCCAAACATATGTTTTGCTCTATAAATCCTCCTGTCATTACTGTTTTTGTTTTTTTTTCCCTTTGTTTTCCTTTTATTTATTTAATTTCATTATTAGTACAGAGCTGACAGGTGTGGAGAAATTTTATTATTAGACAAAGATAACCTGAATAAATACAAATTCTAGTTTTTAAAATGATGATTTCATTTGTTAATGAAAAGATTATCCAAACCTACCTGGGCCTATGTGAAAAAGTAACTTGTGTTTCACTTGGATTTTTGCCTGTGTGAAAAGAAAGTAAATCATGGGGGGAAAGCTCCAAGTTCACAAACTTATACAAAAAGAAAAAGATTATTCAGACTGGAGTAAACAAGCTATAGGCCTGAAAATGCCCTGAATTGAGGAACAGCTGTTAACCTTCCCAGGAGAGGCCAAGAGTTTGTGACTCATGCAGGAGGTCACAGAAGAACCATGAACAACATTGAAAGACCTGCAGGCCTCACTGGCCTCAGCTAAGGTCATTGTTAATGACTCAACCAAATTATTTGTGTGTGCTTGATCAGTTAAAGTCTTTATTATGGAGTCTGACAGCAGTGGGAAGGAAAGACCTACGAAATCTCTCCGTCCCACACCGTGGGTGCCGCAGTCTCCCACTGAAGGAGCTGCTCAGTGCTGTCACAGTCTGCTGCATGGGGTGGGAGATGTTGTCCATCAGGGATGACAGCTTAGCCGCCGTTCTCCTGTCACTCACCACCTCCACTGGGTCCAGAGGGCATCCTAGAACAGAGCTGGCCCTTCGGATCACCCTGTTCAGTCTCTTCCTGTCCCCAGCAGAGATGCTGCCGCCCCAGCAGACCACGCCATAAAAGATAGCAGAAGCATATCAGCCCCAGTACAGATTGGGGTTAGACAATATACTGTATGAGCTAGTGTGTGAAAGCTCTTGCTGCATTTCACATTTCAGATGGCTGCATAATTTGCAAATGAACAGGTGCACCTTGAATGAAATCAAAAACTCAAATTTAGATTTCAGCTGTTAAAAATTAGGAAAAAGCTCTTTAGAAAAATCAAGCTTTCTGTCTGATTACAGTCATTCGTGTAAACAACACTGAGCTGCTAATGTAAGCACTGCCATTACCTATCCAGCCAGATAACTTTGACTATTTGCAGATATTATTGGGTAAACTGACAACTTACTTTGGGCTGCCTTTGAAAGACTGAGATCTTTGTCTCTACTTTTCACATATTGTGAATATCCACAATGTTTCCTTTTCTCCTAGCTTCAAGACCTGCTGCTATCAATTATCAGATGAATCTCACAGAATTTGATGCACCTTCTCTTATTATCTGTTCAGTTACTTGATTAAGAGCTGAAAAGTCTGCTTGAAGTGATTGAAATGGTCTCAAGACTACCATGGTCATAGATGACTACTCAGACGGGCAGCTTAAATCCCTCCTAAAATGTTTTCACTTTTGACTTGTGTATTTGCACATCTGCTCATAATTTGTTATATTTAAAAAAATATATAGTAATATACAATTTGAAATACTGGACAGACACAACAAATCAGTCGAAGAAATTGATGTTTAATCTGATTGTGTTTTATTTTACATTATGGTCAAATCCCATTCACACAGAACAATTGTTAAGTAAATAATTTTGCAGTAGTTTATGGCTGGTACACTTTTTATGTTTCATAAACTGAGTGTTTCTTGTCATTTGCATTGGAGCTTCAAATGGAAATTACTTTATATTTTATTTGTCTATTTCCTGCACTGATATTGATCATTTATTTAACAACATCTTAGAACTAAACACTGCACACTGTCTAAATACTGCTCTACACTCTCAGACAATAAATAACCATTTGACCTTTGGTTACAACAGTTTCTTAATGAGGCAATCTCTGTGGCAGTACCCCCTGATTGAACCTCGAGGGTACTTGTACTTATCTTCGCTATATGTACTTTACAGAGGCCAGTCGAGAACCTCCGGTGACAATCTTTTACTCAAATCTAAGGGTACCTTTTAAAAATGCAAAACTAAGGTAAGGTAATTCTTAGAATTACCAGTTGACATAATATGCATAGCCTTAAAATCTTGGCGGAAATGTTGGTACAGAAAGAACAAATGAAGGTTCAGGGTGGTTCAAGCCCTGAACCTTGCTACTTTCTGGTGACAGTGCTAAAGCTGCACCCCCACACCATAATATTTTACGTAATTTCTAACTGAGCACAGGCTGTCTTCTGATATTATATCTTAAAATCTAGAAGAAACTGTACTGTACTGCCTCAAATTGTAAATGTACATCTTTGGCCTTTGATAAAAGATACACAGATTTCCCTTTGAGTTAAACAATTAGCCTTAGATGGTACGTTTGTGTAGACTGTACCTTTTGGGACAGAATTAGATTGTTACTATACCCCTGTTTATACGCAAGTAGTTTGGAGGTTTTGAATATAGTTTCACTATGAGCCACTGTAATAAATGAGAGTCACATCAAAGGAGAAATGTACAGTTTCTGTAATTAAATAGAAAAATATGCTTCTTATGGTCTTATTCACATACTTTCAAACAGTCTTTGAAAAAGTTAGCATTAATAATACTTCTTTAGATAGACAATCAATCAATCAATCAATCAATCAATCAATCAAGGCTTTATTCGCCACGTGCAGGTTGCCCTGCAGTGAAATAGGACCCCCCCCCCCCCCCAACCTTACACACACAACACAGACATCACATGGGGATATAGGTCGGAGATCGGTAGCGTTACAGAAAAAAAACACTGAAATATACACTACAATGGGAAAGTACAAGAGGAAAAAAAGAGACCTCTACTCATGCTGGGCTCCTGGGAGGACAGCATGAGAACAGGAAACAAAAAAACTCCTTTGCACAAAAAAGCACATAAATGTCCACAGCACACCAGTATGAAACACGTAACAAGCCACAGGGTCGGGTGGGGGGTGAGGAGTAATCCGAAGCAAACACAGCAGCCATCCTGCCCAGCGCTACCATTCCAGCGCGGGCTCACACCCGCCGTGTTCCCAGGAGGGAACAAGCATTGAAGGCGTTTGGAAAGGGAGGGGGGATGAGTGTGTGCATATCAGTGTATATGTATGTGTGTGCGTGTCCAGAGTTCAGCTGAGACAGTGTCCTTCGCCCTGCTAGGCTAAGTAAACAGTCTTCCAGCCAGCCCAGGTGGCCTTGCATGGAATGGGAAGGAACAGACTAAACACAGTCGTTATCAGGGTGTTTTTGTTCGGCTCCAGCCTTGCGACCGCAGCTGGCGCCGAAAGGGTATCCGCATGAAGTGATGGTGCTTTTTACTTTAGTGCGAACAGCTCATATGAATTTCAAAGCTGTTCTAACAGTCCAACACTGGTCTCTCAATATCCCGTTGGAGAGCTGTGAGCTTCTCCATGATGTTATCAAAGTTGCCTCTGTGATGTTGTCATTCTTGTGCTCAAAGAGCCGATTCTGAGAACTCACGACCACAGTGAGCCTCCCCAAGATGTCATCCAATTTGCACTCAGAGACGTTATTCCAAGTGAGCCCCTCCAGATGTAATCCAGTTTGCACTCAGAGGTCTTGTTCTGAGTATTCACGGCAGCAGTAAGCCTCACCAAGATCTTATCCGTGCTGCACTCAATGAGCCCATTTTGAGAAACTCACTTCTCTTCCCATCGTTTCAATCCCAGCGGGCAGCCTCGTGGGGGTTTGAACAGCCGGTTCCGCTTTCTTAGTTCTTCGATAAGTCAGGGCCAAGCCAGCTCCGATCAGCAAGAACACTGTTACCATGGTTCCGAATAGGTAGATATCTTCAGCACTCAGGCTCACCCAAGCCCAAACTTCTCGTTGAGAAAGGGGTGTCAATTGCATTTAGGGACCAGTTGATCAAATCCATAATTCCTATTTTAGGTTTTAGAGAACAGACTGTGAGAGAGTGTTCCAGGGAAAAGTGATACAAAAAACACAAGACTAGACAAGGACATAAGAGGCTAAGCAAGGAAGCTAAGGGAGAGGAGGAGAAGAGAAAAGTGCAACCGCCTTCGTCAAGAGCAAGAGCAGGAATACAGACAAAGAAATACATTGGGATTTCAATTCTATATATGCTGTTTGCTGCTAAGCATTGTGCTGTGCAATATGGCCAAATATCTCCACTTTGGTCTTGTCTGGTCAAAGGACATTGTTCCAGAAGTCTTATAATTTTTTAAGATTTAACTTTGCAAATTCAAGCTCAGAATAATCAGAATAATTGTTCAGTCGTATTCTAATTATACTCTCTTTAAATATATGATGCCACCAGAAGCCTGCAGAGTTTGAGATGTAGTTCTTGACTTTTTGGCAATTTCTCTTACAACTGTCCTGACCTTGGGGTGAGCTTGCTGGGAATATTGTGTTACTGTGTTAACACACCTGAGTGCTCTAGGTCAGCAAAGTGCCAAAATTTCTGGTTTTATATAGATGGCCACATTTTCTGATTACCACTTAATCAAGTGCATTTAATTAGGACCACCTTCCAATGAGAAGCAGTAGCTGTGGACTAATTTCACTTTCTGTTCCCCATGTCTGATTTTATCAGTCAGACACAATACCACAGGAACTAGTACAGACTTGCAGGCTACACAAAAGAAACATAACTTATCAATGTATGTAAAAGAACATTGATGACATTCTTTTCATGGGGTTACCATTGCACAGTTAAAGCATGTATTCAGTTATTATAATCTCTAATGTTATATATATATATAGCTTTATATTGTCATGATACGTTGTGTGGCAGGCAGGAGAAGGACCCAAGATGCAGATTAACAGACACGGGGATAAACTCAAAAACACAGCTTTATTGCTGGCCACGAGAAGCAATACAAAATAAACTAAAACTGGAAAAACTAAAGCATGAGATGTACAAGGAACCGAACCACGGGGAGAATAACACACAACATGAGGGAGAACGCGACGCCGAACAGAGGGAGACTCAGACAGAAATACACAGAGGGTAAACGAGGAAAGTGGGCACACACGGGGAACACAGGTGATACTGATAATCATAACGAGACAGGGCGGGGTGAACTGAACATGACATGTACAGGCACAGAGGTTCAGACAGGAGGAGAGAGAGCACGGGGAAAACACAGACATAACGGGCTGGGGAAACATGAAACAACCACAAAGGGAGACGAGGGCTCATAAATACATAGAGGGCACACAGGGGGGAGAGAGAGCACGGGGAGAACTTAGACATAAAGGGCAGGGGAAACATGGAATAAAACATAAGGAGAGACGAGGGCTCACAGATACACAGAGGGGCACACAGGGGGTAAAAGCCATGAAGGGAAAACACTTAGGGAACAACACAACAGGGCAACTCAGAAAACATGGCCTAAATAAGGAACGAAATACAAAAATACAAGGAACTAAGAATACTGGGCCCACATGGCCCAGGACCATGACATATATAGCTATATATCTATGTATATCCAGCCATCTTGTCATCTATTTTCCAGGGTTGGGTCTCGGGCGCAGCAGCCTAAGCAGAGAAGCCCAGACCTCCTTCCCCCCAGCCACCTCCTCCATTGTCTGGAGGAACACCAAAGCGTTCCCAGGCCAGCCGAAAGATATGATAATCTCTCCATGTCCTTGGTCTGCCCTGGGCTTTCTCCCTGTGGGACATACCCGGAACACCTCACCCAGGAGGCATGGAGGCGTCATTGTCAGACGCCTGAACGACCTCAAATGGCTCATTTCAATGTGGAGGAGTAGCAGCTCTACTCTAAGCCCCTCCTGGATGGCCAAACTCTTCACCCTAGGGTGAAAGGGTTGTGGTGTGCTGGTGTGACCATAGGTGAGGGTAGGAATGGTAGCTCGAGAGCTTTGCTTTTACGCTCAGCTCTCTCTTCACCACAACGAACTGGTGCAGTATTCGCATCACTGCAGCCACAGCACTAATCTGTCTGTCAATCTCCCGCTCCCCTCAATCATGAATAAGTTCCCCAAGATACTTAAACTCCTCCAGTTGGGGCAGTAACTCGTCCCTGACCCGGAATGGGCATTCCAGCCTTTTCCAGCTGAGGACCATGGCCTAAGACTTGTAGGTGCTGATTCTCATTCCTGCCGCTTCACACTCAGCTGTGAACCACTCTAGTGGGGTTCCAATCTCTTCGAGGCAGTCTGAGAGTCTTTTTCCATGGCCTCTCTGAACTCCCCCCACACCCAAGTTTTTGCTTCAGCCACCGCCCAAGCTGCGGTCTGAACATGAACATGATCCATTCGGACTCAATGTCCCCAGTCTCCCTCAGAATGCTTTTGAAGCTCTGCCAGAGGTGGGAGTTGAAGATGTTGTGAACCGGGCCTCTGCAAGGTGTTCGGAGCACACCCTCATAATATGTTTAGGTGCCCCAGGTCTATTCAGCATCCTCCCAAAAGAACTGAGCACTTCTCTTCACCCGAGTGTCCAGAACATAAGGCTGCAGATCTGATGACTCGATTAAAAAATCAATCATCAATGTGCAGCATAGGGTGTCCTGGTGCCACATGCACTTATGGACACCATTATGTCCGAACATGGTGTTCATTATGGACAAACTGTGGTTTGCACAGATTTCCAATAACAGAACACCGTTCGGGTTCAGGTCTGCCAGGCCGTTCCTCCCAGGTCTCACTGTCATTGCCCGCATGAGCGTGGAGGCCCCCAGTAAGACGACAGAGTCCCCTGGTAGAGCACCCTCAAGCACCCCAACCAGGAACTCCAAGAAAGATGGGTACTGTAAACTGTCATTCAGCACAAAAGTGCAGATGGCAGTCAGGACCATTTCCCCAATCCGAAGGCACAGGGAACAAACCCTCTCGTCCACCAGGAAAATCTCCAACGTACAGAGTTGCAAGTTGAGGGAATACTAAGATACCCACCCCAACCCACTGGCTCTCACCAAATTCCAACTCCAGACTTGGACAGAGTCCAACCTCTGTCCAGGATTCTGGTTCCAGAGCTCAAGGCCTGCATTGAGGTGAGCCTGTTTATACAGACCCAATCAAAAGTTTAAGACGACTTGAAAAATGGCAAAAAGGCAAAAAAAATCATATTTTGGATGGTTGAATCTTAACAAGCTTCCAAGTAGAGCATCAACATGCAACAAGAAGAAATGGGAGGGAGACAAAACATTTTTTGAGCATGCACTTTATTGAAAACAACGCTTAAACTGAAACAGGCTGTTTTGCAGCTGATCAAAAGGACCACACCTCAAAAAAACCTGTAAACCCACCCAAAACAGAAATCAAAGTTCCAAACACGAACTCAGTATTGAGTAGGCCCACCGTTATTGTTGATCACTTAAAAAATTTGTTGTGGCATACTTGATGCAAGCGTTTCCATGAGGTGCATGGGAACATTTCTCCAAGTGGTGTGTGTTTCCCTTGCCATCTATCCCTGAATGTTCTCAGTTGTGGTCTTAAACTTTTGATCTGTATCTAGCCAGTACCTCTCAACCTCACGTGACACCTCAGGCCACTTCTCCAGAGGTCATGTTCCATGTCCCAATCTCTAGTCTTGGTAGCCGGGGAATCACCTCAGCATCTCTTGCAGGTGGTGGGCCTACAGGAGGGTTATCAGCACTTTTTATGTAAAAAAAAGTGTTCCTGGTGTGGTATGGCAGTCCTATTTCTATTGCAGTTTCTGCAGGGAAGATGCAATAAAGTCCTTAACTTATGAAGTTTGATCACATTTGAAACTAATAAGGGGGTGTGGAATTTATCCACTGCCAATATCTGGGTCAACACGTGCTTTGAATATAATCTGTCATCTGATGACTGACCTGGTCTGAACCCTCTACCATGACGCCAAGCTGTCAGTGTGAGTAGATGATCAGAGATGCCAACACTAAGGCTGCTCTAAGGCTCTCTTCTAGAACTGCATGACAGTTCTCTTCACCTACCCTTACTCTTATATCTCATCAGTTTTTCTTTGCCTCTTCCTTATCCCTTCTCCCTCACTTATCCTTGTCTGTTGCTTTCTGCTGTTTCTCTCTTTATTTTTCTCCATCTTTCCCTACTAATTTTCTTCTCTTGCAAAAGGTTCTTCCTTCTCAAATGTTTTCTTCTTGTTTTTTTCAATTGCCCTACATACAGTCATTTGGTTCAATTAATTTCACTTTCACACACTCATCCTGTGACATCAATAAAACAGTATAAAAACACCCTGCACATAAAATTGGGTTGCTGGCAGGTTGTACACAACATATCAAAAGTAAATGCCCATTCTACAGAAGAATATGCATCATTAGAGTTATACAGATTTTTAAGTACTTTACATCTGTTCAATCTCCAGCAATGGATTTATGTTCTGTAACATCA
Source organism: Rhamphochromis sp. 'chilingali' (assembly GCF_963969265.1). Lineage (NCBI taxonomy): Eukaryota > Metazoa > Chordata > Actinopteri > Cichliformes > Cichlidae > Rhamphochromis > Rhamphochromis sp. 'chilingali'. The sequence continues at coordinate 5,856,263 of NC_137932.1, forward strand.
TATTTGTAGTGGCTTTTGTGACACCACATATATCTGAAAACAGCTGATTGATTGAAAAAATATTCTAAATATATTAAATGAAATCTCAACAGAAAGAAAAGGCCTTAGCATTGTGTGTCATGATTAACTGTATGTATCAGCTGGGCATGGAGTGGGGTTAAAATATTACTGAAAAATACTGAAAAACAACTGCTTACACTGTGCTGATTCATTTAACAGAGATGCTAATCTGAACAGGCTCAATTTGCATTGCCAGCTGACACTGCAGCTGATGTCCACTCTCCATCATCAAAGCTTTTTTTTGTTAACATGCTAAAGGAGTTAACAAGAACTTCTTCACACCCTAAATCCTCTGCATCACATTGGCCAAGATGGTAGGTAATAGATGATTTACCTGTTAACATGCTTAGTGACTGAAATCACATTCAGCTCTGCCAACTCCTTTTCCCATTTTTTTCCCTGTACCACTATCTCCAAGTCATACACCATAGCAGATCTCTCTACCACCTTGATTTTACAATGCTACGAAATTCGAGTACAAATATTTCTAGGAAATGGGTGGAATGACATTTAACCCACACTTCCTGGTGTAACTAATTCTAACTCACTTTTATACTGTTGCATAAAAAAGAGGAATTTAAGCATGTGATGTTAAACAAAACAGCACCAGATGTTTATCTGCATGGAAAGCTGGCTCTGTGCCAGTGCTTTAAATGACAGTAGCTGTGTTTTGATGGAACAGAGGGGAGAAAGGGGACTGTGTACTGATTCCCAGAGCCTGAGGAATTTGAATAGGTTACTGAGGACATCTGTGCGTGAGGGAATGCGATTATGGGTGTTTATTGCCCCACCTCTGCAATTAGTGAAGCTCTGGAGGAGATAAGGTATTTATGGTTGACTTATCGATCCTCTGAATTTATGTTTCTGATTAAACTGATTTCAACGGATATCCAAACTGAAATGACTAAAGGAATGAGAAATCTTTGCTTTAACAGGCAATTTTTTGAAAGGGATAAAAACAAACTTCAACCACTGATTAATTATAATGTCTACAACAATTGTGTGACTGACTGAAACTCTGTTTGGGGATAATTGTCTCATTGTGGAAATCAGATAAAGTCGTATTTTTTTGTAAAGGTATGGTAACACTGGTGGCCTAAATATCTGATGATGTCATTGCTGTTTAACTATAATCCTAGAATCATTCTTTAACACAAACCTTTTTTGTCCATTATAACTACCAGGATTTAATCTTTGACCTACTACTGTTAATAAGTTCCTACACACTTGTAAAATTTATGGTTTTTGTGATTTCTTGTCAAATCAAACACATTAGAAGCTCAGAAAGGTGTCCTCCAAGGAGCAATATTGGGTCTCCTGTCATCTACTCTATGAACTTCTCTGCTATTTATATGCACTTTCTAGAGCCGCTTCCAGTATTGCTGTTGGAAAAGTCAAAGAAGAAAAATGTTAGATGGTTTATGTTTATTTATGTGTATTACGGACTGCTGTTCATCCCTCTTTAAGATAAAAGTATCTGATGGTGAAGGTGATGCACTATCAGGACACTAATGTAAGGCCAGTGGAAGTATCCGTTGTACTACTGTCATGAATTAAAATCAATTTCAAACCTAAAGAACTCGCTAAACAATATACAATACTCTCCTTGTCTACTTTTTAGCAAAAGGATTGTGAAAACTTTCTCATTTAAATGCAGTTTTAATTACCCAGTCTACCCAGTGCAAGAAATAAAGCAAAAGTACCACAAATGGATCTTGAAAGGCATGATTTAAGACAGAATTTGCGCTGAACATCAAGGGGATTTATTCAGTATATCCTTTCTTCCAAACAAATAAGAAGTACAATAGCGCCCCCACTCCTCCACCTCCATCATTGCGCCCGACTCTTCCCTACACTTGTTAGTCATCAAGAATTGAGAGCAGTTGATTTTTCCTCATGAATGTGTTCTTCATCTCTTCCCTTTCATGCAAACAGAATTTCACCAATGCTTAATTTAAAATGACTCAGATTCAAATAAAAATAATTGAGTTTTTTCCAAAGTGTTTCTGTCTGATTAATTATCTTGTGTACTGTATTTTTTCCCATTTTGAACTGCATCTCACTTAACATCCCTCTCTTGTCCTCGGATCATCTCACAGTATTTGTATTTCTTTAGTTTTTTCTGTCCACCTCCTCTCGTTCTAGTATCTTTGCTCTTACCCTTTCTTCTCATCCCTCCCACCCCTCTATTTCCTCCCGATTGATGCCATCTGAGGTTGCAGGCCCAGGCCGCCGGAGCTGCAAATTTACCCAGCAGCACACGTCACTAACAGGGGAGCGCAGAGCTCCCAAAATAGCCCAAACAGCAATTGGTTAAAGGGGGCCCAAGTGGTAGTTACCAAGGACCATTTCTGACAACAAAATGAAGCTTTCAAGACATTTTGCGAACACGCATCATTTAATGAATCACCCACACAACTGGCTGATTAATCATTGTACTTTGGACAGCCCTTTGGAAGTTCCTAAGATTTTGCTTCGAAACAATTGTTCTGAATTCACTTTATTCTATTAAAGTAAACTTGCTGCTTAATAATTTGGTTCTAGTAATAAAAAGAAACCAGGCTCCTATGATCCTTGAATATTCAGCATAGAAACATAACATGTGCTCTGATATAGTTAAAATACATGAAATTCTCCTTTGCCATGAGTCATGTGTTAGAACTAAACTCACCGATTAGCTTAGTAAAGTGGCAGCAGGACAATATTCTCTTTGCATGCTCTGCTTTGTGCATAAGAAGTTATGCTATCTTCTGTGCCATCCAAAAATGGAAAATCCAGGTTAGAAACATCTTCTTTTAATCACTGACAAATACGATAATCGAGTCATGTCAGCATATTCTAAGCCTGCGTCCTTCAATGTTGTTGAAAGATAGCAACACAAAAAGAAGAAGAAAAAGGTGTCACTCAGTATTCAGCCTAGCTTTACTGAAGGAGATCTTTAAATCATTGCATAATTGTGTGTTGTTGTTGCATGAGGGGAAAATGCCTGGTTTAATTAAAAGCAGCTAACAAAGACAACATGACTGGTTTTCTTGTTTCACAGTACAAAAGGCAGTTCCTAGAATTTTAGCAATCATCTCATTGTGGAAACGCCTGGTTTATGAATCCCCACTCTGGCTTGGAACTGAGATGAAGGCTTATAGACTGAGAAAACCTTCTTTTATGTTTGGCCAAACTCTTCACCCTTGCCGATCAAAGGCATTGAACTACACATAACTTTGCATAATTGCTATGTTAGGTCATTTTTAACGGAAACTGCGAACTTTTCTGGTTATCAATCATGTTTAAGACTGGTTTTTGCAGGCAGTGTAATGACTTGTCTGTAAATACATGCATGCAGTTTCACAACAGGAAAGCATGTATGTGTTTTATTTGTTCATGTTTGCAGGATGTAAACCAAAGGTCTGCCCAAGTGAAAACAAAACTCCTGGGGTCTCACCCAGCGTGATCTCACTTTATTCACTGAATAAATCTGTCATTTGTACTGCGATTAAATAATTACAGTTGAGTTCTAACAGGCCTTTATTGCACCCATTGTGGATACGCATGAGCCACACACATTTACACATGTAAAACAGATGAAACTGTCACTTTAACACATACTTCATGTGGAATAATTAGCAGTTCACACAACAAGCACCCTGAGAGAGAAGGAGAGTGAGAGAATGATTAGTGGGGTTATTGCAGAAATAGTGTCTGTGGGCTGCTCGGCGTGGTCATTCATTCAGCTCTTAAAATGCTTCCAGGATTCCACTTGATATTACTTGCGGGATAATGGCCTGTATTTGTATAGCGCTTTTAAAGTCCCTAAGGACCCCAAAGCGCTTTACACAACCAGTCATCCACACACTGGTGATGGCAAGCTACATGTAGCCACAGCCACCCTGAGGCACACTGACAGAGGCAAGGCTGCCGGACACTGGCACCACCAGGGCCTCTGACCACCACCAGTAGGCAACGGGTGAAGTGTCTCGCCCAAGGACACAATGTCCAAGCCGGGGCTCGAACCGGCAAACTTCCGATTACAAGGCAAACTCCCAACTCTTGAGCCACGATCGCCCTAACTGAGCCAATCATTTCATCAAACAATAGTGTTGTTTATACCCCTAACTCAGTTTTGAAGGGAATAGAAGAGGTGCCAGCTTCAAAAGAAGCTTTTGAAATGGATGTAACTCTGTGACATGGGGTTCTTGGTAGGAAGGTTTGATTCTCGCCTGCTTTTAATTTTTCCTTTTCTCTGACTAAAACTCAAGAACATCTACAGACCTTAATTTATTGGTTGCAGTGCAGCTGCTGTACCAATTTGTGAGGGAATTGAACTAGAGGATCATTAGGGGGTCCTATGGGACTCCCATAGGGCTTAAATCTTGGAGTCTCCACCATTTGACCTTAGAACTGATAAAGCTGCTCAGATGAGAGGTGAAGCATCTTCAATCAACTTAAAGAAGTCCAGACACTTTTCTGTCCAAGCTCTTTGTACATTTCCATAATGACTAAAACTAGCACCATTGAAGAAACAATGGGCTCGGCGTTCAGTTCCTTGATCATTAATATGCAAATTCTCATGACCATTGATCAACAACCACTGATCAACCACTGATTCGGATAATAGGGTCAGAATGTGCATGAACAACACGAAACATGACTCCATCCTGCCTTGTATAAACAGGCCAGACTGGTTGTAGCTTGGGGGATATTTTTATGCCACACTTTGTGGTCAATAATAGCAAGTAAGCATTGTTTAAATGCCAGAGCCTACAATTTGAAAATAGAATAGAGAACATGTGTCAATTTGGTCCAATCTGAGTAAAGTATGTCCAAGCCTGTCCAATTATTTTGGTAGTATAGGTCTCTAGATAATCATTTGGGAGATGCTAAATGTGTCCAATTCAAGAACAGCTCATACTGAAAAACTTGAACTCTGTCAAGTAACTGGGGACATTTAAAAAGCCGTGTTAGTGTGCCTTGCATGCAAAGTTCATTCTTTTGTCCATTCAAGCATGAATTTCGTTTCAATTTAATAATGCCAATGTATAATTATTGTAATAAATATCAACCTTCCTCTAATAATTCCTCGAATAAAATTAAAGGCTAATTTACAGCTCATGTTTTTTAGGTACATGAGGCGAGACACAGTTTGGACAGCATGTCTCCAAAAGTTGATTCTGTTCATCTGGATGTAGCGTTTTCAGTGGGAGAAACGTAACATGAACCATTTATCCACAATCTAATTCAATCAAATTTTTAATACTTATGGTAACTTTACTAATTTGGATAGTTATGTGAATTTGTTTCCTGTTATAACTGACAGTATTTATAGTACATATCTTTAAATATTTATGCATGATTTCTTTGGTTTCATGACATCTAGTCTTGTTAGAGTGTAGTAGTTGGAAAATATCCACTTGTAGAGACTTATCTTTACTTATAGGTGAGAATATATGTCTGTGTTTTTGTTTCCCCCCCAAAAAATAATATATAACTAAATAATTCAGCAACATTTTGAACAGGTAAATAAACCAGAGCGACAGAGCAATAATTGCTTTCGCTTACTTTTAACACTTAATTATGAAATTAATTACTAGCATTAATGAGGAGACTGTCACAACACTTAAAACAAATTTTCTGCAAACTTCCTTTATTATGGAAAGCACATTGAACATTCTCATAATACCTGTACAAACACATTGCTGGAGATACATAATTTGCAACATTCCTAGTGTTTGAAGATCCCTGATTTTTCTGTGCACCCACAAGACCTCAAAATAAAACCATAGCCAGCAGGAGTTAAATTGTGCTGTATTTTCAGAAATGAGAAAGAAATGGGAAAGCAAGAAAAACAGAAATGTATGAGTTAATGTAGATAGGCTCCAATATTATATTATAGATACAGATAACTTGTTTTAAAGATTTAAATAGGACTCATAAAGTCCTATTTGGTGATATGCAGAATGTAATCCTGAGTCTATTTTTAAAGACATTCAATTAATAAATAATTCAGTTCAAAAATGCCTAACAATACACTGATTTATGTTCAGCATATTTAAGTCACATTCTCCACATGTAACATTTTTGGAAACAGCAAAAAAATAAATAAATAAAAATGCACTAACTAAAAACATATACATGGCATGGTTGTGGACAGGTAACATGATTGCTGTAAACTGTGCGTACTGCGGCTCATTTTAAGCTGAAGACTTAAACGGTCTTGAATAAAGTCAAATATACGGTCACTGACAAAAGTCCTTTAATGACTCTGCAGACTGTTTTCTTACTTTTAGGCAGAGCAGAAAAACAAAGGCCAAAATGTGACAAGTTGGTCAGGGAGGCCATCTAGTGGTCACATGGATCATGCCAAAAACTCTTGGTAGCTTGACACTTAAACTTTACACTAAAAATGTATTGTATCACTTACTAATGTATGCATTATATGTAACAGTGCCAATGAAATGATCTTTCTTTTAAAATATTGCAATGCAAAAATGCATAAAGCAGTAGAATGCTATTACATATCAAGCACTCAGCCTTGAGGTTGGCAAATATTACTCTAACCCTAACTGAGGCGGGTCAACGCCTTCACCTCCAGCTTGGAAAAAACCAGTCAGAACCTCATATGTAAAAAACACCACCATGTTTACAGGGAATGCACGCAGCAAATTGATGCCTAGGCTCCTGAAGAAAACCCCAGTTCCCTCCACTCTTGCAGTCTCAGCTATGCAGTGGAAAAAGCCCTTATATTTCTTTATCTCCCTTGCTCCATCCATCTGAAGGCGCGCTTTGATGACGTCCATGGGTGTTCCTATAGTCCAACCGGCCATTCCTGCTATTCCTCCAGCCAGCATCACAACATACCAATCTAGAGGAAACATTACACAACTTTTATCATCGGGTAAATGCTAGTTAGGCTCCTCATATGAGCAGGTTAACATTTTCTACAGGGATTTGAATTAGTTTCAGGTGTGGAGCCACATTTAAAGCAGGTATTTTATAGAATTATATATAGCAAATTATAGAAATCGTTCTTGTACAATTCACCACACAACTGCTGGTTGTGTTGATACAGCTGACACAGATGAGTATTGAAGAAGATTTGCACATACTTAAAACAATAGCAGGCTTTCGCCCCCTGCTTCACTTACCTAACTTTTTCTTATTGCCACCTGCAAACCATTCACAGATAGTTGCATATGTCAAAAAGTAAGTGGCATATGATGGCCCATCTCTTAACATGATAGGAAGAGCTCCTCTGTAGAGCCCCATGAGTCCCTCCTGCTTGACGATGGTTAGCAGGCAGTGAACTGGACCGTGGTACTTTAGCGTGGGCGTCTTGGTTAATGCTCGCCTGGACTCTGTCTGACACTGCAGACGTACTTTCACGATGTCACCTGGAGACATCACTGATACCTGTTGGTCGGCATATCACAAGAGCTTCAGCAAAAAAAATGTTGCATGTTAGCATTGATGTAAACAATCTGTACAACTGCAAAACGTTATTGAAATCTCCATTACCTGAGCTACACCGCTGGCCATTCCAGACAGGAAGACTTCCAGTTTGGTGTTTGGACCACAACAAGCTCCTCGTGCCTGGCTCAGACACTGCAAGCAGTTCCGGTATGTGCCAAACACCACCGAGGACGTCATAGAGACTGTGGCAATGGGTAAGGACATGCCTTTGAAGAAGCCATGCACCTGATGAGATTAGAGAATAAAAAGAGAAACCACTGATCACGTAACTCCAAACGCTCAAACGCTAACACAGAAAACTAATGCTGAATTACACACAGCAACACATTTTCAAAACATTTATCACTCTATAGCATCGCCTCTTCTTTCCCACAGGGTTACGTCACCTCTTCTGAATTCAAAATGGCTTAATAATAATATAGCTGTATGTGGTGAGTATATTTAAGCTACATTCTCCAGATGCAACGTTTTTGGAAACAGAAAATGGAAATGACTAAGCAGTTGTAGTTTTGAAAGCTAAACGTACATTTTCAATCTTGAACGATCTAAGATTACAGCTGGTAAACAATTAACATCAAGAGGCAATTCAATTTAAAATCATCAATTAACCTAACCCCACTAACTAAGTTTGCACTGTTGGAGGAAGATTACCTGGAGAGAACCCACACGAACACAGGAGAACATGCAAACTCCACACACAAAAGCCCTGGCTAGATGGTGGAGTCTAATATACTCACCACATACAGCTATATTATTATTAAGCCATTTTGAATTGAGAAGAGGTGACGTAACCCCGTGGGAAAGAAGAGGCGATGCTACAGAGTAATAAACGTTTTGAAAATGGGTCGCCTACTGACCCAACAGATCCACAGAGGATGCCATCGCCCACGTCCTGCACACCACACTCAGCCACGTGGACAAGAAACAGGGTAACTATGTGAGAATGCTGTTTGTTGATTACAGTTCAGCGTTTAACACAATAGTGCCCTGCAGACTGTTCACAAAGCTCAGGGATCTGGGACTCAACAGCCGTCTGTGTGCATGGGTGTTGGACTTCCTCACTGGCAGAACTCAGGTGGAGAGGGTGCAGACCTTCAAGTATCTTGGTGTCCACATCTCCTCAGACCTGACATGGGCTGCCCACATTCAGGTCCAGACCAAAAAGGCTAGGCAGCGCCTGTATCACCTATGACAACTGAGGAAGTTCAGGGTCTCTCTAAAGATCCTCAGGATTTTCTATACAGGCGCTGTGGAGAGCATCCTCACACAGAACATGACATCGTGGTTTGGGAACAGCTGTGTGAAGGACCAAAAAGCTCTCCAGAGAGTGATCCGTACAGCAGAACGCTGCTGCAGGATTGCTCTCCCCCCGCTTCAGGACACCTACACCAGGAGATGCCGGACTAGAGCAGCGCAGATACTGAAGGACCCGTCCCATCCTGGCAACAAACTGTTCCAACTTCTGCAATCTGGTAGAAGGTTCCGCATCATCTGGGCAAGGACAGAGAGACTCAAGAGGAGCCTCTATCCCCTATATATATATATATATATATATATATATATATATATATATATATATATATATATTGTTCTTCCTCTACCCCCCCATTTTTGCACATGTCGAGGAGTGTGTCAGGTTACATTTCACTGTGTGTTATACTTGTATAACTATGCATGTGACAAATAAAGAACCTTGAACCTTGGAGTCAAACTCAGGACCTTCTTGGTGTGAGGCAACAGTGCTAACCACTGCGCTCCCAAGCTGCCCGTATTTGATACATTTTATATGTTGTTTAAATGATCTGAAAACTATAGTGTTCCATTTTCACCAACACTGGAGCTGTAGCTGTGCACACTTAATGTAACAAACTGATCTGTCACATGTGCTGCTTTTCCACAATTCTATTAGCTGAGCTGGTCCGCCTGAATCCCTGGATTTTGTCACATTAGCTTGAATTAGATCACACACCCACACCTTTACTGGGCATTTATGGTTAGGCTATAGAAGTTCCACTTACCCCTTCTTTTGAAAATGTCTCCACTACACACTGATATACACCTGTGAACTGCTTCTGTGTTTGTATTCGAACCTAGAGAGATTGAGAATATCTAGTAAAAAAAGCAAAAACAAATTATGTATGTTGTATTGCTTTGAGACATATTCGCCGTACCTTCACAGTGTCCAGAGGGTAGCCCACTGCAACTCCACATGCCCCTGTTTGTTTACAAGAAAATAGTGCAAGTACATAGCACACACATAGATGTTTGAGGTTATAAGTTTTAACTGCTACACTTAAAAATGGGGGACGGTGACAGCAAGGTCAGAAATGAGAAGTTACTGATCTGATGTTTTGTGTAATTTAAAAAAGTAACCTTGACAGGCTTTTCAGGGTAAACATTTTCTGTCATAGGTGGCAATCAAACTGCTAGACATGGAAAGTTTAAAGTTGTTGTGGATAATGATGATAATGATAATGCCAGGTTATATCTTTTTTTTTTTAATTGTCTAGTTAACATATCAGTATTAAGATCGTAACATTTACCAGGACAGAAGACGGTTTAGCTAGTGAGGACAGGACTCATTTATTTTAACAATTTACGGCAAAACATAGCGATCAAAGCATTATATGCGTTAGCATTAATCTAATATGCTGTTATTATAGAGGGTGTCCAAATTCATATCATGCTAGCTCATTAGCAAATTCCTCAGCTAACGTTAGCTTACATTCATTTATAAAATGATAGATTAATGTAAACCGGCACCTGCAAATGATCCAGACACGAAATCAGCCAAATGCATCCTGTCATTTGGTGACTGACCGACAAATATATGCCATATGCGAGCCCATTCTTCCTCTTGAATGCGCTACATAACCTTGACTGTCGCTCTGTTACGTCAATTTGTGTAACAGTGAAACGTCACCGCCGATGCCGACGAGGGAAAACGTTTTTTCCGACTTTACCTGAACCTAGCCAAAATGACCAAACTCAGCTTAGCGACACTGTTCGATAAATTTATAAATGCCAAAAAGAGTCATGTGAACTTAATAAACCCAGTTCGCTTTTATGTAGGATACTGTCCATGTATTATATATAAAATTGTGTGCGTGTGTGTGTGTGTGTGTGTGTGTACAGCTAGTTCAATAACTATTTAACTCCACACATGCAAGCAAATCAAAGCATAGACGTTCACGTTTTATGTAATAAGGAGAAATGATACAGGGAAAAAGTATTAAACTATGAAGAAAGGGGGGTGCAAAAAGGCATGGAAAGTCTTGCCACTAGCTGAAATCTATCAGTAATTATGAAGCAACCCTGCCAGTTAGTGCAAATTGGTTCATGCCCAACTGATGGCTATTAAAAAGGCCTCTCATTACCAAGGTGTCACACAAGAAACATTTTGTGATGGGTAAAATGAATGAGCCCTCTCAAGACCTTTGCAACTTTATTGTTGCAAAATATACTGATGGCACTGGATATAGAAGAATTTCTAAACTACTGAAGGTTTACATGAGCACTGTTGAGTTCTAATAATGGTCATAATCTGGAATCTGTGATGTACATATTGAAGTAATGAACCGGTATTGAACCACTTCATCAGCTGTATTGAAAATAGGTTCATTCATGCAACAAGAGGGAAAAACACACTGGACAAAGCCTACAGCAACATCCAAAAAAGTTATAGAGCAACCACATCGAGGTTTGTCAGACCACGTGTCCATGCTGCTGATCCCTGCATACACTCCCGTCAGGAGGAGAGCCTCCCTTAACCACAAAGACTTTGTAAACCTGTCCAGAAAGTTCATCACATTAGCTGCAGGACTGTTGTCTGTTGAACACCAGGACCTCAAGGAGCATACTACATCAGTGCTCTGCTACATAATCTTCAGTGTTGACAGTGTCACTATGGACTAACGTCTCTGGTTGTATTCCCACCAGAAACCTTGGATAACTAAAGAGGTTTAGGTCCTGCTGAAGCAACATGAAGCTGCTTTCAGATCTGGTGACGGTACAGTGCAGTCAGATCTGATCTGAAAAGAGGTATCAGAGATGCCAAGGCAGCACACAAGAGGAATATGGAAGACCACTTAAGCATCAACAATTCATGACAGGTATGGTAGGGAGTTCAGCACCTAACCAACTACAAGCCTGGCAAACTACACTGAAGTTGGCCACAATTGTCCCTGCCTAAACTGACCAATATTAGCAGCCTTAAAAACTACCGACCAGTTGCTCTAACACCTGTTGTAATTAAGTGTTACGAGAAACTTGTCCAACACCACATCATGTCCTGTCTTGATCTAACAGATCAACTGAAGACGCCATTGTTACAATTGGACAAATCGTTCCACCGAGGACGCTATCACCATAGCGCTCCACACTGCGCTGAGTCACCTGGAGCACCGAGGAAGCTATGTGAGAATGCTCTTTCTGGACTTCAGCTCAGCATTCAATCATATCATCCCGGAGATCCTGGTCCAGAAACTGTCTCACCTGGGACTCTCCACCCCCATCTGCCTCTGGATCAAGGACTTCCTGACAAATAGACCACAGTCTGTCAGACTCGGCCCCCACCGGTCCAGCACCATCACACTCAGCACCGGGTCTCCACAAGGATGTGTTTTGAGTCCCCTCCTGTTTACGCTCTACACATCCGACTGCTCCCCTACCCATCTCTCAAACACCATCATAAAGTTCGCGGATGACACCACAGTGGTTGGACTCATCTCAAGGGGGGATGAGTCGGACTACAGAGATGAGGTCAACAGACTGACTGAGTGGTGTTCAGTTAACAACCTCCAACTGAACACCACGAAAACTAAAGAACTTATCTTGGACTTCAGGAAGGGCAGAGCAGACCCGGCCCCACTTTACATTCACGGGAGCTGTGTGGAGAGGGTACACTCCATGAGGTTTCTGGGCGTGCAGATATCTGATGACCTCTCCTGGACTGCAAATACTACAGCGGTGGTTAAAAAGGCCCAGCAGCGTCTCCACTTTCTGAGAGTGCTCAGGAGGAACAACCTGGAGGAGAGGCTGCTGGTGACATTTTACAGAGCCACCATAGAGAGCATCCTAACGTATGGCATAAAAACATGGTATGCAGGGTGCTCAGCTGCAGACAGGAAAGTACTGCAGAGGGTCATCAACACAGCCCAGAAGATCACTGGCTGCTCTCTGCCCAGCCTGGAGGTCACTGCAAACTCTCGGTACCTCAGCAGAGCTGGCAATATCATCAAGGACCACTCTCACCCCAGCAACCAACTGTTTGAACTATTACCGTCAGGCCGACGGTACAGGTCACATAAAACCAGGACAAACAGATTCAGGGATAGCTTCTTTCCCAGAGCTATCACCGTAGTAAATAAGCACAAAAACAATTGAACCTATTCCATACCGTCACTGTCATTATATTATGCTGCTATTCATACTGTCATTATATTAATGCTGCTATCCTGTATATATTGTACATACTATTGTTTGAGTACTTACGATTTTTTTTTTGTACTTTTTATATTTTACATTTATATTTATTATTGAAACTTGCACCAAGGGAGTGGCACTCCAATTCCGTTGTACTCTGTACAATGACAATAAAGGCTATTCTATTCTATTCTATTCTATTCTATTCTATTCTATTCTATTCTCCACACCACCATCTCCCACATGGAACAACAGGGGCGCTACGCCAGGCTGCTCTTTGCTGACTTTAGCTTTGCTTTTAATATGATACTCTTGGATAGACTGCTAGTAAAACTTCGGACTCTGACTTCCTTCTACCACCTGCCGCAAGATCACAGATTTCCTCTCAGTACAGAGAATTAGAGTGGGTCCTCAGCCCTCAGTCTTAACACCAGCTCTCCACAAGGCTATGTACCAGGTCCCCTACTGTACAATCTGTACACACATGACTGCATCAGTACCAACCCAGACAATGGCAGCATGCAGAGTTGAGGTTCAGAGGCTGTCGGATTGGTGTGCAGACAACAACTTGGACCTCAATACCACCAAGACAAAAAAAAACTGAGTCGACTTCAGATGGAGGACGATCGTGCTGCAGCCCATCAGCATCAACACAGAGTGCGTGGAAAGGGTTTCCAGCCTTAAATTCCTGGGTGTGCACATAGACACAGACCTCCAATGGATCTCAAACACTTCAGCGGTTTTAAAGAAGGCCAAACAGCATCTACATTTTCTGAGAATCCTCAGAATAATGTACCTGAAGATGGAGCTGCTGATCATCTTCTACCGTTGCTTCATTGAAAGTGTGCTGACATGCTGCATCTCTGTACGGTTCTCAGCTGCGACATGGCACACAAAAAGGCACTTCAAAGGGTCAAGGGACATCCTCTTCACTCCCTGAAGGACCTGTGCAATGAAGAGTTATCTTATCTTATCATTGAAAGCTTTGTTTCAATGACATCTAGTGGCCAAACACAAGACATCAAAATGGTGTCTCAATAATCATGCGCTGAGTGTAAATAGGGTTTGTATGAATTATATAAATACATTCTTGGAAAGGTGCACTGACTGGTAATTCAGACTGTTGATTCTGTAAACTTATGTAATGCAGTAAAGAAAGGGGGTGTTTGTGTAACTAGGGCAGGGTGTGATTATCATTAGCAGCTGCAATGTTTTCAGCAGTGTCATCTTGTGGGAGGGGCAACACTACTGAAACTACTGTAGCCACGTTTGCATTGTCAAGCACATAATTGCAAATAACTCCAAGATATGTGTCCATAGTCAGGCTACTCCTTCTAAGTTTTCCAGCTTAGTCTTGGCCTTGTTCTCCTCCTCATATTTTTTCCCCCAGCATGTTCTTTAGTGCATGTCTAGAAGTGTACGTGGGGTTGTCGAGGAGTCAAGGACAACATGTGGAGAGCTACAGAAAGACCTCAAATCAGCAGGTACAATTACTTCAAATTATTTAAGTGCCACGCTCACAATGCAAGACTCCATTGCTAAAGAAAAACCATGTTGAATAATGTTTAAAGTGTGCTGAAGAAAGGGAACTGCATGTCATACCAAAAGCACCATACCAGCAGTGAAGTCTAGAGGCAGAAATATCATGGTGTGTGGCTGTGTTTCAATATGCAGCACTGGCATGTGTCATATCACTGAAGGAAGGATGAATGGAAAAATGTGCCGAGACATTCTTGATAAAAATCTGCTGCCGTCTACAAGGAGGATAAGGATGAAATGAGGGTGCACGTTTCAGCAAAAAATGATCCCAAACACACAACCAAGGAAACTCTCAGTTGGTTTGGGAGAAAGAAATTAAAGCTGCCATAATGGCCCAACCAATCACCTGAATCCAACTAAAAATCTATGGAAAGAACTAAAGCTCAGAGTTTATGAAAGGGGCACAAATAACCTTCAAGATCTGAAGACTGTGTGGAAGAATGGGCCAAAATCACACTGGAGCATATGACTAGTTCCTCCATAAGGAGGCATAAGGAGGTGTCTTTAAGCTGTCATCACCAACAAAGGCTTTGTGACAAAGTATTAAATTAATTATTTTAAGCGTGTTCAATACCTTTTCCCTGTGACTCATTATTAGACATAATCAATTTATGGACATCTGTTGTTTGATTTATTTGTATGTGTGGATCATATGGATTTTTATCAGCATCTGGTGAAAATTTCATGTCAATAGCACTTTGGAAAATTGTTGATATGTTCAATACTTATTTTACCTATACCCCACCTCTTGAGAATATGTTGCTTTGACTGCTTGAAACGAATAAACAGAAAGCACTTCTTTTCTTTTATTACATCTTTTGTTTATTTTTTTTTATTTTATAGTAAACATGACACCAAACTTACAACAAAACAAATGGCAGGAACAAGGCACAGACTGAAACAAACAAAACAACATACATAATTACATATTATGTAATTAGAGTATGTGTACAATACCTTGCATATCCAAGTACATGCTGTGTACTTTGTGTATGTGTGAATGTAGGCAGATCCATCTAGAGATATAAATAGATAGATATACAGACAAATAGATAAATAAAAATGATGATAATAAGAATAGAGAATGTACATCAATCAGATTATTTTGCATTTTAATCCTACTGGATTTGTGTGCCTTTGCAGCCTAATGAATGTTTTTGCAGGTTTTTTCCTTTTAGTTTTGCTTTCATTTTTATTTTCACCATGTGTGCATCCCTGGGTGGGGACACGGATGTTTCTTTAAATAATCACGGATGTCATAAAACAAATGTTTATTTAAGGAGAAGACTATCCAGGTGTTTTTTTTTGTCACCGTTTATCATTTGCAAAGTCACATTTAAAACACTCCCATATCTGTGTTACCAATCTACCATAATGGTAAGAACAGATTCATCTGAGCAGGTCCAACTAGACTGTTCAGCAGACTGCCAACGCACCATCTGTTCTGAACCATGAATTCTGATCGAATGTTAGTCATCTGATATGTGGGCCAGAAATGGGAAAGGAGCAAAAGTGGAGGTCAACGAGAAAACCACAAAAGAAGTACAGCATTAAGAGTACCCATGGCTGCAGTAGAAAAATTTCTTTGTTTTTAACATTCGGTTTCACTTCATCTCTTCAACTTCCTTCTTCTGCACGGCCCACAAAACAGCACAGACAAGAATGTTCCACAGACTAGGAGCGCCATATACTTTGTACACTGCCTCCATCAACAACAGTTATAATCTGGCAGATGGCTCCTTCCTGGACTACCAGCAGACTGCAACGCTTTTGCTTGTTCTGTACTTGGTCCATTATCCAGCCATGCAAAAAACACAGAAGTTATAACATACAAACAGCTGATTACCAAGTCCCCACTGTGGGTTTTTAAAATGAAAACAACAACACAGCTAAAGGTTAGAAACAATTCCAGCTGGTTATTTTAGGTGAATTTAACTGACACTTCCATATTTCTTTCTTTTTTCTAAAAGTAGACATTACAAAGGGTCTTACATTTAAAAACAAACATCAGCTTTCATTTATTGTAAAAACTGGCTTACAGGAGGTTTAGCAATTTTAAGCTACAGCAAAACCTTTCAGTTTTCAGCATGACAGTGAGTGGAGATAACACCGTGGGAACAATAACTGCAGTTCAACTCATCTGTGATTCTATTCTGATAGTTATTTTCAGTTGGTAATTTCAAATAGATTTGTATTAGAGATAAATCATGTCATTGGCAGATTTTACTTTGAGGTTCTTTCTGACTGGACTGAGTGGATTTCTCTTCAGTAGACAGATAGTTCAGATGTTAACAATTAGTATCTGTCACAATACTGGGTCTATGACCCAGTGTTTTGTGTTTGTTGTTTAATTTATATTATTTGATTTGGTGTTATTTGTGGGCACCCCATCCGTCCTGGACACCCTCATGTTTCATGTCTAGTCACCCCGGTCTCTATGTTTGTGCATCTCCTGTGCCTCCCCAGTCATATCTCCAGGTCTCAGTGTCAAGTCTTTGCCTTTGTGAATGTCTCTTGTTACCTGTTTTACTTTGACAGTTTTACGTCCTATGTTAGTGTTTGCAGTTTTGCTTCCTCCCGGACTTGTTGTGTGTGATTATCCCCAGCTCTCCTCCTGTATCTCATTCCCTCTTTATCTCTCTGTGTATTTAAGCCCATTGTCTTCTTCTGTTTGTTCCTGGATTTTCTGTATTTCACCCACTGCATTTCCCATGGTCCAGTTTTCACATCTCAGGTTTTTTAGTTTCTTTATACTTGTTTGGAGTTTCCTCCCTGTTTAGGTTTTGTCAGTCTTCCTGAGATTTTTTTGTGTTTTTTTGTTTTGCCTCAGTAAAAGGCACGTTTTCAGTTTCAGTCCATTGCTCGTGTCTGCATTTGGGTCCACACTCTCTCTCCCCTCCACACGTCTGCCACAGCAGACTTGACAGAATTAATTGGTGACCGTGAAATGATTGGAGTTTTTCTGACTGAATAGAACTGAAACCCTTCAACACAGGGTACATGTCTTTATAAGTTCATTTACATTTCAACTTCATTTTAAATTTCAAGGACTCCTTCCTTTTACCTCAAAAACAGAGAAGCTGTCAAACAGCTAACTGATCATCTGCAGAGGAAGAGTTTCACTCAGAATTCATAATTCATCACAGTTTCGAAACCGCATTAGTGAATGATCTTTGTATGGTCTCTGACTCATGTCTTATTTTTGGCTAAGATGTGTCCTTCAATGTGCATATTAACCTAATATGTAGGACTGATTTCTTGCTATTGCACTGTATCTCTAAAAGTAGAACAATTGTGTCTCAGAGTGATGCTGAAAATAGTTCATGCATTCGTTACTTGTAGGATGGACTATTGTTTTAATATTCATTGCTGGAGTTCATTTTACCTATACTGGCTTCTCTTCATTGGCTCCCTTTAAAATTCAGAATAAAAATTAAAATCCTCACTTACAAGGTCTTGAATAATCAGGCTCCGTCTTGTATTAAAGACCTCATAGCACCATATCACCCAAACAGAGCACTTCGCTCTCAGACTGAAGGCATATCTTGTGGTTTCTAGGATATGTAAAACTAGAATGGAAGGCAGAGCCTCCAGCTTTTAGGCCCCTCTTTTGTGACTGCGGCTCCCAGTTTGGATTTGTGATAGAGACACCCCCTCTACTCTCTAAAATTAGGCTCAAAACTTTCCTTTTTGATAAGTCATATAGTTAGGGCTGGATCCAGTGATCCTGAATCCTACTTTAATTAGCATTTTCAATCTTTGCTTTTATACACCACTTTACATTTAATTGTTAGGTATTATTGATCTTTGGCTCTCTTGCACAGTGTGCATTTTGCCCCATCTTACTCCCCTCCCGGCAGATGCCCGCCCCTCCTTGAGCCTGGTTCTACTGGAGTTTTCTTCCTGTTTAAAGGGAGTTTTTCCTTCCCACTGTTGCCAAGTGCTTGCTCATAGAGGGCTGTTTGATTGTTGGGAATTTTGTTGTATTATTGCAGGGTCTTTAGCTTACCTTAAATAAAATTGATTTCAATTGAACTGAATAATCTGTGTAGTTGTCATCATATACCACAGGAAGAAGTTTTCAAAATGAACTTTCAAATTCAGTCTTACCAGCTGAAACTGATTTTAAGTTCTAAACTCTCTTTCTATGTCACTCTCTTCCTGAAATGGATGGAATCTTGGCTGTGATTGATTCTTGCGATTAGGGTTGGTTAGTCAGAGAAATAAGAGAGTGTTTTAAGTATGACTTTGTCTGAGATAAACAATGACAAAAACACACGGAGGAGCAGTCCTGCTCGGTTTTATGAGATCCAAAACTCTTTAAAAAAGAGTGGGGTGCTATACTGTGAAGCTCGCTCAACATACACAGGTAAATATCTTCAGATTGGTAAAGCTGTTGTTGGGTTAGTTCTTAGTTGTACAGTGCACATGTGACAACAATTAAAAGCTACACTTTAGCTATTAGTGACTCATGGTAGAAGTTGCCATTCATTTTATCTGAATCCTCGAATCTCACCCTTCCTAATGATGTCCCTCCATCCATTTCTTTACCACGTTAACTTCATCTTCCCTCCTCTGAGTGTAAGACCTGGTTACTAGTTGTTGCTGATACTGTTGTCACGGTGCAGCAGCTATAACAGCATCTAACATGATGGTTAATTTGTCACATTGTGCCGCATCTATTTTTAGTTTCGTTTTATTGTTTTCTCTCAGCGTTTTACCCCACCTCAGTGGCGGATCTACAACATTTTACAAGGGGGAGCAAGGTCTTTTTTAAAACAGCCCTCACCACTCCACAGTCTTTCCCCCAGCCCACTGACAGCAGGCATCATAATGCCCCCGCTTCGGCACCTTTCGCCACTCCGGCAGAACACACAAAACGACACAGCTTTGCGATCTCCCCAGCATGCAGAGTCTGATGTCGAGGCCTTCTTGGTATGCTTTTAAAATTGTTTTAAAGCTCAATCACAATGTCATTGTACTCTTATCTTCAAAACACCAATTTATACTCCTGAATGTCATCTTGTTGTGATTTTCTTTCACAAAGTCCCAAAATATGTATGACTGTAACTCTAATAATAAAAAGCCAAAACAATCTTACTTTTAAATGTGGTATACTTGCTTTGAAAACATATGTGCATAAACAATAGAATAGAGAATCTGCTAATAGTCAAAATAGCTGAAACAACTTAATTTAAAATATATATTTTTGCATTTCTTTGTGTCTGACGGTGTTGACAAAAACCTTGCACTTCTCCAGCAAAAACATAAATTATTAAAAAAAATTTACACCTGGGAGATTGTACCAAAACATGGTGAGACAGCCAAAACTTTGTGTAACAATTATATGTAAATATGTTTTTGAAAAATCAAAAAATATATTTTAGAAAATTGAAACCTGTTTTGTCCCTAATCTCAGGAATCACTGCAGTATAGTATGTGAAACTCCGCATGGAGCCAACAAAATATCCACATAAATACTTAATAACTATTTAAATCTTCTAAGAAAACAAGATCTTCTAGAAATATAATTGGGCAATCCAGTGTCAACAAGGAATGGGCTAAAAACGCCCCTGGGCTGCACATTAGAGCTTTGAAGCTTTTTTTTTTACTGGATTTATTTTAACATTGAAGCTTACTGTCCCAGAGTCTGATAAGGAAGACGCGGAAATCCCTTCTGTTTGTCGCAGAACAACGTGAAATCAATGTGATTGAATAATCATATTAATACGGGCACATTCCCGTGACAACAGTTTTAATAAGGTACAGCTTCACAAATTGCACATGTAAAAGTATTCGCAGAGCAAAGACTCTATAATAAACATGCTTTATTTGAAGAAATGACGTAGCGCTTGCGGCTGATTTGAAAGCGAAACGGAAAATAACTTGACAGCTTTATTCTTCTCGCTGCAGACTGCGGTATTTAAGGCTTAGAGAGTAAAAATGAAACATAAGAGCAGAAATGAAACTTCAGATCAGCAAGAACAGTGTAGGAGTCCTGTTCTATGAAATATTAAGAGCAACTACTGTTGTGAAGTTGTTTTGCTGCAAATAGAACGAAATAAGGAATAAAGTTGCGTCTAAATATCGATATTATTTGTGACTAAAACGCAAAGGGGAAACACAAAGACAAATATGCGACAAATATGTGTATTTGTATGCGATTAAAAAACAAACAAACAGAAAAAAGAAACACAAGCAAAAAAAAATTTTGGTCCTCGGAGAGGTCCGAGGGACCTTCCAGGACAGGTGACGCTATTTTCTGGAGAACATCTCCGGAGCAGGTTGGGTCACAAGTTACCATATACCTCGGTAAGAAGCGAACCACGTTCGTAGTACAGAAAACCCAGTTAGCCAAAATTCAGGAGGAGGTCTGCATTGACTGTAAATCAAAATCTTGCTGACTAGTACCAACTCGGATTACGCCTGCCAGTTTCTGTGGATGCAACTTACCATGCGGGAAACCGCGCTTTAACGTGTTTATCACATTTTAAAAGAAGAAATTCTGTTTTATTCAACGAGAGAGCATTCAAAATGTGCGAAATGCGATATATACCACATGAGTAAAAACATATAGTTTCATATCACCCGTAGCATCAAGCTGTAGTGTGTATTTATTTATTTATTGTTTTCTAAATGTTAAGATACGCGGTGGTGTCTGTTCCCCTGATTGGATAGCAATTCTATGCGGGCCGTCCTACCGTTACCTGCAACTTCCTGTGACGCAAGCTCCTTTGACATACATATGTAATGAACTTCTGAATTACAGACAGTGTGGAGGAAGTCTGCATTGACTGTAAACATCGCAAAGGTTCATATAAAGCGCGTAGGTCAACAGGAGAGGTTTACCAGCACAAAGAGAGAAAATACTATTAGCAGGATTCGTGACTGTAACAGAGAGAGGCACGTTACAAGCTAGCTAATGGTAGCTAAGACAAACGTTATCTGATATTATCATTTAGCAGTGATCCATCAGCTAGATAAAACGCTTAGGTACACGTTTCGGAAACGTTAAAGTAAAGGTTGTTTGGGGAAAAGCTGAGAAAGACAGAAAGACATCGAGAACCTTTTGGTGTGCTTTAGATATTATTGATGGACTTCATTGCTGGATGCTTAGGAGGTAAGTCACTCATCACTTCTGTTCGTTTTTACCGTGTCAGATACCCACTGCGGTTCCTGATATTTGTCATGGTAGCAAACCATCAAAACACTGAGCAGCTTAAAAAAACTATCATACATAAAAACACGTGTGTGTAAAACGTATTTAAAAAATATGATTATATACTCTCACTCTCTCACACACACTCACACATCTATCTATCTATCTATCTATCTATCTATCTATCTATCTATCTATCTATCTATCTATCTATCTATCTATCTATCTGTGTGTGTGTGTGTGTGTGTGTATTTAGAAACGACTACTGTGATGTGTGTGCGTGTGTAAAAAATGTATATATACATTTAAAAAAACTAACTTACTATGATGTTTTTGTTTGTTTGCATGCACACACATAATGTGTGATTATATGACGCACGAAATATTGTAGTTTCACTTTCACTAATGGTATGACACTGAAGTTTGCTTTCGCTTCTAAGAAACTGCATTACTGAGCCTCATTTTATTAATGCCTCTTCCACCGATTGATTGGGTTCATTTATGGATGTAGATGTGGTTAACTCACTTTACTGTGTTCCAGAATTATTATTCAGTAGCTTAAATTAACATGGAACATGTGCTTTACAGGCCCAGATTACGCAACATTCAAAGGCATGCTGAAGAGAGTTTTAGAGAGTGTTGATGCTCAGAGAGGTGGCTCTGAAGAGGCGATGGCAGTAGACTCTAAAATGACACAACTGCAGCAAGAGTTTTTGAGCTTCAAAGACTGGTCAAGTGGGCCATATGGGTTATAAAGACTGCTTTAAATAGAAACATATGAATAATAAATGAATAGCTACATATGAATTGCAGGATATCTCATGTGTAATCAGAGAGTGCCTCTCTCAGGGTTTCCTATTTTTGCTTCAGTTTGCTCCAGATTAAAACCAAATGATTATTCCAGTATTGTTTCATTGTCTGTAGGTGCGGCTGGAGTGTTGGTTGGACACCCATTTGACACAGTAAAGGTAGGTAATAACAACGTTATTGCCATTTTTTCCCGTTTTTTTTTTCTTCCCCCCCACTCTCTCTCCTTGCATGTTTTAAAAGTGAAATCAGTTGCTTATAATGTGTAAAACATGCATGATTCTAGTCTTCCAGTGTTGAGGTGATCATTCCAAACATCTTGTCTTTCAGGTTAGACTGCAGGTCCAGAATGCTGATAAACCTCTCTATCGTGGGACTTTCCACTGCTTCCAGTCCATCATACGTCAGGAGTCGGTATGTGGATTTCTTTAGTCGTTCATTTTCTTCATATTATCCAGTGCAGGGTTGGAGCCTACCTGAGCTCTCATAGGGAAAGAGGCGGGGAACATGCTGGACAGGTTACCAATCTATCGCAGGGCGTGCAGATTGCTTTCACAGATCAATCTAATGCTAGTATGCATTATAATATGATTACAGAGATCATAGTTATATATTATAGCTTATATAATATATATAACTTGCTTGTTAGATTAAAGTCAATAAAGTCAAAGTGACGTGTAGACTTAAGTGATGCTTGATTCTTTTTCACACACTAACATAGGGATGGGTATCGAAAACCGGTTCTTGTTGAGAACCGGTTCCCACTGTTTCAATTCCCTGGAATCGTTTGCCATTTTTGCAAACGATTCCCTTATCGAATTCAGTCGCCACGAATGACGTCACCACGTTGCGGAGCGTCATTTACCTGGCAGGAAACACGGTGCCTAAGCGGCTCAAACGCTCAAAAGTTTGGTTATACTTTACAAGAACGGATGACAACAGGGCAACTTGCAATACTTGCAAAGTAGATACCTACGAACCTACGAATATGCAAAAGCCATTTGTTCACAAAACACGTGATAACCTTAAATGAATGTCGTGTTTTTAATTCCGCTCCGGACTCGTGAATCTCAACCAGCAGCAGCGGTAACGTTTGCACGTCCTCTCCCGTTAATGCAGCAGGTAAATAATCAACTAACAGTGCATATTATGTTAGCGCGATCTGCCTTATTACAAAACCTGCCATTACTGTGCATTTAGGTGACCATGATGAGACAGACAGAGTCTGGCTCAGATGCTGGCAGTTCTCGCTGCAGTCTTTTTTCCTGGGGACCCTGTGACACCCCGTTAAAGAGCCGTAGGCTGTGGATCTCTTAAGATCTCACTGTTGGGTTTGTAAGGCCATGTTACTCCTAAATTTCTATCTTATTCAAAGAGAAGATAAAAAACAAAGTTCTGAGCTAATCGACCTTAGTGTTCTCCTTTTTTAAAAAGAATCGATAGGAGAATCGATAAAGAATCGAATCGTTAAACAGAATCGAAAATGGAATTGGAATCGTGAAAATCTTATCAATACCCATCCCTACACTAACACCAGGCAGTGTTAGGAGAATCAGAGTGGGTCATTGTCCAAAGGTGCACTTTCTCACGTGTAACACACAGCAAGAGACATTGGCCCCATTGGGTAACACACACGTCTGAAAATGGCTTTGGTTTTATGGGCCATTTTAACCACACTTCCCATCAGAATGGTGCTATGTTTTTACTTTCACTGTAATTACTTCACAGATTTTCCCTAAATCATCATATTTTCTTCTTTAGGATTCAGGATACTGTTGGAAATATATATAAAATGGTCATAAGATTTGTTATGCAAATGCATGTTATCAGTCTCACTGTGGTACTGCAGGCTGCTTTATCATAGGGAATGGTATGTAGAAAATAATTAACTGCCTTGAAAGATAAAGCAACTTATGGCTCTTGCCATCACTTTATAAGATGTAATGTAGGTGTTTTTTTCTGACCCTTCTGGTTCTCAAGAGAAAAAGCTGTTCAAACTGAGATCAGGGAAGTAATGACAAGTGTAGATAAGTTCCTCATTGTGATGAAGGAACAATATATTATAGGTCTGGGATATGAAAAAGCTATCAAGAATACATATAGGCTTTAATTTATAGTGTTAGCTTGAAATATATGGGCTTCTGTGAAAACAGAAAATGCGAGTTAACCTGTTTTTTATTTTTTATTTTTAATGATTATTAAAATTATTATTGGATATTAATGCTATTTAAAATTAAGTAACAAGGAAAAAACAGAAACTGTTTAATTAAAACTCTTTTTATCTTTTACCCTGATTTCATTTTATCGTGATGTGTTACTGTATGTCTTATCTTTCACGCTTACCACAGGTATTTGGCTTGTATAAAGGCATTGGATCCCCCATCATGGGCCTTACATTCATCAATGCTATAGTGTTTGGTGTTCAGGGAAATACAATGCGATGGCTGGGGGAAGACACCCCAAGGAACCAGTTCCTTGCTGGTGCTACAGCAGGAGCCATCCAGACTGTGGTCTGCTGCCCCATGGAGCTGGCCAAAACCCGCATGCAAATGCAGGGTACAGGGGTAAAGACGGGCTATAAAAAGATGTACAAGAACTCCTTTGACTGTTTGCTACGCATTTACAAACACGAGGGTCTGCGAGGTGTAAACAGGGGCATGGTTACTACACTTGTCCGTGAAACACCTGCCTTCGGGGTTTACTTCCTGTCGTATGATTTGCTGACTCGCAGCCTCGGCTGTGAGCCAGATGCCCGCTTTTTGATTCCCAAACTGCTCTTTGCTGGGGGTATGGCAGGCGTCACGTCTTGGGTCTGCAACTATCCCGTAGATGTGATCAAATCACGACTCCAAGCAGATGGGATGGGTGGTGTGAACCAGTACAGCAGCATTGCTGACTGTATCCGGCAGAGTGTCAGAAAAGAGGGTTACATGGTGTTTACTCGAGGCCTCACTTCCACACTGCTAAGAGCCTTCCCTGTGAATGCTGCCACTTTTGCTACCGTCACCCTCTTCCTCATGTACGTACAAGGTGAGGACAGAGGGCCTAAAGACTGTGAGCCGGCCCCGACACAGACAGAGGAGCAGACCCGGCCCACCAACCTGTGACAGCATACAGTGCTCATCCTCAACCCAGGCACTTTAGAAGAATACAGCAAAACAAAATATATATTCAAACTTTTTGTTACTCTGACTTGGTTTCGCATCACATCAGCCATTCCTTGTTTTGAATCCAAATATACTTGTACTTTATATCAGCACTTTTTATTTTCTATGGAGCAAAAAGGAGAGCAAAACATCTTTACTTTTAGCAATAATTTAAGTTTAGTGTTTGCTTCTGTAGATGCAGAAGTTGATATACCTCTAATAAGGTGGGGGAAATAGAAGCTGACAGATTCTACAGCTTTTGAAATGACCTCATCCTTTGGATTATTTTGTATAAAAGAAAAGGATTTGTTACTTAGCCTCAAACCTGACAGTATGGCTAGATTGTGTGTATGGTATAGGCACTGGAAATTAATATCTCTATTTACATATATCTTCAAATTTGCAGGGTTTATTTGGATTTAAATATTCCAGAGAATCGTTTTTTAATGTATATCTAAAGAATTTCTCCTGCCTTATAAAATGTTTTTTTCTTTGTGTAAGGAAGCTAAAGCACCTGAAGTGTATCCTCTGAAGATTTGGGTGAGTAACAGGGAACCAATGTAGCGTGTGATAAGGGTGCACAACTTTTCACATTTAAACTGCTTTCAAACCAAAAACCATCACAGCTTCAGTCTCATCCATTGCACGATTAGCCCGTGCAGCACATGCCAGTATGGATGCAAGCAAAAAGCATCAGGTCTAACAGCTCTTCAGGGATCGAATGAAAAACGTATGGGTGTGAATCGAGGTTGCGGTTGCCGTTTTTGTTTTATTGTTTTGCCTGTGGGTGTTGTGTTCTTCCAAATAATATCAAGTTTTATTATTGTTACTCACTGCTGCGTTAAAGGTCTAGTATAAAACCTTGCTATTTTGTTTGTCATTATCTTCTTTTTAAAGGTGATTTTAAGTGTGTGCCTGATATTCAAGGCCAGATATTCATGCTGGGGCACTTTAAAGAAATCTGCTAGAATTGCATTTCTGAAACCAACAAATAACACAAGATTGAGGATGTTCCTTATTTTCTTGACCATTCATGTTTAACGTGTGAATGTGTTACTGCAGGCATGCGGCTTCTTGTTTTTACTCTAGGTCAGGGATCTCAAAGTCATTTTACATTGAGGGCCACACGCAGTCCACTTTCATCTTAAATGGGCCGGACAAGTGACACTCCACTTTCTGTTTAACTGCGCATTTAATCTATGAGATATATTAATATGAAGTAAAGAAGTGCAATTTCAACAGAACCTCTGTTTTTCTAAGTTGTAAATGTGCAAAATTACAGAAAACATTCTGGTAGCTCACTGAACACACTGTACTGTATTTATAAAACCTAAAGCTTTCATTGATTAATGAAAGTCTTTTTGTTTTAACTGAAATTTCTATAACAGGAACCTCTCTGTTATTTAATTGTTTAGCTATTACTTAACTACTTTGGTATAGTATGAATGACTGTGGGGGAGGTCTTTATCAGCAGGAAAGGCTTAAAACGTATAAAAAAATAAAGTTAATCCAAAAATGTGTGCCCTTCGTGATAGTTTCTAAAGTCATCCAGAGACCAGCTGTCTTTGCTGGGCCAATTTTAGGCCCTGGGCCTTATGTTTGACACCCCTGCTCTAGGTGATTCATTGCACTTTGGTGTTCTTCTGACTTTGTCTTGTTTCAGGGAAAACAGATCCAGATTTCTTTAACCATAACTGCCTTTAAGCTCTGGTGGTGTAACATCCTTTGCTGAATGAAGAACAGCAAACAAATTTAAAAGAAGAAATTTTGGATCAGTGTTCATGTTTAAATGTAAATGTTGCTATGAACTTGAGGTTTTCTTCTCAATAAGGGGATACTT
The DNA here is from genome assembly GCF_963969265.1 of Rhamphochromis sp. 'chilingali'. NCBI lineage: Eukaryota > Metazoa > Chordata > Actinopteri > Cichliformes > Cichlidae > Rhamphochromis > Rhamphochromis sp. 'chilingali'. The sequence continues at coordinate 5,883,702 of NC_137932.1, forward strand.
TTCTGTCAGTCCTGTCAGACTCCAATCAAAGCTTTTTCGAGCTTTTAAGTTCTCACACTGGCAGCATATTAAACCCAACATGTTTTGCATTAAAACAATCTACTTACCTGCAGCTGCACTAATTCCACGTTTGTTGAATGTAACACACCTGTTTTGATGTGGAGGTCTTTTATTTTAAGAGTTTAAGAGTTAAGTATTTTGGGGGAGTCTTTCAATGATGCTTCACTTAAACAGAGTTGTGTTGTGGTGGCGGTGATGAATGAAAGCATGATTGCCATGTATGCAAAAGTTGCTTTTGTTTAACTCTATATTCAACTTCTCAAACAGCGACTGGTATCTGTGGCTATAAAGTACATCTGAAGCATATTACATGACAAATATTTAATTTATTTAATCCAGCTCTTTAAAAGATACAATACTTACAGGATATAATTCTGATAATGCAGGATTGTTTTGAAGTGACTGGTTAAATATATATTATATATTTTTTATTCTAAAGTAATAATGCAGTGCAATGCCTTGAATGACCACGTTTAAGTTTAAACTGTCTTTAATCAGTTTAAGGTACCTGGTGTATTTTCACAAAAAAGCTGAGACGTGATATTTTTGCCATGCAGAACCTATTTGTCTATTTTGGCAATAAAGATCTGTACAACTGGGTAAATAAAAATAATTTCAATAGTTGCTTGTTTCTTTTATCTCAGTCTTCTTAGTCAATGCAGTTTTTCATCTTTACTTCACACCAACAGTCACCTCAAGATACTTTATACTGTAAGGTAAAGACCCTACAATAATAGATTCCTGACAATCAGACAATACTGCTTGTGTGTCTGTAGCTCTGCGATTAGCACATATGCATTTTCTGAACAGTAATAATCACACCTCTTCTTTACTTGAGTTGGAGATATAGATTTCAAGGGCCAAACCCGATTTGATCAAAGTGTAGTTGGAATACTACTACATTAAATACAACAACAAATACATTACACATTCTTTCAGGCTTCAGTGTTGAATTAAAAAACAACGACAACAACCTGCATTTACACTGACTCGTCACTAGATGACAACCTACCTTTGTTTTGAGAAGTTTACATCCACTCATCTGTGCGTGAATGTTTTCTTTTTAAATTTCTTTGAATTGTTCTTTTTTCCAGAAAAACTAAAAAACGAGAATTGGGTGCACAAATTTATTTTGGGATTTCTCTAATCCACAATAGATCAAGAGTATACATGCGGGCTCAAATATATACAAATCCTCCCCTAAATCTTTAATAAGTGATGCTGAAGGTCACAGCTAGACTGGCCGTGGAAAATTCCGGGCAATTGCCCGATGGGCCGATGGTGATTTTTTTTGTAGCGGTATAAACAATGAAATGTGGTGGATTGGGCAAGGAGGTCGGATACACCCTCCCCCTTGCTTGGGCAAGGGCGCTGAAAGCAGTCTTATCACAGTCAAACAGAAGAAAATAGTGTGGAGGTGAAAAGGAACGTGATTTGTCCCGTACTTCAGCTAGAATGAAAAAAAGACACAGTGCTTGAATTATTCTGTGTCTTCTTCTCTCAGTCTTTCCCCTCCCTCTCCTGTTGCTACTGATCAATGATCAGCTGATCGGCTTTTCTGACGCAAGTCCCGTGTTTTGTTTATCGCCCACTTTGCGTCAGAAAGAGGAAACCAGCGGATATCGCGCTAAACAACACGTTTAAGTTTGATAAGCTGTTGTTAGAATTTATTTTATATTACTTTCTAGTATCAGCTGATGTTTGCTGGAGCCATGTCTGTAAACGCTGCTGGTCCTAGTATCGGTTTTGATGTCTTGTGAGAGGAAAATATGAAGATGAAACCAGGAGATGTCCTTACTGAGCTGAGCAGGTGATGGAGAAACAGGTTTATCTTTTAGGTGACATGAATGAGTTGAAGGGAAGTTATGAACTGTTTCTGAGAGACAAACAACACCTTCTTAAGGTGTTGTTTGTCCTTCTTAAGTAGCTGACAGCTAGTAACTGTGCAGGGGCGGGTCTAGCAGAGTTTTGCCAGGGGGGCAGGTAGGGCATTAACAGGGAAAGTGGGGCACAAAGAAATACTTTTCTTTCTTATTCTTATTTAAAATGTCTAGCTTTTATTAAATAATTATCTGATGTAAAATGTATAGAAATCATACATATATGCCAACAAGACTGTTTTTTTTTTGTTTTGTTTTTTTCATTCAAAGCCTTTTTATTGTTTTTCCTATAATGCCTGGTGGGCCGGTCTCTAGTCAAAATGCCAGGGCCAATTTTTGTGGCATTCCAGCCCTGCTGAAGGTTCAACAAAGTCAATAAAGTTGACAGGGCTGATGCATATTAACTTTTTAGTGATCGTGATTGAGTACAAGTTGTAGCGTCTCTTTGCTAGCATGAAAAAGGACTGGTTTGACCAGAACAATAAGAAAGTGCAAGGAACTCTGTGAAGATCTAAGGCAAACAAGTTAGAAAAGGTCCCTTTCATTTCTAAAAAACTGTAAATTCCAAGATCATCAGTTTAAACAATTGCAATTAGAAGTTATTTGGATGTAACTTTGCCAAGGTTATAGGGCCAGACTTTCATCCTTTTATGAGGAAACTGATTAAGATGTTCAGGAACTACACAGGAACCACCAAGGCTCAATCCTTCAATAAAAACATCCTGAAAATGTGTTAAACCTAAAGTGTAAAGAGTAGAAGCTACAGATATTTGTGTAAAAATATAGGGAGTAAAATTAAAATGAAATACTCAAGTAAAGTACAGATACCTGGAAATTCTCCTTAGGTATAGTAATGAAGTATTTGTACTTCATTACTTTGCACCTCTATAAATCCAGCATCTGTTCCTTTAGCTAGCAGACACATTGTGCAATAAACTCTGCAGAAAGTTTGTGTGTTTTCCTGATATTTGTTGCTCTGCTTGCACTCGCTCCTCTTCTGCAGTGGTAGTTGGATGCTGAAGTGCCACGACCACAACTTATCGACATCAGCACTTAAAACGCTGTTTCAAATCCCTCCAGTCCACTTTAATGCCCGAGTGTTACACTATAAATGACACATAAATCATGCAGTGATGGATATTTTCATTTAAACTTTCACATTGTTTTTCAAACTATATCTAAACTCTAACCGATTACCAAATGCAGGGAAAATTACATCTTAGGATAACAACAAGAAGAGAAGTTGAACTAACTGTCTGACACTGAGGGCGACACAAGGTTGTGGATGAGGAGCTAAAACTTGAACAAGGCATGTGTGCAAATAGTTACACTGTAGTAAACCATCATAAACAGTTTTGTCACATCTGTTTAACAAAACCAAACCAATGGCTGATAAAAACTAGCACTAATACAGCATTACAGAATAACATCTGTATATTTATTTACTTGATAGTTAAGTAGAATGTGGTAGAAATATATAATTTCATATTAAAGGTATTTGCATATTTTTTTTATCCAGAACAGATCTACTTACACCATGGACATAAAAACAATAAACAAATACATAAAACTAAATGAAAGCCACAGTTTAAGAGTAACAAGGGAAGCAAAACAACTAAAGACACAAAATTGAATACAAAATAAAACACACAAAATGCACACTTGTGATGTTATAGTTAAAAACACAAAACAAAACAAAAACCTTGGATGTTTTCATTTTTATTGACCTCAGTCGACACTGTCATGAGTTCAAGTGTGAACCAGAATTCATAAAAAGTTAGGATAAGAGAATCTTAGTGCTTAGATAATCCAACTGCATGGATTACATCCATTACCAAGGAAAGCCAAATTGTGCAGAGTATAATTTTATTTCTTTTATCTCCACCTGTTAATCCATTCTTCTCCTGTACTCATAAAGTATTTATATACTATATAGGTACTGAACACACTAAATTAAATGTAAATGTTCAGAAATTAGAAAAAAGGCTGTATTACAGCGTTCTACTGAATTCAATTTCAGTTGAAGCGCAATGACAGTAAACCTGAATTTTTCGTAAATAGATTCACACACGGGATGGTTGGTAATGTCATATTATTATGTGGCTGCTGCTTTTATCTTTGATCAGAACACATACAGTGGGGCAAAAAAGTATTTAGTCAGCCACCGATTGTGCAAGTTCCCCCACCTAAAATGATGACAGAGGTCAGTAATTTGCACCAGAGGTACACTTCAACTGTGAGAGACAGAATGTGAAAAAAAAAAATCCATGAATCCACATGGTAGGATTTGTAAAGAATTTATTCATAAATTAGGGTGGAAAATAAGTATTTGGTCAATAACACATCAGAGCTGCTTTTCCACCATCTCTGGACCCGCACCAGTTTGCATACAGGGAGAACCGGTCAACTGAGGATGTGATCGCCATAGTGCTGCACACATTATTGAAGCACTTGGAACACAGGAACACCTATGCACGGCTCCTCTTTGTAGACTACAGCTCGGCTTTTAATACCATCCGGCCATATAAACTCCGTCCCAAACTCCACCAACTGGGACTCAACTCCTCTCTGTGCAACTGGATTGTGGACTTCCTCACTAACCGCAGACAGAGTGTCAGAGTGGGTAAGAACACCTCTTCCACCCTTGTGGTCAACACCGGTGCCCCTCAGGGGTGTGTTCTGAGCCCTCTGCTATACACTCTCTTCACCCATGACTGTATTTCCTCCTGCGCGTCCAATCTCATTGTTAAGTTTGCCGATGACACCACAGTGCTCGGACTTATATCCAACAACGATGAGACAAACTACAGGACAGAGGTGCAACAACTAGAGTCATGGTGCCACGACAATAACTTGGTCTTAAACACCAAAAAGACCAAGGAGATCATTGTAGATTTCCGGAGGAAGGGTCATAACAACCATCTGCCTCTCTTCATTGGCAGTGAGGCGGTGGAGAGGGTGAGCAGTTTTAAATTCTTGGGGGTAACTGTGACCGAGGACCTGTCCTGGGGCAACCATATCACCTTAGTTGCACGGAAGGCCCAACAGCACCTCTACTACCTGAGGAGACTACGGAGCGCACACATTCCCAGACCTCTGATGTTGAACTTCTATAACTGTGCCATCAGCAGTGTCCTGACGCATGGATTTCTAGTGTGGTTCCCCAGCTGCACCAAGGCCGACCAGCAAGCACTCCAGCGGGTGGTGAAAGAAGCTGGCAGAATTATTGGAACAATTCTGCCAGAGATTAGTAATATCTTCCCCACTTGCTGTCTGAGGAGGGTGCACAGTATCCTGCGGGACCAACATCACCCTGCGCGCCACCTTTTCCACCTGCTGCTGTTTTTTTTTTTTTTTTTACGGGTTGTACGGAAGCCCCAAACGCAATTTCATTGTTCTTTGACAATGACAATAAATAATAATAATAATAATAATAATAATAATAATAATAACAAAAATACAACTCAATACTTTGTAACATAACCTTTGTTGGCAATAACAGAGGTCAAACGTTTACTATAGGTCTTTACCAGGTTTGCACACACAGTAGCTGGTATTTTGGCCCATTCCTCCATGCAGATCTTCTCGAGAGCAGTGATGTTTTGGGGCTGTCCCCGAGCAACACGGACTTTCAACTCCCGCCACAGATTTTCTATGGGGTTGAGGTCTGGAGACTGGCTAGGCCACTCCAGGACTTTCAAATGCTTCTTACGGAGCCACTCCTTTGTTGCCCGGGCGGTGTGTTTTGGATCATTGTCATGTTGGAAGACCCAGCCTCGTTTCATCTTCAAAGTTCTCACTGATGGAAGGAGGTTTTGGCTCAAAATCTCACGATACATGGCCCCATTCATTCTGTCCTTAACATGGATCAGTCGTCCTGTCCCCTTGGCAGAAAAACAGCCCCATAGCATGATGTTTCCACCCCCATGCTTCACAGTAGGTATGGTGTTCTTGGGATGCAACTCAGTATTCTTCATCCTCCAAACACGACGAGTTGAGTTTATACCAAAAAGTTCTACTTTGGTTTCATCTGACCACATGACATTCTCCCAATCCTCTGCTGTATCATCCATGTGCTCTCTGGCAAACTTCAGACGGGCCTGGACATGCACTGGCTTCAGCAGCGGAACACGTCTGGCACTGCGGGATTTGATTCCCTGCCGTTGTAGTGTGTTACTGATGGTGACCTTTGTTACTTTGGTCCCAGCTCTCTGCAGGTCATTCACCAGGTCCCCCCGTGTGGTTCTGGGATCTTTGCTCACCGTTCTCATGATCATTTTGACCCCACGGGATGAGATCTTGCGTGGAGCCCCAGATCGAGGGAGATTATCAGTGGTCTTGTATGTCTTCCATTTTCTGATGATTGCTCCCACGGTTGATTTTTTCACACCAAGCTGCTTGCCTATTGTAGATTCACTCTTCCCAGTCTGGTGCAGGTCTGCAATACTTTTCCTGGTGTCCTTCGAAAGCTCTTTGGTCTTGGCCATGGCGGAGTTTGGAGTCTGACTGTTTGAGGCTGTGGACAGGTGTCTTATACAGATGATGAGTTCAAACAGGTGCCATTCATACAGGTAACGAGTGGGGGACAGAAAAGCTTCCTACAGAAGACGTTACAGGTCTGTGAGAGCCAGAGATTTTCCTTGTTTGAGGTGACCAAATACTTATTTTCCACCCTGATTTATGAATAAATTCTTTACAAATCCTACCATGTGAATTCATGGATTTTTTTTTCACATTTTGTCTCTCACAGTTGAAGTGTACCTCTGGTGCAAATTACTGACCTCTGTCATCATTTTAAGTGGGGGAACTTGCACAATCGGTGGCTGACTAAATACTTTTTTGCCACACTGTAGAATGAGAGACAAATGAACCCAGTCTCATCATGCTATCTCAGTCTGATAATCTAATCTTTTATTTCCAGGATCTTAGAGCCTCTTGTTCCTCTTTCCACAGGTGTAACTGGGAAAGATTGTTCAATATTTTAAGAACGAGTTTATAATATTACATTTCCATGTGCAAAAGATTTTATCTGCTTCCTCACTGTATAAAATCTTGGCACAAAAATAGAAACTGATTACAATGCTGTACTACCAAACGGAGTCATCCAGGCATCTATATCATAGGATGATGAGTCAAAATGCATTCTGAGAATCAAAGATCTCACTGTGAAAGATGCTGGACATCACCACTGTCACTCTCCTCACATCAGCAAGCACTAATCAATCAAATCAATCAAATCACTTTTATTGTCACATCACATGTGCAGGCACACTGGCACAGCACATGCGAGTGAAATTCTTGTGTGCGAGCCCCACAAGCAACAGAGATGTGCAAACACAACAACACAAACGAGCAAAATACAAGAATGGCCAACCTGAAACTAATAAATATATGTACAATATATAATAGTGTATGCATTTCTGGATGTGTATACTAAATATTTTCCTACGTGTGTGTGTGTGTGTGTATACACATTTTTACAAATTAAATAGTAAAAAAAAATAAAAAAATAAATAAAATAAATAAAATAATAATAATAATAATAATATATAAAATATACAGAGTTGAATATGTGCAAAACAAGTGGCATTTATATACAGTGTGGAGTGCATAATGTTGAAGTTCCAGTAGTGAAGCTGAGGTGTCTATGACGTGTTCAGCAGTCTGATGGCCTGATGGAAAAAGCTGTCTCTCAGTCTGCTGGTACGGGACCGGATGCTGCAGAACCTCCTTCCTGATGGAAGCAGTCTGAACAGTTTATGGCTGGGGTGACTGGAGTCCTTGATGATCCTCCCCGCTTTCCTCAGGCACCGCTTCCTGTAGATGTCTTGGAGGGAGGGAAGCTCACCTCCAATTATCCGTTCAGAGCACCGCACTACTCGCTGGAGAGCTTTGCAGTTGTAGGCGGTGCTGTTGCCATACCAGGTGGTGATGCATCCAGTGAGGATGCTCTCAATGGCACAGTGATAGAAGGTCCTGAGGATGCGGGGGCTCATGCCGAATCTTTTCAGTCTCCTGAGAAAGAAGAGGCGCTGCTGCGCCTTCTTCACTGTTTTGTTTGTGTGTACTGACCACGTAAGATCCTGCAGTTTCCTGTCCAGCTTCGAGGGAACGATGGTATTGAATGCTGAGCTGTAATCTACAAACAGCATCCTCACATACGTGTCTCTCTTCTCCAGGTGTGACAGGGCAGTGTGTAGTGTCAGGGCTATGGCATCATCAGTGGACCTGTTGTGGCGGTATGCAAACTGTAGAGGGTCCAGTGAGTCGGGTAGTGCAGAGCAGATGAAGTCCCTGACCAGCTTCTCGAAGCATTTGCTTACGATGGGGGTCAGGGCTACAGGTCGCCAGTCGTTCAATGAGGAGATGGTGGAGGATTTGGGTACAGGGACGATGGTGGCCATTTTGAAGCAGGCTGGGACTACAGACAGAGAGAGGGAAAGGTTGAAGATGTGCGTGAACACTCCAGCCAGCTGAGCCGCGCATGACCTGAGGACGCGGCCGGGAATCCCGTCCGGACCAGTAGCTTTGCGTGCGTTCACCTTCCTGAAGCACTTCCGCACATCCTCCTCAGACACAGTGTGCGCACTGACGTCATCCGCGGTGCGCACACTGTCCGGTCTCATGGTGTTCGCTGTGTCGAATCTAGCGTAGAATACGTTTAGATCCTCACACAGAGAGGCCGTGGTCTGCGGTGTGCTGGTTTTCCCTCTAAAGTCTGTGATCGTGTTTAGTCCCTGCCACATACTCCGAGGGTTGTCAAACTGTTGCTCCACCCTGTCCCTGTACTCACGTTTGGCTGCTTTGATCGTCTTCCGGAGTTGGTAATGTGCGTGTTTGTAGTCCGATGTGTTCGCGGAGGCAAAGGCGGTGTTCCGTGCCGCGCGAACATCTCCGTTAATCCAATCCACTAGCAACATGAAAGCCTTTTTGTAGGATAATAACAAGAAAGCCCTGAGTAACGAATCTATGCAATTAACACATTTTCTTGTTTCTCTCATAACCTCATGCCCGATGAAACATTGTCACTACAGAATATTCTGTTCACCTACCCAAAGCAAAAACATTGATATAAACAGCAACAAAAGCTGATCATTCAGACGTGGGTGCATGAAACTGGTGCTCAAATACAAGAGGACGCTCAGTATCAGATTAAGCAGCAGACTGCTTGTGATATAACTCTGACTGTCACTCTTCAAAGTCCCCAAAACAAGAAATTCAGGTGCTGGATGATTGTGGATGAGCAAGCCAAAATGTCAGTGGAGCTGTGGGTCAGGGTGTCAGGTTTGTTTAACTGTTAACCCTGCAGTAGACTCTGACATACTGAAAGTAAAAGAAAAGATAATAACAAATGTATTTTTGTAGCACTGAAAGGGAGAGAAAGAGGCTTCATCGTGGATCAAGAACCTGAACCTCTAAGTACAGATTTATTCTTATTCATATACAATAAAAAAAAAGGTTTGTTTTGCATAGGTGAATTTATAATCCTCATTTACATATTTCAGATAATCCAGCAAGATCTATATATTATTTTGAAGTTGTTTTTTTTTCTAAAACCACCATTTGGGCATTGTAAACATTGCTTTTACCAGCTCAGACACCTGTGAGCATCATCCCAAGTACAGCAAAAGACAACCAGTGTATTTCACTTTTATTTATTTATTTTTTGGCAGAAATCTGTTTAAATTATTTTTCATACTTCGCTTAAAGAGACCCAATTAAAGAGAGCTAGTTAGAAGTGGTCCGATTATAATAGTGATGATAAAACCTAGTAAAGCTGAAATAGACCAAGACACTATATCAGCATTGCTTATTTTCTAACTCTTATTCTTTAAGATTAGATGTGGTGTTAAAGAACATGTCTCATCATTGCAGAACATTATTTCAACATTTAAAAAGTACCTAATCTCTATTTTCAGACCTCAAAGGACACAATACATGCAATCATATCAATAATATGAATGCATGTGTTTTTTATTTATTTATTTTTGTAGGAATTCAGTTACTTAATGACCCATCTAACGCAATTACTTCCATCAATGTAGGTCTTCAAAGAATGTAAACTGCTAACCTGCTTTTAAAGTGAATAAATATGTCTATTTGTCTATTTGTTTAGGTGATGAATGTAGATGATGTGATGCATGCAGACAATAATCTCTCTGCAGTCTAAGACACACTGTGGGTTCAAGAGTGCGAATCCACACAATACACCTGTGTCAAACACAAAAAGCATGCTGTACAAAACAAAAGAAAACCATAGCCATGTGTTTAATATCACTACAGGGAGTGCAGAATTATTAGGCAAATGAGTATTTTGTCCACATCATCCTCTTCATGCATGTTGTCTTACTCCAAGCTGTATAGACTCGAAAGCCTACAACCAATTAAGCATATTAGGTGATGTGCATCTCTGTAATGAGAAGGGGTGTGGTCTAATGACATCAACACCCTATATCAGGTGTGCATAATTATTAGGCAACGTCCTTTCCTTTGGCAAAATGGGTCAAAAGAAGGACTTGACAGGCTCAGAAAAGTCAAAAATAGTGAGATATCTTGCAGAGGGATGCAGCAGTCTCAAAATTGCAAAGCTTCTGAAGCGTGATCATCGAACAATCAAGCGTTTCATTCAAAATAGTCAACAGGGTCGCAAGAAGCGTGTGGAAAAACCAAGGCGCAAAATAACTGCCCATGAACTGAGAAAAGTCAAGCGTGCAGCTGCCAAGATGCCACTTGCCACCAGTTTGGCCATATTTCAGAGCTGCAACATCACTGGAGTGCCCAAAAGCACAAGGTGTGCAATACTCAGAGACATGGCCAAGGTAAGAAAGGCTGAAAGACAACCACCACTGAACAAGACACACAAGCTGAAACGTCAAGACTGGGCCAAGAAATATCTCAAGACTGGTTTTTCTAAGGTTTTATGGACTGATGAAATGAGAGTGAGTCTTGATGGGTCAGATGGATGGGCCCGTGGCTGGATTGGTAAAGGGCAGAGAGCTCCAGTCCGACTCAGACGCCAGCAAGGTGGAGGTGGAGTACTGGTTTGGGCTGGTATCATCAAAGATGAACTTGTGGGGCCTTTTCGGGTTGAGGATGGAGTCAAGCTCAACTCCCAGTCCTACTGCCAGTTTCTGGAAGACACCTTCTTCAAGCAGTGGTACAGGAAGAAGTCTGCATCCTTCAAGAAAAACATGATTTTCATGCAGGACAATGCTCCATCACACGTGTCCAAGTACTCCACAGCGTGGCTGGCAAGAAAGGGTATAAAAGAAGAAAAACTAATGACATGGCCACCTTGTTCACCTGATCTGAACCCCATTGAGAACCTGTGGTCCATCATCAAATGTGAGATTTACAAGGAGGGAAAACAGTACACCTCTCTGAACAGTGTCTGGGAGGCTGTGGTTGCTGCTGCACGCAATGTTGATGGTGAACAGATCAAAACACTGACAGAATCCATGGATGGCAGGCTTTTGAGTGTCCTTGCAAAGAAAGGTGGCTATATTGGTCGCTGATTTGTTTTTGTTTTGTTTTTGAATGTCAGAAATGTATATTTGTGAATGTGGAGATGTTATATTGGTTTCACTGGTAAAAATAAATAATTGAAATGGGTATATATTTGTGTTATGGTTAAGTTGCCTAATAATTGTGCACAGTAATAGTCACCTGCACACACAGATATCCCCCTAAAATAGCTAAAACTAAAAACAAACTAAAAACTACTTCCAAAAACATTCAGCTTTGATATTAATGAGTTTTTTGGGTTCATTGAGAACATCGTTGTTGTTCAATAATAAAATTATTCCTCAAAAATACAACTTGCCTAATAATTTTGCACTCCCTTTATATATCACTATATTCTCAGCATTGATGTGTTTGATATATTAAAAAAGATCTGCTTCCTTTTGAGATTGAAGTTTTAATCCAGTGATTTTTCTTCTGTGTATTTCCTAAACATGTAAATGTAATTTAAGGTTTAAAATTTAAGGTGCAAAAGTGTGTTTAAATCTAAAATACACAGATGATAAGATTACAAACATGGTTCAGATGGATGATAATTGTGCTTTAGGTCAGAGTCATACTCTGACATGGATGGTCGCTATTAACTTGAGAGATTTGGTGATGACACCTGGTTCGCAGTATAGGAAGTGACAGTGGCAATTGCAAATTTTGGTTTCCTCTGGACAAAGAGATTTTCTGCCTACCCACGTCTAACTGACTTAACAAAAACAGCATATAGGAAATGCACTGGTCTACAAGCAAAAAGGGGAAAACTACAGACAATGACTAGAATTCATTACAAAAAGACCTCCCCACCCCCAAATGCTGTTTGTCAAGTCTCATGCTTTAGTTCTTTTCTTGGGCCTCTTCTTCAAAGCAGGCTCCACCCTGGACCACCTCTTCTGCCCAGGTTAATTAACAGGCAGCAGCTACAGTGTTATCTGATGTGGAAACCGTGTGCAGTGGTGAGAAATAAGAGTTTGATGATCAAACTGCACTGAATGAGGTTAATACTTTATATAATGGAATAATATACTGAGGATATCATTTTTAAAAAAATGATAGGAAAGTGGACAAATTGGTGGAAAGTGGAAACATGGGGAACTGAATTAGATTCTAAATGTGAAAAAAAAAATCACTAATAAAAGTCGGCATGCACTGCATATGAGTAATACAGTTAGAACGGCAGTAATGTCATGGGTTATGTGGTGGGGCAAGAACGAGAAGCTGATACTGCAATATTAAAATATATGTGCATGCATAGATTGTCTGGGCAAAAAGGAAATCAATGTGTGGGGTATGGTTCAGCAGCCAAGTCGGCATCGTCACACCTGAATATTATTCAGGCTTGTCTCTGAGGATTTGCTTAGGGGCAATGAAAACAACACCAGTATATGCTTGAGGCATTAGAAATGCCACTGTGGCTCCGTAGGGAACAACAAACGGTCAGGTAAAGAAAGCTATCCAGCAAAAAGGTAGGTTTGTTGAAAAAAGTATCAGTTAAAAAAGGACGCAGCTAGCAGAACAAATCAAATTTAACTTTGTCCTACAGTATTATAACAGCCAGTCTGGAGCAAGTCTGGATGTTATAAAAACCCTTGGGTGATTATTAGAAAAGAAAAGAAAAGCTAGTAAAAAATCCACTGAGTTCATTTGTAGGGGCTGAGCTCTTAAATGATGAGCAGTGAGAAATCACCAAGATTTAATATATCAACTACTGTGTACTACCACACAAGAATCCCTTGAAATGGGACAGTAGACAAGCTCCAAACAGGTCAGTCAGCATAGGAAATACACATGTTAATGTTAAACAATGGCAAGGGTATTTAGGTAGTGCAACAAAAGAAAGACACCCGGAATAAGAAATTTTTGCAACTTTCAGCTGGGCAGTAGGATCAGTGATAAGAAAATGAGGCAAGAAGTGAGATAAGAAAAAGAAGAAAGTTGAAGAGATGTAAGTAGATGTTTTTAAACCAGCACATTCAACACATTCAACCTCTAAAACTAATTTTTATGTTTAGGAATGCAAGTAAAAAACTTAATCAAAGATAATAATGTGCTTTTTAAACAATATTTTTTTTAAAAATTCATTGATAGCAACAGTAATTATATTTTAACAATAAGAACAACAATTTGGTTAAAGAGCCTGGGCATATTGGTGGATTAACCATTACAGAAGCATAACACATAAAACACAGTACTGAGCTGTTCCAACATGTAAACGATACATTTTGTGGTGGTCAAATAACTTGTTAATCACTGTATGCTTTATATGTTAAGTTCCAGAATTATCTGGCTGTACAATCTCAAGTTCAAAAACACTGAAAACTGAATTTTTTAAATATTTTAAAATATTTAGATTTAGGCAAATCAGTTCCATGTTTGGCCACTCCTATGCAAATTGTAGTACTTGTTAAATTGAATTAATTGCTCTGCAAACCAGGTGGAGTAACTGGGAAGAAACTGAAGCACATGTACACAAACAAAACACTGGATTGATAACACATAAAAAGCACAACAAGCACAACAAGTCTAACTGAATCGTTTAGCAGAGTCGCATGTTCATGCAAGTGATGGAGTACAAGAAACTGACCATTCAGCAATTTGTGCCATGAATGTTAATTAAATTTGTATAGAGTGCAATGTTAGATGCAATCTAAAGCTCTGTCCCTTCTTTCTCGCACTTACACACAGACATGCATCCACAGCAGGTAAGAAATTCCTGGAGCCGGTCCTGGTGCTGCCCTATTTACATTTTAAATACTTGCAGCCAGCCCACTACTGTGTTCACAGCGCAACGCAGCACAGCTAATCTACACACCTAAGGCTAAAGCCAGGAGTCTGCGGGGGTTGAGGAGATGGTAAAGACAAACACTGACAAGAAAGGTGGCATGAATACACATGAGGAGCCTCACTGGAATTGGCTAAAGGCACTTATTCCATACAATGTTAAGTAGAAGCAAATATCTTTATCAGATTCTGAAGACGTACGATTATTTTAATGTCAAACATAGGAATGCAAGAAGTGAAGATGGATAGAGTACCTTTTCTGCCAATTGCCTGAAAGCCACTAAAGTACAGATGAAATTTAAGAGCAGACATGAAGATGTTTTAAAATGTTACTGAACTAGAACTACATAAAATGTACTTTTCAGTCAAATTTGTAATGATGTGTGTGGTGTGTGGTCTCTCACACTCTATTCATCCAAGTGGAGCCTTCCTGAGATCAAAAATCACCATTTCCAGATGGACCTTGCCAAAATGGCACTGCCACACTGTACAACCTAGGGAAGACAAAATCCAACTCATATGCAATCTTATGGAAAAACAAGATTCAGTTTCAAATGAATTTCAGAGTAGCTTTATTGGCCAAAAGAACTATGTTCTCAAGCTTTTGAAACCAACCTACCCATATGGAAAAGGTATATATAAATCTTACAAAGTTTGTATCTGTCTTGTGTGAAACTTGTATGATAGCATACAAGAGTGAAAACAGATGTAAGATCCCTTGAAAAATTATATAAATGAAACGTGTATGTTTTGGATACTTACTAAAACAATATATAAAAGTAATGAGAAAGTGGCCACTTTCATGAGTAAATCATATAAGCCTGATATGATTCACTATATGAAGTAGCCCACATCTTATGCAAGTCTTTTATAAGTTTTTACTATTTCTTTTCCATATGGGTAAACTTCCTTGTAGTATCCAGATCTGACAGTTTCAGTTCCTTCTATAGATTATTCAGGCCAAAAAAATAAATAAATATGGCGGCGTATTTAAAAGCTTCTTTGCCTGTTTCACTTTGTGATTTCTGCATCACCATAGTGATCATCTTTCAAAATCTACATTTTAGTGAACCCTTTCTGTGGATGTCCACATGTTTTTAGACTTTAAACTAAGACAATGGATGCAAATCTAAAGGAAAAGAAATTGTCCACACACCTAGAGCTGCACTTTTTAACAAGTGGGTGTTTGTATGCATTATTTGCAGTGTTAACTATACAAACCAAAGTGTAAAATGTACCCATTCTACTGTAAACCCCCCACACAAGCAACCACATTCACACATTGACCAATTAGCTGATAAGCTTCAGACCAAAGCCTTGAACCCCGGTGAACTCAGGCACCAGTGAGTCTGCTCAGAACTTGGAGTGCACAGATCTTTGGTGTGTCCCCTGGTGTGTGCATCCACACACCAGGGGACAAATGCTCTTGTCCCCTGGTGTGTGGATGCAATGGGGGAGTTTTGGAGGTTTAAAAAAAAGTCCTCCAGAGAGGGTGTCCTCCAGCTGTGGGGGGTTAGGGTAGAGTCACTGGGATTGTGTGTGTGTGTGTGTGTGTGTGTGTGGGGGGGTGTCTCTGTGTGTGTGGAACAAAAGGCCTTGATCCCTGAAATCCTGCAAAAGGCAGGAGAGGAGGTGTTAGAAGTGATACAGTATAGAAACAAGTTGACCTGGGCTTCTGGAGCCTTTTTCTCCTCTCATGTCAACACCCTGTCTACACATATCCACTTCAATAACTAAGTAGCACTTACACTACTGTCTACCCTGGACAACCTAAAACTGATTTGTAGTCTTCTGAGTGGAAAAAAAATAATAAAAAAATAAACTGTCAACGTGTATTTTTATGCAGCATAAACGTAAGGTTGGTCAGTTAATGAAGCAAAAATGGGGCCCTGCTGCTCTCTTAACCCGAAAGCACTTGACAAATAACCTTGAAAATGAACTTTTCAGTGTGAACAAAAACAAGCCAAAACTCGTTGAGGAAAAAAAAAACTACAAGTACCTTCTTCTTATGGCCCCTAACACATTTGCTCCTGTTAACACTTCACTTTGAAATTGACCCTGGCACGACGTAAGGAGGAGCAGGCGGGGAAGACGAGAAAAGGAGGAGGTGTTTCGCGGGGAGGGACGGCGAGAGGCGTCCAGGGTCGTCCGTGGACTGTTTCCTGAAGGGAGGTGTCGTTAATCGATGTCCACATCTCAACTGCACACCGGAGAACAGGACTCCCAGAGGTTAAACGGACGCAATGGACTAAAACACTCGCAGCGTGAAAGCAATCTATGATCTGTGAAACCCTCCAGTAAGGTACCAGTAAGAGTACGTGGTTTTCATTGATACTCATCTTAGGTCACTAGGCGCTCAGGTAAGAAAGATAATGGCTTCCATCATTGTTTTGGGTTGTGATGTGGAGTTACTGTTCGGCGTTCGTTCAGGGGTTTTTTTTTTTGGGGGGGGGGGGGGGGGGGGGGGTTTGGGGTTTTTTTTGGTGACTAAGAAGGCGTCAGTGGTATGTGTGTGTTGTTTTTTTTTTTTTTTTTTTTTTTTTTTTTTTTTTTTTAAGTAATCAATAAGCGTTGGTAGAAAACAAAAACACGGGTAAATAAAACCCCCAAAAACAAACAGGCCATGACGCAGCGCAAATTGAGCCATATACTAGGTAATGACTTTGAAATTGTTCAGATTTCTTTTCTTTCTTTCTTTTTGTCCTTTAAATAATGTAGCTAACAATTTCTCTATTTTAATAAAAACAAAAATAATATTCATCACGGGCCACTATGACCCAGGCCAATTTTACAGACTTTTTGTTGATTGCATTTTTATTAGGCGACCTGTAAATTTACGGAAGTGTGATGCACTCATTTGAGTTAAAACAAAGTGGTTTTTTTGTTGTTCTTCTTCTTTCAATTAACGGGACTATATCTAAATTTTAAACATAACGTTTTATGAAACTTTCAATAATTAAAAGGTGTTATTTCACAGATGCATAGGACCTGCTTAGTTTAATCCAGTTTTATTTTGGTTTAGCTTTGACGCATTAGGAGATTTTAGTGTTTGTAATGTAACTGTATCGTACCTGTGCTGACCCCCTCGCTTCAGTGTAGGAGGGGTCAGGCCTGTTAGCTGCAGGTGAGAGCTTCTAGCAATGTTTTGGGCTCGCTTTAATTTTATAATTGATAATCAACATTTTATCACGTGAATACGCTGCGCTTCTGCTGAAAACACAATAATTTTACATTTAAATAACACTCGCTCAGATGAGTAGTAGAAACATGCTTTAATTTCCAGGTTAGCCTTTCCTTAATTAAGGAGGAGGTGGTGTGGAGTTATTTGTTACTAACAGCATTTGGTAATTCAGGATTAAAGTTGTTGTAGTTGTTGCTTTTACATGTTTCAGCCACAGTAATCTCAGTAATGTAGTTTACTTGTGATAAAGGCATTGGGATAAGATTTACCGGTCATATTTTATTTAACAGTTTAAATAATTAAATCTCAAATAATCTTCAGTTTTCCTGGGATCTGGAATTGTTCTCTCCCCCCACTGTTCTTCCTTTAGGTCTTATCTCCTCCTCCTTCCTTGCATCTCTGGTGTGATCCACAGGTATGGTTCAGAGGGACGAGGTCATGCTGTCTGCTCTGGGAGAGCTCCAGGAGGCCACAGAGAGCCCTGGCCTAGATGCAGTGACCAAAGTGGCCCAGAAGGTGGAGCAAGTCCTCGCTGCCTTTCAGCTGCCCAAGACCACCTGTCAGGATTTCCCTGAGTGGGCAGGAGTTGACGATGCCGCTCATGGTTTGTACCCAGCTGATGCACCCAGGGGCCTCCTGCCTCTAAACTGTGATGGAGAAGGCAACTTACTGTTTGATGCAATCAGCTTGCTGTTAGTGGGCAACACTGGACTGAGCTTGGAGCTACAGGTAAGCAGGATCGTGTGCGCTAATGGTCTAAATCTACTGCCTTGGTTCAAAAAGGTTACCCCTGGTTTTCGTGGAAGGGAAAACATTTAAGAACTACAGTCATTTCTATACACAGCCTCATTTCATTCATTTAATTTAATTAGCAAAGCTATGTAATGTTAAATATAAGGATTGTCTTTAATCACTGGATAAAAATAATTTGCTGTGACTTCCTGAAGTCTAGAACACATGGACCACCAAGTGCTGGAGTTCCTCCCTTGAGATGTGCTGCTAGGCCTTTTTTGTGGGTTTATCTGTCTTTTGTTTTATCTTCCATCACTGAAACACATGTTCTGTGACCTGGTGACTGACTTGACCGGTGGAAAAATATCTAATTTCTTCCTTTCCTTGATACACTTTTGTGTTACTTTTGGAATTTTTTGGGGGGGTCATCATTTTTTTGCACTTTGAAGCACTCTGATCAGCTTCACTTCAGAGGTGATCCTGTAGGGACTCTGTTACACTAGCAGCTGTACACTCCCAGGCCATAACGCTGCCACTGTGTCTGACATATAATGGGAGGTTGTTGTTTTTTTTCCCATCATATTGATACACGTTCATCTCAACTAGGTGCAGGGTTTGATAGATTGTTTTAGTCTAATATGGCCCCTTTGTTCTTCAGTGTAACCAGTGCTTTGCACCTCACTGTAAACCTTTCATATTGACATTAATGTATCTCTTTTATATACTTTTAAAATGATGTGGCAAGCTCCTTAAGAGTGTTCTTGATTTCATTAGAAATGCTCAACCTGGTTTTTCTTAACACTCAAATAATTCTCTCATTTTGTACTTTTAGTTGCCTTCTGTGATCTTTGGGATATTTTTTTTGTGTGTGTGTTGCAGAGCTGACTGGTGTGCTTGTTCACTTGCCCTGACATGTCTTTGGATGTCGAATTTAAAATTAGAGTGAAAATCTGTAAAATGTAATTTAACACTTTGAATCAATTTTCAGTTATTATGTCCCCTCAATTGAAATAACAATTAAAAAGACATTACCTGGCCATGGAACTGCTTGTCAGTCAAGTGTCCAATCAATTTTGAGCCTTTAAAAATGGGGGACTATATATATTAAAATGGCTGTAATTCCTAGAAATGTCCTCCAATTTTTCTTATAAAACCACTTGAAATTGTGCACTTCAGTCATATATTGAATGCATGATTTAAAATCATCAACATTATTAGCGAATAGGGATCAGGTTATTCCATCTCAAATCATCATGTTTTTAGAACATCTCTGTTAAAACAACCTCCAATTTGCCAGAAATTTTGTATTTAAAAATTTGACATATACAATGATATGTCAACTACATTTCTAGATATATTTTTTAAAAGACCTGTCCACCTACTCTCAGGCCTCTTTCTTTTCAGATTGAAATATGAAGCAATGAGCATGGGTATCTCAAAAAAGTTTGAAGATAAAAACCTACAATTTTACTGATCTTTTTTTAAAAAAAAAAATTGCAAATGGCATTCCCCCCCCCCACTAATCATGTTTTCCACTTGCACCTGCAAAGGTGTCAGCATTGCATCAATGTCAGCACAACATTTTCAGATCTTTTGTACTCTCAAACTTTAGTCTCGTCTGCATTTAGCAACTAATTTTCATTGTGAAATCATTTCAATATATGATGCTGTCAGAACAAATCGACTGTGAATGCAGTCTGTATTTAAAAGACCACTTCTTAAATTCTTAAACATCCTGGAGTAAGAACCACAATCATCCTCACTCAGAAATGCTCTCAATCATCTCAATCATATGATGCCAACTGTGAAAAGAATATTTAATCTGTGCAGCAGGAGGAATGACTGTTAATCAGTGTCTCTTGTGCTTCAGTGTAAGGGTATTGACTGCTAGCAGTCCTAATGTCCACGCAGTGAGAGAACTCTAAAGAAGTATAGCTTTTATTCCAAACTGAGGATGAGTTCATGTGGCATGGATCATATCAGAAGCTTCATAAGAAACGAGTGGTCCTTAAATGTCTTGTCATTTTTTTTAAAGGATATAAGCTAAGCAGTTTGGGGTTTCGGTTAAGGTTCAGAGTGAGTGACCAGGATATGTATGGGGCGCCGTTTGTAAAGTGAAACATGCTGAAATTAACGGCAACATTTTTCCACATTTAGCTCAAAACCTTACAAAAACATGTTTTTTCGAGTAATTTTTTACAACATTTAGTAAAATATTTGTAACTTTTCATCAAATGTTAAATATTAAATCTAAATGTTAAATTTAAATGTTAAACCTAAATGTTTAGGCTAATATGCAAATTTATTGTACGAATCAACGGAAATACCAAAATAAAAGCTTCCCGAAAACCTCCGGTGCAAAATTGTGTCTGTTCTCCTCCTCACTTCTCCCCGCCATGTGCTGCTTCACTTCTTGCCTACGAGCATGTCCAGCGATTTTGCTGGACATTTGCTGCAGCGATTGTGAAGTGGAGACTGCAGCTGCTAAGAGTGCACTACTGCTGAACCTTTGGATGGCCGACGAAACGGATCTTCCGATGTTTTCAGCTAAATCGCCGGACGTGCTTTCTCATGGTCCGTGCCAATGACTGTATAAATGTATAAATGACTTTTATACAGTCATTGATCCGTGCCGGGTTATGGCTGAATTCCAGTGGAATGACGGTCTCGCCATAATAGACGTTCCAGCCCTAAACATAACCTTATCCCTAACTATAACCTTATTCTTAACCTTTACTAGCAGTTAAATGACGTAAAATAGTGTTTCCCAAAGCGATTTTTAGAAAATGAACAAACGTGTAGATTGAGTCCAAACGGTTCTCATGTGCTCTCCTTTTTCCGATGCCGTAATTTAGGAACGTGTTGGGTACCCGAAAGCATAAAATGTTGACAATTTGTCACCTAGCGAAAATTATTATGCTTTGGGAGTGAGAACGTGTCTGACCACTACCGGCACACTTTTGCACCGGTGGTTTTCGGAAAGCTTTTATTTTGGTATTTCCGCTGATCCGTGCAATAAATTTGCATGTTAGCCTAAACATTTAGGCCGATGGCGCGATATGATATGGCAGCCTCGCTTCTGTCAGTCTGCCCCAGGGCAGCTGTGGCTACAACCATAGCTTGCCTCCACCAGTGTGTGAATGTGAGAGTGAATGAATAGTGGCATTGTAAAGCGCTTTGGGTGCCTTGAAAAGCGCTATATAAATCCAATCCATTATTATTATTATTATTATTATTATTATTATTATTATTATTATTATTATTATTATTAACATTTAACATTTAGATTTAACATTTAGATTGAATATTTAACATTTAAAATCCTGTTTTAAATATGAAAAGTTACAAATATTTTACTAAATGTTGTAAAAAATGACTTGTTTTGAGCTAAATGTGGAAAAATGTTGCCGTTAATTTCAGCATATTTCACTTTACAAACGGCGCCCCATAGATATGTGACCAAACCTTAAGGCTTGCTTCATGCAAAAAAAGGGAAGTTCTCTAATATCAGGATTAACAAATCAAATCTCCGTTAGCAAGTTGACGCTATGCAGGGTCTTTTAGGTGGGGATCATACTTCTCATTCATACATTCATTTTCATTTTGTCATCAGACAGTTAGAGCAATGGTCTATGTGGATGTCTGCGTGCCTGCCTATTTTTTGTGATTGCACAGACTCGTCAGTGGAGAATTTACATAACAGTCTACCAACTATGCATGAACCCAGGACTTCAAAGAAGTATAACGTGAATGACTGGTTGGTTGCTGGGTCGCCAGCTAACAATGTCCGTAACTGTGTATAATACAGGCTTTAGAAGCCTTTTGGTATTTCTGAGCCAAGCAGTACATTTATTCTTGTAAAGAATAGACCAGATTGTTGATTTGGTCACTCCTTTTATTTTCCTTCAGCCCAAAACTAGCCTCTCTCACTTGTACTGACATGTCTTTTGTGTGTCATATTTAAAATTACAGTCAAAATGAAAAATACTTCCAAAATTATATCTGCCATTTGTCATGAAATAACAAGCAAAAAAACTCACATGGCCATCGAAGTACTTGTCAGTTCATTATCCAAATAGTTTTGAGCCTGTGAAAATGGGGACTACGTATAAAAATTGCAATTCATCAGCAGTTAATGCAAAATGGCCCCATGAATTAAAGTTGAAAGTCTACACTTGAATTTTAAAATTGGTGAACAGAAGCACAACAACAAAAATTTTCTTTGTCCCTGTTGTTGTCCCTCACAGGTACGAACCACAGTGGAAATGGCGCTGTGGAAGAGATACTACTTGTCTGGGATGATAGATTCTAAAATGATGCTGCAGGCTGTTCGCTTCAGTCTGTGTGCTGAAGAGTCTGAGGACATGGTAAAACTGCCTGGAACAGTATTGGAGGCCATCTTTGATGCAGATGTTAAAGCTTCCTGCTTCCCTGGCACCTATGCTAACATGTGGCATGTGTACGCCCTGTCATCAGTTCTTCAGTTCAACATCTACTCAATCTACCCCATGTTCAATCTGAAAATCAGGCCCTATTATAACAGAATCATACGCCCGAGGACCTGCCCCAAAGACTTTGAGCCCCAAACCATCCACATTATGTGGTCTGGTGAGTTGCAGTCCGAATCATCATTCAGACCCAATCATTTTGTGGCATTAGTCCGCACAAATGACCTTACATTTGAAAGCCCTAACAACACACAGAGTGTGTCAGCCATTAAGAGTGACGAGCAAATTCAGGACCCCCAGCTTTCTTATCCCAGTCTGAAAGACAAGTACAACATCACCAAGAGAACCTTCTATCGTTGGAAGAGGCAGACGCAGGAACACTGCAAAAAGTCAGCCGCCAGGTATGAGGCTAAACATTTCTTGCAAGCTTGCTACTTATCAGGCAAGCTCATCCCTTTGCACCTGTTTAAACAGTTCTTCCCCGAGATCTCTAGGTCATCTTATTACAACTGGAAGCATGAGCTCATGAAATCTGGAGGAAAATTCTCCACCACCTCTTCCACTGGGGAGACGAGTTCAGGAGATAGCACAGAGCAGGAAGCCTGGTCATCACCTGATGCAAAGCAGGATGAGCTGGATCCTAATGATAGCGTTGCCGGTATGTTTGGCCTCAACCTTGGCAAGCTGGATGCAGAACGTGCTCACAATGTTGCACATATGCAGGAAGCTAAGCGCTGCCTGCAAAATTGCATTGCCATGAACGCATCCTTGCCCTTCAGAATCTTTAAAAGAAATTTTCCAGGAATCTCAAGATCAACCTACTACAACTGGAGAAGAGAAGCCATGCTGTTCAACAGAGGGTACAAAGGCAGCACTGGCAGCAGTGAGGATAGCTCAGACAAGAGTCAAAGCCCCAAAAGTCTGTCACCAGAGCTGCGCAATGTCAGCCAGCCTGTTTTGGCAAGGATGAGGATCTACAGACAAAAACACAGAAGCTACAGGCTTGCATATATAAGCAAAAAACAGCTCAGAGAAGCTGCAAAGTTGCACGTCCAGAAGGCCAAATGGTCCCTGGCAAAGTTTAAGATGAAATTCCCCTCCATGTCAACTTGCCTCTACTGGCTGTGGCGTAGTAGCCAGAACCACAAAAAGAAAATGGTCACCCAGAACACAGAGGCCAATGTCCTCAAGACGCTGGAGAGCACAGGTACAGAAAACCAGACCACTGAAAGCAGGGTGGAGAGTCAGCATGTAGCCCCATTTGTTGAGACCCCTAAATTTCTAGAAAGGCCCACCATGCCCCCCTTTGTCCCCACCCACATCCTTCACAGAAAGGCACCTGTAGGTGAGTCGATGTTTCCGATGGATGTTGTGACTCTGGCCAACTTTAAGGCAAAGGCCAAGCTCTTCCTACAGCAGCGCTTTGAGGAGAAATCCTTCCCCACATTTAAAGAATTCAGGTCCTACTTCCCGTTCACCCCTCGCTCGACCTACTACATGTGGAAGCGAGCCTTGCATCACGGGGTGTCACTAATTCACGCTTAAAAGCTTTTGTGCCACTTAAAAATTGGCATTCAGGAGCAAAATGAAAGCTCTGCTAGTCTATGTCACGTTCATACCGCAGCGTTTTGTTCTAAACAAACTACCTACACATTGTTGCCTTATGTTCTAATGTTCTAAAAGATTGTATACATGGGCTTAGCATTTAAATGCATTCTGTCCTTTCCTCCCCCCAGCACCACCCCAGTAGGTCATTCCTCCCTCCTGGACATTTGCACATGCACATGTGTGAAAAGAAACTGAGCTGTGGGTCCATTCAAACCATGCATGTTACCCTCCAGGCAAAAGGCAGTTCAAAGCTTTTGTTTTGTGTCATTTTGTTTGAACCTGCATCTCCTACATTCTCCTTTAATCCCCATCCCCACTATATAATTCGGGTGTCCTTATTTTTCTTTAACTTTTTTATTTTCTTTAATTCTTAATGCTTAAGTGTAAGTTTTTCGTTGTAATTGGCCTGGGGATTTAATGATTTTTTTTTTTAAAAAAATTTAAAATTTTTTTTATTTCTTTGAATGTAAACAACAGTGTTAGTTTTCAGATAAGATTACTTTTCGTTATAAAAAACAGGGTTGCATTTTCCTTTCAGGTTGTTGTTGTTGTTGTTGTGTATTTTTATTTTTATTTTTTTGTACTACAAATTAGCGAGCGAATTGGTGAGCTGACAATTTAGGTAGTTTTTAAATGATCTTAAGATTTTGACATGCTGGCTTGACTTTTGTTTAGGAACTTAGTAGTTAATAGTACCAGTACACTGTTGGATGTATTACTTGAGTCATTACACCATCTAGTTCCATCTCCCAGCATGTCAGTTACTGCCATGTTATCAATAGGCCAGTGATACTGCAGAAACATCCACATGGTGTCCTTTTCACCTCGTGCCTCCATGCATCATTTGAGGCAGGAGTTACAGTGGTGTAAATCAGCACTGGTTTGTCAACCAGAAGACCTTGACTCCTTTTCCACTCCATTTAACTACTGGGTTAGATTTAGAGGAAATGATCTTGACATTCTTGGATTAAATGGCCACCTTAAAAAGGTTCCTGTATGCTAAAAAATCATGTTTAACAGACCAAATCGGAGGAGGTTTCCATTTAGGGTGACACTTTTCTCTTGACATCTTGTGCATATTTTTGGCACACCAGTGATTTGTGGCAGTATCTGACATCCATAGCAATGAGAATGTGATACACACTCTGAGTATGTACTTCAGAGTATTTTATTATTTTATTGTTGTTGTTTTTTTGCTTTTAACTGAATCTAATTTTGTGAAAAAAAAAAAGAAAGAAAAAAAAACCAAACAAGCTAAAAATTGAATGTATGAAGACGTGCCGTTGTGCACACAATTTTAGAACTACCTACATCAGTAAAATATCTGTGAAGATTTCTTTTCATAAGCTACTCTTTTGTATTGTGCACCCTATGGATTCCCCATAATAAATTTAGTCTAAATTTGACCTGAGCATTTGTTTTTTGTTACGTCTGAAAAGTGTACAGTTAAGAATGCTGGCATGTTTTGTTTTTCTTCTCAGCACAGGTTTTGCTTCTTTTAACTGCATATGAACCTAAGAAGTGCAGTGCTTTATGTCAGCTCATGAACACGGGTTACCTGGTGCAAAGCATTAAAACCACCCCTTGTTTACTGCAAACATATGGAAGATTGGGGAAATAGTTGAATACCTCTACTTTTTCTAAATAACTTGGTCATCCTTCCAAGTTTTTGGATGGATACCAACAACCCCTTTCTGAGCATATCTAATCTTGTACTCCATCAACTGAATCCTGATTTGATTGTCTGGTAGAATGAATTGGACCACTTAACAGGTGAAATTGTTCATTCCACAGTGCGTCATGACCCAGAGGAAGTGAGGCATAGGCAGTATATTCATATTAACAAATTCCATGCTGTGCAAAACATAAGCAAGGCAAAAATAAAGAACAAAATCCCTTTATATAACCGCAGACGAGCAGGTCAAACCGAGCCAGTGGCTAAAGAATAACAATGAGCTTTGAGACTGGTTTTGTGGTTTCTGCTTGCCGCCTCCTCTCTGTTTTAGCTATTGTGCTCATGTTAATGGTCATAAGTGTGAGGGCGAAAGGGGGGAAGGGGGTAATTGTATGCATGCGGATAAAAGTGTTGGAGATCAGACCAAGAGATCCAAGAGTTTGGGGGAGGGATGGAGGTAATGAAAAGGAAGAAGGGCTCTGTGTAGCTTTTTGTGTTTAAAAATCAGCATTTAACCCCTTGTAATGAATAGCTGATGCCACACTGGAATTTTACTACAAGTAGAAATTCACAAGTTATTATAAATAGGTAGTTTCCAGCGCAATGTTTCTTACATACTCTTCAGTGATTTTACTTGCCCTGTGGTTGGACATCAAGTCTGGAAGCAAAACAATTTGTTAACTTAAGAAGGCTTTATAAAAACCGGGGATAGTTGTAACATTTTTGACATTTCTGTCTGTAAATTGGAGCTCTTTTAAGGTAGTGGATTCAAAATGTAATGCAAAGTATTTACATGTCTCTGCTATTAAATAGTGCAGCTATTTTCTCTGCAGCGCAATTACCCATTGCATGGTATGGTCTCAAACACAAAGAGTGAAATGTTACAATTAACCCCATAGTCTGGGTTAGTTGTAACATATCCTGGGGTGAAATGTAACACAATGAAATAAGGGTACTGACAAAACATTAACATGTAATCTTTTTTTATTCAACACACGAATGCACTTAGAGCCATTTATGTAGCTGTGTGTGTGTGTGACAGAATGCAGAAATCTAGCCTTTGAACATATTCCAACCCCCCAAAAAAGACAAATTATGGAATTTTCTGCAACTGAATATTTCATTCATTTTGGTTGGTCTTCCTTGAGTTTGGCCTCATTGGCTCAGTGGGCATTATAACCTACAACTCTTGCACCAATTTTGAACATAACAATGAAGTTGAAAAAATGTAGTTGTTCACCAGCATCGCAATTCCATTACTTTTTATCATGGCTTACCTTGGTGTGGTTTGCAAAGTGCTTCAGAAAGATGAGGAAATCTGTTTCTTGCACCCATCCTGATTTATTTCCACTACCAGTAAGTCCTACTGGTCCATCTCTGACACAGTGGTCTGCATAATGTATGTATGGGAACACAAACAGTGGAGGAATTGTGTTGCCATGGCATTAACCGCATATACAAAGGTGACCAGTGAACCTCTCTCTGCTGATGTCATATCCACAACTTGTTTAATATAAGTTAAAGTAATAGTGTGGTAAGTTGTAACATCTGCATTATTGTTACAACTAACCCAGACTGTTGCTGTTGCAACTGACCCAGACTCCTATAGCCATGAACTAGCTAACATTGGCACTAAAGACCTACACAGAATATATCCCCATAGACATACAAATAACACAATTTAAGTTTGATGAGTTTAACTGCAAAGCAGATAATGCTGTTTGAAATAAAGTAGAAAAACTTACTTTTTGGCATACAAATTACTATTTTTTTCATGTTAAATTGTCTGTGTTTGACAAAATGTGCTGATTTTTCACATGTGATAGCAGAACTGAATTGGGCATGTACAGGATGAATCACATCATTTGAAACTTAGCCCTGATTGGAGAAATTGGAAGTGTTACAACTGACCCACGTTACAACTATCCCCGGTCTCCCCTACATGAAATCTAAACAAAAAACTGTTCTTGCCATTGTTGCTGTTTACAGCCTTAGTGATGTGGGTGATGACGTCTGGGCCTGTGGATTCCAAACCATATTCTGCATCTGTAATAAATGATTCGGAATGCAATGTAGCACTAATCAAAAGCTGGTGAATATAATACATGTGCAATTCAGCTTAAACATAAAAATTTGTAAAGTTTTTCATTTTAAATAGTAATGTGATCGGCATCGTGCAGTCTCAAAGTAACTGACCTTGATATAAGCAAATATTTGATGAAGTCTCTTTCTTTGCCTTTGGGCCTGTTTGCCATCTCTATCTTCATTACTGTATGATGGAGGGAAATCTCGCTGGCACTAAGCTACTCTGCATTGTTTATCTCAAAAATAGCATGAAAATAATGAGGGCTGGCAGGTGGGAGCTGAAGTCTTCAAGGATTAGCATACTGCAGTTGCCTCAGAAAGACAGAGCGATAAAGCAGAGAGGCATCTCAAGGATGCCAGGTTTATCAGTAAACAAAACAGGCCTGTGAGACTCTTTAGGCTTCCAGTTTTCTGCCAATTATTCTCTGACAAGAATGGTGATGCAGACGCAATCTGACATTTGACCCTACAAGAAAGGAAGTAAAGAAAGTGAGTTATTACTGAAAATGTTGCAACCCTGATGACTTTTAGAAATTACCAGATAGTCATTATGATCTCATTTCCTTACTCAAAACTGAGCCGTGCCACACAGGATAATCATGTGTTTTCTGCCACCTTCATTTAACAACAGCTCTGATCTACATCCACCAAAGCATGCATTTAAAACGTTTGCCCACTTGGTGGCAGTGGTTTGCTTCATAAGAAAATTTCCTCGGTTTGGTTCCCTTTGTGAAAAGGTTTCAGGCACACACATTTTGGTTTGGACACAAAAATCAATATGTTACTGCACTGCTCAGGGTGCTCAGTGCAGATTTCTCCTGTGAGTTTTCTCCATTAATAAACATAATTCTACAGTGCAGCCAACTAATGCTGAAACCAGATAACATCTGGGAAACAAATTGTTTAATGCCAGATTAAACAGTGCAAGAAGAAAGAAGGAAAACATGGAGAGACAAGAACACCTAAGAGACCCAGTCAGGGATTATTTTTATGCATGAACACTTGATTGGTTGTTTCTATTTCCGGCATGGAAATTCAACCCCCAAAATAAAATAACATTTGAATAAACACTTTGCCTCAAACGTTAGGGCCCCCCAAGAGAGCTAAAGGTAAGATTTTAGATCAGCTAATGGGTCCGGGATTCACTAAATCACAATGGCTCACATCACCCCGGTACATTTTGTTTCCAATCTCCGAAATAAAGATAAAGATTTGAAAGACCACCCGAATGGAGGTAACATCATTAAGTTTATTTTTTTGCAGTATTTTTAATTTAAGTACATATAGCACATCTGTGCCACCTCACCCTCATGTGCGACATTTACATTTGGTCTTTGTTTTATTTTAATGGCAGAATTACCTGTTGAGCTTTGATGGCTTATTTGTGAACTAAGGCTCCCAATTTTAAGTCCTTCACTCCTCAGAAAAAAGATCCAATTTTTGGTCATTTTGAGCTGGCCCAGCATAATTAGAATCAGCACCTTGTCACGTTAGGTGATAAAAAAAAAAAGTATATCTGAAGTTTACTTTTTTAATGAGCACTAGAACACGCTTTTTTTTTTAAATTTTCAATACTCGATGGCAGAAAAACCAAAGTGGGTTTGCAGAGTTTAAACCAAGATGCTCACAAAGGAACAATGAGGCGTTACATTTGACTTGAAAATGAGGCTGATGTGAGATGAAGTTTTGAAGCGCTCACATCAGGCGAGAAGAAAAAAAGCTTTTTGTGAATTTTCCATGAGTAATGTGCCATTTTTATGCTTAATTATGCATCGTGCTCTGTCTGAGATTTCTCAGATCTTGAGGGCATGGCAAGAAGGACTTTAAAAAAAAAATAAAAATACAAACTTGAGGAGGAAAGCATCAGTTAATACAGTAGGAATTGTATTTACTTACTGCTGCCTCATGGCTTTGATCAATTTCCTCTCATATTTATTTTAGTGATTTACAGCAGTCTTCTAGTTGTTGTTGTTTGTCCAGCACCTCCTGTTTCATTTACACACACACACACACACACACACACACACACACACACACACACACACACACACACACACACACACACTAATCGGGGACCTGCACTGAAAAGCAAACCAATGAGTGACAAAACCAGACTCACTTTCCCCACATCAATTTTTATATTGTTTGTTTGCACTGAATCAATAATCATTCTTTTTTTGGGGCTCTCTGAAAGGAGAGTGAGAGACAGTGAGTCTGTCCATGCAACGACGAATTGTTAGTGCAATGCAGTCAACAACTACTCCATCACAATTTCTCCTAGTGCACTCTCCCACATGTTGACAGATGATAATCAGGGTCAAAGGTCAGATACATAAAGACCTCGATGGGTAATCCCTGTTTGTGTTCAAGTAATCCTTTGTGTATGTTTGCTTTGTGGTCTTGTAACTTCTAACACTTGTTCAGTTTCAACATAAGCTGATAAAAAGCGAGAGGCTTGATACTGCAATGCAACTCCTGAGAGCCAGAGAGCAGAACTGCAAAGTTCAATAAAGTTGGATCTGGAGATAAGAAGGTGAAAGGGAAAATCTTTTTTATCTTCTTGGGCATCCAGCCCTCCATCACAAGTCTTAGTTCCGTTTTGAAAATCAATTTTCAGTTAAAAGTGCAAGGAAAGCAATAATTAGCTATACTACACTTTTCTTTAAACTTTTTTTTATATGTTTTGACTAAAACCTCTCCTGGCTACAACTGTCAGTTTCGGCGAGAAAAAAGGTTGTTTTGCTCCCTTGGCAAAATGAGAGATCAATATCACTCTTGGTTCAATATCAGCAGCTCTTGAGGTTAGCATAAAAACTGGAAAAGAAAGAACAACTAGCATAACTGTATTCCAAACCAAAACTGAGACAGCACTTTTCTAGCATAGTTTTAAGATAAATATATTTCATTTCTATAAAACATTGGATGGAATTTGTAACAATCGGGTGGTCAGGTGATAGTTGGCCACAACAATAAAACGAGACAAGAAAGCTGCTTTCAGGTATTCCTTTGCCACGGGAGTCAGCTTTGCATGTTTTTATTTGGAGCTGCACAACAGATGCTCTTCCTTTGTGTCTCTAGCTGGAATCAACAACCTTTTGCAGGTGAAGTGAAAAACCTTATTTTGCTGCAGTGGCATGAGTCAACAGTTGAAATACATGCAGCTTAAGAGTCTACACACCTTTGACTAGGGAAAAATTGTAAAGTCTAAGTCGGAATTTCAGAGTTTGCAGTCAGTTTGAATCTGGAAGACTCCCTCAACTCAAATTTCACATTTAAAAAGGCCAACAACTCCAAGCTAACAATCCAAGATGGTGGCACTGAACATAAACACTAGTAAAACTGTAAAACTTTCAATCTGTACTGTCACTGTTGTGTGTTTGTGACTAATTAAATAAGCCACATGCAGAGCACTGACCAGGCTCTATCCATGAAGGTGCTGCAGTGCTGTTTTAAGTGCAACAAAATAAGTATCATGCTGTATTGCCAGGGATACCTGAATGGCTATTCATTGTTAAGAACAAAAAAACAAATCCCGTTTTTCCTCACTCATTCTGACATATGACTTTCAAGGTATCCAGAATGTGACGTGACCTAAAGTACTGGAGTATTCCAGGTAGGAATATTCCAGATGAGGACAAACCTGGCACACATAGGAAGTGTAAGACTGCAAAGACAGTGGACAGAAACTACTGAGGCTACGTCCACACTAGCCTGGATAGATTTGAAAACTGAGTTTTCGTCTGAAAACACTCCACGTCCACATTGAAACGGACGAATTAAAGAATTCGAAGAAAAGCCATCTGAAGCATGTACAAAGTGATATTAATAATCTTTAATAGGGCTGTCAAAATTGAGAACAAACAACTGCCCTCCGCTATCTTTGTTTAATTGGTCACATGACTGCATCATATGACTAACGTGCCTCATCGTTTTCCAAAGTCTCCGTTTTCACTGTCCACACTGCGACGCATAAGCACAGTCTTTAAATGTATTCGTTTTCGAGAGCGTTTTGAAAAACAGTGCATTTTCCTTAGAGGAAAACGCCATCTCAATGTGGACGGGAGGCCAAAACGGAGAGAAAATTATGTGTTTTCAAATGAAAACGCATTAGTGTGGACGTAGCCTGAGACACATGTTTAAACACTCCCAAAATAACTGCCAGGACACCAGTGAATGACTTAGCCATGTTGGGAATTGTTGTCTCAAAGCAGACAATCACTGGAACGCTGAACAGGAACAAACTAAAAGGTTGTAGACCAAGAAAAACACTTTTTGGAGAAGGGACACATCCAAGCCAGACTGAAGTAAACTAAGGTCAACCTGGAGTGAGATTATGCGTACTGGAACTATGTCCTTTGGTTAGATCAGATGAAACTGGAGCTCTTTGGAGCTGCTGTTTATGTTTAAAGAAAGAAGGGAGAGGTGACAACCCACACCCACAGTGGTGGGAGGATTACACTGTGGGGATGCATCAGTGTGTCTGGAACTGAGAATCTTAAGATAAGATAGAACTTTATTAATCCCTCGGGTGGGTTCCTCTGGGAAATTCGACTTCCAAAAAGCACAGCAACGACCGAAGTTACAGTTACAGAATTGTTATATATATATATACACACACACACACACACACACACACACACACACACACACACACACACACACACACACACACACACACACACACACACACACATATATAAATACAGAGACAAATATAAATAAAATATACAAAGGGGATAAATAGAATAAATAGGAATAAAAAATAAAAATACAAGTGAATTGCACATTTCAAGTATTGAGTCTATTGCACTGCTGACTATTTACAAAAAGTATTGCACAAGGTATTGTACAGTGAGGTGAAGAGGCACTACAGCTTAGTTGTTCCCCCCTCCTTTGTCCTCCTGTTTCCCCTCCCTCTCCCCTCCAGAGAGGAGTTAAACAGTCTGATGGCGTGTGGGACAAAGGAGTTTTTAAGTCTGTTAGTTCTTGTCTTGGGGAGAAGCAACCTGTCACTGAACAGACTCTTCTGATTGTTTATGGCCGTGTGAAGAGGATGCCCATAATTGTTCATAATGTCCATCAGTTTCTTTAATGTCCTTTTCTCTGCCACTGTCACCAGAGTGTCCAGCTTCATGCCGACCACAGAGCTAGCCCTCCTGATCAGTTTCTCCAGCCTGGATGAGTCCTTCTTTGCTGTGCTGCTCCCCCAGCACACCACAGCATAGAAAAGTACTCCAGCAACCACCGACTGGTAAAACATCCTCAGGAGCTTCCTGCAGATGTTAAAAGACCTCAGCCTCCTGAGGAAGTACAGTCGGCTTTGGGCTTTTTTATACAGGTGCTCTGTGTTGCATGACCAGTCCAGACCAGTCCAGACCAGTCTTATAAAGATTATGAAAGAAAACCTCAAGTAGTCAGCAGCAAAACTGGGTCTCAGCCATCGGTTCATCTTCCAGTACGACAGTAACCCCAATGATGAATTATATCCAATTAAAAATCTGTGTGTTGAACTAAAGACCAAGGTCAATGCCAAAAGGCCATCAAATCTGGAGGAACTTGATAGATTCACAGAAGAAGAATGGGCTGGGATCGATCAGGAGATGACTGTGAACTATAACAAACAACTACAGGCTGTTATCCAGCAAAAAGGATACACAATTTACTATTAGCATCAGAGGGGCTAACAATTTTGACCCTGGTTTTTTTTTTAGGTTTTATGAAATAACTTTGTTTATGTGTGCAAAGTAAAAATAATGTAAGCATCCAAAATAAAAGTTTGCTTGAGAAATACTTACAAAAATGAAATTGTCATAGGACACCTAATAATTCAGTCCTCATCTGTATGTAATACCATGTTTTCACTGTTGTCTTTGCTATAAGGAGAACATGTGACAGGCAAAAGCCCTAAGATAATTACAACACTCAGCGCCTGTGTGTCTTCTTGGGTGTCTGCTGAAGGCCGGATAATCCTGCTTGTCAAAATGATAGGGAAACTATCTTCCATATCCCGGCTAATGCCCTGTTTTGATCCCCCATGTTAATAAGAGAGCCTTATTAGTAACCTCAGCCTCGCCAAATGAACCTCCCATAATAGCCATCTGGGTTTTATTGTGAGCTTGGTGGGTGTAAGCACAGCTGTTGGTTCCTCTAATGGCTAATGTCCAGGATTGTGATTAAAAGCACAGCGACCATGAACCATGAACTCATTTCAGTGCAGCTATTGTCTGCAGAATGAGACGATAAGAGCTAATAGCTAGATTTTGTTTCAGCACAAGAAAAGAAGAGTGATGTACAGGGGAATAAGTATGAAGGAGGGGCAGGAAATTAGAGTCTGAGTAATAACTGGCTGGATGGTTTACGAAGTAGAGGCAAACACTTTAAGTGAAAACTTTAGCATTTGTGACAATTGTGAGTTTTATTTCAAATGTTAAGTGAGAATGAAAAAGAACCCAGAATAATAAAGTCATTCTCTTTTATGACAAGGAAGAACATGCTCAGTGAGAGTCTAATTGTTCTCAATCATCACCGCTTTACTTCCTACTCTACCGAATAGCTACGGTATATCGAGATAAAAGGATTCATTATTATAATATGATTTAACTGCCTCCATATGTGATTTAAAATGACCAAGCTTTGCAACTTGTGCTTTTAAGTTTCCATCTTCAGACAGTGATTAGAGGAAAGAACAAACCCGGAACAGAGGGTTACAGGTGTTTTCAGGAACTTGATAGTGACATGTGCTGTTCTGGGATCAGGATATTACATCACAATGCAGCAAAATTAAACCTTGACACTACCGAAATTTGGAAGCAAGATTCAAGTTTAATAAAATTACAGGCAAATCTAGCTCAAGCTGGATGAAACAAATCATCCCCTGTGTCAATTTAACTCCTTTGCAGAGTATATTACGTTGAATTATTGCTCCTGCTTTAGTCATACAACCTCTCAAGCTTTGGTTAGACTGCTTCAGGGTTGCAGTAATTAAAGAAATTTCCCCCAACTACATCTAAAATGTACACTCTGGGGAAATACATTTCACTCACAAACTAAATGTTCTACAGAGCGGCTTCCGTGAGCGCTTTAGTCCACTGTGTGTGTGTGTGTGTTTGCACTTGCAAGTATACATGTGTTTGTGTTCAGGAATTTCAACACAGGGCTATGTATTATTTATACTCACAGGAAATCATTATTTTATGTTCCTTTCAACATAATCCAGAAACTCAGTACGGCCTGGCCTATTTCACAAGCTAATTAATCCAAGGAGATTAGAAGAACATTAGCATGGTGTCTGTCTTTTTCTGTATTACTATAATGAAGAAAAAGTAGATCCCTGAATGCACATAAAGTGCCTTTGTTTCATAATAGCAAGTCCATCTAAAAGGTTGTAAAAATTTCCTGAATCACAACATACACTAGATCGACAAACACACTGGCGCACTTGCACGTCACACCTACAAGACCATGAGCCTTTGTGGCAAGGGTCATGGAAACCCTTGCCACGAAGTTCCTGGTACACGGTTTTTGTGCTGATCATGATGTCAGAGGAACTTTTGGGACTCTGCATTAGTGTGTCAGCAGAGTGGCAACTTTTACCCAATATGCACCTTATCATTATGTGGTCTTCCTATTCATGGTTGAGTTGCCATGGTTCCCAAATGCTTCCACTTTGCTATAATACCACTTACAGCTGATCGTAGAATATCACTGAGGAAAAGAATTTCAGAACTTCTTGGTGAGATGGTGGTGTCCTGTTACACTACCAAACCTGGACACAGTGAGCCCTTTAGAACAAGCCATTCTTTCACAAACATTTATAAAGGCAGACTGCATAGCTGTGGGCTTTGTTCTGCTTTTGTGAGTTATTCTTTTTAAGTTTTAGGTTATTGATATTATTGTGAGTCTTTCATTCCTGTATCTGATGTTTGGTGTTGAATTCTCAGTTATTTCTAGCATTTTCAGTTCTAGTTATAGAAAGTTCCTGCACTGTATCCTGCCTCATCTTCCTGTGTCGGTTCCTTTATGTGTAGTTCATTTGTGTGTCTTCACTACCCCTTGTGGTTACTTTTCTCACTTGCTGTTTTATTTTGAAGTTATTTGTCTGTATTGTGTTATGTTTAATTTTACTTACCCATCCTGTCTAATGGTCTTTGATTATCTATACCTGAGTCTTGTTGTCTTTTTACCCTTCAATTCCCTGATTACTTTTTTGTGTATAAATACTGTTGTCTTCCCTTCAGTCTTTGTCTCAGCACCTGTTCCTTTTGGATCTGGATTTCTGTTTGATGCCTTTGGGATTTAACAGTATGCATTTTGGATTCTGACATTAGCATCAGCCACAAAAGATTTTTTTTCCATATATTCTAGCTTAATAACAATGTACTTTAAGATCAACTGTGTATTTCATAGCTCTAACAAAAAAAAAAAAAACAAAGCAAAAAAAAAAAAAGAAAAAAGAATCTAAATGAGCTTAAAGGGTAAAACACACTAGTCCTGTTTCGCTTTAGTCTAATTCATCACCAAATGTTGTGTAAGTATCCATCCATCATCTAATGTTTTTGTTTGCCTTTTACATTTGCTGTTTATTATTTCTTATTTCCATTCTTTATCATCCTGCCAGAAGGCTGTAAAATTCTAAGTGATTTTGCTGTATAAAGATATACTGAGTAAAACAGGAGAAAATTATCTGTACCTTAGAAGTGCCCATATGGTCTCTGTGAGTGTGTGTGTGCGTGCATACATGTGTGTGTGTGTGTGTGTTCTTCTCACTGAATTATGGTTCCTCTCACACTGCTGAATTATAGCTGTGTCACTTCCAATCAGGTCTGTAATATTTCACACAAAGGCAGAGGAGTCCCAAATCCTCTGTCTGAGTGCATTTGTTCATCTGCCTGCTCTAAAAGCAGAACTCTTTGATTGTATCTAGAGAATTGGACCACATTGTTTCTTATACCCACTAAGGAGGAAGAAGACTTTAAAAACTTTTTCCTATGTTGCACAGGTAGTTATGGATATAATGTCACCCACAGGAGTGCTTCTGATGTTTTTGATGTATTAAAAATGTGCTTTGGGATAGAGGACTCTGCTGGTTTGTATAAAAGATGTGGGTGCTGGGAGGGGTGTGGGCGAACAACACAAAAGTTTTTTAAAGATAAAAGTCTGGATTCATGTTGGGAAGGACGCTTGCTGAGCACACCATGTTCTCATTTATACAGAGATCAAGATATTGTGATTTCATCATGTTACTTTAATGGGAGGCAAAGACGAAGAGTAAGAAAAGGTGGAGTGCGGAGCTGCTCTGGGTTTGCTGCATCAGCAAATATTTTAGAAAATATTTTGGGTAATATTTTGAGGTGTTCAAAGGGAGGGTGTGTTTACTGTAATCTTCAGATGCTGAAGCTGTTTTCAGAGGTCTGTAGAGGGCAGCTATGAAAAATGATTTGGAAGGTTGGCAAACTTTTCTTTTTAGTCTCAGCAAAACCTCAAATACAGGAACAAACATGAAAAGCTACCCACAGTAGTAGGGTGAGAGTTTTGCTTCCACTTTCGTACTCTTGAAGTTTTAATTCACCTCTCATATCAAAGCCTGAAATATGCTCAGCATTTATGCCGACTTTAATCCTGTTGTGCACTAAAACACAGCTCCCTCTCTCCTTTTCTTTTGAAGATTCAAGGAATGCTTATTTTGCTCTTGATGCTTTTTACTTGGTGTTTATATAAGTTTGGTCTGAAGCAGCAGAAAACGTGGTCATACAGATAATTTTCTGCTCAGTTCAGTTCATTTTTGTTTGTCTCTTTTGTCTCTAATTTAATATTTTTCACTAAATTAAACAAAAAGTTCATTTTTATTCAGCCAACTTGTGAAATTAAGATTTGTTACAATCTTGAGCAGTTGTTATTTGAGCCATTTCAGAATTAAGAGCTGCCAGCATTACTCTCATTAGCTTGGTGCACAATTCAGTGTCTTAAAATTTGAAGACCCTTTGTTTTCTTTGTAAAGTGTGCACACCATATTGCCAAAAATGTTCACTCACCCATCCAAATCATTGGACTCAGGTCTTTCAAGCACTTCCATGGCTACAGGTGTAAACAAGCACCATTTGTACTATTTGTAAAAGATTTGGATTGCTTTCAGAAGCTCAGCGCATTCCACGATAGAATGTCACCTGTGCAACATGTCCAGTTATGAAATTTCCATGCTGCTAAATTTTCCTCTGTCAGAATACCAATACATTTTGGACAATTTCATGCTCAAAACTTTGTGGGAACAGTTTGGGGATGGTCCCTTTCTGTTCCAACATGACTGTGCACCAGTGCCCAAAGCAAGGTCGGCTTTGGGCATCGGCATCTGTGGGTGGACAGCAAAGAAAGACTCTCATTGCACAGAGAAATGCCTTTTCTCTTGTGACACATGACAATAAACACTTTAAATCTTTTTTTTTTTTTTGCCTGTCCCGTTTGGCTCTTTTGCCATCAGAATTGTTGTCTAAAGGCAAAGAAAGATGCCCAACGGATTTACTTTACCAAATTGACCATCCCAGCCTTGCCATAATGGTCCATTTGATTCACCTTTTATTGTTTATTTTATTTTCACTTACTGAATATGGGACAGACTTGATTGGGGGAAAGAAGGGGAGAAAGAAAGAGGGAAAGAGAAACAGCTGAGAAGAGGGACGGGGGAGAAGGGCAAAAGACAAAAACCAACAGAATGAGCAGAAAAAGAAAAAAAAGAAGAAAAAAAGAAAAAAAAATGCATATATCAATCACCTGGGTCACCTGCTGAGAAAGAAAAAAGAAAACAAGCAGAAGAGAACAAGAGTAATAGAATAAACAACATCACAATGATATATGGGAATATGACAGTAAATACTAAATATTAAACATTATTGTGCAGCACATAAGATCAACAGAACACAGTGTGCTTTGAGGTAGGAGCCAAAAAGGGTGTAGTTTGTGGGTGTGATCACCCGTGTGTACACCTGTGAGCATGGACGCGCTTGTTTTTTGTTTTTTAAAAGGTTCCTTCATGTAATAATCTGCTAGAGGGTGTGGGGGGGCCACAGCCCCGTCCTCCAGGGCATGAAGCAGGTATGGAGGAGATCAAAACTCCAGACATCCAGAGGCCCCCAGAACACAAGAGACCAAGGAAGACCAACAGAGGGGCAGCCGCCCCACTGTCCCAGAAAGAGCTGAGGAGAGTCCCAGATGAGGGCTCACTCAGCAGCCGCGGAGCAGAAGCCAGGGGGAGTTGCAGTGACGCGCCTGAGTGACCGAGCCCCAGGCCGAGAGGCCGGGGGCACCCCACCTCCGAAGTGGCCCGAGCAAGCCCCAGGCTCCAGGCCCCGATAAGCGGCCGCCAAGGAGTGAGCCGGTGTGCTCCTGGACGCCCATCCCCGGACACAAAGAACCACCAACGCACCGATGTCTGAGTGGCAGGGGAAGTGGTGGTAGGGGGAGATAGGCCTCCATACCTTGGAGGGCCTAAGATGTCCCCAGAGAGGTGGCGCCTGACACCCAACCTGACATATAGACACAGAAATACAGGCACACACATATACAAACATCCATTCCCACCCTCATGCTCTCATATACACTTACTCCACACTCAACCAACGTGGAGACAGACATAAAGAGACGCTGTACACACGATCACACTCCCCAAGCGTACTCTAAGCCCCGTACTCTAAACACTTTAAATCTTGAATCTTTGAAAGTGCCACCGATGAGACATTGATGAGATAGTTTGGTGTGGAAGATCTTGACTTGGCTGCAAAGAGTCCTGAACTCAACTCGATAAACAATCGTTGGGACAAATTAGAGCGGAGACTGCGAACCAGACCTTCTCATTGAACATCAGTGTCTGACCTCACAAATGCACTTCTGGAAGAATGCTCAAAAATTCCCATAAACACTCTTAAACCCTGTGGAAAGCCCTCTCAGGAGTGCTGAAGCCGTTATGGCAGCATAGGCAGGCCCAGCATCACATTAAATCTTATGGATTAAGAATGGGATGTCACTCAAGTTGAAGGCAGATGAGCAAATACTTTTGGCAATATAGTGTATGACCCATGTGAGATTGGAAAGGCTTAGCATAAATAATAAGTAATAATAAGTTTTGCATGATTTTTTATATAATAATTATAATTAAATAACAGCTCATTGATGCTTTTAAGAGCCACAGTTGGGATACAATGGGAAGGATACAGTTTTGCAATTCAGATACTATTCAAATTGTAACTGCGGGTCATTTACCCTTGATGGGAAGTTGCTTTGTTAATGACAGAAAACATAAAAACTTTAATTGGCCTAGATGATGTGGAGAATTTAGACCCTGTACAAGCATGCACAGTTTAGTCTGGGTGTCATTTCAGAAACAATTGCATGTAGTTTAGCATTACATAGCAGGATTTATGGTGATTTCAATGGGAAGAAAATCATGGGCTACATCTGCTAATTGTTGGAATGCAATAATCTCTCTCACACCCACAAACATCCACTGTTCCAATTTTATGCTCTTGCGATGATGCTATTTTTTTGCCGCCAGTCTGTTATGGTGGAAATGCACAGAACACGCTCTAGACTGGTCATCTGTACCAACTTACTAGATATTAGGCATGTGACGTTTAAGAAGATATCAGAAGGTTGAAAGCACAGGATGGGCTAAGGCACTCATGACCGTAATTGAAATTGAATCAATTTAAATCTCACCCAAAATTTCTCTTCAAGTGTCGGCTTATGTTACATTTTGTTTTCCAGTTTTTGCTGAGTTTTTCCCTTTACTCTTTGTAAGAGAAAGACGTTCATCCAGATGATATTATATTTCACCTGATATACTTGTATCTGCTTTTATGATCCAAAAGCAATCTGGCTGGCCTGTCAGTTGGTTAAAAATTAATTATGTGTTTTCTCTATAAATACAGCAAGCAAAGAGGACAGAACGTAAGGAGAGGGAGTTGCTTTGTTTTCATTAACTCTGAATTTAATGGCATTTTTCCCTGTCGGCTGGAACTTCAATCTGTCTTGACTGATTAGCTTTGGAAACAAACTCTGGGAGCCGTGCAACAGATGACCAACTGATCCCCTGGGCCAGATCTTTCATTTGAAGCATGCAGCTGGAGCAGTGCTGCATTGCTATGTATCCAGGTCTAATCTGTCACGAGAATATTGACTGCATTACTCATTATCAGCCACGAGTGTCTCTCCAAGTAAACTCTCACTCAGCTATCAAAACCAATACTCAAGAGGAAGTCCGCCCACAAGGAGATGATCCCAGTGCAATATCCCTCACCGTCTCTATTTCGTTGTCATAAATAATCTGCCGCTTTTTCTCCCTCTTCCTCTGTAGCTTTATAGCTTTTTAATCAGCTCTTCTCATCACCAATCCGTGTTCTTCTAGAGGGAGAAGGGAAAACAAGACGATGACATCAACTTCAGACGCTTCAGAAACAAATTTCTCATTCTATATAAATAAAGATGACTCTGAGTAAGAAAAATAATAAACACTCCAATCAAGTGTAATATACATTTAAGGCAAGAAATCATTTAGCATCGATGGGCCAGGAGGTAATGTTCTGAGTAATGCACTTTTGAACAAAGACCCCAGTAACAGTAAAACTGTAACAAATAGCATTGGCTTTCTAGCCAAGATTTAGACATTTAGATATATAGTAGTTTACAGATTCTCCTAACATGAAAAAGATTTCTGGTTTGAGACTGGGAGGAGTTGCCAATTAATGCTATGCATGTCTTTTGACTCTGGGAGGAAGCCAGAGTACCTAGAAAAGCCCCACATATACATGGGAAGAACACAAAAATTCCACTTAGAAAGGTCCCAGAATGGATTCAAACCAGGGTCGGATCTGCAGGGGGGCAAAGGGGAGCAACTGAGAGCCGTGGCCCCCCAACTTTCATGTCCTTAAAATACTTGTAAAGTTGCTTGTTTGTTCAAAAGATTTGTTTTCTTAAAGTGTTTTTGTGGATGTTTTCTTGACTCCATTTCCATATAGGGGATTCTCACATGCTTCGCTGAAGAGGTATGTGCCACCCTGCCCAGACCTGTTGCCCCTCCTTTGCCCTCCCATGTAGAATTTTCTATCACTGATTCGAACACAGGCTCTTCTTGCTGTGAGGCGACAGCACTAAACACTGTACCACCATGCCACCCTCTGTCTGAATGTGAACTAACAACACTTGTCTGATGGCACCTCGATAGCAAACTAATGTGTACTTTTTTTAAAAAAGTGGATTTTGTTACCATGGGAGAGAGGCAGATGGTATCTAGTTATCCACTTGCTGTGGGCTAAGCTAACTCCCTGTTATAGCCATTTAATTAGCCTACTGTAGGCTATGGAACTTTCCAACTCTTGGCAATGAAGGTTATGATTTATCATTATTTATGATCAAAGTCTGTTTAAAGCACTAGATATGAAACTGTCTCCTCCTAAGAGCCTCCTTGGACTCTAACGCTGAATACTTTTCAGCAATGTCTTCCAAACTTTCCTCTGTCTTTGAAAAGTAATTCATGCAATCCATTTATTCAGCTCTTAATGAAGACCAGACAAATGTAATACATCCATTGCCTATATCTATAGTCTCATTTCCCCTAAGAAACACTGAACATTCATTGTCATCTTGTCTTGTCTCTTACCTGTTGAACATAAATAAATAAACAGTCAAAGTCTAGAAAATGTTTTCCGTCAAGTGCTCTCAGGAATTTCAAGCATAAACAGGGTAAAGTTTCCTTTCATCCAGCCTGTTTTTTGTCTCATGACTTGGCTTTTGTTTACTCTATGAAAGTATGATTTATTTGTGCAGCATATCCACCAAGGCATCAACAGCTTCCAAACAACAGCAAGGAAAAACAAAGAAGTGGCTTGAGATACACCCAAATAAAAAGAGAGAAAAAAAAACATAATTACTTTGCAGACTGTCAAATGAGTCCTAAATTTTTTTCTCCTTTCAATCTTTCCAAAGACTGAACTTCAAAGAACAGATCAGATTTGAGTCTCTGAACTAAGAAATGCACCATTGCTGTGAGTAGCATTTTCCAAATGTCACTGAGGAGGGTGAGATGAGATAAATACAGCGATGCAGAGAACATCAAAAGAGCAGAAGAGTGCAAAAATGGTAAAGGAGTTTTATTGTTACTGTCTGAGCTACAATACTGACTGTCACAATGGCTTCTCATGAGTAAACTGAACAACCTCTATGAAAAGAAAAGCCTGTGAAAGATACGCAGGAATTTCCCTTCCACAAAGCACACGTCTTTCTTCTCATAGCAAAAAATAAGAAATATTGAGAAGGTCTAGTTATACTTTCTGTTGTTCTAGGATACCATTGTGTTACAGTTGAATATGATTGGTTGTAAACATCAGCATCATTGGCATTTGTAAAAACGAAACACCATTTTCAGTGTGTTTATAAAACCCATCTGGTGATAATAAAGTAAGAAAACCAGGATCTCCAGCCTGTCCATGCATATTTTTGTGCCTTTTCAGCTTATATTCATATACATCTAAATATTTAATATGTGCACTAAGCTGTCCCTGAGAAATAAAGCCTGGATTTACTTCCTGTTCTGGTCATTATCTCTTTTAGTCATCTCTTCTTTCTTTGTTCTGTCTCTTCCTTCCTTCAAGTGTTTGATTATGCAAAACACACCTTCTGCTGTTGTCCTGTCTCTAAAAGTTTGATGTTTACTCTAAAAACTATTTTACTCAGTGGCCTCTCCAAAACCCACTTGAACCCACTCCTTCAGAAGAGGTTTAGAAAACCTCTAAAGTTCATCAACCTCCTAAAAGTGGTACGCAAATTCAAGAGATACTTGAATATTCTACCCTGCTTAATTCGTTAGTTGAGTTACAGATGTGATTTATTCTTCTTTAAAAAAATATTTCAAGTCCAGTATAGAGCCCAGATGTTGCCACAGAGGAGAAAACACTCTATATTTTATAGCAAATTTGTACACGGAGCACTTACGTGAGATACAATCTTTTAACGTGTTTGATTAATTTGTGAGTGCGCTTGGGTTGATTTGTGGGCATGCTTTGCTGGATAAAGACAGTCAAACAGACAAGCCTTACTCCCTGAAGCACTGATTTAAAAGATATTCATGGTTTTGAACTCCCTGGATCAAGACTCCTAAGGTGAATTCAAAACCATCTGTCTTTTGCTGTCCTCCAGTCTGAGTGTGAAACATGTTAGTGATGTGTGGGTGGACCAATAGCCCATGGGTCCAGGAGGAGAAAAACTGACAAAGCAGAGTTCAGATAATTAAAAACACAAGATGCCTGTAAAAAGCGAGGCTGTAATTACTACTCCACCTTCTTTCTGACCCTGTCTATCACTCTCGCTCACACACATCTCAAACATGCCTATGAATGCGCATGAGGGTGCAGTCTCCCTTAAGCCATGACTATCACTAATCTAAATTACCGAGCTATAAAATAAACTGCATTTATCACTCGTCGCTCTGCTGTTAGGCTAAGATGCAGTCAGTGCTAAGGCAATCAGTGCC
The DNA here is from genome assembly GCF_963969265.1 of Rhamphochromis sp. 'chilingali'. Classification (NCBI taxonomy): domain Eukaryota; kingdom Metazoa; phylum Chordata; class Actinopteri; order Cichliformes; family Cichlidae; genus Rhamphochromis; species Rhamphochromis sp. 'chilingali'. The sequence continues at coordinate 5,928,175 of NC_137932.1, forward strand.
TTAGCTAGATGTCTGGAACCCGTGACGCTGTCCATGGTGCTGACGTAGGATCGCTGCCTTCACATTCCCATGATATTCATATAGCTTTATTTTTTTAATATTTCTATGATTGTTTAGTAGCAGGTGTGGCACTGAAAATACACCTAGCCACCCGACTTTGTAGGAAAGGTTTCAGGAAACACATGACAGCAGATATTGTGTTACTATAGATGTTCAGTGTGCTATAGGGGTGGAGTGGAGAAAATGATGGACGAGAGTGACCTGTCATCGATTCTACTTATCCATTCCACTTCCACTTGTGTTACAATCAGATGATATCAGTTCATGTGCCAATGTAGGAAAATAGTGACACAGTCTACCGTGTTGATATGACATTGTTTTTATTTTCATTGCTCTGTTCATAACTATTCCCACCTTTTATGCTACCTTTATCTGTATATATTATGCTCCTATTGCACTTACATTGTACTTATGATTAGATGCAAACTGCATTTTGTTTTCCTGTATTTATACATGTGTAATGACAATAAAGTTCAATTCTAATCCTAAGGCAAGCGTGTGATGGTAAACTGCAAACTGCATGCAGGATGGAAACAATCGCATTATGCTGCTAACACAACTTTGGCACTTTGCAAGCATCTGCACAGACAGCATGCCAATGCTAAGCTAGCCAAGCACCCAGAGTAATGTTAAAGCTGAGTGAATACCGACGCCAGCCCAGCTGCCAGACCCTGAACTTCAACAGGTAACAAAGTTATGAGCAGTCAGGGTGCAGCCTCTGTTTCTATCTGCTCATGTTTCTACAGTAGAATCACTGTGACAATCGCTTTAAAGTTTTATTGTGCTGGTTTTCACCTTTGATTCGTGCTGTCAACTTAGTGTTCATACCTAAATACTAATAGAAAGATCACATGTGTACTCATTAGGATAGGGATTTGTGTTGTACATGGAGCACTTGTGGGGCTGTAACCTTTAGGTTTATGTTGTTAAATAGTAACTATGAGACATTGAGTTTCAGTTCATTATATGGAGAAATGTGAATGTAAAGACCAGAAATACCTCTAGCATATATTCAGCAACATTTAATCACACAGCAGAGACTGTAATGTCTTTATTTCTTTACTTTCTTCTGCTTTTTTGTAAAACAGTACAATTCTATCTCTCTCTTTCTTCCTCTCTTTCTCTCTCTCTTTCTCTCTCTCTCTCTCTCTCTCTCTCTCTCTCTCTCTCCCTCTCTCTCTCCCTCTCTCTGTCTCAATATATTTTTTAGCTTTCAACAAGTTTCTGACAGATTTTGAATATATTTGCATGTATTTGTTTTTACTGTACCTAACGTCCTGTATGAGATAGATGGAAAGAAAGAATTATGACCAAAATGTATACACAAATTAATCAAAATGCAATAATCTTATCAATTTGTATCTTGTGTGCGGTGGTATTTCACACAGCATAAGTGGCCTCTATGGATACTTCAATGCTGATGTTCAAATAGTCACTAATCATCATTTGCATAAACTTACAATATTATAGTCCTTATTAGTATAATACTGTAATTAAAAAGCCACAGTTATTTATTACATTACATTTTTTCTACAGACTGTGAAATACATCAGAGAAAGAATTTAGCTTGTTTGAATTGGTGTTCATTTTAATACATACATTTTAAATGAAAACACATTTTGCAATTTCCTATTTTCTTCATGCATAGTATGCTCTGAATAGGCAATCAACGACCTCCGAAGAACTGAACAAAAGTAAATTTCTCAGTAAATTTCAAGCCTGGATCCTGATCTGAAATTAGGTCTGCTTTTTCACTTTCAGATAGAGGATGCTGGGTGGGGCACAGAGGTAAATTGATCCCAGATTTGATGGAAAAGTCCTCTGTAGCTCAGGGGTATCAATCCACTGTCGCCTTTTGAAGATATAGCAACACTGTTTAGCATTCAAAAAGCAGCTCCCTCCGAGAGAACAGAGGAGTGCAAATAAGAGATCGGTTCATTTCTATGCCCCTGTTGTAACACAAATGCACCCTATCAAAAATACCAGACAAAAGCAAAGGGAGAGGGCCTGGGGCGTCAATATCTTCAATACCTGTCCCTAAACTTGAACCAAGAGTCTGCCTATCTAATTGGCAATCAATCTAAAACCAGAGAGAAATCCTGAAAATTGAAGACCTCTCTTCCCTTGGTGTCTTTTCTTTATGAATGTCTTTCTATTAAAAAATAAATAAGTAGCACCGCTGTGAAAGATAAGGGTGTCATTAAAATTCACTCAAGCTAAATACTTACCGCCACCCTGTTTGACATAAACAAGTCAGCACAAATCCTGCTCTAAGCTATACCAATGCACTTTGTGTGCCGCATGAAAAGGTTTGCACAGATTGTCAAATGCTGGAACAAATGTTCATGTGGCATTTTGCATTCATCTGGTAGCACTGTGTTACACAGGAAATCACGCACACAGAGGAGAGGCTGCTGGAGGTTTGATTCCCCCAAATTTCAGCCAGCTAATTCATAAACCTCAACAGTTATTGTGTTTTCCCCCTTAGGGCCACCGGATAAAATACAAAATAAACACACAACTTTAATTTTATTATGCTGCTGACACACACACACACACACACACACACACACACACACACACACACACACACACACACACACACACACACACACACACACACACACATAACCCAGCATTAAAAGAGGGAAGTTAAGCCTCTATCACCCTGCACTGGATGAAGTCAAGCTTAGTGGAGCCAAACATCTGGAGTGGAGTTAGGAGCCCCAGAAGCAGGGCTTAGGAGCAGCACGCCACCTCTGCTCCAAAGCCAGGAAGGTATTGATGCTAATGGGGCTGGGGCAGCCTCGCAGCCTGCTACCTGTATAATCTCCTCTAATACTCTTACCACCTGCAGCTGTTTACTTTTACATTTGCCTCTGTTATTCTTCCACACATGCAGCTCATTGGTGGGTTGACCCTCTACAGACACTTAAAAAAAACTATTGATATTGTGCAACTTATTGTTTTTTATGAAAAAAAAAATGAGAAGAAGGATGAACTTAAGACTCATTATGCAGTTCTATGTGTGTGTGTGTTTGTATGTGTACTAGAATTGCTACGTGCCCAAAAACCGGTAATCCTCAATCAAATTTTTAATCCGGGATAAAGGATACGCTGATCATGCAAATGTGTCAGCAAACAGGTTCTAGTATTTCGACTGAATAAACCAAACACAAATGCTGCTTTTATTCTCTTTTAGGCAACTCTATGAAAAGACTAAGAAGTGCCTTTTGAAGCAGTTCAATCCTTCTAAGGGAGAATCACTAGGAAAGACAAGAGGAGAGTGCTACAGTAGAAAAAACAAAATACTGGCTTCCTGATATGACAGGACTACTTCTTCTACTTGTCAGTCAGTCGCAGCAAAAGCCAACTGACAACATCCTGAGCTTCCAAGGTGTCATTGTGGTTTCTGTTTCTTAGCATGGCAGTTTTCGAGACCCAATATTTTTAGCACTACTTTAACCACTTTTTGTTATTTGTCAAAAGTCAGCAAATATCATTCATTCTTACCAAAAAAAATATTGGATTACCCTAACTACCAGGGCTCCAAGAAGCCTCAAGTTTCCCCCATATCATTGGGGTCTACTGACATGTGTAGAGGAACAGCTCATAAGTCTAGTGGTAACACCTTAATTGTGGCTGCAGGTCAGGGGGTAGAGCAGGTCATCTATTAATCAGAAGATTGGTAATTCGATCCTTCCCTGCGCCACTCTGCATGCCAAATATACTTGGGCAAGATACTAACCTAAAGTTGCTCTTCGATGCATCCATCAGAGTTTGAATGCTAGACAGCATTTATGCATAGATAAAAGTGCTTAAAGGCATATTGTATAAAATGCTGAGTGCTCATGTAGGGTAGAAAAGCGCTATATAAGAAGCAGTTCATTTATCGTCAGTTATCACATTTGATGTTGTGACTATTTTTAAAGGCAGTGTTTTGTTAAATTGTGTCAAAAAAGAAAAGGAAAACCTCAGGCAGTTTCATCATTTACTTACTGTGAGGAAGCAAAAAAGTTTAATATGCTCAAACAAAGTGTGTGCACGTGTGTGTGTGTGCGTGCGAGCGTGTGCATGTGCATGTGTGTTTTCTAACAAGCTGTCAGAAACTAATAAATGTTGACTTTAGTGTCGTAGAAAACTAGAAAATTTTCAGATTTGAGAAGCTGAACTTTGGCATCATTAATCTATTTTTTAATTGGTTAATCAACCAGTCACTTCAGCTCGAGAGCGCTGTTTGGTTTCTGGGTGCCTTAAGCAATTAAAAGAACGCAGTGTATTCTGGGGTTGAGCAAGCCCCAACAGCGTGTCCCTAAGAGGTTACTCTAGCCATCTATGTTACCATGGAAACATGGCTCTTAGTTCTATCTGTTGTAAATGCGTGTTATGAAAAGGCCTCCCAAGGTAATTTTTCTCAACCTCCCCCCCCAAAACAACAAAAACAAAAAACAGGGATCCGTTCAGGGCCAGGTGCTCCTTGTGTGCTGGTTTATGCTGTAAAATCAAAATCTGACTAATCTTGGAACAAAATTAAGACTCAGAAAGTAAAAAAATAAAATAAAAAAATAGATGAAGTGGAACTCACTCTGCGGTCTCACTGCAGAGCCTCCTGATGAAAGTCGATCACCTGAATGACAGTATGTAACTGTACTTCTAAAAACCAAATAAGCAATATGAAATAGTAGCAGCCATATTTATTACATCTACACTTATTTTTGGTTTTCCATGAATAGATGTTTTTTTTTTTAAAGGTTTAAAGAATAAGTCGATTTTTACAGAATAGGTTGAAAAGACTTTTCATTACATTTTGTTTAGCCCATTTATCAAGTGCAGTGCCATAGATTTATTGGACCGAGCTTCCTAAACGTGCCAGCTGGCCTCTATTCTCTGTTTTGTTCAATTCTAAACTTGAGTTTTCGACTGTTTACAGACTAAACAATGAACAATAATCATCATGTGCATTTTGCAAACTATACTGCTGTCTGCTGTTCCAGTAGCCATACTGGTTTAAAGATTGTGAAATGAGGCAGATCCTGTTTACTACCAAATTGTGCAGACCCTGAGCTGTTCCACATTCCAAGCTCCATTGTTACTACAGACTGTTGTTTAACAGTCAATAGAGCAGGTAAGTGGCAGTAAGTTGATGTTGTGGCACAAGCTGTATACAATCCCAGCTGAGCTACTCAATGCCTGACACCATCCACATTTTTGACTCCCTTTCGAGCTCATGCCAATATGTGTGTCCAACTATTAAAGCAATTGCCTACACTAACAAAGCACCACTTGGACTTGGCAAACATGATTTTTCTTGTATTACGTTGATCCCTTTTACTATCACTTTCCTTTCCCTGATCACTCACTGTTCACACTGACAAGCATATACAAAGTATGTAATATGAGTACTATATAACAATACTATAATATAAAGCACACACATCCTTCATATTATAGTATGTACATTTATATATAAATGTCAATATCTGGCTGATTCTGGCCGAAGCTATTTGAACTATCTTTGCAGACACATTCTCCGAATCCAAAGACAATACTCCAACATTTTACTCAGTGCTCTCCAAGAGCTACTTGTTCTTTGCTAAAAGGGTAATTTTGCTTTACAGAAAAATGATAGCATTTGGTATCCCTTCACAAACACACACACCTAATGAAACCTGACAAAACACATATTTAGTACCTAAACAAAATGAATCAAATCAAAAACAATTCTTATTGAATTCAGTGACAGCAACAGGGACAAAGCTGTTTTTAGAAATCTTTGTCCTGCATCTTGGAACTAGAAACCTCCGTCCCCATAGAGGATGGAAACCATTTTTAAGAACTGATAAAGCCATCCGTTGTACCTGTTTAGAGTACAGGACTGACTCACCTCAGACCACTGGACCATCTCACTATCTGAATCAGTGAGTTTTTCTCTGTGACAGAGGTCTGACCACGCCACCAAACTAAAATATAAAACAGACTTAATAAAAGACAAAACTAAGCAAGTTTACAGTGAAGATGAAGACTGACACAAAGTATGGTGGAAGCAAGAGGTGTTTATTTGCCCACAGATAACTAACGCCATGACAATCAATGACAGGTCAAGCTGCTAACAGCAACAGCAATCACTCTGCTGTCCAATGACAAAATGGCAGCCTTTAATACTCTCAGCTGTTACGGATCAAAACATTATTTACTCTCAGGTGAGTTTTTCAAATCTAATTAAATATATACACACATTTGACCATTCTCTGAAAATTAAATGTTTTACATTTTAACCTTACACCTTAACCCTACTGCAAAAGAATTAAAACCCTGTACAGAGATTCCCCACACTCCCTTAACTCTTGGCCTTTCTGGAACCTTTAAACAGTGTCCGGACCCCGGGGAAACATTTGCCCAAACACCCTGGAGAGGACACAGAAAAGACAGGTGAGTAATCTCACAGCACTTCTTTGCACCAACACTCTAGACTTTGCACAGATATTTGCATACGTTATACTTAACAGTAGAACTTATTTGCTGCAGTAACAATTCCTTCCTCCTCACAGACAACCACCACACTTCTCAATGAGGAGCAGCTGTGCAGGACCTTGAACAAAAGGCTACCTGCTAATTATTAAAATACTCAAGAAATATTCAATATATAATTAAACCTCTTGAGTGCAAATGGTTATCGATGTGCAAATCTATGCTTAAAGCGCCATGCTAAATAAAGTGCTGGTTAAAGTGCTTTTAATAAAGTGCAAAGGTCCTCCTAAAGTGCTATACTAGTTACAATACAAGTGATACTAGTAAGGAAATCATCTTCCTTACAAGGTGAGTCCTTGAAGAACCTTTCTGAGAAGTATCTCAAGGTACCTTTTTGAATCAACACGGTTCCTTCACAGTGGCAATTGTGACTGAACCCCTACAGGATCCTTGAGGTTCTTCTACTTTTAGAGTGTAAAATGTAAATGCTGGGCAAACAAAACCGATAACCATTTAGAATGTCACGGTTGCTATTATTTTGTGAGCTATGAGCTAATCGTTTCTGGGATATGAGTATTAAAAACAGGCAGTCATGACTCAGCAGTGATTAATGAACCAAATAATTATGGTATATAGTAATTGCTTAATCCTTTCATGCTTGAATTCTTAAAGATGGAGCGAGCCGCTTTGCTTCATGCTTTTATTGCTGCTAATACAATGTGAATACATACAGAAGAGCATTATTTTCAAAAACCCAATGTATGACAAAGTTTATATATTAAACACAAGAATATATTATTACAAGCTAGTAATAACACAATGCATGGAATGATTAAATGTCTCAGTACCTTTATTTTTTTTTATAGTATCCACTGCTAAATCCTTTAAACTGTATAGTGACTGCAGTTTTACGCAGTAATATTAATGTAAATAATAATAATAAGGTAAAGAATAAAGCATCAATCATAATAAATAGTCCCAAAAACCAAAGGCCATGTATGACTATCCATGGTAGTGCAAAAGCCTCAAAAGCCAGAACCACCCATTATTTTTTATGTTTTTTTTTTTAAGTAAAATGGGAAATACTTGCAGCGATTTACATGCAGCCATACATGTTTTCCAGCTGACATTGCATGGTGGATCATGTAATGCTGTGACAATACTTTTATTGTGGCAAAAACTATATACAATCTTAGCTTAGTGACTCAACACCTGACATCCAGTGTTAGTGCAAAAAATGCTATTTTACGCTAACTCTCTTGTCTTCAGCGTCTTTCATAGATTCAACTGAAGAAATGGGAATAAATTATATGTTTTTTGTGATAGGCTGCTAGTAACAAAGTGTCCGAAGGGAGAATTTAAAATTGAACTTCTGAGAAGTTGCCTCTTATTTATAAACAGAACACTGGTTCATCCTTTGAGTAAGGTGCCTTTTTTATGCTTGAATGGCTCATACATCAGTGTGGCTTAACATTAGTAAAATGCTGCATTACTTTTCAGAAAAACAGCAACTAATGCATATACTGCTCAAGACCACTTTCAAAAATGAGTCCGTTTCCTTGGAAACACCATAAGAGGTGGATCAAAACTTTAGCACAGGGATGTACACATTTATTAGTGTATATAAAAAGTCGCAAATATTAAAAACTAAAACTAACTTTGCTGCTGTTATCTTGGGATGACAGATTTAGGTACATGGCTCCTAGTGTAATGCTAGGAGCCAGATAAGCCATGAGGTTGGAATTTAAAAAAATTAAAAAACAAGGCACAAACGGTTTTGAACTTCTACATTTGTATTCCACTTAGCTGAAAGGCAGCTGGTTGTGCGAAAAGACTGTCTGAGTATATTATTATCAGTTGCTAACCTGGACATGAATACACACTGTCATTTTGTGACTTTTTTTAAAATAATTTGGCGTAAAAAATAACAGCCTACGGTATTTTTGCCATGCTTCACAATGATGTTTTAAATTTAAATATATCCTGAAATATCCACAGGTTGCTGATTTACATTTTAAGCAGCACATAAGAAAACAAAAGACATACATATTCAGTGATTCAGCAGTGTTGTGCAGACTAACAGTTATATGTTGTGATGAATAATATATGGATAGAGAAGAATAGGATAAAAATATGTGCTGTGTTGAAAGGACTACTTCCTCCGCTAATTCAAGGCCTTGCTGTCAACACATCACCCCTCGGAGTCCAAGTAAAGTCTATAATTGAGCCGAGGGAGACAATGTAGTGCGCTTAACTTTTCTGTTGGAAAACTTAATGCAGCGATGAGATATGTAGTTTCTGGCCAGTTGTCTGTTTTGTAAATAAAACTGTCCATTGGGAGATAAGGGTGTGGGTGGGTCAGGTAAGAAGAAAAAACAAGGGGAAAAAGTCCATAAATATATTTTGAAGCATATTCTTCCTTTTACAACTTGCACTCTGTATATCAGCCAGTCTGAACTGACTGTTTGAGGTATGAGTCATAAAAAAACAAAACAAAACCAAGAAAACAGGATGGTATAAATGTTTGGTGCTGTTCTTTCACTGGAAACACATCTCCACTCTTCTGTGGTCTTCTATACCTCTGTCAACACATTTATATGACAGGCTCTCAAACTACTGGTTGAAAATCAGTGAATAGTTCAGGGAGTATATAAATGAAGTCAGTCTACCATGCAAACTTCAGGTGATCACAGGAATGTGATTAAAGCAATCACAAGGAGGTTTTTGGTGCTGCCCACTATTTGTGACCAACCTCCAGCAACCAAAGACCAATCAGTAGGGAAATAAACTTTTTTTTTTCATGACCAGAAGTTGCCATGGTCTCTTCGACCAGTCTCCAGGTCTGCGTGATCGAGTGATTACAGATGAGGCTGTGCAAATATCGTTATATATAGAAAAAACTTTTGTTTTGTTATATATAGCAAAAACCACATTTGTTTTTCCCCAAAACATACTTAACATGCTTAAAATTGACCAGTCTTACTCTCAAATTGTCTCATGGTGCACCTCTGGACCACTTTCAACCCTATTCTCTCATTTTAAGGGCTTCATACAAGACTATTCTGACCAACATTCCCTCCTGTGACAACAAAATCGCTGCTCTGTAGCTCATAGTTGGGGATCCAACTATCACACGGGAAGGGGAAGAATCGCCACATAAAAATCCATCAGTCTGACACAGAACTTGGTGTTTGGTGTTTGCAAAAGCATGAGATTCATAGTGAAACTGCATGGCAAGATATTAATGCAAGATGAAATAGCCTACAGTAACTAGTATATTCTTGGTTGTGATTTAAAGTGTTTAATATCCAATATTTAGACCTTTTTGCTATTTCGACTTTCATGAAAATGAAGTATATTGAGTCAGAAATAGCTACTCCAGAACCTTGTTAAAAATTGTAACCATGACAATGAAAATCATCTACTTTAAAGTTATTTTTGTGCTCAAACTCAAAGAAAGAAAAATAACTTTAAAAATCTATGTACTGTAATTTAACTCATCAGAAAGTAACCTATATGGTTGCTCCAGATAAAAAAAAACTCGCCTGACAGCTTAGTACAACACAAACCATGCACAAAGATCTGGATGTCTGTGCATGGTTTAACCTAAATGTAACATTTTAGTTGCTAGTACCTCTTAAACACTTTATTACACAGTTATATTTGATTTGTCAAAAAAAAGGTCATTCTTAGTTGTCTAAATGTTTTCAAAGTTTTATGTAATGTGTTCTTTTCTGTATTTTTTGTTGATTTTTTTTTGTTGGTTCTGTCTCTCTCTATTAAAAATAAACTATAGAAAAATGGACTTTGTTCATTTCGTGCAAATAGTAACAAATACAGTATATGCATGCAAATCATGATCTAATTATCAGATCATATATGTATGTATTTAAATAAGTATAGAAATACTTGTGTGTAGCAGTTTTATGCGTACTTGTGTTTTGTGAGAGAAATTTCTTTAGAGTTAATTGCATTGTTGGCAACAGTCCCTAGTGCCAGCATGTGGCTTAAAACGCCCCGTAGGTCCTCGAGTTAGTCACATGATGGCAAATATAGAGTTAGTGATCCCGCTGGGATTATGATGATCGCATTTTTAATTATCATTTAATTACATTATAATTACATTTTCATGTCAGTGTGACTCAGTAATTGTCCCGGCGGCTTTCAAAATATACTACTGGAAGAGTAGTAAGTGAGAAGGAGAGCACTGCTAATATGAATACAGACACATATTACAGATGATTTGGGGGGTGTACGAGACTTCATTTATATTATTTTCAATAATATTTCTAGACAATGTTAAAAAAATGAAGAGCCAACTAGTTCACATGATGGCTTTTGCTGTCAGCATGGACACAAAAATACAATATGCCTGAGATTTTAGGTGTCCTGCTTTGGTCTAGGTTACCCATCATATTTCAATGGAGAAGTTGTTGACCTTTCGACTCTAGTACTAAATCCATGGCTGCGATTACTGGCTTCCGTTTTCAGGCCCTGCTGAGCTTCAGTGCAAGATTGCGCATAAATCTCTGTGAGAAAATAATAAAGGGCTTGTTCTTCCCGTCTCATAGATTTTCATCATAGCCCTGAAAAACCACCCAGACATCTGCACAGTTGCATTGACATTCACACATGCACAAAATGCATCTAATTCAGGGGTGGACAATCTCAGTCCATGAGGGCCGGTGTCCCTGCAGGTTTTAGATGCGTCCTCGAACCAACACAGCTGATTTAAATGGCTAAATTAGCTCCTCAACATGTCCTGAAGTTCTCCAGAGGCCTGGTAACGAACTAATCATGTGATTCAGGTGTGTTGACCCAAGGTGAGATCTAAAACCTGCAGGGACACCGACCCTCGTGGACTGAGATTGCCCACCCCTGATCTAGTTCCTCCATGTAACTGTGATACTGATTGAATTTCTAATATTATGAAAAAATATTTTAAAAAGCACTGGGAAAACATTCTTGAGTGGAAGAATTGAACGAAATAACACATTTAAAAAATCGGTTCGTTGTTAAGGTGCTGCAGAAGACTGTCACACTTTTATTCGAAAGGGTCCCCAGAGGCATCATTTTGGTGTTGAGTGCACACATGACACACAAGAGGGTCTGAAGATGAGCCAGTTACCAGAGCACATCTTTGCAAATGACAGGATCTTCCAACTGTGAGGATGATATATGAATAGTCGTGGCTGAACTCAGTGCTGAGTATATTGCCACATCGCAGCTGTGCTCGGGATCACACGACTCACAAGCAAATCTGGCCAATATATGCCACCTGCACCCAAATGGATCATATAGTATCACAGCTGTTCTTCACACAAATGCACACGTCTGCGCATGCGGGAATCACACATATACAAACATGCATACTTCTATAAGTTAAGGCTTCAAAGCCAGCCCTACTAAGTGAATCTGCTTATCTCTACAGATATGATGCACAGTGCTACTTCTAAAATTAGTAGTTTATCATAAGTGTGGACTGTAACTATATTATGTTGCTCAGCAGCTGCAGCAAGTGCATATAAATATTTATCTGTGTGTAAGTGCCTTTGCGTCTTATGTTTTCTCATATCGTGTGTATGTTTTCAAACATCAACAACCGCCCCGTCTCTACCCTCCGTCCCCCGTTTCTGTATACGCACAGCCTATTGGGATCCCACAGAGTCAACAGAATCAGATAGATCTCCTTGCTACACGCCTGTCTTGTCTACTAATCTTTGCACGTCCCATCCCTCCTTCTGAGTTAGATATCAAGCAAATGAACTGAGGACACATCCCCAGTCAATGGGCTTTCATTTGAAAGCAAGAGGCATTAATGCAAGGTTCTTCTGCACGCCTCCCACACTCTGAGGCAGAGGAGAGGGAATGGGGAAAAAATGACAAGATAGATTTCCCATGGGCTGCTACTCAAATGATTTTTGCCAAAGTGCTTTGTTCAAGGCAAAAGTATGAGGATATATTTCACCACCAAAGGAATGTGTCAAAGCTCTTTATGTAGCAAATATGTTCCCTGCTGTTTCTTAAATAATAGAAAACCTCCACAAAGCTCGAATTCCCTGTTCATCATGAAGCAAGAGTGAATACTTAAATTGGAATTATGTGAAAATTGTGCTTTATTTATACTGACTGAAAGTAAAAACCTCTTTTAAAAGATGTCTCTAGTCAATAGAGATACCAATAACATAAATGTGAATAAATGTGGCGAACAGAAAGTGTATGATTGCTAGTCTTACCCCACTGCTTTTCGATTTATAGACTACTTATTTCCATTCTATGATACAAAGTTAATGAATGACTTGGATGTTTTTTTAATGTCACTGTCAGCATATATCATAGCACCTTTTTTGTGGCACTAATACCCAACCACATAGAAGAAAAAAAACAGGTCACAAACACAAAACTCAGCCAATATTTAAATCTAAGGACGATGTTAAATGGACTAGTATTTACACAGCACTTTTCTACTCAATTTGAGCACTTTCTAACGCCAAGCACCATTTACAAATTCACACAAGCATTATGCCTAAGCAATTACTAGTAGTCACACACTAATACTCCAATGGATACATCAGAGTTCAGTATCTCGGGGTTCAGTCTCTTGCCCAAGGATATTTTGGTACGCAGGCTGAAGAAGGGAGTGTTTGAGTCATACTCTTTCACATTAGTAAACAACCTACTCTACCTTTTGCTGCCCAATCGTTATGAGCAAATACTAAAAAAACTAGAATGCACTTGTTTTTCTTTAAATGAAAGAGGATGTCTTGGATGGCTGGAGGTTTAAGTGACTTCACCACTCAAAAACTGAATGGCGCATTATGTATAGGGCCATAATCAAAATCTGCACCATAGGTGAATTTTTCCTGCAAGCTTCCCTTTCATGCAGAAGCAGGCTCATCCCTCAACTAATCTGTGGTCTACTTTCCCTCTTTGCCATCCTTTGCTCTTACATAAATAAGAAAATGTCAGCTGAAACCATCATGGCACCATTTCTTGTACCTAGAGTTTTTAGTTTTTGAACTTTTAAATTCCTATTATTTACTATTCTCTGTTTGGTTTTTGGTTGTGTTACATCCCTCTGCAGCCTCTAATCTCTTTGCAGTGGCAGTGCAAGAGTGTTCAGCTGTTGTTTATTGACCACACCTAGTCAGGTGTGGATAAAGGCATACCTGAGGCAGGCTTTCTTAAACGCTCGCCAGTCTTTGTCTTAGTGATACCAGCTATTTTAGCCAACTTGTTATGTAATTTAAAATAAAACCTCTTCTCGGTGAAATTTTAGTATTAGTATCCATATTTATGTTGTGGCTTTTGAGCCGGCTCGTAAGAGTTGTATTTTAATTTTTCTGTAGATTCATTAGTACTTTAGTCTTAGTCAGTGGTTCCAGCTTTTGCTTATATTAGGATTAAGTTGTTCCCTTTGTGTTTCCTCAAGTTTATCTTCCTCTGTCAAATTCTTCTGTTTCTAGTGGTCTAGTGACTCATTTCCTATTTTACTTTGGTTGTCACTTTTCTCCTGTGTTTGGATTTAGTTTGACTTCTTGCCATTATCTTAATTAGTTTCACCTGCGTCTCATTTCCCCAGTTCTCTCATTCCCCCCCAATCAACCCTACTGTGTATATTCTGTGTATAGAACTGTGTCTTTGTTCTTTGTCAGACAATCTTTTTTTAAAAACAAATGTAACCTTTTTTAAACGATGTTGTGTGTAGCGACTTCCTTGTCTTTTGCATTTTCTTTGGATTTTGTTACTTGCTTTTTGTGATCTTAGAAAGAAGTTATAACATATTTATCATAGTCACTAACAGATAACACAGCTAATATCATAGTTATGTTATCTGTTAGTGAAGAGGCAGAGCTCAAAATGAAAGGTTAGCTGTTTATTTGCCTGATCAAATGTCACAAACATAGAATCCACAACTAAGGAAAACCTGAGACCACAAAGCAAAGAAGAAAATATCCAGGAAAATCTAGGAAGAAACCTACAACCGATAGGTAACAGTACGACATGACAAACAACCGAGGGGAGACAGAGACTATACATACAGAGAAGGCAATTAGAGAAGCTAAACAGCTGAAAACAATCAGGATAATGACAAAGTAAATAAAACTAAATGCAAAACATGACACAGATGACTATAAAAATAAAACAAGAAGGAACTAAATAGAAAATCACTAACACATGAAGAATTGACAAGATACAGAAAGACACTAGAAAAGTTGGATTAACTAAAACACAAAGGACAGTAATAGACACCAGATTACAAAGGTACCAAGGACTCAAGGTGAAACATGCAGCAACTATTAAAATACAGGAAAAACTAGGAACTCTAAACAACTAAACCAGAAACTGAGGATGCTCAATAGTTCATAAGAATTCCAAAAATAGTCCAAAAATACAAAATGCAGGATTTATCATCCAGTACCATGACAGCCTGTGGTTAGGTCCTGCATGTGGAGTCCGCCTCTACCTCTGTGATAGCTGGGATAGACTCCAGCCCCCCCTCCAGCCCCTGACACGTGGAAGAGAATGGATGGAAAGCTTTCTGTGAAATTTAAGCTTTGAAAAAGAAGTGCATAAAATGCATGGACAAAGCTATCTTCTTTTGAATAAAATCAGTTAAAACTGTCACTAAGTGAACCCAAGCATGGGCTTCTTGCTAAGGTTCACTTTGCAATTGTGTGCTAATGGGGTTAGCTCGTAAATCTTTATTAGACTTGTATAATCTGACACTACACGCTTTAATCAGCCTTCATTCACAGGCAGAGCCTTCTCACACTATAAAGACTCAATTGACCAGCCATCATAAAGGGCTCACCTTCAGAGTGGAATTTCACTTTAGAAATCTCAAATTACTCTGAATGTCATGTACCAAAACAGCTGAGATGAATACCCATATGCCCTTAGCTGTTATTTTATAGAAGGTTCAGCTCATTGCCTTTCTCCTCCAACCCATAGTGGAAAATGGATCAGTTGTGCTGTGTGTCTTGTGTGTACCTTGGCATTCTATGTGGAACATATAGCCTCCCTGAGAGGCTCATACCAGCTGTTCGTATTTATGGTAAAGGAGCTTGAGGACAAGAAACTGAACAAACAACAGCTCGTACATTGGCTCAGTGAAAGCTTTATATATCCTGGAGGGGGGGGAAGCATACTTCCAAGAGAATGGTAACTTCAGGGCTTCTGTTTAGTCCAGTGATAAAAGACATGATTTGGAGCATCTTGTGGTTTATGCCAGGCAAAAGTCTGCTGTTATTTGAAATATTATCCAGTCTTAAAATATGATTTTATGGCACAATTTGTCATTTATCCACATGTTTTCAGTTTCATAGATTTTATTAATAATATATTTTGATATAAATTTTTAACAAAAAAGGTGCTACACCAAATCCTAAAAAATGATGAATGACTTTTTATTGGCTACATTGCTGTGTAGTGGTGCTGCTTGACAGCTAAGCTGACAGTACTTATTGCATTACACTGCTTATAGATCTGAACCGTCTGAAAGTCCTTATTTCCAACACAGAATGTGGTGTTTCACTTGATTCCTTCATGCCTCAAGAATAAATTCTGTTTGTATATGCTGACATTAGATGACTGCTCATTTCACTGTTATGCTGACGATACGCGGTCATATCTCTCTATTAAACACTGAGAATGCAATAATTTGGTCAAATAACAGAGATGATGTAAGTACCTGTAATCACAGAACTTTCTACAATTAAATTTTGCCAAAAAAGATTTGATCACATTGGCTCTGAGACCCTCGATAATCAATTCCAGCCTCTGCTAAGTCCCCTAAGGGCCCTATTAGCAAACCTGAGGGTTATTTTTGATAATTATCTATGTTTTAGAGAAATTAGTGCAATCATATTCCTTGCAGTTTTATCACAGCAATTGTCAACAAAAAATATACAAGCTTTATTTTCTTAAATCCTTTTTTTTTTATCTGGCAAAAACCGTCACACAGGGATGACAGACTTAGAACAAGAAAATACCTCAATTTTAGCTTCTTTCTACCATTTACCATTTTCTTTTAGAATATATTTTATTTCTGCTCACAGCATACAGGGGTTTACATTGCTAGACACCTCAGTACACCAATGCACTTGTAATTTCTTACTATTCACAGAGGGTTCTTTCATCTGATTGGTTGGGCCTTGCAGCTGCTCCAGTGTCCAGGGTGGCCAAATCCAGGCCTCGAGAGCCGGTGTCCTGCAGGTTTTAGATGTGTCCTTGATCCATCACAGCTGACTAAATTACTGGCTAAATTACCTCCTCAACATTTCTTGATGTTTTCCAGAGGCCTGGCAATGAACTCATCATTTGATTCAGATGTGCTGGCCCAGGGTGTTATCTAAAACCTGCAGGAGACCGGCTCTCGAGGCCTGGAGTTGGCCAACCCTGCTAGACAACCAGCAATCGCCCAGGTAGTATTCAATGGGATCATCTCATATTGTTGGTGTTTTCATGTAAATCTTTTAATGAATGAAGTGTATAATTTTGATTGCTTTTTGCTGCTTAGTTTTCAGAAAATGTCTTCAACAATCCTTAATAATGTGCTTGCACTGTGCCGTTTCCTGTACGGTTTATATATTTTGGGGCTTCCTATGGAAATCACCTTTTGCTCCTAGAGTGCAATGCAAATAAACTCTTGATTTGTGCTTTACCCTCCAATCTGTTTGAATTTTTACAGCTACGTACTCCGTTGTGGTACAGCAGAGTTTAAGCTGCAGGAAATGTTTCTGCAGTATTGTAGCCTGTGAAAAGGCAGAATACATTATCAGTAAGCACTGAGCCAACATGTTTATTGCATACTGCTGTAAATAACATGCCTTTGATTAAATTCAATCACAAGAAATAACTGAAGAGTAATGACTCACTTGTGCCTATGGAGATATGAATAACTATAATGAAGCACCAAGGATGATCACATCACTCGTTTCAAGCTTATGTGGAATTTTATGATCTACCGCTGCTCTTTAGTAGATAAAATTGGATTCTGTAAGGAAATACTCAGCATCATTGTTCAGCAACTTCCTGGGGCGTTAATAGATGCCATTCTTTGATGGTATAAAAGCAATTATTTGAAAACAGCATGAATTCTTTAAAATAAAATCTAGCTGTTTTCTATTCAAATGAGCGTGAGACGCAGTGGGGCAGGTTGCAAACTCATATTGTAAACATTAAAACAAAATAGAAGTGGCGGTGTGAGACAAAACATAGGATTAGGCATGTAGAAGCAAAGCATCTTAAACTGTGTTTATCTCTGCCACTTTTCCCAAGTCCATATCTATATTGCAACAGTTCTAAAAGGTTTTACTGAACACGGGTAAAATAGCTGGTGTTTGACAGAAAATGAAAAGAAAATGAAAGAGAGTGAGAGAGAAAGGCAAATCCCATCCCACCCTCCATACCCTGATTAATTAGTTCCAAGTTATCCATGAAAGCAATACACTGATAAGGCCAGGACAAACAGAAGCCAATTACTAGAGTTTCCCTGTGAGCTCAGAGCTCCCAAACACCAGCAGCACTGATGGAAAGCATTTATGGCTTGGTCTTGTGGGCTGATTGGACAGGTGTTGGAGGGGGTTTGCAACTGCTCTCTCTGCCTGGCAGCACACAGCACATCTTTTCATTACTGAGCCAAGCACACCCTTATTCACGCTGTTTTCATCGATGATGGGAGATGAGACCTTGCATGAAAAAGCCATCTACAACAACAGATTGAAGGAAACTTTGGGACCTGTCCTTAGTACACACAAAATACACACACATACACACACTCATTCACACTCCCACAAACACGATCTCACGGTGCCACAACTTTTTTCAAGTCTCCAGGTGTGTTGTATTGCCAGGATTCTGCTCCCACCATGCTTCACAGGCTCCCTTTGACACAGAATAAGAGGTTTTCTACAAGCCTAACAGAAGCAAAATTAAGAACCAGTTACTACTGGACTGGTCTACTAATGCATCATACTCAAAACTACAGACCCAGGAGCTTTCAGCATCCCTACATCTATGTTTTATGTCCATTTGAAAACTCTCAAAGCCTACAGAATCTAAGAATAAGTATACACAAGTATACACTGCATTTAGAAACACCACAGCTTCGTAATATCTATTATGTCCAATCTGGTGTCTCACAAACACAGCTCACCTTCGAACACAGAATGACCTGACATGTTTGTAAAGAGCACATTTACTCTTTCTCCTCATTCTTGTCATTACCTATTTTTGTAAACCAATAATCAAGCCCAATCTCACACCCTGTTATCAGCAATTTCTCTTGTTTATGAAGCCTATTTGCTTCTCCTAAGAGAGCCTATATTCCCCCACACGTCACTTAGAAATTGTTTCTTCTTTTTCCGATTCTCAAGGGAGAAAGGAAAGATGCAGGCAAACACAATTGTTTCGTGATCGCAGTGCTGCCTTGTAAACTTGGCCGTGCCCTGGGGATGTCAACAAAGCCTCCACATACACTGGCTTGCCAGTGGGTGGGGCTGTCATCGGGAGATAATTGACAGTCAATTAGCCACAGAGACAACAACATGAGAGTCAGCGTGAAGGCAGTAAATCACTACCTGTTGTCAGGCGGCCTTGGTTGTCCCGCTCTTGTCTTCATTCCCTTCACACTCTACCTTTATGTCTCTCCTATTTATGGTAACCTCTGAAGCATCCTGCTCTTTGATACCTCTTCTTTTGTCTCCTGGCACTCTCCTCGATTTTATTAACAAAACAAAAAAGCTCTGTTCGGTTTTTACCCAAAACCTTCCGAGGAATGATCACATTAAACTGTGTCAGGACACCTGAGTGAATGGCCTCATTTTAAAGGTTTCCCCCTGCCACCGGCTGATTGTTGCCACTCACATCTTGCTTTGCTTAAAGGCCAGACTGTCTCAGCACCATTCCCCAGGTTACACAGATTGACTCGTGCAGGCAGCTAACCCCCCTTTCATCTCGTCATTGTGAGATCTAAGCTCGTGGCACGGAAGCTCTATTGAGCTGCTGGCTTGTCTCTGTGCTTACAAGCACAAACACAAGGCTGTGAAGCAGTCAATAACTGTAAGAGCCATTTAAATAGACCAGTGTATGCCCTACAGATGTGACAAACCCCTCACAAACCTGGTGTATGTGTAACTAGAAATGAAAGTCTTGGTTATTTTTTTCAAACAATGCAGCAAACTGTTTAATTTTGTGTGTTCTTAAGCTTTAGTTACTTTGGAAGGAGAGCGCTGTCGCTAATCAAAGAAGCTAGTGCTGAAGTCTTTACACAGGTTCTTGATCAGACTATTGGCTAGATGGACTGTGTCTTATATAACACTATTCTACCCAACTTGAGCACACAAAGTGCTTTATACATTCTCATACATATCTCATTCACATAAGAACTTTTCTTCTATGTCCAAGTGCTTTCTATTGAACATTCACACACATTCCCACTCCAGTGAATGCACTGGGAGCAACTGAGGGTTCAGTATCTTACCCAAAGATACTTTGGAGTGAACCAACAAACCTTCCAATTAGCAGATGACCTGCTCTACCTCCTGAGCCACAGTCATCCCTAAGAACTAGTAATAAGTGTAGCAAACAACAAACAAACTCTTCTAGTTATGAGCTCAAAATTAATAAATGAAAGAAATGAGTGACCTGAATCCAATAATACAAATCTCTAGATTCTGGTTCACTGACTGAAGCTGAGACAATGCAGCTGGCCATCTGAAACCCTCCAACAACACAGTAGTAAAAAGAAGGAACCTATGACTTGAATGCACGTGAACAGAAGAATGGCAGCTGCAGGGGGTGTTCCTACAGAACCAGGTGTGCCGTGTAAGATAATGAAAGAAACAAGCGTGTATGGGCGGCTGGTGCATTATTCAAAGTGTTGCTGTTTCCATTTCACGTTGCCTTTCACTGCACGATACTTGAGGCCTCGTCTAGTCTGGTGAGCAGAGAAACTGTAATAAAACTCCCGCTGAGATACTGTCAACTCAATCAAGCATGAGCACACCGAGGACAAGGAGTTCCAGATGCCATTTGACTGTAATGCTGTAATCTTTTAAGAATCATTAATGTGACAGTTGTCTGGCTGGAGTTACAAAAAGTGGACAGATTTATCACTTGACAGCTTCGCATGGTATCGTTCTTAAAATTTAATGAGGATTTTATGACTACCTTCTCATTAAAATGAGAATGTCTGTCTCTCATAAAAATGGCCCCAACTCCACTAATGATATTGTACCTGCATATGTAAATCTGCAAAATTCTTGTAAGAAGAGGGACAGAAACAAAAGGACGTACTTGTCTTACTCAGTCGAGAATCATATTCTCGCTTCGGTGACATTCAGAAAGTCAGGTTGGCCTTGTTAACATGTTTAAATTGGCACTATACAGAAATAAAAGGTATGAATGTCCACATTTCCTCTGCAGTGCATCACTGCTTGAGGCAAACTGCTAGTTCTGATGAACTGCTGCTCTGCTACTCCTCTGCCGCTGTATCAGGCCTAAGTCTGTTTGATGGCAGAGCTGAGCCCACTTTAATGTTTCACTTAATAAAACAGTATCTTAATCCAACTTATGAAACATCTATCTGCGTAGTTCTATTGCTTTCCCTGCAAAATCTCTAATTCTGTCAACAAGAAGACTAAAGTATGCCTTTTTATTTGAGCGTTGAGGGAGAAAACGGGGCTTTAGAAGGCAGCTCCCAAGGACTGTGGGCAGACACTACTTTGACCTCGTTGCTTTGAGTTATCCATTTATTTTGTTGTATTCACGTTTTACCCCATCCCCTTTAGTCCTGAGGAAGATAGCTTTTGAATTTCATAGGCAGTCATGACTGTGCTTGGAGCTTAAACGTTTATTGGAAAGACACACACAAAAGCCAATATAGAAGCAAAAAGAGATTAGTTTTCACTTCTCCTAAAACATGTTTTTGCCAAAAGGGAGGAATTTAAATGACTCTGTGTTTGTGTGTGTGTGTGTGTGTGTGTGTCCCTTCTCGAGTGTGTTGGTATGTTAATCAGTTGTATTTGAGACATGAATAATCTGACACTGTTTCAGCCTGTACACATTCCCTGTGGCATCTTATTGTTAGACCTATTGTTACTGTTACAAAGGAAATGAATGGACTGTAGCATGAAGCACATTCCTGAAACCCTTTTAACCAATGGGAGTTAAGGTCACATGAGGGTAAATGTAAAGGCTTTCTCTCTGGGTTGCCCAGGGATGTGCGTGAAAGTTGCATGTTTGGACTTGCTGCTATTTCCCCCAGCTGGAACCTATAAATATATTACCTGTTGGCAAAAAGTCTCTTTCCCCACAGACCACTATTATATTGTAAAATGGAAGTCTGCAAGAAATCAACAAAAATATTTGTATCCTCTGAGGTTTTCAGCATGCCCAGTCCCCAAAGATTATCAGTGTGTTTATTGATCACAATTTCCGCCGTTTATTTTGATGCCGGGAGGAGACTCAAATCCCCCAGGGGTTGTGTCAGGAAGGGCATCCTGCGTAAAAATCTGCCAAATAAAACATGCGGCGCTACCCGCTGTGGCGACTTGCGAATAAAGGAGCAGCCAAAAGTAGTTTATTTTGGTTTATGGCTTGAATCTGTTAATTCGACTGAGTTGGGTGTTTTGATTCAGTGTTTTGATCCTCTGTGATTTATTTGTGTTTCCTGTGGAATCTGCAGTTAATCAGTAGTGGCGAAGTCGGGTTTGCATGATTAGATCCTAAGCTGTGAGTGATTGGGGGACAGGAGCAGAAGAGGGAGAGAATAGGTGAGTGGTTTTCGGTAGTCATTGACATTCTGTGAATATGTGGATGCACAACATGTTATAGGTATCGATTTTTAAGGAGAGCCTGGGCAGGAACCAGGATGACCTTTAACCTTATTGTTGTATGTATATTTTGTGTTATTTGTGTGTTGATCATCCTCATTCCTGAAAAATAGCAAATGCACAAATTTATTAAAATTTAATATTACCCAAAATGTGTGCCTGATCCAGTGTACCCAAGTGGTCAAATGCACTGCAACTCAAGAAAACACAAGAAAACAAAAAAATGTAACACTGAAACGAAACAGAAGTGTTTCTGGGGAGACAATAACCTGACAGAGCAGCTGTGGAAGTGACAAGCTAGCAGTAAAAGGCTAATGGCAAACATGTATCTACAGTATTATATGAATCATGTGATTAAAACACATATTACCTGCATCTTTCACTAATTCCCTACACTAATGAATCCACCACTTCTTCTAAGTGTGTCTCAGCGCATTGCTTCGCTTATTTGGATTTCTTTCACTTCAGCAGCCGGTGCACAAACGCAGAAATGTTTCTTTTGTGTTTTGTTCAGTTCTGTTGTGCTTTGTGTGCTGTTGCTGCATTTTTCTATTTGCTGGCATTTTCTTGAGTTGCAGTCTGTTCGATCTCTCAGGTCCACCATAGTCTGAGAACATTTTTCCACATATTTCACTGGGATCATTAGTCTTTTTGCAGTTTCGGGTATCGTCCCCTGGTGGTGTTTAAAAAGAATGCAGGTTAGAGGAACCTCCATGTCGACTTCACTTTTCAGACCCAGAAGCTACATCCATCTTTTATTCCGTCTATGCTCTTGATCTAGCTTGCAGTGGCAATCTGCTTTTTACTCCCATGATTCTTAGCTGTCATTTTATTTTATCTTCTGATCACCTCAACCACCCAGTTGCTGCCTTTGACCAACTTTGAATAACTGTGCACAAATCCCTCCTCTAATCTCACACTTCCTTCTTGACTTCGTTTCCTCTTTGCTTGCTTTTGAATTGATAGATAAATCTTTACAGATGTATCTGGGTCTTTCCCGGGGGATTGAAAATCCATAAAATTAGCTCTCTCTCGCCTCTGTTCTTTCCCATGCTTACAGACAAACCGACGAGTGCAGCAGCAAGATAAAAGCCAGTGTTATGTGAAAACACGAAATCACTCACTTTCATTTCATTTGAAAGGATCTTCCTAAAAAACCACTCCCTTTAGTCAAGGAGAGGTGTAGAGTCATGGATAGAGCTCAGCAGCACAGCAGTAGTATGGTTTCAGGCTTTACTAAAAACAGAGATTTTTGTCTGTATGAGATGTTCTCAGGCAGCTCTGTGTTATTCACCTGCTCTGTAGCCTTACTATCCACATGCTTTACTGAGAAACTGACTGAATATGTGTTAATGCACATCCTCCTCATGCCAGCTCGACTCAAAGCGCCATAGCTTTCTGCAGGCATGTAAAAATAAATGTATTTCACAATAAGCTCCTCAGTCTTACGAGTGCACGGAGTCATACACATTCAACAGTTTTGACAATATTCATTTAACTGCAGCCAATTAAAACTCAGGTAACAAAATGAATGGCTCTCTGGCCCTCACTCTAAAGACATTTTTAACTATTTCTCATGAATAACTGACAAATTCAGTTATTCAGCGGGGACATAATTTTATTCTCTCTGCTGAGGTTTCTTTATTGAAAGAGATAAGTGAAAGCAAATATACCCACAAAGAATATCCAGTCTAAATATATTGGCAGGAAAAGGAAAGATAGATAAAGCTCAGTTCAGTTTGAAAATGCAAATACTTCTGTGGGTTTTTTGAGGGTGTGTGTGGGTGATGTGATGTAAACTGTATCCTTGGGGTCTGCTCTGGAAATAAAGCTGAAGTAGCCCCCAGCTTGACTAATACTGTCATCTGAGATGGGAACATTTAGAAAACATAACATCTGTGAGGCGTTTTTGTTTTTTTCTTAAACTGTTTTGGAGATCTCAGTAGAAAGAAAGGCAGCACACACTCCTCTAAGCTCTTTCCCCTGAATAATCTAGCATTACAAATTCACAAGGTATGCTCAAAACCAGCACCTGCTCTTCGTGCTATTTTTATAGACAGCGCCTGAGTCACATAAGCTAAATGAGCCTCTTTTTAGAGTTTGCAGTCTGTCCAAAGCCCTCCTTAATACCCCAAGCAATTTCATTAGAATCCAAAATTAGCATGTTGTTATTGTTTTTAAAACGAGACAACACAATAACAATCCAGCCCAAATCAATTATGTTAAACGTACTTCTTATTTTACAGCTGTAGGGAAATATCATATAGTGTGACCTAAGTGGGAGGAGACGAGGGGGTGCTTGCTCTTCAATTTTCATTTCCATCAGTCTCCTCTACCGATATGGAATTCTCATGGGTGTCTTGGAGCAAGTTATCTCCTCAAAAAGAAAAAGAAAAAGAAAAAGAAAAAGACAATTGTTGATGGGGTGGGGGTGCTGGAAATATCTGGGTTGCGATGCATTACATCCCTAAATCTATGTGCAGAACATTTCTGCAAAAAGTTTATTTTTCCGACCAGCTTCATTTTCATCTTTGTCTCCTTCTGTTGCAGGAAAATGGAAAAAATGAGAAATGGTAACTGCAGTGCACGGCAGCTGAGAAGGAAATCACACTTAAAACCATGAGGGACATGTAGTGTTGACACTGTAATTAATACCCAAATTGTTTCTGTAGTTTGGAAGCTGCTCCACGTCTTTTTTTTGGCTTAATCCACCGCTAAACATGATTACTGGAACAACTCCACTTGCTCACAGATTTTGTTATGCATAAGGGTTCATAAAGTGGGGTTTCCAAAGAACCGCACCATCCTTGAGTGAAACACAAAAATGCATCTGAGAAATCCACATGTAGACTGCAGTCCAGTGCTGTAGCTTCCAGTCAGAAACATGAGGTGAGCAAATACAGCCAGCCTGTTTCTCTCCTGCAGGAATCTTTGGCATTGCCAAGAAACGCTCATTGAAATGATGAAAAGTGACTCATCCACAGATGAGAGCAACCGAGGAAGTTGCTTTGCTTTTTCTTCTTTGTAAACTCTCAATAATTGACAGTCTGTGAAGATTTTATTAGTGACTTCATAACAACAGGCCCCCTTTCCTGCACCTTCACAAATGATTTTATTTAATTTAAATGTACACAAGAAATCCCTCGTGCACAAATCAGACACAAAATATTTTCCCACTCACTGTCTTGTTTTCTCAGGCAAAAGCACGGAGCATTGGCAAACACAACAGCCTTCGTTTGATCTATACTGCTTATTAATTCAGTCTGCTTGTTTGTCTGCCTGTTCAGCATATCCTGGTGGAAAAAAAGTGAAGCAAGCTCTTTGTTTTGTTTTATATGAGCACTTTTCACCCTGGATGACTAGGCAAGCATCTCATCATTGGTTATTGTGCTGCAGCATGTTCACTGACAAAGACATCAGCATGTGACTCACTCCTCACTCTCCTACTGTAATGAGAGCTCTTCCCCAGCTGGTGCTGCAGTCGCTGCTGTTGCATGTATGCTGGCACGGCAGAGCCGCGTTTAACCCTCTCACAGAGGGGATTCGGCTATGCAAATTTAGTTTCTTCATTCTTAAGGAGGAAGGCGTACTTCAGTTTTTGTCAGCATAACTAAAAAAAAAAAGCACATTCATCAACCTGATTCAGCTGCAGCATAGTGACACCAACAATGCTTACAAACTGGAACATGCACAGAGCACACAGCAAGTAACAAATTAGCAGCTTTAAGAAATAAGTAATTCAAATAGCTGGGTGAAATGTTTGACATTTTAAATAAAACAAGCTGTTGAAGCCAGCTAAAATTATTGTAATTAATGTGCATGTTAGCTAATGTAATAGCTAACATATGGTGTATTGTACGGCTATTAAGGCCCCAGTTTGAATTCACCCCAGGTTTACTGGCTGTCATTCCCCTGCTGTTTCTCAGCTTCCTTATCTTCTGTCTACTGTCCTATTCAATAAAGAAAAAAAAATGAAATGATAGAGATTAAGCTACATACTAACCTTTATTATAGCGGTTAATAGACAACAGAATTAACTGTTAGCTAGTGTAAAAATTGAAAGGCAGTGGCTTGAAACTGTAAATACTAAAGGGGAATTAATCAGTTACTAAGAGTAGGAAAAAGTTGCAGCTGATGGTGACTTTGAAAGAAAATGCAAGTAAAATATCAAAAATGTAATGAATAACTGAAATAGCTGAGCTTAATTCAGGGAATAATCCTTTTACAAAAGTCATGTGATACAGCACAGGAAAAGCCGGCCAAAGATTGAGCTTGAGAATCTTGGTAAATACAGCCAAGCAATGATGCGATGCAGAGTTCTAATATTTTGATTTCACCATTTGCAAACATTTTCAAAACTATGTGTGATAAATGTAGTCTGCGGAGCAGTTTGTGATGCATAAATTGCAGATAATGCAGCACTTCCCAAAATCCTCACCCTGTAAACCTATTGACTATAATAGGAAAACTCATACTTGATGAGGCCACACTCAGCCGAAGGTATGATCTGGCCAGTCAGACTTTCAAATTTTCCTCCCTAGTGATGCTGGTGACCTTTTCTTCTTTGTGACAATACCAAAGAAGAAAAGTGCAGACAATCGCTTTTTGCCTTTTTACTAAATCACCATAAATTAAAGAAGGGACACAGTTTGACAAGTTAAAAGTCATGGAGATAGATTAAAAAAATCTGCTTTTTTAAGCCAGCAGTATTAATATTTTAGGAAACAAACAAGTAAAGTGGTGTTTGCGGGCTGCACCACACCCGTTGTGCTCATCTGATACACTGTGGGGGTATGTACAACAACAACAACAGAAAAAAAAGTTGAGAGCCATTGATAATGTGCACCACAACCAACAATCACAACAGAATATAACATCATTGCTCTTCTTTGTCAAAGTGACTGCCGCAATAATAGGACACCATGTGGGAAATGTTAGCTTGTTCTGTTGGCATTTTGTTCACTGTGTGAAATTTTGAGCTGGGTAGGCTACAGCTCTGCTGTTCAATAATCATAATGGTTGACAACACAAAGGGAAATGTACTTTCCTGCATGCAGCAAAGAGAATGGTGCAGTTATACAGATTTCAAAGCTGCTCCTCTGTCTCTTTCTGGCAAAACCACCTACACCCCATGACTCAGTCTGTGTTTGCTTTTGCTTTAAGAACAACTCAAGCATCTCAATTACTCAGCCAGTTCCTTCAGATTGTGAAGGGCTTTTCAGATATGAATCCAACTATAGAACTTCACATTACAAAAATCAGAGAAAGAATTTTTGCTTCCAAGAAAGGCCATCCTTCCTGATTTATTTGTCATTACATTTGAACATGTCTTTATTTGCAATATGTACATGTTGCCGTCACACAAGATAGGAAAGAAATCCCAAAGATAATGTAACAACATTGTTTTTCTTTAACGCGGCTTAAAGCACGACACGAAGAGATCACTATCAACCTGGCATTCAGCAAACTTCTTTGTTGCATGGATGTGTAGCTCATCACAATGAGGAAAAAAAAGAATAACAGCATTAAAACTTACGTATTGTTGTAACACTTTGCACAATACCATGTTGCCAAAGAAGCCAGCTAAAAACACATCATTTGAATGACACGCTACAAAACACAAAGTATCTTCATCGCTATCAGCAATAAAACTTTCTCCGTGAGATGAAAACAAACTTTCGCTATAGGTACAGTGATGGTGATGTGTGCATACACTGCAATCAGTAGCTTGTGAGTTAAGTTTGGGACAAGTGGTCAAAAAGGTGTCAAAGGTTATCAGACTAAACATATACAGATACATTATCCTGTCTTCAGAACCCCTTAAGAGTGCACTGTGGTCCATTTCTGACTTATTTTAGTCAGAAGATGATTGTTTACCCATAAAGGCAGTCAAAGACAACATTCAAAAGAAACTTTGGGGTTTTTGAATTAAACTGCAGCTCGGACCCCAAACTTCAAGCTTCCTCTTGTAGAGAATATGTAAAGATATTCACTCGTCATTAGCACATGAGAACAGAGTTACATTTTAGCCTAAAAATTTCACAGAACCAAGGATGTGTGTAAATGGATTGTTTACTTGCCTGGTTTGACAGCAAGCAGTGACATCAAAAGTGGCTTATTAGTGAAATTAATGTGGTTGTGCTATTTTAGGGCTATGCTCCAGAGAATATGCATTCCTTCAGAAAAAGCCATTAATGGGAGCTAATTGTGCACCATAACTGTCAGGTATGACTAATGCAGGACCTGTGCAGGGTAGCAAAGTGTATATCATCCCCTCTTGAGGCTTCACTGCTTGAAATAGTATCTGCCAGACTTGTGTAAAAACACAAGCTAAAATATCAGACAGAAGCTAAGCTCGTTGCAACATGGCAACTGCCTCAACGCTACCCGAAATTGAACCTCCCCCACCCTCATTCTCTGTATTGAACTCTCTTTTCCAAAGATGAGTGATTCCTCGATCAGATAGATTTATTTGTTTTATTATTTTGCTTTTGTTGTTTCAGCAACATTAAATTTAAAACTGTACTTTTGAGTTAAAATATATATTCATAATTTTAATAAATGACATATTAAAAAGGCATGAACATTTTTTTGTATCGAAAAAATATCGACCCGTGACACCAAAGTGTCGAACCGAACCGTGAATTTTGTGTATCGTTGCACCCCTAATATAATATATATATATATATATATATATATATATATATATATATATATATATATATATATATATATATATATATATATACACACACACACACACACACACACACACACACACACACAGTTAGAAGTCTGGAATCTATATACGTCACCAAATGTTGCATTTCCTTGCTTCAGATTCACTGCTAGGCCTTTACTGTGGTCACATTTAATTGCTTATTATTGGGTTTGTATTTAACGACATGCTCGGTTCAGACAGATACGCACGAATTACTTCACCATTGAAGGATATGTAACTGTTTTGCCTTGGGTTGCTTTTGCAGTATGCTTTCCATTTCCACTGTGAAGTTCAGTGTGATCAGTTTTACAGCTACAGCTGAATCTGAGCAGAGTGTAGTCGTGTCATTATCATCAATAAACACCAGTGACTCAGTTCCACTACCAAATGCCACATTTGACCATTTGAATCTACTCCAGATCTTTTATTTGCTTAATTTATAATACAACGGTGCAGAAAACCAGGCCTCACCTGGCTGTGTAACTGCTTGTTAGTCCATTGTCCAATTATAAGTATTTTTTGAGCCTCTTGAAATTAAATACTAATTAAATACTTCTGTTAAACCACTTGAATGAAATCGGAAAGTCTGCACATCTTGATCGTTTGATTTCCAACAAACCAGAATTTACACAATTAAGTCTTTGTCCAAAAACCAAGAACCTAACTGTATGTAAGTCCTGCTTTGAACTGACATTATGTACTTTATGTATATGGCATCCTTAAATGGCTCATGCTTCATTTCATATTTCATGCTGTGTTATCAGATGTGTCACTTGTAGAAACACTGGACACCATTTGCCCTGAATATCTGGCCATTTCACATCTGTGCTTTACTTCAAAGGCCATAAATGAAAATTAGTTTAAGCAGTATTAATGAAGACACTTTTTAAACAGTAGAGAACACAAAAGGACAAACATTAAAAAAACAAACAAAATAAAGCAAATTTGTATGTATGTAGGCAAACATATCTGCATGAGCAGATTTTAGGAGTACTAGGGATTTGACAGATGGCTAGCTTTACTGAGGAAAAATGCAGGCCTGTGGCTCCATTGAGATTTTTCTGATTCATGCCAGTGCATTTGTTTTAATGAGAAGGGAACCGTGTTCCCTATTATAATTATTATTATTTTGATTTTCAAGAGTTTGATCCTTTATTGATGAACGCTCTATATTTTTTTTCTTATGTCCCTCTGGAAATAAGTCCTTTGTCATGGTTTAAGAAAGTGTAAATATTCTCACATCTTCTTTTTTTATTTTATTTAAATCTTGCGGTGTGAGGCAGTCAGCCCAGAGACAAATGCATTTTTGAGCTGATGGGGGCAGATTATAGTATATTAAAGACAATCCTAGGTGGCAAACTGAGATGATACAGGGCAAGACTCCACAGGGCAGCTCCAATTTTAACAGCAGCTCAAACAACAACAGTATAGTATTGGTTTAGGTGAATAAGTTACACTGTGTTGATCTGAACCTTCCTAAACCTCTGCTTGTTAATAATTGGTTAAGTTCAATAGGTTACTGTATGAGCTTCTCTCTTCAAAGTTTCTTTAGGGCTTGTGGAACCTAAAAATCCGTCAGGAGAGGATGAAGCAAACATGGATTTAAGCCATTGCAATGCAAACTGGGCTCCAACATGGAATGCTTCCTTTACTCAAACCCTCTGTCTCAGCAGTCTCTCTCAATCCACAGGCCTCCCTCTTCTTGCCCTCTTGCTTGACCTCTCTCCAGTCACTGTGGCAAATCTTGGCTGACAGAGGGCCTGCAGGGAGAGAAGTCTGGAACAAAAGGAAGGTGGAGGGGGGGAAAAATTGTACATCCTGGAAAAACTTTCCTCAAAGTCTGCAGGCGCAGTGACATTCCCCAGAGGACGGTGTTCTCTTCCTGGGCTCCCTGGAGGTGTTTGGAAAGAAGGTGTGACTGCTATATGTGCCCTGGTTTAGAAAGGTAGGCAATGAGCGCTACCACTACCCCTACATACACACCGGTGCCTATAGTGATGGAGAGGGCAGCTAAGAACAAAGCCCTTCGGGAGGCGATGTTGGCCAGCGGGAAGTCACCTTTGTTCACTGCCTTAGTGGTCTGTAAAAGAGAAAACAAAGAAGAAGAAGAAGAAGAAACTCAGAGGCTGATATCATTTGCAACGACTTCAAGAGAAATGGTGAGCCACTGAAAAATATGTTGTTTATCGTTTCTATTGCAATGTAAAACCTAAAGTCATGGAAATGGAGAGACCAACTGACTGACCTGTGCAAATAAATACATGAACTGAATAAAAAAATGCATTGCAGGACTAAGAAATCGCAATCAGTGTGAAAATGTGAAGGACAGGAGGTTATGGTCACCTCAGCTGCTATCACTGAATGACAAAAATCGTATGGTGGGAAACAAGATAGATAATTTATCATTGAACTAAAAAAATAATAATTATTTTCATATTTATATATCACACAGTTAATCCATGCTTTCAAGTCACAGAGTGTAAAGCTGGTTCTTTGTGTGCCCACACTGCTTTTTTCCCCCTCCAAAGAGTGACTCCCACTGACATGACCCATTTACAACAGGCACATATAGATCCTCTTCACGAACCCCTGTTAGTGTAGCTAGAAAAAGCAGCCGTTAAACCGCAGTAAATACTAGTTTTTGTTTTCAATCAAATAAGAATCCTAAAATTGGTGTTATATTTTGTCCTCTGACATACATTTATTTTTCAAGCAATCTGCTTTTATAACAAAAACCACTCTGAGAGCACAAACCTCTGCCAAGGCTTCTCGTTGTCTGGGCAGTATTTGGTTTCAAGGAAATGGGAAATGGCATTGAGATCTTTATGCATTCATTTTGCTTTCTTTGTTCTTTTTATTCATTCTTTAAGAAGCGTGTTGTACAATAAAAAGTAATTTCAGGCTTTTCTTTTTTCTCTGTTGAAACCCATTTTAATATACTTGACATGTTTTTCAGTACAATTATGTTTTACTTTACTTACTAAACTTAATTTTAAATGTTTAGTGATAAATGTCAAGCGAAAACGTTTCTATTGATTTTTTGTTTGATAGTTTTGTTTTCCAAATAAAATCATACTTGTTCATGAGCATGTATTCAAATTGTTATTTATTTAAACACTTAGCCTTTTACTGTAATGTATATAACAACATCAAAATATAATATTAATAATATTATAATAAATATAATATTTATTCACTGTTTTCCCATACGTTGTCAATACAAACAATGGCAGTGATAAACATATTTTTAAATACCTACAGCTTTACTATCACTTTGACTTTCAGATCAACCTATTAACATTAAAGGAAAGGTCAAAGGTCAAATGGGGAATGATATTTTATATCGTTATACTGTACTGTACTTTCAATACTAAGAATCATAGTTTATAGGTGAGGTTATAAGGCTTTTGTCAGTTTTTAAATCCATTAATTATTAAGCTGACCTTTAAGACCTTGTAGGATGAAATCCAAGTTTTAATGAATTGTTAACATTACCCAACTCTACACACAAAGTTTTATCAGAAGTGATTCAAAACTCTTTGAGCTTTTCTGTGTTTACAGACATGAATGATGACACGCATGCAGGTACTGCAGCCTTTTTTTCTAAGTATATATGCCAACTGGAAAACCAATTGACAAAAAGAAAAATATATATATGTATGTATACATTTACAATATAATCACGTATATATGATTTGCCATTTGACTAAATTTGATTTGTATATTTAATCTGTCTGATTTGTGTTTCCAGGAAACTACTGACTTTGTGTTTTACAGTGCAAACACTGAAGCGATTATGTTGCATGATTCAGCGTAATGAATATAAGCTTGAGCATTAATATAGTGTATTTTTAGAAGTGTATTAGAAGAGTCTATGGTAAAAGAAGAAACTAAATGAACACTGTGAGATTAACAATGGGCAGTACTTACATTCTCAGAAATAACAATTATTTGATATGTAATAACTTCAGAAATAAACAGACTGAAACTTGGTTATGTTTTGAAGTGGTCCGTTTCCTGCCTCATTAGTCACTGTAGATGTATATTAAACATGTTGGTTGTATTTAAACACATCTAAATGTAATCATGTAGGTGAAAAATTCATCCTAATTTTGTGGTGATTGTAATGTGAAGTCTGGGCTCCAAAACACTGAGCTGAAAATGATTATAAAGCAGGGAGCTGCAGAGTTGTGCAGTGTTTGGATGTAGTATTTGGAATCTACATCAAAACATACATTTTTTTAGCATTTATCATCACACTATAATTATTGTAATATATGCATGCATGTATGTTTCCTATCTCCCACACATAGGGCGGGGGATTTGCTAGTTAATAATGGTAAATAGAGAATCTCCTCTCTAAAGCAGGAGCAGGTATAAAGACTTGTGGTTGCTGTGCTATGTAACCTTTAGCTATCTTCTTGTTCAAATGGATTTCCTCGCCAGAAGGGAAAGGAAGGGAAAATAGACTATTTTGATTTCTCTTTTTCATTTAGTTCACTGAGTGGAGGTTATCCCTGAAGCAGAAATTACAGAGCATAAACTGTTATATTGGCGTTTTTTGGCCTTTGTATTGGCTTTTTAAGTTTCTTGTTTCATTTTTCTTCCACTAAATTAAAATAAATTCAGTTTTTTTATTACAATGCCTTACTGTATTTACTACTTTTTTTTTCTTCACAGCAGTCAAAGATTCAGCAGTCTCCAGTGTTCAACATGTTTATAAATTACAACCATAATTCAATGTGCCAACAACACAACACAGTCAGATGGGTGTGAACCTGTGCTAACAGAATTTTGAAATGCACTGTGTGGATGCATGAAATGGCCTTCATTATTCTTGTATCCAATTTAATAATGATGTGTGGCATGTGAGTATGATGAAGTTGGCCTTAGGGTCACACTAGCTCACTCTGCCACTTTCATTTTGGAGGTGAGCCACAGCACCAAGTACTCATGAGGTAACATTTCTTACTAAAAATCAAGGTTAACAGGGATTGCACTGCTACTCAGGTGCAGCTCTCTCAGTAGTCAGAGAGTTTGCATCTGGCAGAGGCAGGGAGTGGAACCCTAAACACAAAGTCTCCATTAAAAAAAAAAAGAGCTATACTTGGTTTGACCTTTGACTTTGAAAGTCTTGCATATGAGTTGCTTTTGTAGAATTGCTTTGCTCAACATAAGGGAAAACTGAGAAGAATTCTGAAATCTTCTTCTCATTGAGAAGAGCGAGCTGGTTCAGGTATGTAGTCTAATAGCATCTTTCTTTATTTAAGTGTGGTCTTGTTGGATATCTGAGGGGAGAGAAGAAATACTGACTGGAGTAAGGATTACTTGAAGTTTACTTTTTTAACATAGTATAATCTGAGATAGTTCTCGAGGCTTTCTGAAGGCCTTTCAAAGTTGCTTTTCCTTGAAGATTGGCTGTTTGGTTTTTTCTTGTGCTAGTCATATAAATAGTAAAACAAAATCTGTCTTTGTAACATTAAGCCAGTATAATGTTTAAGTATTGCACTTAAAATTTAATATTTTATACAGTACTGTATAATGCTAATACTGTTTTTAGCCGCCTGTAACAAAAACACATAATTTATTCTAATTTCTTTAGTTGAATCTACAAAAAAAAAAAGCCAAAGATGACATAACACAGTATTTTTGTAGCAATAAGGTGATTCCCAAATAGCTGTTAGCTGAAAACGTATCTTGGCATCGAGTGCAACATGTCCTTAAACAAAATGAGGACATTTTCCTTCAGGAAAATGAGGATAGTAGAGAAAATAGAGAGTGGAAGATGCAATAAAAAGTGGCAAGACTATTTCCTAAACTATATTTGAAGGTGATGCTGACATTTTTTACTATTTACAAAGAAGAAAATCCAGCAATGACGTTTGACAGGACCCGAGAGATGCATCTGGCTCTTCAGTTGCGTCATTAGAAATGGTCTTACTGGGAGACCATGTGAAACATACAGTGGAACAGTATCAGCCATAGATTGGCCTCCCCAGAGTTCGGACCGCAACATTTTTGAAGCAGTGTGGGAACATCTTGACAGAACAGAACAAAAGGCAGCACACATCTAAAAAGAGCTTTAAATGTCCTTCAAGAAGCCTGGAGAACTATTCATCAATCAGACTCAGAATACTTTATTAATCCCTAAGAAAATTATTTGGTCACAGTTGCTCCAAGACAATAAGAACAGTAACAGACTGAACTAAATTAAATAATACAATATATTACAAAGTGACAAATTTAAGAAATTGGCTCTAATACATGCAAACAGCTTAGTTCAGTCTTTCTTCAATAATGAAGGTGCTCATACCAATTATTGACATTCAAACTTATTAGAATTGTGCAAACTCTGTGTTTGCCTTAGAAACTGTATTATGTTTGCACGTTTTAATAAATCGCCGCACCTACTTCCTGTTCTACCAGCAAAATATAAGGAAATATCGGAAGGCTCAACTCTTTCGCACATTACAGTACAGTTTACAGAAATACAGTGATAACAAAGAATGAGTGCAGTGTGCGATAAATCTAATGTAAAATATATATTGAAATTTCTATTAGGAAGATTGTCTTGATGCTAGCTCTGTTTAGATTACTGCACATCCCTCTCTCCCGTTTCCCCACTTCAAACTCATCACTTTTTCCTGAGGTCATTTATTCTCTGCCAAACCAATCAGATTGTGCTTTCTCTCCCACTGCCAGGTGTTATTTTAGTGTGGAATTAATGCAATTCTCTTCAACCTTACTGGTGGGTTCTTCACATCCCTCCAGTTCTCATGTCATCACTCCTCGTCCACCACCAGGGTCTAGACTCCATAAAATGACTAACCCGTTAAAATAATGACATCACAATGGGGTCTACTCACAAAAGGCTAATGGCATATTTCTTTTCCCTTTTGTGCATATTAAGTCGAATACATTATTTTAATTACTCTTTAAGTGTCTTGCTTTATCGCTCTCTCCTGACAAAAATATTGTATTATTCATAGTCTCTGCCAATTTGCACTACAGTCATGCAAACAGCGACAAAGCAGCTGTACCAGAATATGACCTCTAGTTACTCATGCCTTCCTCCATTTAGCTCGAAATTCTGGATCTCATTCTCTGCAGTTTCTCACCAGGGTAAAATAACTCCAGTGAAGCAGATATAAATGAATTTTGCATATTTAGTCTGGCTTTAGCCAATTATATTAGAACAGAACGACAGGCATTGTTTATGTAGTCATTTCAATATATTGTTAAGAACATAAATGCAGACAGGATTAATAATCAGTTGTTTTCTGCTTTTAAGGAAGCATTGTTAATTGCCATGAGCTCAGAGCTCAAGAGGATTTTTTGATGCTTACTGGACGGAAAACTTTGTGTTGGGGTTGTTTTTTAGGGTACGGAGACAATTACGAAGCATTTAAACAAAATCAGATGCCTAAAACTTTCTGTATGTTTCTGCGAGTGCCCACAGCAAGTGAAGAAGATGTTTCACTGCAGATTACTGAAAAACCAATCACTAGTTTGAATTCCTGACTTTTGTGGATGTAGCCCTGGCTCAGACACAACGCATCTGTCAGAACCTTCTGTAGTTTTGCAGAATGCACGCAGAGTGGCCATTAGGAAGGGTCTTGTATCACTTTGATTGTTTGAACTTAATAAAAAAAACAGCACAAGGTATTGCCACTTTGCTCTGTTTCTCTAAGGCTGAGCAGATTTTTGAAGACAAAGTTAATAGTCCAAGACAAAGACAGCTAGATTAGAGCCAACGAGAGAGGCTCTTTAGACAAATGCCTCGAAAGGTCAGGAAGAAAATCCAGACGAAATATGTGCATTCGAGGCAGCCTTCAGCTTCCACATCAATACAGTAATCACTGGAACAGAAGCTCCATTATGAGGGGTTTATGGGAAATTAGGCTTTAATTTGCTTTCAAAATGACACAAAGCACATTCTCCCTCTGACAATATATTAGCACAACCCCACAGAGGTCTTTGGGGACACTAAAATAGTTCTGACTTGTTTTGAGATTCAGACTGAAGAGGGGGTTTTTTCTACAGAGGCTATTCAAAGGGCACTCACTCGAGGGTCAGTTTCTCTGGTGCATTTGTCAAATATGATACGCAATGTTTGTCAGTTAAAATGAAATCAAGGCATTTTGTGACAAACTGAAATAATGCTGTAATGTGGACTGAGAGTGATGAAAATATCGCAGCTTAACTTTTAACACTGTCAATCATTGTATTTTTCCTTGAATACCCTTGAGAGCAAAATGGTTAGAAGCATTTAAGGCTTTATCTCCACCACCTTGACAAAATGATTGAAATGTGGTGTCATAGAAAAAAGATAACATCTGAGACTCGGCTGCATGGAGACTCGGCACCCTTAACAGGTTTTTCTTCCAAACAAACAACACTCGACGCCCCCTTCTCTGTGTCTGTGTCTCCGCCTCCCTCGCACAGACAGGCACAAATAGAGAAACAGTTTCACTATAACGAGCTCATTCATTTTCATTCTTTATTATGGCTCGTACGCCATACGATAACTTCAGGGGAGTCTTATTTGCAAGATCGTGAAATAGATTGTTGCTGCTCCTCAGCCCTGCACTTTCCAGTGCAGATGTCTCAGAGCTAAGTGACGAATTTATCAGCATCTCCAAAACAAAACACTCACCCAATTAGCGGCAATAATTGAAACTCAATTCCGCTTCCCAATCAAATGCTCAAAGCTAATTTCCCTCAGATATTTATGGTATTCCAGTTATTATCAGCTGATGTGTGCGTTTGTGGGGGGAGGTTAACACTGAATCTCAAAATTGTGCACCACAAGTTACCATAAAGACATTATGCACAATAAAAGCCGTTGTCTTTGGCGAACAGCGTTACAGCAGCATATGAATGCATGTCTGTTTTTGTGTTAAGGTGTTTGCTGACGCCTTCACTCACTCGTCTCCTTGGCAAAGCAGCGGCGCTGTATTTGACTAGGCCTGACCTTCCAGTGGAACAAAAACACTATTGATCTGCCATCCACAGAGTCTATTACAGTCGCTAACGTGTTTGTTTTTAAATGTCCTTAGAGTAAGTGGTGAAGCTGATGTGCTATCATTTCTAAAATATAAATAAATAAATTTCTTTGCCCTTGTCACATCTACAGTGTTCTACAAAGACAGAAAGCTCTGCCAAAGCAATGAAATGAGCAGGGTGTGTATATGTGAAAGGAACCTGCGACAGAGGTAAATCCCTATCTTAGAAAACTGATTTCCATCCCAGTTTGCATGTTAGGTGTGTTTTAACAGTCAGGTACAGGAGTGGATAATTCATTTTCCCAGAGGGCCACATGAGAACCTGGGACTGTTGTGGAAGGTACAGCCTTCTACAACAGTCCCAGTTTCTCAAGCGGCCCCTTGAGACAATTAATTGCCCAGCCTCGGTCAGGTAGCTTGTTGTAGGTAGGCAATATTTATAAGCATGGCTTAGGGTTGCTTAAGCATTCTCTCTCAGTAGATCTATTGAAGCTTTCTGATTGAAGTAAAGGGTAAATCAATATAGTTTTCATATACGGAATTTTCTTGATGCACTGATTGGAAATTTCAAAAACGTAACTGATTTTGCTATGTGGTCCACAGCTCTTCCAAAACAGTGCCCTCAACCCAGCAGCGAGCGAAACGCATGCTTTGTTGTATCTGAAAGCTCCATTTGTCTGATTTTTACCCCCAAACATCATTGTGACAGACAGATTACCTTAGGCAACAATGCAACATCTGTTTATTGTTTTCTCTCATCAGTTCTGGACAGCACATTCTCATCCCAGGGCATCACTTACTGCTGTTCCGGCAAATGACGCAGGCAGAGATGCACACAGGGTGCGTGCCATGGAAATATTAGATTTGGAAAAATAGCTGTCTTATTTTTGAGATCTACAAAGTACTCATTTGGAGTGGCAGTGGAATAATCAGCCAGAAGAACATGGCTTTGAATTTAGGGACTTTGTTTTGCTCTTTGCTTCGCTTGGTTAGGTTTGGAAATTGAAACAGGGTTCGCTTGAATGCTCGCAGGATTGGGATGTTGGTATCACTAAGGATAGGATTCTAAGATTAACAAAGTCAGAATGATACTATTGATTGTGTGATGATTGCACAGTTTAGGAGGACCAGTTGCTAATCTTGCTATTTGAACCCATGTCTAAAACAAAAACACAGAAAATCAAAATTATCCTTTAATTATATTAGATAACATCCAATCCAAAAAGGAAATCTGACTCAGCTACAACTAGTTATGGTTTGTGTTGGCTTCTTTTAATGAGTCATATATTCCTCAGCCATTATATTTTTATGAAGTAAAAGCTGATAAAGATTCTGATTTTACCTACATGTTGAGTTGATATTGCCATTATTGGCCACCAGTGCAGTGCAAATGCACCGGTAAGCATACTCAGACATGTGCTCTGCTAGCTCCTATAGAATCACCACTTTCAGGTTGGTCCTTCTGAATAACGGCATGAAACGAAGACCAGTGAAGTGGGTTATTGAACTATAAAATTAAGCGATCCCAAACTTCCTCCATATCTTTGAAATCCTGACAGCTCTTCAGGAAAGCACCTTCTAAAGGGGGGAGATTGGCAGAAAAATCATCCATCCCTAAACACAGCCATCACTTCCCCATAATTACCCAGGAAGAATCAAATTAGCTCCTGACAAGATAATTCACTGACGGGCTTAGACTACTTGCGCCCAAGATAAGGCAGCTAAATGCTTGAGCTTTTGATAAGAATTTGTGGTCAGACGCAGGGCAATTTAATGAAAAGCTTGTCTGTCTCTAGCACGTTTGTGTGTTTGTATGTGCAGTGCGTGTGTTTACATGCATTTTCGGACATACTGTGTGTTTACGCTTGTGCTGATAGCCTTTTAATGTGTTGTCTTTATTATGCTGATGATTCACAGGACAGACTTGATTAGCGGCAAGACAAGAGGCACTCCCTGTGCTCTTTGGTTGACATAACATCATCAGAGTCATTTCAAAGAGAACTGAAAAGAGGGAGGAAGTCTGGCTGGAATCTATTAGATACCTATTATGTTGTGATTGCAGACGTTACTGAAAAGAAAATATTGGTAAAGCTTCTCGCTTCAGATTACGTTGTTTAGGGTCATTTTTAGTATTTTTTTATGCTGGACTGCAATAAAACATTCGTTTTTAGTGCATCAGTCAAAAGAATGCCAGTGTGTCTGCAAAATAATTACGGCTCATCTTTCCCAAGGGCTCACCATCTTTAATACATCAGCCCGCCTTTAATTGGGTTCATCTTCAGTCCTCTTGAAAAGTCTACACGTTCAGAGATCCTCTCTCATCTTATTATTTTGAATACAACCTTTCTTGGCATTTACAGATAGAACCTTGAAAGTGATTTATAGACTCTTCCTAAAGGAGGCTCTCAGCCTGTTTACAGAGCATCAAGCAGCCATTACAGATTGGCCTTGAGTTATTGATGCATAGCTCAGTAAAAATTGGCCTTGCAGTAAGCGAGTCAGCTGTCAGTCCTTTTTTAAGAGTGAAGGCTCTTAATCTTTTGGTAATGAGTCATACATAAAGACGGATAGATGTGTGTGTTTACATGTTTGTGTGTTCCCATCTCTACGAATTTATAGAAGCATGTGTATGGGTGATTGGGGGGGAGGGGGTGGGGGCATGCTAGACCTTGACAACCAGATGCTGCATCATTCATGTGTGACAGACCACAACTTTGAAAGGGTATGCATTGCATGCCTGTGTTAATATGTGCATGTGTGGCCTCACCCCTTGTGAGAAGTAAAATGCTGCAATCCCCAAAGGCCAGAAACAGCAGAGCATGGAGAATATGGCCAGGCCGAGATGATCTCGTGGAGGGACAACTATGAAGTTGTCTTCACTCTCGCTGTCGGTAGAACAGTCTGTCTGCAC
The DNA here is from genome assembly GCF_963969265.1 of Rhamphochromis sp. 'chilingali'. NCBI lineage: Eukaryota > Metazoa > Chordata > Actinopteri > Cichliformes > Cichlidae > Rhamphochromis > Rhamphochromis sp. 'chilingali'. Next base: position 5,969,179 of record NC_137932.1, read on the forward strand.
AGAAAACAGCAGTTAATGTTAAAACATATAGCCATTTAAAATTTCATGATGTATATGGGCAGACTGTGTAGTTTCAGTGGCGATGTAGCAGTAAACAGGTGGTTTGAGAAAACACTGGAATTGATTCCTTTTGATTTTTGATGCAGACAGCTGCATCAAAATGCAGACAAAGACTGATGCCACTCTTATGCTTTGCAAAATTTAAGGCTATTGACAACAATCAGTTAGTATACAGCCTGGAGAACTGTAGAGACTAACAGCTAATCTACCCCTGCACAAAAGGCCACAAGCACTTCATTAACTGAAAAGCTATATTTTTGTCACAACTCATAGCCAATGACAAGATGGGTTGTTATGCCAATTGTGACTTTGTTTACAATAGTAAAAACAAAAGTAAAAATAATAAACATGAAGTATGTGGGGTCAGAGGTATCAGTTGTGGCATGGATGATTGAGATAAGCATTTTTCTGTTGTTGAAAGTGGAGTGGATCTTTTTGTTACTTAATTTTCTTAGGTCATTTTTTTCAACCCACAAGACAAAATTTTTTGTTGCTAAAAGTTTTTGCTGCATCTGAAATTTTTGAGTTAAGATCTCAAAATTTTGAAATGCAAAGAAAAAATTTAAAAAGCTAAAAACAAAAAAAACCACTACAAATGGAGAAAATAACCTGAAATTTCAAGCTACCAAGTTGGAATTTGTGTTGACTTGTGAATGAGAAAAAAATGTTTGTTTGCTTTTTTAGTGCCAGAATAAAGCTTCCATGGTAAGTAGGCAAACTTTGATTCTATTTGACAGAACTCTGTTTTATGTGCTAACCAGTTTTTGGTTGAAGACTAAAGTTAAAACCTGACCAACTTAGGTTAGATATTAGCCATTCGTCTTTTGGTATCGGCATATATAATAGCCCAAAAATGAACATTTAAAAAGATAGCAACCAGCTGATCCAAACCAAAATAAATAACCAAACAAAACAGATATTAGCAATATCTGTTTATATTAGGTTTGTGAGAAAGAAAAAAATAATCAGCCATTATATTGAAATATCTCAGTTTTAGATATTGGTATCACTCTTAAAACAGATTCAATATCCTCTAATCCTCAGTGAAAGCACAAGCATTATTAACCGTTGAACAGTTTCTAACTACTGAGATAGAAATTTCTCATTGCAAACTCATAGCAATACAGGTAATACAAGTAATATCACCAAGACACCTCATCCTGTATATTTTTGGGCGCCTAAGTCCAACCATGTGGAACTTCTGTAAATTTTCTGTCACTGGATGATGAAATTTGCCAACAAACATGCAGATAAAAACAGGATTTACTTTAAAATACATATGAGTAAGACTTCATTTATATGGTACAGCAGTCTTTGTACAGGTAGAGTTGGTTTTCAAGTTGAGTGGGTGGGAAAAGAATCTCCACTTATTGAGAAAGAAAAAGGCATTTGTGTAATGGGAAACAAAACATACCAGCGTATGCAGGATCATTTGCTTCCACATAATGTCACAGCTCACATTTATAGACTTTTGGTGATGGCCCATTAGTTTCTCATTAGTTCTGAGATATGCAGATTCCTACATTTTGGCATCTAAACAACAGATGGCATGAAAAAAATAGCTACGGTTGAAAGTACACCCCATTTCAGATGTGAAATAGTTATGAATCAAACACACCTCCTCCCTAAAGCTTTATGAAACTATTTCACGCTCCATGCAACATTTCTCACAAGAAACTGCAGCAAAAGAGAATAGATGCTCATACATCTGCATACAGTTTAGGATGATGCAAATTCAGAGTCCTGATCCAGAGCTGAAAAGATCAGTATGTGTTACAATTCACAAGTCGGTACAGGACGTTCTGACTACGTCATTCTCTAGCATGCACGTATACAAACACGTTCCTCTTGCGGCTTTGTTGTTGGATTCTTCGACGAAGCCGAGACCAAGTACAGAGATTTATTTTCCAGGGATGAAAAGAAGTCTCAGATTGAGGCCACAGTTTCTATATGAGACATTAAGCTGCATCCTTCCCACATTATCCTGTTTGAAGGATGATCCAGCATGAGGGTGGAACATGGAAAATAAATGAAAAATACAATCAAGGCTAACAAATTGTGGGTGACTATTGTGTCAAATAAATAGACGTCAATTTTGCTCAACATTTCAATAAGAGAGATGATGTCTGCACAGATGTTGGATGTCAGGCAAAAGGTCAGGGAAGGAAGGCAGAGTACGTGAGAATCGTTATGATATATGATCTGACCAGATAATATTATTTATTATTTTTTAAGATAGCTATAGTGACAATTTTATTCTTTTTTATACAAGTTCTGGTTAAGGCAGGGGTGTCAAACTCCAGTCCCGGAGGGCCAGTGTCCTGAAACTTTGCTGCAGCACACCTGAATAAAATTAGTAGGTCATTAAGAAGACTACAGAACTTGACTGTATGCTGAGGTGGCAGTTCAGCCATTTGATTCATGTTACAGAAGCTCATGAGTGAATGAACATGGTGCAATAAAAGTACTTTTAGAAGTTACCACCTTTCCTATCGCTCACACGTTGATTCCAGATATTGTATCAAGAACCAATCCTAGACCATGGCTGGCTTGATAGAAGAGTGTACAGTTTTTACTTAAAAATGCATTTCTGATGTTTATTTTTGTGTTTCATATCGGTGAACAAGAGTGCAGAACAGTGACATTAGCATTATATTGAAAGTTACGCTTCTGTAAACATGTTAGAGTATTGGAAATACATTTGGTTTGAGGGCAAAACAGTTTTTAATTAATTTCAATAACACACCCTCCTTGTAACAATGTTGCCTGATTGATGATGAGGATTAGCGGGTGGGTGGCTGAGATGTATGGGGGCCCTGCCCACCGTCTCCAAAAATAGACCCTTTGAATGCAACCGTATTAGAGAAAGTAATTGAGCCGCAGAAGAACATTTCTAATTTCTCTGTGCACTCAGACAATGCCACGCTGTGTGAAAAGCTTTGCCTACAAAGCCGTTAAAAGCTGCAAAAACGGGCCCCTGTCTAGGTGGTCAATATATTTTCATGCTCTTTATAATGACATGTGGACACCAGAAGGTTGCAACACATGAACATAATGCAGCTTAAAGAGTGCATAATGTCAGTCTGCTGTTGTGGCCTTAAGCAAGCACTATGGTGCAATCTCTGCAGAGCCAGCCCTGCTGTGTGCTGTGCCTTAGAGCTCCCTGACAATATCTGCACAGCCTTCTGGCTGTTTGGAGAATCAAAACACACATCATCCAGGGATTCTATTGGCTTAGATTACTGTGGGGAGAAAAGTTCAGGAAGCAGGGGAGGCAGGCAGGTGAAGATTTAGGTTGTCTGAAATCAGTGCAGACCTGCAGATAAGTCTGTGTTTAAGGAAGGAAGGTCATTAATCACAAACCTTCAAAGTAAAACAGGCCACTAACCCGTCTGGAAGACTGTCTCAGTTGTCAGTGAAATTACTTTATCTTTTACAGCATTTTTCTCAAAATTAATGATGGGTATGAAATCAAATCAAGAGCTGAATGACGTTACGGGTCGCAAACTTCTTTACCGGGTTTACAGAAAAACCCATCAACAAAAACTGTTGGATACTGTTTGTGACCACAATATTTAAACTTAGCCCTGCTTCCTGGCCCAACAAAAGCTTATTATTGTTATTAGAATATAATGGTTATTAGAACTGGAAAGTGAATGATGACAAAGGACCGCGTTACCTAGAACAACACAGTGAATCACAGAATAGAATAGCCCTTTATTGTTATTGTACATGTACAATGAAATCATGGTTGATCCACTTCAACTGTGTAGGAATAAAATGTAAATAGCAAGGCAGCAGCAATAAATAAAAAACTGGAGAAATATATAGAAATAGAAACATTTCATTATTTATCATCATTTATTTCACAAAGCTTGAGGGGATAGGTTAATTGGAAAATCCAAATTGCCATTGTGTGAATGGTGTGAATGTGCGAGTGAATGTGAGTGCGAATGGTTGTCTGTCCCTGTGTGTTGGCCCTGCAACAGACTGGCGACCTGTCCAGGGTGTACCCCGCCTCTCGCCCTATGACAGCTGGAATAGGCTCCAGCGCCCCCCGCGACCCTGAAAAGGATAAGCGGAAGCGAATGGATGGATGGATATTTCACAATGATTGCTTCTAAAAACACACCCTGCAAACCGTGCTGCTTTAACCTCTCTGCTCTGTGTCTCTGTTAAGCTCAGCTAAGTTAAATAGACACCCAGACCACAAGAGTTCCAGATAAATACACCACCACACGTTTTTAGTTTGTAATAGGAGATGCTTAAGTAAGAAAACCTTTATATTATTTATTACAGACATATTTATCTGGAAGATGCTGTAGATTATACCTTCAGTTTAAACAGCTTTGTAGTTTTTTGCCAAACTTTAAATGAGCAAATGCGCATGTGGGTTTGTTATGAAATGTTTATCTCTCCAGTAGCAGAAAGGACTAATGACTTGTGTATGCAGATGATGCTATCTGTGCTCAGATATCTCCTACGAGGTGTAAATCCTGTCAACATGCGGTAACTGGCTGACAGTTAATGAACAGCTAACTGATGATTTCACCATTCTGCTGTGACAGCTTAAACAAAAGCTTGTGTAATTTGCACTACAGGAAATGTGCCCCCCAACCTGTAGAATTTAATTAAATGTTTTATTTATTGATTTATTTTCATCAGATCTGATGTCATCTAAATGTCACAATTCCTGATGACAACAGCAAGATCATTTTTAATCTTTGCAAAAATCATAGGGAGGATTTTCACAAATTTGGGTACCGAAGCATTTTATTTTATTACACATTACATGTATTATTTCATAAAATAACCCATTGTGTGTGTGTCTACCCGATAGTTTAGTATGCACTTCTGCCATTATTTTGTGAACAAAATTAAATACATCATTTTCCACTAATATCCAAAACAGTGCAATAAAAGAAAATGAAAGTTATATCTTCAACTACTTTAAAAGCAAAAGCCAGCAGTTTAAATAACAGAAATTAATTGTGTGAGGCTACGCAAAGGTAAAGTACTACAGGATGGTCTCTAGAAAGAAACTACTTAACAGCCACAGGGCACTGAATTATTTACCTGCTTAAAAAAATAGATTACATTCAGAATATTTATATTTCGGGTGGTGAATATGAATTCAGGTGAAATGAAAAGAAATCGTGCAAGAAAACAAAGAACGTTAAAGCAACAAGCAGAAGTCTGTAGCCACTAGCGATTCAGTACTAATCGACACAAAAAAGCACTATTGTAACAACCGTAATGACCTTTTTCCATTAGTACCTACTCCGGTCACCTCGGCACAGCTCAAAATGGTTTTTAGGGATTTCCATTAGGTCATAGTACCTGGTACCAGGTTTTTTTTTTTAATACCTACTCGACCGGGGTTTCAAGCTATCTGAGGCGATCCAAAAATGTGACATCAGCAGACTGCATGCCACGGATTGGCTAGTCAGTGGCATCACTCAATGATTTATGAAAGCATCTTCTTCACAGAAATCAAAACAACCATTTATGAAACTATGAGGGGAGTGGCTGCACAGAAACAATACTCTGGTCTTGGAGTTTGACAAAAGAGCCACAGACTGAGTAGCAGGTATCACATAGAAATGATATTATGGGGTATTGCCATAACAACCACATGCACATTTGGTGGTACTCTGTTGTGTCTTCACCTCTAGCTGACACTCAACTTTACAGTCAGGTAGGCACACAGCCCCTCACCTCGCTAGCAGCTGAACACAAACAGCAACAATAGAACAATGAACTTCAAGGTCAGTTAAGCACTCATTTCAGCAGCATTGGCATATTAAATATTTAATGTAACTATTAACCTGGCCAGTGTACCCATTACCATTAACCATTTAACTATCAGAAATTCCCAGATGGATAACAAACCCAGCCTCAGCGCATCATAAGCTAGCATACAGCTAATGCTGGTATCAAGATAAATGCAATGCGTTAGGAAGGGCATCAGACATAAAATCTGTGCCAGTTCAACCATGCAGGTCCATCCACAGAGTTAATTTAACAGGATAACACCAAAAACAGTTATGTTTCTCTTAACGTCCCAGCAACTAGACAGAAAGAATGCTAGCCTACATTACCAACTACTTATCAAATCAAATATCTGGCATACAAACACCATACAGTTCCGCAACTGTATTTTTCTTTATTTTTCACCACATCAGACAACCTAAAAAAATAGTGTTGTCATTGGGGTTATTGTTTGCACTGTTCTAATCACAATCATTTTTTCACTCCTATGCTTCTGAAAATGGCATAAAGTATCAAATTTAATTTAATGTAATGTCTAAATTTGCATTTTCTTCTAACTAACAGAGCAACACTGCTCTGGTTATTTAAAAAAAAAAAAAGCCTCATCACATTCGATATATGACCTCAGTAAAAATGTTCCTAATAACCATATTTTCTCAGATGTTAGTTTATAGTCTATCAATACAGCACAATGTTTATTCTGTAACTTGTGGTTCCATTTAGAGTGAAAAAAAGTATGATTTAGGGTGCAGATACAATTTGCTACCATGAGTGCTCACCATCCCTTGTTCTCACAGTCAGATCCCCATTTAGCTAGTAAAAAAAGATGCCCTAGATGTGTGGTTTTAGGGGTTTCAGAGGAATAACAGAAGAAACACCAAGTAAAAAATAATATAATCTTTACCATATGATTAGTAAGATTTACACAGTACCTGAGTGCACAAACTCTGGGTCGACGACACTCCTGTATGTGAGAGGCATATTCAGTATTAAGAGCTTTTCATGATGTCGTTCTCCCAAACATGTATTGCAGTTATAAGGGGATGTACTTGCAGTGTTGGATTAATGAACAAAATATTTGTTATTTTTCCTTTTCGTTGCCCCGTTGCTTCTTGTTGACAGGTGTGCAATTTAGGATCGTGTAATGAGGCTGCAAGAGGGAAACACTACACATCATGCTTAGCATTCACATCAGGTTGTGTAAACAGGTTGAAATGCATAAGCAAAACTGTGCTGTTGAGCACAGAAATTGGTGATTAAATCTGACAAAAATAACAAATTCTTGTTTTGTGGGACCCCAGTACAAGTTGGATTTTATCTTTTTTGAAACACTTTTTAAAGGTGCAGTTGTAGCCTAAAGGGTTTCATGAATCATGAATCTGACTGGTCAATCCAAGGACTTTTGCTGTGTGTTGCTCCCCATATAGTACTACCATTCATTCCCATCACTTCTCCACTATGAAAAAAAAAAGGCATACATAGCATAAAGAAAAATGAAAAAACTCTATGACAAGGTAAAATGATCAAAATAAAAAACAAACAAATTAAAAAAAACATACAGAATCATGGATCATGAACTTTGTATAAATCATATAAGTTGCAATACTAATGCAACTTATATGGTTTATACAAAGTTGCAACTAATAATATTTCAGCAAACAGGAGCACACTGTGTTCCTACATTATGCAAATGAAAGAAACTCCTGAAAAAACTCAAAGGATAGGGCTGTCTTAACTAATCTAAGTAGCTTCAGAATATAGAACATCCAAAACACATTCCTGCAAGTTGGGATGAGAGCACCGTCACCCCAACTGAGACGGTAGCTGCATTAACAGTAAAAAAGCTTGCATCTATAATTTAGCAGGTAATTGATTCGCTGGTGCCTTTAGCTGTGTAATACGTGATTTGGCATGACTGTATTACATATTCACATCCATTGAAAAGGTGTCAAGTCAGACCTGCCACAGTAATGGAGAGGGACAGATGGGATATAAATCAGAACACCCTCTTGGTATTATAACTAGCCACAAATTCTACATATTGCTTATTTTGTGAGGAAGAAAAACCCCTAAATCTAACAGACTAATCATTACATGTCTGCCCATAAAAATAAATAAATAAATGAAAGAAAGAAAGAAAGAAAGAAAGAAAGAAAGAAAGAAAGAAAGAAAGAAAGAAAGAAAGAAAGAAAGAAAGAAAGAAAGAAAGAAAGAAAGAAAGAAAGAGGGAAAAAACTGCTCAGGATTGCAACATGTAATCACTCCCGAAGGGCTGATATTACTCGAAACTCATTGCAAAAGCATCTTTCTCATTATTCACGTTGCTATTCAGGCAAGGATTAAAGTTGCAACAGTGACGTCTGGCAGAGAGAAAATCTGTGCTACTTCGTTTCTCTTTCAGGAATCTTATTCAGAACCAAAAATAAGGAGAGTCTTTTACTCCTTATTCTGTAATTAACAGTGAAAGCCACATATCATATTATCCTCATTTAGGATGACCAATTATGCCTGCTGCTGCTTACTGACTCCCACTCCTGTTCTGGGTAGAGACTGTGCAAACATGCACTTGAATCACTATGATGACCATCATTAATGCTTTTTCCTCTGCCTATTCTTAGAACCCAAATTGGTGTGCTCCTTTGTCTAAACAGTGGCTATGGGTAAATAAAAAAGAAAAATGATCTTTAAGATTAAATAAACAACTAAAAAGGCTGTTTGTGTCTCTACAACAACCTCATTTGACGTATTTATGATTAGGTTCGAGGCAGACTCAGGGTTTTGGTAAAACACTGTCATATTAGGAGATAATTCAGGTGGAGGAGGCACAAACAAACCTGTAGTCACACAGTTCATTAAAGTTGGTTTCTAAGTTGTATTAGCTCAAAGTGCAGTGGAAATGTTTTCCATAATCATCAGGTAGGAAAATACTAATAGAAAAACAAAGGTTTATGTAACTAAAAGATCTATAAAAAATAATTCCTTATATAAAATTCTGCAACTTTAAAAATATGTCATTATTCACACTCCCTCAAGGCCAAGTTTGCTTAATTTTATAATTCCTGTGGAACTAACCCTGTGGCTTTCCAAGTGATCATTTGTATAATATATAGGGCCATGTATTAATGCATGCTGAGTGGAAGAGAGCAAGGCCATGCCAAACAATTAATGAAATGCAGTGACTCAAACTGATATCCCATTTTAATACCACACGATCCCAGGAAGCAAAGATTGTCAGAATGCAAACAGAGTTTGGTTGGCATGTTTTGTTTGTGTGTGACTTAGTATTGCATTAGACAGAACATCACTGCCATACTTTTCCGTTTAATAATCACCCAAGGACTTATGATGTTGCTGTTAATACTCCTCCAACAAAATGTGTCCATGTGGTTGGAGGAGGACTTTAGTGTCCTATTAAATAGAATGGAAAAATCCGCTGCCTTTGCAGTGGTGCCTTTCATACCTATCTGGACTCTTTACAACTTCAAATATACTAATCATGCATGTTATCACACACAAAGTGGCAATCTGTCAGAACTCTTTTGCAATTTTAAGGAGAAATTCTGAGCTACTATTTCAAAAGTAGTTTTGGCACGAGATTTGATTCATTCTTTAAATGATGTAAAAAGGCAGCCAAGAGCAGAGCGACTTAATAAATACACATAAATGAGCATTCCTAAATCTTTTTATAAATTAACATTGAAGAAAAACTTAATATGGAATTAGTGTAAATTACTGACATTCCAAATGAATATAACATCAAAGGAGAAAAAAAACAATCTTTAATGAAGGATAAGGTTTCTGCTTATCATGACCACATTTTTGAGTTATTCTCGGCCAATGGAAGCAGTGACTCACAGACTCTGGAAAGTTACAATGTTCAATCAAGTTTTTGGAACCAGAAGATTTCGATAGATCAGAAAGATTTTCCAAGCTGAGAAATAAATATCTTTAGTTTGAAAAGAGAACACTTTCATTTTGCTGAATTGGGAATGACTCAAGAGATTGGTCTGTCATTTTCTGCCACAAAGAAATGTCTGAAAGATTTCACTAGAATACATGAAACATTGTCATAATGGTTAGACCTTTCAGAGGAAGAACAATGTGCGTGCAGTGAACTGAAGAATGACTACATTTTGGATTTAATTAAGCCATAGGCACTAATATTCCCACAGATTTAGACAGAATTGATAACCTTTTCAATCAAACTGGTCTGATTTAAAATTCAGAAAGGCAACAGAGGTCAATTATTGTATTTCTTTCTCTGGATTTCTCTTCAAGGCTTAGGGTTTTAAAATTACAATATCTCAATTGGAAAAGCTGAAGAAAGACAGGATTTAATGATTTAATGAAATGTTGCCACTGAATATGATATGCACTGATGAATGCAAATTCTGTACGCTGAAGAACATGCAACAGATGGTGCAGCCATTTTCAAACTCAAGTTTTGGTAGTATTCGTTGCTGTCATTTATTCTCCTCTTCCATTAACACTGTGCTGGTGAAGTCCTCCCATTCTAGGAAAGCCCACCAGGCGTTTTTCTTTTCCTGTTATATTTCTGAATATGTAGCTTCTCAAAGCACATTCCATGCTTTAAGGGAGTCATAAATATAGCACTTATAATGGAACTGTTCATATCATTAACACCATGTAAGTATGTTTACCAGCGAGGGTCAGAGGTTTTTCTCAAATTAACAATATGTGATATAACTACAAACAACATACACTAGCATAATGCTGCTGCTGTGACAGAGACGCATTTACTCAAATGATTTAAAGAACACCCATATTCCAGTATGTCAACGCCAGTAACACGTTAAGCCTGTTCATCCCTGATTCTATATATGTATAGTACACACATAATCGTTACACTAGTATCAGGGTTTTAGCGTGAAATTTAGGACCTTGGGGGGAGGGGTATTAACAGGACAGTTGAACATTGACATTGCAGCTCTCTGTACTTCTGTGCAGAGCTGCTGATGCTTTGTGGACAGTGAAAGAGAGACGATGGGATATGGGAGGATGACAGCTGAAGAAACAAAACGGTAATAAGACAACATATTTTAATTCTTCTCTTTTAATTTTAAACTTCTTTAGTTTTAACTCAGCCAACAGTATAAACTGACTTGTACAAAGCTAAATTAGTGTTTGCAGCTTAAGTATAAGAACAGTTTTAATGTATAAGTTAAAAACTGCCCCAATTATTTGGCCTATAAGTAGTCAGTTGGACACTTACAGACCTCTGGGGCCCAGTCAAAAATGAAATTAAACCACAGCCATAATACCTACTAAATCACCCTACTACAATGTTTAGCAATCATGTTATGATTAAGTGTCATTTCATTATACTGAAGTATTTGCCATCTAAAAACCCAGATACTGATGTGTGAAATGGTAAGTAATGGGAACGGGTTATGATCAAGGCAAATCAGTTTCTGCTGGTTCATTAACTCCACCCGTCTTCTCAATTTGATACCACCACCACTATCACGGGATGAGTGATTTCAGGTAGTACCGTGGCCTTGGTGTATTTTGTCCTGCCACATCATGCTTCCTGCAAGCACTTATTTGATTGATGCACTCTCTTCAAGACCTATCCACCAGGGGCCCGTTCTTCGTACGTCGCTTACTACATCCAAGATCAAATGACACATCCAAGATCAAATCATCGCGCTAACTCTGAGCTCGCTATTCCGGTTCCCCGAACACACCTGTTGTTGACGATTAGTATAGCTGGATGAAGTAATGTGAGATCACTGGGTGGCCCAACAGGGGCTACGCATCGATAGTAGAAACATTGATCGGCAACCCTTTGATTGGTCGGCGAAAATGTCGAAGGAGCGCGCTCGGTATTCTTCGGCAGCAGAGCAAGAACTCTTGAGTGAGGGATTTTAGGAGTTTCAGAGTCTAATTAAAACGCAAGGGAACACTGCAAAGGCTGCAAAAGCAAGGAGAGAGGGCTGGCAGAAAGTTGCTGACAAATTAAACTCGTAAGTAATTTAATAATAACAATAATAATGGAGTGGATCTATATAGCGCTCTTCAAGGCACCCAAAGCGTTTTACAATGCCACTATTCAGTCACTCTCACATTCACACACTGGTAGCTGTCACAGCTGCCCTGGGACAGAAGCCAGGCTGCCATATCGCGCCATCGGCCCCTCTGGCCAACACCAGTAGGTGGTAGGGTAGATTTATCATATCACACTATATTATCCAATATTATATTACATTATATTATATTACATTATATTATATTACATTATGTTATATTATATCCCCTTTCACATTAGCGCCACAACAGGACCCACTAGAACATGGGAACAAGTAAAAGGGAAATATAAGAATATTCTACAGAATGGTAATATTGATCACTTATATTGCTTTTCGTCTCTTGGAAAGAGACCCTGGAATACTCTGTTTGTTTGTTTATAACAGCAACCAAGAAAAGGGGCAGCGCAAAAAAAGACAGGTGGTGGTCCTGCACCCCCTCGTCAACAAGTTGGTTAAGTGAATAATACCCTCACGGGAAAATCGATATCTCTCTATGAGCACACTGTCGCGCTGAGCTAAAGGATCCTGTCTGTCCCGCAATATACGCTGGATTCTGAGGACTCTCCTTATCAATCTTGCACCTTCCGCAATGGGTGGCTCGCGTATACGGACAGGACATGGCTGCAACAGGCTTCCCAAATCCACCTTCGCTTTTATAGCCGTGGTCTCCCATCTTGATTACACGAAGTAAATTGCAATTACTACTCTGAAATCTGAATTACATCTGTAATAATCACATACATGTAATAGAATGTTAATAGTACATTTCCCTTTTTTAGGAAATGACCTGTATGTATCTGTGTGAAATCAATAAAAGGATCAAGTGCTGCATTATCTTTAGTTACATTGATGTTATTTATTTATGGTACAACAGTGGTAAAATATCGCTGTTGCTTTCGTATACATGAAGCGGAAATACCTGAGTGGCCGCGATCTAATCCTGTTTACATAAAGTAAACCTGCTCCCGAGCAGGTTTACGCTTACGGCTCTGTTGCTATGACAGCAAGTCCCGGATGGGCTTCGAAGAACCGAACGATCCAGGATCACGCGAAATCGTCAACAGTCAAATCCGGCTAACTTACTTAGCGAGGTACGAAGAACGGGCCCCAGGTCTCTACCTGCCCCTGCACTCAAAAAAATGAAACGTTGACTTTAATTAAAATTATTTTGTCAACAGGTTCCACGAAATTGAATTATGTTAGTTTAAAGCAAAAATCTTTAGTTCATCTAATTTAAAAAAAACTACTTAAGATTAACAAGACATATTTAAGACTAACTAAATCAAGTTATGTTGTATGAACATAGATGATATATTTACAGGTTAGATAGTTAAGATTAGTTACTTCAACACATTTCTTATTTGTGGCAGTAAAATGTTAAATTTAAGTTAGATTAATTCAAATATTATATTTTCAGCCACCTTGTGCTTTATTAATTAGTTTTACCTAAATCTATTTTGTCAACAGGTTCCACACAAATGAATTAAGTACATCCAACTTATTTTTTTAAATTTATTTTATTGCCAACACATTCAGTGAGCATTTGTGTAAACCCAGTCCAAAATAAAACACAACAGCTCATTAGGGTTAGTAATTAACAGTATGTAGACAGATGCAACATCAAGACTTTAAATTAAATGTCTGTATCTACCAGAAATAGAAGAAAAAAAAAAAACGCATTGAAGATCACATAACACATTAATAAGATGACACTTGAGTTATGCACATGTGATGCTAGTAAGGTCTGTGAGTGTTTTTTTCTTTTAGTGTCTAAAATGGATAGCAAAGTTGCTATTTGCAATGATTGCTTAGGGTCAGTCCAGTAACACAATGCCAATGAAGTGCTTTCCTTTAACAATGCAAAGTGAAGTGTCCACCTCAACAGCCACAATTTAAAAAAAAATTATGTAACAACAACAACAACAACAACAATAATAATAATAATAATAATAATAATAAATAGTCCACTGATATTAGCAATCAAAGAAAATTACATCACCATCCCAAATAAAACTTTAACAAAACATGCCAACATTATGGTCTAACAATAAAACAGCTTGTCAGCGTTCAGTTTTTTTGCAACAGCACAGCAGTAACCACTTAACACTTGCCACTGTCAACATTTATTTTACCAGTGTTTGGGCAAAAAACTTCAGATGTAAACATTTTAACATGGAAACAATTGTTCGTCTTTAAAAGTCCACAAAATATACATTCATCCTGCATTCCCAACTTGGATGATTTGATATCCTCGTGTTGGTGTTGTTCCCAGACCATCATGAAAATGTTGTTCCAGGTTCAACATTGCAAGTGACCAATCACATTGTTGTGACGTTATTCTTTTGCGCGCCAAGCCATTCGTGCATTTATGAAATTCCAATGTTGCAAGGACAATATCAATTCTGCTTACTGTTTATTAAAGGGTTACGGTTAGGGTTAGGGTCAGTTGATCGGCGGACAGAGGCGGTTTCACGCAGCTTAAGTACAGTTTTTTGTTTTACGCCGGTTTTTCCCGAAGTCGCAAAAGTATGACGTCACAACATTCTGATTGGTCACTTGCAATGTTGATCCTGGAACAACATTTAGTATGATGATCTGGGAACAACACCAACACGAGGATATCAGATCAACCTCCTAACTTACCCTTATTTTTAGTATGTATTGCAATTACCTTTACAATGCACACAATGTAACACAAACTGAATATGAACATATTTCCACCTCATAACAATATGCCTTGAACGCTAATATACACACCACCCTTCAACATTTCTGGTGCAGTATCATCTCTCAATTAAATCCTTTAAATCTCAATACTTTTGATTGTCTCTTGGCTTTCAGTCTTGAGGTTAACTGAGATTCAGTGCATATATCCCACCCATTAAGAGTGCACATGCAGAGGCCAGGTCTTCCAGGTCATGCAGGACACACTAGATGGTTATACCCACATCGGCTGGAGGAGTGCTGGCATCAGCTCATTCGATGGTAAAGATAGCAAGGGTAATTTGTTCCAGCTCCCTCTGAACAGCTGTAGCTTAGACACAAAAACATAGAAAAATGGCATCCAGTTTTAAAAAAAGAAAGAAAAAGGGCCAAAGCTACCCTTTAATGACGTAAACACAATATTAGGAACATGCACCCCAGTGCGCCACTATTTTAGACTACAGATTCAACGATAAATAGAAATAGTTTGGGTATACAAGAAGATTTCCCAAAACATTTAAACAGGTTCCATGCAAATTACAACAACAACAACATTACAACATGCAACAACATTAGTTATTCAAAATTTGGTTTAATACAGATAAAAAACTAAACTAAAATTACCAACCAATTATTCTTTGAAGAGGATGCTTGGGTCTTCATTCAGGTAAAAAGGTAGTGCCCTGAGGACACACTCCCTCCCCTTTTCAATGGTTTCCTTCTGTAGAGAGTGGCAGAGATACAGGAAGAGAAAACAGATATACTTTAGGATGACAGAAACTCACATTATACGCAAAATGAATGACATATCCACTGCACAGATAGACATGTACACAAGACCAACTAATCATCACATGGACATGAATAGTTAACCTGTTGGGCAGGGTTTCCACCACATTATATATGTCCATAATGGAGGTAAAGACAAACTAATACATCATCTTTTTTGCATTCAAAACATAACATAAAAACATTCACTTCTGGTTTAACCTAAATCAAGGGATCAGATTTTACATATGTTTAGGTAATTTAAATTTTCCAACGTTTTGAGTACCAAACTTTGTCTTGCTTAATATAAATGTAAGTGCACTGTGCAGCTACCATACACTAGCTGTTTAAATTTGAAAATGATCTTATTAGCCATAATATTTTGCTACCAACAGAATAATGCACCTGTGTGGCTGGGGCCAAAGTTTGTCTAATTTTCTTCCCTGCAACGCCTCCTTTTTTCTTGAAGACTTTTATGAGCTGGTCAGTGTATTGGTCAAGTTGTGTAAAAAGCCTTGGAACATGTGCAGCAGTAGTAATCCTCACATATTCTGCTTCCACCTGAAAATATGTCAACAAACACAACATACTGTACTGTAAATATACATACTATATGTACACATATACAAACTAAAACTAATGTAGAAAGACCTCATTAAAGCTATAATTTTAACACAAACATTTACACAAAATGCTAATGGAGCCATTACAGCTTTTATTGTTATTTATCAAGTTCCAAAAAATATTGATCACAGCTGATCTGAAAAGAATTTCATGCCTCAGGCCCTTGAACTGCAACCTTTACCATGGTTCAGATGTGGAGAAGAAATAACAGGGGCATGGGATGGGTCACAAAAGAAAACTTAACTTATAAAACAGTTTTGTTTTTAAAAGTATAACAGTTCACATACCACATACAAGCTCAGCAATACCACATACACCACATCAGTATAGGAGGGAGCAGGTAAAGGCAGGATCTGAGATTTATAAAGTAAAACAAGAAATTCATTACTTAATTTCAAGAAGCAAATTATTGTTTGAATTACAACTAAATAAAATACTACTCAGAAGAAAAGCAAGAGATTGACACTGCCATGTGCTAACTTTCTATAGAAGCAATTATCACCAGGTCTGTCGACCTCCATTGTCTGTCCACTCATATGTCTTGAATAATTTTATTAAAAAAATTAAGTGTGTACTTTCACAAACTGTAATTTATAACTACATTGATATGTATAACTCCGCTAGGAAACATGCTGTATTTACAGACCATTTTTACATAATACAGATTACTGATAGAGCAGAGCAATGGTGTCACAGTGGCTTTCGCCCTTCACTTTTTGGATTTTAAATGTCACTTTATGCTATCCTTGCTATCCTATTCGATATTTCCGACTCTCGGATTACAGAAAAGGAATCCCAAGAAAGCAAATGGAAAAATAACCCCTTGAAAGAATAACCCCATGAACCCCTGTAGCTAATCCCTTAATAAAACAAAAAACAATAAAAATGTTTCTTATACAGTCCACAAAATAAGCATGTCCAGGACCCAGTAAAACTAATGTAAAACAAGCACACGCAAACGATATAACATGTCTTGTAAGACAAACGTAAAATATAACCATGCTGGACATATAGATACTACACAACATAGTCAAAGAAAAAAGTGGTCTTACCTCTCAAAGAAACAGCAGCTTGGCGCCAAAACAGCCTTTTTCAGTTAAATTTGAAGTCTTGCGCATGAGCAGGCACAAGCCGTGAAACCTTCTTGTTCTGCGCGGTTTCATTACAACTGTTTTTGCATTACTGCCACCTTGTGGATATACAAGGTATATCGATCCTAATTGACTTAACTTAAATGTTATGCGATCAAGTAACACAGTATTATGTACGTTGAATAATAGACACAATTACGTAGACTTGATTAGAAAAACATATGTTAACTTAACAAAAACATATATTTTAAGTAAAATGAAAATAAATAATTAATATACACTGAACAATCCACCTCATTCATTTTTTTGAGTGTGTGTAGAGCTTACCTGAAAAAACATCTTTCACCACCAAATTCAAAGGTTGCACCTCCCACTCAAATGTATTTATTTATTTTTTGCAGAGGATTCTCTCTCAACCCTGATTTGCAGTGAAAAAAATGCTCTAAATGCATTTTCTTCCCTCTTTTTTTTGGTTTCAGTTAGAAAAACATCAGTTACACTGTCCCCCTACTCAGACTCTGCACACCAAAACCGTCACCTTTAACTTGATTATATTGTCACACAACTAAATAATAAAGCAGAGCAGTAACTTGCCAACTGTTGTAATATGAGCACTGGCATCTTGACGGCCTGTATCAGTCACCGTGACATGATAATGACATCGTCTAACAGCATAAATTAAAAAAGAATAAACAAATAGATAAATAGTTTACCTCTCGTGTGACATACTTTATTGGCATTCAAGATTAGTGACTACAGCTGGGATCTGAGCAGGCATGCCTTTTGCATAATTTTGGAAAAATCAGTGCCTAAAACACAGGAGCTCTTTCAAATCAAGCTGACTGTATGTTCCCACCTCACAAAAGTGAGACCAGGAGCAAGGCAGAGAAAGAAGGCTTCATTTGGTAGCCCTCCTGTGGTTGATGCTGAAAAGAGAAGGCAGGTGAGGTTGCCTCAGTTGTCTGGAACAGACACCTCGAACACGTAAAGTGTTTTCTGAAGGCAAAACTCTCACCTTTCATGTTCTACATGGAGGTCACAATGCAGAACTGTGACCTTGCAGCTGGGACCGATTCAATAATTCTGGTGCATGCCATTATGCTGCTTCTATTCAGCAAATGTTCTGCTTACAAACTGCTCTGCTTTTTAATATTGCACTCAAAATAAAATAAAACTAATAAAGGGGAAAAACTAATAAAGTACTCT
Organism: Rhamphochromis sp. 'chilingali'; assembly: GCF_963969265.1. Classification (NCBI taxonomy): domain Eukaryota; kingdom Metazoa; phylum Chordata; class Actinopteri; order Cichliformes; family Cichlidae; genus Rhamphochromis; species Rhamphochromis sp. 'chilingali'. The sequence goes on from NC_137932.1 coordinate 5,987,453, forward strand.
AATGGGAGATGTAAGACTTAAAAGGGGCTTTTGGACAGAGGATGCGTTTTGTAAAAAGGAATGTAAGTGTTAGTAAACAAAAGTTAATCATTTGATGTTTTAGTGTTTTGAATAAATTATTGTTTTGTTTTTTTACACTTGAGATGTTACTGAGCTCTAAAAGTGTTTAAAAAAGACAAATGGTACTTTGAATCATACTGAGATTTCAGTTTCTCCAGTAATATCATTAAGAGCTGCTTTACTTCTAATTTCGTACTTGAAGAAATTGCTATTCTACTTTACTGATTCTCCTCAGAGGCTATCTGCAATTTACTCATGCACTTTGATCATTGGAGAGTTTGTGCTTTATATAATAACTCTTTTCAGGCCCACCCTTTTAAAAATAAAATACTTCTTTCCACTGCAGTAGTTCTCTCTTTTTATCTATCTTTTTTGTAATTTAAACACACACACATATACACACATAGTCAGCAAAATAAAGGAAAAGTAACATGAGCATACTGTACTGGCTAAGCTGTTCATTCATTAAGTTAAAAAAAAAAAGGGGGGGGGGGGGGGAAACCTGATTAAAACCTGAAACCTGATTAAAAGATTTTCTCAGTAATGTGATCTTGAAATGTCCAAGAAAGGAATCCAACCAACTTGAGTGGAGCCACCCTATGCATATTATAATTTATGAAAATATATATGTGTTTGCATAGCCCTGAGAGATTTCATGATATATAGTATATTGGGAATTAAAAATTAAAGGAAGATATGTCGGGGCGACCGTGACTCAGGGGGTTGCATCTGTAATCGGAAGGTCGCCGGTTCAATCCCCGGGCTCTCTGTCCTGGTCGTTGTGTCCTTGGGCACTGGTGATGGCCAGAGGGGCCGATGGCGCGATATGGCAGCCTCGCTTCTGTCAGTCTGCCCCAGGGCAGCTGTGGCTACAACCGTAGCTTGCCTCCACCAGTGTGTGAATGTGAGAGTGAATGAATAGTGGCATTGTAAAGCGCTTTGGGTGCCTTGAAAAGCGCTATATAAATCCAATCCATTATTATGTCCTGGAGAAAATTCTGACACAGATGAAGGCCCTAGCATGAGTAGTGGTCAGAAGAAAGCAAAAAATGTATACTACGGACAAACCGAGCCAATCCCGCTATACCTGGGGCACGGGGAAAAATGATCAATATGCTTTTTGTGACATTTTTGTTTGGTGGTGCGCTGCATGATTTTTCTGATGTGAAATATATGCCGTGGCTCCAAAGGTTTGGGAAAACACTAATTTAGACTTTTAATTATTCATCAACTCAAAGCTCACTTAATTCTGCTTTTAATGAGCGATGAACTTCTTCCGATTTAAACCCTAATATTATTTATTTGTATTTTATTCATTTTAATGCACTATATTCTGTGGAATTTGTTACAATATGAGAGGTATAAAAAACTATTTCATTACCCTTCTGTGTTTCATAATCAAGATTCAAATACTGCTGGAGTAATGTGATACATTTGTGGTAGAAGCCTTATAAGTAACCACATCTGTGTAGCTGTAGTGTATAAAGACAGCCGTTCTGCTGTTGTAGACGCTCAGCAATGACATACAATTAGTTAAACTGTACTTCTTCTCATTGACAGGTTTAATGAGAGGTGAAGCAGGCACAAGTATTAATTGAATGTTTTAGGGCGTTTCTATATCCAGTGGATAACTGATGGAGTGGAAATGAAGCTCTGGCATGTGCACTCAGTTCGACAAGGACTGAGAAGTCAGGCAGGAGACAGATTTACTACAGCACACATTTGAATTTGGCTATGACTTGGAGTTTTTCTCTGGAACAATCTGAGTAGGCATGGCACGCACTGTCCCTGGGACCATAAGAGACTTATACAGTTAAATGTATATATTATGAACAAAGAAACTTTTGTTATTGCAAGAAAAGACTAAGGAATTCGGGAACTTACAGATCTGAAGTGGGACAATATAAGAACAATTTGGTGAGCACAGCTCAGGCAGTATGAATGCCACCTCAGGTATAAAGTGTGTTAATTGGGTGAGACAGCTTCGAGCCTTAAATGGTTGGATAGAAAGGAGCTTGTGACTAACATCTTGTGACTGAACTACCATTTAACCCTTGTATGGTGTTCGGGTCTGTGAGACCCGTGTTCAGTTTTTTTCAAAAGAAAAATTAAACAATTAATTATTTTTTCACGTGTAAATGTGTTGTGTCTTTCCACTCACTCCACTTGATTATAACTGATTTATTTATAACATTTTATATAAAAGAAAAACGAGAAGCACATTAATTCATAAATGTGATCTAACAAAGGTAAAGGGAAAAAATTAACCATGTTTGCTGTTCATATGTCTTGTAATTGGGATGAAGTAAACATCTGTTGAGTAATTTAACATAAAATTGTTTGATAGTGTTAATTTGGAAAGCCAAAACTCTAGCGGGTCCACCAGACCCATGAACACTGGCTGAGTAACAAAAATACGAACACCACACAAGGGTTAAGGTAGGCAATATATCAGATCTAACATGACTACACACTGACAGAGGGAATATGAGAGTTAAGTTAGCTGTAGTGGAAAGTGCACTGTTTGAATTCATGCAAGCATCCATCAGCAGCAATATTCACTTAAGTGTACAAAAGCTGAACTGAAGATATTTAAACAACCTGAGGTTCAGTTCGTCATGACTTGTGTGACTTCACAACACAAGTCATCCTTAACCACTCAACACTCACATAGAAGAGAGAACTAAATTGAGGGAGTGTGGGATGGAGGGCTATATACATTTTGGAAAAGACCAAATTTAATACAGATATATAGTTGTTGTGAAAAATCCCATTCTACGCCAAATCCAGTTCAGGTGATTGTGGTAATGGACCAAGAAATTGTTTGCAACCATCAAAAACAGCAATATCCACGCTGAAAAAAGAATGCTCCCTGTCTGCATTACTTTGCGTCACAACAACACGAGGTCAGGAACACAAAGTGAATTAACCAAAGCTGCCAAACTGCTACCAATGTAGGGGCAATGTGGTAAGCAGAGAACAAGCAGAATAAAACTACAGTACTAATGCCACCTGCCATTTTAAATTCCATTGTAATTGGTGCCAGGCGTTTAATACTATAAGCAGCGCCAGACGTTTAAAACATGTGATGGCACCAGGCTTTTAATAAGGGCGATGCGGGCAAGGACAGCTGGCTGTGTAGTGTAATGGGTAAGGCAAATACCTTTCATGACAATCTGGGGTTTACTATAGGGAACGTAAGAGAACCCTATAAATGAGTTTTTCACTCAATTAAGGGATAAATCTATTTAGCATGAGTGATGTATCGATTCACAATGCAGATACGGATTATATGATTAAAAAATTATATATCAAAATTTAGACTTTTAAATGTATTTTGTGATTCTACATACTATAAACACTGTGTATTAAGAAAAGGATATAGCCAAGGTAACATCACATCATCACATTTCTTGAAATTGCACATCATGAGTGAGTTATGGTTCCAAGGTAGAACCTTAGCAGACAGTGAACATACACACGGTAGTCTGCTGTCTATTTTAAAAATGGAAACAGTTTACAAAATAAATATCATACACAATTGAAAATGACCATTAACTCACATGGTTACTTTTTTGTAGTCTGTTACAATAGGAATCAAAAAGCTGGTTTATTACACTTTCACATCAGCTTCAATTTTGAGATCAGGAACTTTGAGTTTCTTTATATATTTTTTAAACCCATTATGATTATTAGATGACAGTGAACAAGTAAGTTTCTAATTGTTAAGAATAACCCATAGCTGGACTGCCAAATTGGATCATTTTACATTGGTTAATAAAAAAAGTCCAACAAGAGCAAATCTCAACTCATTTGATTGAAATGGGAAGTGAAGGAAATGACTAGCAGTCCAGATAAAGTTCATACTAATTTAAATGATGCCAAAAAGGTGAGAAGATCTATGAGGATATCAGCTGCTATACTAGTTCTTTTGGGATTGGGTGGATCAGGTTAACAGCCTTTTCAAAATGGCATCCAAATAAGAGAAATGAAGAGAAACGGCAGGTGGTGATATTAAAATGGCAGCAGAGAGAATGACACAAATTATGACCCCAACAGCTTTCTGTGTAAATGAAGACTGCCTGATTTATAAAGCATGTTTTTGGATGGGCCCAACTGGCCAGGAATGGGGTTTGTGACTAATGCTAACACTGTGCCTGCCTGAAACGCTGCAAAGGTCTGTTTATAAGTGATTCTAAGCGAATGGGCTTTATATATTTGATCTAAAGAATTTGCATTCATATTTCTGTCTTTATATAAAACCGGCACATACAGTAGTATTAAGGTCCAGCGCACCAGTAAAAAGGCTTTTGTCCAAATCTTAACCAAGCTGACAAAAATACCATAACTCTAATCACCAGAATCATGCTTCAAGCAGACATAGATCACATTATGTAGTCGGAAGCACTGCACTTCAATGTTTGCTGTTCTATAAGCCTGCAAATTTTTTTGTTGCTGAGTTTGGTTGATTAGCTTTCTAGTTATTAGTTTTAGTAATTCAGAAACTTTATAGATAATATGCTTTTTACACTGGTGGTATCATTCCTGGTTACAGGAATAATGATGATTATGGATTAGACATCGCAAAAGAAGTAGTTTTGGTTAAGCAATACCAATGGTTCTAAAAGAAAGAAAGAAACCATAGAGAAAAACTCTTTTCTCATTGCTCTATTCAGCTGAGTCAGGCAAAAACCATTACACCTTACTGATCCCTTTATTAAATCAATACAACTCACTAAGGAGGAGCTGCAAATAAAGAGAAGCAGACTAGATAAAAGGATTAAAAACTTCAAAAAGTCAATGTGGAGTAAACAAAAAAAAAAAAGGAAAAGGAAAACTTCTTCTTCTTTGTAATTACATTGTGAAAGGAAACGAGGCTGGATTTTGGATCAGTTGAGCATTGGTCATGTAAGACCTAGTGCCTAAAACAAAGGATGGTAATATATGGCAGCGCTTGCAGAGTGTCACACAAATTGGCACCCATGTTATGCTTTAAACAAATAAAATTGTGTTACATTAGGCAAACTGTATTTTTCATATTTCACAATATGCCTTAAAAGTCCACATGTGCTACACAAAATAATCTAGTACCTCTTCACATTTAGGATTTAGGATTTTCAGTTTCAGGTGGGTCATTAAAGGCACCCTGTTGAGTTTCTGCTACGATCTCTAAAGAACAAACTTTTATATGGGATTTATATGGGCTGTTATATGGGAGTCAAAATCATAGACTGTATAAAAGGTGGGTATAGGTGCTGTGATATTACCCATCGGTTTTGGAGCCTCAATATGGGAGTTTCTGCCATCATCATCTTGGTTGGAAACAATGAAAAGAAATTACATGACGAGGAGGCCCTAGTCTGACTGAAAACTGCATGCTCACGAGCTAACAACTTGATACTGGCAAGTTGTTAGCCAATAAGCATACAATTTCCTACCACAGATAGTCGTTCATTTTGAAACACACTAAGGCCGAGACTTGCAAAATAGGCTCAATTTGTTTTAATTCAGTGTGACCCAAATTTGACTAAGCCAATAAAGTAAGTAAGAAATTTAGAGAGAGGGTGTTTATATAAAGGTCAAGTCAAAAAGCGGTTTTCCTATATACGTTCCATAGACCCATTCCCATTTTAAGGCCTTTAGACAGAATTAAGTTATAAGGCACTTTGATATTGGATCTATTTTTACAACCTATAAGCTAAATCCATGTGTTTTTTATTGTCCATAGCCACAGTCCTGCTGTGACTTTCAGGTTACTGTTTGGAATAAAAGTACATAAAAACTATAGCAGAGTGCTAGCAAAGGCAGTGAAGAATACAAAAACTAGTAACTTGCATTCTGTGCAAGTTACTGATGTGTATTTTTTTTGCATGAGAGAACAAATCAATATGCTATTGATTGGTAGCTGTTTGCTAGTTACATTGCAAATACATCCTGTATGGCAGTGTTTCGAATGGTAGACACAGACGAGTTTTTGCATGTCAGTGTAGGGGCTTTCTAGTCTTCCTTCTGCACATTGTGTCAGACTGTGGGCCTGGTGGTAGAGACACCACACACTTTGTGGTGTCAATGATCTCCTGTTGGGAGGCTACATAATGAGTCCCACTGTGTATTTGCCTCTTTTACATCTCAAATCTGGCTGTGGGGCCTGATGATGCTTTTTTAAGCACTTGTTCATTTTTAAACAGGAAGTGTGTGGAAAAATATGAACTATATGGTAATGTGTTCGCTTAACCTTTGAGTGGGTTAAAAGGAACCTCTAGAAGTCTATGAATAGAGACTTTGTGTGAATTCAGTAAGAATTGTAACTCATGTATTCGCTCTTATTTTGTGTGCAAATCTACAACTACAATGGAATAAACCTTCACATCAGAAAATCTGGATTTTATTTGCTCTTGACATTTGCACATCAAATTTTTTCCTCAGCTCATCCTGCCAGGATGAGCTCAGTTAATCATTTACATTCCTCCCTTCCCCAGCTTCTATTTCTATGAGCTATATATACCCATTTCACGCAGCATTTCTGCAGCTGCATGTTTATCACTGCAGTCCAGGTTCATTCTAGTGGACTCAGGTGTGTGGCAGCCAGTCCATTAAGCGTTGCAGGACACTGGTCGACTCTTAACACCCTATTCCACCAGTCCAATCCCCTAAATCCTTTGGAGTGCTTTGTGCTATTGGTCATGTCGGTTGAGAGTGAAAATACTGTGGCTAAAGCTGTGGTACCTAATATTCCTGTGTGAGGCAGACATGGGTGATTTATTATTATCTAACGATGAATTTTACAAGAGTTGGGAATTGAGGCCAAGGTCAGTGGATCAAATGGATTTGTGTTTAGCAAAAATGGCAGACTGATCCAGGAGCTAAGCTCAATCCTTTGGTGTGATGATATAAATGCAGATCTACCACAGGAATACAAGCAAGCTTGCTGTCAATTAACAGAAACACATGCACACCCACATTAGCTGCCTGCTTTGGGTTTTTCCTACGAAACTGCACATGCGTCTATGAATGACTGAACTGAAATTTATATGTATATTAAAATATTATATATATGGTACTATTCGGTACAATTCACTTACAAATCCCTCAACATTCTGGTCCTTCGGTACCTATCTGACCTGCTGCACCCATACAAACAGTCTCTAATGCAATGGGCCTGCTTTTGTCCCACGCACCACCCTCCACACCTCTGGGGACAGAGCCTTCAGTGTGGCAGGCCCCACCCTCTGGAACTCTCTGTAATCTGAACTTTGAAACACCCCACACTGAACTCTTAAGGAACCTCTCAAAAATAATCTCTTCAACAAAGCGTTCACCCTCCAGCCTTTTTGTTTACTTATATACTTTTGTAAAGCATGTAAAGCACCCTTGGGTTTCTTGAAAGGCGCTAAACAAGTTCATTTTTTTATTACTTTTGGATTCTTCTATTTTAATTTTAGTTCTACGTGCTTTTTGTTAAGAACAGAGCAAATTTTAAAAAGTATCTAAAATAATGCAAGCTTTCTATCATGCATTGTCTTTCCATGCTGAATGCATTTTTTGCCCTTACCTCATATTCCACATACTCCTCCTCCTCCACCTCATAGGAAACCGTTTGGATCTTGATGTGTTCGCCGTCCTCCAGCAGCTTCGTCTGGGGTTCTTCCGTGCTGGGCGTGTCTGCCCCTGTTGTGTTGGACACCTCCTTTGCCTTTTTCTCAGTGAAGGTGGTCTCACAGCACTCATTTCTGTATTCCTTAGCCTTAATGCTGCCACTGTCCTCCTTGTATAGGATGAAATTGGGTCTGTAGAAGGCTTCTACTGCCAGATGTAGCGAGGTGGCATCCAAAAACTGCTGGGATTTCACCTTCCCGTTGGTATTGTAACTTCCGCTCACTGCATTGCCATTACTCACTTTCCTCCTCCTCCACCTTCACCTCCTCCACCTCCTCCTCCTCCAGCAAAGTAGTTTATAATGTTTTCCTGATAATGATTGTTGGGGAATTCTCCTCCGTAACCATTGATCATGTGTTTACTGTTTTTGTCCAGCAAAGGATTTTGGAGTTCACTGAGATTCTCCATAATCAGCAGGGGTAAAAAAGTGGAAGGAGCTTCTCGGTGACAGCAGGGAGATGAAAGAGTGATGTGAAAGAGGCTCCTCGGTGACTGGTTTATGTCAGTGAAGGAGTTAATGGCATTAAGCACTCTGAGACCTAGAGGAAAAAGAAACAGCAATAGAGACGGGGAGCGTTTTTAGAGTCAGTGGAAAACTTGGAAGGAGAATTTTATTTGTCATGTACCAGCAGGTAGCAGTTACTCAAATCTCGCTCGCATCAGATCAAAGTTTAGCTGTCGTTTCCTCAGCAGAAACAAATTTTACAACATTCTGCTTGTCGAGAGGTGCACCCTGCAGACGACTCAATTAAGTTTAATTTGCTTCCTTGCTCTAGACACATAAAGTAACATGAACACACACACACACACACTGGAGTATTAACAGCAGTACATCATAGAAATTTCCATCTACTAAAAATATCAACCTCCACCATCAGTGTCCATGTGTTCTCTGTCCACCTAATTTGATTTTTATCACTACATTGTTTATAGAGATCATTGGGGTGTCATTACTGTCACAGTCTGATCCTGATAAGCTGAGGCCTCCTACCCATATAAAGCTCAGAAGGCTCCCATGTATGTATAAATTTATGACTCATTATACTAAAATCAGTTACACATCGGCTATGAAATGTACGATAAATAAAATCGGTTGACGATGGACATAACACAGCGGGTAGAGCATTAAAAATGACTTGCTAGTATTCTGTAACTGTATTGTGATGATTCATAATAGTGGTTCACACATTCATCTTACACTCGAACACACGAATTACTGCTTCTGGGGGTCACAACCCCCCCTGAAAAAATATGGTATAAAATCTGTGCCAAATCAAACATGTGGATACATTCACTGTAGAGACCCTTTGAGAAATAAGGGAACATGCAGAATGTTCCCAAAGACTTAAATGGCCTCATTAGTTAGGGAGCAAATAATGATCCCGTGTTAACAGGAGTTACCTGGTGTTTGAGTAGACTCCAAGTTGGATACATGTAAATGCAGATTTTAAAATAATTCTTATTTTGATTGTGTATAAACCTGCAGTTTAGAAGTGGGTTTTGAATTTAACATTCTTAAATATTATACTTTAATAAACAGTTTCTCATAAGTTTATATCCAGACATAAATTACATTTGTAATTGGCTTCCATATATCTATATTTTAGGAGCGGGAACTATGTATATAAATATAGTTGTTATATCTGTTTAAAAATCTGGGATTCTGCCATGAATGTATACTGCAGATGTGCAGCCTTAAATAGCTACAGGCTTGTAATACTGAAGCCAACATTGATTATTAGCATTATAAACATGTAGGTATAATATTGATGCCAATCATGCAGTGCAAAGCTAAGAAAAGTGTGAGCTTCAGAGGATGGACCAAATACTTAACACCAGACTTATAGGCCTCAGTCAGTCCTAAAAAGCAATCCAAACCAAATTACAAACTTCCCCCCTTCCCAGCTATTTCCATACTGCAAAAATAGTCCAGAGTTTTCTGCCTCCCAGTCGGCACCCTGAACTCTTGTCTGATTAATCTGCGTTTAAAATAGAAATGCCAAGAGCAGATTATTTCTGGGGGGTCCTGACCCCAATCATGTATATCTGGCTTGCTGGCGTATTTCTAAATGCTTGAAGGTAATGTATTTCCAATTGAAGACAACAAGATTACACAAAATGCAAACTGGCATTATGGTGATGGGATAAGGATAATAGTCTGTCAGTTCATAGGTTAATAATGTCACGGAAGATTCGTGTACTTTCTTTGTAGATTGATTGTGGTTGTAAAGCACTGGTGATCATATTAGAATAACGTTTAATTCTTCATACTGTGTAGGCTTTTGTGTTCTGTGCCATACATTTATTCCTCCCTTAGAGGAAGATGAGAGATGATCAGGAGAAGTTGTGAAAATATTTAGGCTTTGTTTTTGTTTTTTCTGACAAATAATTCATCTCAAAACAGGCAGTTGTTTTTGGAATAAACTCTAGAACAAAAGAACAAAAGCCCCTATAAAAGTCCAACATACTCAGGTTCCTGGAGGGGAAACTGATTTAGAATCACCTAAAGACTCTTTCTATTAACATTTCTTCTCTTTATTCCTCCATCCATGCTTTGTATGTAACAGCTCCCTCATTATACTCTGTATACTCTTTAATTTGCTGCGTATTCATCACTTCCTTCTCAGATTCCCCGACTCCCCTTCCCTTATTTACTTTATATGTTGCAGTTTTCTTTCTTTCGCTTCCTCAAATTACCTCGATGTAGGATTTTTGTTAGCTATCCTTTTTATGTTTTCTGCGCCATGAATAAAACACAAGCCCCATGCTCCCAGATTTCCTGAAGCTCTGTAAGCACTGGACAGCCAGCAAAGTTTTCATGGTTCCTCCCTGTTGGACCTCCTGCGTCTGAATATGCTGACATTGTTGTTCCATGCCAGTGCTCCTTTTGGTCCGCGCATAGCCCTGGGGATCACATACTTCTTCAGTTCGTCAGATAGTGTGAGTACCTTGTAAAAAAAGATGAGCCGGCCCTGGGATTGCCAAATACTTTAGATGCTGATGTTGTGTGTGTTACGTGCTGTTGTTTAAGCAGCAGGATGCTCTCTGACCCATGTGTGCTTAAGTGTCAAAAATCCACAGCTAGCAGCCCTGACAGCTACAAGCATTGCTGAAAATCAGCTGTAATCTCCCTGGTGGGGTTAATGAATAATCCATGCAGATTTTGTGGACACAAAGTTAATTTATATTTTAGTATTTCTACTGCTTTATATTAATTGGTTCCAACAGGGAGAGAGTGATAAACGTTACATAACACACCCCATGTCCAAGTGTTTTCAAAATGTCAAAGGACATCAAAGGATCAAGACTTAAAGGGGCCACAAATAGCATTTTAACATCAATAAATCACGACTGCATTAATACTAAAGTACAGCTGCGATTACCATAATCATGTGGGACAGCCACCAAGCCTGAGAGCTTCAATGGGATAGTAGTGAGTAGGCTCTGTTGAAGGCAAAGTTGAATGAAACCTCAGCTGAGTGAAATTGTATGTACCCTTCAACCAGTGACTGGTTGGGTATACAACTTATGGTGGTGGTGGGAGGTAGTTATTGGGGTTATGTCATCGCTACATTTACTAAATCTGCCAGATGAATTGGAGTGCACTCTACCTCATAGAACACATTACCCCAACAGAACACTTCACTTTCAGACTGCTGGCTTATTTGTGGTTTCTAGGATATTTAAAAGTAGAGTATGAGGCAGAGCCTTCAGCTTTCAGGCTCCTCTTCTGTCGAACAGGCTCCCAGTTTGGGATTCAGGAGACAAACACCCTCTTTACTTTTAGGGTTAGGCTTCCCGCGATGCACTGTGTATTTCTTCTTCATTCCCCTTTCATTACTCACTATGTGTTTATACACCACTCTGCATTTAATCATTATGTGGGAGTGGGAGGCAAGTTAGGGAGGTTGCCCCTTCCTTCCTATATGTCCTGGAGGAAGCAGCTTGAGGTGACTGTTGTTGTGATTTGACGCTCTATAAATGAAATAGAATTGAACAGAGTCCATTAAAAGCTAGAGTAACATAAAAAAGTCAATTGAATTTGCTGTTAATTCATTTGGAACCAACTAACTAAAATTTTAGCAAATGTAAATTTAATCAGACCAGCAATCACAGCGGCAGACGGGATCATTTTTCCCCGTTAAAAGTAACATTACCAAAAATCAGTTTGGACAGACAAAAATCTGTCGTATTTACCAAAAACAATTAGCAGCTAACTTCAAAACTACAGCTATTCTTTTGTTAAAAACACAAAGTTTGCGTCACTAAGTGAATTTGCTCCAATAACGGCTAAATGGGATTTTCATCTTCCAAAAAGGTACACAAGATTTTGTGACAGATGGTGGAGTCTAATACACAAATTAACATTTTGCTTTCTTTTGTGTCCAAACACACCAGTGCATCAGCTAATGCAAAAATAAATGCTAAATAATTCACTCTGACGTGGGCTGAGGAACGAGATACGATGGGCTGTGATGCACACAGCCCAAAAAAACATTTCCTCTAAACTTCCCAGCTTTTGCTTCTGTAAAAACTCCCACTCTGCACAAAGCTACGAGCTGACAGCGGATTACTTTTCGTGTCATTACTTAGGGATGCTCTGAGTAATCTTTTTGGTGCTGTCATCCTTGCAAATACATTGCTGCCACAATGCTGGTGCAGAGCAAGGGTTATTTGGCTGCAAACAGGAATTAAAGTGTGAATACAGTATTTTAGTGCAAGCCGAAAACAACTCAGTATGGGTGATGATAAATGCTGAAGAAATAACCACAGATTTGTGTGTTTATTAATGTGCGCGCATTTGTTTGTTGGAGGATGTGTATTGTGCGTGTGCGGCTGTGAGTAAATAAACGTGTGTATGAGTGGGTGGAGGTGTTTGGAAAGGAAGGGAGAGTAGCAAAGAGACAGAGAGAGAAGATGGGTGGGAGAAAGCGAGAGAGAGAGAGAGATCACACTTTTGTGCTATTCTCTGGTTGAGTGCATTTGGGCATGTTGGCGGGCAGCAGAGGTTATGGAGTCGTAAGGAGCTGGGAGGTATAGCTGAAAGCGAATGAGGCAGAGCAATCATTGTTGCAAGGGAAACAGTTCAGCATGAGAGCGACAGCACAAGAGGGGGCCTGTGTGCTGCAGTGCTGCCATGTAAGACATCTCAGAGGTGTCTGACAAGGGGTTAAAAGATTAGAGAACAACCTGTAAGAATACAGGTGCGTGAGGGTAAGAATGAGGCTGTGGCACTGCTAACATGTCAGACGCGCTGATACGTCTGTGCGCTCCAACCCCATTAGACTCCAGTCAGCACAATCAATTTTCCCATGTCAGCCCATTGCCAATCAACCTTGGACCTCTGACCCTGAAGCCAAGCGTGGGCATTTTCAGCCGGCGGCGAAGAGCAGCTGAATACCAATGTGTCTCATCCGTCGGCCACGTTTACCAATCCGTTCCATCCAGACTGCGTCTCTCACAGCTTGTCCTGTGCACCGCATGTAGAGATCTGCTCGCTGCACCCGACAACAACAACTTCATCTTCCTGTAATTTAATTTAGAGGCAGCGGCTGGCATATAATATGCATAATAAGGTAGCGCCCGGCAGTTATTGATGATCACAAATCGGGATAATGCACGAGATCTTATTGCTGAAAATGCAAATACCAACATAGGCTACATTTGTCAGTGAATCTTACTCCCGGCCTCAGCACGTGAAGGTCCACTGACAGATTAGGAGACAGAAAATGACAAAGTGAAGTAACTGACTTAACACCATGTTGACTGATCCTTTTATGAACTATTATCTTCAAAGGAGACTGTGTAAAATGCCATAATCCACTTGAAATTAATCTGAAGCCTATTCCTCTTACAGCAGCCACTGCTGTCCCTTCTGTCTACATGTCTATCTGTGAGCTGATAAAGCATTAAACCCTTAGCAAGTTCCCTTTAACATAGAAGTCGGGGCTCCTCTGAAGCCAATGAGCTCATCATCTGGCTTACTGTCTTCCACACCTTTGTTGGTTGATTTAAAGTGTTCTTCAGTATGTTAATCCACCATCTCTGTTACGTGTTTGAATAATTCACTGGTTGGGCGTTGCAAAAAGCAGCCGTGTATGCCTCTGCTGGAGTGTTTTGTTGTTTATGAGATGCAGGCTCTGGCTAAGTTGCCTTTGTTGTTGCCTATTGATCACAATCTCCATTAGCAGATGATAGCAACATTTAGGTTGTTTCTAGTCTGTAGCACTCATTTCTAAACGTGCTCGTTATTCTGAAGATAGACAGATGAATGAATGTACAGTAACAGAATGAGAATCATCTCCTTTTAAAAAATACAAAAAAATAACAAACAATAAAAACAAGACACTTTTCCCAGTTCCATCTATTAAAGCAGTTAAAGCAGAGATCAGGCCTGACTTTGCTTGTGCTACCCCAATTATTAAAGGCACCAGGGGTAGATCAGAGGGAGGGGGCAGTCTCTCTATCTGTGTGTGTGTGTGTGTGTGTGTGTGTGTGTGTGTGTTACTCATAGAGGGGCCATAAATCTGTTTGCACAGGCACATTTTGGGGACCTGCCGCAAAAAGCAAAACCACACATATAATGACTTGATTTAATGTTGGTGTGTGTTAGGCTTAAGTCATCTGAAGTAATGTTAGTTTTTGTGTGCGGGTGTGTTGAGTGTGTAAGTGTGTGGGTTAGAGTGCATGGTCTTGCACTCCTGTTGTATGCCCCCTTATTTTGCCCTCACTACTAAATCTCTGATATAACTATAACTGTGTAAGAGCTGCTAGAGTACCTCAAACCATAACTAACTACATGCATGACAACAACAATAATAACAACAACAACAAAATATATCCTGCATGCACACAGAATCATCACTTTGGTTCCCTTTGTTTATGTTTATGAGGTAAAAATGACCCTGGTGCATTCTTTGGCCAAGTGTTCTAGTCTATTTGCAGAGGGACAAAAGAACCAAAAGGCGCTGTTACAGTAGGAGGTCACAGAATGACTTGATGACTTCATGCCAAAAGCACTTCTCACTTAAAAACACACAAAGAAAAGGAAGGGATTTTTTTTTTTTGGTCCAGCAATCGCAGGTGGAAACTGTGTGGAGAGTTCTTCATCAGCATCATCCTCCATCCTCCATCACAGAATACATTGCAGTGCGACATATTCATTACTTATTTCTATTTATAACTTAAACATGAACATGTGTATTCACGTAAAAGCACCGTCTGGGTGCACAGAGTTTACTGTAGACAATTAAATAAAAATAAAACCCTTAAAAACAGATCAAAACGCACACTATTAAAAGGAAGTTTTTAACAAATAACCGAAGAATGTTCTTTACGCTTTAAGGATTTATACATATTTTTTCCTTACCTCTGAGTTCTCGTCAATCCAGATATTGTTTGAAGGACGCAAAGACTGGCTTGTTTTCGCCTGTACATTATGGCTCGGATGCTGATGGTGTCGCCCACAGAAAAAGACATTTCTCAGACTTTCTCATTTGAAGAAATGGCCAATCGCTCAGGAAAAAAAAGGGGGGGAAAAAAGAAACCCACTGCCGCCTGCCACAGTATCGTAATTTCTCTCCTCTATAAATTTGAAGGTCGCTTTGTTCAATAAGCCATTTGGCCACTGAAATTCTGTCGTCTTTGCAAAGTTAAAATAGCTTCTGTGAACGAGAAAGAGAGAGAGAGCGGGAGAGTGTGTAGGGAGGTTTAGAGACGCGGATGATGAGATGAGGTGAGGAGTGTACACGCTTCGCAGTGCGCGCAAAGCGAGAGCCCCCAGAGCAGCGTCCACCCCTGCCCGTCTGCATGCATCTTACTTTCACAGTACTGAAAACGGTAGCGAGGTTAATCTTGTCTTACAGATGATGATGATGATGATGATGATGATGATGGTGTGTGTGTGTGTGTGTGTTTTTTCTTCCTCTTGCAAATCATTAAGAGGTAGAGGCAGGCTTTAAAAGCTCCACCTCTGAGAAGTGTGGGCAATTGCCCATCATTTAGACGCTCCATGATTTCAATCAGTTATTTCAGACAGCAGCCGCTTATGTCACGGAAGAGCAAATAACTACAACACATGTTCTGCTAGAGATTAAAAAAAGTAAGAAAAATAATTCTGTAATTGTTGTGATTATTCGTGAAAAAATAGTTGCGGTGGACTGTCGTATCTCGAAGTGTTTCACGGCAGACAGCAAAACCTTTCACAAGCTGCCTCCACAATTAGAGCGATTGGACTACAGCTGATGTCTATTGTGACTCTGCTGATTTGATTAGCTAAAATGGACTCGGTGATCTCAGTAAAGGCACTGTGACATCTGTGCGACTTTAATCTTTCATTTCAAAGTACACGGGGAGCCACAACTTTCCTATGATAGACTTTGAAAGACCTGAAAGCAGAATTGAATGAACTTTTCAGTGATTCCATCTAATATGATTGTCAAAGTCACAGCAGTAGGCTGTAGATTATTTTGTACTGCGAGATTTTGTGTTTTTCGTGTAAACTTGAAGGTTTATTTTTATGTGGGCGTGGCTTAATTGAGTACAGGTGATGTCACACACCTTTAATGGCGTGCAATACTAAAAATGTTGGTATTGATCAGATACTGATTTTATAAAGGCAGCTTATGTAGAAAAGAGCAGTGTGACATGACTTATGTAACAAACCATCAACAATTTGCTAGTTCTGACCACATTTAATGACCAATTCACTGTATTCATTTTTACTTTCCACAACAATCAATTCATAATGTTGTACTAGTACGAATTGAATCCCAATACCAATGCTGTTATCCATACTATTGATATTGGGATCAGTCTGTGTAGGAGCCATAATTAAATGTATTGAATTTTGATGATCACTGGGTTTTCATTTGTTTGGTTGCTATGGTGAGGTTTAATGAGAGTCACGTGGGTGCTAGCGGTGACATCAAGAGGGCGTTGTCAGTCTGTCATTCACTGGTTTGATTCTGACAGAGAGGAGGGCTGGGTAGCCGTAGTTTTTGTTGACCGCTGCGCAACGAGTTTCCCCTTGTTGCGTTAGAGTCTGTGATGTTTTAAAAGTCCGAATCGCGAGCCAATCACATTACTCTGTAAACTCTCAAAGCACTTTAATAATGAAGACTATCAGTATGAAAAAGAATACAAACATGCCAGTGGTGCTATTTTAATTTGAAATATCATGTGACGAGGCATAGAAGACATGGGAAGGTTTAAAAAGAGAATATTAACTTATAAACACAGCAAACTGTCAAATAAAATAAAGGAAATCAATGGGCTGTAATAGTCACAATGGCTTTCAAGTTATTAATTACAGCATCTTCAGTTTTATTTAATAATGGGGAGAATTGTCATTAAGTGGAGAAAAATACACTTTGAGGTTCTGTGGACAATAGTATTCACTTAGCTTTTACAGAAATATGATCATATTTAGAACTGAAAATGTCGACTGTGTCTAGGAAACTCAGTCCTGCACTATTATTCTGTATGCATTGCATATAAAAACCAGCAGTGGAGTGAAATTGCCATTTGACCTCCAATTTAATACTTCTAAGCAACTGGCTTTTAAACCCATCAAATACCTTGCTGAATAAAAATGCTGTCTGCTAATGAAAGTTCTAGTCTAAAGTTTAGTCTTATTGTATCTATCCTCTGATCCTCAGAGAATTTAAACGTCAGCTGGTTTTTGTGAACTCCATTTTCTCCTCTAAAAGGACCAGCTCAGACCTCCTTCATTCCCTGAGGCATCAGCTTAAATTTGCACAGTGAGACAGCACAGAGAGGAAACAAATAATAGGGCTGACGAGGCTTCATCTAAACTGAGAGGAAGCAGTGAGACAGAAACGTGTTGACAGAAATCTGAACATTTTAAGTTTCTTGAAAAGATATATAAAGATACATCAGCATAGTTTGACAATTACAGTTATTATGTGACTGTTTTAATACTTAATTGATAGTAGGAAAGATGTAGCAACCCCACATTTTGTGAGGCTTTCTTTTCCAACTTAATTTAAAAAAAGAAAGATTGTGCAAAAGTCTTCAACTAACCCTGATTTCTTTATATTTTGCTTAGAAAATGGAAAAATATATTTGGTGTATATAAGACAAGAACAGAGTTTGTACAATTCTAACAAGCTTGAGAGTCAATATTTGGTATGGCCACCTTTATTCAACACATCTGTCATCATGATCTCACACTGTTTAAGTTGAGGTCTGGGCTATGGGGAGGCCAATCTATGATTGATAGCGCTCTATTGTGTGTGTCTTTCTATCCAGATATCCGTTTATGGTGTCATGCTAAATTAAGTGGTGGATCAAAATCTGATCCACCACTTTTCTGCATTCATAAGTCCATCAATATTTGAGAAAATACCAAATACTACTGTCTGAAATCCAACCTGAAACCATGACTCCTCTGCTGTGTTTTACAGATGACTGCTGACACTCACTGTTGTAACTCTGATCTCCTCATAACAACCTTTACATACTAAACATACTTACATACTATGTCAAATTTTGATTTATCACTCCATAAGATCTACTAGCACTGATTTTGAGGGCAGTTCTTATGCAATTTGGCATATGTCATCCCTTTTTTCCTGTTTCCCTTCATTAAGAATTGGATTTCTTTACAGCCACCCTTCTTCCTCTGAGACCATTTCTGATGAGGCTTCAATGAACAGTAGATGAATCAGCCAGATGCATTTCTCAGGTCCTGTGTCAGGCATTTGCTGGATTTATTTATTTTTTTTTAAGGACAGGACTTTGTGATACTCTTCATCGGCTGTAGATGGCTTTTTATGCCTGCTACTTCTTTTGTACTCCACTTTTCCAATTCCATTTGATTTTTTTAAAGAGAGACTGCAGACCATGCTGAGAAATGACAAGTTTATGGCTAATAGCTCTTTGGTAATTGCCTTGTTGATACAAAAACACTGTTTTATGTCTTTCAAGTTATGTTATCTTTGGCATTTTTCATAGATTTAACTTAAGAAATGGGAGCAAAGTATGTGTTGCTGTGACAGGCTGCTAGTAACAAAGTGACTAATGATACGGTTCAAGATTGGTTCTTTCTTAAATTGCTAAGTTGTAGGCAAAACACTGGTTCATCCCTGGAGTAACGTGTCTTTTTTATGCTTGAATGATTAATAGGTCAGAGTTAGGTGATTTAAAAGAAAAATAGCAATAGCAATTTTTTAAAAACCTTTGCACATTACTGTATGTAGTTTGAGAAATTCAAAGGCACAGCGTGTTCATCAAGGTACGAGGTGATGAATAAAGCTCAAAACCGAGGCCACTGAAATCATTCAAATCGGTCTTTATAGTGCAGTAATAAAGACAGTTAAATGCATGACAGGACAGAATACACAATAGTAAACTTTATCAAAGGTTGAATGATGTGATAACAAACACAAGCAGGGAGGAAAACCATAATAAAATGGTGACGGCAAAGCCCAAGCCAGTAACACCATGGCTAACAGCCAGGTAACAACAATACACTGAAAATTGTCAAAATATGTTGTTTCAAAAAATGTCATGAAACTGGAACACACATGTAAACAAAGGCACTGAAATTGGTCATACTTGACAAAAACAATAAGAAAAGCATGAGAGAGAAACATAATTAAACTGAGACTGGAAAGACATGAAAGTGACTATAACAGCTTTTTATTGACTAATATATCAGTGACCACATCCATTGTAAAATATGTGTAATAAATAGTAAACATTCTATAAATGTCCATGGACCGCTAAGGACAGCATAAAGCTGAGGGATATGATCAAAAGCAGAAAATGCATGTCCTTCATCAGAGCTACTGGTCTTTAAAATACAAACCAGGCTCTGTGTCTCTAATGAAGCTCAGCAAGCCCACAAAGAAAGCACAGACTATCAGCAGAAGACAAAAGACAGAGAGATCAGCTTTCTTTACTCTGCATCAGCTCTTCTTTTTTTGCCCATGGGAGCAGATGATTTGGTGGCAGGGAGCTTTGGAGATGTTCTCTTGGTCTCTCTGTACCAAGAAGTGAAAGGAGACTTTAAAGACAGTGCGGTAGATGAGACGTCAGGATATTTAAGTGCTGGCTCTCAAGGGAACGTTGAAAATAAAAATAAACATAATTTCTTAATTGCATCTTAATTTCTTAATTGAGCAGCACTGGTCACTGTGAAGTGGCTGTTATTAATTTAAAATACATCAACACCCTTCTGCTGCATACTGTTGATTTGTTTTCTTTGACTTTCACAAATTTTAGTTTTTAACTTGCAGCTTGTTTGACTTAATCGGTCTATAATTTTCAGACTGATTTGAAGTTTGGTTCTTTGTTTTGGATTTTAATCTTGTGTTTACCTTGATTAGGACATTAAAAACAGCAGATGCATTTGATATTTTACTGAATGTGTACAGCATAGAAATAGTCATCAAAAGATTGAACTTTTCTTCATTCATGGGTACATGATAATTAATGAACGTTTGTTCACTGCACAGACACTGTTGTCAAATTTGGCGTAATGTTTTCCTACTTTTCAATTATATTTCTTGCACAGTGTCATGTTTGCTCTTTATAAGATAATAACCACATTAATAGCTTATATTCACAGTTT
This sequence comes from Rhamphochromis sp. 'chilingali', assembly GCF_963969265.1. Classification (NCBI taxonomy): domain Eukaryota; kingdom Metazoa; phylum Chordata; class Actinopteri; order Cichliformes; family Cichlidae; genus Rhamphochromis; species Rhamphochromis sp. 'chilingali'. The sequence goes on from NC_137932.1 coordinate 6,007,767, forward strand.
TAATTGCAGAGGTTTTGTCACTGTTTTAAACTCTTCATGCATTTATCTTTCAAGGTTATTGAAACACGCTGAAAAGCAACTGGATGCCACTTACAACATCAGCCAGATAAAAGTAAAGAGCCCCAGTGGCTCAATTTAGAGGCGCCTGTGAAAAGGAAAAAGTCCAAGTCAAAGGGAAAGAAAAACTTTTGATTTGCTGAGTGTTGCTTTGTATATCTTGATTCAAAATGTCACACTGCCCCTGGGTGCCGACATCATATTTCCCTCTCTGCACTGCATGTGGTCGCCAGAGAGGCTTTAGGACAACAATACAGCTACAATAGTGTGGATGTTTTTCAGGTCAGTCAAAGAACTAATAAATTGTGTTATACATTCATCAGTAGTGATGCTTTTTAGCCTCTGTTAGGATTTTCCGAGGTAAATAGAACCAGCCAGAAATCCAGCTCTGAATGATGGTTATAGCTTCTTCCAGCTCTTAAAAGGGGATAATGACATTAGAGGGGGCTATTATTGTGCAATTACATTTACAATGCTTTCCTTACTTATTTTTGTGATGTCTTGACAAAAAAGTTTTAATTGTATCTCGACCGAGAAGGAAATCTTTTCAGTTCTTTTTTTTTCTGTTTGCTGAAGTCGTCATATGGACACAGCTATGGTGGAAAGTTAGACTTTTAATTCATTTTAAGACTGCATATATAAAAAATAGCAGTCTTTCCACTGAGACTATTAAACACCTATGGCTTCATATATGGGCTACCTATATCAGCACGAATCCATATGGGCACCACCCAAAGTGAGAGTGTTGCGCACATTTAGGCTAATTGATATTTAATTATGATGACTGGGTATACATTTTAAATTGCAGACTGCACACGATGAGCTGTCACACAGAGTTGGTGTTTTACAGTTTTACACAGCAGCTGTCCTCAAACTGAGTTTGTGTTTTACTGTTGGTAAAAATCTGATCTGTTCTTACTAGAACTGCATAAATCAGTTTAATACCACTCCATCTCCTGAAAATCTGATTTATTTATTTTTTTTGTGCATGTTATATTTCTATATTTCTTTTTCTTCTTTTTGTTGTTGGGTCCTGCTGGCAAAGTTGATGCCTAAATGTTTTCTTGATTGAATTATTTAATTTTAAGTAACAGGCTTTGCTATAAAAGTCTTTCCTATGGCCTTTTTTACAGTTTTCAGCATGCAAATGAATAATAAAGAAGTTTCAGATATGATATAAAATGGCTGTGTCTAAAATATGTCCCTATACACTGCCTGAACATTAAATTGACTTCCAACTTTTCCAGAGACATATAATTCTGTTATAAGTATAAAGAAATAGAGCATTCTCAAGACATTGTGTCACTGAGCTGTGAGGACTATTCATCAAAATAAGAAAAATTTCTCACAAAAAAGGGCCAAGAAAAACAAAGCACATAAATAGCTGCTCTGATAAAGATAAGAATTTGTTTTAGTGTAATGGTCTAATAAATCAAAAAAGGAATGCACACCAGCTTTGTCAGTTGTCGCTGCTCTGTCTTAAAACCATCATTTCATAACATACAAAGGGAAGTAACTAAGTCTGAGGGACAAAGGACCCCCTGATGATCAGTGTTGGGGAGTAACGGAATACATGTACCGCCATTACGCATTTAAAATACAAAATATGAGTAACTGTATTCCGTAACAGTTACCGTTTAAAAAGGTGGTATTTAGAATACAGTTACACGGCTGTATTTTCCTGTTTCATGTTGTCGTGGGTCAGGATTGTTTGGGTTTTGTTTGACAGCTATGTTATGTTTTTTTGAGGATAGTCCTCCCCCAGCTGCTATCAGGGCAGAAGATGTTCACACCTATGTCCGAACTGCAAATGAATCGCGCATGAACGAAGCCGCTGCTCCCGCACTGTAACACAGTCAATTCTTATTTCACTGTTATGCTGTTTTGTAGATCACGAGGTTTAAAACTACTTATAAACACACACACACACACACACACACACACACACACACACACACACACACACACACACACACAAAAGAAGTCCACCAGAGTGCCTATTTCGGGTCACTTTTGCCGGTCCAAGCCCGGATAAAGGATCAAGGTTGGAATTGTGACATTAAGAAAAAACAATAATTGCTAAAAGAAATTTAATTTGTAGTTCTAAATAAACTCTAAATGCATTTAGGACGTTTTTTACTCACTTTATGTCTCTTCCACGATGTTATTTCTCTCTCCAACAACATAGGTTACAATTAGATTAGCATGACCAATTGTGCAAATTAGGCGATGACATCATTTAGCGACTTCTAGCGACTTTTAGGACAACCAATAGCGATTTTCCTTACTGAGGAGTTGGCAACACTCGGGGAGAAAAAGGAGAGTGGAAAACTACGAGTTGTCATCGAGCAGAAACGGGAGCTGGAAGCATGTAAATATAATAATAACCACTGCAGCCAAGAAGAGTGCCTGACGAGTAAGTAAGCTATTAAAACTCGACTGTACACAGTGTTCGTGTTTTCCTCCGAAACAATAAGTTCCGTTGGAGCAGCCTTTCAACGCCTCTCTCTGTCTCTCGCTAGCAAACTTGACCCAGACAACAAAGTAAAGCTATTTTTCGGCTACCAGCCCGACACGGAACCCGACGTATTAGCCAAAGGTCCTCCCTTTACTACGGTTCGGAGCCGCGGACCTTCAGTAATAGTAATAAATCACATTCATGTAGTTGTAAACAGCATGATAATATATTAACAGGGTTCATACGCCTTTTTCAGGGTCAAATTCAAGCACCTTTTAAGCACTTTCAAGGTCCCTTTTCAAGCTTCTCCAGCACATCTATTTAATTTATCATCTGTGATATTATTATGTACAATTCCAATGTATTTTGTTCATCTCCCTTAAATAAACAGGAAGCCTTAAAGTATGAAATATTCATATACAAATACACATATAAATGTGTGTACTGTCTGAGCGGCTGATTGTGCCCCACAGGTCTCAGTGTGAGCTTGAAGACATTTATGAGTTTTAAGTAGTTTAATGTGCAGGTACTGAAGATAAACACATTTTGAATGAAAGCCGGGGAACTTTGGTAGCACAGAAACAAGTGGCTATTCTTTGTGACCATATGGATCACTCATATTACCATTATTTCAAATACTCCAAAAAGCTGGGGTCCAGGGTATAATTGGCCGTTTTTGACTACTTTTGATTTGGCCTCTATATTTCACCTTTAAAAACTGTTTATCTGTTATTTACTCATTTTGACATACCGTATCAGCACAATTGATCTAAATTCAGACAAAATTTAAAATATGAGTAGAAAGTGATATTTTTGACTGTAAAAACCACAGGCATTTTCATAACTTGAAATGCAAAAAGAAATTGTACATTTTTTAAAAATATGCACAAGTTTTGCAAAGCTGTCAGACCTGCAAATCCTGCAGGTCTGACAGCAGCTGTGTCACTCAGCGTTTACACTGCAATCTGCCTTAGGTGGCTTTTTTGCAGCAACTGTCACATTCACTAGTAGAACTGACACACAAAACAAAACAACGATTACACTACACACTAACTACAAAATGGTAAATGGCCTGTATTTATATAGCGCTTTACTAGTCCCTAAGGACCCCAAAGCGCTTTACATATCCAGTCATCCACCCATTCACACACACATTCACACACTGGTGATGGCAAGCTACATTGTAGCCACAGCCACCCTGGGGCGCACTGACAGAGGACACTGGCGCCACCGGGCCCTCTGACCACCACCAGTAGGCAACGGGTGAAGTGTCTTGCCCAAGGACACAACGACCAAGACTGTCCAAGCCGGGGCTCGAACCGGCAACCTTCCGATTACAAGGCGAACGCCCAACTCTTGAGCCACGATCGCCCGTCAAAAGACAACACACTAACTTGAGACTCCAAACACGGTAAACGTCACAAATTTCTCATGTATCAAAACCGTCTCTCTCTCTCTTTCGCTCACTCCTAAAACTCCCCTCTCTTCCCAAACAACCAAATGCCACATGTTGCCATATCATTTTTTTGATTGGTACATTTTTCCACCAATAGGGAAGGAGAGTTTTTCTTTTTTCACCAATGACTGTTGTTTTTCACTCACAAGCAAAGCGTATTTGCTAGCGCTCTCCTTAGAAAACGCCATTTTTACCGTTTCTTCCCGGAGTAAACGCCACTGTTTTATTAAAAACAAAAAACATCGGTTTTACGTGGCCTGTCAACACAATTTAAACACTGGTATATAGTTTGAAGTCCGCACGTTCGACCCAAGTTGAAATGGAGACTCTAGGACGTCGACCCCAGAGGGTTAACCAGAAAGACTTAAGTTAGCTAGTTATGTATCAGGCTAATGTTTAAAGCTTTCACTTGAGCAAAGTAACTCATATCACTGCTAAGTAATGTTAGCCAAGTTCACAGCATATTCCATTATAGCGCTGCCATACTGCATCACACTCAGTGCATTTCAATCATTTCTCCAGCGAGTTTGATAGCTAGCAAAATAATAATCATAATTTTTTAAAAATAGCATGTGTAACGTACACGTACTAGAAAATTATTTACTAGGACTCACCTATCATGCGACTGGAGACTGGAGAGCTTCTTTCCAAGCTCCTTGGACTACGATGACCTGGATGACTGAGAACCTTCAAGGCTTCTGTATATTTGTAATTGTCTTTTCCAACTGTTGCTGAAGAAGTTTGAGAAAGAATCCCACAACAATGGGTAAGCATTGTCTTTTGGTCTACAGGGTCATCTTTGTAAAAAGGGAAAATCCCCCCCCCCCCCCCCCCCAAAAAAAACCCCAAAACAAAACAAAAAAACCCCACAAAATAATCAATAATCCTAACTGCACCTTCAACCTCCTAATATGGACTTTCACAGTCTTTAAAAGAAGACCCTGAGCTCACGTCAAACAACTTTTCCACTGCTACTTCATCAAGGCACGGACACCAAAAGAAACAGTCTTCTGTACTGTTGTGCCACTGTGACCTACCTCTTACAAGGAAGAAGTGCAAAGTGAACAACTCTTTTTTAAAATCAAACTTTTCTATCTTGCCATTTCCTGGATCTTAGCATCACCATCCATAGGGCAAACAGACTCACTGAATGGTTCAGCTAGGAAAAATTGAATCATGTACTAAAGCCCCACAGTCACCAAGATCTCAACTAAATTTTACCCTTGTGAGAGATTTTGGACCAGCATGTTAGACAACACTTTCCACCACTGCTTTCCAGAGACCTTCGAAGTGGACATCCAACATTCATGCAACTTTAAAAAAGATTTCAGTGAGGCTGCATTTGTTTGGCTGAGATAGTGGTATGGTGGGTGTCACAGCTGTGAGCTCTGACTGCATGCTCTACCGTGGAGGTCAGACAGCAGCCGTAGAGTCCATTAGCACATTACACAGTCCTCTCAGCCAGGAGACGAGAAAAAGCCATTGAACATCCCATTCCACCCCGCCACCACACAGATTAGAGTGGTCCTAATGCAGCTACGATAGGTATGTTACTCATGAGAGAGGAGGAGAGGGAGCTGTGAACCAGAGGCTGAGGGTAACAGCAAACGAGCAAGTGAGGGGGAGAGGAAGACAAAGAGAATATTAGAAAGAGAAACGAGGAAGTAAATGAAGTGTGCGCCACTGATGATCATTCTCTTTGATGGCGTATTGGCATAGCGTCCAATAGACCACACACTCATTAGAGACAGAGAACAGAGTGCAACTTTCCTCCATATGCTTGGTTAAAGCAGGCCAGAAATTAAGAACAAAACTTAATAAAACACACTTCACTAATTATCCTGCTGTATCAGCATAAATGTTGACACGTTTATTTATTTATAGTTCCTCTGAGCACAAACCTGTATGTATAAAAAAGTGTGCTACAGCACACCCCTTGGGAAAACGTGCACTGAGCATGTCTGGGTAATGTGTGAGTTGAATGGAAGGACATATGTTTTATCTGTCTAATACTTTCTGATGCTGTTTTAGGGTTTCTGTGGAAGTGCACTGTGTCAGTGTTTTTTTTTCTTTTGATGAATTACGCAGCTCTTTCCGGTTCTACAAATTGATGGTGAAGATTTAAACAAAAAGCACATTTTCCATGAACAACATGGAAGTTTAACATGACTTGAAAGCCTTTTATTCTCTTGGGGAAAACCACATATCTACACTAGCATCACCGAGTTATTTTCCTTGCTCTCTTTTGGTTGCCGGATTTCATTTGTCTCTTGATTTGTTTTCCTTTCACCACTTGTAATAAACATATGTTAGAGTACATGAAAGGGTATTTGAATTTCCTTTATCTCAAAAGCAGCGAGTGATAATGCAAACTGCCTCAGAGGCAAAAGAAACCAATCCATTTAATAAACTTTTTCTCCACAATCTGTTTATATGGGCCTGCCTGCCAATGGCACATCAAAGAATAAACTTACAAAGGTTTTAGAGTGTGTGGTGCCTTATTACAATTCGCTTGAAATCATTAAAAGAATACTGGGTGGGTGTTGTTGCTTCTGGTTCGTCTTTCATATCAGGTGGTTTTGATGAAGGAATGGTTGGTAGGGAGACTTGGAGGCAGCAGCACAAGGTGGTAAACAACTCATCTCTCTTGCATTTATTTTTTGAAAAGCATTATAAGTATAAGAGACTGAAAAAATGAAGGAGGTGGAAGGGAGGGGTGTGGGTGTACAGTGATTCATTAAAACTGATTTCCAAGCTCAGTCGATTTCCCTGCTATCGGTCTCTGCAGACATGGAATGCCTTTGGGTATGTAACAGACACAGCACAGAGTGAGATATATTGGAAGTCTTGTTCAATGGATGCATTGATGGACAAACAGATAGGCTCAGGAACACCAACCATTTATAATCACTAATGTTATGCAACCACTTTTCCATGATATGAAAGCCTGGAGTACATGAGATATGACAATGTTTATTCTGGGGAAGCTTAGAAACATTAAACCAGGGGTGTCCCAGATGATCATCATTCTAACATTTGTTCACATAAATCAATAAATTCACCAATCTATCTATATACCCGCAGAACATATATAAATTTCTGTTCTCCCCCCCTCCCCCCTCCCATTTTCCCATGCTTTAATCAGCATGGAAAAACCTTAACTGACATCTTTTATAGTCATTTCGAGCAGTTTGCCATGTTTGTTGTTGTCAAATTGTATGCTAGGCTTGCTCATTAGCTTACTGCTCCTTGTAGTGGTGTGGAAGAGCTGGGAGAAATTTGCATAGATGCAATAACCCAAGATTAATTTTCCTTTCTTCTAACATTAAAAGCAACATTTGAATGTCTGTTACAATGAACAGAAGCATATTTAGACACTCTGGGCCAGATTTGCGCTGTTGCACAGTAGTTCTGCGGGCTATCTACTTATAGTGCAGTAATCTATCAACAAAGACACAGCCAATTTATTTGTGTATTCACAAACACATTCCACAAAGAGAAGTGCACATTAGTGAGTAACAAATGAGCAGACCTAATGAAGGGGTAGAGGTATGTACCAAAAGGTTGTGGTTCTGTTTGAAATCAACATAGCATTTGACATAGATTAGAGACAGCTGAAGGAGAATCGATATGTTTTTGTTATACAGGTGAACTCCTGTTAGAAGTCACTGTGAATTGTGTGGTCCTATAGGTTGACACAACTGTCCCCTGGATGAAAATGACAGCTCAGGTCGAGTGCTAGACTTATCCAGCATCTGACTGACAATAGCTTCATTTTTCAGCCTGGCAATGATCCCAAACACCCTGCCAATGAAGTAAAAGCATACCTGGATAGACACACAATGAAAGATCAGTTGCAGATCGGCCTCCCTGGAGCAGGGACCTTAATATTATTGAAGCAGTGTGGAATAATCTCATCAGAGAATGGAACAAAAGGCAGCCACCATCCAAAGAAGAGCTTTGAATGGCCTTTAAGAAGTATGAATAACTATTTCTGAAGACTACTTAAAGAAATTTCAAGAAATCTTACCTAAGAGAGTTCAAATTGTGTCCACACATTTCATTCGCAAAACTGAAATAACACCCCACGGCTAGGTAATGATGACAGTCTTTTTTTAAATACTAAAACAGAGTTTTGGGCTCGCACAAACTATTAATAAATCTGTCTGTTCATGTCAATATATGCTTAACATTATCTAGTGCTTACAGTAATGTACAAAGCTCAGCATAATATGTTTTTGCAGCTCCCCCCCCCCCCTTTTTTTTTTTAGCAGTAACAGCATTAATTTATTGATTAGAATTATAATCTTCTAAATCCACTGCATTTCATTTGTTGTTATCTAACAAGCTGTATAGACAAATAACTTGGTTTCCACTTCATCAAAATGGCAATTACTGTAGGCCTAATTGCAATAATCTTTAAAAAAAATTTCTATGCAGATATAAAAATCCTCCAAACACTTTAGGTATTTGTTTACATTGCTTTTAAAATTATTACATTAAATTGATTTGTGGGGATAGGTTAATTGGATAATCCAAATTGTCACTAGGTGTGAATGTGTGAATGAATGTGAGTGCGAATGGTTTTCTGTCTCTGTGTGTTGGCCCTGCGACAGACTGGCGACCTGTCCAGGGTGTACCCTGCCTCTCGCCCTATGACAGCTGGGATAGGCTCCAGCGCCCCCCGCGACCCTGAAAAGGATAAGCGGAAGCGAATGGATGGATGGATGGATGATTTAGAGCCTTGTGATGCACTGGCAACCTATACAGAGTGTACGTTGCCTCTCAGCCTGACAGGTGGGAAGGGCTCCCCATCAACCTAGATTGGATAGACCTCTAAGAAAATGGATGGATTAAAAGTCCAAAAATAAAAATCCAAGTAAGACTCTGTTTTTCTTTCCAAAACACTGCCAGAAGACTCAAACATTGCAAAAATGCAGTGAAAGGTCGTTATTTCTTCTTCATGCTTAACCATTACCTTCAGCCTCACCTTCACATCTTGGGTGCATTTCAAATCTAGCACACAACAGAAATTGACATTTTCGCTCCTAAATTCATCTCTCTGTACAAAGACTCTTGCCTCTTGTTTCACACAGAACTGTTGAGGCTCATTCATTTCTGCAGAACTCTGTCAGTTCACACAACATGCCCCCTATGACTTAGCTGAAATACCATGCAATGAAAAAGGCATTGCAAAAAGCCCTTCCTCTTTCAATAAAACATAATATTATCCCTTTAATCCTATGTTCAGAAGGACTGTATAGCACTTTACAGACAACACATCTTTTAGACCTCAAAATCTACCTGTTTATGTGTTCATGTATATGCAGTTTAGCAAATGAATCTGATAGAATTTCCTGTGAATGACTAAATCGTACTGAAAGTAAACATATCTCTTTTTATGGTGGAAATAAAAGTGGTGATTACAATGAATGCTGTTTCTTGTGAGATGACCGATTATATGAACTCAACAACAAATATTAGAGGAAGACATGTGACATCACTGTCAGGTGAATGACTATTTGAACACAATGCATCAGTGGCAATACCTCCGAGAAGTGTCTGCAATATAAAAAGGGTGGGGGGGGGGAGACAAGCGCTGCCAAGACAAAAAGACCCATATGGCAGGGATAGACAAGAAAACAAAACATATCAAACTCTGATGCCAAAAACGCTGCCTCTCATAACATATTTGTCTAACTAGGTTCTAACAGGCACTGTCAATCGTCGTCCCTCAGAAAAGCCAGAATTTATGTGTCTTCTCCTTGTTCTTGTGCTTATTTTGGTGAGATGAACAAACAGGGAGGAAGAGAGAGAGAGAGAGAGAGAGGTCATTTGAGGTACAGGTAAGCTGTTCTAAAATCCTGTGCATTTGCAGCACAGAAAGAGGACACAAAAAGATGATTTAAACAGGCAGTTTGATTCACACTGTTATTCTGTTTTAAAAATAGCATGTAATGCCATTTAAATGGCTTGGCTTGTTCTTGGCTTGTTCATTTAGCCTGTTTAGCTTCCTGCTGCATAATGGCATGAAAATGTTCAGGGATGAGGACTTTGGAAGGCAGGAGCAGAGTAGGGCATGTTGCCACAAACACAAACACATCATTTTAGGCATTATTTGTCTATGTAAATATATGTATTGACTTAAAACAAATTGAAAGGAAAACAACATTTGAAAACCTAATTAAAAAAAATAATAATATTGTAAGCATGCAATACAATAATAACCTTGGCTGACTCTTTAACTCTTCTGTTCCATTTTCTGTCCAGTTTTGTTTGTTTCATTAAGGAAATTTGTGACAACCCCGTCCTTTAGTGTCAGTTTTCCTTTGCATGTCTGTGAGGTAGAATTTTTTTCTCCCTTCCTGGCTGCTATGAGTCTTCTCAAGACTATTTTGTGTCCACTGGCATAGATATTTGCCTGCACAGAGCCTAGACAACCTAGGCAAATGTGCCTGTGTGCAGTCTTCCAAAAAAACAGCAGGATGTAGCTCAACATGGATGATTCTATGTATAAGTTGAATCCTCATTGGTTGAAAGTGGGCTGGAACAGGAAAGGGAGCGATAGCAAAGTTCACCATGAACAAAGGAAGTGGAAAAAAACAGTGTCACAGCAAAGACAAAATCTCTATGTTACGGCTGAAGAACCAACAATAGCGTAAGAGCCCACAAAAGGGTGGTTTGGGACACTGACCCCATGGAAAGAGTGAAAAGATGCAACATGTAGAAGACGGTCTGCCAATCTGTCTGTAGGCTGCACATCGGAGTCATTATTTACATGCCTGATCAATTATAAGTTGTTTTAGATAAAACATCATATTTTCATTCAAACCAAAGGACATTTTCACCAGTGTTTTGAGTGATAGTGTATTTATAGCAGGGTGGTGCTGGAATACTGATAACCTCTGATTGTTAAATCAGAACAAAACAACACGGATGAATACATATCCCTTATGGCATGACTAATGGATTGGCAGCTGAATTAATTAATCTTCATCTGGGAAATAAATGGCATATTTATAATATTCATGGCCTATTTGTGTATATCTGTCTGTCTGTCGTTCGGTCTGTCTGTGTCTACTAAACCATATATATATACACATACACACACATATATATATACTATACACACACACACACACACACACACACACACACACACACACACACATATATATATGTATATATATATACACACACACACACACACACACACACACACACATATATATATATATATATATATATATATATATATATATACACACACACACACACACACACACACACACACACACACACACATATATATATATGTATGTATATATATATGAGGTGTGCAGGAGTCACAGAGGTGTTGGGACATGGGACGATGGATGTGGGATTAAGTCAGAGAACAGCATCTTCTTCAGGGATCGGCTGATGGACGAGGCGTTGCAGACGACATTAGGATCTGTAGTGAGAGTAGCAAGCAGGTAGAAGTAGGCCTGGAAAGGTGGAGGTACACACTGGAGAGAAAAGCAATAGAAAGTTAGTAAAAGCAAGACAGAAGACATATGTGTGAGAATGAGAAAGAGAGAGGGAAAGGTGATGATCCAAGGAGTAGAGAGGAGTGAGCTAAAATACACAGGGTGGAGTGGTTGGAGAGGGGTGTCAGGGGTGATTTATGACAGGAGGATATCAGCAAGGGTGAAAAAGGAGGTTTACAAGATAGTAGCGAGACCTGCTATGATGTATGGTTTGGAGAGGGTGAAACTGAGAAAAAGATGTGAAGCCAAGATAGAGCTGCCAGGTTGAAGAAAAAAAGGAAGCTCATTCATGCATTTAGTGAAGGAGGACATGCAGCAGCATGGTGTGACAGAATATGCTAGAAACAGGAAGTGATGGAGGCAGATGATGTGTTGTGGTGACCCATAAAGGAAACAGATGAAAGAAGAAAAAGAAGATCATTTGTTTGCATTTGGGACATCTAGATCATGGTTAAAGGAAGAGTCCATTAGATTTAAGTGACTATACTCAAACTCTAGCACCAACAAAGGGTAAAAGTTTGAGGTGTTTTGAACTTATGTCAGATTTTCTCAGTGGTGAAGAGGTACGGTTCGATTCCTTGATGAATTTCAATACATTATGCCCAAGAAATCTACTTTATAGTAACTCCACTAAACTGTGAGAAATAAATAAGTCTTTCTTTCACTCCCCTAATTGCTATCCTATATTTTTGAAAACCTCTTGCAACTGTTTTGTAGCAAAACCAATTTACTCAAAGAGCTACTGCTCGACTCACCAACCTTTCCACTCAATTTCTCTTCTCCTCTGTCTCAGAAAATGTATAATATACCTCAGTGTTATGCATGAACCAACACAGAGTTTGACATTTTAATTGAATTCACAGAAGAAGAAAAAAACTTGACAGCCAGATTCTATGAGCATGTTATAGTAAGCCCAAGTTAGTTTTTTTTCTACTTCTTCCAAAATCCACCTCTAGCTGAGTCATTCACTCATAATCTCAGTAGCCTGAGGGTGTCATGACTTTCTTACATATATAAATCCCTTTGGTAGTCTACGTGTTTAACAAAATGATTTGACCATATGAGATAGCTTAAATGAGGCTTTAAAGAAATTGGAGCTTTTACAAGACATATGTCCACAACTGTATTAATTCCTGTTAAACCACATGCCACTGAGCTGTGAGTGTGTGCTGTGTTGCTGCATTGTAAACAGTGAGTACAGTATGTAGATGTGTATGTGACATTCACAGTCTATGCTTAGAGAACTGATTTTCACCAGAGCTGTTACTAACATGGCACTGGTTGGCCCAGTTGGTCTATATGAAGGTAAACAGTCAAGACAAACAAAACAAGCACATAAGCATTTTTTTAAATGAGCAAAATATCATCATTTTCACAAAATGTCTCTAAAGGTAGAGCTTAAATACATTTTGTGTTTTGTGTTTTGTTTTGTGTTTTTTATTTCAAGATGTGCTGGGAGCTATAAAGTATATGAAATGGAGACAAATGAAAACTGTCCTGACTCTTTGCCCTTTTTTTGTACAAATCCTGATCTCCCCAGGTGTGGGTGTCTAGCCCTGTGTTGCTGTCTTTTTATGTATTTGAAAACTCAGTTTTGGGTGGTGATTCAGCACTCAGTTCTGAATATTCCTTCTTCAGTGATTCATTGTGCATTCTGACTCATTTTTAAGATGTCTGCCCACAATGAAGGTGACTCCAATAACCATCTTTCTGCACAAGCAAACCAGGTTTACACTGCTGGGGAATTCTTGCATTTTTTATGATTGTGTTTGTTAACAGTCCGAATGGCCCAGGGGAAGAAACTGTTTGTGAGTCTGGAGGTGTGGGACCTGACTGACCTGAGGTGCTGATCGAGGGCTGCGGATCAAACAAGTGGTGGGCAGGATGCACGCAGTCACCTGTGAGGGCCCTGGTTTTCTTGAGACAACTGGCAGGATGTCTGGCAGGATCTGGCAATGACCTCCAGGGGTGGCAAAGAGAAACCAATGATTCTTTTGGGCTTTGTTAATTACCCTCTGCTCAGCCTTCCTGTTCTCCGTTGTAGGAACATGAGACCTCATTTTCACACTTGGACTGGCTACCACAGAGACCTTAACCCCTTAAAATCTTTGGGATATTAATGAGAAGACTTTAGCAGTCACAGTCTTCCATCATAAGTATCAGGAGATCGCCAGGTGGAAAAAAATAATGTGATTTTGCATAAACTTGTTCAGATGCCATGTTAAATGCTGCCATCATCAAAGCTAAAGATGGTCCAACAAAATATTATAATGTGTGATCCCTTTTCTGGTCTGGCGGGGTATATGGCACAATACTGCTAAATAGGGATAACTATCATCTGCATATGAGCAGAAATGTATGCTCAAAGCATGATTAAAAATGAATAAGGTGGGGAAAATACATTGTGAGTGGCTGTCTGTAATGGAAATATGCATGTGTTCCACTCCTGAAAAAGAAAAGAAAAGAAAAAGTAATGTCAACAGTAACTTGTATGATAAATATTGGGAGATCATCATTAACTACAATCATGCTATCATGGTGTGTTCAAAGGTGTTCTAGCCATCAACGCAGAGCAGATGACATCACCCCAGAGAAATACTATCTAAAAATTTGAATTGATTATTCAGATTTTCCACAGGGAGCTGCATGAAATATCAAATGTGCCCTTTGACTGGCATTTCGACTGATTACCCAGGGTAGCCAAGACTGTATTCTGTGCTAATAGGGCAAAACTGACATGCTGTTCATTAGTGGGGCCTAGTAATCAAAGGTATGCAGGCCCTCATTAAACAGTTGCCAATCATTTATCCAGGATCTTCACAAGTCAGACTGAGCCACTGCAGGCTTGGCTGAGCATTTAGGGACAGTGAAATTAGGCCTGTCATTCTGCAACGTGCAGTTATTTTAAAAGTGCCAACTGAAAAATATGAAAAAAAAGGTTTGATTTTGATTTTATGCTCATTCCTTATCCCCAATAAAAGCTAATTTTGCACCCACGTAAAAACGTGAAAACTTTCCTATATAAAAATTAGACGATACAACTAAAGAGAATACACTAAATTAACACAAGACTTAAAAGGTAATATAAAGATCTATGTATATGTACCATTTTTATAAAATATATTACAGTCATGATAATTTAATTAAAAGTTTGGTTATTTCCAAGAACACTGAGATGCTAGAGTCATAATGCACCTGGGAGCATTTGTTGGTGAGATTCAAACACTTGCCCAGACTCACTTGTTCAGTGTGCACTGGTGGCGTGGTCCTGTGAGTGTGGAGAAGTCTGTAGGGATTCCTTTCACATGAAGCTGAGAGGACGGCTGGTTGGGGTTTGAAACAGTCGTGACCAGGCACATCACAAACAAGAGCAGGTAGGTGGTGGAATCAAAGGGCCCTGAGAGGCACTTTATAAGAGACCCAAAGCATTGCAGCAGTGCACCAGAGATGTAGAGGTTCCTGATCAAAGAGGAGGAAGAGCTGAAGGCCGGGGTAGACTATTTATATTTCAGAGTTGGAATCTGACTCCACTCAGACCCCACCTGGCTGCCAACCAGACCGCAAATTTTCTTGGCCAACTCTGTGTTTTTCAGTATCAAAGCTCAAATTAGTTATAATACAAAGTCGATATATAATAGTATAATCTACAATATATAACATGACTTCTGTCTTATAGTCTTTTGGAGCCCCAAGTGACCATATTTTCTTGATCAAAGCCCATCTACAGGCTGTATGGGTATACTGCAGTCAGATACCTGCTAATCAATGCTAACTTTATCAGTAGGCTAATCAATCTATCCACTAATAAAATTATTGGGCACATAAGTTAGTACAAAAAAACATATTATTTGTAAGACAATGACACTTACAAAAACTAAAAAAGCTCCTCCACCATAACATGGCAAATATCTAATCAGTAATTGAAAAAAATAACCCCATACAGAAATTAGCTGAGACCAATGTTTTACAACTATGTTGTAATCATATTTCTTTCATTCTTGCATATAATATATAGTAGGATAAAGTAACTCTGGCTATAGGCAAAGGTTGAAATTGCCTTAAAGAACTCATCTGTGAGATGTGTTTCCAAAGAACTGCCATAATTGTCATGGTCCTGGGCCATGTTGGCCCAGCAATCTTAGTTTTTTTGTATTTTTGTATTGTGTTCCGTATGCCGTGGTTCCTAGGTTCTGTTAAAGATGTTCCTTGTTTGATTACCCCCTGTGTGCCCCTCTGTGTATCTGTGAGCCCTCGTTTCCCCTCGTGTTTCATTTAATGTTTTCCCCAGCCCGCTATGTCTGTGCTCTGTCTCCTCCTGTCTGAACCTCTGTGTACTTCCTGTTTTACTTTGACAGTTTCTCGTCAGTATGCGTCATGTTGTGTTCACTCCTGCCCTGTCTCATTATGATTATCTGTGTCAGCTGTGTTCCCCGTGTACTCCCACTTCCCTCGTTAACCCTCTGTGTATTTATGTGCATGTCTCCCTCAGTTCAGTGTCGCGTCGTCAATGTCTCCTCCCGGAACCTGTGTGTCTTTCTGTGGTCCCTCGGTCTTCTGTTAGCATTCCCAGTTTAGTTCTGTTTCTTTGTGAAGCCTGCAATAAAGCAGTGATTTTGAGTTCAGCTTTTTGTCTCCGTGAGTTCTGCGTTTGGGTCCTCTTCTGCATCCACACAGCCAGTTCATGACAATAATATTATGTATTTTAAATGTGATGCAATGTATCCTCACTATAGGGTGCTGTTTTGCCTTAGAGTGACCATCAGTCATGAGATGTGCTTGTAATCCAGATTATGCCTTGACATACCACCTGGGGAAATATTAGCCACTGAAAGATAACAGACTAGTTCCAGAGAAATGCTGTTTAACAAGGCTACTAGTTGTTAAGCATAAGACACTTTTAAGAAGCTTTGAGCAAAGGACCCAGCCTAACACTTTCACCTTTAGGCCAACACTAACATATTTTTTTCACAAAAAGGCTCTCTAGCATGCCAGTCTTTTAGAGTCTGTTCACCTTCCATGCAGCATAATGACCACAATTAAAACTGACGAGCTACTTTACTCTCATCAGTCATAACGCTAATACCTGTCTAGTAAATTACACACTGGATAAGCTTATTCCCTTGGTAACTGAACAAATCTGTGATTTCTTAATTCTCTTATCTAAACTATTCATTTAAGCAAGTGACATTGAAAAATTACAATGCACAGTTGAACAGAGCACTCTGCTCACTTTATTCTGACAGGAGACCTTTTGATAAAGAATTAATGTTAGTGTCAGTAAGTCTTTATGCCTGGATTACCTTTTTTTCCCCTTTCAATTTTATTCGCCAGAATTAATTGATATTTTTCTTAATCCTTTCATTGTTTATTAAATTTTTTAACAAGTGACTGGTCTTAATCCATTTCATTGTGCCGTGTATGGTACTAACGATATCATTAAAATAGACCTGTAGTTTTTCTGTGCAAACAAAAAGGATGTAGGAGCTTTTTTTTTTTTTTTTCCAAGTCTTATAAAAGGGAGGAATGATCTCTTGGGATAAATGATACATTGCTGCGTGAGATTTAAAGGTGGTAAATGAAAAAAGCGAAAACAAAAAACCGTCAGTCTTAACAAAAAAATGGAAAACTATTAAAATGAAAGGCTTGATGGATTCCCAGTGAAGCTTATTAGTAGAAAGCTAGGAACCATAAACAGAAGGGTGCTTACAAGCATAAAAACAATTAATGTTTAACACGGGGGAGGGCAAGAAAATACATTTCATGAGCACTTTTGAAGATTTGCCTAAATTAAACTGTGGTCATAAAAGACATCGCTGAAGTGGAGAGATATGTCTAGACGCAGCCTTCTCCAATAATATGCTATGATTGCTCAATTCTTATTCAAACGAGAACAAAAATCATGAAAGACCTCCAAAGCCCCTTCAGAACAGTGTGTGTGGAGGACCAAGGATGGGTCCACTTTGAGTTTGATTATTTTCAGACCGGTTTTGTTCTTTATTTTGTTTGGTGGTGAGAACACAAAACCCATTGTTTGAAAAGCTGCTGTGATCTGCTTTTATCCTGACTGTAAAATCCCATTAATGCGTAAACAAAGAGTAACCTTTAAAAAGAGTGGTATTTCATTTAAACTGCTGAAACAAGTGTCTCGGATTTAAACAGACACGTCAAAGGATGAAACAGCAATTAAAAAAATACTCTGTGCTTTCAGCTGGTTGTCTTTTTTGTACTCGGTTCAGAGGGATGACAGTGGTGTGTTGATAACATGCAGGCCGCAGTTTCTGTGTCTTCAAAGCATGAATTTTTCTTAAGACTTCTTTACACAGTTCAATTCGAAGCTGTCTGAGATGTGCGTTTGCAGTCGTTTGCAGAAAACACTGACTCCTAAATGTTTGTCCTAGATTGCACTGAGGCTTTTGCCCCTGATGGCTGAGTTTGGTCTTTGACAACCAGTATGAGTATATGAAAAACTGATTTGCTCTCCTGCTGAATTTGTAAGTTTGCTCACTTACAAAGAAATGTTAGTCTTTAATTTTTATGGTAGTTTTATTTTAATGAAGAGGGACAGAATGTCCAGTATTTCATTACAGTATTTCATCCCCAAGGAAAATATGACTTAGTACTTGATGAAGAATTCTGTTTTGTCCTGCACTCTTAGCAGAAAAACACTGTGGGCGTGGTTTTCTTTGAGTCATGCTCCGCATTTCTGTCCCTCCACACACAGTGGGTCGAGTTGATGCCAACAAGCTTGATTTTGGTTACATCTGACCACAGCATGTTCTCCCATGCCTTCTCTGAATCATTTAGATGTTCACTGGCAAACTTAAAGTTAACGCCTTCTTGAGCACAGTGACCTGTCGGGTGCTGCAAGATCATTAACAGCTCCTACCATGTAGTTTTGGGCTGATCCACCACGTTTCTCATGATCATCCTCACTCCATGAGGCAAGAGCAAATGATCGTCAGTTATATATCTTCTATTTCTGTCACTGTCCTGGGTCGGTGTCCCAGTGTTTTGTCTGTTATTATTATTGTTCTATGATTTCTTTGCTGTAATTGACTTGTGTTCTGATTTGATGTTTGATTTTCATCATTGTTATCACTATTAGTGTTTAGGTTTCTTTCTCTGTATTTCTAGTGCTCTAGTTCTTTGTTCAGTGATTTCTAGTTCTTAGGTTTTGTTCATGCGTCCCTTTTGGTTCAGTGTCAAGTCTGTGTCTGTTGGGTGTTTCCTGTTATGCTTTGAAAGTCTGTTTCACGTGAGTGATTCTAATTTTGCTTCCCCTGTCTTGTTAGGTCTAATTTCTCCTGGCTGTGTTCCCACCTGTTCCTTGTTCCCTCATGTTCCTGCCTGTGTATTTATAGTGCGTGTCCTCCGGCGCTCTTTGTTGCGTCATACTACTACAACTACTGCTATTACACTCGTTGTGGTGTGTCTCCTCTCGTCGTGTCCCAAGTGGTCTTAGTTCGGTTACCTGTTCCCCAGTGTAGGTTCTAGTTCAGCATTTGAAGTCTGTTTTATTTTGTCACGTTTTTTTGTAAAGATGAGTTTTTCTACAGCGATAAAAGCTGCCTTTCTCAGTTTACGTCTTTCGTGGTTGGACTCCTGGATTTGGGTCTATCATCCTGCCTGCCTCTACACAGCCATGACAATTTCTAAATAATCACAGCATAATTTTTCACCTGCTCATTAATTTTTTTGCTGATTGTCTTGTAGCCCATTCCAGCCTTGTGCAGGTCTACAGCCTTGTCGCTGATGTCCTTTGACAGATCTCCTTGAACAGGCGTGCTTCATACACGTAACGTGTTTCGATCAGGAGTATCTCGAACTGATTGGAATCTGTGTGTCACATGGGCAATCTGCGGGGGTCTGGGTTATAGGGGATCTAATACTTATTTTGCTCACTGACATGCTAATCAATTTCTAACTTTTATATAATATTTGTTTATGTTCTGTGAATTTTTGGTTGATGCTCTCCATTAAAATGAAACGACCCTAAAAACATGGGATTCTTCGTTTCATTGTAAGTGAGCACACTTAAAGATTCAGCAGGGGATCAAATCATCATTTCCCTTGCTGTACAGGTCTGGCATGCAATAAACATACACTATCATTGTTCATGGTCCAGCGGTATCTTTTAAAAAATGCAGCAGCACTGTGTAGGCACTATGCTGTAGAGGAGCGTACGTGACTGATGTTCTTACCTACTGATCTTACCTTCAGAGGAAGGCTTTTAGAGATAAGCAGCCCACAACACCAGCTTTTTTGTTTACTTTGAGCTGGTTGTGTTTAGTATGCTGCATGCAAACCTTCAACCACATTAAACGCGAACAAAAAGGTTAGACTTTACCCACCTGGCAGCTATTAACTTCCGACAAGAGTGTCAAAGTCACAAATATATTCAGGTGGAATTTAATCCAACTTTTCACAGACTCTCAGCAACTTCTCCTGTTTATAAACATTAATATTTTAACACAGCTGTGACACCTGAAATTTTCCTCACAACTTTCAAACTCTGGAGGTATATATTATTATTATTATTATTATTATTATTATTATTATTATTATTATTATTATTATTATTATTATTATATGCTGCATGTGTTAAAAGCTAGCTCATAGCACAACTGAACATTATTATTTGGTACTTTAACCTTGAAGCATGTGTGCTAATAAATAAATAAAGATAAATAAATAAGGAAGTAAAAAGACTGAAAATATCACAAGCATTGGGTCAGGATAAGCATTACAAAAGAAACAATTGATAGAAGTATGTGATAAGGTCAGTTACTTGTCCTGATAAGGTCTGACTTCTTGAGGAAAACCAGTGCTTTCTCCAGGGCATCAAATGCTGCTGTCTTTTTGCTGGTGCCTTGACGCACTGACTGCAGAAATATTGAAGCAAGAGAGTCAAAGGAGGAAGAAGCAATGGAGGTGGTGTAAAAAAAAAAAAAACCTTTTCAGCTTTGGTTATGTCCTGTTTTAGAGGTTTGTGATGTCTTGGTTAGTTTCATATGATAAGCCTTCACACAATTAAGCTTGCATATTAAAAAATTAGGTTGGGATAGACATCCAGAGGTAAGAAGTCAGAGCTATTTGAGTCTTCTCACTACCAACTCAATTCAGTTTCTGCATTAACTGTTGGGGACCAATTCTTCGTATCAGAAACTTGAACCCTTTGAAGAAGGAGTTGGTCAAGACCTCCTCTACAGGAGTAATTAGCTGATCCAAAGGGTATAGAAAACATTTACCTGTGATGGCTAAGTGTCCTAAACAAAGAGTTGAGAATATGAGTCCCAGGAAGGCTCTCAGCGTTTTCTCAGCTGGCACATCATAACACTGTGGCCAAAGCACACCTTGTGCATATCCAATTATATGGTAACTGAGAACATGGGTCAGGTGCTTCTCAGAGATGGGTAAGATTTGCCTTTTGATTATGCATCTGTCCTCTCTCTTGCCTTCTTATTCATACTGCTGTCCACTATTGTTCTTTCTTATGTTAGAAAATGACACCAAAACTTTTGTTATGATGAGAATATGCTCCTAACCCATCATCAGTGCATGAGTGTGTGATCACATGTGAGTGAGAATACATTGCTCATAATGAACAGGCTGGTACAAACCCATTAACAGGGAGGTAGAATGTCGTTTCTTTTTCAGCTGAGCCTTTTGTCCAACATTGAATGTGTGTCTACATTAGATTTATCAACAAGTATCTCACTTGTTGCATTTAAGAAAAATTATATAAAAGGATAAATTTTAAAAGCAATTCAGTTTTTTACGGGGCATATGTACAGACCTGAGAGTAGCATCAGTTGTTATCCAACTATTGTCAAGTAGGGAAAACCAGCTTCCTTAAAACTGTATCTAAAATGCAGAGAACCAAACAATTATGTATTATGTGCAGCCTTTCAACAGCCAAACAATCATGTACTGTAAGAAGCATAGTGAATGTTAATGATCAAGAACAGATGGTAGACTGCACCAGTTTTGCCAGCAGCAAATTTACATTATGACATGGAGTAAATGTATCATTTAATTACGTTCATGTACCATATTTCAACATCACTGCCTATGTTTGCAATGAAAAAATAAATAAAATAAGACAGTGTAAGTAACCTTTCAATACCTAACACAAAAGCAAAGAAAAAATGTCTGTATGTATTAAAGTGTAGGCACAATAAGCTTAAACTTGAGCCTACATTTGAATTTAATTCTTGATTGTCAACATTTATTTATTTAAATAAACTTTTGGTTTTTTTTTCTGTTTTGAAAAAGAAAATCCTAATAATGACTGAAATAAATAGCAGTATCAGTAAAACCAGTGAGGACCTGTACATATTGTCATCTAGCTGAGATCTGTATCAGGTTTTTGTCCCTCAAATACTTTGTTGCTCATTTGTATTCCCTCCAGTCGTTCCCCGTGAGTGTCTGCGGAGAATGACAGAGACTATAGATGTTGTAACTCTGAGCACGACACTAGAGATGAGCTCGCTTTCTTTTGCACTCATTTAGGAGAAGGTCGCTACAGGTGACAAATGAAACCATAAGGGGAAAGCAGGAAAATGTTGGAGTGGAGAAGGGTTTATAAAGACAAGGCACTGCGGGTCTTAAAGAATTCTCTCCATGCATCTGCCATTATCCCAGAATGCCTGTCTTCTGTCTCGAAACAGACCTGTGAGCCAGTGAGCCCAGGGATATTAATTTGCAGCCCTAATGTTCTGTGGCAAAGGAATTCGAGTCATCTCCACACAAACAAATTGGATCTTACAGCTCATCTGCATTGCAAGACATGCATGCAGGTATGACAAGTAGACCACCTCCAAAAAGCAGAGGAGGATAGGGCTGAATTTTTCAGTGTGCCTACTATACAGTGGTCAAGCTGGGTTCAAAATAACAGAAGTGAAGGAAGGGAGAAAAGCTGTGTATGAGCTCTATGATTGAAAGGTCTCTGATGAGGTCCTGACTGCAGCTGACCGGTGAATCTGAATCAAGTTGTCAGAAATGATAGCAGGGATATTGAGTTGGGGGAAAAAATAGAAAACAGTGGAGGACAATGTACAAAAAAAACCAAAACAAGTAAAAGAACAGAAATGTTGTGACAGTACAGAGTAAAAGCAGTGAAATGGAGGTATGAGCATTGTTTCAGAACACTCAGGCTATTACACAGCATCACCTCCCTTTGGACTTGCCCTCCTTTTTCTTCCCTGTTGTCCATGTCTTGGTCATCCTCGCTCATGATCTTGACTATTTTTGATTCTCAAACATTCTGGCTTTTTTAAAAAATCTTTTTTCTCCATCTTGCTTGGTAGTGCACTGGTCCAAATGTCAAGTGCACAACACACTATACATGAAAGGAAGGAAGTTTCAATTCCTAAAATCCCTGGCTGCAAACGCAAGAGTTTCTACTTTAAAGATCAAAATGACAAGATTGTGGTCAGGACTCCACTTACATGTTGTTAAAGACGATTTAGATGGATTTCCTTTGAAGTTCACTTACATTAAGCACTTGAAATTCACATTAACTCTATGAAGAATGCCTTGAACTTTAAATGAAGCCCTTCCTTTAACATAAGGAACAGATACATGCCACTGACAGACCTACCTATATGATGGTCAGCAAAAATCTTGAAATACAACATAATTGTGATTCACCAGAATAAAATACAGTTTCTTTTTGAATGTGCAGTACACTGTTATTACCCTTGGCTAAAGAATGTCTGACACATTCAAAATAATACAGCTAGAAAATATTGATGTGTTAATGGGTGCGTGGATTAAATGTAGCAGAGATACTGAGAAATCATAATCTTATTATTTATAATTGGTTGGGAGATCAATCAAGGTTCAGCTTAATATAGGGAAAGATTGAATTATGCAGTAAATGATTATTGAGTAAACTTGCTGTTTCGTGTTAATGAAGCGTCCTAGTTCATGTAGCGGTTGGAGATTGCAAAGTTAATGTGGTAGTTTCACTTAATGTTTAGGGTTAAGCTAGTTAAGGTCTCAAAGAATGAGCGTCTCAAATTGTGATTAACAGACCAATTTTATAATGTGAGGAACTACTGTCATGTACTTTCATAATGAACTACTGACAGTTTTAACTAATTATTTACAGAAACAGAAAGGATATATAAACTTAGCGCTTTAAATGACATCCAGCTATTATCAATATTATTAGCAAATTTAGAAATTTAGATATAGACAGACTATAGCGACTTCCACAGTCGCTAGAGGCCGGGGATGGAGAGGTGCGAGAGGTGGATTTGCTTACTTGTTTATTAACAACAATTTATTTTCCATTCTCTTGCTGTTATTGTACTTTTTTAATGGAAGCTTTTGAGCTACGTTATTACAGTCTGTGTCTATTAGTGATAGTGTAGGAGTTAGCAAAGACCACAAGTCAGTTTCACACATGGCTCTGTGGCCCATGCTAGTAGTATAAAGCATTTCAATGAGCTGCCTCAGACAGCTTATATCTGTTTGAAAAAGAGTGAAAAGAAATGTCTGCAGCTTTCAAAAGACTAATCCTGCAACACTACCTTGTTTTTTTTCCACACTGAATTCAGGCAAATGAAAGTCTCAGGGCTGACATTTTGCTCAGCTCTAATACTGATTCATTTTTGGTGCGTATGAAGGAAATTCACTTCTTTGAAAAAGTTTTTGTAATCAGTTTTCGCTTAATGATTCTGAGCAGGTTGTTCTTTTTTTGAAAAGATATTGCAAGTGACCATGTTTTTCTTTTTTTCCTTTTTCTTTTTTTCCATTTTAGGTTCTTTCAATTCCTGCTGCTACCTATTCCAAAATCGCCTTTTCTAACCCTTTATCTTGCCATTCTTACTCTATAAAGCACTGATTCTTTATGTGACAGCTTATGTTATTGTCTTAACATGCTTTTTACCTGATAACCTGGAAATAACCTGCTATTATCTTTTTATTACCTCACACAATGTGCCATTGTTTTCATCCTCTGTTTCCCCAGATTATCATGAACTACTAACAAATACACTGTGGTAATAAAGATATGAACATGGTCAGCAACAACACTTGAGTAGGCTTTGGTTTCGGAATGTTGTTCAGTTGGTTTTAAGGAGATGAAAGTGCTCAAAGAAAAGAAAAGAAAATTCCCCCACACCTTTACACTAGGCCTGGGTATCGTCAATGATTTCTAGAATCGATTCGATTCCGATTCACAAGGTCCCGAATCGATTCGATCCACGATTCGATTCAATTTGATTCTATTCAATTCGATTTAAATCTGGGAAATTTTGCCTCAGACAGTCAGAAATATTATAATTCAGATCAGTACATTTACATATTTTTGTATCTATAAAAGGGAAGCTGACACTTTCCAGACTTTATCAAAGGTGTAAGCGTCACACCAGATGTCTTTGTGTCAAAGCAGCTGAAGATAAAACACAGCAAAACATGAAGGTGATTTTCCTGGCCTGTGATTTTATAAAAATATTCGGCAGTGCATCAAAAACGAAAGAAAACCATTAATCAACATATGAACATTACCTCTGAAGTTACAGCGGTGAGACACAGCTGAGCGTTTTGCATTTTGCATAATTTTAAAAAGTTTAAATTTGTTCAGAAGCCTATTGAACGGCAGAAATTAGGTTTTCTTTTCTGAAGTCAGTAAAAGGAAAAAAAAAACATCGGCCGACAGCGCTGTAAACAACGGTAGACTTGTGTGTAACAAGCAAGCAAATAATGCAGAAAACAGATTTCGGGGATAGACGGGAAACTGTTCTTGAAGTACAGAGAGAGAGAGAGAGAGAGCTGTGCATGAAGTGTGATTTTATTGTGGTGGAAGCAAAACAGCAAAAGTCAGAGTGAATTCATGACGATGTTGATGTGAAGCGTAGTTTGGATCTTCTTTTGCTGCTGGTTCGGTCAATATTGTTTGGAGAGAGATAAAACTAACAGCTTTAGAATCAGTGAAAAAACGACGTAAACACAAAGCACGGACCCGCCGAAGCATCAGAATCAGCGAGCAGTCAGCTTTCAGCCCCGACCGTGTCCGTGCCGTCGGGTGAGAAAGGCGACATCTCACTGATTCTGATCCGTCGGCGGGTCCGCGCTTTGTGTTTACGTCTTTGTGCAGAAGCCGTGTTCCTGCTCTCATTTACTGTTTTAGCTGTTTGGTGGTTGTTGAAATTTCGTGAGGTTTCACCTGAGATTCTGGCATTTCGGGCAAAATAAATTTATATTAAAAAATCGATTCAGGATTTTAATGAATCGATATCACGTTATCCAAGCCAGAATCGATTTTAATCGATAAATCGATTATCAAAACCCACCCCTACTTTACACCATGGCTAGCAGCCTGGACCCATGTGTATGTATTTTGAATTAGTTTGCATTTATTTTGCTTTTGAGAGAATGCTTTTTGTAACTTTATTTTTGTTTGTGAACTCTGTTATTTTATGGGAAGAATGCATGGTTTAGTGTGATTTGTATTGTGTATATGTTGCAGAAATAAATGAGCTCCGGCCTGAGCAAGACGCTAACTTCGGTGTCCTCCCTATTAATCCACAGTTTGCTCATACTTGGCTACGCAGTGCTCTCTAGCCTGTGTGCCGCTTGCTGCCGGTCCAGATTCCCCTAGGTCTGGTGCTGGTAACACATGCTTTTATGGTTCTTCCAAATTCTGACTCTACCATCTGCGTCTTGCTTCGGAGACTCATTGAGACAATGAAAACAAACAAATGTTTTTACATTCTTCTATTGTCCAATTCTAGTGAAACAGTGTCTCACTTTCCTGTTCTCAGATGACAGGAAGTGCACCAATTTATACACACATGTAGGGCTGTTCGATATAACATATATATCGGATGACAATATAAAAACATCTATCGTTTCATTTTACGCTATCGTTTGTTTCGTGGTGTTGCAAAATAAACTGTTGGCAGCAATATTTTTTTATTATTTTGATGGTCATTGTAGTGGTTACATTAATTTCTTAAAGTTCTCTCTTTCTCTTATATTTTATATAACCACACTACAGAGGACAAGCGTTTGTTTTTATGCGTTGTCGTTAGCAACAACGACGGTAAAACCTTTCTGGAGCCTATCCCAGTTGCCATAGGGCGAGAGGTGGGGTACACCCTGGGCATGTTGCCAGCCTGTTGCAGGGCTAACACAGAGCAATAGACAACTATTTGCATTCAAATTCAAACCTATGGGCCATTTACAATCATTTATCTAACCTCACTACGTGCATGGCTTTACACTGTGGGAGGAAGCCAGAGTACCCATAGCCATGAACAAACTTCACACAGAAAGGCCCTTTCTCTGTGAAACCAGGACCTTTTAGCCACTGTGCTGTCCTGAACCACTGATATAAAATAGCAAATGGTTGTAAAATGGCAGATTCAGCCCCACTGTCCACCCCTTGCGAACTGTGACTGGAGGCTTTAATTAACCCCAACATGCATGGTAGCCATTACTGCAACAACAGGCAACTAAACTGATGAACTGCTTCAGTTTATCTCTTACCATCTCTTTTAATTCTCTATGTGTCTGTCACATCTCAAATTCTTCTTTTTTTTAAAAAACTGGTTTTATTTTCATGGGATGTTATTTTACTGTCTTGTAGGGTGTTGTCTCTGCAGCCTGCAGGAAAAAATATCAGACGGATAATAAATAAAATGTTAACATCAAAGATGCTACTACCTACAATCAAAACATCTCAGTTAAATTATTGAACTTGCAGCATAAAAGAATAGATGACATACCAACAATCAGTGGAGGGAAAGCTTCCAGGAAACTAGAACCCAGAGGCAATTTCTACAAAAGCACGAGTAGCATCAATCAGCAACAATGTAAAAAAATTCATATGGAGGCAGTGGGGGTATAAATAAGAATCCTACCAGTGACAGCTATGAAAGTCAGGTGAGCATACATCAGGAGAGCAAGAGAGATGCTAAGATGGCAGCTACTAATAAGGTGGCCACAAAATGAAACTGGCCACTGATCAAGCGATTAAGCAATGATACACTGAACAAAATATTTATTCTGCTAAACAAGGAAAGTTGTTCAGTCGTTTAATTAGCTGGAAACTGTGATTGATCGGTCTGGTGCAACGGCCTGAACACCTGTTTTACCCAGAATATATGTGCCCACCAGTTAGTCTGCTGCTTAGCAACAACAAATTAGCTTCACTATTTTTGGAGTGCAAAAGTAGATTTAAAGTTTGTTATCAATTTAATAAAGTTGTTCAGTGTAACACCATAGTGACACATAATGAGAGTATACCTCTTATGGTTCTAAAGCTTTGCTCAGTTGTATTTAAGATTCTTGGCAGTATTAAAGTTCTGATCTCTTTCTCTTTCTTTAAATTTCTGTTTTGTTTATTATTCATATATATTATGATTTTTTTTCTTTTATTATTGTTGTGATATTGAATATTTGGTTCTTGAAGTTAATTTTGGCTGCTCCCTTATTCATAACGGGACTTCACTGCCCACTCAGAAGCCAGGAAATCCTATACTTAGATACATGCAGGAAAACCAACTAGGTAGATTTAACACATACTTATTACTGTTTTGAAAGTGCATGTGTAACTATTCAGATATGTAAACATGTAAATATCAAAACCTGTAACCACCTAATGGGTGCATAACTAGCTCTATAACCCTCATAAGCACCTCTTTTGTGTATCAAATAACATATAAATTTACTTCTACACTTTACACATGTAGCAGTCTCCCCAGCATTTGTCTGTTTGTGCCCCTCACCTATTTGTCTTAGCCCGCTGTGTTCCTTTGTCTGACATCTTGCTAATGTTTATGCAAATGGAGGTGTGCAGCAAAAGTGATGTCACAACTACTGGCATGTGCTGTGCTATGGTAGATGCTGATACAGTCTCGCTACTTTAGGTTTACGTTTGGATTTGAGGGGAGTTATTATTTCCTGTTACTGTGTGTCTTCACACATCAAACTGATTGAAGCTAAATGGAGCGAACAGTAATGCATAAAAAAAAAATCTTCTTGGTGTGTTCATCAGTGGTGCTTATTGCATGTATGCATCATTTTAAGCCCTATACTCAGGGCTGAATCAATCAATCAATCAATCAAGGGCTGAATGTGGGCTGCAATGATCTAGAATGGTGTTTTTAGTGCAGATGTCCATAACTATTGGTTGCAGAACTTCAGCTATTAGCTAGCACTGCAGGAGAGGAGCGTGCATGAGGAGAGAAACAGTTTTTAAGTGGCAGGTAATTTCAAATGCAACATTTCTCGGATCAACAAATATCAGCAAACACAACTGATTTTGTTACACAATGTGTCTGCTAGCTAAAGATATAGCTGCTAATATATATAGCTGTAATTCCAAATAACAGAACGTATGTGACATAACTTTAATCAGTGTTGGAGAAAGCTTTGATAAAGAAAGGACAGGAGAAAAAGAAAAGATTATTTGTAATAGTAAGGAGTGCTCAGTGACCCACAGAGAAGTGGAAATTTAAAGCTTAATGGCCTCACTCATTTTAAAGTGTTTTTTGAACAGATAGTCGATCTGTACCTGTGTTGCTGTCTTTATCATATTGTGAAATATCCTGCAAAACAATTTAATGTATGAAAATACTAGTTCCTTTATGCAGGTTGAACAGATCAGTGTCCAATGTTGTGGTGAATTTATGGCATGTACTATACTGGACTTGAGCACCTGTCGTGTTCATCATCAATGTAAGGTTACATCAAAGGACATCAAATTGAATTGAAGCTAATGATGCTGATTAGATTCTCTCACTAAATTCTACCTAACTTTATACTGCCAAGGGATTGGAAATCAGCCATGATAGCTAATGCAACATCTTATATTATATCTTATAATAGCTTATATTTTATTGAATTTAGTTGGCTCAGTTTACAAAGAGCAGTAGCACAGGTCAGGTCATTACAGTTTTTACACAAAATCCGCTGGAGGTTACAAAAATCCTTGTGAGTTATTTCTAAGTGATTCTTTAACATGCACAGCATCATCTTTATAATGGTACTAATGTGACATGAGGTTCAGTTAGCTTTCCACAAAAATAGCTGGTAGAAATGGTCTGCTTTTTACATTCGTACTTTTTCAATTTCTTTTAAGTTAATTTTAAGAAATTAACTGGAATCAATACTTTTACTAGAGCATTTTTAGCACAAGTATATTTACTTGTACTTTTTTTTTAAAAAAAAATCCCTTGTCCTGTCCAGCAGTGTGGCAACCAGAATTGTTGTGTGAAGGCCAACACAGATCTGCCAAACAGATCTCCTCCTGCAAAAGGTTTGGAAGATCCCACAAACGTTTTTAATTTAAAGAGAGCAAGAGGGGGGATGAATGAGAAAACTTGATAAAAGACAAGAACATTGTAACCAACACCTTTATGGTGCAGAGACTGACAGTAATTTATCTTTTATGATGTCAAGTTTAATTAATGAATTAATATAAATAAGCTAGATAGATAATAGAGGAAGAGGAGGAGAAGAAAAAACATGTTGTGGATGTTTATCTGGAGTGGTGTTAACACAAACAGGGAGTGGTGCTAAGGTCACAGTAGAACCAGTCCACAGCAATGACAGCACAGGGAACTTTCTGAATAAAGCTGCACCGGACAGGGAACAGGACCTTGCTTCTTTCGATCTCTCTGGGGAACTGCTCGTTTACGCTAAAGTCCGTTCCTTTCAGCTCCCTTCCACAACTCTTCCCCTGCTCCTTCTGCTTGAAATGTTCGAATTTGGAGACAATAGGACGTGGTATTCAGGAACCAGGTCTCCTGGCTCCCGGGTGATGGATGCGCTAGAAAGTGATGTTCATCATGGTGAGTTTTGATGAAGGTTTTACTTCTGTGTAACTTCTGTGGCCTATTTAAGCAGATTCTGGGATATCTGAAAACACCAGGTTATGCTACGGACCTGGAAGTCACTCATAGTCTCTTTTATCTTTTTATTTTCTATACTGAGCTGGGTCACGTCTCAGTGAATTCCAAAGATTTCTTTAGGGATTGGGATTGCCGGTATAGAATTTCAACCAGAGACAATCTTGTGTCGAAGCTGGACAATTGCTTAGTGACTGAGTTTAGGATGTCTGCAAAGTCTTTGCTGGGCAGCAGTGTTGTTCTGGGGGAGTCTGCCAGGAGACGTGTTCTTGGCTGGGGAAAAGGAACCGTGGGCCTTCTCCATGACTATAGTGTTAAAGCATTACTTTATGTATTCCTGGAGAGAGTCCAGAATCTCATTGCCATTCTAAGGGTGCTGGAAATGACTATGCAGATATGTTTTGTTATTTGTCAATTGTTTGATGTAATTTAAGCTTCAAAAACTGTGTGTTTAATTTTGAGCAACAAATCAGTTTTTCCTCCCAAGTTTCTGGTGTCTGAAGTGGAAAATGTGTGTATTTTTGCCACATTTCCCACCCTGATTTTGTGGTGATTGTTGGGTTTTATTTTATCTATTTTTTTCTTTGTTACAGCATCTATCATTGAGTAGAAATCTCCAGTGGGTGGATGTTATGAGACAGTATAAATGGTGGGGGTTGTGACGATGACACGGTGCATGACAAAACTGATGAAGTGTGTGTTCTGTTCTACTAGCTGAAATTCCAGCAGTGTAAAAAGAGTAAAAAGAGCCTTAGAAGGACATTAGAAAAAAGTATACTATTTTAATATATTTTGCATCCCCATTTGAATATGCTACATATGATATGATATATCTATGCACATATTGTGCTGCTGTATCAGCTGGGCTTTATTCATGATATTAATAAGGCTTAATAGCTTGCACATATAAAATTGATTCACCCAGGAGTAAATCTATAGTGCCATAAGGTTTATGGTCACCTTAAATCACACGAGGAAGCAAAAAATATAAAAATGTTTCTATACTTTATTCTAATCTCCTGCTAAGTCTCTTTTACTAGAACTGAACACACACTAAGAATATTCAATTGAGAAAATCTAAAGCATTTTCCACATCTTCTTTATTGGGCCTTGCAAGAGTAAGTGTATCTTCAGTAAGTGTATCTGTCATGGTCCTGGGCCATGTTGGCCCAGTATTCTTAGTTTTCTTGTATGTTTGTATTTTGTTCCCTATTTAGGCCATGTTTCCTGAGTTGCCCTGTTGTGTTGTTCCCTAAGTGTTTTCCCTTCGTGGCTTTTACCCCCTGTGTGCCCCTCTGTGTATCTGTGAGCCCTCGTCTCTCCTTATGTTTTATTCCATGTTTCCCCAGCCCGTTATGTCTGTGTTTTCCCCGTGCTCTCTCTCCTCCTGTCTGAACCTCTGTACTTCCTGTTTGACTCTGCCCGTCTCCCGTCAGTGTTATGTGCACCCCGCCCTGTCTCGTTATGGTTATCTGTGTCAGCTGTGTTCCCCGTGTGTTCCCACTTTCCTCGTTAACCCTCTGTGTATTTCTGTCTGCGTCTCCCTCTGTTCGGCGTCGCGTTCTCCCTCATGCTGTGTGTGGTTCTCCCCGTGTCTTCTGGTATATGTTACAATTAGCTTTTCCCAGTGTAGTTTAGTTTTGTATTGCTTTGGTATCACTGCTTTCGTTTGTCACCTGTCAGCAATAAAGCTGCATTTTGAGTTTATCCCCTGAGTCCGTGAGTTTGCATTTTGGGTCCTCATCCTGCCTGCCACACAGCGACCATGACAGTATCCAGCTTAAAGTTTCAGAAGTCTAATGTGCAGCTGTGATAAAAACGGGAGTGCAGAAAATGCACTCAACATTCAAATAATTAAATCGTATGACTTGAAGATGTTTTTTGTTTTTGAAGCCCTTCAGTCTCAGATGCCGTCTGAGGGTTATGGGGCTGCAGTTGGCACCAGTAACAGCCTTAATTTGGGTTCTGGACAACCTGTTCACGTTTTTTTTGCCTTTGCCATCAGAACATCATGACAGTGTGACTACCTGACAGAAAATGACAATGAGTCCACATTTTTGCACAGATTTGGCCTTTTAAAGGCTCGTGGTCCTAAACTTTTAATCAGCTATAAAACAGCCTGTTTCAGTTTAAGCTTTGTTTTGAATAAATTGCATGCTCAAATGTTTTGTCTCACTTTTCTCTCATTTCTTCTTGTTGCATCTTGAAGCTCTACATGGAACCTTGTTAAGAGCCAACAATGCAAAATATGATTTATTTTTTTATTATTATTATTTTGCCATTTTTCAAGTGGTCTTAAACTTTTGATCAGGACTGTTTAAAAATAACCTCAGTATTTTTTTTCTCCTTCCTTCAGAAATGTGTTCAAATGGCAACTAAGGTATGTATGACATTGGAAAGATAATAGCTATGGAAAATAATACATGAAAGCTGCCAGCTCCTCCACTTTCTTTTCTATACATAGTGGGCACAGCTTCCTCCACTGACATTGAACACAGCCAAAAGACATAAAGAGTGAGTTGGAGAATCATTTTTTTGTAGACATAGATTGAGGCACTGGACTAGAAAAACAACACACCTAACCTTGGACTGTTTGCAAAGAATTATAAAAGAAAACAAAATGTGTACGTGTTTCTTCTATGTGTGTCACTATATAAATTGAACATGAAACCGTGTCAGCTTTGTGTCAGCTGGCCATTTGTACCCGCTTTATCCCTTCCAACATGGCAATCTGGAATAAGTGATATTTGGAAGCAACACTGAAGTGAACGTGTGGGCTGTGCCGTCATGCCATCATTTAACAGGCGGACAAGTGGCTGTAATTCCTACCTGCCGTGATCTATCTAAGCTGGCACTCAGATGTGCACCTGCAGAGTGCCTCTGCACCCACAGCTCTCACATCACTAGACACCAGATGGACATTAGAAATAGGAAGAAAGTACAAGGGTGACCCAAAGCTCCAACCATCCGTAAGAGATTTTCAGCAGAGCATAGTCTTGGGTTACCCACTAGAGCCAAATATGCAGTATAATTGCAACGCTTGCATATCTTATCAGATAAACATATAGAGTACAGTTAAGCCATTATCCACAAGCTACAGAGGGACTTTAGAACATCACCAGTGGTGATACTGAGACTCTCTGAAGCTCATTGCTTAAGGCAAGGCTTATGAACCTGATTGCCTAGGAAATATTTGACCCGTCATGCTAGATTTCATGCTTATACCATGAACTTCACTAAAACTAGGTGATAAGAACCATATACCTTCATGACTATCTGATTCTGCACAAGAAAAAGTGGTGGTAAACTGAAAGCGCAGCAGGTCATTCATCATTCCAGCTGAGCGCTGTCAGTTCACAGCAAATTGAATTGTTAAAGGAAAGTGACTGAGACAGACAGGCAGAAATTCTGCTTGGTGAAACATTTCATGAACCTCTCGCATATTCCAACAAAGTTTCGAGTGGAGCATGATTGTAGGAAGATGGGAGATTGTGAACCATATCTTTGAGGTCTTGAAAATGAACAAAAATTTGAATTTATCTCTCTTTCAGATGTAAAACAGTACAGTCTTCTCATTCACAGAATGCTGCCTTTCATTCTACACAATGTGGTTTTGAAATATGTTTATTCATAAAATATTATCATTTGACTGCCACAGTCAAATTGCAGATTTCATCAGCATTAAAGACACTAGCATGTTACCGTGAATGGATGTTGTGTCGGAAGCTGTACACTGAAATAAAAATAACAGGCAAACCCCTAACAGCATGTGAAGAGTTATATTCTCTTCTTACATCTTCTATAATATTGACATTGTTATTTAACCTATTAACCATCTGCTCTATTTGTTTTTATGTTCCACAGAATAGTCTCTGTCTTGCTTTAGCTTCCAATGCATTCATATTCATGTAACCACTTATAAAGCAGTGCAGATGTATATACCCAACAATAAAACAGGCACCTTAAAGGTGCTTGGACTGGAGCCAGTGAGTTCGCAAAGCAAAACACCTTTACACTGCAATTCAGTTGAACAACACATTTTGGCTGTATCTATGTGGGTGGTATCAAATTTTGATACTTACTAAATCAAGAAATAGCATTTTCTGCAAATACA
The DNA here is from genome assembly GCF_963969265.1 of Rhamphochromis sp. 'chilingali'. NCBI lineage: Eukaryota > Metazoa > Chordata > Actinopteri > Cichliformes > Cichlidae > Rhamphochromis > Rhamphochromis sp. 'chilingali'. The sequence continues at coordinate 6,042,247 of NC_137932.1, forward strand.
CAGAGAACAACATTAAAGAAAAAGTGGGATGAAGTGTAGGCCGACTTTAGCATTTAAATCCCAACAATGCCAGCCAAGTTGCACTAAATATTAAGAGTGACATTAATTTAATCATCATGCAACCAAAATGGAAATCTGTCCAGTTTACCTTATGCATTTTTATGCATTATGCATTTCTATAAATTTAAATGAAATTGAAAAAGAGCATGTGTTGTATTAACATAAATTAACATAAGCTTCCACACCGTGTATACACTGTATATACTACTGTATGCTGAAAGACAGTGTTGTCATGATGATGTTTCAGTTTCCTGGCAACAGAAAATATTGAACTCTCTTCTCCTGTCTTTGCTTTTTTTTCTTTAATGGGCACTGATGATAGCAGGACCTGCAGCAAACTAGCCTCTGATTGAAATCTGAGACTACATGACACTTCGGATGAGGGAGGGAGAACAGCATGTGTGTTTTGTGTTCTGTGGTAAAATGTGAAAAATGTTCATTCCCCTCGCAGTCTCAGCTAGTAAAATAATTTTGCCTACTGTACAAGCTGGAAAAAATATAAATCGTATTTTCTGTTATTGTTTTCTACTTCCTACAGTTTTTATGTATTTACACGTGGCTTTATTAAGTGTTTAGGTTCTTCCCTTGTGTCTCTTATTGTTTTTTCTGATCTTTCTCTTTTATTTTGTTAATAATATTATTTCTGTATCTGTGCTTACTTTGCTTCCTATAATAATCTTCCCCATGCTCATTAGTTTCACCTTGGCTCAGTGGGTTTGCTTTCTATTTATAGTTCTGTCTTTCCCCTCATTGTCACTCTGTGCATCTGTTCATACTCCTTGTAAAAAGTGTGCTGGTTTTCTTGATAAGTGCTCTGTTTTTACATATATATATATATATATATATATATATATATATATATATATATATATATATATATATATACATATGTATGTGTGTGCTTGTTTTATGTATATATTGTGTCTACATTTCTGCCCTCATCTTGATAAATCATAACACAGAGATTAAAAAAGAACAAAAAAAAATCCCTGTGAGAGTAACGGGAGTTTGAGAGTAATGGGTGTTTTATAATGCTGACAGTGTTGTTGCGCGGTCAAGCATTTTCTTTCATTTATGAACTCACTCTTGCTCATTCAAGCCATACATGATCTAATATTTTCAGGTAGCATTTTGCTTTCAGTGCAATATAGCAAAGCAGTAGATGGACATTTTGAGAAATGCATTCATTCAAAAAGTAAGTTACATTTTTCAGATGCCCTGTGCATCAGATATCGCACGCCTTAGGTGTTGTGTGTTTTGTGTAAAGCTGCCCTGAATGTAATTTTGCCTTTCAAGGCATTGATTGTGTGTGGATGTTGTATATGCAGACAGAGCAGGTGGTGGAGTTACGAATTTTGCATATAACCCCCCAACAAAACTGTTCATTTTCTAATTTGGTTTTATTTGTGTTGGTTTTCATATCAATCGTTGTGTGTCCTGGTTGGTTTTTGTCTCTTTGTCACATTCTCCGATCTGATTCTTTACACCTGTCCCTTCTTAGCTCCTCGTGTATGTGTTACATTTAGTTTCTCATCTTGGTAACTTGTCCAAGTGCCCCATGTCCTCACATGACAAAGAAGTCGTCTCACCTCTGCCATCATAAAGGATCTTGCATTTCCTCAAGCAGTTTTTGTTTCTTTTGTTATCAGGAGGAGTAACTACCACAACTCCACACACGACCGTAGATGCTTACTTTGACTTCAAATCAACAGGAATTGTAACAGATTGCTGTTATAAACTGGAATCCAGTACAGTGTGATGTAGGATTTTAATAAAGTAATTTTAATAAATTTTGTGACATAAAGCAGTTTGTTTTCGCTTATTTTAACAATTTCCCATTTTAGGCATCATTGTCCACAAAAACAATGAGGCGAGTTAAATAGCCTAAGAAATCAAAATAAATAACATTGTTCTATAAGAACATAATTTGGGAGATTTTAAAGAAAAGTAAAAAAAGAAAAAAAGAAAAAAAAAGTAAAAAGATAGAGAAGAGGATAAAGTTAAAATGAGTAATATTTTTAATAGGGAAAGAAAGATTTCCAACATCTACTTGTCACTCTTACAAATTGTCACGGTCCTGGGTCTCCTGACCCAGCGTTTTTAGTTCTTTGTGATTTTTGTATTATTGTACTTGTGTGTGATTTATTCTATGGCTTCTAGTTTTGATCCCTTGCCCTTCATGTCTCTCTGTGTCCCCTCTGTTCTGTGTAATTGTGTGTCTTTGCATGTTTGAGTTTCTTGTTTTCTGTCACTCTGCATTGTGCATTATGTTCTCATGGTTGGTTTTTTGTTACTCTCTCTAGTCTAGTCTCTTGTGTTCCCAGCTGAGTATTTCCCTGTGTATTTTGGTTCTTAGACCTCTGCCTTATGGTTTATGTCTCTGTATTTCTTAGTTGCTGTCTCCACTGTGTCAAGTTCGCGTCTCTGTGTGATACTTCCTGTTTTACTTTGATGGTCCGTGTCTCATGTGAATGCGTCCTGCTTTGCTTGTCTCGTCAGTCCTGATTTCTCCCAGCTGTGCCCTCCTTCTGTGTCTCATTCCCCTCGTTACTTCCCAGTGTATTTAAACCCTGTGTTTCTCTGAGTCAGTGTCGCGTCGTCCCTCATGCTGTGTGTGGATCTCCCTGTGGCTCCCTGTGAGTTCTTAGTTTATGGTTTCCCAGTTTAGTCTAGTTTTGTATGTTTGTTCTACCAGCAAATAAAGCTGTGTTTTGAGTTCACCTCCCCGAGTCTGTGAGTCCTGCATTTTGGGTCCAACTCCTGCCTGCCGCACAGCGATTCATGACACAAATGATGGCATGCAGCAAAAGTGACATCAGATCTGCTAGTTGGGCTGAAGACACAAGTATACGATGATGTTGCTCTTTTACTGCCATTTCAATGGACAGATGATGATGGATCAGTACAAGAGCTCAGAGAATCTAAAGCGAGAGAGATGCTGCAACAGCTTGAAAAGATAAAATCTTTCTGGAGAAAAAAAAGCTCAGTTTGGTTCCTGACTTCAGGTGCTTCTACACCAGCGCCAGTGGAGAGTGGCAGTGGTAGATGCCTCTACATACAACTGAGAATCATTGTACAACTCAGATCACATATTTTTTGTTTTTGCTGTATAATAACAGTAGCATTATTTTTTTAATTTCAAGAATTGCTCTATTTTTCTGAATTTATGCATGTTACATTGTTGCTTTTATTTAAAGAATTTAATGTTATGCTTGATACGAGGTTCATCACAGTGTCACTTGAGCGACAAATGTAGTCAAACACTGCAATCCTTATTTCTAAATCTAATTGTTTCTATTTCTATTCCATGTAGGTTTGCGTTTTCTGTAATGCTTATTTTTTGCTTTCCTCCATATTGTCAGATTACAGTGCTTGAGAAATGTATGAGACACCGTTTCATAAAAACACAAATATTTTAGAAATCTGTCAGAAATGTGTGATTAAAAATTACTGAATTCATGTTTTTCACCCAAATTTGAGCTGGCACTCTGGACGTCATAAATAATTCAAATATTACCCTCAAACTCTAAAATAAACTTTTTTTGTTTAAAAATGCAAAAGATCAAGTTTGGCATCACAATCAAATAATAATGTGCTCTGATATTTTTTGTAAAATTGCAAATGACACAATGTATGAATACCCTAAATGCATATATTTTAGCATTAAAAATGTAATTTTGATAAAAGAACTTATGTAAACTGGTGGGGTAAGCATAAAAAAAAACATGAGAAAAAAGATTTTGATTATTACCAGCATAGTTTAGGGCAGCTGTGGCATGAACCTTACATAAGTTAGTGGTCTAATAATTTTATTCATCACTGTACTTGGATACAACTAGTTTATTGTTAACTATGGTCAGCTCTTTTCTACAGTGTATGTTGTAGATTCCAATATTGCTTTTTCCCAGTATTTCCCTCTTGTCTTGTCTCTTACATTTTTTATTGAAGAGGTGAAATGTAAAAAAAGTGCTATACAGCTAAAAATAAAATAAATAATGTATAAGTAAGTATTTCAAAATAATACAGAGATATTTACAGATGTGAATGACTTTATGTGAGTCCGCCAAGAGACCACCATGTTCTCTCAAGGGAGTCCAACAAACTGCTCCATTTTTCCTAAATTTCCATGGCAACCACGCATTCCATCACACAGTGATTTTGGATAGGAGACTCAGATTCACCCTGTCTGCCATCTGTCTCTCCAATATGGAGGATTGTTTTGTTTTTGGGGGGTCTTTTTTTGCAAAAGAAAAAAAAATGCCTTTGAGGTGGAGTACAAGAGTAAAGTGTTGGCAGTGAACCAAACAGATTTCCTTCACTTGTTTATGTAAATTATTCATGGTCTTGATGCGTTATGCATCTGGTATGGGACACAGACAAATCAAGCAGCATGGTTTCATGTTTCGAATTCATGTAAGCAGGTAGTAATTTGGCACAGCCATAGTCATAGTGAGTACTGTCTAGCACCCATTCACTAGCTATTCTGGGCACTCAGCCTAACTGAGGCTTCCATGTGAATGCAAAGACGAAGCTGTGATTGCTCCCGTGTGTGGTTTGGCAAAATTTTAGATGGGTCTCTTATGCAACATTGAAGGTCATTTGATCACATTGGCTGCATTTTATAGCTCGTACAGTGCAGGCAAGGTATTTTTTGTTATTATCATTATATCAGCTTGTCAGGGTAGTGTAGTGAGGAAACGAATGCCAGAAAATAGCAGACAGTAATAACAAAAAGCTTTTAATTTACTGATGAGAAAAACATGAACAAAGTGAAAAAAAAATCTAAACCAACATGGGGAACAGAGGATCAAACAAACAAACAAACAAGCAAATAAATGCTAGAACACAGAGCACAATGGGGAAGCATAACCAAAAAGACTGAGAGAACTGATTGGGGAATGACAAACAGGAGGTAATGAGATGCAGATGAAAGAAATTTACAGGTTAAAAAAACAATGAGGGCAGGGAAGGCAATCAAAGAAGGAAGTAAAGTAAGACCAAACCAAATGCCAGAGTAAAACAGGAAGCAGATGAGCCATTGGTAAACATGAATGAACAAATTCAGGGGAAAATACAGAAGGACATCAGATGGAAATCTGAATTCAGTTTTTTCACAAAACAACGCATTAATATATCGGTTTCTTTGGTAGAAACGTGGGCCAGTGAAACTTGTCCTACTTCTTGTCCCTGCTGGAGAGAAATGAAATAGAGATATGTGGTTGTTGTTTCAGGCAATCTAACAGCAGTAAACAATCTGGTCCCCTCATCCATGTGCCTTAAAGCAATAACCTCACACAGATTCATGTGTTTGAACGCGCTCTATACAGTTCTGCTGCATGGTAGTGGGACTAAGTCAGTTATTCATTCTCGATGCCTGCACGTCTTGGCTCACAGGTACTGACGCGTAGTCCCAGTACAGTGACTGTGATATTTCAGGGCTGTCCCACTGTGCAGAGAAGAGTGAGACAGCTGTCTCATGGATATTTTTGAGTCTTTCATGCACACTCTATGTAACCTTACAATCCTGACGCATAGCTTGAGAAGCTAGTTCACAATTTGTTCCCTCATGACTGTAGTGATGACTGTGATCCTGATGAAAATGCTCTTTGCTAATACTGCAAATTGCAATTATCTCCTGAAAAAGATTTAAAAACATCAATTTACTTACTTATGTAACCCAACCAGTGCAGGGGCCTCCCTACACCCCGGACTCTGCGTTGTGTTAGTTTGTGTTGGATTGGGGTGCCGCAGAGAGACCAGTCAGACACAGGCGCTCAATTTGTGGCTCGGACCGTGCCGTTTATTCGGAAGCAGGGGCAAACACCACTCCAACTCTGCTGCTGGCCCTTTCCAAATCACAGCAAACACTGAACCAAGATGGCGCCCGCGCGAACAAGAAATCTGAAGTACGGTGTCCTGCAGAGGACAAATGGTACAAAATTGCTAAATTTTACACCATATATGCAGCTCAACAGCGACACCTTGTGACTTATTCCAGTCACTACCTTACATCCGCCCCTCCTTTAAGTGATGGCTTCCCAGTCATCAAACAAAACAAAATAAAACAGAACAGTCTCACTATGTATACAAGAATAACGGTGGTGGAAGATGTGCAGTGTAATGCGAAAATGTCTATGTGTGTATCCTATGTGTTTCCTGCAGCCCTTCTTGCTTTGGCCCTCTGCCACAGCTTCCATCCCCTTTCTATCTTCTCCTGATCCTCCCCTGGTTCGTTAACTCTCGACCCATAAGTCAGTCTCTTAGGGGGATGCCGACTCCTCGGCAAGTTCCTCCTTGGTTCACTTGGTCTGGGAGGTGAGTGGGTGACCCGGACAGTTTCATTCCCCCTCCAATCTTCACTCTCTTGTCCTGTCCCTGTGTCCCTTTCCTCTGGTCCCTTGGGGGCAAGTGATCCATTTGCTGCTTCAGGTGAAACTCCCTCCACACCTCCTTCCAGGCTATCAGCCTCCCCGTCCTCGATCATGTCCGACTCTTCATTCTGTCTGATTACTTCACCAGCCTGCTCTCCACTGTCCTCTACGTCCTCAATCTCTCCTCCATGAACCTCCTCCACGTCAAGCTCCATTTCCTCTCTTGCCTCCTCTCCCACCTGCTCCACGGGAAGAAACATACACTGCGTGAGTAGGTTGCGGTGGACCACTCTCTCTGTATCACCATTTTCCGATCGCACCACATACACCGGCATGTCTGGCTGTTTCTTCACCACAATGTATGGACGTGACTCCCACTTGTCTCCTAGTTTGCTTCGCCCCTCCACATGACACACTTTAACCAGGACTCTGTCACCCGGGCTGAAAAGCTTTGACTCTTTGCTTGTCGGTCATAGTATCTTTTCTGGTGACCCTTAGCCTGGTGAGAGGCCTGATTAGCCTGTGCATAAGCCTGTGACAAGCAGTCATGCAGGGTCTGGACATAATCGCTATATCCCCCCGACCCATTAGTGGTTGACAGCCCAAAGACCAAGTCGACAGGGAGCCGTGGATGCCTGCCAAACATCAGGTAGTATGGTGTGTACCCTGTCGAATCATGGCGGGTGCAGTTGTAGGCGTGTGTCATTGCATCCACATATTCGTGCCACCGGGGTTTCAGGTGAGGGTCTAGCGTCCCCAGCATGTTCATGAGGGTGCGGTTAAACCGTTCAGTTGTCCCGTTGCCCTGTGGGTGATAGGGCGTGGTGTGGGTCTTAGTGATGCCGGTGCATTTACACAGCTCCTTCACCACAGCACTTTCAAAATTGCGCCCTTGGTCTGCATGCAGTTTTGCTGGGAAGCCAAACCGACAGAAAAAGTTTCTATACAGCACCCTAGCCACTGTGCTGGCTTTTTGGTCTTTAGTGGGGTATGCTTGCGCATAGCGTGAGAAATGGTCAGTGACCACGAGGACATTTTCGATACCACCTTTTGATTTCTCAAGAGTCAAAAAATCCACACAAACTAGCTCCAAGGGGGCACTGCTGTGGATACTGACCAGGGGGGCCCTGACCCCTGCGGTTGGAGTTTTCCTAAGGCAGCACCTCTCACATTGTTCGCACCAAGCCTTGATTTCCTGGAACATCCGTGGCCAATAAAACCTCTCCTTTATCATGTGCAATGTCCTCTCAAAACCAAGGTGGCCTGAGTCATCGTGGAGAGCAGTCTTCACTGATATACGCAAATCCTCTGGTAGCACCAATTGCTCAACTACTCCCCTTTGGCTGTCTTGGACGCAGCGGTACAGGATGCCATCCCTTACCGCTAACCTTCTCCACTCCTTTAAGAGAAGGCGCACGTGCCCTTCAGCACTCATTCGCTCACTGCGGCTCGGCTTCTGGTTCATACTCTTATAGTGCAAGACGGGGCCAATAACAAGGTCTTTTTTCTGCCCTGCACGGATCTCCTGTTTGGTCATGGTGGGCAGGGATTCCATCCCCACATCCCTGTAAGGCTCAGTGGATGTAGGTGGCCCGAGTTCCAGTTCCTCCCCTGCAGGCGTGCCATGGCCAGTGAGGCTTTGAGTATCCTGGGTAGCCTGTGTCACACCATGCCCCTGTGCATCGACACCCACCCACTGAGGGCATGTCTGTAGGATGTGCATGACCTCCTGGTTAGACATGCGAGAGAGGGCGTCAGCGTTTGTGTTGCTCTGTCCCCTCCGATACTGGACATCGAAATCGAAAGCAGCCAGCCTAGACACCCACCGCTGGCCTGTGGCATCCAGCTTCGCTGATGACATAACATACTTGAGAGGGTTGTTGTCTGTCTGGACAGAGAATCTACGCCCATAGAGGTGGTCGTAGAATTTGTCGGTGACCGCCCATTTAAGAGCAAGGAACTCGAGTTTGTGTGCAGGATACCTTGTCTCTGCTGGGCTCAAACCTCTACTGGCGAAGGCTATGACCCTCTCAGCTCCACCTTGGATCTGAGCTAGAACGGTGCCCAGACCCTCCCCTGAGGCGTCCGTCTGCAGAACGAAGGGCAAGCTATAGTCAGGATATCCCAGCACTGGAGCGCTTGTCAGCCTTTCTTTTAGGGTCTTAAATGCCTTCTCGCATTCATCTGTCCACAAAAAGGGTGGGTCGGTAGCCAGACTTTTCTTTCCCCCTCTCCTTTTCTTTCTGGGGTCACCAGCAGTTAGGCGGTACAGGGGAGCAGCTAGGGTAGAGTACCCACTTACATACCGCCTATAGTATCCAGCGAATCCCAGGAATTGCAACACTTCTTTGCGATTTGTGGGCCTCACCCAGTTTTTCACCTTGCTGATCTTCTCTGGGTCTGTCCGGATCCCCTCAGCAGACACTAAGTGACCCAAATACTGAACCTCCTTTCTCACTAGGTGGCATTTAGAAGGCTTTAACTTCAAGCCATGCTCCCGAAGCCGATCGAACACCAGCTGCAGTCTTTCCAGATGCTCATCAAAGGTTTTGGAGAATATGATGAGATCATCAAGATAGATTAGGAGGTGGGTGAAGTTCAAGTCGCCAAAGCAGCAGGTCATGAGTCTCTGAAAGTCTCTGCAGTCCAAAGGGCATACGATTTGCTTCAAACAGCCCCATAGGGGTGCTGAATGCCGTCTTGTGTTTGTCATGCTCCGCCACCTCCACCTGCCAATAACCAGAGGTGAGGTCAAGGGTGGAGAAGTATCTTGCCTGCCCTAGAGCCTCCAGGGCTTCCTCTATTCTGGGGAGAGGGAAAGCATCTCTCGTGCTACAGGAGTTCAGTTTCCTGTAGTCAATACACAGCCTTAGTGATCCATCTTTCTTGGTTACGATCACGACCGGTGAAGCATATGGACTTTTGCTGGGCCTGATAACTCCTGCTACCTCCATTTCTGTCAGCAACCTTCTCACATCCTGCCACTGTGATGGGGGGATCTTACGGTAAGGCAGTCGAAATGGCTTAGAGTCGACCAGAGGGATTTCATGTTGCACAGTCTTTGTATGGCCATAATCCAGGGGGTGCTGTGAGAACACACCCATGTTCCTTTCCACAAGCTCTTTAAGAAGGGAACGCTGGTGCTCGTTTTCGACATCTGCTCCACTTAAATCCACTTCCTGGCTTGCCACAACGTGGTCCATACCCAGGCATGCTTCTCTGCCTCCGCTAATGTGATGGCTGCCCCGCATCCTGTCTGAAAAGTCCACAATACTTTCCACCAGAGATGCCCTGGCCAGATACGTGTGAGGCTTGATAGTGATAGCATGCTGGGAGAGGTTCATCACTCTTACCGGGGCACATCCTTTCTTTACATCAGCAAGAACTCTGGCGACCAGGATGTCTTGGCTGAGCCGCAGGGAGGGGTGGCCTTCAATTAGGGCTGTATAAGTCTTTCTTTGTGGTCCAGCTTTTATTTTGCACATTAAATCCATCTGTTTCCCTGCTTGAATGTGCACCTTGCGACCAGTATAAACAACAGGGCCCACTGTGTCATCCATATCACACTGTTCAGTGCTCTCAATCTCTAGCAGGGAGGCGTGCCACTCCGGATGAGTCTCCTTGACCTGGAGGAGGAACTGCTGGCCGTAGGTTGCCTGGAGGTGACTTCTGGAGGCACGGAGGACATTAGTTCCCACAAGCAGAGGAACAGAGGAGCGGTACTCTGTGTTAGTGACAACAAAAGCAGGCACACCCTTAAACTCTCTCCCCAACAATTTTAGGTTGATGCGTAGGGGGTGCAGGGGGCCAGAGTGTCACCTACCAAGGTGACACTCTGGCCCCCTGCACCTTCTATGGGTATCTTAGAAGGCTGCAGTTTTTGTTTATGGAGGGTGGGGTGGCTGCGCCAGTACTGATGCGTAATGCTGGTTATCTGGGAGCCAGAGTCGATGAGTGCCCTACACTTCATTCCGTTGACTTCCACCTCCCCCTCATTCCTGGGACCAACTAGGGGAGTGCTCTCTCCTCTGTCACCTTTGTTCACCTGCAGTGTGGGGACTTGCTGCTCGCCCATGGTTGCCCCGGCGACCATGGGCTTTATCTGTTTAAAGGCTGAGCTGAGTAAGTGTTTCCCTCCATGGGGGTCACAGGCTGAGGATCGTGTGCCCACGTCTGTTCAGGCCCCGGGAGCACTGCTCTGCAAACCCGGGCTATATGTCCTTGCTTCCCACACCGGTAGCATGTGACCACTGACATTGGGGTTGTAGCCCCAGGGGGTGGTCGGACTCTCAGTGGAGTGGCAGAGGATGGAGCATAAATTCTCGATTCAAGGTGGGTCAACTTGGCCATCTGCTCCTCCTGGCTCAATGCTAATTTCTTGACCATCTCTGCTAGCTCTGACCACTCTGAGGAATGTTTAGCCTTTTCTGCCTTCACATTCACACTACACTCTGATGCCACTTGTACCTGGGCATAAGTTTTCTTTGATTTGTTTTGAGGCTGGAATCTCTTTGTTTCTTTTGCTAAATTTCGGAGCTCAGCCTGCAGCTCACGGAAACTCAAAAGCCGGGGCTTCATTGGCGAGATCCTCGCATACACATCCTCATCATTAATCCCCCGTATGAACTGCCGGGTGAGTTTACTGTCACGGTCAGGAAAAGGCTTGCCTCCTCTTTGGTTTTCTTCCACAGCTCGCAGTGTTGCCTCCAGTGCTATAGCATATGAACAGGCAGACTCCCCAGACCTCTGAACACGCTCATAGAAGTCCGCTAGTAGATCTGAGGAGCTCTGTGTGTCGCCGTACTCTGCTCTCAGTTCTTCGAATGCCCTTTCAGGTGTTTGGTCATGGAGAGGTAGATTCAGGACCAGCTTTCGGGCTTCACCAGTTAGGTGACACACCACCGTGGAAAAGCGGAGGTGAATGGGGAGCTCTATTGCCTCAAGAAGATACTGCATGTCACAAATCCAGTCCTCTACAAGCACCTTGCTGTCAGCACTGCCAGTGAAGACTTGGACATTTTTCACTTGATGAGTCTGTGTAAAACCACCGTAGGCAGCTAATGGGGGGTTAGCGTTGGCTGCAGCCCCGCCCGGAGCGCTTAAAGATGTATGCACCTGCTGGGGGGGTATGCCAGGGTGTCCACTAACTTGGGGGTCTAAAGCAGAGGTTGGTACGTGCATTGAGGCATGGGTGCCGGGTGGGGCTATAAAACCTCCATGGGTCATATTCACGATAGGGGGCATGACAGTGTTGGGGCTTATAGCAGATGAGTGGAGGGGGGCTCGAGAGTCATGGACAGCAGCTAGTGGCATGTGGGGCAAACGGGGCGTCAGCCCATGCTTTGAACTTTCAAGGGTCTGCTCGGCTGCAGAGGGATTATTCATTATGCCCACTCCCTGCACTGTTAGGGGGCTTGGCATGGCGGCTTGGGGGGCAGGTGTGGAATACAGATGGCTGGTGTATGCTTGGGGGCTGAATGGAACGGTCATCGTTGGGTAAGGAGTGTTAAGTGATTGGTTCAGGGTGGGATGCTGGGTACTGTGCACCGCTGGGTAGTTGGGATATGAGGCAACATGGGGTGCCGGTGTAGCAGTGGGCCCATGGACACTGGCCTGAGGGGAAAAAGCAGGGGGCATAGTTATCTGTACATCTGGCCGAAACACTGGAGGGGCTGTAGTTAGAGGGCTGTGGTTGGACTGGCTTGCCTGGTTGGCTGGCACTGACCTTGGGCGAATTTCAGATAGGTGTGAGGGCACCTGCATTTGGCCTCCATAGGGTGGCAGTGGTGGGGCATGAGCTGGAGCCACGCCAAGATCAGTCTGGGGTGAAAGCATGGTTGGTGGTGGGGTCTGTTGTGTGCCCAGCCCAGAGTCAGTGAGGTCCCTGATTGGGGTGTGATACTGTAACCGCTGGCCAGTGAAGCTGGGGAACTGGGTGACCAGCTTCGACTTCACTGATGACTGTTGGTCCACTGTACTGGCGCTAGCTGTGGCCCCTTCATTCAAAAGGTGAGGCTGTGCCCTCTTTGGAGTGTCTGCAAAGTCTCTCAACATTTTCACTGTCCTGTATCTCTAATTTAGCTGCACCAGAAAATGTGTGTGGGCTACTTGTAGTATGCTTAACTGTGAGTAAGTACAATATATTTCTAGTAAAATAGAACACAACACAGATGTATGACAACTATCATTCTATAACGCAGAAAAAAAAAAGAATTCACAAAAAAACAGCATTAAACTCAGAGTGTAGTTAAACAACTATCTTCAGCACAGAGGTTGTGAATGACACAAATCAGCAGCAATTGCTTAACCGTATTCAATGATTATCATTATAGACAGGGAACATCATTTAGCATTCTTTCTACAATTCAAGTCTCTGAGTTTGTTTTTTTTCAGGGACAGAAACCCTCAAATGAAACCACCCCAAGATTTCACTTTCAAAGGATATGCCTGGGGAGATGAAAGTCCCAGTAATACAGCTGCACAGGCAGTTATATACTTAGTTCAGCACCCCATCAGATGGCGACACCTCTTACTATGGCCGCGTAGCTGGGGGGTGTCGGCATTGCTTTCTCTTCGGTCTCGAAGTGCCACAAATCCGGGTCACGGCACCAAAGATGTAACCCAACCAGTGCAGGGGCCTCCCTACACCCCGGACTCTGCGTTGTGTTAGTTTGTGTTGGATTGGGGTGCACCGCAGAGAGACCAGTCGGACACAGGCGCTCAATTTGTGGCTCGGACCGTGCTGTTTATTCGGAAGCAGGGACAAACACCACTCCAACTCTGCTGCTGGCCCTTTCCAAATCACAGCAAACACTGAACCAAGATGGCGCCCGCGCGAACAAGAAATCTGAAGTACGGTGTCCTGCAGAGGACAAATGGTACAAAATTGCTAAATTTTACACCATATATGCAGCTCAACAGCGACACCTTGTGACTTATTCCAGTCACTACCTTACACTTATATTTAACCCACACGCTTACACCGGCTTGTGCTGTTGGTGTTTTACAACAAGTGGAATATGTAGCTATACGGCACAGCTGTGTCTGAAAAGGGGACATTTGGAATTCAAGATTGAGTTTACTTCAGATAATTGCACAGGGGTTTTGGAAGTTGTTTTAAAATGGTAAATATTTGTATAGCACTTTTTACTCACGTTTAATGATTAAAAACTGGGATATTGTATGCACTTTGATGAAATGGCACTACTGTATATTCCAGTAAGTGGAATACATGCGCTCTCTCTTACTTTTCCAACAAACAAAATGCAGTTTAAAGACCCCAAGCTTTGCAGCATGAATTATCACCTGTGTTCAGGAAAAAAGTGTGGACAGCTCCTGGTCCCCAATTCATCAGACTGTCCAAATACAATTGCACAGTCGGCCTCAGATCAAGCGCGCTATTTATTAACTTGAATCTCTTGGTGTCAGGCACAACACCTCATTCATCCTACCACTCCACTGATAACATGAGCCTCTTACTCCAAGACCGCCAAATACAGCCTCCTGTGGATATCTGGCTCATAGAACTATGATGGCTTGCATGTTTTTTATTCTGGCTGGTTACACGTTTAAGACCTCTTACCTAGTTTTTTTCTGGTTTGAATACTGTCTCCATCAGACTGGGTAAGATTGTTCAAGTAAGGCGTAGCAGAAGTTGGTGCTAGACCATAAATAAAGCCTATGTTAAATCAAAGATAAATATTTAAATCATAAGCAGTATTTCATATATCCTTAGTATTGTTAGTAGAGTTGTTGTTAAATATGTTCTTTGTTAAGTAACATTTTTCTCCTTGTGTAAGAGCAACTATTATTTTCATAAAAGAAATAAGTTATGCGCCAAGTCTGCCCTTTTATTTCCCTCTAAAAATATTGCATCCCACACTAATGCAATTGCATAGATTTCTCCTTCTCTCTCTTGTTCATTTAATTGTTTTCTTTGTACTGATGATTTCTTATCATTTGGAAGTGTGCAATTACCTTGTTAAATGAATAGGGTTTTACATTAAGCCGAAGAAATTATGCTGTTAGAAGCCACTTTGGGAGTGTTTGTAAAGAAGTAAAAGCAAAGGACAATTGACTGGTTACTGTATATATAGGTTGTGTTAAAGATGTATTTGCAAAGCATATGTTTGCACAGAAACATCCATTAATAAACATTATCTAACTCCATTGGCTTCCAAAGCACCTTTTTTTTCTTTGCAACCTATTCATATGTTGCTATATGGTCGCTGTGCATTTGGGTAATTCAAGACCATGAGAAAATGTGTTTTGGGACCGACTCTATTTCTACCTTTTCTCTATCATCTACCTTATTTTTCCATTTTATTTATTTATTATTATTTATTCTCTGAACCACAGGGTAAAAAGTTTTTAAGATTTAGCACAAAATGTCTGGGCTTCTATAGCCTGATTTTTTTCTCTTTTAGCTACTGTGTATACCCAGGTAAATGCAATGATCTTAGAGTTGAAAACTTTATATCAGAAACTATGCCGAATCCTTTTTCGCAGCCAGCTTCACTTGACATCAACAAACTATCAAGAAGAAGACATGAAAACTTGCAGATTTATTCATTTAAATCCTAGTCACCCTCAGTGTTTGCTCCTTAGAGTACACACACTGTCTGTTGCAACCTCTAGACAGCACAGTCAGTTACACTAAGACCCCAATCTACTGCTAGCGCGCACACAAAGATACTTCAAACTTTTGTTCAAAGCCGTAAACAAGGCTTACAGCAACTGTCTCCTCTTTCCCTTCTCTCCCTGTCTTGCTTTCTCTCAGTTACCAAGGATCCAAACCTGAAAGATATAAATGGAAATGTCAGCGGTGGAGCAGCTACCCAATCCTCAGAGCACGATAATAACCGATCTGCCGAGGAATTCCGAAGGGGCTTTGTCTCTAAACCCCACATCCTCAATTACCAACCCACCCAACAGCCCTGCTGATGGTCTCCACAGTGCAAGGACGAGCTAAGAAAAACAGTTCAGCAACATGTATGTACTCTGCTTTCCTTGGGAATTCAAACAGAGCTGACTGTGATGTCTTGGACAGATCTGTTCAAAGAGAATGTACAGGCCTGCATACATTTGTGTAAAACGTTTATCTTAAGCTCTAACAAACTCTAAATAGCCACAAATGGCAATGACAGCATAGGGAAAAATGTTAATATATCTTATAAGATGTATAAATGACATGGAAATATAAAAGACAAAATGCAGAATTTCATCTCACAGAGGGAACAAATTCTTTCTGGGATTTTTGAGTCAAATCGAATATTTAAACTTCTCAGTGTTTTGGGGGTTTTTTTGTTACGTATGTTACACCACTACACACAAGAGATTTTGTTTTTATTCTGTAAGAGACTGTGTCTGTCACTCGTCTTCAGAGAGCACTGTACCCACTGCTGCCGCTTCAGAGATATATCTACTACAACAGTAAGGTTTTCATGTCACAGCTGCCTACGTGTAACACTGATGAAACATTTTGGCAAATGTGCTTCACTGTGATCAGATTAAAGAAGCCACCTGCCAATGTCTGTCGCCCTGATGAAAGTCTAGAGCACTGCGTTTTAGAGGAATATTCAGCAAAATTAGAAGGTAGTGTTCTATGCTGACATGTCATTCCCAGTGTTAATGAAGGCTGCAGACAAACGGAAAACCTATAAGACATGGATGTTGTTTCATGTTGTATCACCATTCATGTGAACATGAGTATTTCGTTTAACTGAGTGTTGGAATGGTCTAATGAAGAGGAATTGTTCCTGTCGACTCGCATTAGCCCACACGCTGTAAAATGCAAGCTGTGAAATCCATCATATTGCAGGAGGTAACTATGCATAGATAATTGCATCATGTACAGAGCATTCACACAAAAGCAAATAAATGCTTTTTCGATTCCAAGGAAATTCACTGGTACACAAGCTCAACATAACAGAATGCAAACCTCTTGAGCCCAATGAGTAACATGCAGGAATTTAGAATTTTTTCAAGGCGAAGATATTGTAAGCTTTTTTGTCCAGCATATCCCTGTTGTGTTGTAATCATACTGTAACATCAAAGCCTGCCGTGCCATGGCCTGTTGCTTTTCAAACCAGCCAAGAGCCTGCAGCAGCCTGTGCTTTGATTTTAATATTCTGTAAATGCTCATGACCTCTAAATAAAAGCAATGCTTTTAATGTTTACCATGTTAACCATCTTAGTTTAGCATGCCTGCACTAAATACAAAGCACAGAGGAAGGTTATGGAAGTGTTGTTAATTTGTTTCTATTTAAATGGGTGTACTAAGTTTCACAGAAGTCTGTTGCGAACTTGCATACTTTTAACCCAAAGATCAAAATAAGCTCAACCCTGCAAATGTCAGCCTGATTTGGAAAAGACGCATAATTTGGAAGATTTGACTTCTGTAGTTGCAAACCTGGTTTTGAGTGAAATGCCAGGATAGGTTCAGATATTTTCAGCACTACTGTATATTATTTTCCCCGTCTCCAGAGAGAAAATGTCCCATTGGTGTTTCTGGGGAGAAAATGAAGTTGGATGTATCAGAGTAATGTCAAGGCCCCATTATACTTCTGGATTTGACATCATAGACCGATAGTACAACTATAATGGGATTCTATCGTCTGGGCAAAGGCATTTTCCAATATGACAACTGAAAGCTTTGCTTGACATTTTCTTCTTCCTCAGGAAATATGGGGGGCAGTTTTGCATTAGGTTACAACCTAATCTGTTGTCAAGGTGCATCATAGCACCACTTTTTTCTGGACAAGTATATAATATAACACTATTAGTAAAGCAAATGCTTACTAATTCTTACCTTTTCCATATTGAATATATACTGCTACTACCGGTCATTATCCAAACAACAGTGCAAAAATAACTGTAGTGGCTTCTCCTGAGTCCATCAATCCAGCAGAAAATGCAAACAGAAAACAGAGCTCTCCAAGGATTCAATGGTCAAGTCGGTCTTCAGCACACCTGGTGCTCCAACTGTTTTCCGCGCTTAACAAGATTACTCCATGGAAACGCCGTTGCACACACATGTTGCCTGTCCCCTGAATCCCTATGGAGTATTGCAGATAATATTGCATAGAAAAAATGCAAAAGTGCCATGTTTCATGGTCAAATTACCATATGAATTGCATATCCTACAAATATCCTGCACTGTGAAAATAACTCACGCCATCAGAGTTTTGGGGGCAATTTTACTCCAAATACATTTTGCTAAAGACTGAATTGTTACTTCCATATCTTGTAACCAACTATTAGTTCTCCGGCGTACAAAGCCATATGCAAGCACAAAACCAAACCTCTTTAAATATCTGAACAATTTGTTGGTTATCAGGATGACCCTGGTTCCATGAAAACCAAGCGAGTCACTGAGTTCAGAGGTGTGTAATAAGAAGCCAGTGACAGTGCTGATTTGGAGGACTGTTGGACTTTTTGTCCTGTGTAATTACCAGTTTGCGCACTGAACAGTTACACCTTAGATATAATGGCTACTGTTTTTAAGATCTGAACTGTTTCTTTAAGGGCTAAGCGAATTCTGCTTTTTTAAAGCTCAAATAAGCTATTTGTGTCTTCAGTGCATTGTGACAAGTTAGGATCAGATCAGAGCTGTTTTGATAGCTCGTGAAAAGTTTACATTTTAGAGATAGATGCAATACTGAAGTGTTTCAATTGATACTTTAGTATGATAAGCACACGCCAACGCCCTTTGCTGCTACAGCACTGCCAATCACCCACTTCCTCTTATATAGTAAAACTTTTCCAGATGTACTGCTGATTACACCAAGATTTGAGTGTATGTTTTTTTTTTTCTGTTTGGATCAGTTCTTCAACAGAAACTTGCTTGGATACCAACTTAAGTAGCTATGCTATTTCTGGCAGATATAGCGGTACCATTTGCAATGTATTATCACATCATAAGTGTCTCTGTCTGCGCTGGCATTTGATCACCAGACAAGTTTCAGTGAAGGCAGCTCCTGCTTTGCTGCATGAAAATGGAAAAATCCCCCTCTCCCTACTCATTCCACCTCTCTGTGGTGCATATACATTACCGTGTGTTTCCAAGTTGCTACACCACAGTATTCTATGATGAAGTTTCAGCTCAGCTCATTGACTTATTTTCACCCTCTGACATCTGACCTCAATCCAGCTGCCAACACTCCCAGAAGCCCAAACATCCTTGTACTTCACTCACCTACTTGCCACTCACTAAGCCCTCCTGATTGGAGCACCACACGCCTTCCCTGGGTGAATCAGTGACACGGAGCAATTAAAATCTCCTCGTAGACTCAGTCAAGGGCAAAGTGAGAAGCGAAAAGAGTCAACGTTAAGAAGACCATGTGCCTCCTTAATCACACTTACATAGAAATGAAAAAAGAGCCTGGACCTTGGATGTCTGTAAACAAATAGTAAAACACACCAAGTAAATACCTGCATAAGGATAGTTTAATATGTCTAACACTTATAGATCAGCACCAGTGTTATTTACAAAGGAATGGTATTACAAATAGGTTAAAGAGAAAGTGCTGCAGGTCATTTGGAAACACATATAATAGATATGTCAAAGAAAAATTTCATTGGTATTGAGCTGTTACCTTTGGCCACAGGGGTAGAATACTAAAAGTTAAATTGGATGGTCACTTTAATCCCTTTGGTGCTGAAACCTGCTCTGGCTCTCCAGATTGATTGCCAACTGTAAAGCATAACAATATCAAGCAGGGGCAAAGTGTTCAATGAAGATTAAAGCTGTGTCTGAGGGAGTGTGTTTCTGTGAAACCCAGGTCTCACAAAAACAGGTCTCACAAAAACAATAAACCCGCCACGTCTCTGTTTCACTTGTGCACACACACAAAAGCGTGTGTGCGTGAAAAGAGGAATGTCTAATCTGCAGTACTGCTGTCGTACTGTAAATGTTGTTGATTTAATGTCTTTAATTATCCACAAATAAATATAGCATATTTTTAATAAAGCAAAGAATAAAGATTTCTAGAGGTCACAAACTTTTGAGAGGAGAAATGAAAAAATGAAAAATAAGAGGCATATGAATCAATGAAAGTTTAATGAGAGAATTTTTTTCCCCTATAGTTACAGTCCTTCCAATGTCCTAAATAAGGTCTGCATTAAATGACAACAGACAAAACGAAGCCCTTGTTTTCTGATTTCTTCATTATGCTGTTTGGCAAGAAATTGCAGGTCAGTGCCAAATGAAAATAGAAATGTCAAGCATTTTGTTTACTTTTAAATCTCTTGCCGCACAAAGCTTTAATATGTTTGTCAAACTGTCTTGAGATTTTTTTTTTTTTTTATGAACCATGTCATATTACCCAATTTCAATATCATTTTAAAATAGGCTTTTATATTTGACGTCTAGCAACTTCACATTAATACTGACTGATATTGGTTAAAAGGGAAAATCTCTTTTCACTTCTGGTCATATGCCTCTGTCTTTGCTGTATTTTTTATGTCTATGCCGTACTATTTTCACTCTCTCAACAGTCGTGTTTTCTTTCAAGGTCAGAGAGCTACCATCGTTTTAAGAATATGTTTACCTTTTTTGTCAGTCAAAGGAACCGCAGAAAAAAAAACATTGAAGACTCTGCTTTTAGAACATTCTGTCAAGGAAAGTTTACTTTACAACGTAGTCACCAAGATTACAAGACTACAGTATACTCTCCAGAGGAACAGAATCGACACTATAACAGTCCTGGCAGAGATACTGCAATTTGGTGAAACAGAGAAAAAGAGGAGAGAACTGAAACGACAACTGAGGAGAAAATGGCAGACAAAGAAGAGAGGGTGGATACAAAGAAAAGGGAGCCAAATACTTATTGTGCATTTTTCTGTTTCTGTATTTATAGGGTGGGTGTCTGTATTACTTTCTAGCCCTTCAAGCTTCCTCCCCTTCAGAATATATTGCTGAAAGTAAATACCACTGAACTGTGAAGTGCCCCATAATTCCATTCCAGAGGTGATTGGAACCTCTATTCTTGAAGTGCTGTATCTGCTCGGCTTCTACCTGCAGACACTAAAGCGACAAAGGACATTTTCCACTCAGTGGTTTGTGACACAGTCCAACTCCCACTTTTTTTTTCCAAGTGTGCCCCGAGTTTGAGGGAAAATGCCTCTGATGTGAGGCTTTTTGATGTACTCTTAAAGTTGTTTTCCATTGGGGGAAACAATAGAAAGGATTTATGCTGTCACAAGTTGGATCAACCAGCAAACTGCTTTTAGCTTGCCAGCAAATGACTGAAAAAAAGGATAAAACCCCCTTCTTCAATACTTTACTCAGCAAGTGCCAAGTTAAAACATCCTCCCCTGTTGAGGGCCATCTGAGGAGATGGTAATTTTTCAAAACAGAGAATAATAAAAAAATAAAATAAAATACTGTGAAGATCACAGAAAAAAAAGTATTTTTTGTATACCAGGATTACACATCCTGGTACACATGTACACATGTCGATGGATCTAATGCCACTCTGTGCTCGCATAGGCTTTCTTTCGGAAACAAGAAACAAGGCCATAAATTGCAATTGCAGTAAAGGTGAGCAAGCAATGCGGCGTTGGGGGTGCTGAGGAGAACAAAGAGCAGCAAGGAACAGAGTTGGTGGAGGGGGAGCGGAAGGAACATTGAATTCTCACTAGAGCATATTATGAGTGAAATGGAGGAGGTGGCTGTAAATTACCAGTAATTTGTGTCATGAGTTGGGAGATTTAAATCACTGGAATCAATGTCAAGGAGGAGAGGAAAGATATTGCACCTCGTCAACATTACAAAGCAGGAGAGGAGAGGGGTGGCATTAATGGATGGGTGGAGAGAGGGGGGTTGAAAGAGCGGGAGCTTGAGAGGAACAGAGAAGGATAATTTTTCACTCTTCTTTCTCTCTGTCTGGTGGCAGGTGTGTGCACGCGTCATTAAAGAGTTGAAAAATGTGCACGGCAGTTGTAACGACTTGCTAATGTCCTTGACCGGCAACTTTAGCAAAAAAAAAAAAAAAAGAGAATAGTTGAGGTTCTCGTCTGAGGCTACCTGTGCAGCAAGAGTAGCATCAACATGATTTACTCCAATACTGGCAAAACATGAGCGAGAGAAAAAACAGATATATACTGTCCCATTTGGTTCTTTAGCCATCAGAATTGTTGTCTGAAGACCAACAAGGATACCCAATGGATTTACTTTGCCAAATGGATCATCGTGGCATTGCCGTATTGGTCCATTTGATCGACCTTTGTCTTTATTATTTATTTTATTTTATTTTCAGATGTTACAGACGGGACAGACATGAGTGAGGGATAGGAAAGGGAGAAAGAAAGAGGAAGGAAAAGAAAAACAGAAGGGGAGAGGGACAGTGAGAAAGGGGGGGGGAGGAAAAAAAAATTCTCCTGGATCACCTGTTGAGAGAAGAAGAATAGAAAACCAAAAAAAAAAAACCAAAGCAACATACTAAACACAACACCATCGCATTAATCTAGCTAAGTGTAAACAGCAGTAAATACTAAATATTCAATGTTGTTGTGCAGAACGCAGGACAGACAGCGCACAATGTGCTTTGAAGTAGCAGCCAAGAAAGGACCACCTTGTCATTCTGCGTAGCTGCTGTTTGTGCCAACTGTGTCCTGACTTCACCCGTCATTTTTCCACTGTTGCAATCAATTACATGTTTCTCAGTGTTTTTGTAACTGCACATAGGGAGACTGTGCTGAGCTGGCACAGGACCCAGAGGGCAACAATAGTGATTACAATAACTGTATGTGTTTGTGGTAAATATTCGATAATAAACACAGCAGATTAGCATGCGAGCAAAGTCTGTTTTTGACTACAGATATTAAAAATGATCTTTCTCATTTGTATGTAAAATAATTCAATGTGTGTATCCATTTTTAATTATAAAATCACGTAAGATATTTGTAATCCCTATTTCTGCTTGTACCTTATATCCTTAAGATTATCGATCGACACTTGTTACATTTACATATTCAGAAGCTTGCACTATTTTTTTTATCTTTATCACCTGTCAGAGGGGAAGAATAGAATGCAAAGAGATATAGCCCAGAAATGAATTACAGAGCAAAAAACCGAAGAGAGTCATCTAGCGCTGGTGACAGAATACTCTGAGAGTAGAGATAAGGAAATCCCATTTGTTGAAAATGGCCACTCAGCACTTTTCAGCATAACCCGTTAACAGAACAGGTCAGTTTGTGGGTCAGCATAGAGATAATGCTGCTCTGATGACAGTGAGCAAAAGTATATGTGTAACAGGTTATTGTCACTATTTGATCATGGTTATCTATGTAAGATGGAAAATTGACCTTTTTTTCCTGTGGCACAGTGCTCAACGCTGCCAGGTTACTGCAGCAACACATACAGGGAAACAAAAGTCGATCAAACGCGAGCCGTGCAAGGCTATTTGTATTTTTGGCTGCAGTTGCAATAGCTCATGTAGAACTTCAGCACCAGCATGTTGTCGGTACTTAATGATCACAGCCAGCATCTGACTTTCGAGTCTAAGCGGAAAAGTTTTGATGATGGATTTTTTTTCAGGCTGCAGGTGGAAAAAGACCAGTTTTCATTGTGTTGTTTTTTCGTACGGTTGATACAAATACAGTCCTGTTACAATTTAATATAGTATCTCTGTTAATATCAGTAGGATAACTGTATGCAAAAATTCCAAGCACACAGTAAGAAGATAACTCATTAGTATCTGCTAACAAGCTTGGCAGCCACTCTCAACCCTTTAGTTATTTGGACACTTTCAAGACCAGTTTTGCCATTTAGCTTTCAATTTACCTCCCCTCTGCCTGCGTTTCTTTTAATTATAGCCCCTACCTTGGTAGGAATCAATCAGGCACAATTAAAAGAGGAGTGTTTTCAAACAGCAGCTAATGAAAGGACTTGAAATGCAAACTAACTCAAAACTTTCTGCAAAGTTTGAAATGAAACCTTAATTGAGGTAGAAGTTTGTAATACCAACAGAGGATCTTGTTGGCAATGCTGCATTTTCCATCTTAGATTGAGAGGGGGATGCATAAGGCTGCGGTTATTATTCGATACAGCTCTCATATAAGCTGACTTGTGAAGCATTCAAAGCCAGCGGCTGAGACTTTGATGGTGCTTTAATCAGCATCAACAGCAATAGGCCACTTTGCTTGAGACTGCACAAACTTCATCGATGGAGACAGACGAAGGCTGAAGGCTGATCTGCTGTCAGTCCTGCAGTTTAAAGAAGTGAGAAATCCCCAGGGTCGATGGGGAGGGGTAACATAAGGTATTTGTCGAAGGTTACACGGTACTTGGAAGTGTGGGAAGCTTGTACGGATGTCTGAGCTTGATAAATTAATATACCAACACACAAGGCTGTTGTTGCAGGTGCCAGCAAATCAATTAGCTGTGCCATGAGCTGTAATCTCAGCTGAGCCCTTTGCCATCAGCAATATGTCAACTGGGTAGAAAGCCTACAATTATAATGTTTTTTAGATCAGACTGGCTTTGTGCTGCGAGCTTGAATCGAGTATTAAATTGTACAATTCACTAACCAAAAAATGTAGCAGTGGATGTAGATGGCTATGTAGGTGTGTATTGGCTTGTAGTGCTCCTGTTGTGGGGACATCAGTCCTTTCAGACAGTAGGGATTCACCTTTATCATATAAATCTCCATAACATGTTTCAGATGGAGGGATTGTTTCAGCTGTCATATGGAGAAAGGCATGCTACACCCTGGATGGATAACCAGTCTCACAGGGCTAACACAGAGTGACAAACAACTTCAGGATGTGATGACCAGTTTATAGGCACCAACATGTATGTCTTACTTATGAGTTATAATAACCAAAAATTTAAAAAAGGATGGCAGCTCAGTAAGATATGATCTTTTGTAAAGCATCATTTTTTATGCATAAATCAAGTGCTTTGTTCCCGCTTGGCAGGTTCATATATAACATGGTCATGACATTATTTTCATATGTATTTTCAAACATGTCTAAATAAAGTATTACATCAAATACTAAGCAGTTATTTAGACAACTTGACTTGTTCGTTTTTAAATCAGGAGCTCTTTGAAAATGAAGCTGACTCGATGCTAATTTATCTCATTATACCTAAGTAACTGATCACGAATAAGAGGAAGTTTGAACTTAAGAAACAAACTAAAAAAAACAAAACAATGAACTGTTAAACATCCCATCCTTCATTATTTTTTGTTTGTCTGTATACAGCTGAGACTTCTTTGGGTCTCAAGGGATTGCTGACCTTTCAAATTCATTTGCAAATCCTTTGTACAGCATACGTAGTTCTCACTTCAGAGAAGGTCACGCAGCATTTGTAACTAACACCTAACTGGCTAAATTAACCACATACTGCAATAATAACCAAAGCATGTATAAAATGTTCTACTAACATAATCACAGACACAGATCTTAATCATTATATGTATAATATATGCATCTAAATACTTCAGTTTTACCATGAGTGATTAATAGCTCCTAATAACTGGTATGTGATGTAATACTTTATTTATACAAATTTTAAGTACAGAGAAAGTGTTAAGTATAAATATATATGAGCTTTATAACCAAGAATAATGCATTTACAATAACATACTATTGTGTACTATTGTAGGAATAATAGTCATTTAAGTATTTACTAATATCTTACTAATGCTTAATAGTATCTTGTTATAAAATGTTACCCACTTTACATATTGTCAGTTTATGAAAATTCATCACTCATGATTCATTGATGTTTTTGAATTTACACATGAGGAAAATTTCTACACATGAAGACTTTTTCAACATATTCCTTTTTTGTACATATTTCATAGTTAAATATGTCAGATTAATGCAAATACAGAATATAATCAAAGCCAAAGTTTTTTTTAAAATAGTTTTTCCTAGTCATAATCATAAAGCAGCAGAGTCACTGATTTTTCTTCTGTAAATTTAGTCATACTAAAATCACTAAACAAATTTGTACAATTCAGAATAACTTCACTATTATGTAAATATAATACTCAATTCAATTCATTTTTACTTGTATCATGCCAAATCACAACAACAGTTGCCTTAAGGCACTTTATATTGTAAGGTAAAGGCCCTACAATCACACAAAGAAAACAGAGAAAACCCCAACAATCACATGAACCCCTATGAGCATGCACTTTGGTGACGGTGACAGTGGGAAGGAAAAACTCCCTTTTAACAGGAAGAAACCTCCAGGCTGAGGAAGGGGCATCAATCTGTCGGGGTTAGGGGAGGAAGACTGGACAAAGACGATTTATGAAAGAGATCCAAAGATTAATAATAACTAATAATTAAATACAGTACTATCGAGTTCAGTTCATCCACATCCATTTATCTAGCTCATCTGCTGGTTATAGAATAGTCTGTTTATTTGAATCGTTAACCTGCATCCACACGATTTGCATCTTCATCCCAGGCTCTGGTTACCTAGGTAACCCTTGTAATTGCATATGTCAATCACCAGTATCTTTCACTCTCATTGGTAATAACTTCAAGTTTATCTCGAGACCTATCCACTTTGCATCACTAGCAGCTTTTTCTTCTGATATTCCTTGTAATTGCCACGTGCCATTGACCTTCTGTGGTGTCTGGTCATCACAATGCTATAACAAAGTGGACACAGTTTAAGATACCACACACCTTTATGAAATCAGCAACACAAGAGTCCCAAATTATCTGTTTTCAGTGGCTCTGTCACTTTCTCTAAGTTGTTTGATGACTTAGAAGTGGAGAAGGTTTCTATCTTCTTACATTTGAGCTTAGCAAACTTTTAGTCAATCACAGTAAGAACGTATGGTAGCTTTATGTTAGGTATGTGCATTTGTTTTACAGCTGAACTTTGGTTCAAGGAAAAAATGTCATAGTATAAGAGTGAAGGTTTCCTCAGACATCAAAATGATATATTAGAGCACAGTAGAAAATATCAAGTAGATAATATTGGGTTGTATAAAGATGCGCTTTCCCCAAACATGACTGTATTTGTGACACTGCATGCCATCTATCCCTAGCCTGCACATTTTCCAAATAATACATCTAGCACAAAAGTTGAATGATGCTGTACAGCTCTATTTGCCGGTCACCATGGTTACACATGCACATGAAGCAGCATGAATGGTTCTGCCAGAAGAGAAAGAAGATGTAACTGAATAAGACTGAAGGCAGAAGTCAGACAGCGCATGAATTGGAAATAAAAGCTAGAAGGATGCTGAATAGGACAGTGTGTTAAAAAAGGGAGCCAGGTGAGGGAGATGTCATTGACGAAATCAGTGTTTACTAAGGCGCCATTTACGCAGTGCACCTGCAATTTTGTAGGGCTCAGTTACACAGGTAAGGTCAGGAGTTTTGGTGCAGAGGCAAAAAAAGAAAGAAAGAAAAAGAGAAAAGAAACTCTCTTTTGTGGATAACTCGGTAATCAGTTGCTTTTGAAAACATTCTAAAAGGACTCAGACATAAAAATAATACTGGCGGTGGTAGGGTGGCTGGCCAGGACGAGAAACAAAAGCTCAAATATAACCCTTGATAGAACCTAGACTAATGTGTGTGTGTGTGTGTGTGTGTGTGTGTGTGTGTGTGTGTGTGTGTGTGTGTGTGTGTGTGTGTGTGTGTGTGTGTGTGTTTGTCATCTGCCATGTAATCCAAGGGCTTCAGCCCTTTTTGGCACTTTTCAAAGCTGGAAGCAAAATATAACAAAAGATGAGGAAACCAAACAATAAAAGCAAATCAGTCATGCTCCAAGGTATCCCAGGATGTTATTTTAACTTAATGAACCCAAAGACTATATGGTGATGGAATTATTTTTTCAAATATAACGCACTGTATGCTACAGTATTACTTGAATCGGTATGGTAAATTTCTCATTTCATTTCATTTCATTTCATTTTTATTTATTTCACACTTGGTACTACAATCAAACAAAACAACCACATCTTCTGTCAACAAAACACAACAACCATGTGTGAAAAGGAGCAGGAAGAAGAAAATATTCTTATTAAACCCTGCCCCCTATCTACCATCGAACTTATATCACCGGTGGGCACCAAAAATCAGGAACAAACTAATATTGACATTTCTCTCCGGTCGAATCCCAAACCAACATCACATTCATTCGCATTCTTCATACTGAGTTATCGTTTTAAACATATAACACTTTTTAAAACATTGTAAATTTATACAATTCTTTAAATCATAATGAAGTGAATTCCACAGTCTTATACCCCTAACCGTTGTGCTCATTAATCTTTGTGTAGTCCTGGCTAACTGATGTTTAAAATAAAATTTCCTTCTATTCTCTTCTCCCCTTGAACACATCAAAAATACTCTTTGTAACTTAAAAGGCAAAATATTATTTTTAGCCTTAAACATAATTAATAATGTCCGTAATTTCACTAAATCTCCTAATTTTAATAATTTTGATTCTATAAATAATTTATTTGTATGTTCTCTATATTTAACATTATGAATTATTCGTATAACTTTCTTCTGTAATAGGTTTAAAGGTTTTATGGTATTCTCATATGTATTCCCCCAAACTTCAACACAATAGTTGATATATGAAAAAAACAAAGAAAAATATAAAATACGCATTGTTTTATAATTTAATAAATCTCTTATACTACCCAAAATATAAATACTTTTGACCATTTTCTTTCTAATATGTTCAATATGAGATTTCCATGTCAAATTCTCATCCACTATTACACCCAAAAAACGAAATTCAGTAACTCTTTCAATCAATTCTTCCTCTATAAACATAATGACTTTATCCTCCTTTACACGATTGCCAAATATCATATATTTCGTTTTTGTCAGATTCAAAGATAATTTATTTACATCAAACCATTTTTTTATTCTTAACATCTCAGAAGTCATAATTTCAACCAAGTCTTTCAAATTCTCTCCAGAGCAATAAAAATTTGTGTCATCTGCAAATAAAATCGAATTTAACCTTTTAGATACGTCACAAATATCATTAATATATAAATTAAAGAGTTTAGGTCCCAAAATAGAACCTTGAGGAACACCACATACAATCTTCAGTCTTTCAGAAGTATTGCCAAAATAATAAACATATTGCAACCTATTCTCTAAATAACTCATTAACCAATTCAATGCTACTCCTCTCACTCCATAGTTATACAATTTAGAAATCAAAATAGAATGTTGTATCGTATCAAAAGCTTTTTTTAAATCAACAAATACTCCCACTGTGTATTTATTATTATGTGTTGCAGATGAAATATCTTCAATAAAAGTCAACAACGCTAATGCCGTTGACCTATTTTTACGAAATCCAAATTGGTTTTCATGTATTAGTTGATATTTTTCAATAAAACTATCAAGTCTTTGTGCAAAGAGTTTTTCTAGCAATTTTGAAAACTGTGATAAAAGAGACACTGGCCTATAATTGTTAAAACTATGCTTATCTCCTGATTTATATAATGGTATTACTTTTGCCACTTTCATTCTGTCAGGGAATACTCCTGACTGTAGCGAAAGATTAAAAATATAACAAAGAGGAGTACTTATACAATCTATTGTCTTTTTAATTATGACCATGTCTATACCATCACAATCAGTAGATTTTTTATTTTTACAATTTTTTACGATTGCTACTATTTCTTTTATGGTAGTATCGGCTAAGAATATGGAATTAACCATTCTATTATCACCTATCCAGGCTTCCTCATCTCCTGGATCATCATTTTTCCTGATTAGATTTGCTAAAGTAGGTCCAACATTTACAAAAAAAGAATTGAATTCGTTTGCTACTTCGGTCTTATCTTTAACAACTTGATTATTATTAATAAAATAATTAGGCCGAACTTTGGGTGTGTTCTTATTACCCAATACCTCTTTAAAAATATTCCAAATGCCCTTAATATTATTTTTGTTTTCCTGAAAAACTTTATTATAGTAATCTTTCTTAGCTTTCCTCAATATTAATACCAACTTATTTTTATATAGTTTATATTTCATTTCCGCGTTTTTAGTTCTATATATTATATACTCCCTATATAAATTATTTTTCTTTTTACACGCGTTTGCAAGACCCTTAGTTATCCAAGGTTTCCTATTTATATTCTTTTTCTTATGCTTAAATGATATCAATGGACAATGTTTATCATACAAGGCCAAATATATATTTAGAAATACTCCGTATGCAATGTTGACCTCATTAACATAAACCTCCTTCCAGTCCGTTTCCATGAGATCTTGTCTAAACCTATTAATTGCTTCATCATTTCTTAACCTTCTATAACTCACAAAACTAGCTTCTTTCTTTCTTTTCATATTTAAATCGAAAATAACAAAGACTGGTAGATGATCGCTTATATCATTTATGATGAGGCCACTTTCAATATTATTCTCCAAACTATTAATAAAAATATGATCAATTAGTGTTTCTGATTTCTCCGTTATTCTACTCGGCTTTATAATTAAAGGATAAAATCCTTTACCATATAATAGTTCAAAAAAATCTGACGAAGCCTTATCATTTGTCACTTTACAAAGATCAATATTGTAATCACCACACAAACATACAGTCTTATTTCCCTTAACCTTACTCAATAAATTTTCTACTGCTTCTGTAAATAACTCAATCTGTGATCCCGGTTTCCTATATATACACGTTACAATTATATTACTTCTCTTTTCTATATCCAATTCTACTGTCACAGACTCCATTAAATCATCCATAACAACAGACATACATTCAACTTTTTTACATTTCAAATCACAATTAACGAAAAGTGCCACCCCTCCTGCCTTTGTCTTAATTCTATTCACAAAGTACAAATCGTATCCTTCAATACAAAAATTACAACCCTTATTCTCATCTAACCATGTTTCAGACAGAGCAATTATTTGAAACTTGCCTCTCAGACTATACAGAAAATCTTCAATCGAAGCAAAACTTCTATAAAGACTTCTGCAGTTAATATGAGTTAATATGAATTAAAGAAAATGTACTGGAAGCTTTAGTGTACTTTCAGCATTTGATTTTTAATTCGTGGCATGACTATGCTGATTTTCATTAAATTGACATTCACTAAGTTTGTTGCATCAACTTCCATCCATCCATTTGCTTCCGCTTATCCTTTTCAGGGTCGCGGGGGGCACTGGAGCCTATCCCAGCTGTCATAGGGCGAGAGGAGGGGTACACCCTGGACAGGTCGCCAGTCTGTCGCAGGGCCAACACACACAGGGACAGACAACCATTCGCACTCACATTCACACGCACATTCACACCTAGTGGCAATTTTATATCCAACTAACCTATCCCCACAAGCTGCATGTCTTTGGACGGTGGGAGGAAACATCAACTTATAAATAAAAAAAATCAATGCGACCGTGTTATGGTATAAAATAAGAACACCATTCAGACTGGTCCTCCATGAGTTTTGCTTTCACTATGCAGTTTGGGTACGAAGTGTCTCAGGAAAATGATAGCACAATTACTCCTCTAAAACAAGAAGGCAATAGCTCTTTTGTTTTCTTTGACAGCTTTGCGTCACTTTCCCCAGGTAGCTAAAATAGAGGAATAACAATAAGAAAAAGACTCATAGAAATCAGTATTAAATAAAAGAGTGGGTCTCAAAATGCCATTCACTTGCACCAGAAGTTGAGTGGGTTTTAAAGGGTATGTTTAACTGACTTTATTACTGCAAGACTAGTCGGTAGCAAAACCTGTTTATATATTACCCTACTGCCATGCTTGTCAAAGTGAGGCCCACGGGCTTTTGGCAGGTGCAAAAGGAAATAATGCACATTTCTTTATTCACAGTTCACACCACAGTATAAACTCAGCATTTATCCCTTGGTCTAAAAAAAAGAATTTTTTATCTTACACCTAACGTGGCTGTGACAGTTGTCTCAGCATAAATTTATTTGAAATGCCAGGTGGAGATGTTAACCGAACAAGCACATAATTGGCACAGGTGGATTGCTCAAAGATGTGAGCATAATTAAAAGTCTGACTCCATCTTGTAGCGCTTCACTGAGTCTTCACCCCAAATGTTTAGAGCCAAACCCCACACACACATACACACATTTTATCATCAATAGTACAGATATTTTAATGAAATAAGCAGAAATTACCATTGAGCCTCAATTTAGGTTTCTATGGTGAGAACTTGAGACACAAAGAAGCCACAGTGACATACAGTACTTAAAAAAGCACAACATGGCCAACATCCCTGATTAAAAGCATACTTTGCCACTGCAATAACTACTCCAGTGTTTTATGCACATTTTGGTCATGGTATCTGTGTTTACAGTTCACTTTGCATGCAAACTCCTATCCAGCCAGTCATGTAAGAGTAAGAAATGTGGCTTTCCTTGAGACAAAATTATCTACACAGCAAGCTGTCCTCCGTGGTGGAGGGCTCTGCTCCCGCCTGATCATATTACACACAGTAAGTACTAGAGCTCAATAGCCTCGAAGGCTTCTGAGGAGGAAGACAGTTTGGTCCCTACAGCTTGGAATCCAAGCGGAGGTTGAGGATTAGAGCGGTGGAGTGGGGCCATGGGTGAGCTGAAGGGTGGGTGGGAGCACGTGAATGCATGCTTATCAGAAAGCGGGGGCTCTAGTGTCAAGGTCCCATCATCACCAGCAGCAGAGCATGAATAAAAATTAGGCAATGTTCATGAATATTCTATTGAGTTGTTATCTTTCTCTTTCAACTTTTTTTTAGACTTTGGAGTTCTTTCTCTCCTCTGTAATCTTCAACTGTTTCTGCCTCATTTTATCTTCCTCTGTTTTACTCTCTTGCTCTGATGTCTCTTGAGACCACAAGTCCTTTACAACAAGGGAGTAACCAATGGACCTAAATCACATTTAAATCTATGTCCCAAAAACCTTTGGCATCTCAAAGCCTCAGAAGCATGACTGTACTACAGAGCTCTCACCGTGAAACAGCAGATGAAGTATTATTTAGAGAGTTTCTTTTTATTACTATTATTCTTATTATTATTTTCCTTATTCATATCTATCCTGATGTGAGATAAATAAAAACAGGCAGAGATTTGCTTATTGTCCCACTGCTTCAAGATATTACATATCACATATTTTTTTCTGATTGAAAAGGTCCAAAAAAGGTCATAACAAATTTTCTCTTGTACATGACCTGGGTCCTTTGAAAGAACATGACTTACATCTGTCGAACCTGTAAAGCTTGACAGTCTTGAGATGGCCCAGAGTGTCCAGCCTTATCTGGACATGTAAGTGAAGGTGCTAAAGGTAACAAGGATACTTGCTTGATAACAAGCTGCATTAAATATTCCTGCTTTTTCATTTGAGTGGCTGGCTTGATTTGCATTTGAAGAGAAAAAAGGGCTTCCATGATGGAAGTATTGTCTCCACGCCTTTTATTCTCCCTTTCCTTTACAGTTTCAAAAATAAAATAGCTACACAGCCATGACAAATAGAAAAAACTGTGTAAGACTTCATATTATCACCTGTTTTCTGCACCTTATATATAATGATTTTCTAAAACACTAAACAAGCAGAATACTGAATGTATGATGGATGAAAGTCTTATTTGATGTTATCTGCTTATAGTGCCTGCTTGCAGCAGCTGCTTAGGGTCTGCTCAAGCGGTTTGCAGTATGATGCTGAATTCAACCCTAAAATGAGTTTGGTAATGATCGCTTTAACTAACAAGGATTGGAAACAAGTTTTTCCCTCATTCTGATGGGAGATAACGTTTTAAAGTTAGATAGCTGAGTCACATCATCAGGATGTGATGTGGGATGTATAAACTGTAAACTGCTTGTACAAGCAAATATAGTTCATTCATTTTACATGTGTGTAGATTATATTAAAAAAGCTCATTATAGAGCATATTATACTTCATTTTTGACACTTGTAGTGTTGTGTTTTATGCACTTCAAAGCAAAAGATTACTATAATCTCATAATATTTTTCAGTAATGCAGTAATGTAAGTATAATTCAGTAATTACATTACAGTTACAATTATGTTGTTACTGACATTACAAAGACTCCATTATCTGCAGGCAAGGCAGACAGAATTTAAAAATATATGTGTATATATTCAAACAACCTGTTTTACTCCTGTGCCCTTGTGCTGCTATGAGATAAATTTCATTTGTGTGTGGGAGGAGGAAAATGTCTACAGCATAGCGATATTACTTTTATTTTTATTGCACAAAAGAGCAGGAGTGTGATGGTAAACTTCAACCTTCACCTGTGACAGAATAAAACATTAACAGAACTGCTAAGAGAACTTTGAATCTTTCCAGGTATCTCTACAGACAGCATGCTAACACAAAGCTAACCAAGAACCCAGAGTGATATTAAAGCTGAGTGCATGCTGACACCAGCCCGGCAGCCAGAGCCTGTTTCTACCTGTTCATGTATCTAAAGCAGAATCACTTTACAGTCTCTTTGTGCTGCTTTCCATCTTTGCTTTGTGTTTTTTGTGTGTAGTGTATTTCTAATGTTGTAATTGTAATATTGTATATGTCCTCATTAGGACTGCGGTTTGTGTTGGTGTTTCGGACTGTAGACTGAGGTATACATTATTAAGTGGCAAACATGTGACTGTGTGTTTTAGGTTATTTTACAGAGTAGCATGAAAGTAGTGTAACAAATTACTTTTCTGATGAGTAATTAAATAATGCAATGCATTACATGTTTTGGCCTTTTTCTCCTTTATTTGTTTGGGACAGTAGAGACTGACAGGAAAGCGGAAAAAGAAGGGAAGACATGCCTGTATGTCAGATGCAGCATATGATCGCCTGCTGATCCTACTGAGCTAAACCAGCAACCAACACTGCTTACAGTATATCCAAGTTAAAATGTTTCGGGGGGGGGGGGACAAATAGCGATGCATTCAAGGTCTTGCTCAAGCTGCCAAGATGGACAAGCGCAGATGATGACTAGTAGTGTTCTTAACCGAGTGCACCATCCGCTCCGAGCTCCCTGACCTGCACTCAATCTACAGCAGGCGGTGCTGGACCAAGGCCAGGAAGATCGTGAAGGACCTCAGCCATCCCAACAACGGACTGTTCTCTCTGTTGAGGTCAGGAAAGCGATTCTGCTCCCTGAAGACCAACACAGAGAGACTGAGGAGGAGCTTCTTCCCGCAGGCGATACGGTCTCTCAATCACACCACCACACAGTACTGACCCACACATATGATTCTTACACACACTGGACATTCTGGACATTGTTTTCACTTCATCACTTAAATCACTTTAAGCATATTTGCACTGCACAAGACATAATGTGGATTGCACAACACTGGACATTATATTTCTTCATTTCCATTTAATACTTGTACAACTGCTGTTATTGTGTATATATATATTTATATTTCTTTCTTTTTTTTTTTTTTTTTTTTCTTTTTTTTTCTAAATGACATCAGAAACAGCAGTATGCGACATTACGTGATGGCAGAGCTTCAGTTCATCCTTTGTCATTTTTTTTTTTTTTTTTTTTTTTTTTTTATAAATAGGACAGGGGGAATGAATGAGAGAAAGAGGGGGAGAGAAAGAAAGAAAACCAAAGGGGAGAAGAGACGGTGAGAGGGGGGGGGAAGAGAGAGAGAAAAAAAAAAAAAGAACTCCTGGGTCACCTGTATGGAGAAAAAAAAAAAAAACAAACAAAAAAAACAAACAGAGGAGACAGCAAACAACAAAGAGCAACATAATAATAGAGAAAACAAAGCACCATCACAATAAACTAGCTAGTCATAGATATCAATATTTACTAAATAATAAACGATATTGTGCAGCACGCAAGATAGACAGCGCACAGTGTGCTTTGAGGCAGCAGCCAAGAAAGCTTTAGTCCGCGTCTGTGAATACCCATGTGTGCATACCTGTGTGGATCAGCATGCTTGCATTCCAAAGGTTTCTCCATGTAATGATCTGCTAGGGAGTGTGGGGGGGCCACAGCCCCGTCCTCCAGGGTGTGAAGCGGGTATGGAGGAGATCAAAACTCCAGACATCCAGAGGCCCCCAGAACACAAGAGACCATGGAAGACCAACAGAGGGGCAGCCGCGCCACTGTTCCAGTAAGAGCTGAGGAGAGTCCCAGATGAGGGCTCGCCCAGCAGCCGCGGAGCAGAAGTCAGGGGGAGTTGCAGTGACGCGCCCGTGAGCTCCGCCGGCCCCCAGCTGTGCCTGAGTGACCGAGCCCCAGGCCGAGAGGCCGGGGGCACCCCACCTCCAAAGGGGCCCGAGCGAGCCCCAGGCCCCAGGCCCCGACAAGCGGCCGCCAAGGAGTGAGCCGGTGTGTACCCGGACGCCCACCCCCAGACACAAAGAACCACCAACACACCGACACCTGAGGGAGTCCGCCACCGGCAGGGGAAGTGGTGGTGGGTGGAGATAGGCCTCCAAACCTTGGAGGGCCTGAGGTGTCCCCAGAGAGGTGGCGTCTGATACCCAACCTGACATATAGACACAGACATACAGGCACCCACAGACACAAACATCCATTCCCACCCTCATGCTCTCATATGCACTCACTCCACACTCAACCAACGTGGAGACAGACATAAAGAGACGCTGTACACACAATCACACTCCCCAAGCGTACTCTACAAACCGGGTCTAGGTACCCTTGCCCCTGGAGGGGGGAATTGCACCCAGACCCAGGTGGTGTTACCCTTTTCCCTGCGGTGGGGAGAGGCAGACCACCCCGACTCCGCAGCAGCAGGGAGGCCCCACACCCCAGACCGCAGTCGGACGGCCAACTCCTCCTACTAGCCCTCCCGCTCCAGCAGGCCGCAGAGAATGGGAGTGGGAGAAGACTCCAAACCTCCCTCCACCCGCTCATTGTAGTGTTGATGCATATGTGTTCTAAGGTGCAATTAAAACCCAGGAGGGCATGGAGCTACCTGCCAAGGAGCAGCAGGTAAGCGCATAGTCCCTCCTGCTAGCCCTCAATGACTAAGTGTATTTAAAATTGAGAGGTGGGCAACGACGTCAGGGGTGAGATATACACCCTGATGGTAATTTGGACTCCGTGATTGTGCCCACCCCCAAGATCCTATATGTACGTGTAATGAGAGTGTGAATAATGTGAATGTCTAAGTTGTGGGATAAAATTGAGGCAGAGGCAGCCAGAAGGGGACGGGGGGGGGGGTAGCCTCCTCTGCACCCTGGTGACATACCCCCACTCCAAGGCCCTGCATGTGTGGGTGGTTGTGGAGGAGCGGGAAGAGGGAGGCAGCTGGAGATATTTCTTCATACATTCTTATATATTTCTATACTGTGTATTGTGTATTTTGTTGTACAGTTATTTTATTTTCAACTTTAATTTATATATTTTATCTTATTCTTTCCCAGTTAAATTAACCCTTCATTCTAATTTGTGTTTTACAGTTATTTCATTTTTAACTTTAATTTTTATATTTTATTTTATTTTATTCCTTCCTAGTTAAATTTACCCTTTTTAATTTTCATATTTATTTCCTATCTTATTCATAGCCTTTTCTTTAGGTCACGAGCAGTTGTGTAAGCATTTCACTGCATATTGTACTGTGTATGACTGTGTATGTGACAACTAAAATTTGAATTTGATTTAACCTTCATTCTTTGATGTGAAATTTTAAATGTACATTTATATATTGAATAAATGATTCCAAAAATGTGGTCAAAATTGTTTTAACTGTACCTACTTTGAGTGATGCAGAGTTTCTCCTGCTTCTGGAAACAGTGGGAAAATTGATTATTAATTTTGATGTTTGCATTTTGTGTGTCTGTGGGCTGTTGTTGTCCTTGTGTTGTCTTTTATTACTATTTGAATATTTGTCTGAACTAAAGTTACTCATATATAGTGTTGACCAAAAAAAACAAAAAAAGCTCAGTTCAGCCAGGTCTGTGACATTATTCTGGTGTGCTTGCTGCTTCTTCCTGTCATCACAGATACATAATTACAAACCATGTTGTGCAATTTAGGAGCTCGTGCAGACTCTGATTTTGTCATGAATCGCTGTGCGGCAGGCAGGAGTTGGACCCAAAATGCAGGACTCACAGACTCGGGGAGGTGAACTCAAAACACAGCTTTATTTGCTGGTAGAACAAACATACAAAACTAGACTAAACTGGGAAACCATAAACTAAGAACTCACAGGGAGACACAGGGAGATCCACACACAGCATGAGGGACGACGCGACACTGACTCAGAGAAACACAGGGTTTAAATACACTGGGAAGTAACAAGGGGAATGAGACACAGAAGGAGGGCACAGCTGGGAGAAATCAGGACTGACGAGACAAGCAAAGCAGGACGCATTCACATGAGACACGGACCATCAAAGTAAAACAGGAAGTATCACACAGAGACGCGAACTTGACACAGTGGAGACAGCAACTAAGAAATACAGAGACATAAACCATAAGGCAGAGGTCTAAGAACCAAAATACACAGGGAAATACTCAGCTGGGAACACAAGAGACTAGACTAGAGAGAGTAACAAAAAACCAACCATGAGAACATAATGCACAATGCAGAGTGACAGAAAACAAGAAACTCAAACATGCAAAGACACACAATTACACAGAACAGAGGGGACACAGAGAGACATGAAGGGCAAGGGATCAAAACTAGAAGCCATAGAATAAATCACACACAAGTACAATAATACAAAAATCACAAAGAACTAAAAACGCTGGGTCAGGAGACCCAGGACCGTGACAGTACCCCCCCCCCCTCAAGGGCTGGCTCCAGACAGCCCAAACACAGAAAAACAAAACCAAACAGAAAACAACCCAGGGCGGGCGGCGGGGGCCCAGGACGGAGGGCTCGGAACAGAAAACAAAAGAAGAGCACAGCAAACACCGGAGCCCAAGAAAACAACCCAAACACAGAGCAGTTCAGGGGGCCGGCCGTGCGCAAGGCAACGGCGGCGACGTGGAAACAGTTCAGGAGGCCGGCCGTGCGCAAGGCAACGGCGGCGGCGAAGGAGACAACGGAGCAGTTCAGGAGGCCGACCGCGCGGAAGGCAGCGGCGGCTCTCCAGTGTTAGGCGTGCTGGCCATGGCCCGGTGGGCACAGGACCAGTCGAGGCAGGACCAGGCGACGATGGGGCCGGACCAGGCGACGACGGGGCTGCAGCAAGCGAAACAGAAGCCAAAGACGAAGCTGGGCCAGACGAGGACGAAGACTCTGAGGCCGGGCCAGACGAGGTTGCAGAGGCTGAGGCTGGACCAGGCGGAGCTGCAGAGGCTGCGGCTGGACCAGGCGGAGCTGCAGAGGCTGAGACCGGACCAGGCGGAACTGCAGAGGCAGAGGCTGGCCCAGGCGTAGCAGAAGCACAGGCAGATGCGGCTGGCCCAGGCGTAGCAGAAGCACAGGCAGATGCAGCCGGACCAGGCGACGACGAGGCGGTCGCAGGTGGCGGCTGGACAGGCTCCTCGGGCCCTCCAGCTGATGCGGCGTGAGGCTGGACGGGCCCCTCGGACCCTCCAGCGGAGACAGGAGGCTGAACGGGCCCCTCGGACCCTCCAGCGGAGACAGGAGGCTGAACGGGCCCCTCGGACCCTCCAGCTGACGAGGCGTGAGGCTGGACGGGCCCCTCGGACCCTCCAGCGGAGACAGGAGGCTGAACGGGCCCCTCGGACCCTCCAGCGGAGACAGGAGGCTGAACGGGCCCCTCGGACCCTCCAGCTGACGAGGCGTGAGGCTGGACGGGCCCCTCGGACCCTCCAGCGGAGACGGGCGGCTGAACGGGCCCCTCGGACCCTCCAGCGGAGACGGGCGGCTGAACGGGCCCCTCGGACCCTCCAGCGGAGGCTAAAACAAAG
Organism: Rhamphochromis sp. 'chilingali'; assembly: GCF_963969265.1. Taxonomy (NCBI): domain Eukaryota; kingdom Metazoa; phylum Chordata; class Actinopteri; order Cichliformes; family Cichlidae; genus Rhamphochromis; species Rhamphochromis sp. 'chilingali'. The sequence goes on from NC_137932.1 coordinate 6,081,473, forward strand.
CCAACAGGCATGAAGTCCTCTGGCGGACATGAGGACAACTGGCGCTGCACTGAGCACTGACTCTGCCCAGGCAATGCGAACATGGTGCAGTTCTTAGGGGGCTGCTTAAACTTCAGGGGTCCAGAATCAGCTGGGGACTGAGACCTAGCCTCTGGGGAAGCCCTGGAGTGGCCAACTGTGCCAACGGCGGCTAAACCATGAAAAGTACCCTGAGTAGAAATCAAGTTACCTCTCTGCATGGAGTGAATGAGCAAAACTGGCGACACAGGAGACTGAGCAGAGAGAGGCTGCTGGGCAGCTAACTGAGCTACTGGAGACACGGGTGAGAGTGGGAGCTGAGCTACTGGAGACACGGGTGAGAGTGGGAGCTGAGCTACTGGAGACACGGGTGAGAGTGGGAGCTGAGCTACTGGAGACACGGGTGAGAGTGGGAGCTGAGCTACTGGAGACACGGGTGAGAGTGGGGTAGGCAGGGGAGTTGATGACTTCACAGGAGAATGAACCAGAGGTGAGTGCACAGGAGACTGAGCTAGAGGTGGTAGTGATAGTTGAGGGGAAAGTGGAGCTGGTGATTGAGTGGATGACTGTGCTAAGGGATGCTGCACTGGGGACACTGGAGACTGCACTGGGGACACTGGAGACTGCACTGGGGACACTGGAGACTGCACTGGGGAAAGCAGGGCTGCAGGAGGCTGCACTGGGGACACTGGAGACTGCACTGGGGACACTGGAGACTGCACTGGGGAAAGCAGGGCTGCAGGAGGCTGCACTGGGGACACTGGAGGTCAGGAGACCCAGGACCGTGACAGATTTGGTTTTTATGGTGGCTGAGTCAAAGAAACTGGCGGTGTTTGATTTATAGTGCTGCGGTGTCCAATTCTAGTTGGCACTTGAGTCCAAGCAATGGTGCCATGGTCTGTGGGCCGTAAAATGAGCAGAAGGCCACTTTGAATGTCTCTTCCACAGGACCCCTGGGCCCAGCCACAACAATCAGTTGCTTCAAATAGAAGTGCAATTGTAGGCGAAAAGGGCAACAGCACTCTGGCACACAGACAGAGGCCTCTCTGGACCACTCTCTGCCTGATCGGTTCCAGATTTGACAGGGTCTACACAAAGGTCATTGTTTGGGAAGAAGGGAGTAAAAAATGGGTTTGTGTGCTTGCATTTGGTCAATTCAGATAGAATTTTTATTTTGTCTTTAGAGAAATAATTATAGTGATTAAGGTAATTCAAATAAACTTTCACAAATGCAGAGTATGCCACAGCATTGTGGAGTGAAAAATAACTTTTTAAGACATTAGGGTGACGTAAAAATGACCTCGTTCACAATGACACCCAAATTTTGCTTTAATTAACTCTTTAATATTTCAACGAAATTTGCAGTATAGCTCTTGGGAAAGCAATGATTACTTAGATTGCAATAAAGTTTTAATTTTAAAGATATAATGTTCCCCAGGGGATGATTTTAAGTTTTGTTTAGGGTCTCCAGGTCACAGTTGTTGTTTTTTTCCCTCAAATTTAAAAGAGATTAAATTTAATTTGTTTCCTACATGTTTCCCTTAATGGATACCTTTAAGGGAAACAATTCCCCTTAAAATGCTTATCCAGCTTAATTAAATATTTAGTTCTAATAAGCAAAGGTTAACTTGCTGAGACACTGGGATGATGCAAAAAGGTATTTAATATAATCATATAAAATTATGCCTAATATTATAAATATGCCTAGCATTTTAATATTTGCATTGTCTGCTGCTATGCTGACATTAGCATTAGGCTCCAAGCACTGCTATGCCCTGTCTTGAGAGCCTGTGCACCACCTTGAAAATCATAGTGTACTGCATGTGCACCAATGCTGCAGCAGAGAGAGCATATACGGAGCACATACAGATGGAGAACATGTAAAGGGTTGATAAATGGATGAGTCTTTCTCCTTCAGTCTTCAGCAGCACAGTGGGATCATGAACCTTCCTACAACACAAGGAAAAACTGAACACCACAAATCTCATCAGGAGGCACTACCTATGAAATAAATTCTCACAATGTTTCCCTCTGTCTTTTTCTTCTCTTTTGACTCTCCCTCACAAACAATAATCCACCACGACCCTACCCCGACCCCCCATTCTACTGGTTGCCGAGTACAAGAGGGAGAGCAAACATGCCCCAGACAAACTCAAATCAAAATCTAAGATAGGCATAGGAAAAGAAAGATGTGTATTTGGGGATGTGGGAAGGGTTATGAGGGAAAATACAATCATGGAGCAGCTGGGGTAGAAATGGATGATCTACAGAGGCAGATAGAAGCAGACAGGGAATAGTGGTATGGGGGAAGAGAGAAAAGCAAACATTGATGAAAGAGTAAATCTGCTGTAATAGTTTCAGCAGCTGAACTGATTAAAATGGAAAAGTGATTCAGACCAGACTTTGCTTTGCAAACAGCAACTGCTGAGTGAACTTTATTACTGTGTTTGAGAGAAAAATAACCATAAACCTTTGCATGAAATACAAAAAAACAGGGACACCTAGAAGTCCTGTATATGAAGCCTATAGAACATTTTTAAAACTCTTTAGATGTGTTGACTCAAACAGAATAAATTGGAAAATTGTAGTTGTTGAATTGTATTGTTTTACTAACCTTTTGTCATAAGGCAACAAATACTGCTGTTTGGACACTGGAATGTCTGATATTCTCTTGGTATTCAGTTCTTGTTAGCACTCTTGCCATAGCTAGTACTAACAAGTCGCACGGAGGCTGCCATCCTATTTTACTCCATTACAGCAATGAGACTTCCCATGATGCACTAAGAACTTCTCCTCCACCCCCCACCCCACCCCCCCTCCACTCCCCCACCCGTTTCTGTTAAAATTGAGTTCTTCCTCCCAACTATTGTCCATTGTTAACTCAAGGGGAATCAGTAGAAGCTTGAGGTTCTCACTGTATTATTGTCAAAGCTCTTTACCTTTAAAAATATACAAAGAGGTTTCCATAACAAGGTTGTCACACAACAAAGTTTGCTTCACATGAACTTGAATTCCACTGTGTTTACTTTAGATTTCACTAAATCAATGTCTGCTTTAACTACATTTGTCACAAAGAAGGAATTGGCTGAGAGGCATATCTTTATAACCTTGTTTCTTTGGCTCAAAAGATACAATAGATAAAAAAGATACAATACAAGAAATTAAATTAAACAATAAGGTGAGTCACATGATGTACTAATTTGTGACATACAACAGATGCAGTGATTAATGTAATATTTAAATTATTCTTTCAAGTTTTGCTTAATAGAGCAATTTGGCAATGACAATCTGCCACACTGCAAACACAAAAAAATCAATATAAATGTGCAAAACACCTTCCTCAGGTGTAAATTGACCAGTCATTATCTCAGCTTTGTCTAGAAGCACCAGAGAGCCTTTTTATGATGAGCTGATTTTTCTTCCACGGTAGCCATGCAAAAATGTTTTATACACTCAGCAGTTTCCAAAATGGCTTGTATCCACCGCAGGGCAGACTGAAATTGAAAGAGAGCACACAATGGCCTGAAAGCAAAGGGCCAACTGGGGTGAAACCGAAGCTTTGTGACAGCTGGGACTGCAAGAACACACATGGGCTCATGTTGGCACAGACATAAGGACACAAATGATACTCTGTGTGTTTGTGTGTGTGTGCGTGCGTGCGTGCATGCATGCGTGCGTGCGTGTGTGTATGTACATGTGAGGGAAAGACAAAGTGAATCACCTAGTTTTCCTGCTAATTCACTTCATGAAACTCCATTCAGCAGAGGCATTTGGGAGCATTTCTTCCATTCTCCTGTAATTAAAATTTTCCCTCACGATGGGCTACTGCAGCTCTATTGGTTATTTAGCCTTAATGTACAGTGATACACATTATTCTACTCTGATGGAAACAGCACAAAAATGTAATTATGTAGCAACTAATGATTTTGTTTGATTTGATGCTCCTAGATCGCTTTGTTTTACTTCTTTTAATCTGATGCAGGCACAAACTAAGTTAGGGACCATCCTTTTGTCCCCAGGTTGTCTGCAAGAACCCACTTTGCAATTTTTTTTTTCCAGTTCTTTAACTGGAATATTCTTCTTATCGAGTATTGAAGCAAAAATGTTTTTGAGAAGCAAGTGTAAGATATATTTAATTCTGTTTTTATCTGTTGCTATTCATCAAAGTGGCGGAAAGTTAGCTTTCAATTTGTGGTGATATTTTAAGCCCCGATAATGAAAAAGACAGAAAACGTGGGTTTTATCTCACCACTTTGTTTTTGTCAGTATTTTTAAGTGTGTAAACGTATAACAAAAATGTCACCAGGGAAATCAGCATCCAATCATTTTGCAATTAGAAAAGGTCATTGCTTAATATAATTGATTGCTCTTTCAAAAGTGAGCTGGAAATAATTATAAAAAAGCATACTGTCCTGAAATAAACTTTGGTCATACAGCTTTAAACATACTCCTGTAATTACAGACTATCAGTTTCCCAATTTCTCATCTTCACAACTATAACCAAGATGTTACTCTTTTCAATTTTTTTTCAATCAGTGCAGACGATTTTACTTTAAATGTCAGACCATCGTCTTTAAGTATATCTTAGTCGCGAAGAGAGCAAAGCCTCGATCCTTTCCTCAATTTCTTCACAAGCTGCTTTTGCTTTTTCTCTTTCTGGTTCTTTGTCCTCTGTTATTCTTCCTTCAATAGAATCAGTGTAATTGTAATCGTGTGGTGTATAGCGCACAAGATCAAGAGAAATCATGCACAGAAATTGAGATATCTGATTCTTAAAATAAAAACTATTTTGCTCACGCCATTCTAAGAAAGTCTCTGCATTCATATTAACATTTTTGAGTGGATTACATTTGCCAATCAAGGTGGTATAAAGTGCATTTCACTTAAAATTAAGAAGAGCTCTTTTGCACTGGTATAGTTAATGTTTGTCGTTCAATAATGACTCGGGGTTCGTGAATATCATCGAGCATCATTTACTTCGAAACAAAGCAACCATTACACGTTAGTCATTCCATTCCAGGGGGCGGGTTCCCTCCTCTTGCTTCCCGTCTCACTGCGTGCATGCGCAGCATACTAATACGGAACAGGTATATTAAAGCAGCATTAATGAACAACATTGGTCAGATGTTCTACATCCCCTCTCTTTAGCTTATGGCTGTATAAACTGCTAACAACACCTTTAGCAATAACACGTTAACAACATGTCCATATCATAACATTCTAGCCTAAACATTAACAAATTACTTCACACCTTGAACTGTGTCATTGGTAAGGACACGGAGAGCATTTAACTTTGCTGACATCACATCACTTGTACTGTCCACTTTTTTTTTTCTTTTTTTTCTTTTTTTTTTTTTTTTTTTTTTTTTGTGTTACTGTCCATCTCTTATGCCTTAGTGTTCATACTTGGGGTTTGGTTTGCAGACCCTCCCAGATCGTGTGATGTAAGCATCACGTGCCGGGCGACAGGGGGACTGGACTGGGGCTTGTGTGAAGTGTTGCGTGTGGCTATGTGTTTGTTCGTCGGTTTGTGTCACGGGTTCTTGGATGTGCTGTGGGGAGTCAGTGGTAGGTGGTTGGGCTGCGGTGTAATCATCACGGGAATCTCCGTGTGGTGGTGGCGGTTCAGAGACTGGGAGGATATGTCTGCGGTTTCGCCTGTACTCTCCAGCTCCTGACTGGACGATGTACGATCTGGGCTCTTCGCGGGCTTCCTTGATGGTTCCTAAGGAGTCATGTCCTTGACGCGTTTGCATCTGCACAACCTCACCTGGCATGAGGGGGCGGAGGGGTCTGCTGGACTTGTCATAGTATCTCTTTTGTGCCTGGCGCTTGTGAAGTAGGTTTGTTTTAACTGTTCTGTTGCTTTTGGGGCTGGGAACGAGCAGACGTCTACACACGGGTAGGGTCGTGCGCGTCTGTCTTGACATCAGCCTTTCAGCTGGGGAACCTAATGTGTTGTCTCGTGGCACGTTGCGGAGATTGAGTAGGTTAAGGAAGACATCCGTTCCATCTCTCTTTGATCTTTCCATCAACTGCTTTGCACTGCGAACCGCACGTTCAGCCAATCCATTGGCCTGCGGGTATTCTGGGCTACTTGTCACATGAACAAAGTCCCATGCTGAAGCAAAGTCTGCAAAGCGTTGGCTGGTGAACTGAGTGCCGTTGTCTGATATTACTTTGTGCGGGCTGCCATGGACAGAAAAGTGTCTTTTGAGCTTTGTGATGACAGTGTTGGCGGTTAGGTCTGGAAGCAAGTCTACTTCGAACCAACCTGAGTAAGAGTCGACTACAACCAGGTGATGTTGTCCGTTCCACTCGAAGATGTCGGTGGCGACGGTTGACCAGGGTAGGTCCGGCACTGGATGTAGCTTTAACGGCTCTTTCTGTTGATGTGGCCTTGTGCTGTTGCACACTGGACACGCAGCTGTTTCTTGCTCAATATCTGCTGTCATTGTGGGCCAAAACACAATGCCACGGGCCCTGCGTTTAGTAGCTTCCATGCCTGGGTGCCCTCTGTGGAGGATGACGATATAATCTTTTTGCAAAGATTTAGGAATCACTGTTTTCAGCCCTTTCATGACAATGCCATCTTCTAGAGTGAGTTCGTCTCGATATGGGTGGTATTGACGAAGTTCTGTGGGCAGCTGAGTTTGTCTGCAAGGCCATCCTCTCATTATGACAGTGCTCAGTTTCTGTAGCTCTGGATCTGAGGCAGTGTGTTCCTTTAGCTGCATCAGCCTGTAAGAAGAGATTTGCTGGATCGACATGATCTCGTAGTCAGCTGTTTCATCACTGTTCTGATCCGTCGAGGTTGTGGGAGCACGGGATAAAGTGTCGGCGAGGTACATCTGCGAGCCTTTTTTGTACACTATCTGAAAGTTGTACTTTTGCAGCCTAAGCATCATGCGTTGCAGTCTGGCTGGAGCTGAATGTATTGGCTTGTTCAAGATAGTGACTAATGGCTGATGATCGGTTTCAATTTGGATTTGTTTCCCATAGATGTAATCATTAAACTTGGAACAACCAAATACGACTGCAAGAAGCTCCTTCTCAATCTGCGCATAGCGCGTTTCTGTCTGTGTCAGAGTACGAGATGAGTAGGCAATCGGGGCGCCTTCTTGGAGGCATGCAGCCCCGAGTCCATGCTGCGATGCGTCACACGTTAGCGTGACAGGTTTCTTTACGTCGTAGTATCTGAGGGTAGGAGGACTGGTCAGGCTTCGTTTTAAAGCATCGAATGCATCTTGATGCTGCTTGAGCCAACACCACTGTACGTCTTTGCACGTTAGCTCCCGAAGTGGGGCTGAAAGCTCGCTGAAATTAGGAATGAACTTTCCTAGGTAATTAATCATCCCTAAGAAGCGTTGGAGAGCTGTGACGTTTTCAGGTGTGGGCATCTCTTCAATTGCTTTGGTCTTTGCTGGGTCAGGCTTCAAGCCCTCGCTTGTGAAGACGTGGCCAACGTAGCAGGCTTCTTTGAGACTGAATTTGCACTTCAGGGGGTTAAGTCTCAGCTTGACTTCCCTTGCACGGTCGAGTACTTTTCTGAGATTGTGTTCATGCTCTTTCATATCTCTTCCACCGATGAGTATGTCATCGACAATGATAGCACAGGGGTATCCAGCAAAGATCTGCTCCATTGCTGGAACACCTCACTGGCTGAGTTTATTCCATATGGCATTCTTAGAAAGCGGAATCTGCCAAACGGTGAGCTGAAAGTTGTGAGCATGGATGATTGGTGGTCAAGTGTTATCTGCCAAAAGGAGCATTTCACATCCAAGACGGAAAAGACTTTGGAGTTAGGCATTTGGGCGGCTATCTTCTCTATAGTACGCATAGGATGATGTGGGCGTTTTAGTGCTTTATTCAAGTCTCTTGGATCGATGCAGAGTCTGATCTCATCTGAATTTTTCTTGTGGGTCGCCACCATGGACGACACCCATTCTGTTGGCTCTGTGACAGGGGTGATCACACCCAACTCGACCATACGGGTTAATTCTGCTCTAACCTTGTCTAGCATTGGAACTGGTATTTTGCGTGCTGGCTTTATTACTGGTGTGACTTCTGGGTCTATTTTCATGGAATAGATAACCGGAAGTTTACCAAGTTTATCTTCGAAGAGGTCTGAATACTCTGAGAAGATCTGTTCTGAAAAGGTGCTTTCCACTTCCTTAGTCACATGGTGGACTTCTTTGTTTAGTGTGATTAATTGTAAGTGAAGTGAGTCTGGTAAGCCAAGTAGGGGTTGTACGTCTCGTTTCACTATGAAGAACTGCAGAGGGTAGTCCTTGCCTGCAGAGTGGCATGAGAGTGTTGCTGTGCCAGCTGTTTGAATTTCCTCTCCCCCATATGCCACCAGTTTAGTGTTTCGTGATGGCATGAGTTTTTCATCATGTCTCAGTTGTTCAAAAAGGTTAGCTGGCATGACATTACATTTGGCGCCAGTGTCCACTTTGAGCTCTAAGGGTTTTCCATTAATATGCACCGTGGTGAAAATGTCATTCTTGTATGGAAAGCAGGGATTTATAGTGTCTATGTCAATTCCATTCACATAGAACATTTCTTCATCGCTGCCGTGCGCCTGCATTTCAATGTGGTTTACGGGTCTCTTTTTACAACTGCCTGCCTTATTTTTTAAGTCACTCACATAAGACTCAATTGTTTCATCTGGCCGTTGGTTTCTGGTGTTAAACTTGTGCCTTTCCATTGTTATGTTTGTTTGGGGATTACAGAGTTCACGAAATTTGCGCTTTAGGCATTCCGGGTCTTCTCTCGATTCTGCTTCGGTCACCAGTCGTCTGTGTTCTCCTTCCCCCGCGTGCACAGCGGGTGCATAAACGAATGCGCGCTCCCGCTCGATGGCTTCAGAGCCGGCTAGGTTTAGCAGGATGAACGCTCTGGTCCGAGGATCCTTATCAGAATGAGCAGCGGCTATAAATATGTCGTATTCCTGCTCGAATATACGCCACTTCTCGGCGATGTTTCCACAAAACACCAATGGGTCTGGTCTACGGAATCCGTCCGACATGGTCGTTGACGTTTAATAGCCTCTTGCTACGATAGCCTAGCAACGCTAGCTGGTTACTTGCTTGCTTCGTCCGTAAAGTGCTGGGAAAACTTTAGTCTTACCACTCCGTCGGCAGTGCTGGAGTAGATGACCGAACCACAACTTCTGACACCATGTTTGTCGTTCAATAATGACTCAGGGTTCGTGAATATCATCGAGCATCATTTACTTCGAAACAAAGCAACCATTACACGTTAGTCATTCCATTCCAGGGGGCGGGTTCCCTCCTCTTGCTTCCCGTCTCACTGCGTGCATGCGCAGCATACTAATACGGAACAGGTATATTAAAGCAGCATTAATGAACAACATTGGTCAGATGTTCTACAGTTAACTTCAAATTAAATAATGTGGTCCAAAAATATAACAAAATAATATAAGTTAAAATAACTCTTCATTCAAGTTTGTGATATTTTATTTCTTGCATTGTTTTCTTAAACTGCTCATCAAGTTTTATAGTGTAGGTTTTCATATACATACAAGAGCAGTCAGCAGTCCCTCGTAGGTCAAAGTCAAATGTTTTATGATTTTTTTTATTACAACATGCTGATTTCAGCCTATGGCATTGTTGTGATGTCATAGGTTGTTGTATTGAAAAAATAAAAAGTGTATTGTACGGCTGTCTCCATGACCTTTTAAATGATATATTACTTGATACGGTTTCTTGACTATTTTTTCAAGTTCAACATAGACCTTAGGCGCCAACAATGAAGGTTTGACGGTGACCTAATTTTCACCAAAATTAAATCCACATGAGCTGTTATTGGTTAAACCATGACACAAAACTGGATATTGATATCTTGAAAATTATTGATGGTAACCTACTAACAAATGGAAGTAATAACATACTCCCTCCCTTTGAGGGGAGAATAAGCATTTTTTCTATGAAAAAATGTCGAGTAAAATAACACAGATTTATTACCTTATCTGTATTTCAACCAAATTTTTTACTTTGGCTACTGCCAGAGACCTGTTCCACTTGGACTGCCGGTACAACAGTCAGGACATTCCCTGTCCTCAAGGTGCAGGAAAACAGCCCTCAAATCGACTGAGGAAAACTCCAACATGCAGGCAGCAAACTGGTAGCTGGTATCTCTTAGGCTCCTTCCCCACCAGAGTTGAATTTTCATGTTCAGTGAAGTAGTTTCAAAAGCAAGGGATTGGACAGCGAGGGCATCCACCACTGACTGCTGCCTGGCACATATTGCACCTAAACAGCATTTCCTGCAGGTGTTGAGCCCACAAATATTTGGACCCATGACCTATTTGAGCTCAGGATAGCCACCAGATGCAGCCCCCCTTCAGGCCTCACTCCAGGGTGGACCCTGGTGACCTTGTCCTAGGGAGAGCAAACTGATTCCTTAGTTGTTTCCTGGTAGGGGTCTTGTGAATAACTTTTTCTGGCCTTTTACCCAGTACCAATTTGCCTTGTGGAACGGAAGCTTAATACTTGTTGTTCAAATATGTGTAAACTACACATATAATTGACATATGTCAATTATATGTGTAGTTTACATTAAAAAGCTCGACATGCTTGACATGTCAGTAATAAAAAGAACTGGATGCTTACCAATAAATTATGACATGACAATTTTTTGTCATCATGGAATATCAATATCATTGATAATTTGTTTGTTTTTGTTTTTGGATCTCTTATAAAATGTCCACATTAAACATTAAAAAAAAAAACATTTGAAAAATACAGCAGCAGTCTTCATCAACCTTCCAAATCAGCACTCAGATGTGAGAGGATGGACACAGGAACTGTGTGTTTGCCACCAGACTGGTTGCAGTGGATCCTCAAGCTCCTGATAGCTGAGGAAGTCACATTTTCTCTGGCACATCATACAAAATTGTGACCTGGACTTTGGAGCCTGGGACAGTATTAGTATCGAGTTTGAAATCCTAATATCATGACAGCCCTAGTTGTGGTTGATCAGTGTAAATGCACAAACATTAACATTATGTCTTCACTTTTCTACTAAGTTAAAGAAGATGCTTTGTGGCAGATTACATCACAACTAGAATCCAACCACTCAACAATAGTGTAATCGAAAAAGAAAAAAACCTAGCCTATCTATCACCATAATCAGTCAAAAAGTCATTTATTAAAATATTACACTTTCTCAAGAATGACAATGACATATCGTTACAGTTATTAGTTTTAGTGATCTCTGTATTAATCACCTTGAATATCTTTTGAAAAGGTCTCAAACAAAGCTGAAGTTTTCACCAATTCTCAGTGTGATGGCTTTCATCTGCAACCATTCAATAGCACAAGGTCATAACACAAAGGTTGTGAGTCATCACACTGTGTCAACACTGAAGCACTGTTCATAATGAAACTCAACTGAGAATCACTAGGGTCAAGACTATTACTCCCACCATGCTCTTACTCTCCACAGTCACCGAGCAAGGTAAGCGTGCCTGGAAGTCTATGCCTTAGGGCTGACCTCATAGCATTCGCACAATCCAATGCAAACACACATGCAGACAGTCCCCATATGGCCCTGGTGGGGTTGGGCGATAGAGTATGTGATAACACTACTGTCTGTTCCTCTGTCAAGACAGGTCATGGGAGCAGAGACTGAATGCATGTTTCAGTGGTTCATTTAACGACCTGTCATTCAGCTCTACCTGCTGCACTTTCATTATATCTCTCTCGCTCCATTCTCCATGGTGTATGTGTAGATTAAAAATGAACTACGCCAACATCTGGGTTTTTGAGATGGAGGTATTTGCATGCATCAGTCTACATCAGTGTGACGTGCGTGTTAAAGAAGAAACCTGTAAAACAGATGTGAAAATGTCAAACGAGTCAGATTTGATTTGTACAGATTGCCTCATCAGCCTCCGTTGTTATACAGGTCCTTTCACCTGTAGCTGTGATTAGCTGGGAAAAACAAAGAGAATGATAGTGAGACAGAAGCCTGCAGGCTGGGAAATCATTTTTGTTGTTTTTCTTGTTTTCAGACAGGATAGGAAATAGTTTATTTACATATGCTACACAAAAAAAGTTTGCCTTTAACAAATGAAACTGTCATCACAGTCAAACCAAAAGTAACCCAAATGTGCCTTATATATTTTAAAAATTCTTTAGATCACCAGGCACTGTTTATCCAGACAGCTTCAATGTGTATTGTGTTGATCATGCGGCATTATTATCACTTTGACTAAAAATGCTTGCATTAGCTTTTTTAAATCATATGTTAATGTTAGAGCATTTTAGGATAAAAGAGTGTATAAGTAGCCATATGCTGTGTGCGCATGAACAGATGGTGGACACAATTGTTTCAGCGCCTGTAATATAAAATGCAAACATCGCAATAGCCATGCAATAAAGAAGTGTTTGGTTGCAACTGTGTCAGGCTCTTTTGTTTCAGTAATGCATGCTTATTCTAATATATTTTGAGGTGTGATTGCCTTAAAATTATAAAAATAATACATAAATACATCATCATAAATGACTCTTACTGTATGCAATTTCATTATAACCAACCAGCTGTTTTCAAATATATAATACTACATAGTTTCAGGTGAAGTATGTCGCTCTGTGCTTTCTTTGAATCCTGTTGTTAGTTTTGGTGGCTTCTGTGTCCTCAGTGTTTCTTTTGTTTGTGTTTACCTTTTGTCTTTCTATTCACTGAGTTTTTCAAACAATTCACCGAATACTCACAGTGAATATCTCACAGTGTTGATAAGTAACAATCAGGTTGACAGTTTCAGTCTTAGTTCCACTTGATTTCACTGCTACCTTTGACACTGTGGATGAAGCTCATGATTCAGTTTGTTTAACAGGTCAGGTTTAGCTTTAGATCTGCACAAGCAAAACATTCAATCAGGGGTACCTCAGGGGTCTGTCCTTGGTACATTACTCTTTAATCTTTATATGCTACCCTTTGCTACTATCACAAAGATTCATATCATTACTATCCTGATGACACACAACTGTATAATTTTCCTCTGATGATCTAAGAAAAGATAAAATAAGATAACCCTAATTAGTCCCACATGTGGGAAATTTGTTTTGTTACAGCAGAAAGTGGACAGTGCAAAGTTACATAGCAAAAATTAGAAAAACGCTCGCTCTGTTTGCAGGACTAACAGAAAACATTAATAGGGTGACTTCAGCTTGTTCAGAATGCACACATAAATTTGAACACATTACCCTAGTAGTGAAGTCATTTCATTAGCTCCCTATTAAGTACAAAAATCATTTGATTAGTTCATAAAGCTCACAATGGTTTGGACAACAGTGACTAGTGTCTACAAGTCTACAAGCCAGTCAGACCTCTCAGGTCATCAGTGTGCACGTCTATCTTGTGTTTTATTTCTTTGTATGGTTTTATTTAGCTGTTTTCACTGTAAGCTTACATAGATTTTTTTTCCCTTTTTTTTGGGGGGGGGGTCTTCTGTTTTAAACTGATTGAGTTTGAGTATAATTAGATATCCTGTATAAATACATTGTGTGGATCCCTTGTTCCCCACTCTTGTAAAAGCTTCTCCTTACAGTAGAGTTCATGATTAGTCTACCTCCTGGAGTGCGTTCCTGACTTGGCTGGCTGTTGTGAAAGGCTTTTACATTAGTACAGAAAAGTGTTTCATTCAACACTTCTTGGATGAAGGTCCAGGCCTTTATCTGTGTTTACTTACCAAATATTTAAAAAATGGGTCATTTGAACAAGATTTTTCTTGGGGCGATCGTGGCTCAAGAGTTGGGAGTTCGCCTTGTAATCAGAAGGTTGCCGGTTCGGCTTGGACAGTCTCGGTCATTGTGTCCTTGGGCAAGACACTTCACCCGTTGCCTACTGGTGGTGGTCAGAGGGCCCGGTGGCGCCAGTGTCCGGCAGCCTCGCCTCTGTCAGTGCGCCCCAGGGTGGCTGTGGCTACAATGTAGCTGCCATCACCAGTGTGTGAATGTGTGTGTGAATGTGTGGATGACTGGATATGTAAAGCGCTTTGGGGTCCTTAGGGACTAGTAAAGCGCTATATAAATACAGCCCTTTTTTTTTTACCATTTCTATTTATTTTCACTGCAGCATGTACTCTGATAGTCCCTTTTTTCACACGATGAAGCAAACCAAAAACAGGAAAATGTGGCTTAGACCCCCAGGGTTTTAAATATAGCTGCACAGAGCAGTCAAAACATGACAGAGACTCTGGCTCCAAATTGAGCTAATCAAACAATCAAGAGAGAATGTCAAGCATAAGCTAATATTAAAGTATTAATCACAAACATGATGAATGTCACTACAATGATGGAAGGTGAAAACATGAATGAAACATGAATCTAATGCAAATGTACATGCATACATGGTTTACCTCCATCTGTTTGTTTTCATGAAGCCTGCACAACATTTCAGTGAACAGCTATATGTCTGTATATGTATATATATGTATATATATGTGTGTATATATAGCGGTTCACTGTGGATATATATATATATATATATATATATATATATATATATATATATATATATATATATATATATATATATATATATATATATATATATATATATATATATATATATATATATATATGACCTTTTCTTCATCAATATTTTATTTTCATTTTTTACTGCTGGTTTTCAACTGTCTGCCAGCTTCAGCAATAAATGTTCTGTTTGCCTTTATTTATTAACAAGAAATTTAAGGTTTATTTTAAATAAGTTCATTGACTAATGGAAGATTATTGCACAAAGAGTGTCACTGTGCTTTTGGTTATTTACTCATTTCTAGTTTAACAGGGAATCCAGATAGCCTTATTCTCCCTTATGAAATTTAGACTGAGCTATTAAAGTCCACACAAGTGGCAAATTGCCTGTCCACCTCTCATCGTCACCACTACTGGTGTTGCTCCATCTCAAGCCTAGTCATCCACAGTTAATTGATTTGCAAATTGTTTTCAGTCACAACAGCGCTAAATAAACAAGCACATAAGGAGGTGGATTTCTGGCTGCACTTGTTTTAGGTAATAAGCCAACTTTTTCTCTTTTGCCTGTGGCTTCAAACTTTAAATGTTTTTCTGCTGAACTGCTATACCTGCACAAAACTTTTCAGTTGGTCCAGAGAGGGCTTGCCATTACAGCGGACAGAGATAATAGCAAAAATCTTTAGGAAACTTAATTCTCGAAATGAAGTACACCTTACATTACTGAAAACATAACTGATATTTTTGAATACAGAGAAATGGCTTTTGTACACAGATCACTATTCATCATCTTGGAGTGCTTTAGCCTTGAGCAAATTTAATTAAATTTGTTTTTCCATTTGAATTACTGTCTCTGAACAACTCATGCTAAACATTTTCTCACATGAAATTATTCTTTACACTAAAATGTGCATGTGATTGTTTTGGATTGACCATTTCCTTTCAAACAACTGTTTAAAAAAGTTTATATTTTACTTCCTTTTGACTTGACTTGAGGTGGTTTATTTTCTGTGAGGACACAAAGAACTTTTTTTTCATCAGAGAGGCATTTAAATGAAATGAACCATGCATGGAAAGAACATGAAAGCTAAAAGGTAATCCAATTTCCATTAAATTTGATTCTTAAATTCCCCTAAAGACCTTTCTGAAAAAGTCACAATTAGAGACCATGAATGCGTGTCATTTGATATTGTTTTGTGAAATGAGTCCCTATTAATAAAAACGTGGCTTTCTGAGATTTGTTGTACCCCCTCTGCTACTGTAACTGTCAGAGTCTGAAGGGATGATTGCGGCAGGTATTAATAAAAGCTTAGTATTCAACATCTGACACCCAGTCAGTCATTTGATTGTATTTTAAAACTAAAATGGCCAATTGACTATAATCTTCAAGTATGGGCAGTGATGTTTTTATATAGCAAAAATCAATTCTACCCACACTATGTTTCTCAGTATTGTGCCACGGTGTATCACACATTATATTCACAACACAGAATCTTTCTGCTTGAGATTCAGGCCTTTGCTCAACCAGTGAATGTCACACAGATTATCACCATCTTGATCGTCATATGCATCAAAAAGAGACCCATAAGGATTATACATCACAAATACTCTTTACATTTCTAAAGTACAGATCAGGGCAAACAAAATAATAAAAGGAAATTCTTTAAAGAGTTTGCACAGACACGGGCAAACATATAGATGCACATATAGATTAGTACTGAGCGACCAGGGTGACGTTCCTGCTCTTCATACCGTGTACTGGGAATAAAGCTGTAGATTTAGACTGCTTACATCTATATAGTTGGACTGACCTTTCTTTATGCACCTACCTGAGTTTGTTTATAAAAAGCTTTCACTGTGCTGCGTGAAAATCTAAGTAAAAAGAAGCAAGGTTATATAGAGACATCTCTCCTCCGATTAGAATAGTGTGTTTAAAGTAACAGCATGGAAGGAGCGTGGATGCCTACACATCCAGTTCAGAATTTCTAAAAAGCTGTTCTTTTGCTCCCTTTTGCACAAGCATTCAAGAAGCAGTCCAAAACCTCAAACCTCCATCCTGGTGGGCCGGATTATCCAATGGACATTGTGTCTGGGCATGCGCCCAGGGTGCATGCATGGTTGGGGGCCCATCCAAGAAGCAAATGAACAAAATGACCAGAATTCTATTATCTTATTAGATTGCATCTTGAAATCAAATATTATCAAAACATGCATACAGCTCCTCTACACTGGTCTCTCCCAAAGTCAGCTAGCTGGTAAGCATGTCCAAAATTAATGCATGACAGGAAAACAGATAAAAATGGGATGTATAATCAATTCAGCATGAAAACACTGCATGAAGCTGTTGAGACGTTCAGTGTGATGGCACGCAAGCTGACCCGGAGTTTAGCAACGCACAGTCACGGTTGATTTATGACCTCAAAGGATTGAAATGAAGGAGCCAGGCTGCACCCACCAGTACCAGTATCCAGGAAATAGCTCTGTTTTAAAGGTGAGCAGATCTGTCCAAATATCAAAGGCACCGATTCCATTGCTGGTGTCAGTGTTGGAGTGTTACTAACTCAATTGGGTCAGGACTTTCTTTCTATCCTTTTAAATTCCAGTATGTATCCCATACTGGACTTTGGATTTTGAGGAGGAGATCAGAAGTAAAACAGACAGACAGAGAGAGAATGAGAGAGGAAGATAACAATAAAGTTCTGGCAACTTATTTTTCCAATTAATATATGGCACTTAGGTTTTTAGTAAAGTTGTATTGTGATGGTTACTTTTATTTTTTAGTAAGATACAGCTTCCCCATTTGGAGCTATATTCTGTGTACAGGTATACAGACATTCCTGTATGACATGATTTCTGAAGAAAGTAAAAAAGTCTGATCCTCAAAACAAGCTGGCTAGGGCCCATCAAACATTTGTGCCCAAGGGTCTGTAACTCGATGATCTGGGCATGCCTCTGGCAAAGCAGCTCACTCTTAGGGCAGTAGTTGCTTTTAAGAGAATAGTATTTCATTTTCTATATTTTTTTTTTCTTTGTTCTTTTAACCATACTTTAAGAAGTTTGTAGCGTAGTAAAAATCAGATCAGGGGTAGCAAGGCAGATGTTTGCTTTCATCCATGCAAATTTGAATGGTTTGTTAATATGACCCCACTCCACACCCCTACAAAGTCTGTGGTATTCAATCACAGTAACCCCAGTGTCATTTGTGTGTTGTTTCTAGCCACAGTGGCATTGTTCTGGGGATGATAATGTAGGGAGATCTAGAAGTTTTTTTCTTTCTCAATATGTTATTTTTTTCTTAGTTTGCACTCACATGCTTACTGTTGCTAATGCTTTTTGTGTTGTTGTTGTTTTTTACCTGTGTTTGTTTCTTCACCGATACTAGTTTTAATAATTTTTATATTATACTTTTTCATAAACTGTTGCTCAATACCTGTTTTCTCTTTCATTTTCTACTGGCGACAGTCTGTGCAGAGGCTTAATTTCTTTATATACAGCGTAGCATGAGTAGGTGTTAGGTTGATGCCTGCTCCATGCTCGCATGAGGGGTATTCATTAGCAACCAAGTGAGTGACCCCAGAAAATGCAGGAGGAAAAAAAGTATGAGACAGCACACTGACCTGAGTAAACTTTGCATGAACACCAGGGATTGTCTGCAAATCCTAAATGACACTTTGAGTGGTGGGTAAACAGCATTTACATAAGGGTTATAAGTAGATCAGTTACATATCGTGCTGTGTCTGTGGTGCTGTTTTCAGCAAGTCAGCCCTCCCACATTAAGTCAGGAACCAGCTTTTCCTGGCTTGTTGCCATTTCCCTGCCCTCGCACTTAGACACCAAACTCTCTGCAGCCTTTGCACCGAGACAAATAGCTGCTGCTGCAAATTACCTGAGAACACTCTGCCAGTGATTGCCTGTTTACACTGCATGTGCCCAAACTCCTGAGGCCGTTGTAATAGTTGCATGGTGTATTGAACCTCATAGCAATTTCAACCCAGAAGATATATATTTAGGTGTAGCGAATGAAGAAGCAATATTGCTTTTATTTCTTTTTCAATTATAGATAATGAGGGACAAAAATTGATCTTTGTTTTTACTCAGACTGTTATTGAATATACTTTCAAATGAGAATGTGCTTTGAAAGTGAAATAGTTATTTAAGCTGTGTATGTTAGCTTGGTTAGTGTGTGTAGTTTGTGTGGGAAGGAGACAAGACACAAAAGAATAAAAGCTATAAAATAATTACAGATTATCCAAATATGCTTACAAATACAGCTTGGGACGTACGAGACGCCTTGGGAAAAGAAAATGTATGTATGCTGTACTGCAGGTTTGAAACTAAGGATTCCCTGCCCCTCGTCACAAGAAAGGTTTTGGTTTTTGTGTTTTTTCCCTATATGGGAAGTTCCTCCAATTTTGAAGTAGTTAAAAGGAGCACAACTTTGTGACCCGAAGCTGATATTACTGGGAAGTTTTATTAATTTTACATGAATTGTAAGTCATTGTATGTAGAATTTAATTTAGTTTCACAGCTGTAGACAAAATTATTGTCCAGGGATTCTAGACCATCCCCTGTGGTTTGTTACTGAGACATATATGATTTTGATGTTGTCAGCCCCCTTTAGAACATCGGCCAGTGAGTAGAAGAAGAAGCTACTGATGGTTTTTCTGTTAGTAGTATATCTTAAAATTTTATTTATACATTTACATGATAGCTTTTACAGGAATTGGGCTTTGTCCAACTTAGAAGTGATTGTGTTTTGGACTGGATGAGGATCCAAAAATGGATGCAGGATTTTTAAATAGATATGACCTGAAATTGAGCTTTTCAAGCTCAATTTCTTTACAAGAATCATTTAATTTTAAGCCAAATGAATTGAAAAAAAAATGTGAGACACTATCTCGATGTGTATCTCAAGACAATTTGGAGCCAAATATCCTTCTGGATCCAGAGGCAAAATTCATAAATAGTGTTGAGAGAAATGTCAGCGTGTCTGCATACCTCTGAATACCTCACATTACTGATGACTGCAATGATAGACAACAAAGATAGATTTAAAAATTGATGTATGCCATAAACCTTTTTAAAACTTTGTTTTTTGTAATACAATTTAATCACTGTGAGATCATAATTAAGTTAAGCGTCATAAGTGTGTGTTTGAATTTCCTAGCCTAATATTAAGTTATTATTAGTATAGTATATGTGGCTTTAGTAGTGCATAGTGACCTGACACATGTTATAAGTATTGAGAGGATGGCCAAACAACAACAAGGTGCCACCAATAAGCACGCTGAACATTCTCACGCAGTGGGTGCATTTTGGTGTCCCTTGCATTGTTCTTCATGAAAAAGAAACCAAATCATGGGGAAAAGTTAAAATTTTACAAACTTATCAAATGATTTGATCCAGTGTAAACAAACTATATGTGTGAAAATGCCCTAAAAGAAGGAAACAAGTGCATTTTGGAGATATTTTCTGGCTGCACAAATGCACAAAACAACCTTAGTCAACCCTCAAAATGCTCTTAAAAGTTTACTGGAAAAGTCAGGAAGGATATACCTGAATAAACATGTAGTGTGTGTGTGTGTGTGTGTGTGTGTGTGTGTGTGTGTGTGTGCGTGTGTGTGTGTGTGTGTGTGTGTGGACAAATGAGCAATGCTTCTTGTTTTGTGACACAAAGCTTCTACACACTCAAATTTCAGTTAGATGGTTATTTTGAGGGTTTGGCTAGTCATTGGGGGGATTGGTAGTTTGTATGTTTGGGCTGTTTGTGCCACAGTATTGTGTCCCAGTGGTCCCAAGATGGAGCCTTATTACATTCTCCAGAAAGAGATTTTAGCTGTAGAGCAAGGCATAAGTGTTTAGAGAGGATTTAAAAATGTGCGACATGATGGCTGAACTGAAAGACCAGATTCAAATGTAAACATTTAATATCAAAAGCTTGCATTGCTAAATTACACTTTCAATCTGGCACAATGACATGACTTTATAATCTCAAATCGCCTCCTAAAAATAACATCACTGCCAGATTTTCTGCTGTCAGTATTCAGCCATGGCAACAGTTTAGGCAGGACTGCTGATGATCTGTGCCTCCTACACAGTGTCCTTGGTTAATTCTTTTTTTTTTAGATCAGGCACAAAGTACCTAAAATTGTTTCAGTTTATGAAGCATCAGTATCTTTTCTGCCAGTCTGAAAGTGATTAATTCTTAACCTTGGGGCAGACGCCATATAAACCATATGTTTGCTGTAAATGGATTTACACACACACACACACGCACACACACACACACACACACACACACACACACACACACACACACACACACACAGATAGATAGATAGATAGATAGATAGATAGATAGATAGATAGATAGATAGATAGATAGATAGATAGATAGATAGATAGATAGATAGATAGATAGATAGATAGATTGTTTTCCTCTATTATTCTTTGTGAATAAATGAATTCAGGGCAGTTGCACAAACACAGAAACATGTGCACAAAAGAAAAATGCACAAAAAAAATCATGTTTCGATTTTCGACACACAGTATATGTACTTTGAAGGCACAAACTATCCACATACATACTTGTACATCCAAAATGGTACACAGCAAATTCAAAAGTGTTAGATTTTTTGGTGTTAATAGTCTCCTTGCAAAAGTAGAGTTAATTTTACTCTAAGCAGAGTCACATTCTTTTAATGTAACTCTGAGGTGTAAAATGATAGTAGTTAAAATCGAGTGTTAAAAATGAGTGTTTCTCTGTCAAATCTGGAGGTGTTACAATGGAAACATTAACTCTTGACCTCTTAACTCTGAACTCCTACAGGTATGGAAGCCCGTTTCCGCCACTAAAAAAAAAAAAAAAAGGATACTTAACTCGAAATTTCGAGTTATGGATCTTTTTTTTTTTTTTTTTAGTGGCGGAAACGGGCTTCCATATACAGGGGCTATGACACCAATAGAGTAAATTCACAGACTCCGCCCCCAGCACGGCTCCAATCGAAGCTGAAGTGAAGCCGTTTCAGAACATTTTGCTCTACATATTTGAGTTGTTTGCCATGCTTGGTAAGTCTTTTTTTTTTTCAAAGATTGTTTCAATTATTATTATGAGCTTTTACTTCTGTGGCTCTTTGGAGTTGAGACAAAGCTGTGTGAAAGGCATTAGCCATGTTGCTCGCTGATAGCATAATATTCTGTTTTAGCTAGCTGAAAGGTATTGTTTGCGGGCAAATACCACAGCCTTGAAAAAAGCTTGCATGTGAATTTTCAGTCAAACGTTTGGTCAAATACACCTAAAACAATGTCTAGAATGTGAAATGTTGGTATAATGGTGCTACTTGAAGCCTGAAAACGATCGCCCATAAAAAAAACGAGCAAACAGCAGTAGCAGGCGTCCTGACTGGATTCTACGTTAGCATAGATCCCTCCAGAGTTTTGTGCACATGGTTTAGGTACAAATGAAAAAGGTTGCGGTTTTACATTTAGTTCAGTATTACCTGTTGCCTGTGTCTTTGTCTTTTGGGAAAATACTTTACACAAGTAATGGCTCAAAGAGGATTCCTTTTTTTTTTTTTACTGTGCTGCAATTGTTTACTGGATTATTTGTGCCATTAATTGGTGTCAACTAATTTTTATTCGGTCTCCGCACAGGATATGCTTGTGAAGATGGAATATGGGGGAGAGCAGAAGTGCGTTGAAGTTCCACAAAGGGATGAATGAAGGACATGCATATTGTATTGAAGAAATAAGTGATGAGAATGCTGTTATTTGCATTTACCATGTCAGACCTTTTGATAAACAAAATTCTAATGAAAGTGAGAACATGTATACTGTTACATCTTTCAGAAAATGTTTTGAAATTGTGGTGCACAGTTCAGAATAAATGTTTTTCAAAAACCATTGCATCTTTTTAGTAAATGTTTATTTCCAAAAGAAATTTCTAGAAGTTCAGAACAGTAAAATTCCCGCTTTTTAGAATGAATTAGAAGATAACTCTTACGTAGTTAAACTAAAATACTCTTTGAGAGTTAATATATAAACTCTTAACACCAAGTGTTAAATTATCAACTCCTGAACAGATTTGGTGTTTAACACTAAATCAGAGTTAACGTACCAACTCTCCAAAAAGAGTTAAATTAACACTCTCTGGTGTGGACCCATATAGACACTTTAATAGTGTTGAAATCAAATCCGACAGTGTTAATTTGGACATGCTGGATTTGCTGTGTAGGTATTTGAGAAAGCAATGTTTGCACTTGTGCTACACAGATGCAGACACCCACATACAGTCTTCAGAGACTCTCAATGATTCCACTTTGACATTTACAGAAATGT
The DNA here is from genome assembly GCF_963969265.1 of Rhamphochromis sp. 'chilingali'. NCBI lineage: Eukaryota > Metazoa > Chordata > Actinopteri > Cichliformes > Cichlidae > Rhamphochromis > Rhamphochromis sp. 'chilingali'. Next base: position 6,104,332 of record NC_137932.1, read on the forward strand.
TTTTCCATCCTGCTGTTACTGATCAATAGCAGCAGTAACTGTCTCCCTTGGTCTGTCAAGCGTGGTCAATATGGTGAGTGATCAAAACAAATTGTAATTACTTCATTGTAATTAAGGCCACCGTAAGACTTGGTACAGCCCGTCAGAAGTACACTGGGTGACATTTTAATTGCAGTGTAGCTCACATCACAATTCTCCTCTTGGTCCCACTCTGAAACATTTTGAAGTTGCTGCAATGTGTGTATTTCTTTTTTATTATTATTTTATTGTGTGCTTACCGTGTGTCTGCTTGATACCACATGGGCCAGCAGCAGCGGCAGCATCCTGTGAGCTGATTCTCTCTGTGAACACAATGCAGTCTCAGACAGAGTTATGCAGTAGTGAAAAACAGCAGCATCCACTTAAAGTCTGACCTGTTACCTATGCATCCTCTCAGTATGCGTGGCAAAGGGAAGTAGAACATGCGGTGCTTTTTAATGGATAGCCCAGATCAAAAACATGCCCCGCTGAGTAAATGAAATGTCTAGCTTATTTTTTGGTGTGGCGAAATAATGAGTATGGGATCCTGAAGCTTGTACAGAACCTCCTGTTGTTTCTTGGAAGTTCAGCTCATGCTGGACTGGAATAAAGGAGGTGGAACTTAAGCAGGTTTTTTTGTTCATGGCTCGCAATAATCAAAGCTGGTACAATAATCCATAAATATGAGCGCAACCAATTTATGACAGACTGATATTATAGGCCAATATTAGCAGTATCAGTATTATTAAAAGGTAAAGAAGAGACAGGAGAACCAAAAAAAAAACTATTTATGTTTTTTAGGTCTGAGGAAATATCAATCAATCAAGGCTTTATTTTCCACGTGCAGGTTGCCCTGCAGTGAAATAGGACACAGTCTTCCAGCCAACCCAGGTGGCCTTGCATGGAATGGGAAGGAACAGACTAAACACAGTCGTTATCAGGGTGTTTTTGTTCGGCTCCAGCCTTGCGACCGCAGCTGGCGCCGAAAGGGTATCCGCATGAAGTGATGGTGCTTTTTCCTTTAGTGCGAACAGCTCATATGAATTTCAAAGCTGTTCTAACAGTCCAACACTGGTCTCTCAATCTCCCGTTTGAGAGCCGCGAGCTTCGCCATACCTGCGCTCTGTGATGTTGTCATTCTTGTGCTCAAAGAGCCGATTCTGAGAACTCACGACAGTGTGCCTCCCCAAGATGTCATCCAATTTGCGCTCAGAGATGTTATTCCGAGCGAGCCCTTCCGAGATGTAATCCAGTCTGCACTCAGAGATCTTATTCGAGTATTCAGGGCAGCCGTCAGCCTTTCCAAGATCTTATCCGTGCTGCACTCAATGAGCCCATTTTGAGAAACTCACGCCTCTTCCCATCATTTCAATCCCATCGTTTTTGCTATAGCTTTTTGAAAATCTGATCTTAGAGTTAATCAGTCAAGCTTTTATATATCATTTCATTTTATTTTCAAAACTATGAGTTGCTTGATTCAGCCTCAAAGAGAAACCAGTATGTCTGCAGACTCCAGTCTCACCGGCCTGACAATGAAGTCATCCAAAAGGTAAAACAAGATGGAAAGAAGATGCATGTAATTGTCATTTAGCTGGAAACCCTACTGTGAGAATGATGTGGCTCTGTGTGCTTTGGCACCGCAAATAAACTGCCCCATATTGTTTAGTCCACAGTAACTTCCACAGCAGCGCAAGCAAACCAAATGAACAAGCCAAATACAGCAGAGTTTGTTTAGGCTGAAGAGGTCATGTGTGAAAGCAGCATCTCACCTCTGTCAGCTGTCATGGTTGCTTTCACAAGAGCCTTTGTGTTGCATTTGTTCATTTAGTCCTCTGTTTTTCTTTGATTATTCTTATCTAATTCAATATGCATATGCCTCTTTTGGTGCAAAAATTGAACTAATCTCAGCAGTTTACATATATTTGTATATCGAAGCATGTTTGACTGTTTTCTCTTCATGCACTGTGGACAGAATGTCTCCGGGCACTTTGGCTAGTCATGTGTGTCAGTTTATAGTCAGATCCAGATTTGTAGGCCCCCTGCTACCTTTCTACTGTGGTTTCTCTGGCATGGCTGACAGAACAATTTCTTGTACAAGAATACAAGAGTTTATTATTACCGGTGGTGTTGTTTTAGACTCTTGTTCTAAAACTTTTCTTTACTTTTTTTGTATCAAACTCAAAAGCAGCCATCATAGCTGTATTTCTGCTGCACCATGAAATGGCAAAGCACCTTCAGCAGGGATCTATGGAGGAGTGATGGCAGTGACCAGGAGCCTCTAGGCTTGGAACAGTATTACTGTTACATTGCTACCATGTAGTCAATCTGGCTTCTCCCTGAACAACTACTCTGCTCCGCAGGCCAGTCATTTTCTGAGCTGGGTTGTGTCGATATTGACCTCCCACAGGTACACGACTCTCCTTTCATCATTCCCTCTCTCCGCCCTAAAGGAGTAAAAAATAAGCACACCTCCTTTACTGTCTAGATTCATAACCCTTCCACTGTCAGTCAGAACTTATGGTAAGTGAGTTTGTTTGTGCATGTGTGTGTGTCTGTCTGGATGTAACTCATAAGAGTGAAAGACTACCAAAATAGGCTGTTACCTCTTTTAAGGTTGAAATAAATCATGAAATTGCAAACATGCAAAGTCCTGCACACTTTGCTTTGTTTCTAATGTTTTTTGGAGAGTTTATAAAGTTTATATTAAGCCTAATATATCACTTTAACATACTTTTGTGTATTGCAGGTACATTCTGAATGCATCTCATGTATAATTTATAGGGAAAGAAAATACTCTAATTCTTTCTCTCACAGACTAGAAGCAGGACTTAATAGGAGGCCAGGACAAGACTGGCATAACAAAAACACAAAATATGATATACATGCATTACAGAAAAGCCTAAATACCTGAGGTCTAAAGCTCTTTGGTTTTCCAAAATCTGGGCACTTTGTAAAATAAATCACTCTGCTTGTTGTTATGCAATGGTTTTGATAGATAGCATGTATGGGACTGAGTCATTGCACCTAGTGACTTTTTGTCTTCTTTCTTGTGCCAAGACTTGCCCTTTAAGGCATCCCATCTGCAACTACACAGATCAAATTTTATCTATATTTGGATACTTTCCATAAATGCAAAGCACTTCATGTAAATTTTATATTTCTCTAATCTCTAATAATGTTGGAAGCGTACACGACACATTTGCACACTGCAGATTTTGCACAGAGGAATGCAAGTCTGTAGATTCAATCTGCCAACAAACTGCTGATTGTTCAACATGGATATTGTGTATTCTCGTTCTGTCATAGTCCCGGTGCAATATCTTTTGTTTTAGTAGCTTGTTCCATTGCTCCCAGTACATCATTATTGCTCAATTGCGCAATAACATCTGTGTATCACAACAGTAATTATTACATTTCATTACATCATTTTAGAGTAATCAAACACGCCATAATCAACGGCTCATCAGCGTGTAATTGTACATCGCTATTCAAAATATCACCGTCATGTAATTATCAGCGAGCGTCGTGAAATTACTTTCCCGGCACTTTGTTGTTTTGCGAACGCCCCGACTGTCATTGTAATGGTAAAAGCAGAGACGCTAACCTTGGTGGTACATTTATCTCAATGACCTATTTGTCAGTGATGGAGATGATAACATCTGTGATACATGATACACAAATGGTTCCTTTGATAGACAGTCACTCACAGGCGGCGTAATATCTCATCGTGCTCCCACCGCTGCTGTTTCCGAAAATAAAATAAATACAAGGATAATTAATGCCCAATTTCTGTGCCCTTGAAATTAAGTTCATAATGCCTTTTGTGATAAGAGCATAGTGAAATAAGCATGAAAGGCTCTCTGAGGGGAACCATGGCCCCAAAAAGACTCGTTAGCAGTGATACAGTGTTAAAAAAGAAAGTCGCCAAAGGGAGAGGGGGAGTCGAAAAAGTTCCCAAAGATATTAAGCTTTCTTGGAGAAGTGCAGTTTCCACTTTTTAGTCAGTAAGCCCAGATGTCAGATAGCAAGAAATTTTAATATGCATGAAGGTGACGAAACTTAATTTCAGAAAGTCATTTTTTAAATGATAGAAAGATAAACTGATATTTACATGAACAAAATGCAATTTTCTTCCTTAGTTGTCTCCTATCGTCTTATTAATTCTGACAGCTTATCAGTTTCCTCTGTCAACCACTGGCACATGAATCATTCACTCTTTATCACTGAAAAAACTAAATAGAAAAATAATGCTTTGATAGGCAAATACAGTATAAACTACACAACAAAAATGTAAAAAGGGTGCTGTAACCAAATATTAGTTGTCACCTAATGGATGTTTCAACAATAGCCCTCAAAGCTGTATTAAAAGCTCCAATTTGACCAGCTAAGTGAATGAGTGAGAAATTAAGGGTTCTATAGATTGATAGAAGCTATAATGCCCATCCTCCATTGCGTGTTTGATCTCCTCTAATTTTAGAAAACCCATTTAGCCATTTAGCCATAGTTATGCTTTGTACACTGAATGAGCTAGTAAAAGTTTCAGATTCTCTATTTTAATCAGAAATTTAAAAAAAACAAAAAAACCAAGCTGCATTATGGTTTTGCTCCATCATGTACCGGCATTACAGCTTCTGTGCACCTTGGTGAAGTCTGTGCTAAAACTGGAGGAACACAAGTCTTCCAAAAGTTATTCCACCATTTAGATGACGGTGGAGGTGAGCCCTGTATTGGCATGTACACCCAAAATCTCAGAGTACATCAAAGTTTTTGATTATTATTAAGGTGATTTTATTATCATCCTACTAATCCTGAGTATTAGTTATTGTGCAACTTGAGTTCTACTCACTTAGTACGATTCTGCTTTTTGATTTTAATCTCATTTTTCTAATAGTGAGTTTGATTTCTTCTGTTGGTGTTATCTCAGATTTCTGTTTTTTAATTCATGGGTTCTCTAGTAACGAGTTTGTTTTGCAGTCCTTTTTGGCTAATGTTTTCATTGTTATTCTAGTATGCTGCATTTTAGATTTCTGTGTATTAGTTCTGGTTCCCGTCTTGCATATAGAGCACTCAAAGCACTTTCTGCTACAAATGTCATCAGTGAGTCATACGCACATTCATACAATGCTTTCATCTAACATTTGCAAACACTCATTCTTCAATGTGTGTGTGTGTGTGTGTGTGTGTGTGTGTGTGTGTGTGTGTGTGTGTGTGTGTGTGTGTGTGTGTGTATCTTGCCCAAGAATACTTTAATGCTAGAGTGGAGGAGCTTGGGATCGATCCACTGACTTTTTGATTGGTACTCTACCATCCGAACCACAGCTGTGGTCCCTCGGGTCTGTCACGTTAATGTAAGTCTTCTTCTACCTATGTTTACTTGTGTGTTCTCTGAGGTGTTTTCTATGATAGATGGCTTCTATAGTGTCTTGCTTTGAGTTCAACTTCCTTTAGAATCTTTAGAATGAATTAGAGCCGAAACTGCGAGCCAGGCCTTCTCGTCCAACATTGAGGTCTGACCTCACAAATGCACTCTCGAAAAATTGTCAAAAATTCCCATAAACACACTCTGAAACCTTGTGGGAAGCTTTACCAGAAGAGCTGAAGCTGTTATAGCTGCAAAGAGTGGGATGATATCATATTAGATCCTATGGATTAAGAACAGAGTGTTACTCAAGTTCATATGTGTATATTTTGGTTTTTGTGTTAAAGTTTGGACTTTGTCAACATGAATTACAGCTTTTTTTGCTGATAAATCTGCTTACAGTGTACAATCCACACACTACTGTGATAGACCATGTAGGCAATAGCTGATTGATATTCATCAAATGATTCAGTGACCAGCATTCTATGGATGTAACCCTGGAAGAACTGTGTCATTGTAGGATAAAGGAGACACATCGATCAAACTGCAGCAATATTGGGAGTCAGCAGGTAATGATCTGGTTTTAGAGAGGGGTAAAGTCCACATTTGGAGTTTTGAAGTAATTTATTCCCACTTGGGCCTTTAGTTTGCTTTGTCTTCACTGTTTGATTTGCACCAACTTTTACTTTGCTGCATGTTTCGGCATTGCTTGGTCAGGCTTAGTAATCAATTGTGGTATGGGCAAAATATGTATTAAATAAAGAACACTAATCAACCTTTTTTTAAAGGCATTGCAAATTATACTCTATTTATATCCTTTTTTTCAAAGCCAGTATTTGATAGCCTGGGAATAAAAATAGGATGTTAATGGAAAATTGTATTTAGTAGTCAGTATAATCTTTTAGTATAAGTTTGCATATGGTAGAATACTGCATGTAGTTATTTGTATTAGGAAATATTCAACCATGTATACTTAGAGGCATATAATTAATTGTGTGTGATCTTTAACAGGCTGCAAAGGCTTGGTGTGTATTCCACAGTAGAATGCACACCCACATCCTGGGAGCACGAGAGAGGTCATACCTTCTCTTATTGTTTTACGGCAGGATTAACGTAGCCATGTCTGTTTTAGTTTAAGTGCTTCTTTACATATAGATGAACTGCTGGACTTCCTCACCATGTTATTTAGGGTGAGGGGGAGACTACCCTTTCCTGACCAAGGATGTACCTTTTGTGCTTTTATGACCCTTTGATCAGCAGGACACACACACACACACACACACACACACACACACACACACACACACACACACACACACACACACACACACACACACACCACTGAAGTATAAATAAAGACCAGCGCAAAGCTCAGCGCGAGTCTCTGAGACTGCCCTTGCTAGCAAGAACTCTGTGTGTTTCTCTTCTCTGAGTCTTTACTGAAGAAGTGTTTTAGAATATTTTCCCTAACATAGGAGCATCATCTTTCATCTCTGTGGGGATCAAGCATTGAAGTTTCTTCTGTAATTTGTCAAAAAAAAAAGTGCAACTAAAAGCCATGGGTAAATTATCTACGCTATTTTTTTTTCTTTTTTTGGAAGCTGAACACAAATAAAAATTCAACATCTTAACCAAGAACACTTAAGTGAGGTAAAAAGCTGCAGATAGCCATTGCAGCTCATTTTGGTTTAAGGGTACAACTGAGTGCTCTTTCTGGCCCAATTTATCTAGAAGTACTGGGTCTATCAGCAGGTGACAGAAATGTGAGATTTCATCTGTCCTCTATAGCTGCCTAAGGGAGGTTATTCCATCCAAAATTAAAGGCTAAATAGGGGGGAAATGACAGCCAATTCTGCTGGGAATCTAGGTTGTATTTCATGGACAAAGGCCAACTCTCGACCGCATATATATTATACATTTCAAACCAGCTCTACACCTTTGACCTGGTTGCAGACAGCTCCCGCATTGGTGCCTTTTTCCCTTGTGCCATCATTCCCTCATGTGACTCTATTATTACACTTCATTCTTTCTCCCGAGTCTAACCATGTCAGCGCCCTTACCTGAGCTTTAATCCTAAAGCTTTGCTATTCCCCCTTATCCTGCTTCTTTCTTCTGTCTCAGTACTTTGTACCTTGCGTGTTGTGCCACCTCTTTGTGGCTTTTAATGAAAGTGTATATTTTTTAAAAAAAAGCAACTCTGCAAAAAAAGTTGGTGATAATAATGCCAGTCTCTGTATCCTCTCATATCCACTTATTTCTCCCTGTACTCCCCACAAACCCTCGTTTTAGTCTTTTCACCTTTCGTTCTTAGCCACCCCTAGCTTTGACCTCCTTTCTCACCCACAAAGCTGCCATTGACTCCTCCTTTCTCCCTCTCTCTCTTTTAGTCTCAGAACCTCTTTTTATAGGTCTTTGGAGCTGCAGCATGTTAGCAGTGGGAGCTGCTCTGATTCCATCTTCCAAATAAATGACTGTGAGGAGATAAAGAGAAGGGAAAGGCAGAACGATTGTGTGGGAGGAGAGGGGGCTCTCGTTCCTCTGAGATAAGCAGGAACACACTGAGCGTGTTTGAGTGTTGTGTGACTGTTTGTGTGTGTGTGTGTGTGTGTGTGTGTAAGGAAAAGAGGCAGTAGAGAGAGGAAGCTCCTGAGGGCACCACAACATGTCACCTTATCAGCCACCAACACTCAAGCATCAGTGAAGACCACCCCTTACTGCTTCTTCTTGAGCTCCCTTTTGGGCCCTTGCTCAAACAGCCAAAGGTAGTCATGTGTGGAATCATATCGCCATCAACCTGTGAACTCTCTGATATAACAAGGAAGCGTACTGCTTTCAGGTATTGCGAAATGCTTGTTATGGAGCAGTGTTTTTACTTTAAAGATGATTACAAGTCTAACTACAAAAAAAAATCACACTGATTTTCTCTAACAAAGCTCTTAGAAAAACCAGAGCTGCGCTGCATGGGTCAGCAGCTTTGTTGAATTTTGGATAATTTTGTGATGAATGACTGCTGTAATTGCCTTTTCTTCCAAGAGAATTAGGCTTGCTTTTATAAAGGAAGCTTAATGTGAATAATGTATCTCTATTCATCAGAGAGTGTGATGTAGCCATCGCTCATGCAAGCTCTTTCCAACTCTGCAAAGTTCCTTCCTTGCTTTGCCAAAGCATTTTAGTAATTAGAACCAGCAGATGCCATTTTTGGCACAACTAGTCAGCTTGTCAGAGCTGAACAGATCTCACACACTTCCTTTCACCCGTTCCCATTGCCTTACTATCTGATGTCGGTGCTTTTTCTCCCCCCCCTCCACGGTCTGGTACTATGACAAATTGGGATCGGAAGATGAATGCTAAATGTTTTGTTTTTCCTCTGTGTTTTCAGTCTCTACCTATCACCTTGGAGATGTAGGTTCCCTTTTGTCATTGTCTCCCAGTCAAGCAAATATTCAGCAGCAAGTGCAGTGAGTCAAAAAAAAACCCCAAAAAACAGGTAAGACAAAGACAAAATTTGCAAGGCTTGTTACCTTTCAATTGTTTTAATTAGTCAGAGAGGCAGAGATGAATCATTTCTAAATGTTTGTAGAAATCTGTTCATGTTGTCATGCTTCAGAACTATTCCATTAAATTTCCCACCACCCTCTTGAACACAAATCAGGACCCTCCAACACCAGGCAGAAAATGTTCCCTCTAAGCCAGGAGGGAAAGCAAAGGAACACACAGGTGTAAAGAAAGCTCTTAAAATATGTGGTTATCCCAATCGGGCTTTCATAAAATCAGCAGAGATGCACAGAAAAGAAGGTCAGACACCAACTAAGGAGAAACAGAATGACAAACAATATCAAACAATATCAAACAATATCAAACAATATCGTCATCCTTTATGTAGCAGGTTTATCAGAGAAACTCAGGAGAATCTTTTCCAAGCACAGCATCCCAGTGCACTTCAAACCCAGCCATACACTCAGACAGAAACTGGTTCATCCCAAACACAAACTAAACAATGTAGTATATCATGTGCAATGCAGTGAGGAATGCTCAGACCTCTACATTGGAGAAACTAAACATCCAATTCATAAACACATGGTACAACATAGAAGAGCCACCTCAATGGGACAAGACTCAACTGTACACCTGCATCTAAAGGTCAAAGGTCACTCTTTCGAAGATGTCAATGTTCACAGAGAGACAGATGGTTTGAAAGAGGAGTGAAAGAAGCCATCTATGTCCACTGTGAACGACCATCCTTGAACAGAAGCAGTGGCTTACGACACAAACTGTCTGTCACCTGTAATCCAGTTTTGAGATCCCTTCCCACCCACTTACATCTTCAGTCAGTTGATCTCAGTAGGTCACATGATGGGGTGAGCCAAAGTCTTACAATAGTTTCACTCGAAACCTCTGCTGATTATGATCCGCACCCTTTTTCACACCTTGGCTCTTGTAATGAGGCAAATGATCAATAGTGGGCCGAACCCTCTTAAGGGGCAGCTCCCACTAGGGCTTAAAATCTGGGACTCTCCACCATTTGGTCTTAGAACTGAAGAAGCTTCTTGGAGAGATGAAAAATCTTCAAGACACTTAAAGAAGTCAAGACGCTTTTCTATCCTTCCAAGTTCCTTAGATTACCATAACCTGGATGACCTAGACTCTACACAGACATTCCATGAAATACAGCAAATACATTATAATACAATACAGAAATGCAGAAAATACAGCAGCGTCCTATTCCTAGGTTTATTGCAAATAAATATTACTTTACAAATGCATTAAAGTGTTTGACAATGTCTTCCATTTTCTTTGAGGTGTGTAAATGAATCTATAGTCAACAATATGAAGATGTGCTGCAATATTAAACTTTGTGCTAACAATAACAATAACAATAACAACAATTATAACAATAATTGTGAACTCTTCTGTATACCAGTAAAAAGTATTCTATAGTCAAAAGGCAGGCTATCTTTCTAAAAGGCATAACATATCAGCAATTACCCCACCCACAGCAGCAAATCTGCAACAGAGTGCCTAAAAAAAGAAAGAAAAATCAAGGTGTTTCAAAGGTCCATTCAAAATCCAGACCTCAACCTGATTGAAATGACAGCAAAGCTCAATGAGCTGTTGTCATGTTTAACCAGAAACTGCACCCAAGGACCAGACTCAGACCAGTGATAAAGGATTTATTGAACAATAATAAGGTTTGCTGAAGAGGTAATAGATGTCAACAAAGAGCAGGAGAGTGACTTGAGAAAGGATTATCTCTGCTGGAGTGAGACTAGAGAGAAGAGACAAGTCAGCAATGGCCAAGGATGAGCAGGTTAGTTTCTGGTAGTTATATGACTAAAGTGTGAAACCTTACTTGGGGTTTTCTCAAACAGAAGTTGTGGAGAGGCTGTTGGTAGTCAGGCTAGATTCCTTTGGACTCTCATGAAAATTGATGGAGTGGGCAGGCAGGTGAGTAATGTGAGAATCCAAAGAGGGTCTACTTTCTTTTAACCCGGAGTTCCAATACAGAGAATGAAACTGATGTTTTGCACATGGACTTTAAACCCAAACTGTTTGCATTTATACTTTTAAATATGAGATTAAAAAAAAACAAAAAATGTCATTGTCATAAAGTCACTATAAACAAAACTATTTATACTGTAAATATAGTACAGATTACTTAATATTCAACTGATGTTGGTACTTTAGCAATAAGACATGAGTACAAATAACTTTTTCCCACTTGGCTGTCCTCTTGCTTTCTTTTCTTTTTTTCTTTTGACAATTTATGAGTTTATACACAGTTTCAAGCACGTAATGGTCTGACCCAACAGATGTGGATCTGGACAGAAAATGAGCATAATTTGATGAAATTTTGCATTTTATCCCACACAGTATGCCACAAATAGGGCATAAGGCAACCCACACAGCCTCTCAAGCCCTAACTTCCCAAAGACTATTGTGCTTGAATATTCAGATCTTCTAAATCCTGCTTCGACAACTTCTTTCACGTGTTACCTGTCACTTTACTCAATGATGACATAATAAACATCCTAAAACGCACAAATATTGTCTGACTTCATTATGATTTTGTGAAATAGACTGCAAAGCACATGAACCAAAAAAACATTTATTAAACCCTAGTCAAATATATACAGCTGCAGACTTAATGGGTTATTGCAATGATTCATTAATGATTTATTAGGTTTTATAAATGCATGTGATTTACTATGCCCAGCTAATGGCTTTTCATAAAGTATGAATCAAATGACCCCTGATGACTTAATAATCTTCATAAATGAAGACAGATGGCTTATTATTTATAAAGACATCGCTGAGCATTTACAACAGATTTTTCAAAACCTGGCAAATTGGCTTTACACCTAACCTTTTACTTGACCTATAAATGATCACAGAATCATGTATTTACTATGAACAAAGTCATTTTTAACAATTTATGAAAAATGTATGAAGGATGTCCTATTAAAAAGTGATACTCCCATATGGAAAAGATATATATAAATCTTATAAAGTTTGTATCTGTCTTGTGTGAAACTTGTATGAAAAGCATATAAGAGTGAAAACAGATATAAGATCCCTTGAAAAATTATATAATGAAACTTGTATGTTTTGGATACTTACTAAAACAATGTATGAAAGTAATGCGAAAGTGGCCACTTTCATGAGTAAATCATGTAAGCCTTATATGATTTACTCATGAAAGTGGCCACTTTCATGAGTAATCACATATAAGTTTTTACTATTTCTTTTCCGTATGGGCTGAGATCAAAAAAACTACAAATGAACCTGAGTACTTTTTAAATTTGTGCTTTTTTTCCCCATAGACTCAATTGTTCATTCATGATCGGACCTCCTCAGCTACTTAGACTCTAGACAAAATGAGCAATCACTGTCAATGGCGTGCATTAGACTTCCATAATGGCCAGGCTAAAACCAAGTCAATGCGAAAAATGTGCAACAGTTTCATGAATATCAACCATTGTGCTGTCTACATGTATCCTTAGCCATCCTAACAGTGTCTGATATCTCTCTTTGTTGTTAGCAACTTACCTTGATGTAATCTCTCCAGCAGGTGCAGCGAAGCAGTGACCTTTATGTGACTTTTCTTTATGCAAACCCACACACCATCTTGTCTGTCCCCATGGAGCTAGTAGAAGAGCTCTGCATGCCATTTAACCGTTTTATCTCTTTGCTTGAAATTGTATGTAGGATTCATAAGCAGAATGTATATGCTGATAGGGGCAAAATGTAAAGTCAAACCGTACTGTGTGAGGAAGATCATTAGTCCAAAATTGTAAAACTGTGGCTTACTAATAGTAATTGAATGCACAAACTTCCCTTTTGTATCAAAGAAGAGGCAAAAAGTCTTTCATAATCCATCATTAAAGTTTACAGCCAAGTCCTAAAATATAATGAGAACACATTCAAATTATGATTTTCTTTCTTGTGTGTGTGTGTGTGTGTGTGTGTGTGTGCTTGTTTGGGGGTTTTTTTAATATAAATCAAATCATCTTTCAGTAAAATGAAAAAAAGAAAGAAAACATTAATTATAATTAATCCTTTAAAACTGCCACTGTATGAATTTCTGTTTATTTTTATGTTCTTCTACAGCTCATCATTCTCCTCTGTGTTTGGTTGTTCATTAGTCAGAGAAAGGCCAATTATCTCCAACAGGCTCACTGCAGAGTGACCCAAGAGAATGAGTGGGGAGTGTTAACAATTATCCAACCCCCAGCACAAGATTTTGATCCATTTACTGCAAAGTATTTGGGAGCAAGCACATCTACTGCGCACTCTGAGACTCTCTAAGGAGACCGAAATCTCTCTTCCTCATTTTTGGATTGCAAACCTGTCTTCCTGTTGGATGATAAGATGAATTTCGAGGGGGAAAGATTGGTTTTTAGGACCAAAAAGTGAGGGAAAATATGCCTGGATGATTTTTTTTAACCTTGGCCACCTCGTGCTTGCTCACTTGTCACTGCTTTAGTGCCTGTGAAGCAGCATGGAAGTGTTCTATCACCATGAGTTTGAGAGGTCTCAAAAAAGATTAAAAGCAGCACAAGTCAGCAGGAAGAGACGTGAGGTGCAAATAGCGTGAACCGAGAAGAGCGCTGCTGTGTTTTTCTGAAGCTCTTTCCTTTAATTATTTCCAGGCTATTATTTTGAGAAGGCATGTTGTATGCACCAATGGGTATCTGTATTTGCTCATTTGAACACGTCATACCTTCCGGCTGACGTCTTCGAGCGTATCATCCACCTTTTTCTTACTTGCAGATTGGACTACTGCAATTCATTGTATTATGGCCTAGATCATGCCACCATCCATCGCCTTCAGATGGTACAAAATGCTGCTGCTCGCCTGCTAACCGGTACCAAACGGAGAGAGCATATAACCCCAATTTTAGCCTCTTTACACTGGCTCCCTGTCCCCTACAGGATCCAATTTAAACTCTTACTTTTTGTTTTTAAGTCACTCAACGCCCGAGCCCCCCCCTACTTGTCAGAGCTCCTCTCTGCCTATGCTCCAGGAAAACCCACGAGTTCTAGTTCAAAACTATTGTTGTCCATTCCACGGACTAACCTCAAATCTCGTGGTGATAGATCCTTCTCTGTGGCAGGTCCCAGACTTTGGAATAGTCTCCCCTTTAATATTAGATCTGCTCAAACTCTTGAGCAATTTAAATCTTTACTAAAGACACACTTTTACGCTCTGGCTTTTAACACATTATGACCCAAGCATTTTGGATTTATCTGAATTAGTTAGTATTGTTTCAATTCTTCTATTTTTTTGTTTCTATTGTTATTATTGTATTACACTGTAGTTTTTAATTTTATTGTTATTGTTAAGCACTTTGTGCAGCATCGGCTGTTGGAAATGTGCTATATAAATAAATCTGACCTTGACCTGACCTTGACATAAGCTTTCATTAGAGAACCCCACTTACTTAAACTGAGAGCGTATTCAGTAAAGGCTGCAACCCTGATTAATTAAAGCACAAAGGAAACAATCAGCTGGGTATCAATCTAGCAATGGTGTGGTGAGTGTATGTGTGCACGCATTGAGATTTTTCAGCAGGAAGAGTGATGGCATTAATATATGCAATAATTGGGGTGAAGGAGGGTCAGTGTTGTACTCTTAATGAGCCTCCCGGTTCTCACAAGGTGCCCCCTGTGAATAGCACATGGAACCAACATATTTTACTTCAATATCAAGCAAAACCGACTTCAAGAAGTATCAGTGAAAAACAAAACAGCAGAGAGGGCATAAAAGCCATATTATGTGCTTCATTCCCAGTGGAAAGAATCCAAAGTGAGCTTACAAGAGAGCAAACATTAGCAAATAAATTTCAGCTGAAGACAAGCTGATGATGGGATAGCTCACAAAAGCCTCACCTCCAGTGAATCTGAGGCTCACGTGGTTTGAAAAACAGTTCTATATATTTATATACCAGATAATGATGCTGCTTATGGGAGTTACAAACACATTACAGATAATTTAAAAAAAAAATGGAAACAGGCCATAGCGACCCCCCTGCATCAAACACTCTTTACTCAGTAGCCACAGGTTGGATCAGAGCTATCTTCTAACTCAGCTACCCATCAAAGTTTTCTAACTGTTGTTCTACAACCTTAGACACACATAGAGAGCTTGCTAAGATACTCAAAACTATATTCTAAGGACAAAAGCACTTTAAGTTTTGCCTGTCTATACATTAAACATACAGGAACTGCTCGACAATGGAAATCCATGTCATGAAGCTCCCAGTGCACAGTTTGTGTGCTGATGTTAAAAGTAAGACTTTCAAATCAGAGGTGGTCTGGAACTCTGCACTTACCCAGTCAGCAAAGTGTTTGCAGCCACTATTAACTTTAAGTGGTGTGCCATTTAATTGCTGAGTTGCTATGGTTCCTAAATGCTTAAAAGCAACAGTTAATCGGGGATGTCTAGGAGAGAAGAAATGTCATGAAATGACTTGTTGCATCCTATCACAGTTCAAAGCTTTTTAAAACAACCCATTCTTTCACAAATATTTGTAAAGGCAGACTGCATGGCTAGGCATCCACATGCAGTGGACGCCTAGCAAGGACTACCATAAAGATAGCTCTTGCTAGGCATTCACTGCACAAGAATGCTATCTCAAGGATTGCATCTTGCCATTGGTGACCAACTTCATGAATTTTGCAGAGGTATAGGAGTTTATCCCCAGAAGTTGATTCTGTTCATCTGGACATAGCGTTTTCAGTGGGAGAAATGTTTCGTCATTCATCCAAGTGACTTCTTCAGTCTCAGCTGACTGCAGGTTTCCCCAGTCTTATAAACAGTATATTTGCATAATGACTGAAACTAGCACCACTGAAGGAACAATGGGCTGGGAGGTCAGTTCCTTGATCACTAATATGCAAATTATCTACAGGAGTTTATTTGTTGTTTTTTACCTCTGGCCCAGTAATTGTCTGCAAAGGTTCAAGTGACTATGGCTTGTATATCTGACAAGTCATTTCCAGTTACTTCATGGTCACTGGAAATGGACATAAATAAGGGAGACAGGAAATAAGACATTTGAGAATGTGCATTATGAGAGCTCCTTCTTCAACTCACCAACTGAAATTTGAAGGTTACTCACTTTCCCTATACTGTAAGTAATAGAATGAGAGGAGAGCCGGATGATGTGTTCAGAAATGGGGCCTCATTTCTGAACACATCAAAATAATACAAGTAAGCAAAAACATTTTAAGATAACACAGACTCCAAATGCTAGTTTCATTTTCAATTTTTATTAAGTACAAAGAAGTTGACAGAGTTCAACAGATGACTTTTCTCAGTTCTGTGGATTTATTCTGAAAAAACGTGAAAAAATTTAACATTACAGCAAGTAGAGCTACAGTAGAAAGTAGATATTAGGTACACTTAAGCAGAGATGGGCAGTAATGTGTTACAAGTAACGCATTACTGTAACCCGATTACTTTTTTAAGTAACAAGTAAAGTAAGGAACTACTACGGCAAAAAAGTAATAAGATTACTGTTACTTTTCCGTAAGCACACTGCGTTATTAACCATGATTTTGTTTGTGAGAATGTCTCATGATGTACAAGTGTGCGATGTCTGTGGCAGCAAGAGACGTGTGTAGATCAACAATGGATAATATGGAGTGCGGGAGAGAGTACAACCATGCAGTATTTAAAGCTTGGAAGTACTGACAGAGAAGTAATGGGATTACTTTCTTGGAGAAGTAATCAGTAATTAGTAACTAATTACTTTTTTCAAATAACTTGACCAACACTGCTCTTATGGCACCTTACAACTCCATCACCTAGCAAAGTAGCTTTTGGCCACACAACACCTGTTGGGAGGCCACACTCTGAACC
Source organism: Rhamphochromis sp. 'chilingali' (assembly GCF_963969265.1). Taxonomy (NCBI): domain Eukaryota; kingdom Metazoa; phylum Chordata; class Actinopteri; order Cichliformes; family Cichlidae; genus Rhamphochromis; species Rhamphochromis sp. 'chilingali'. The sequence goes on from NC_137932.1 coordinate 6,121,074, forward strand.
AATTCCCAGGGACAAGGATCAGCATAGTGGCCAAGAGCGTTCTCACTCCCGAGGCGTAACATGTCGACGTTTTGTCACGTCCCGCGGCGTTCCTGAGGAACGCGAAAGGAGACCTTCGGCGTTCTTATGGTACGCGGCGGGTTATGGCTGGAATCCAGTGCAATGACGCTCCCGCGGGAGTAGACGTTCCAGCCCTGTATTCCAGCCCTAAACCTAACCTTATCCCTAGTCCTGACCATAACCTTATTCCTGACCTTAACCAGGACTTTAATGATGTTAAATAGCGTGTTTCTAAGCGATTTGAAGAAAAAGAGCGAACATGTGTAGGTTCAGTCCAGACGGTTCTCATATTTCCTCTTTTTCCGAGGTCGTCATTTAGGAACGTGGTGGGTAGCCGAAAACGTAATATGGTGACGATTTGTCACCTAGCGTAAAATGTTACGCTTTGGGAGTGAGAACGGGTTGGTTATGACAGCTTCTGCATTCATCACACGACACACAGCAGCCAAGAAAGCACATTTCCATTCATGCTCACTGTAAAGGGACTGACTACAAAACAGCAAATAAAGCATCACAAACACAAATTAAATCACCAGAACTGGATTTATCAAATCAAATCAAATCAAATCACTTTTTATTGTCACATCACATGTGCAGGCACACTGGCACAGCACATGCGAGTGAAATTCTTGTGTGCGAGCCCCACAAGCAACAGAGATGTGCAAACACAACAACACAAACGAGCAAAATACAAGAATGGCCAACCTGAAACTAATAAATATATGTACAATATATAATAGTGTATGCATTTCTGGATGTGTATACTAAATATTTTCCTACGTGTGTGTGTGTGTGTGTGTGTGTGTGTGTGTGTGTGTGTGTGTGTGTGTGTGTATACACATTTTTACAAATTAAATAGTAAAAAAATAAAATAAAATAATAATAATAATAATAAAATATATAAAATATACAGAGTTGAATATGTGCAAAACAAGTGGCATTTATATACAGTGTGGAGTGCATAATGTTGAAGTTCCAGTAGTGAAGCTGAGGTGTCTATGACGTGTTCAGCAGTCTGATGGCCTGATGGAAAAAGCTGTCTCTCAGTCTGCTGGTACGGGACCGGATGCTGCAGAACCTCCTTCCTGATGGAAGCAGTCTGAACAGTTTATGGCTGGGGTGACTGGAGTCCTTGATGATCCTCCCCGCTTTCCTCAGGCACCGCTTCCTGTAGATGTCTTGGAGGGAGGGAAGCTCACCTCCAATTATCCGTTCAGAGCACCGCACTACTCGCTGGAGAGCTTTGCAGTTGTAGGCGGTGCTGTTGCCATACCAGGTGGTGATGCATCCAGTGAGGATGCTCTCAATGGCACAGTGATAGAAGGTCCTGAGGATGCGGGGGCTCATGCCGAATCTTTTCAGTCTCCTGAGAAAGAAGAGGCGCTGCTGGGCCTTCTTCACTGTTTTGTTTGTGTGTACTGACCACGTAAGATCCTCAGCCAGGTGTACGCCAAGGAACCGGAAGCTGCTCACTCTCTCCACAGCAGCGCCGTTGATGGTGATGGGGGTGTGTACTTCTCTGCACCTCCGGAAGTCCACTATCAACTCCTTTGTCTTTGCGACGTTGAGGGTGAGATGGTTGTCTTGACACCAGTGGGTCAGGGCGCTGACCTCCTCCCTGTAAGCCGTCTCATCACCGTTGGTGATAAGACCCACCACTGTAGTGTCGTCCGCAAACTTCACAATGATGTTGGAGCTGTTAGTGGCTGTGCAGTCGTAGGTGTAGAGTGAGTACAGGAGAGGGCTCAGTACACACCCCTGTGGAGCACCAGTGTTCAGTGTGATGGGGGATGAGGTGATGCTGCCCAGTCTGACCACCTGGCGTCTGTCAGACAGGAAGCTAAGGATCCAGCTGCAGAGGGAGCTGCTCAGTCCTAGATCCTGCAGTTTCCTGTCCAGCTTCGAGGGAACGATGGTATTGAATGCTGAGCTGTAATCTACAAACAGCATCCTCACATACGTGTCTCTCTTCTCCAGGTGTGACAGGGCAGTGTGTAGTGTCAGGGCTATGGCATCATCAGTGGACCTGTTGTGGCGGTATGCAAACTGTAGAGGGTCCAGTGAGTCGGGTAGTGCAGAGCAGATGAAGTCCCTGACCAGCTTCTCGAAGCATTTGCTTACGATGGGGGTCAGGGCTACAGGTCGCCAGTCGTTCAATGAGGAGATGGTGGAGGATTTGGGTACAGGGACGATGGTGGCCATTTTGAAGCAGGCTGGGACTACAGACAGAGAGAGGGAAAGGTTGAAGATGTGCGTGAACACTCCAGCCAGCTGAGCCGCGCATGACCTGAGGACGCGGCCGGGAATCCCGTCCGGACCAGTAGCTTTGCGTGCGTTCACCTTCCTGAAGCACTTCCGCACATCCTCCTCAGACACAGTGTGCGCACTGACGTCATCCGCGGTGCGCACACTGTCCGGTCTCATGGTGTTCGCTGTGTCGAATCTAGCGTAGAATACGTTTAGATCCTCACACAGAGAGGATGTTTAGTTGTATATCGTTATTTATATTATCCAGTTTATATCTTGGGGACTCAGCAGGTTTAGCTGGCAAACATTATAGCCATTTCCTTTCAGCCAATTTGGCTGGCCAAGAACACTACTGTGCTCTGGGCTGAAAGACATGGAAACGTGTGCCAGAGAGCAACATTTCATGCAAAGAATGAGGCCCCATTTCTGAACACGTCATCCAGCTCTCCTCTCATTCTATTACTTACAGTATAGGGAAAGTGAGTAGCCTTCAAATTTCAGTTTGACAGTTTAAGAAGGAGGTCTCATAACGCACATTCTCACATTAAAATCTATAGTGAAAAAAAATCACTGACCTTGAAGCTATGTACACACAAGGTTTTTGGCTTTGCGGTGTACAGGGTAACAGAAAGATTTAGAAACTGAATACACTGAGCACTTGGTTCTCTCTGCCAGCATTCATGTGGAAGCAGAATATTTGATATAATGTGCAAAACATGCAACTTCCACTCCAAGTAGATATTATAGCTTATACTTGGTCATTCTTCTCGTTTTCTCTCTCTGCCTTATTCACATTCTGACACATATTGTTCCCTCTAAGTCTCCCCAATCTCTGGTTGTTCCCAGTCTATCCTATCACTCCTGCCTCTCCTTATATATCAAAATGGAAATGATGGACAGGCAATCTATATGTAAATGGTATACAGGTGTGCACACTGTGCTTGGAGACATAGACATCCCTTGTGTTAATCTGCAGGGTTCCCCTGCAAAACAATACATTCTCTATTGAAACAACTGTGTTGTTGTATGGCTCTGAAACATCCATCAGTTTTATAGGTTTTGTTAGCCTGTCACTAGTGGGAAGAGCATGGTACTTGGCAATTATATGTGCTGTGAGGTTGTATTCAGAGATTCTAGGAGTCTATAAAAATACAATCAACCAAATAAACTATAAACTATCTATACATTATGATTCATAACATAATATATTATTAAAATATGATTTTTTTTTTTTAATGGTAACATTATGTACATATATAATGTGTGTAACACCTTTGTTGTCACTTTCATGTGCTCAACATGTTGTATACTGTATGTACAAAAATGTAAGTATTGCATCTGAAATAGGATATATAGGCTATCGTGTCCTGGGTCTCTGCATTTGTCATTCTTATTAATAGCAAGCATCACAACACAGTTGCTGCTAAAATGAGCTGAAGATATCCACATATCATATCACATCAGACTGTCTGCATGCTTCTAAACGCAATGTACTATGTGGACACCACCAAGAAGACCTGACAAGAAACTACTACAGCAATTTCCTCAGTGAATACATTTTACACGTTTTACACATGTACGCTTCACAGAGCACACTTAAGGAACAGCTGTACATCTGCAATATATATGCATGACTAGACTAAGAAATGATCAAAAGACACTAGAGGTTTCAAAATGAACTCTGTCAAACCTTGTTTGTCAGACATGTTTGCGGGGCTTTTATGTGCATTTCCATTGTAAACACTGCATGTTTTCAAAAGGCTGTCTAGATGGACCAGTCTTGTGTTAGCATCTTGTTTCATTGAACCCTTTGCTAAAAATATACAGCAGCATTTATAAGCAGAAGTTGTGGGGAAATCATACATGATGTAATGAACTTTTGTACCTGATGTAATGTAATTTAGCTCTTTATTCACCCAGTATTTCATCGACTGATGATGCACTTGTGATCCTAATCAGTAAATTAAATTGCACATAATTAACTCGTGATATTATGCATTTAATCTCCCCCAAAACACCCAACTAACTGCAGTTTCTAAGGAGATCTCAAAAGGAGAACTTGAGACAATCACATAGAAATTCAAACACCTGCACCAAATTCTTATATTTTTGTTAAAGTCAGTAAAGATCAGTGTATACACTGCGTTCCACCAAGGACAAGAACAGCTCAAAGAAATCATTAAAAGCACAAAATTATCATGATAGTCATTCCCATATTGAGTGGATGTAAACCTCTGGCCACATATATAGACCCTAATCCACCCTTTCTGTATTGTTGTTGTTGAGTTAAGATACATTTTAATACTAGATTTCTTATTATTTTAACACAATTCAATTTAAATTTACTGAAATCTACAAAAGAGAATTTATAAAAGAGTGTGCGACAAGTTAGCAGCTGACTTGTTATTCTTACAGGTGGCCTTATTATATATGTATTGTAGGCACTTCCTTTTCAGAACAAAATACTTAGGCAGGAAAGCATTTAAACGAATCATACAAACTTGATTTACTGAGGTCTCTGCTATAATACTCCAAACTGCAACACTGTGTTTATCTAGCTGTCACTAGAAGTCCTGTTTTATATTTCTTTTGTGCTAGTACAGTTCTGTGAGAGGACATTGTTTATTGTGTATCATTTAACAAATTTATTAAGTGTCTATGTATCTGAGAATTTTCATTGGTCCCTGAAGCGATCCTTGCATTTTCCATGTTCTTTGCAGTTTTACTTCAGCAACTGTAACTCAAAATTAGCTCTAAAATAATTGAAAAATTATTTTCAGTGCTTATTTCTTTTCTCACAGATGCCTCGAGCAACAACGTTAAGAATGTACATGTTCCACCAGCTCTGACATGATGTTCATGCTTTTTCCAAAACTAGCCTGATCTATTATGTAAAAAAATATGTATTTATAGTGATGTCCAGTGTATGTTTCTGGTGTTTCATGAAGTAAGAATTAAGTTTAACGGTTGTTTAAGTGTGCAAATACTCTTTGGGGTCCCTGATACCATGTCCTTCCCCTTTACTTTGTACACAGATAACGTTATTATTTTCAAATAAAGCTATGCAGCACTGTTTTTGACCAAAAGAAAGTTTAGGGGAAATGGAGCACAAAAAAATGGAGAGGATTAAGCAATGTAGGGAATTGTGGAAAGGAAGGAAAGTGAGAGACACAGAGGAGTGGTTGGAGTCCACTTAGGCTTGACATGTTCAATATGCTGCGCTGGGTACACACCGTTCTATGCCAAGTTGTTGTTTTCCCCACTGAGACCCATCGAGCTGCCTGCAACTCAGTGTGCCTCCTTACTGCTTTAGAAAGGTCAAAGCGGACTTCACAGTACAGCTTCCTAGAGCTGGACCAAGACTGCGATAAGTATATGGATGTATCAACAGGTCCCAGGTGAATGAATTTTTTGGGCATTATTGAGCTGTAAAGCAAAAATGGAGAGCACAGGAAGATCAAACTAAGTGCAACGAAGGCTAAGTGGGGAAGCCTTACTTTGCACTCCAGGTGAGGACTGACCAGAAAGGTGTTGATGCTAATCACCAACCAATAAAAAATTCTGACATTCTCACAAGTCAAAGAAAAATTGTAACATTTAACATGTTTTCCTTCTTTATAGCTGAAGTCATCCTGTACACTGTAATGTAGTAATCAAATGGAGTCTGGTAAGCTTTTTTTCTTAATCTGAATGCCAGTTTTTGTTTGTTTGTTTGTTTGTTTGTTTGTTTGTTTGTTTGTTTGTTTGTTTGTTTGTTTGTTTGTTTGTTTGTTTGTTTGTTTGTTTGTTTGTTTAATCAGGTTTGTTTAGCCATAATGCTAAAAAAAAAAAAAAAATGAGGAAAAACCAGAGTCAGACTGCAGCTTATCGGTCTGGTAACCCAAACAGTCTCTCCTCCAAACTGTCCATACTTAAAAAGTGCTTTACAAACCCTAAAATTAAGACTAACAGGTGGATTTAGCCATTTCAATTCAGCTAACAATAAAGAACCACTTACTGCTAAAGAAACAGACAGTGAAAGTGGTCAGCATAGATCCAAAGCATTTTAACATGAAAGTCTTTGTTGTAGCCAGGGGTGTTAGACTGCTTTTTATTTTTAGTCATGTTTTCCACGGCGTTATTAGCAATGTCACTTGTTAGCTAACATAACCCAATGTTAGTCTATTAGCCACACCCAACCAAGCAACCCTTTGACGTCACATTCTGTACCAACACAAGATGGGGCTAAACATGTTCTAAAAACTTCTTCCAGTTTTGCAGACAGTGTTAAACCTATGTCAGTTTTTGAGAGTAGGGCTCCATAGTGTAAATTATCATAGTTTAAATCCATTTTAAACCTGATAAGATAAGGAAGGAGAGGATCTGAACAAGATGCAAGACTAAAAAACCCAAGGCTACACTATTTTCCTTATTGATTCCAAGTGGGACCATAACATGGAAAATAGAAAACAGTCAAACTTAGAGACTGAGACCATGAACTCATCAGAAAAGAAAGAGGTCATACATCAGTGAAGCCAAAACATAATTTTCCCAATTTCTTCGATTCAATAAAACTTTCTTATGCTATAAAAGCAGTCACGCCCGCAGGCTGTTAGTAAGAATGCAGATTTAAGACCTTCACACACTTCAAATCCATCTTTTATATAGTCTATTCTCCACACACTCGCATACAAGTACAGTGGCTAAATTACACCAGTTCCCCCCATCTCTATCAGACTGCCAGTCGTGACTCACTTGAAATTAGATTTTTGAAGGCATTTTAATTTTCATTGGGAAAAAGTTTTGATTAGATTATCATACTTGTTAGTATGTTGAGGGCTCAGATGCTAATACAAATTTACTGGCTAAGAAATGTGTTGTTGAGTTTAAACTAGGGACCTGATCTAATGAGGATGCGATATCATGGAATCAGATGGCAGTTTAAATTTCAACAGTAATCACTGGGAGAAATTTATTTATATTATAACACTCTGGACCACACAGTTGGTCCAGAGTGTTGTTTCCATAGCAACAGGTCATTCTGCCAGAAGAAAGGAGGTATAAAAAAGTGGCTGCACATTTTAAAAACTTTCTCATGTTCTCTGTTTTTCCTGTCTCTCCAGTGTCTTCTCACAATAGCGTCTCTCTTTCGTTCTGTCAGAATCTCCTCTCTGTTATTCTCGCACTCTATCAAGACTATCACACGCATCTGTGCTGAGTGTCTTCTGCTTGATCTTATCTCAAAAAGCTCATCTTGAGCCCCGTTTGCCTTTGGATCAGACTCCACTGATTCTTTGTTCTTTTTGCTTGGCTCTTTTAAAGCTGACTGGATAATCAAAACTCTCTTCCTCTTTCCTGACTTTTAGGGACAGTCACAGAGAGAAAAAGTTAGTCCGTGACAGCCATGTCCGTAATGAGGAGGCTGTTTTTGTTCTGGCTGGTGCCTTTTCTTTAAAGTGAAGCAGTCAAGGGTCATCTCTTTCTACTATGTCAGTCCTCTTAATGAGCCGTGGACACTAACCTCACATTGTTGTTTGCTTTCAAATGATGCACCAACCAATTATTTATGTAGCTTGAATTTTTGAAAACCATGGAACAGTTGGATCAAATTACTCTGTACAGGTATTGTCCTCCGTAGAGGTTTGTCAGGTTGAATCAAAAGCCTTTTTAACTCAAAAAGAAGTTGTAGAGATGGATAAAAACGCTATTGTTAAAATGTAAATTATTGACAGTGACACTGTCATTTTGTTTCCGTCTCAGAGCCATTAAAGCATGAAATTAGCCTTTTGTCCTTCTCTGTATTGTCATGTTATGTTAAAAAAAATGCAAAAATCAATTCAGTTGGGAAGCACAAAGATAAATATGTACAGTATGTTGACTCAGAATGGGTTTCCAAACAAGTAACTTAACACAACTAATAGACTCCACAAATTTACTCAAATGGACACAGCCAGCTGTGCACATCTGTCTGCATGCAGTTTGTCAATAACATCTTTGACAATGAGTCAGTCATTGTTTTTGGAAAAACAAAAATGTTTTCTGTTTTTTAAGGGAATGGAGACAATGGATTACAAATACAAAGTGTTAGCCTGATTGTACTTGTCAGGAGCACAACTGATTGTTTTTCCATGGCTGTCCAACAAACCTGTATACCTTTTTCTACTTGCCAGTGCATTGAGTATCAACTTGGTGACACTGACCAGAGTCTTTTTAGTCCTTCTTGCCACACTGAAGCCATCTTTGAAATGCTACCTTGTTTTAAATGTTTCACCAGGTAGAGTTGGGCAGATTGATCCAAATAGCCATAGTATGGATACCAATGCTGGTATTGGTATTCGATTGATACTTGTGCAATAGGATCGATACTTTGTTTCTATCGTCTAAGTTCAGTCCAGTGTATTGTGTTAAAAAACATACCTCAAACATACAGTGGTCACTAAAATGTGTTCATTTGCAAATTACTGATGATACATCTCATACGCAGCCAAGTGGCGGAGGGCTTTCGCTTTGGTGGCCTCAGAATCTCATCTCTGATTTTTGCAGATGATGTGGTTCTGTTGGCTTCATCGGGTGAAGGCCTCCAGCTCGCACTGGAACAGTTCGCAGCCGAGTGTGAAGCAGCGGGAATGAGGATCAGCACCTCCAAATCTGAGGCCATGGTTCTCAGCCGGAAAAGGGTGGAGTGCCCACTCCGGGTCGGGGATGAGTTCCTGCCACAAGTGGAGGAGTTCAAGTATCTCGGGGTCTTGTTCGCGAGTGATGGGAGAAGGGAGCCGGAGATCGACAGACGGATTGGGGCTGCAGCTGCAGTAATGCGGACGCTGCACCGGTCCGTCGTGGTGAAGAGGGAGCTGAGTATAAAAGCGAAGCTCTCAATTTACCGGTCGATCTACGTCCCTACCCTCACCTATGGCCACGAGCTGTGGGTAGTGACCGAAAGAACGAGATCGCGGATACAAGCGGCAGAAATGAGCTTCCTCCGAAGGGTGGCTGGCCTCTCCCTTAGAGATAGGGTGAGGAGTTCAGCCATCCGGGAGGGGCTCAGAGTAGAGCAGCTGCTGCTCCACATCGAAAGGAGCCAGCTGAGGTGGTTCGGGCATCTGACAAGGATGCCCCCTGGGCGCCTCCTGGGTGAGGTGTTCCAGGCATGTCCCACCGGGAGGAGGCCCCGGGGCAGACCCAGGACACGCTGGAGAGATTATATCTCTCGGCTGGCCTGGGAACGCCTTGGTATTCCCCCGGACAAGCTGGAGGAGGTGGCTGGGGAGAGGGAGGTCTGGGCCTCTTTGCTTAGGCTGCTGCCCCCGCGACCCGGCCCCGGACAAAGCGGATGAAGATGGATGGATGGATGGACATCTCATACCTCATGACACATTGTTCTCCCCAACATAAGCTGCCACTGTACGTTAAAAACATCTGTATTGGTATTGGCAATGCTGTCCCTGTATTGGTATCAGATCAATAGGAAGATTAGCAGTACAGTGGTCCCTCGCTATAATGTGGTTCACCTTTTGCGGCCTTGCTGTTTCGCAGATTTTTTTTGTGCAATTTTGCATGTTTTTTTTTTCCAGCGCATTGTGTTCTGCATCCTGATTGGCTGTAGACCGTTGTCAATCAGACTCCTCCATGCCATCCAGAGGAAGATAACCATTGCACAAACAGTTGGACTTCCGTATTTTTCGGACCATAAGGCGGATTGGATTATAAGGCGCATTACGCCTTATAACAAAACAGTCAGATAAGTTGAACTTTACTCAACTCCTCTTCTGTACCATCTGTATCATTAATTTTGAATTCTCTGGCAGCTGCTCTATCCCCATGTTCTGGACCTGAAAACAGGGTTTGATCTTTGGTTTCTTTCTATAATACTGGACTTATTTTTCTACAAAGGTTTGAACTTGTGAGCGTTTAAACAAGAGAGAAAAGTGTGAAAATGTTCATGCCTGTCTGAGAAAGTGTATAAAGTGTGTATGGACGGGTTTTACAGCCCTAAAACATCTATAATAATCGTAAAAAAAAAGTGGCATTCACCTATCGCGGGTTATTTTTAGAATTTAACTCCCACGATAAATGAGGGACCACTGTATAGCACAGCACTAGTAGCTACAGTACATGAATGAGAAGAGCCAAAAATAATTTCCAAAAAGCTTCTTTTTTCTACACAAGTCATACTCCTACTGTACATGTACACAGTTACAAAACTACAGCTCAGTCTAGAGTGCCACTACAATTGACATCCTTGGTTATCTCATGAGAGCACTCAAAAAATGGCATTCTAATTTCTATATATAAAGTAAGGAAAGGGAAACGCACACTTATCATGACAAGCAGTACAGAGATACACCTGCCACCTCACAGCTGAAACTGTGGTGATCCTTTGTGTCAGCACAACAGCATGATTTTCCACTTCTTTGGGGCAGGAACAGGGCTACTGCTGTGGTTAACATGTCATAAGTGTCCCACAGATTCAAAAGCCAAGTATCCTGTGCTCATCAGGAGCAACACAGACTGGGCACCACCGTGTTTGACAGTTGGTATATGGTGTTTTTGCTGATGTGAGTTTTGTTTTTCACAAATGTGGCCCTGTGTTTTATGACCAAACGTCTCCATGTTGGTCTCGTCTCTGGAAGAAGCTTTCTCCAGGCTACCTTTCCAAACAAGCCATGTTAGTTTAGTCTTTTTATAAGTGTACTTTCATGAACTTTAACATTATTATTATTATTATTATTATTATTATCTAATTTCAAAATTTCTGGCATGTTACTGGACCTCAGCACCTGAGCTCAGTGACCTTTTTCAGCAGCTTTGGTGTTCTGCTGATCGCATCCTCTAAATCTACAAAGATGAGATACAAGTCAACAACTAATGTTTTCTCCCCAACGACGGTCTGACTATAGAGAGCAGTCACTGTCATTGTTGTCCACTCATTGGGTTCAAGTGCAATTTTGGAAAGCTACACATGCATTCTGTTGGCGAAATTTTAAAATGTGCTCTCAAGCTGCCCTCAACAGCTGGTAATTAAATGTTTGATGTGTGTTGTGTGTGATCCAGATTTTAAATAGGGAGCAGTTCACCACCTTGGTCAAGAGAGGAAAATGGGCTTCATGGCCAGCAACTGTGAAAGATTTAATAATATTGATCAGGCAATAGCTTTAGAGAGAGGGGCACGTCCTCGAGTGGCTGCACTGGCATAGATTTGTAGTTACCATCCACTGTCCTAACTATAGTCACATGTAATGGTTTACACATTTGCCTACAAAGCAAAAAAAATCCCAGATTAGATTCCAAGAGGTGACAGAGATCCTTTTGGGTTGTGTCATGAAGGGCATCTAGAGATCTGGTGAATCAAACATGTGGTGCTCCTGCTGCAGTGACCCCTGGTGAATAATGGAGCAACCAAAAGTAACTTAAGTCACAGTAGGTTGTTCAGGTGGCTGAAAACAGAACCCTTTTACAGCTTGTGTAGGAAGGAAACTGAAACTTCTCTTACATTACTCGATACTCCCCTGATTCGGCTTTTGGGAAAACTAAGCAATGCACAAGAAATTCACACTTCATTCTTTATAATATGTCTTAGAAAACAATGTTAGAACATACCAAACCTTCATTCAGCACTTGCAGTAAACATATAATCAGAATATTAACACTGTGATGGTGCTCACAGAGCCAAAAATACAATTAAATCTAACTAGCTCTCAAACTCTGCAAGAGAGTAAATTGCTTTATCTTAGAAGCAGTTGTGTATAAGAAAACTTAAGTGTTTGTTTCATTTTTATCTCTGTTGTTCATGGATATAGTGCAGGCCACAGCATCTCTTTTTATTTGTGGATAAAATAAATACTTGCAAAGCAGCAAGTATTAAAGAAAACTTCAGTAGTTAAAAGTACAAAAGAAAGAAAATACACAAGCCAAGATTAGTACATAAAATTGTACTTACATAAAATGTCACATTACATTCAAATGATTATCCTCTAAAACTTTGATGGAGGCTCTCTTATGGTGGTTATAATGGTTATAATTTTTTTTAATCTGTGTTATTCAGATTAAAGTAGCACATTTTGGAAGGCATACTAGCCCACAGATCATTTAAATGGCAAGAAATGTGCCATTAAAATTGAGAAAATCCTCAACGAACAAATAAACAAACCAGAACAAGAACAATCACCCACCTACTTCTGGTCTCTACTTCTCTGTTTGTTACTTCAGCCTTACTTTAGTTTCTTTCTGCTTACTCTTCTGCCAGTTTTTCAGTTGCTCTTTTTGTATTCAACTGGTTCTTGTTATACAAGTATTCTGCCTGTAATAAAATTCATTGGCATGGAGTTTTTGGCATCCGGATTCCCCTGAAACATGAAGTTCTCTTCAAAGGACAAATAAATGCTGTACTCACTGTGAGACCCTGAGCAGGTGTTATAGATTTTATACATAATGTTTTGTTTCCAGTCTTTTTTTCAGACAACTTTTCAGTTTCCCCATGATGGTACTGAGGTTCTATCAGACTGCAAATTGTCTGTTATTTGACTCTCACCTAAAAATTGATCGTATCTGAGAAAAATGTCAGACAAAAAGTATAAAATCTGATATTTGGCAGATTACGGAAGCCACACTTGGATCCACTGATTGGAATTAGCTGCTTCATTCATGCTTTACAGTCACTGCTCATTCTTCAGCTGTTTGGCAGTTGAGTAGTAATATCCAGTCATATTCACGCAGGTGTAGAGCTTGGCTGGTTTTTGACTTCCTCCTAATGTGGAACAGTTTTGATCACCCTGTGGCTGATTTGTGGAATCAGTCAGCTGTCTCAGTCGTCATTCACTGCCAGGAATTTCTACAACAGGAAAAATAATAATAACTCAAGTTATATAAACAGTGTACTTACTAAATTCCAGAGAGGATTTGCATTTTTTTAAAAGAAGAAATAGGTGTAAATCATACACACTCCCCTTTCACCCCAACAGCACAATAGGTGTTAAAAGTAAACTCTAAACTAAGTTTACTGTGCTTCTGTAACAGCAGGGGGGAGATATGGAGGCTTTTTGCTACCTGCTCTCTAAATAGGTTTGTTTTCCTGCCTATAAGTGAAAATTGAAATTACAGTATAAGCAAAGTTGGTGGCTGATTTTACCGTTAGGACAACAATTAGCCCACGCAAAGACTTTACAGTCAATCTCACCTTGTGGGTTTGTATTTAGCTTTTGCTTTGCTTAAAATATGTTATTATAATGCTAATGTTGTTTTTCTGCCACAATGTTTTAATAGAATTTTTTCAAAACAGCTCTTAGAGGCTTGACATTGTGAAGTGCTCAAAATGGAAAAAATAACTTTTCACTTCTGAATCAGCCACATCCACAATTAACTCGAATGGTGAAGAGGGGCTGGCATATAAATCTGAACTCAGCATTAGGCCTTACACCAAAAAATATTTACTGTGCTGCAACCACTGTGCAGTACAGCAGGTATGACGGACCTTTTGTAGATTTTTCAATGGGCAAATGTGACCTAAATGCAGGACTTGCGAAGCACAACATAAAAACAGCTTTATTGCTGAAGACATGCAAAACATAACCAAACATGAGCCGGTAACAAACACACAGAAGGAACACAAGCACTAACAAGCGAAGTGAACACGACAAAGGGCAAGGAAAGACTGAGACAATATATACTTAAAGAGGATAATGAGGGAAAAGGCCAAAGGTAGGAACACAGCTGACACTTATTACACACTAAAGAGACAGGGGAAGCAACACTGAACCTAAGACTGACAAACCAAATCAGCAAATACTAAACACTGAACTAAAAACTAAAACATAAACTTAAGAGAACTAAACAGGGACACGACTGGGGAACCAGAGAGGTAAATAAGTGTAGAGACAAGACTTACTTCCATTGGAGATGCAGATGATAAAACACTGAGACGAGACTAGGAATAGACTGGACGAACAAAGGAACTAAGGTCACAAAACAAGAAGCAGGAACCAGAAATGTTGTTAAAATGGCGCCGGTGAGGTCGGCTGCCGTGCTGGATGCTCTGCCCTAACTTCTCCACTTTTTCGTCACTTTTTGCTATATCTGCGATAATCTTGCATGGGCATCATGCAAAACACACAAATCCGCTACAGTAGAGACACTTTGGTTTCTATTGGTCTGCAGTACACGAACATTTCACCATGTTTAACTCCGGACCCAACCTGGCCAAAGGAGATCCTGAGAGAGAACAAAGGACGCGACCCTAAGCGACGGCCTCGAGGTAAAAGAGCCGGCATCAGGAACAGGCTACGGGCTCGCGCACATCGCGCACCCATGCCCAGTATCCTGCTAGCCAATGTTCAATCCATCGAGAACAAGCTTGATGACCTCAGAGCCAGAATCAAGTTCCAGAGAGACATTCGGGACTGCAACCTCCTCTGCTTCACCGAGACTTGGCTGAACCCAGCGATACCAGACCACGCCGTGCAGCCGACGGGGTTCTTTTCGGTTTACCGCATGGACAGGACAATGGAGTCGGGGAAGAAAAGAGGTGGTGGAGTGTGTTTGATGGTGAACAACAGATGGTGCGACAGCACAAACATCTCCCCACTCACACGCTCTTGCTCGCCCAATCTGGAGCTTTTGATCGTTAAGTGTCGCCCTTTCTATCTCCCTCGGGAATTCACTGCGGTCATTGCCTGCACTGTTTACATTCCGCCTCACGCGGACTCGGACACTGCCTTATGTGAGCTACATGAGGCTCTCACACATCAACAAACACTTCACCGAGATGCCGCACTCATTGTTATGGGAGATTTTAACAGAGTGAATCTCAAACGGACATTTCACAACCTTCACCAGCACATCAACTGCCCCACCCGGGGCACGAGGACATTAGACCACTGCTACACCCCGTTCAAGAACTGTTACAAGGCTCAACCCCTGGAAAATCGGACCATTCCGCCATCTTCCTCATACCTGCTTACAAACAAAGGCTAAAGCAGCAACCACCAATCAGGAGGGAGGTCGCTCGCTGGACGGACCAATCGGTGGCCGCGCTGCAGGACGCACTGGATGACGCAGACTGGGACATGTTTCGGCGCAGCTCTGATGACATCAACATGTTTACGGAAGCGGTTGTGGGATTTATCGGGAAACTAGCGGACGACACAGCAGAAAGAACTATCATCCGAACGTTTCCCAACCAGAAGCCGTGGGTGGATAAAAACATCCGCGACGCTCTGAGATCACGCACCGCTGCCTACAATGAAGGGCTTGTCTCCGGTAATATGGACCTATACAAGGCTGCATCCTACAACGTGCGCAGCGGCAAAGCGGAGCTACGGGGGAAAACTAGAGTCACAGCTACGACAGTGCGACTCTAGGAGCCTGTGGAAAGGACTGCGGACTATAACGGACTATAAACGACCAGCTTCTTCAATGATGAATGCCGATGCTTCACTGGCTGATGAGCTGAACACGTTTTATGCTCGCTTCGACGCCGCAGCAATTAAAACAACAAACGGCTGCGCGCGCTCGGAGTGCACCAGTGAAGAAAATGCATTCGTCATCACAGAGCATGCCGTGAGGAACACCTTCAGGAGGGTGAACACCAGGAAGGCAGCAGGACCAGATGCAATCCCTGGCCGGGTCCTTAGAGCCTGCGCTGATCAACTAGCACCGGTGTTCACGGAGATCTTCAACCTCTCCCTGGCCCAAGCTGTGGTTCCCACGTGCTTCAAACGGTCCATTATTGTCCCTGTTCCAAAGAAACAACAGCCCGCTTGCCACAATGACTACCGTCCAGTAGCACTGACTTCAATTGTGATGAAGTGTTTTGAAAGACTGATGAGAGATCACATCACTTCTTCACTTCCTCCCACCATCGACTCACTTCAGTTTGCTTACCGGACTAATCGTTCCACAGACGATGCCATATCTCACCTGCTCCACACATCCCTGAGTCACCTGGACACTGGCAGAGGGAATTATGTTAGGATGCTGTTCGTGGACTACAGTTCAGCATTCAACACAATAATTCCCTCTAAGCTTTTCACCAAGTTGACGGATCTAGGACTCAGCTCATCACTGTGTCAGTGGATCCTCAACTTCCTCACAGACAGACCCCAATCAGTGAGGGTAGGAAAACAAGTCTCCCCCTCCATCTCACTCACCACTGGAGTGCCTCAGGGCTGTGTTTTAAGCCCCCTGCTGTACTCACTGTACACTTATGACTGTGTAGCCACATCCGACACCACCTCCATTGTCAAGTTTGCTGACGACACTGCTGTTGTGGGCCTGATCTCCGACAACATCGAGACGGCCTACCTGGAGATTAGGAACCTGGAGACCTGGTGCCAGGAGAATAACCTCCTCCTAAACATCAGCAAGACTAAGGAGCTGATCGTGGACTTCACTACAAAGCAGGCGAGGAATTACAAACCCCTCATCATCAGTGGCACGCCAGTGGAGAGAGTGGACAGTTTCCGATACCTGGGTGTCCACATCACTCAGGACCTGTCATGGTCCTGTCACATCAACACCCTGGTTAAGAAAGCCCGTCAGCGTCTCTTCTTCCTCAGAAGACTTAGAGACTTCCATCTGCCACTGAAGGTGCTCAAGAACTTCTACTCCTGCACCATCGAGAGCGTCCTGACGTCAAACATCTGCACCTGGTTTGGGAACAGCACCAAGCAGGACAGACGAGATCTGCAAAGGGTGGTGCGCTTGGCAGAACGCATCATTCAATCAGAGCTCCCTGACCTGCTGTCCATCTACACCAAGCGGTGCAAGTCCAAAGCTAGGAAGATTATGATGGACCTCTCCCATCCCAACAATGGACTCTTCTCACTGTTGAGGTCTGGGAAGCGCTTCCGCTCCCTTAAGGCCAAAACAGAGAGAATGAAGAGGAGCTTCTTCCCCCAGGCTATTCGGGGCCTGAACCAGGTGTAGGACTGGACTCTCCCAAACACGTCACTATAAGACTGGACTCTCACACACGTCACCACACGCACCACCACACATTTCCTATAATCCTATAATTCCTATAATTTATAATCCTTATCTTTATAATCTCTTCTGCTATTTGCACATTCTTTACTGTAAATTCCTAAGTTAATTTGTAAATTTTTGTAGTAAATTGTAAATATTGTAGAACTTTTCTTCTGTCATTTAATGGTCGGGCATTGTACAGCTACAAGCATTTCACCCCCATGTCATACTGTGTATGGTTGTGTGTGTGTGACAAATAAAATTTGAATTTGAATTTGAATTTGAAATACCAAACTCAGATGCACCGGAGAGTAAAAACTACAAAACTAACTACCGTATTTCCCGGACTACAAAGCGCACCTGAATATTAGCCGCACAAGCTAAAATCAGGGGAAAATCCTGTTTTGTACATACATTAGCCGCACCTGACCAAAAGCCGCAGGTGTTTCAATGTTGACTTATCATATGTAAGAGAATATGCACAAAGCGAATTGTCAGGAAAGAGATGGCTGTTTGGAGACACACCCCTTTTATTAATATTTTGAAAAACAAGTTATGGGTACATATTTGCATAACTTTTTAGGTATATGTACAAGTAGCGGTAATTACAAGTACGAAACATGTACTGTGCTTCATAAATGAGTAACAAATGTAGTACATAACAATAACCTACAGCACACCAGAAAAATAGATTCGGACTACCTTTTAGGCTCAGGTGCAGTGACACGGCTTTAACAAGAAGAAAAGTCAGTCATTCACCATCTTTCTCTTCTTCCTGCACACTAAAACCACCAAAGTCCTCTCCTCCAGTGTCTGATACGAACAGGCTCAGGATGGCTTCGTCATCCACTCTCAGCTTCGTTCCTTCGTTGTCACTTACAAAACCAAAGAAATCCTCGTTGTCAGTGTCAGAGTCGAACACCCTCTGAAGGGCCGTGGCGGTGTCCTCCTCTCCATCATGCAGCAGTCCAGCCCTTCGAAATCCGTTGGTGATCATGGATGTTTTCACACTTTTTCACGCTGTCAGATTCCACCGGTGGAGTTGAGCATAACTTGCTTTTCGCAAGTTTATCGCCGCTCGTCATCCACGACTCCCGCTGAACGCGTAGCGTTCATTTGAAGTTTGTTTTTCACGCTACTTGTACGGCACTATGTTGCCTGGCGGATGGACACGTGACCAACATACCACTCTTGAACCCCGATACTGTGTGTCTGATCGCATGCCCTTCCGCCAGGCAACGTAGTGCCGTACAACAGCGGAACAAACAAAACAAATCGTCTTACGATATGACAAAAATCACGGACAATCCATAGAAAAGCCGCACCTGACTAAAAGCCGCAGGGTTCAAAGCTTGTGCAAAAAGTAGCGGCTTATAGCCCGACAATTACGGTAATACAACTAAAACCTGAAAATCTCTTAAATCCAAAAGAACAGATCACAAGTTAAAAAAACAACATAAGGGGCACATAAAGCATAAATGAAAAGCTTCCAGTTTTCAAAAAAAAAATTCTGTACCCACCCAACGACAGAGTATTTTCTTAGTCTACCTTTTTTCTAAAGGAAGCAATGCACCAGTTGGGCTGTTGGGCTCCCTGCACAAGAAAGCCCAACAGCGTCTCTTCTTTCTGAGAAGACTGAGAAAGGCCCGGCTTCCACCACCGATCCTGACCACCTTCTATAGAGGAACTATTGAGAGCATCCTGAGCGGCTGCATCACTGTCTGGTTTGGGAGCTGTGCCATATCAGACCGCAAGACCCTACAGCGGATAGTGGGAACAGCAGAGAAGATCATCGGGGTCTCTCTACCTTCTATTGAGGACATCTACACCACACGCTGCATTCGCAAAGCCACCAGCATTGTGGCTGATCGGACACACCCCTCTCACACACTCTTTACACTCCTGCCATCTGGAAAAAGGTACCGAAGCATTCGGGCACGCACATCCAGACTGTGCAACAGCTTTTTTCCACAAGCCATCCGTCTCCTCAGCAAAAAGGGACTGACTGATAAACACGCACACACACACATACACTAACATTATCACTCAGCTTAACTCAAATACCTCAAAACATTGAGACTGGACTGACTAACCAACACAAAGCGCAAACACACTGACCTACACCACCAAACCATCGCACACACCAACCTGTAAATGCTCTTTTGCACAATATTATTACTAGATATATTATATATTATTATTTTTTTTGCACTAACTTGTCTTGTAGCACCTTGGTTCCTGGAGGAACGTTGTTTCGCCTCACTGTGTATTTTTAAATATGGTTGAAGTGACAATAAAGTTGAACTTGAACTTGAACTTGAACTTGAACCAATTTGAAAGACTGTGTATGCCACGATCCCTGGTCTGTTCCTATTAAAGTTTTAGAAGCAAGGTTGCACCTCTATCATTTTGCAGCAAAAGTCTTGCAGCAACTACATCTCTAATCTTGGAGGAATTTCTGTTTCAAATCTGTGAGGTTCTAGTTGGACTCTGTAAGTATTTAATAGAAACTTCTGTGAATGTAGAAGGCAAAAGATTTGTGATTTGTGCTAGTTTATTACAGTTAATCACAGTATTATCACAAACAGATTGCATATAATTGCCATCTTGACCCCCTTCAATCCCAAACTGATGGCAGACTGATTCCATGTTATTGCTGCTTCATTGCTTTCTTCATGTTGCAAACTTGCTTTGAAAAAGGCAACTGACTGCGAGTGGTTGTAGGTCTGGTCCCTGTCTTTAAAGTAAAGAGAGGGAGCTTACAAGTTTATTGCACACAACCACAATAACTTTTTCCAGCCTCCATTTTAACTAGCCTAACTGTAGCATGATGTTTTGAATTTGACTTTTTTTTGCATTGTTTAGATTTTTGGATTTTGGCATTTAGCTATTGAAGCTAATGTTTTGTTTCTGACCCCTGCCTCCTTCTTCTGGGTCTCATCTTAAAGGATATACTTGGTGGGAGGGCTTAGAAAATCTTAACCAGTGGTGTATTTGTTTTGTTATGAAACATTTTTTAGTGTTTAAGACTATTGTAGTGTTTAACGCTACAATTTAGCCTAAAACTGTTGGTTTTTTCAACGCTGACACTGTGTCTGACACTTCGTTAACACGCGTCCATGCTGTTTTTCCTTTATAAGCTCACCCCTTAGATCAATCCAAAAACCTCCAAATCATAGACTAACTCATAAATAATTTCTGGCTCAACAAAAAGTGTGCACAGTAAGACAATTACTTGCATCTCTGACACAAACATTCATCAAAGCTTTGTGTTCTCACAACATCTATTGTGGTGTGTAATGTCAAAACAAAGCAGCTAATGAAGCTTGAGGGACCTGAGCTCACTTATATCATTTTTAATTTTCAAAACACTGCGATTTGTACTACAGCAAACTCCACAGATAAAAAGTAAAGTAGTTCATAGTCTACATTGTAGTACAGTGTGGTGTACTAAGGAATATTTCAGTTATTTAAGTTAATTAAGTAGTCATAATAACGGTAAAGTAAATATGTCAGTTAAATCATTTCAGTGGCTATGACTGATGTAGATTGAAAGAAAAAAGAAGAAATGAGGCACAAGACCGACCAGGTCTATTTCTTGGATGTTTGAACCTCTCATAATGGGCTTTTTAAAAATTTTCAGACATTGCAGGTAAAACGGTTGCGATCTGATGAGACCATTGTTGTTTGAATGAGTCAGCAAAGCCAGATGAGCAGGTAGTCCTTCAGTGTGGCGCAGGATATATACAGCTTCAGCTTCTCTGTACGTGTGTGTGTGTGTGTGTGTGTGTGTGTGTGTGTGTGTGTGTGTGTGTGTGTGTGTGTGTGTGTGTGTGTGTAGACAAATGAGCAATGCTTCTTATTTTGGCATTCTAACTCCTCAGGCTTTAAAAGAAAAATTGAGTGATACTGACAGTGACCATCCAATTAATTCAAAAGCTGATACTTATAACCTTTTATATTAATAGGGAAAAGAATCCAACGCATGCTGAACAGATGCTTTTGTGTTATTGTGAAAATGTGACAAAACTGGCCTCTAATCTTGAATTCCAACATTTTAGACATAATAACATTTCTGTTGAAGGAGATTCTGTTTGAGATTCTGAAGGAGAAACTTTTGCACTGTTTGACAAAGGTTCTAGTCATATAATAATAAGATTGTCTGAAATTCAGCCTCCAACCCAGATATTCTCTTTCTTTATACTTCAGAGTTCTGAGCTGCTGTCCAGCTTTCTGGAGCACTGTAAAGAAAAGCATTCGAGTGAAAGTACAAGACAAAAATGAAGCTTTATTTTTTTCCATGCAGTTGATGTATTTGACAGTGCTTCTCTCACTCCGCTTCTCAACCAGTCTCTATTCTTCTTCCACATTTCTTCTCTGCCTCAGGTAACATCAATTACAGGCTGAGATACATTTGTGCAGTATAATGTTGTTCCATTACTTTTGTGGAAATAATGCAGAGCAGGGTTTGTTCCCTGTGTCCAACGAGAAAGAGATAAATTTGAAGAAATCTGCGAAAATGCAAATGTATGCCTGTTGAAAAATAATGAGCTCAGACCCAGACTGGCTGATGGACCATCTGCCAGGAGGGTTAAAGAGCACTTTGATTCTCCTTAATCAGTTACCTCCTTCTGTGGCATGTTTTCCTAAATTGATAATCAGAAATACTGGAGATCTGGAGTTCTATGCTGCAGATATTCCCTTTGTCTCTCAGTGGCTCATCCAGCTGGGATTGGTACTGAGGCCTGACTTTTTCTGACAAGTTGAATTGTTTTTAATTTTTGTCAGTAAAGAAACAGTTTGTGGACTTTATATGTAGATTTACTGGTGTAATAGTAGAAGCAGGAATTAGTCTTGGGAACAGCAATCATTTCTTTATCGTGCATAGAAAGATTTATTTTTTATCTCAGTTTAAAAAAAATCAGAGATTAATGGATTATAATATTAAGCATTATATACTTTTAGTCTCTATAATCTTGGGATTTCAGGCTACCACCCTGTTGATGTTTGATAAAAATTCAGTTCAAGTCAGGTTTACCAAATCACAACAACAGTCGCCTCAAGGTGCTTTATGCTGTGAGGTAAAAACTACAAGCACTTTGAAACAGTAGGAAGGAAAAACTCCCTTTAACAGGAAGAAACCTCCAGCAGAACCAGGCTCAGGGAGGAGAAGCCATAGGGGTGAAGTGGAAACAAAAGAGAAGAAAAAAGACAAAGATAACATAGGGAGACAGAGAAATAACACACCAAGGGAGAAAAAAGACAAAAAATGTAATGTGATGTATAAACATAAAGGGAGTGAAGAGGTGCTCAGTGCTTCACGTGACGTTCTACAGCAGTATGAGCTGACAGCAGCATGACTAAGGGTTGATTCAGATAACCTGATCCAGCCTATAAGCATAAGGTAAACTGATGGCTTCGAACTGATGAAAACGCACAGAAAAATTCAACGGCCCTAACAGTTTAACCAGTCTAAGGCCTTACAGTGAATGCCATTGTATCTGATATTGTCATTGTCATATTGTATTGGTCAGGAATGTACATTCAACCTCTCGTAAGAAAGAGAATGGATTTATATGAGAGAGAGCTGGCTCTCTGACAGAACTGAAAATGAAATCATTCAACAGTATGCCAATGCTTTTCACAGTGACGCTATAAATAGTCTGTGGGCTCGCAGTCGATAGCACCCAGGATGCCAGTAAAGTAGGAAAAAAAACAAAAACATTGACGCTGCAATATACAGAAATATGCTGCAGTGTGTAGAAAAAAACATTTATCCTGATTCCCCTGAATTTTGAAATAATCCTAACAGCCCAGTTTATGTGTATTTATGTGAATATTTTTATGAACATCTTCCAAATAGGACCCAAGTTCACACAGAAATGATGTTGCTGTCAGCTGGGACTGCTATATTTGTCACAACTGTATTTGTCTGTTCCTTATGTATAAAAAAAGAAAGAATACCGTACTCATAAGTATTCATAGAATAGGCTGTAATTACATCTTCCAGAATAACTAAGACACTCTCATAGTTATGTAATTAATCTATAAAAAATACATAGGAGTCGGTCTATGGGTTGCGGAAGCAACCATGTTTGCTTCCCATTATCTTTAAATACAGTGGTCGGGAAAAACATCTCCCTTCTGTCTAATAGTGTTTTATGTATGGGGCTAGAGATCAGCCATATATATAATACTCGAAATGTGGAGGAGATGAGAAGTTGTAGGCATTTTCACAACATAGGGGGGTTATTTAAATTTGGTCCTGCACCTTCCACTTCAAGATATGAAGGCTATGTTTTATCATCTGAGACGGGGTCATCGTCACCAAAGAAGCAAAAAAAATGAAGGAAAGAGACAACGTGGCAAACATCTTAATAAAATGTCATCCTCCTTCTCCTCACTTCAAGCATCATCTCCTAAACTGAAGTTGGGGCTTTAACATGGCACATTTATACACATTTATACACATTTATACATGTGTACAAATGTGGTGATTTATTCTTGATATTGATAAACCTTGAGTGTCCTACAAATCACACTTTCCCACAAATACATAGTTTGATGATTTCACATTACATGAGAGTATATTTCCTAAGTTTAACTATCACCAGCACATAGCAGGTAACAGAGCTAACAGTAGCTAACAGCGACAAAAACAGTTTAGCGCATCCTCAACAATTCATCTCAATATGGTGGTCATTGCTCATTTAAGACCGATTTAAGACTCTGTTTACAAAGTTTTACAGCCTATTGCAGAGTAAATAAAGGTAGACACATCACCATTGACAGCTGAGGTAAAGAGTAGACTCATAGGGAAAACCCTGGGGCAGATCTGGTTTAAACAGTAGTAGAAACACTCCAGCCAACCGTGGCCATTGTTAGATACAGAGTCGAGGGGGGGTGTCATATTTTTAATCTCTCTTGGCTGACTAATCCATGTTTGTCCTATAGCAGTCACCTATCCTATAGCCAGGATTGTGCACTTCATTTGGGAGTGGTAGGAAAATCTAGTGGTGAGAATTTTACACACTGTAACATTATTCCAAGCATATCTGAATGAATAAAACTGTCATTTTTATATATTTCAGTTGCATTGCACAGGCTCAATACTACTGACATGATGCTAAAGCATTTCATAAGAGCATACACTACTGTATAGTTTGGAATACATTTAGCCATGTAATCAAAACTTTGCAAAAATTTCCTCATATTTATTCTCCTAGTCTTTGCTCTTCTGTATAGGTAAGTGATCCTGCAGGGATCTTCTTTATTGATAAATGCAAGTGAAGGAATTGCCAATGGTACAGAGAAGGTATCAAATGTGTGTTTGTACCCAGTGTGGTGTATCTTCTGCTTGTGTCTAAATGCTCTGCACCACACCCTGAAAAAGAAATCTTTCTTCTTCCATCTGGCTGGCTGTGCTGTGGGCTGAATGGCTGATGTATCTGGGTTTCACTTTTGATGACAGCAAGGCGGTTAGAGGCAGCCGAAGCTGGCAGGGCCTGAGGGTTAAGACAGAAGAGCTCCCACACAAAGATTCGCTTTTCTCTGGAGGGGCTCTACAAATGTTTTCCTCCTAAATTAGGCATTTGTTTAAAAGTCTTGGGGAAATCCTCTCAGAAACAATTACCTCTGCTGTCTGAGATACAGTCTGTGGAGGCTGGAGGAGGAAGAGAAGGCTCTATGATTTTTCTATTTAAAGATACTTAACACATCCCCTTAGATAGGTATTTTGAAAGAGCCTTGGGTAGGAAATCCTTTTCTTCCTTCAGTCCCTTTTATGTTTTCCTCCATTTTGTCCTTTCAGGTCCTCTCCTGTCACCTGCTCCTTTGAGGTTTTATTGAATAATGATCTTGATTTGACTTTTCAGTCCTTCATTTTTAGCATCTCTACCAACCTACATCTCCTTTGCATGGCATTTCAAAGACTGAATTGGTGCTTGGTGTGATTTACACTGAACGAGGAGCTCACCTATGTCAAACCTTCAAGGGTTGTAAGAGGTTCTTTCCATCCATGAAAGCATTCTGCTGCCTTTTACAAGGTCCAGAGTGGGGGGGGTTTCTCAAAAGCCTATCACTCCACATTTTTGTTGATAAAAGCTTCATTTGATATGTTAATTTTAGTTTGATCTTGTGGTTTTGTTTACCCACACCATGCCTTCAGTTTTAAACACACCTTCCTATTAAATGATATGCATCAGTCAGATAATCATTTTTAATTATAAGCAGCTGGTATCAAATTATGCTAGAAAGTGTATTTACATGAAAGAATTTTAAAAGCCAGTCCAATTTGTTGGCATCGTGCAGTCAGTTCAAAGAGAAAACAAAACTTTCTCCACAAACAAAGCTGAAACAACCAGACAGGGATGGAGGGTCAAGGCACCAAAATCAAGTTAAAAATAAAGTATAAAAATATTAAAGTATTGATTTAAAAAGTATTTCACTGATTAAAAAAATTGTCTGGGATGTGCCCTCCTGCTCGCCCTATGAGAACTGGAATAGGCCCCACCCCCTTTCAGTTCTTCAGGTCTTTATATTCAACCACGCCCGCCTTCAAAGTCAGCACCTTCTTCCCAAGTGATGCAAACAATAGTACACACTGTACAAAACATTTCTTCACTACTGTCTCAAGCAGCAGTAAGCGTCTACTGCTAACACCTCCCCTCAATGTATCCAGGAGCTGTCAGCAACAGCCACTGCAGGCAGAAATAAAAAAAAAAGAAAATGATTCATGTGATGTTATGTTGTGCTCCTCGGTAAATCAACCAAGTAAACAAATTTATGTTCCTTCCACAACATAGATTGTGACAACTGAGGGAAAAATATGAGTGAAAGGTTTTTATTTTATCCTCTTTGTCCTTCAGGAGTGTGAAAGCTGCTGATATATGGGTCTGCTGTTGTTTTTGGTGAGGTCGTGTGTGTGTATGTGTGTGCGTGTGTCTGTGTTTAGGTGTGTTTTTATGTGTGTTGTCAGAGGCTCTACCAGACAGCAAGGCTGGCATTGCTCTTTTCTAGCTAGTCCACTCGGTGGACTAGCTAGAAAATAAAATACAAGCATGGTCAACAATGTTGGAACTCAGAGTTCTGCACCTAAAAAGAAAACACACACACACATAGAGACACAGGCATTAGACACACACGCAGACGCCTCAATTACCAGGCTGTACACATCCGTCTACATTCTCTGGGACTCTGTATTAACTCCCAGATTGTGTCTCACCGTTCCCAATTCTCTCTTCTACTATTTCATCACATTGTCTTTTGTCATGCCGAGCCCACACTTGTCACCATTAAAGCGGCCATCAGATTTAAATCCACTGTGAATAACGTGCCATCTCCATTCAAGCCCACATCTGGAGGAAGGGAAATTCCATTCACTCCTATATTTACAGTTAATGCTTCCCACAGCATTCCCCAGAGTAGTGTTGACATGCTGATATCCACTGCCCCCCACTGATTCTGCCTAGAATCACATGCGCTTCCTGCACAAGCAGACAAAAGGTCTGCAGTATGATTCATTGTGGAGAAAGAACGTGCACGTATTGTAATGTTCATGCTTGCCCAAGCACTTATGGGAGCAGTTTTTGAACAGTGATTAAACAAGGTATGTTAAAATTTTAAAGTGGTTAAAGTAAAAAACCACATAAAATATTAGGTTGGAAGTGGCATATAATTCCCTCAGTGTAGTGTTTGCAAATGTATGACTTTCATTAACTGAAGCAGACATGCACTATTTAATACCCTGTGGCAAGCGTGTCAAGTGTGCACGGGCACCGAGGGCAGAAAAGGGGAGGGGGCGGGGTTGTAATTAGCAGTTCCAGTAATTAGACTAAAGGTCAATGTTAACAAGACAGAGTATCTAATTTCTCATTGGGTATGAATCTGTACGCAGACCACCATCTGAGAAAACAGGCATGCGTGCGCGCGCTCGGACGCCCTATTAATCACGGCACAGATAAAAGTGAGACAACATTTCCATTCTAGGGGTGAGCTGATCTTGCGCATGACATTTTTCACCTAACTCTTAAACCCCCACCCGCTCTCTTCCTCTCTTCAGCCACTGCATCTCATTAATGGTGATAGCCAATTAACACGAGCAATAATTACTAACCTTTTCCATTTCTCTTCCATGCCACTAATGACCCCAGTGTGCTCTGCTCCTTATCTTTATCCTTGCTATCCAGAGACACGAGTGAGTTTATTTCTTTGCCTCAAGCTGAAGTTAATGCAGCAGCGCTCATGAGGAAGAAGATGAATAGAGTTGTGCTTCTGTTTATTGTCTTAAATGGCACCGCCACCTACAAGGGGGCTTCATGAAGATGATATCTAAAGGTGAACTACTCACCCGTGAGGACTCGCTTCCAGCCCGCCCGATCATTTCTTTTTAATGTCTTTCATTTTTTATGTAGATGGTGTCAGCCTCTGTGCCATAACCCTGCACATCTGTGTTTCTAGTTTCTCACAATAGGTTAGAACAGTAAGCTGGGCTCCGAATGAAAGGAGAGATGTTCAAAAATGTCATACAGAGAAGTGCTTTGCGTAATTCAGTGCTTTTAGAAGGGGTTTCAAAACCAGTTTCGTAGGTACAAGCTTTCAAGAACTCGGTGAATGATTAATTCAATTCAGTCTTTCTGAAAGAGCACCAATTTACAGCATAAGCAATCTCAAGGCACTTTATATTTTAATATGAGGACTTTACAATACCAAAAGTACAGCATTCACACTCTCCCTTTGACAAAGCTTTGTAGGAAGTGTTGGTAAAGCGTACTAAAAGCTCAGCACATTCTCTACATGCTTTGACACATTTTTCAGTCTCCCACACAAGCACAGAGAAAGAGACACACTCAGACAATAATAATAATAATAATGGATTGCATTTATATAGCGCTTTTCAAGGCACCCAAAGCGCTTTACAATTCCACTATTCATTCACTCTCACATTCACACACTGGTGACGAGGAAAGGAAGAGATATAGGGGCCAAGCCTTGCAGCCACTATCCATCACATCCTCAATTAACATTTGACTGGGCTAGATGGCCGTCTGTATCGACATTTCATTAGTAGCAGAGTCAGTACAGTACCATGTCAGGTATGTTAATGGCTTGACTGGGCTGGAGCCTTGCAGCCAACAGTACAATTTGAAGCGTAGAGCTAAGAGGAAGCCAAGAAATCTAATGAAGATATCCTCCTCTACTTACTTTATTACAGTGCAGTACTATGAAAGGTCTCCTTGTTGGCTACTGCTTTTATATTACAGTCTCTGGTGGGAGTAAAAATATGTTCTGTAACCTATAAGGACATATTTTGGGGCCCATGCTAAACACAATGCTTACATATTATTACTTCTTATTAGCACTTTTTAAGGTGATAAGATGCTGGCAAAAGAAAAAAAGAAAGACTGCAGACATACAGCGCAGAAAAGGTAGCAATGGTGTTTTTTTGTTTTGTTTCTACACAAAATATTGAGAAATGTTTCACAATTTTGCAAAACAGCATGTGGAATAATTTCATAGGAGTTGCTTGGTTAAGAACAAACAGCTGTTGCAAACATCATCATACAGAAATAACATGGGAAACCTCCGATCATGATTCCGATCATGTCTTGAGATAAAGACATGATAGGAATATATTTTAATATATCAGTTTATGTGAATCTCCCACCCCATCCCAAAGCTGCTTTGTTGGATAGAGGTGTGGTGACTGTGGAGGCTGTTTGAGTACCATGAACTCACCGTCATCTTCAAGAAATCAGACTGTGGTCATGTGGGAGTGACATGGTCAACAGCACTCAAGTCTGTAGTGTTTAAATGAGGCTAGGTTGGCCAAAGTGTGTCAGGAAAATATACACAACAAAAATTACAGAACCACCACCAGGAAGGATGGATCCATGTTGTTTACATCAAATTCTGACTTCCCATCCAAATGTCACTGCAGGATTCAGGACTCAACAGACCACGCAATGCTTTTTCCAATTTGCTATCGTCTAGCCTATAGTTTCTTGTTCTTAGCTGACAGGAGTGTCACCCGCTGTCGTCTTCTGCTGCTGCAGCCCATCTGCTGTGCACCTTACTTGTACTGTAACAAGTGGTTCTTTGAGGTTTGTTGCCTTCCTATCATCTTGAAGCCGTGTGTCCTGCTCTGACCTCTGTCATCACCAAGGTGTTTTCACCCAGAGTACTGCCGCTCACTATATATTTTCTCAATTTTTCCTGGGCTTCTCTGTAAATCCTACAGATGGCTATGTGGGAAAATCCCAGTAGGTCAGCAGTTTCTGAAATACAACAACCATGCCACGATAACAAGCAGTTGAATAGGTGTACCTAATAAACTGTCTGCAAATGTATATCCGTCTGTTGTGCTTCATTCAGCATGTTTTCAAGGCCTTTTCAACACAGATGAAAGAAATACAAATAGAGCAGCAAAGCTGTGGTTTACAATAAAGAAAAGAAAGAGCAGAAAGAATCTTAAAAAAAAGATCTCAGTGTAGATGATGAGAACGAAAAACCCGTGAAATAATTCTCAGAAATTATTCTCAAGGGTCTCGTCCCTACAAGCAACCACTTCATGTTGCATGTTGTTATTTGATCCAGGGCTGTTTTGAAAATTATTGATTATGGCTGCTTGAACAAGACAAATGGCCTTGATTTAATAGGTCACTGGGAAAGACAAACAGATCTATCAGAAGCCGGTTCGTTTACATAGCCATCATCTCGTGAACCACTCACCATTTGTCAATTCATCTGAAACCAAGTGTGAAAAGGCACCTAATTACCATCTACGAACGACAGTATAAGACTGTAAATTATCTGGCCTGTTCAATCAGCGATAACGATGTTTCTCTCAGTGACACTGGGAGCTCTTTCTGTGGAAAAGAAAAGACAGCCGTGGGTAACCAGACCCACTCTGAATGACACCAAAATGAAGACATCTGGAATGAGACTGGTGCAGAAGAAATAAGAGGTGGCTGGCAGGAGGAGAGTAAGAGAAGTAGGTGGGGATATGACCTTTACTCCCAGCACCTGCAGGCAGGGATATTACTCAGCAAGCCACTCAATGAGTGAATCGATCCAGACACACAGCTCAGCTGCAATCAATACTGGCCTTAATATAGTCCATACTAAATATTGGCTTTTAAATGAGATACCAGTGGCATTTTTTCACCTCACTTCTCTCATTAATACCCATCATGTTTCATTTTACTCCTGTTCCAACCTCAGGCAGCTCTGAGCAACAGCAAAACTGAAGTTAACAATTTAGTCCCGCTGGCACTAAAGCAGTGCGTTATTTCCACCTTTGGATTCTAAAATTATTGTAATTTACCTTTGCATAGCAACGCTGAATACCAAACTCCCTTCAAGGGCCCTATGTGAGAGTGTGTAAGCAATCCTGTGGGTAAATATGTGTGTGTTGACACTAAATGAATAGATCTCCTCAGTTATGTTTTTGTCTTCTGCTTCCAACAGCTATTTAATAACACATACACAGGCATGTGTCGCACGTCATTATTCGAACTTCATGTCATCTCAGCTGTTCTGGAAGCTGAACAGTTCATGCTGTATGACAGAGTGGCAACCATCTAACAATAGCTCCCTCATGTGGTGGAAAAGCTTCTCTGTTCCTCTAATATTACCTACATGTTCTTCTAATGTCTATTCAACAGGGAGAAGGTTTTTTTTTTTTCCTTTTTCTTTTCAGTTACAAGTTCCTGCTTAAATTAAAGCAGCCATCTCTGTAGCTGGATCACTTTTACAAAACGTCAACATTTGTCCGGACCACTGAAGATTATTCAAGCTAAAATGTCACATTTGCATTCTTTTGGAGAGCCAATTCCCCTGCAGCCCTCTGCTAAGATACACCCTTTTACCTCGAGGCGAGACATTTAAAGGGATGGGCCTATCGCCAAAGCAAACCTTTAGTCAATAAATCTTCAGCATGCTGTGAAGTGATGTACACCAATAACGCTCGCCGTTCATCATAAGTGGACCGAACCTGCTGTGACTTTAAATGAAGGTGCTTGTCTTTAGCTAATTCGTCAATTCACTATGTGCAAATTCACCCCTCCCCTGCATGCACAAATTCTCATAAGGCCTTCAATAGTCTGCCTGGCAATCACAGCAAACACACAGATATTGTGTATGAGCGCATACAACAACGCCAACAACAACAGTCTACAAATACTTCTCCAGCAAGCGCTCTTAGGAATCACACTTCATATTTCTCAGGAGACGTCTGCTCTTTCAGTTCCTGGCTGAAGTTTGGAAAAAAGGGAGTCCGTTTGGAGGACAGAGTCTGCGACTTACCTCATTCTTCCTGGTACTTCCTGCCCTCCTGGCATGACCTGGATAAGGTCTGATCGCGCTGCCCTGCCCTGGGAAAGGGGAAGCCATTAACAGTCTCGTGAGAAGGACACATTCAAATAGGAAGCCATACAGAATAAACACAGTGTGAGTGCGCCGTCGCGTTCCCATGACCCAAAATGACTGGATGTGTAGGTGTGTTTGGGCATGTGTTCAGTGTCAGCCAGAAATCAGGAGTGCTGTGTGTTGTCCCAGCCAATTTCCAGCGTGAGTTTAGACTACAGGTTATACCTTCCACCTGATTTTACCATGCAGAACTTTTGGGCTTTTAACGTGAAGGTAACCACACCTCCACATCAGAGAGTTCACTATAAAAATTTTGAGAACTTTGGAAGCTTATTTAAGCTCATCTTGCTAAATATCAACCCAAACAGGCTCTTTGGGTCTTTCCTGATGTACTGCTTAAACACAGCAGTGTTTTAAGGCTTTAAACAATAGTTATTTTCATTGCTGATTAATCTAATTTGTCAACTGTAGTCATCGTTGAATCGAAAACATGTCCGCAGTCACATAAGCCAAAGAAAAGCACATTAGAGAGTCTGAAACTGAGTGATTGCATCTAAAGATTTAGATGTTAGATGTAAATGATCAGTTAATTAACTGACAGATCCAGTAAGAATTAAAACTTTGCGCATTAAATTCAAGTATTTCTTTCATTACCCACCATTCTCTCATTTATGTGCTTTGTATCTTTTCCAATCTGCTCTCAGTTCCAGATGTAAAATTCAAATAAGCCCTCTCTGAACTGGGCGCTTACCACTGAGAGGCAGTAGAGTTCCAGTGTTAAGCGCCTCACCATACAGTCCTAAGTGCCACCTTCAACGAAAGCCAAGCAAATCACAAACACATTCAATATTTCTTGATATACTGCAGACAAAACTATATTTACTCAAGGCCCAAATTCACTTAAATACAGGCACGACATACCGAATCACCACAGTGAGCTGAAAAATCCTCACGGTGTCCAGAGTGTGCATTTACAGGGCATAAAAAGAGCATTTCTATCAAAAGAAAAACACACATTTTGTGCAAATCTTACACTTGTGCTTTGATTTACGGTCACACCTTGGAACAATAGCAGGTTGCTATTTATTATTTCATGAAGATTTACTATGTGAACAATTTTAAGTGCAGTGATTTCACTTGGTGATGAGCCAGGGTAGTTTGCCGGAGGTTGCCAACATTATTTCCACTCCCTCCCTGTTACACTTCAATGGATAGAGCAAGATTTGCACTCCTAAACATGGGTCACAACCTTAGCTGGGGCAATCTAAGTGCTATATAGATTGTATAAAAGTAAATGTGTGCCTAGACAAAAGTAGACGAGCAGTATTCAGACCTCGGGGGGCTGGGGGTTGTATTAGGAGCCTCTGATTATACAATAATGAAGGATAAGGTTGAGAGCAAGAAGGAAAAGGGTGGGTTTACCTCTTAGTGAACAATACTATTAAACAAAGAATCCCATTTGCATTTAAGTGGATCAAAAGCTTGGTTCTCTAGTAATGTATGATTTATAGAGTATATAAGAGAAATATGCTATTACAATGGCTTTATTCAATTCCTGCCAGAAATCCAAATTGAGCAGGCACAGACAAATTGATAGGGGGTTTACAGGCTCAGAGATGGTATTATCATGGTTATCTTTATAGGCCTGGTGTGTGTTTGTGTGTCTGTGGTCATGTAGCTATATTTCTGACTGCCTGCTTGTGTGTGAGAGGTTCTTCATACGTGAGTGCGCGCATGCATGTATTGTGTGTATACATAAAGAGGGAGGGGGTTGTCACTGAAAGCATGGTGCAGATTAAAAAGGGTTGGGGGTGGGGGGGGGGGATGTGCGAAGGAGTAATGACAAGAAAGCCGAGGGTTCCCAAGGCAACCTGCTGCTCCCTGGCCCTTGGTGTGGGGGGCCTTGTCTCATCTTGTGTTGTGCCTGAGCACCTGCATAGTGTTTGCACAGGCAACAGTGATTATTTTGATGATCTCTTGGCTTGCTAGAAGCCCACACTGCAGACCGTATCCACTGATCCAACATCCCCTCCTAGATGTCATCCATTTACTCAGCTGGAAATGTGCTGAAGAAATGCCTCATATGCGGAGACAAAAAAGATTGAGCCTAGAAAAAAGTAACAATGATGGGAGACCTTGAGTGACAGTTGTGACATGGTTGGTGCAGCCTTTAGCAGTGGATCCCCAGTTACATGTTACAGTCTAATTTCTACACTATCATCAAAGTGAGGTAATCACAGTGGGAATATGGCTGGATGATTTTGAACTGATTACATGTGGAGGGTATAAAAGCACTGACAGCCTTTGGTGAGTCGCAGTAAAGAAGCGGGGTGAACGATCTTTAAACCCCAGACTTTCCGGAGTTTCACTGTGTGAGCGCTGTGCTAGTGGTTATGATCCTTTTCAACAGAAGTTACATCATAAGACTCAAATGTAGGATGGTTATTTAGTGCTACTAAAGATAGGTAACATATGAGCTAGACAGGCAGACAGCAGACAGAGAGAGAGAGAGAAAAGGATTAAAGCATGTTGTGAGAAATTAAACCTGCATTAACTTTTTTTTCACCTATTGTTCACAGTACTGTGTAACCATTTAAGCTGATATGGTTAGTTATGGGTAGTGCAAACTGAAACCTATAACTAATCATATAGGTTCATTTTGAGTTCAATCTAATTTGAACTAAACTTATTGCTCTGCTTTGTGTCTCAACCACCTCTTGATCAAAAGCTCCTCCGTGCTTTGCCAGCGAGCCAATGACTCACTGCCCACTGTTTGATTCCTAGCAGGCAGTGTTTGTCAGAGCTTTGTTTGTGGTATATTGATGCTGATGAGGCCCATGAGAGTCAATAAAAAACTACAAAGTTGCAAGCCATAAAAGCAAAACAATGGGCTGAAATGCTAAATGCTCCCTATAACTGAAGGGAACTTCTTCTGTGTCTTGGTCAGTAAAAATTCCCATTAGCATACACTAGATTGATTATTCTTTCCTTTCTTTTTTACAATTATGTTACATTGGGGTTGTTTTTTTTTTTGCAAAAATGCAAATGCCTTCTATGTGCGATAACAACGAGCTACTGTTTACTGACCCAAAGTCTTATACACACACTTTACCCCTTCTGAAGACCTCTGCATTTCCTGTTAGTCCCGATAATGCAGGAACAAGCAGTTATACTTCCTGGTTCTCAGGCTGGCGCGGAAGGAAGCACAGTCTGGTCACACGGTGCTCCCTCCCTCCCCTCCCTTCATTCTTCAAACTTCTCCTTCATTCAGTTTTTCTCCCTCATTCTTCAGCTGTCTTATGTCATTTACTTTTTCCTCATTGCTCTCACCTTTGTCTCCTTCTACCTCCCAAGCAGGGCCACACAGATTCAGGCAGTGGGAAGAAAAAAAAGGGCTACCTCTTGAAGGAGAGGGCACTCGAACAAACAAATAAACTTTTCTCGGCGATGGCAGGATGTTCCCCAGAACGAAGGATATTTTCACATGTCGTGGAGATGGTTTGAGGAGCGAAAAACACGAGCTCTATCTTTACAGGCTGTGTTTATCTCCTGTTGTGGAAGTAGGACGTGGAAGTTGTATTTAAAAAAGAGAGCCTTGTCCTATTCTAGGGCAAGGCAAGAGCTATTGATGGAGATGTGTAACAAGAGGGGGGAGAGAAAGAAAAGGTTAACTTTCAAAGTGCTGTTGCAGTAGAGTGCTAGGAGAGTGATCTACTGTACACTTTCCTGCTAAAAAAAATGGCCACTCAACACCCGAAAACTTTTAATAAATCATTCATTCAGGCCTCTAGAGCACCATATGGGAACTTGCTGATGCAGTTCCAGAACAAGTGCCCACAAAGTAGTGCACTACGCGGTTATGTGTCCCCACAGACGTGTTATAGCATCATTGTCTGGCTGTAAGCGCCGCGCTCTTTTGCTCATACTCCCCATGGCGTGTCCCATTAGTGGTCTCTTGCAGGCCACAACTCATTCCCGGCACAAGCCAAAATAATGCATTATTAACCAGCCTTGCTTGTTTTTCCGTATGTGATCAACCTTAGAAGCAACCAGCATGGTATGGCCACATACAGCCAGGCATCAATGCATTCACTGTGCATACACACACACACACACACACACACACACACACGTTATTTACTCTCAAATGCAATGCCCTCCAGTTCACAAGACCTATGTGAAAAATTGGAGCTCTGGTTACGGACAACAATGGTGGCATTTAATATGGGTCATGGTTACTAGGCAACCACAAGCCAAGTGGACTGGTGTTGGATTACTGATTGTTTCATAATTAATTACGGATTATGAATAATTGATTGAGAAGTGTTGGGTAATTTACAGTCGTGTGTAAATGGGACCTAATCCACCGCCTTACCCTCAGAGTGTGCGCGCGTTTGTGTGTGTGTCTGCATACAAATGGCATCAATTTATGCATGCAGCTATCATCTCTATTGGTGCAAGTAATATCTTGAGCGAAAAAAATGTATTTTATTTTCTTAATTTTCCATACAGTCTTTGTACATTTCTTTAATAATACAGTTCTCTATATTTCAAAAAGGAAGATGATATTTCTCATTTCCTTAATTGTTGTTAAGGAATACTGAACTGATACTGTCACCTGCAGTTTGTGGTTTCTTATGGAACCTAGAAGTTTAATTTTTTATTTTTTTTATTTTCTAAAATAGAAAGTTATAACTGGAAACTGTTATTTTGGATGTTAGCATGGACACATCAATGAGTAGCTGGTGAGAGGGGGTTTCGAGAAGAGCGTGTGTTAACAGATAGAAATAGAGAGTTAGAAAGAGAGGCAAAAGAAGAGAGGAGGATGTAGGTGAGAGGTAGATAAGCAGTGTGTAGGAGTTTGAGTGGGCTGGAGAGAGTGGGAGAGAGAGAGAGAGAGGAAGGGATGGAGCTGAAAGCAGATCTGGACGAAAAGACCAGCCAGGAGGGAAACTGTCCTCAATTCAAGCTGAATTTAAATCCAAGATTAGCTTTTAAAAACATTCACAACTCGACTTACTAATATCTGTCACAAGTTGATTAATGGCAGCACTTCAACATCTGTTACACAAAGGAAAACAGACAGGAATGACTGAAGGAACAGTGATTTAAAAGAAACTGATCTTTAAAAAAAATTAAAAAAAAGTAATTAAAATTGTATAGTATTCAAAAAGATGCTGTTATTGGGGTGACCAGTAGGGGTCAATGACATCACAGAGGGTAAAGAACTACAGTGTATTAGATAAAGAGATGGAAAATCAATGGAAAAGAAAATATGTTATTGTAATAAAATGTTATTAAAACATGTGCAAACATACAGAGTATAAGGCAAAAAGTTTGTACAATTCTAAAAATATTCTCAAATGTACTTCGTGACATCGTCATTATGGCTAATCAGAATTGAATCAAGAAGAAGAAGAGGGATGAACGTTTATTGTCCCTTTATTTGTCTTAGACATAGAGTGCTAACATAGCAGCATTTACATAACAGCTCAATAATAACATCAATTAAATTAATTAATTAATACACATTTGTTTCCCATAATACGACTCCACTGCACATTCAAGTACATGTTGATGTGACTCCAGAGCTTTTAGATTTCCCTAAATAACAGTTTCACAGCTGCTTGCTGATAGATAGATAGATAGATAGATAGATAGATAGATAGATAGATAGATAGATAGATAGATAGATAGATAGATAGATAGATAGATAGATAGATAGATAGATAGATAGATAGATAGATAGATAGATAGATAGATAGATAGATAGATAGATAGATAGATAGATAGATAGATATCCACTACAAGTCTATATACAGAATAACTGAAATAACCTCCATCATCATTTTTAAGTAATTGTGCTCAGTTGTTTTCAGTTCCATTGTGGTCCCCAAATAAAAATACTGTATTACACTCTAAAAATGTGAGCAGCTTGCTGATGATATTTGTTTTCCTAAAATGTGTCAGTATTTAAAGTATTCAGTTGTATTCACACAGAACAGTACACGACTGCGCTAAATAAAGGCATATCAAATCTAAATGTACCGTATTTTGACAGCAATTTTTTATAGAGTCTTGTAACACCATTGTAACAGTGTTTGTTCTCCATGTTTTTACTACTTCTGAAACAACTGAAAACACCAAATAGAATTAACAGGCATAGACCAAATTATTATATATTTAAGAAAGGGCAACAAAGTAAAGGGTGGAGACAGTAACCTAATGGAAAGAAATGCACACCAGTAAGGGTGGTATGAGCGGGAGATGCATAAAAGGAGGGAGGGGGAGAAAAAAGAGCGGCAGCTGAATGAAAATAAAGGAGGGAAGTAAAATGAGAAGTTAGATTAGTGTGGTATCACTTTCCTCCTTGGACCCCCATTATCACGCCTTCAGATCCCCTCTTTTGGCCTCACACAAACACACTAAATCACGTTGAGCCTCCCTGTTATGAGTACTTGGTGACTGTTAAGATTACAAGCCTTTGTGTTACAGGGTACAGTAAGGGAACAAACACTCAGAGCCTCAGTGTTTCTTTGTGTGAAGTTAACAGTCTGTAGGGATCAGAAATATGAGACTGAACGAACAAGCTGATATAAACATTCAGAATTAACCTTTTCAATATGCAAGTTTTCCCGATTACAACACAGATAAACAAAGTTTGAGACTGAATTAGTACTGCTTCAGTTAATTAAAGTCTACTGGGACCACCACGAATGAGAAAATATACAGAAATTGTGGTCTGTAAGACAATAGCATAAACAGAAGCTCAGCAACAAAAGTAGAATAAGTAAGAAAAATCTGTTATAAAAAAGTATGTTCGTCCAGTTTAAAGAAAAAACACTGAGTAACACAGCTAGTGATCTTCTGAAGTCAAAAGTAGTTACAGATATGGGCGATAGTTCTCTTATACTAATGTTTCCTCATTATGAATGCATATGAATACTTGCATACTTGTTATCAAGAGTGTTGAATGTAACATGTTCCAAAGTAATGTGTGACTGTAATTACATTACATTTTTCAATAACACAGTAATGTAATGTGTTTCTGTACTAAATTCACTAACTACATTACAGCGACAATGATGTAATAATAATAATAATAACTTTATTTATAAAGCACTTTCAAACAAAGTGCTGTACAAGTATTTGAAATTAAAGAGATAAATAAAATAAAAGCGATACATAGCAATACAAATAAAAAACACAATACAATGTCATACTAACAACAACTTTATTTCTTATTCAATGGATTCCACTTTGTGTGCTGGGAGGTGGAAGATGGTGGAGCAGTCTGTAGCTTTTGAGGAGTCGTAATTTGGACGTTATTTTTCATTTTATTGCAAGAAAAGACAAGAGCACGATGACAAAATGCAGACTGTGTCCAGGACAGAAACAACTGCATTATACTCCAACACAACTTCTGCTCTTGGAAAACATCTGTACAGACAACATGCTAACACAAAGCCAGTGAAGAATGATGTTAAAGCTGAGTGTTGTTCAAAGCTTACAAAGTTTGCAGGATTGCGATAAAGTTCACAGTGATGCATTATGTGGGAGTGGCTACCCCTAAAGTACACTTACTAGGTTACATCAAGGGTTGCAGTTTAGGTTAGTTAGGTAGGTATAGGGCTAGGAAATCAGCAATTCTTTTCCCCACGCCTATACCTAGTCTTAGTGTCCCCCCCATTTGTTAAATCCCACTTTAACTCCTGCATGGAAAGAAAGAACATATCTGATGTTGATCTTTGCTTTTGTCATCAGAACAATGATTGGTCACAAAAACAAAGTAAAAATAAACATATACATATATATATATACATATATATGTATATAAAAAAAAACACCCAGCACGCCCCTGCGGGCGGTTTATCCTTCAAGCTCGGATCCTCTACCAGAGGCCTGGGAGCTTGAGGGTCCTGCGCAGTATCTTAGCTGTTCCCAGGACTGCGCTCTTCTGGACAGAGATCTCCGATGTTGTTCCCGGGATCTGCTGGAGCCACTCGCCTATCTTGGGAGTCACCGCACCTAGTGCTCCGATTACCACGGGGACCACCGTTACCTTCACCCTCCACATCCTCTCGAGCTCTTCTCTGAGCCCTTGGTATTTCTCCAGCTTCTCGTGTTCCTTCTTCCTGATATTGCTGTCATTCGGAACCGCTACATCGATCACTACAGCCGTCTTCTTCTGTTTGTCTACCACCACTATGTCCGGTTGGTTAGCCACCACCATTTTGTCCGTCTGTATCTGGAAGTCCCACAGGATCTTAGCTCGGTCATTCTCCACCACCCTTGGGGGCATCTCCCATTTTGACCTCGGGACTTCCAGGTTATACTCGGCACAGATGTTCCTGTACACTATGCCGGCCACTTGGTTATGGCGTTCCATGTATGCCTTGCCTGCTAGCATCTTGCACCCTGCTGTTATGTGCTGGATTGTCTCTGGGGCATCTTTACACAGCCTGCACCTGGGGTCTTGCCTGGTGTGATAGACCCCAGCCTCTATGGATCTTGTACTCAGAGCTTGTTCTTGTGCTGCCATGATTAGTGCCTCTGTGCTGTCTTTCAGTCCAGCTTTGTCCAGCCACTGGTAGGATTTCTGGATATCAGCCACCTCCTCTATCTGCCGGTGGTACATACCGTGCAGGGGCCTGTCCTTCCATGATGGTTCCTCGTCTCCCTCCTCTTTCTTGGGTTTCTGCTGCCTGAGGTATTCACTGAGCACTCGGTCAGTTGGGGCCATCTTCCCAATGTATTCTTGGATGTTCGTTGTCTCATCCTGGACTGTGGTGCTGACACTCACCAGTCCCCGGCCCCCTTCCTTCCGCTTAGCGTACAGCCTCAGGGTGCTGGACTTGGGGTGAAACCCTCCATGCATGGTAAGGAGCTTTCTTGTCTTTATGTCAGTGGCTTCTATCTCCTCCTTTGGCCAGCCTATTACCCCAGCAGGGTACCTGATCACGGGCAGGGCGTACGTGTTGATGGCCCGGATCTTGTTCTTACCGTTCAGCTGACTCCTCAGGACTTGCCTGACCCTCTGCAGGTACTTGGTGGTTGCAGCTTTTCTAGCGGCCTCTTCATGGTTCCCATTCGCCTGCGGGATCCCCAAGTACTTGTAACTGTCCTCTATGTCTGCAATGTTGCCTTCTGGTAGTTCAATCCCCTCAGTTCTGACTACCTTCCCTCTCTTTGTTACCATCCGACTACACTTCTCCAGTCCGAACGACATTCCAATGTCATTGCTGTATAGCCTGGTAGTGTGGATCAGTGAATCGATGTCTCGTTCACTCTTGGCATACAGCTTGATGTCATCCATGTACAGGAGGTGGCTGACAACTGCTCCGTTCCGTAGTCGGTATCCGTAGCCAGTCTTGTTAATGATCTCACTGAGGGGGTTCAGGCCTATGCAGAACAGCAGTGGGGACAGAGCATCTCCTTGGTAGATCCCGCACTTGATGGTGACTTGTGCTATGGGCTTGGAGTTGGCCTCTAGTGTTGTACGCCACATCCCCATTGAGTTCCTGATGAAGGCTCTTAGGGTCCCATTGATCTTGTACAATTCTAGGCATTCCAGTATCCAGCTGTGGGGCATTGAGTCATAGGCCTTCTTGTAATCAATCCAGGCAGTGCACAGGTTGGTCAGTCTGGTCTTGCAGTCTCGGCTGATTGTTCTGTCTACCAGTAGCTGGTGTTTTGCGCCTCTGGTATTCTTGCCAATTCCTTTCTGTGTCCCGCTCATGTATTGACCCATGTGCCTGTTCATCTTAGCCGATATGATGCCTGACAGGAGCTTCCATGTAGTACTGAGGCAGGTTATTGGTCGGTAGTTGGAGGGGACCGGTCCCTTCTTGGGGTCCTTGGGGATCAGGACCGTCCGGCCTTCAGTTAGCCATTCCGGGTGTCTCTCGTTAACTAGCAGCTGGTTCATTTGTGCTGCCAGACGCTCGTGGAGTGCAGTTAGCTTCTTCAGCCAGTAGGCGTGAACCATGTCGGGCCCTGGTGCTGTCCAGCTCTTCATACTGGAGACCCTTTCTTGGATATCTGCCACTGTGATGGTTACTGGACCCTGTTCAGGGAGGTCGCTGTGGTCTGCCCTCAGATCCTCTAGCCACTGAGCATTGCCGTTATGGGTTGCATCCTTCTCCCATATGCTCTTCCAGTATTGCTCCGTCTCCAGCCTTGGTGGTGCTGTTCTCTTATTGTTCCCTTGCCACT
The DNA here is from genome assembly GCF_963969265.1 of Rhamphochromis sp. 'chilingali'. Taxonomy (NCBI): domain Eukaryota; kingdom Metazoa; phylum Chordata; class Actinopteri; order Cichliformes; family Cichlidae; genus Rhamphochromis; species Rhamphochromis sp. 'chilingali'. The sequence continues at coordinate 6,162,900 of NC_137932.1, forward strand.
GAGAGTACACCTTTGCTGGTTCTGTGGAGAACAGCTGGTTTATTCTCCTGCCTTCTATCTCTCTGGTGTACCTCCTCAAGCGGCTGGCCAAGGCTGTGAGTCTTTGCTTGGCAGTTTCCAAGGCCTCAGGTATGGACAGCTTGCTGTATTTCTTAGGCACCTTATTCGTCGCACCTTTCTGCAACTCCGTTAGTTGGCTAACCTCTCTCCGTGCTACTTTGATCTTGCCCTCTAGCCTCCTTCTCCATGGAGGGTACTGCCCCTTGTGGCTGTTCAACTTGTAGCCAAGCATCTCACTGATCACTGCTGCCGTATTGTAGATCAGCTTGTTAGTGTCGGTAATCGTGGTTGTAGGTATTGCCCGTAGTGCTGCATTAACATCATCTAGCAGACCTTCTGAGGGTACTTCACGTAATCTTGGTAACCGGCTACGGGGGATCCAGGTTTCAAGCTTGGCCATGATCCTATTTTTCAGGTCAGTTCCTCTCGCACTCAACGATCCTTCTCCTATCACACTTGGGGCTATGTACCCAATCTCGGGTGGGGGTGATGATATCTCCCCCCTGACCTGGCGTCCTGACTCCTCCTTGCCGTAGCATTTGTGTTGTACCTCGTCAATCTCTAGCTGTGAGAGCAGTCCCTTCTTTCGAATGTTGGAACACTGAGCTACTAGTTGTTTCGCCGTCATTGTGGATGTTGGGTATCGAAGAATCCATAGGTCCCTCATCCTATTCATGTAGCCCCTTCCGCCGGGGTTACTTGCGTAGTAGCATTCCAACAACGCCCTGTTTTCGTCCCTTGCCCACCGATGCCTTCTTGTTCCAGTAGCCCACTTTTCGTCAGGGTGCCCTGGTTCCTCAACACCTGACGCGGACCTTGTTGATCCGGGCGACGTCCGAGCCGGCATGCCTTCATATTTATCTGTCTCGCTCATGTCTGCGGTAGGCTTGCTTAGCATAGGGGGTCTAGCCTTAGGACCCTTACTGGATACAGACGCCCCAGGCAGGAATCGAACTTGCGATATATATATATATATATATATATATATATATATATATATATATATATATATATATATATATATATATATATATATACACATGGAACTACCTTTGAGATATAAGCAATCAGGAAAACACTTAATACACAGAGGATCCTTTTTTTTTTTTTTTTTTTGCTAAACAATGCAATAAGTAAAGATTTGGCATTACTGCAACCTGCCAGTTTAGCTCACTGACTGAGCAGGTGCTTACATGCCGTATGGCTGAAATGTACCAGCTCAGTTTTGAGTCAGGCAGGGGGCCCTTTGCTGCATGTCTTTCCTGTCAGCTTTTCACTGCTGAATTGTTGAATAAACAAAAGTCCCACAATAAATCTTTTTTAAAAAAAGAAATGAAACTGGACATACTGAGAAAGATGCAAATACACTGATAGTTGGGGCAATGTCTGTGCTCTCTGGTGACAAGCAGTTGTGGTGGATAGAAATATAATTGGAGTGAGTTGCAGGTAATAATGGATTGCATTTATGTAGCGCTTTTCAAGACCCTCAAAACTCTTTACAATTCCACTATTCATTCACTCTCACATTCACACAGTGGTGGAGGCAAGCTACAGTTGTAGCCACAGCTGCCCTGGGGCAGACTGACAGAAGCAAGGCTGCCATATCGCGCCATCGGCCCCTCTGACCATCACCAGTAGGCGGTAGATGAAGTGTCTTGCCCAAGGACACAACGACCGAGACTGTCCGAGCCGGGGCTCGAATCTGCAACCTTCCGCTTACAAGACAAACTGCCAACTCTTGAGCCACGTAATAGACTGTGGATGTTTACTAAGCAGCAGTAAAGCTGCCAAAAGTCATACAAGAGGCATAAAATACTCTGGCAGCACCACAGATAAACTGCAGGCCTGCTGTTCTGCCTACTTATGTGTGTTTTGTGTGTTTGTTTATTAGCAAGGATCTGAATGTAATGGAAAGTATATATTGCGGACAACCAACCATCTTCATGTTTGTTGTTCCAGATACAAGCTTATGTAACATTCCCGTTAGGCAACAATCTAGAACAGATTCAAAAGTTTCACTAGTATGAGCTGGTTCCTCTTACCATGAACATGTTATACTTACTACTTTAATGTCAGGTATAAAATCAAAGAGGAGAACTCCACCTTTATTTCAGCGTGGCTGTATTTACCTTTGATGGGGAGCCATAAGGGCTGCTGTCCTGCAAACTGCATGCTCGTCTCCTTTTACAACCTATTAATTATAGTGCCACTATCTCAGAGCCTTTGGCAATCTTTCCATCAGTCCATCACCCACTCTGTCTCTCCTTGGACAAATAATCTCTCTTTCGATTTCTCTCCGTCTGACTACTTTAAGATCTCTTTCTGTTTCATTACACTGACATGACTCCCTGTGTTTTTCATTTTCATTCCGTTAAAACTGGCAAAGAGTATCACATAACAAAGCAGACATGCATCCACAAAAGAAACCACTACCTTTGGCAGTTTCAAATCCTTTTATGTCTCTCTTTCTTTCGTTCTTTCTTTCACACAAAGCGATAACCACATGATGACTACAGGTTTACTGGAAAAGTCAGGAAGGATATACCTGAATAAACATGTAGTGTGTGTGTGTGTGTGTGTGTGTGTGTGTGTGTGTGTGTGTGTGTGTGTGTGTGTGTGTGTGTGTGTGTGTGTGTGCGCGCGCGCGCGCTTGTGGTTTAATGTGTGTACATGCATCTACAAAGACCACACACTTTTGCAAAAACTGTACTGAAATGTATGTCAGCGTGTAGATGCAGTTCTGCACAAACAATGTAAGCATTTGCTCACATGCATACTGTGGTATATGACATTACGCTCTACAGCGAGGAAAGTATATTTCAGTTTTAGCTCATGAGTGTTGTGTTTGCACTGGACAGGTTGTAATTTACAGAAGGAACACAGTGGCTCACAAAGGGGCAGGACCCAGGGGGGCCATCAAGCTGAACTTGCTGTTCCCCGGGACGTGCCCTGGGAAGAGACCCGATGTCACATGGATAAAAACAACACACACGCCCTGTCAAACAGCAGGGGAGGATGGATGGATCGAAAGAGGAGAGGGGAGCAATAAAGAAGACGGAAAAGAGAATAATGGCGGCCAGAGTTAAATGGACAGTCGATAGAATAAGATGGAAAAAGACAAATAAAAAGGAAAAAAGTGACTGTGTGAATGGTGCAACCCTGGAAGTACCATGCTATCATCTGACAGTGAATGGAAGAGATTATAATACTATAACGGTAATGTATCACTTGAATCCCTGCTGGGTCTGCACTGTTAACAAGCAAAAATAGAGGCGTGGTCTGGCGATCTGGAAATAAGATCAGCGTGACCCCCTCAAAAGCCACAGGGGAGTCACAAGTTGGTTTTGTATTTGAATGTCTTTGTTTTCACAAATGCAACCCTCTTGTTCTCCAAATAATTCTGCAATAGTGCAAACTAACAGTAGAGCAGCAATACAAGAATTCTAAAAAATGGACCTCAGTGACAGCTGAAGCGCATAAAGCGACAGCTCAGGATGAGTCAGTTTACTTGCTGTCTCTCTGGCTTGTCTCACTTTATCGCTAAAGAGAACCAGTTGTGTAAGGAGGCATAAAAAGGCAACATCTGTGGAGCCTCCACTCTTAATGCTGGAATGTAAAGATTTATGAGAAGTATTCAGACAGATGACTCGTACAGCGTTAGAAGCCAGGCCTTGAATTTTATGTAGCTACCTTAAATGTGTGGAAAGGAAATTCTAATTTAGCTTTAAAACTTGTCCTATCTGCATTGAATTTTTGCCGCCCGACTGCACTTCAATTGCAGAGACTTGCTAATGGATATCCTCTTGTCTCTGCCCTCTGATGCTTTACTGCTCTTCTGGGGTGGAGCATGTTTTTCTGAAAGTGTGTGCGTATATGTGTTTACACTGCAGTGTCTCTGGGGCTGACCACTGCATGATCAGGTGACCTCCTTATTCGATGTGTAAATTGACCCTATGTTGGACACTGGCCTCTTTTCTTTCGATTGAAGTACTGTATACCACTTCTATACTACTTAATGTCTGTCAGTGAGGAAAAAACACTCAGTCTGTGCAGCTGGATATGCTGTGACTTCCAGGAAGAGTGATCAAAGCTTCTTCCTTTTCTTTGGGATCAAACGACAAGGGAATATTTACTGCTTTGTTTGGTACTAGGTCAGAGAACTGCATCATTAGATGAAGATGGGAAACTAGAGACACTTTAGTTCCACTGAAAAACAGAATGTTACAACAGAAACAAAAAGCATGTCCACAATTTCATGCATCCAGAATTATATAAAACAGGTGACAAGGACAAGCAATTATTTCCTGTATGTTATACAGATGCTGTATATCGATAGTAATATGACTTAGAATCTTACAGGGCACAGAAATGCTCATATACATACTGATAACTACTTCTACTACTACTAGTAGTAGTACTACTACTACTAATAATAATAATAATAATAATAATAATAATAATAATAATAAATATGAAAACAAATCTGTTTTAGCAACTGAATTAGAAGACCTGCCATCTCTTGTTTCCATCTTCAGTGTCTTTTTCTACTTTAATGCATTGTATACAAAAGTCAGATAACAAACACAAAGAGTAATCTGTTATGTCCTGTGCAATTCCTCACACATGTTGGTTATTTTGTCCAGAGGTCAGGTAGGCTACTGTTATCTTGGAAGATGTTGGCTCATTGCATAGTGGGTTAATACTGGTAGCATCTTTTTCATGATTCCAAAATAACCTTGATAATTTTGTTGCAACTCTTTGCTGTAACTCAAGTATCATTCCACCCCTCATCACCAGTTTTATGGGGTTGTGCTCACAAATGTTTACAAGTGTTGTTGAGTAAATAATTGCTCACTATTAATTACTGGAGTTAAAAAATATTACTTTTCGGTGGCCCTAGTCCTGTTCTAAACCTCTTGTGTACATGACCAATTTTACTTCTGTTTTGTCCTACCTGCCTGTTGCCAGCAAGATCTTCTCTTTCATTTGGCCAAACTAGCAGTCATCACAGTGCAAAGCTGTCAAAGTTCAGTTTTACTGATCTTTGACTACAGTAGCCCCTGAGCTGGGTAGTGCACTTTGACTTTCCTTTCTCCAGGATCAGATTTTCATTGTACAGCAAAAGCCTTTCAAAAAAATGGGTGTCAGAGTGCAGCACGATGCGTACGAAGGCAATAATGTTGGGTAACATTACTACCAAGCATGCTGGGAGGAGTGTACATTAGTTGAAATCTAGTTTGGACAAAAACATTTACATTTATATTCAAGTTCTAATTCTCCCAAATTTTGACGTTTTTGGACTGTGGATGGAAACTCGTTTACACAGGCAAAACCCACTCAAAGCTAAGGTTCCAATGCTGTGGGTCTACAGAATGTTGCTCACAACCAAACCACTTTAACCACTTTATTGTTTCAGTGGTTTGTTCAACCCTTGAAACACGAAAGTTTTGCTTCATTTCTGGTCATTTCAAACAAACATATAATGTCAGCTGTAATTCTTGACAGATAGACAGTTGACTTCATAACATTTACTTAATCCTTCATATGTCTGACGTCACCTCGTTCATTGTAAGGTGGCCAACTAAGCACTTGCTATAAAAAGGTACAATAAAGAAGCAATATTTTGTACAAGAGTGAAAAGGAGCATATGGGCAGTAACATTTTAATGGATCACAATCAAACAAAACATCTCCATAAGTCCATTATGACGAGAAGAGATCAACAGAAACAGCTGTTTTATGGCTTGTGTTTGCAGTTGAAACACGCCAATGTGTTTTTCCAGATCGCAATTAGAGCACAGGGTGATCACTGCTGTTGGTCCAGTTTGTCATTTTATAATACATTTGTAAGAGACGTGACAGGTGTTTCATTATGTCTACATGGTCGGTTATTATTTCACTGAACAAACTGCATACAATAAAAAAAATAATAAAAATGTAGCACAGTAAGGTTTTATAACTGCCATTTATCAGTGTGATGTTCCCTAATCTCTACAGTATCTTGGTTCTCAGATAAAGGCCTGGCTATCAGTCTGTTGTGTATATGCTGAAATCAAGCTCAAAAGACTTCCCAGAATTCAAATAAATTTTGAAAATGTTTGCTCTTGCTGAGAGTCTCCATAGGTTCAAGGGACAAAACATTCTGGTTAAAAAAAAAACTTCTAACAACACACAAGGTAATACTGATTCATTCGCAAGAGATGTAGAAGAAGCTGATTGGCTTTGCTTAGTAACAGTTTTTGTTTTTCAGGGTTTGTTTGTTTGTTCTTTTGTTTGTGTGCTCCAACTGTTGAATGGCATGAAAATAATGTCGAATCCTGAAATGTCTGGTATCTTAAAGCAACTGCTAAATCTAATTTAATACCATGCCTGAACAAGGAAATAAACATTTTATGGAGTCCTTAGTTTGGCGTTCTATATTAAGGAATTAACTGACAACATAAAATACTACCACACAGTACAAAAACAACAGTTCTGGGGCCATTGCTGTGTTTGTGATGGATATTACCATATTTTTATTTCATGAAAAAAAAAATTGGATGGATTACCTAAACATGTCTCTGGCTCGTGAATCCAGTCCTGCTCTGGCAACAGTTGGTGAGCTTGGCTGTAGTGGCCATCTCATCATCCAGCTGAATAGCAGCCGTTCCAGCAAGCAGTTGTGGGATGTGGGCCCTGGGCCCCAGGCCCCAGCTGCTGACTTAGCTTCACTGTGAATCTGCTGAGTTTGAATATTCATTAAGCTGGCCAGATAATCATAGACTCACCAGTGTTTGCGTTGCTACCTCAGGGGTTGAAGGCCCCATTCAGACACATGAGGTTTCGTTTTTTGCCAGCAGACACTTTCATGTGGGCTTAGACGTGACTCTCGTGACGCACTACATCATTGTACCATACACACTGTTTCACTGAAACCAATAAAATAACAGGTCATCACATGATGGGATAGTGGCTCATAATTATTATAAAGTGTTGTCCATGACCTTTGATCCAGTCTTAGAAAATGGAAATAAACCCACAAATTGCCTGGCATACTTATTATTATGATTATACTGAGCATGTGCTCAGCCTAAATTCTCTTGCAACATTTCCCCACTAAATTTCATCATGGGAGCTGGCTGGGCAGGCAGGAACCAGAATAAGTAGCTCTGGGTCTTTCTGGCTCTCATGAGGCTTTGTGATCCTGGAGTCCTCGATGGCACACGGAAACTGAACAACCTTGGTATCCTGCTCTAGTGAACCAAGTAATTCCCTGTCAGTTGGAGGCTTATAGAGCAACTCTGCTCCCTGGGAAGATGCTTTTCATTGCTACAACACCCACAAATCACCATTTTCATGGTCTGACTTCCCCTGCAGAGCCAGGCCTTTTGCCCCCATTGTATACTTAGGGAGAGGGTTAATTTCCAGGTGTCCTTTGCCCGATGCTGTTAACAAAATTGGGACCTCTGACTGGACAGGAAAAGACTCTATTTTTGGGGACCAGATGGTCACATGCCCACAATTAGCTTTCCCCTGCAAATTAGGTTGGATGACATCAAGGCAGCTGCCGGAGAACCGTTGGGGATTATGTGGACACTGGAAGTTGATGTGTTTTCATACAACCAATAAGGGACACGCTAATTTTGAGAGAAAACGTTTGGAAATTTTAAGCTGACGCTGTAGTATCTAATTTCCTCTCAATCTTTTAGTGATTCTGAGAATTAGTCTACAGAGAATTTACAGATTTGGAGGTCTACAAATAGCATCTTTGGTATTATATAGCATCTTTGGATTATTCATTCAGGCTGTTTAAGGGAACATACCACAGAAACCAAGTGTGGTATCTTCTTTCCTGCCCAGTGGTCTCCCTTTCTAGTTGTTCTCCCCTCTTAGGAGCAAGTGGTGGTGAGCACGGTGGCAGAACAGATCCTCCAGGTGATTGAGTTTTCAGCCAAAGCACCTTGAATAATTAAGCACGTGTTGTGCGAGCCTGCTCAAGTTTCACAGTCGATTCAAATTACCAAGTGTATACAAACAGATGGAAGCGCATACGTAAGCACATGTGTACTCATACAAAATCTTCTCTGTGTAAAGTATCCACACACACACAAATACAGACACACTCCCCAGTATAGAAAGGCCCTTGGCTATGCAGCTTTGTGGGAGGTTATCTCACTCTTATCTGGTCTTCTCCCTCCCTCTCACTATCTGCTGCACAATCAACTGTGGTTTCAAAACAACTTAATCCCTCTGACTGCACTGTGTTGTTGCTATGCCGGCTAGATGTCCTACACCAGGGTACAATTTCACACCACTGTATCCTACTCAGTCCGGTAGTTATGTTTATCCTTGAGGGCATTATGGAAATGCATTTTTGATTATGAATGATGGTGAAAAGCCAAGTGTAAGTCTTTTGGTTATTAATTTGGGTTCAGACTTCCACAGGTTTAAGTAAAACCTTTGTATGCCTACAGTATCGTTTAGTGTGAAAGCATGAGGAGAATGTGTCACAATTATGACGATGCTGCTGCCACTGACCCTTTTTGGGATAGTCTCCAGCATTTTTTGATTCCTCGCTGTTTAATGCCAAGAAAAGGCAACAACTGCCTTACAGCACAGGTTGCAAAAGATTCTTTCCTTATTTTATCTAATTTTAGGATCCAAAAAGTGAATTTCTCCATCTTCCAAATAAAAAGAAAATGTCCTGATGTCAACCAGCTTTCTTAACCAGACCTCATTTAAAAGAAATCTAAGGTGAGGCTTATGTGATTCGTATGAAGGACAGTCAAATCTACAGAATAACCTTTCATAGGAATCAATAGTGTAATTTTTACAGAGAATGAACTTTTCTAAAACACAGGGGTCTAAAATATTAAATGTTTACGTAGAAAAAGAAATTCAGAAAATGACGGTTTTGCTGAGCTACAAAAACAAAATAAGATAAAAACATTCTAAAACGGTCTCGGTCTTGCCCTCCTTCTTTCCCACTTCCTGCTGTGTTGCATGGCAGCCCGGCTGGCATCACCCATCTGGGCTGTGATACTCGATGATGTCATGCACCTGGCTGGGCTCTGCTGCCACTGCGACACCTGATCATGTTTGGCATGGTCCTGGAGCTGTTCATGGATGTTGGTACAAGTGTAATGTGACAGCTCATTCCTTTCACATTGCATGCATCTGATGTCGTCTCTGCACACACTGATAGACTTATGCTACTCAGTTACAGCGCTCTTCACATGCCAGGGTGCAGGAAATGCAGATCCATTTGGATCGCTCAAGTTGGATCACATGAGCAATTTGGGAAAAGCAAAAGATGCTAAGCGCAACATATGTGCTGCATAGAAGTTGGTGTGAGTGACTTGTGATCTCCAGCGGGACTTTAATTCATATATATAAACTGTTCTTATGACAGCCACAGTCATAAGAATAGAGATAGTCTACAACGCAGAGCTCACTGATAAAATAAAAAAGACAAATATTAATAATAAGAGGCAGCGACTGTACAGAACTAAAATCTGTATGATCTCTCACAGCATCTATAATGTACAAACAGATTGTTTTCAGCTTTCCGAGACAACATGGACAAGAATTCCTAAACAACTTTTTTGCTAAAATGAAGATATTGGTAGCTGTAGTTTTGCAAACCATAGCCCCAGTCTTATTCAATATATTTCAGATGCTTAAATTTTTAAGGACCTACATCTTTTGTGTTATTGTTTTATTGCGCTAAATTTTATCAGTGTCCATCAGGTCTGGCCTGCAGGTGGGCCAGAGTTTCATTCTCTTTCTTTTACACTGGCCTCATGGTGTTATAATCATGGGTGAAAGTGGGATTTAATAAGTGGAGAACTCATGATATGTATGTGTCGGCAAAACCATTATTCAAAAGTAAGACATGTAAAACTTCCTATTGTGAGCTTCAGTAGATTTATTGACTTTGGTTGAAGTGCGTGATCAGCTGACCTCTGCTGCTGCTGCTCAGAGGTTTTCTGCTCTGTATGAATTTAACTGAATTCAGCAAGAAGCAAGCAAACAAATCAGTTTCAATTTAAATGGATGTGTCTTACCTTTGACATAATCTACAATTGACCATAAACACCACAGCGGCTCTGCACAAGTCGATCACAGTGCATCACTGTAAATTTAGCCAAATCTATTTAATAAGATATATGCAGATGTTATGCAAGCTATATGGCTAATATTCAACTGTTTGATACTATAAAGCTAGTATAAAAAGTAGAATTCAGTGAGTTAATTAAATTAACATATCACTACCATAAATATAAATGTCTGCTAACATTGAGACAACCTAATAACAGTACCCTAGATGTAAACAGTCCAACACAATACGTTAGTGTAAACTTCATCACAATACTGTAAACTAATCAGTGTAGTCTCCACTAAACTATATTAAACTGCCTAGTACTTTCATGCAACATCATTACACATCAAATTGTTTTTCAAGTATTTCACAACTTGATAAGAAAATCAGACACAAATATATGATTAAGCAATTTCCTGTTTGTCAATGTGACTGAGCAGTCCTCACCTTTAAAAATAATCTGTCATCTATTTCTCCTGGTAACTCCTTTTTACATCTTTCCTCCATCCTCACCATCACATATGAATGTATTTTTCTTGCTTTGGAAATACAGCCTCTGTAACTTTAGCTTGACATTATGGTCTAAATTGCAGTTTGTGTTTGGTATTATTTGTTGAGCTCTTTGAAGCATTTGAAATTACCTTGAAAAGTATAAGCATCAATTAAAAATTCTCCATTAATGGTCAATAATCTTCTTTACTGCTAGCCAGAGTCCTCAGCGAAATGCTAATTCTGTGACAGCTTTATTGACATCTGCAGCATTAACGTATCACAGTCACAAGAAGGAAAAAAGGTTGTGCTGAGGGTATAAGTGGGCAATGGGATAACATTACTTTCTTAGTGAGAGAACAGTTAGTGAGCAAGCATCTCTATGCAATCAGCTGGAAGAAACACTGGGGTCGACACACAACAACCTGAGAGCATCATGTATTAAACTGGCTATCAGATTTGCTTACTCATTAATTCAAGGTGCCCAAAAGGCCCCTCCGTAGTCCACTTTAACTCCTGGTTATCATAGGTTTTACAGTTGGTTATACAGTTTTATTAAAATGCAAGCCTTCCCTGAATGGTGCATTATGTTGCTCCAAAATCTGTACATGTCACTTAACGTTAAAGGCGTTTCCACAGATGTGCACAGAATCATATCTTTTCTTAATGCAGTGCCAACTATGGCTCTGAAGGTCACAAATGTTCAAAACTGGCTTTTGGTCTTTTTCCTCACTTACAAAGATTTCTCCAAAATCTCTCAATCTTTAATAAAGCATAAATGATTGCACATCCAATTATGTAATTTTACATTGACATCAATGTCAATCAATATGTTAATCAATATTTGTTTAATTCAATATTTATATTTACCCAAAGTTTTCTTATATGTCTTCAAGAAAAAACATTGTCTGACTTAAGAGTTGTTTGATGTTGTACTTTTGTCACAATTCTTTCTATTGCAGCGTCTTGTGCTGCAGTATATCATAACACCCATATCTAACTGTATAACTTAATTTCATCAGTCGTGTTCACAGTCCATGCTGTCACACAGACAGGATGACAGAGTGGAATGACTTACACCTGTTAAGGAAACAACCATTGGCTGAATGTTGCGATGGGTATGGGAGAGCCTCTGGGCTTCCACCACCTGCTCCATTTCTCACATTCTGTCACACCTTAGGGGACATATCTCATCCGGTCCACAGCCCAATTACTCCACAACACATTTAACTGCCATCAAACGCTGCACAGCAGGGGTGCAAAAGAACCATGGAGAGCCGGGCTGTTGCCATGGCCACTGTCACTCAGCAGATTTCCAAGGATGGAAAAAGATACCGAGAGCTTTCTGATTGGTTGCTGGGCTATTTTGACCAACAGAGATATAGCCAGTACTCACAACAATCACAGACACTGTTGTTATATAATTGAACAATTAGAATATGCACATTTGTGAACACTGGCTGGTCCTATTTGTTCAGTTGGAAGCACGTCAGAAAAAGTGGTTGGACACCAATTGTAGTATCTAGTTCACATTTGCATTTCAGCTAAACTATGACTAAATACTCTGTGCTCTCTCATAGGATCTGTGAAATTACAGTTTAAGTAAAAGGACTCCTTGTTAATCTCAATGTTAGAAATGTAGTAAATGATTCAATTTGCACCTGTAGCATTTAAATAAATAAACAAAAGGAAGATTATATCTGAAAGGGTTCTATTCAATGCTATCAACAGGGTATTGCATTCTTGGAAACTTAGAATTACCAAAACTAGAAGACTAAACTGTTACAGTGCTTGATACCAAATACATAGAGGTTTTTCCACCTGAATAACAATCCTGCTGGCACTGGCAAATTGGGGAAGAACTGATTGCTTAACGTTCTGTGACAATCCATCCATCCATCCATAAGCATGGGGGCACACCAAGTGTGCCAAAATCAAATAACTACATGCATCATTAAATAATTAATTAATGTTTAGCTAAAACAAAAAAAATAATAATAATAATAATTTCCTTCCATCACGCCTAACACATCGTAGTAGATGTTTGCCCCTCTTTAAGCCAGGCCCTTTTGGAGGTTTCTTCCTGCTGAAAAGGAGTGTTTCCTTTCCTGTGTTACCAAGTGCTTGCTGAAAGGGGGTTGTTCGATTATTGGGGTCTTTACCTCACAATATAAAGTACCTTGAGGTTCTTAGTTATTACCTGGCCAAGACACTAAAGAGTCCAAATTAAGGTATAGGAATATATAGAATTATGTAGACTTTCAAAACTTCTGTTTTAAACTGATGTTTAAAATACAAATGAATACATGTAAATAAAACAGATAATCTGACCATCTCTGAACCAGACTTGACATTACTTTTCTAGATATGTAGAAATAGTATCAGCATGTCACAAACACTAGTGAACCTGATTCATGGGTAACTATACATGCCGATGCCATAATATTGCCACCATCATGTTTGACAGATGATGTGATATGATTCATATCAAGAGTTGTTTCTCTCCTTCTCCATGTTTTAAATTTTCAGACAGCTCCCAGAAGTGCTCAGCAGGCAATTGGAAAGTCAGAATATAGAAAGACACAACTGTTTTATCAGCCGGAAAAGGGTGGACTGCCCACTCCGGGTCAGGGATGAGTTCCTGCCCCAAGTGGAGGAGCTTAAGTATCTCGGGGTCTTGTTCGCGAGTGATGGGAGAAGGGAGCCGGAGATCGACATACGGATTGGGGCTGCAGCTGCAGTGATGCGGACGCTGCACCGGTCCGTCATGGTGAAGAGGGAGCTGAGTGTAAAAGCGAAGCTCTCAATTTACCAGTCCATCTACGTCCCTACCCTCACCTATGGCCACGAGCTGTGGGTAGTGACCGAAAGAACGAGATCGCGGATACAAGCGGCGGAAATGAGCTTCGTCCAAATGGTGGCTGGCCTCTCCCTTCGAGATAGGGTGAGGAGTTCTGCCCACCGGGAGGAGGCCCCGGGGCAGACCCAGGACACGCTGGAGAGATTATATCTCTCGCTTGGCCTGGGAACGCCTTGGTGTTCCCCCAGATAAGCTGGAGGAGGTGGCTGGGGAGAGGGAGGTCTTGGCTTCTCTGCTTAGGCTGCTGCCCACGCGACCCGGCCCCGGATAAAGCAGAAGAAGATGGATGGATGGATGGATGGATGGATGGATGGATGGATGGATGGATGGATGGATGGATAAATACATTTATGTACAATACTTTTTATACCACTGTTAAGTGTATGTTGTTAAATTATTGTGTATCTATTTGTCATAACTGTTAAAATTAAATTAAAAGCAAATCTTACCTGTGTTCTTGACATATTTGAAGTTTGTATTACCAAACTTCCAATATGAACCTGCCTGTATGAGCACAAACAGCATCAAATTTGAAACCCTGACTGATAGAAAGTGAAGTATAAACTATACGGAAGGTAGAAGGAGGCCAAAATCCTGTCAAACGGAGGACGTCACCCCTGTACAATGGTAATGAAGTCATGTCCATGTTCCTGCTTGCTTCTTGGTGGTCATGGTGACAATATTGACAACAGGAACAGGACCTGACTAACTCATTTCCCCCAAGCTTTGTTTTCTCTGACTCAGTGGCTTGGACCATGAAAGTATGACAAACACAAATTTACCTCCTGGGTATATATAAGTTTGTACTAACCAGTCCAACAACCAGCATTTGTGCCTCCTTCTAGCTCAGGGTAAAGAAAACAACTCTCAAATGGAGAGTAATAAGTCTATCCTTTCTCTAGCAGGAGACCTTGCTGAGCATCAAAGGACTGGAAACTCAGTGCAGCTCAATAATCATGGAGTGTTGAAGGGCAATGGCACAAATACACAGCTGAAGCCAGATGCCAGGCAAAACTAATGCAGAACGGAACCCGTATGGGTGTTTTAACTAGTGGACTCAGAGATACTCTATGAGGATAGGGGGGACTAATGGAGACCAAAGGCCTGTGGTCTACGTGATGCTGGCCAGAGAGACCAGACGACTGATGACTGATCTGGAAGGAGGAGGGAGTTGTCGTGTGTGTGTGTGTGTGTGTGTGTGTGTGTGTGTGTGTGTGTGTGTGTGTGTGTGTGTGTGGAGGCGGGGGGGGGGGGGGGGGGGGGGGTAATTAAGGAGCTACTCAGGCTCTAATCATAGAATAACACTCCTTCTTTTATCTACATTTAGTTCCATCTCACAATGAGAAAAACCAAGAATGTAATCCAAGTCCCTGCTACAAATGTTGAGTTTTCACTGATGAGTCTTAGCAAGGAAACATCTGCAAACCATCCACTTGGAATGAAAGTCATGAAAAAACAGAGAGGGGTTCAAAAAGAAGAGGATCAGTTGGATTATTTCCAGGACAAGTTGTTTGCTCTAGTGATTACTTGAATCATTATTTATATTGTGCAAGAAAGACATGGCTGTAATGTATCATTTCATAAAGTTAACCCTTGTCCCGCTTTCCAAAAATGTACTTATAAATTATAATGTTAGTTTGACAGCTTAAAAAAAGCTTGGCGGCGCATACCGTGGAGAACAGACATGCTTCTGTGCAGCCCCGAGAGGATGTGATTTTAAAAAACTTACTCTTAATACGTTAACTTTAATATAACTCTTCAGTGGAACTTCTATTTACCTTGACACAAAATGTCAAATTCCGATCTAAACCAGAATGCTTGAGAGGAGGCTGCAAAGCATCGCAACCTGTTGAGCCAACAACATAGTCGCTCTCACTCTCATGAAGCTATCCTCACTGCTGTGCTGCGTCAAATCATGACTGACTCTTTGAAGAGCAATGTATTTGGGAAAATTAATGCCCTGTCTATGAGCCTACATTCCGAAATAGCATCAGTGAGACATGAGCTGTACAATTCAGTTGAACCACTCGAGTGCAAGGTCAATGCACATGAACTTGCAAGATAAAAGTGGAAAAGCTTGAGCAAGTGAGAGAACTTGGGTAAGCAGCCTCCAAATCCTCGCGCTGGATGAACAGTGCCAGGATCTGGAGGCCAAGAAATAATACATATATGCTTGTACCAGAAGGACTGGAGGAGCCCCAACCCACTCACTTTATTTCCCAAGACCTACTTGGTGTGGAGGAGAACCCCGTGCTAGACCATGCACATGCACCTTTGTGAGAAATCCAGGGAAGGCAGCCCACCGTGGCATTTTACTGCAAGAGTACACTATGTCTGCCACCAGTCTGAAATTCATTGCTGCAGCAAACTGAAAAGTCTTTTGTATGTCTACTGTTCCATGTTCCTCTTCATTTTTCCCCAGAGGTTACGTTTGGTCTTCTCCACCCAGCAATACTGAGAATCGCCGCACCAGTCAGAATGTCACACAGTTCTGATGACCCTGCTGCAGCCACTGTCTTTACAAAACAATATCCCTAAGCGATTAACCTTCCGGAACAGACTTATCTTCTTGTTTTGTTTGTGTTTTTTGTCATGCGTACCTGCCAAAGACAAACCTATTCAGATTTCTTTTGTACTGGACCCATATGGTTCAGTCTCAACTCTATCAACAACAAAGAGGAAATCCACTTTGGTTTGTAAACTGGAATTGTAAGGGGCTAAATTCCCCAACAAAATGTAGTAAGGCCCTGCCACCTTCAATGATTAAAAGCTCATGATGTTAATATACAAGGAATGCATCTGAAGCCTTCTGTAACTCTTAGTGTGAGAAGTTGATGGACCCATCCCAAGACAGAAGGCGGGGTAATCCCTGGACAGGTTGCCAGACTGTCGCAGGGCTAAAAGCTAGATCAATCTACTACAGAAACCTGTTTCCCCCTCACATTCAGCCAGGGTAATCAAAGCCTTTATGAATGAGTCCTTAATTTCAGACCCTTGAAGTATTTTCAATCCTAGAATGAATTCACAGCTACAACATAAATATAGATTATTTCCTGGCTATTTATACTGTAAAAAAAATTTCCTGGTTGATAGCAGGAAAAGGTGGAGTCATATTCATATTAAACCATAGTAATCTTTGATCACACCACTTCTTAGTGTTTTGACACATGGCTTCTCGATGCTGGATTTCATAGAACTGATTTGTAGTCAGATTGATATATTTTTGGGAAAAGCCGACATACAAGGATAGATCATAGCTTAGGTTATAAGAAAAAGTGTAAAAGAGATAAATTACATATGTAGAGAGAGACAGGGGGGGGGGGGGGGGGGGGGGTTATATGTATTATGCCCTGATATGGTTGAAGAGTTGGATTGCCTTGTTGCCATTTGAAAATTCAATATATATAATTTTTTTATATACAAGCTTTGACGTAAACCTAATATGGAAACTGAAATCCACAAAACTGCATAACGTCTATAGTTGAAGAAAGACAAAAGGCTGCTTAACTTTTTATGTTAAGTCAATGTGTCATCAGCTCGTCTTGCAAATTTTATGCTGGCAAATAAAATGACAGCATAGCTGACAAACACAAAGAAAGCTATAGTGAACACACTGATATCCAACACACTTATGTGGTCAGAAAATACACATGGGATGTGTGAATCAGCTATTCAGATCATTTGCTTTGACATTTTTGTTCCTGAATGGTTAGTAGCTCCAACACAGATCTTAAACTGATTAAGCAAGCCGGGGAAGAGAGTGAGGAAAGCATTAGTTAAGAAAACAGAAGCAAGAGCTGAGCAACAGAGGTTTGGCTTATCGACATTGTGAGTTGGGGCACTCTTAATTCACTCAGAGCTAGGCGACCCATGTCGTTCCCTTGTTTATTTGTACAGGCCGTGGCACAAGCCTTTATCTGGCTAGCTAGCTTTGCCAACTCCTCCCAGGCTCTGACATCGACACTGTCTGCCTTAAAACTGAAAACTGAGTGCTGATGTGACAGGAAGGATAGGACAGATGGTCACTGAAAGCGGTTTTACAAATCAGACAGAAACATCCTGGCTCAGAGTGATGCTAAAAAGCTAGTTCATTAATTTATTACTTCTAGGCTGGACTATTGTAATTCATTATTATGAGGCTGTTCTAAAAGCTCCCTAAAAAGCCTTCATTTGATCCAGAATGCTGCATCAAGAGTACAGAGAGGTACTAGAAACAGAGAGCATTTTTCTCTCATACAGGCTACATTTTATTGGTTCTCTGCAAAATTCAGAATCAGATTTAAAAATCTTCTCCTCGCATACAAGGTTTTGAATAATCAGGTCCCATCTTATCTTAAAGACCTTGTAATACTTTATCACCCCAATGGAGTATTTCACTCTCTAACTAGAATATTTAAAAGTAGAATGGGAGGCAGGGCCTTTGGCTTTCAGGTCTCTCTTTATTGAAACCAGCTCTTAGTTTGGATTTAGAAGACAGACACCCTCTCTACTTTAAGATGAGACCAGACTGGATCAGGTGACCCTGAACCCTACCTTATTTCACTGCAATAGGCCTAGGCTGCTGGGGGAATCCAGAGAGGAGTGTTTCTTCTTCTTTCACCTTTTTTCACTCACTGTGTTTATATACCACTTTACATTGAGCAGTTATTATTAATGTCTGTATTGTATCTTTGGTCCTGTTGCTGAGCCAGGTTCTGTTGGTGGTTTCTTCCTGTTAAAAGGGAGTTGTTCCTTACCACTGTCACCAAGTGCTTTCTCATAGGGGGTTGTCAGATTGTTGGGCTTTTCTCTGTATTGTTGTAAGGCCTTACCTCACAATCTAAAGCACCTTGAGGTAACTGTTGTTTTAGCGCTACATAAGCAAAACTGAACTGAAGTTTTCTGTAAGCTTTGGTGGACCATCAGCAGTTACTGGACTGGGTAACTGACTAGCCCTGTGGGGAAAACCTGCCTGTCATACAAGTAGTTTTAACAGCCCTAAAATAAAGGAACTTCCCGCCGAACATCTTACCTCAAACTACATTACTTGGCCTTGGCATGACAGGCAAATAAGACTGATTAAAATGTAGTTATTACTCCGTACGTAGAGTGACAGCATGAAAACTGAAATGAAACATTAATTGTCACTAGAGCAGCTCAGCTTTTAAGCATAATAACACAAAGACATGTGCCAAGTTTGACAATTTGTCTCACACTTCTGAGCAATATATAGATACGTCAGTAATGTTTGCTCCAAGGCAAAGCGCTCCATCATCATCTATGACAAATTTTCATTCGAAATCAATCTGGATTGTCTACATGTGCGAGCACACCATGAAATTGTGCACAGCAAGCCTCATTAATTTGCAGATGTGCTGACTGATTCACTTATAAATATCCCAGAGACTGAACAGAGCCGATTACATGGACAATCCAGACATCAGTGCTCTGGGTAATTATAATAATCACTCAGTGGAAGAAAATAGACATCTGTTGCCACACGTTTAATGAAATAAAGCAGGGGGAAAAGGTTTTGTGAATTATGGAAAAATGAAACAGTGTAAAGCTGTGTGGATTTCTCTTCATAACATTTATAGGGCATGTTAAATGTAATACAAAATCCTTCTAAATCTATCCAACTGTGAGTCACTCCGCTTTTATAACTTGTTTAATCCTCTTCGAGTCCCATTCCTCACCTCTGCCCCCATGAACTTGCCGTTTGCATGCATATCACATTGGCACAGAGTATCCATTTTGATTTTACATTGTGGCTGAGTCTGTCATTAAGAGTGCAGAAACAATGGGTGGAATGAGTGGTGCCACAGTAAACAGCTCCCCTGTGAATCCCAGCACAACAGTTCCACACTGCAAGAATGGGGGGGGACCACGCCGCACACTTACTTGAGCTGCAAATCATCTAATGACATTATTGCAACCACTAAATTCTCATTCCCACACAATGGTTTTAAATCGCACTGTAACGGAAAATGGTGGGTGTATTTGCAAAGATGATAAGTGAGAAAGCAGCAGGCTCTGTCTTTTGGCGCTCTGCGCCCTCACTTTGACCTCTCTGCGGTTAACTGGAATTGGACAGATTGCAGTGTTAAGGGTGTGGAGGTCCATATGTCTGCCAGTTGCTCAACAAAAACTGCGTCACAGTTCGGGGTGATTTTTAGAGTTTAAGCAACAAGCTCTTCAAAGAAGCACTTCTTAGTTATATAGCATTGCTTTGACATAGAGAAAAAAACTGTTGCTGGTGAATCTTTATGGTTCATCAGCAATGTGCTTGTACTTTCATGCGGCTTCCTTTTTCATAGATCCCCAATTCTTTTGCTCACTGCGGTGGTTAGATTAAACATTAAAGAGTAAACAAATAATGAAATACCCGTCTCATTTGGTGTGTTCTACCCAATGAAATAACCCCAAAGGTCATCGCTCTTATTGTGATCTATGACTGTATTGTGAAGCTACACTACTGCAAATAAAAATGTAATTAAATGCACATAAAATACGCAATGGTGTCCATGCCATTGAGATGGTGTTCTATAGATGCTTAACCAAGAATGTGGATTTTCCTAACATATGAAACCCCTTGTGAAAGAGTATACAATAACCCCAATCCTGATCTTTTTCTAACCCGTAGTGAAAACTAAAGTAAACACCAAAAGTAAGTGCTTTCAGAATGCACTTTGCACAGTGTGTTGCACAGAAGTCCAGACTTCTCATTTAGGTTGGTTTGCCTACCAAAAGCAGACATTTTCACTCTTCTGTGGAAACTCACTAAAATGTTCTTTAAGAAATACTTGCATGGCTAAAACTACTGATTCAAGAGCTTGGCTGAACCTGTCAGTCAACATGCAGAAATCAGTCAACAGGGATTGTCATGAAAATGAAGCTTGAAAAATGAAGTCATGTTAATCAGACAACTTCTAGATCGATCATAATTTGATCAGTTCTGACAAAATCCCCAAAACCACTTGCTGAAATGGAGCCCCAACCGGATTCATCACTCCACAAGACCTGTTGCTACTGATTTTCAGACCCGTTTTTGTGTAATTTAGCATACCTCAGCATTTTCTCCCTGTTCCCATTCCTTTATAAGGTTTCTTGACAGCCACTCTTCCCCTGAGATCATTTCAGTAAAAAGTAGCTGAATCAACTGAAGGTTGCCAGATGCATCTCTCATGTCTTGTGTCAGGTCTCTGTTGTACTTTTTTAGATGTTGTAGATAGTTTTTTATGCCTGACACTTTTTTGTAATCCACTTGTCAGGTTCATCGCACACCATATTGAAATATGTGAAGAAAAAAAGAAGACAGACACACACACACACACACACACACACATTGAAAGACCTTCACACCCCCTGGAGAACAACTGCTTCTATATTTCTACAATGTATTAGTATTGTTGGAAGGTTCAGCTGCACCACAAACAGAGCAGCACATGTTGGTCAGTATTTTGCAAACACTTTGTTGTAGCTGTTTTCTCCTGCTGGAAGTCGTGAAGCAGTTGGACAGGAATATCCGTTAAAAGACTCATTCCCCAACAAAAGGTGAACTCCTGCTGGGCTCACCTGTCAGTAAAACATAAATATAATACTGCCTGAACCAGCTTTTCCACTCAATTAAATGAACCTCCTGACATTTCCCAGAGGAAACGCTGCTAAATGCAGCGTATGGTTACAGTCATGTCAGGAGACAAATGTGTAACATGCAGGCACAAAAATGCACATCAAAACATTGTAGTATCGCAAAATGGAGATTTACACCAATCGGTCATGACATTAAAACCATCTGTTGACTTGTGCCTAGGTCCCCTTTGTGCTATCGGCTAAACACCAGATCCGTTGTGTCCTGTAGGTTGCGTTATGCATCATACGGTGGAGTGTGCTTGCTTTGTAACAATGTGTAGGTGTAAAATCCACATGGTTGCCAGGACTTGACCTTTCCCAGAAGGCATTGCATTGTTTCACCTATCAGAGGTCTAAATGTTGTGGCTAATTGATGTAAATGCTCAGCTCGTCACCATCAGGGTTTCCCTTTCAGTGACTCAGAGCAGAGAGCGTGTGCCAGCTGTCCGCAAACCACACCACCACTACTTAAAACTTCAACCACTCTCTCACATTGACACACACAGAACTGCAATCACAGAAGGATCCCGCTGTTCATTTGTTATCACACCATCCGAGCATGTGCATGTGAAAAAGTAGGATAATGGCATCCCAATCTAAATGCAAAAACGTCTTTAGAAGTAGCGTACTGTTGCGGTCTTTTATTTTGGGCAGTGATACAGTCTAATTACATCGAATTGTGTTTTTTATGGTTCATTCTGCGTAAACCAACACAAATTCAGTTTTACAGGGGAGTTGTTCATTTAACTCAGGAGAGGAAAGGACGGTTTTAAGCTATGTTTGCGCAGAAATTCACATTCATCACTTACTTGATGTCCACTTACTCCTGTGGATTCTATTTTGGGGTTTTTTTGATGACCTATATTCATTTCTCTCTTTCCCCCTCACTCCTAAAACTCTAACAGCAGGTGGTTGCCCTCCTTGAACCTGGTAATGTTGGAAGTTTGTCACTGGTAAAACAAAGTTCTTCCTTCCTTCCATCGCCAACTCCTTGCTCAAAGCAGACTGTATGATCATCGGTGCTCTCTCTAATCCTTTTTGAGCTTTACCTTATAATATAAAGTACCTTGAGGCAACTGCTGAAGTGAACTTGCACAATATAAATAAAACTAAATTGAAACATCATGGATACATTATGATGCAGGAGAATAATAAGGAAAAAGTAGAAACAAAATTGAAAGGGCCCCCCCTCAGAGTTTTTCAGAAGCTTGAAATGTGACAGTTTTGACAGTATTTTGGACAGCAACCCTATCATACAAATCCCTGCACGGCTAGGAAGTTGAGTGAATGTAAATATTTTATAGTATTTAACAGTTTAATAGAAATGATTGGCCTAGCATTGCTTGGCAGTTACACCCATAAAAGTTTTTAAATGTGCGGGGATCTTGGCCTCTGTTCCATCGTTTCTGGTCATCCTTTTTTAAGAAATTCTCTCCCTGCTCCTTTAAACGTTTAAAGTTATCTGGTTTTCTTGCAATGGTTCAACTGTTATAATAATTACAGCCAGTATGAGCAAACAAGTATATCCCATATAATGCCATGGACATGCTTATTTTGCTGGTTATTAGTGTTTACAAGGCATTTTTGCCTACATTTGACACTGCAGCAGTTTGGAGAGAAAAACAGAAAATGTGACAAGACTGACAGTCTTGCCTGAATTTGAAACAGAGCCGTCACAGTTACACACTTCATAACTTAGTGATCAAGCCACCATAGTGAGTGCAACTGTCAAATTCAGTCCATTAGCTAATTCCTGTGTTGTTTCCATTTCTTGGCATGTTCTTGTTTTATAGTGATTTTTGGACAGCTATGACTTCATTAATCTTCACTAATCTTTCTTTCAACATATTTTCTTTAACGAAAAAAAAAAGTTGGATTCAATCTAGCAGGAATCACACTGAGGCAGCTGTCACTGATTATTAGAAGCATAAAATTATTTTTTAAAAAAGGTTCTGGAAGACACATGTTTTTAGACTTCGGCGATTCAAAGGCACATTAAAAAATATTGAAAAATAATCATTTCCGGAATTATATCACCAGGAAGATCCTCAAAGTGGACTAAGATCTGTTTTGTTGCATGCACGCTGCAAAAAAAGTATACAATATTGACAACAAAAACATTTATTACATTTTCAACCAACTCACCACTTGCACACAGGTTGTTTGTCAAATGTTTCCAATTGCATTGAATTAAATGACCTTTTTGTTTGAAGAGGCCTCTGCTGCTTTCTGCCAAGCCTCTCCCATGCAAAGTTAAATGAGAACAATCTGTATCTCTGTTTGATGATAACACAGATCTCTGTGGCTAGTGAAGCACACCCAAGGCATAATGTGACCTCCTCACCAACGAAAGATGAAGTCAAACTTTGTGGTGGCAAACAGACATCGGTAGACAAAAAAAGATGACACTGATATAGATATTGCACACACACATTCACACAATGGGTATCCAGCCCAAGAAGGAAAATCGCACGAGTCATTTCTCCTAGAGAATATGTTTAATAAACATTTAAAACCTTACATGCATATTTTAATAACTTGAAGTATATCCACAGTAATCCCTCCTCCAAGCAGAACTAATCATTCAAGCTTTCCTTTTGTGCAAAGGCCTTGTTCTGGTCACGGCTTGTTTGCAGCAGAAAGCTCTCAACAAAAAGTTCAATCTTATATTGGACACAGGTGAAGATATTTGCAATGTCACCAACAACACCTCCTATCATTCTCGGAACAAAAGCACACAGCCTTCCCATCTGGCCCTCTGCATCGACACAGTATGTCACAAAGAGTTAGATCCAAACCTTTAAAAGACTTCCTGTGTTTCAGCCAGCATCTGCTTTCTATTTACCCGCCTCTAAAAGCGCCTGGCCATGGGTAGGGAAAGTACCTGAGAGCGTGTGCTAATCACACTAGTTTGGAAAAAAGGCTTTTAATGTTTCCAGTTTCCCTCGGTCATGACCAATAAGAAACATTCAAAAGCAAGTTTTATGTTTGCTGCCTCCATCTACCTTCTATAGAGCTCCAAATCAGGGGCTTCCAAGTTACAGTGCTATGCAAAAGTCTTGAGCCACCTCTTATTTCTTTATGTTTTACTAGGAAAATGGGAAATAGGTGCAGCAATTTATTGCCATGCCCAAATTTATATGGAAATACAGCATATAAGGCAAAAACAGAGCTGAATTGGAAAGAGGTTTTGACTTTAAAGTCAATATTTGGAATAACCACCTTTATTCTTCAACACAGCTTGGACTCTCTTAGGCAGCTTTTTTGTCATTTCTTTAATTAGTCTTCAGGAATAATTCTCCAGGGTTCTTGAAGGACATTCAAAGCTCTTCTCTGGATGTTGGCCGCCTTTTGTTTGCTTTAATAATCTTTAGGTCTAGGCTCTGAAGAGAGCAGTCTTTGCTGTTCCACTGTGTGTTTTTATCCAGGTATGCTTTTACTGCAGTCGCAGTGTGTTTGGGATCATTGTCAAGCTGAAAAATGAAGCTGCTGTCAATCCAGATGGTATTATATGGTGGATCAAAATCTGATGGTTCTTCATAATTCCAACAATTTTAACAAGAGTCCCAACACCACTGGCTGAAATGCAGTCCCGAATAATAACAGAGCCTCCCCCATTTAACAGATGGCTGACACACTCACTGTTGTGCATACTGACAACAATTTGGAGCAAAAATTATAAAATTTGGCTACATCAGTCCATAAGACCTGTTACCTGTTTGTTACAAGTCAGCCTTTTCTCCCTGTTTCCTTTCATTAACAATGGCTTTTTGGCAGTCACCCTTCCACTGAGACCATTTCTGTTGAGGTTTCAACGAACAGTTGATGTATCAACAGAGGGACCAGACACATCTTTCAGGTCCTGTGTCAGGTCTTTGTCTCTTTTTTTTTTTTTTTTTTTTTTTTTTTTTTTATAATAATAGAGAAAACAAAGCACCATCACAATAAACTAGCTAGTCATAGATATCAATATTTACTTAATAATAAACGATATTGTGCAGCACGCAAGATAGACAGCGCACAGTGTGCTTTGAGGCAGCAGCCAAGAAAGCTTTAGTCCGCGTCTGTGAATACCCATGTGTGCATACCTGTGTGGATCAGCATGCTTGCATTCCAAAGGTTTTCAGGTCTTTGTCTCTAAAGGACATGACTTTCAGATCCTATTCAAAATACTATTTTATGCCTATCAAACTTTGTTACCTATATCATTTCTGATCAATTCATTAATTAGAGAATTTTTGTGACAGGCTGCTGATAATAAAGTTCCTAAAGATACAATTTACAATTGATTCTTTGCTAAGTAATCTCTATGTCTAAACAAAATTGTTCACAATTATTCATCCACTGATTTAGGTAGCTTCTTTTTTTACTTGAATAATTTTTTATAATGCCCTGAAAATGGTCAGATACAAGGACTCGACTGAAAAGCTGCCAAAATAAAATCAAAAAAAATTGGAAGACGTCCAGAAAGCCTGGAGAGCTATTGCTCAAGATATGAAAAAAGTTTTTTGTTTAGTAGCTTTTTGGAAAAAAAATCTTGTAGGTTGTTATAATTCTGAAACAACTGAAGCTGTTAGACACTATGGCTCGGTTTTTGTAAGAAACATGTTTCATTTTGAGGTTTTTACATGTTATGGTTAACTTCCCATCTATCTGAACATCTACGTGAGAAGAGATTAGCTGTAGTAACCAAGGTCAATAAAATCCAGTAATTTGCATTAACAAAAATCATCATTTTTTATTTTTGAAGAGGATCAGTAAAGAAAATGGCAGCAAAGGACACTATTGATTGACTTATTTAACCACATTAAAGCGTTTTCTGCACAACAGGAGCCTGAACTGTCCGTGAGAAGCTGTAAACCAATGAGCTACAACAGCTTTATATCTGGATGGGGCTAGTGAGCAGGTACTCCAGCATGTGGTTGTGTGAACGTATAACCCTCTGATATATATCCCACTCCATTGGTATCGTTCTGTGAAATTGTTCATGTTAAAAAAGATTAAACTTATGTCATTTTTATATCACTTGTCTTTGACAGCACCTGCAGTTGAACTCAGATACAGCATTGCTTTGAGTTTAATGTTAACATCAGCATGCTAGCAAGTTCACAATGGCAATGACATGAAAGGCTGATGATTTGTAGGTCAAATGTTTTCCAAATGTAATAAAAACATCTTTATTAAATCATACTGTTGAGGGTATAAGTGTGTCTAGCAAATGGCATGAGATCAAAATATTTCAGTCAAAACCACTTACTTTAACCGACATCTGCTAGATATAGTTTATGACATCTGTAGGCTTTATCCTCTGGGAAGCATGAATCACAGTTAAATAAATGTTCATGGGAATCTCTGCAATAAAATAATTTTGTGCCCATTCTGGTAGCGGGGGCCCAGCTGGTGTGGTGGTGGTTTTGAAACAGGCGAGAGTCACTGATACATCAGAAAACATATTCTAGAAGACTTTAAAGATGGAGCAGAAACAGCATCAGGTGCTTTCTTTCTTTGCGGCAGACATGAGGAATTTTCAGAACGCTTTCCAAACTCAAACGCGTTGACTGAAAACAAACACATTGACTTGTTCGTCTCCAAATTTTCCTCTGCTTCTTTTATGACTGATTGACCTCCAGAGGCTTTCTAAATGCAAGCAATTTTTCCCCTTTTGCGCGGCTTGTTATTCAAGACGGTGTTTGAAGCCTGAGTTGCCGCGTCTCTTTTGTGGCCAGATTGCACAACAGGCAATAACGCGTGCTGCCTCATCATATTACAGCCAGGCAGGTCAGTCAGGTCAGGCACAGGTAACACCTCAAAAGCTGCTTTCTTGTAAATTGTGAAAGTAAAGTTAGCGCTGTCCGGTTCAGAGGGACAAGAGGCAATTTTTTTTTTAACATTATGATAATTCAGCTTAACAAAGTTTCCAACTTTGCTCACAGCTCTTTGCGTATCATCCTTTTGCAGAACAGCAACCTGTACTCTAACAGCTTTACAATATTTATGATTTACAGATTTCAGCGTCAGTCTTTGTAGGATCAAACAACACCATACATCCAGCTCTATAAGCCATCTGAAATACCGCCGAGCTTCCCATGTGTGAGTCGTCCTTCATTTTACAATGTCAAGAACTTCAAGGCGCGGGGAAAGAACTGTAAATATTCACTCTATTATTGTCTGCATATGTCGGCAAACGCAGACAATAATTGACTCCCCCTGCACATGCTGTGCCCTACCAGATTTCTAGACTAATGTTTTAAACAGAGAGCGAGCCACCTGAAGTAGGGAAGGTGTTTAGGACAAGCTACCACATTGTAGCTCCAGGAAGAAGAAGGAAACTGAGAGCAAATGAGCTCCGTTTTACACGCGAAAAAATTAATTCAACCATTCTGTTAGAAAAGAAGCCCCATAAAAGGTGTTTAAAGGAAAGATTTTATGATGTGTGCATACCCCACCTCGCAGAGAATTGCCCAATAAGCTGAAACCCAATCACTGCTGCTGTAGCCTGGCGTCTGCCAAAAGCACTGAAGTCTCAGTTGAATGAGGAGCTGACTCGCAGCTGTTTGACAGAGCAGAACATTTTCAAACTTTTTCTCTCCCCCCCCTCCCTCCCGGTTTTCTTCCAGGTGTCCATCTGTGTTTTCTCTTTCTAAGTACACCCATTTTGCATGCTCTGTAGTCCTGAGCTGTATTTACAATAAAAGCCTGGAAAAATAAACCCCACTTTGACCTGTCACACTGTCATCAGCCATCAGAAGGCTCAGCTTTTCCACTTCTACCTGCAAGAGCTCGTGTACAGTACACACCTGGATATACCCAGAAGTATATACACGCCAAAACACCAAGCAACCGTACTGTACACAGATAATCCTCCATACACACACACACGCACACACGGTTTTCAGGGGCACACGCGCACGCACACACAGATCACACTTTGTTTCCTTTCTTTCTTTCTTTCTATTTTTTTTCTAATTCTCATTGTGCCATGGTCTGTTTGTTTCAGGGGCATGGTGTCAGGAAGATAAGAACAACAATTCATGAGGGAACACAAGTGGCAGAGAACAGTTTACGAGAGCGTTTTTGTGAAATGTGCATGCCATATTTCGATAAGGGACAATATAAACTATTTGGACTGTTCTCAATAAACATGCGCTCATGCAGCGATTTCAACTGATGGCAGCTGTGCTCGGCTTACAAAGGAGTATACTGCGTCTTTAAAGAATTATGTGACAAAGACTTTTTTTTGGTGTGTGTACGCGCAGTAAGCCACTGGAAACCAATAATCAACTGGAACTTCCAGCTGTTTATTGAGTGACCTTCAATAGTAAGACATAGTGCTGCGGGCCTGCTCGAGGATGGAGTTTTGTGCTCAGATAAAATGTTCATTGAAAGATTTACCAATAAATGCAAGCAAACTCAGTTTTCTTCATCACTGCTAATGAATTAGAGCAAAAATATGAATACTTCAGCACACCCTGCAAGAGAGCTCTGGGCAGCTGTGTTTGCCTGCAAAGAAATTCCTTGTATGTTTCTCCAAGCATGTGAAATATTTTGGCCAGTGGTGATAAGTCTTTAAAATTTGCTGGGTTCATTTTTCCACAGTAGACTGTCCACTAAGGCATACAGTCACAAGAAAAGGGGGAAAAAATGACATTCACATTACTCTAACTGCACCCCCCCACCCCCCACCCCTCCCCTCAGAAGTCACTTGTTGCTTTATCTCAGAGGAGTAATGCTTAACCTTTCTGTAAGTTAACTCTGACTTAAGTATTTATATTCACTGTGAATTTCTTAAAAAAAAGCAACAGCAAGATTTTTCCCATCTAATAAAAAAATTCTTCGTTTTGAAGGCTCCCTAATCCCCACCCCCATTGATCTTTGGCATGCTGTGGGGGGTTTTTCTCCCTCTCTCTCTGTCCTCCGCTCAAACTCCAGATCCAGACAATCACCAGGCGAGCTGTCATTCTTCCAGCCTCAGGAATGTCTGAAAACCTCCTCCTGATTTCACATATAAAAAGAAGACTGTAAAAAAAGAAGAAGGATGGTTTGGTTGTCCCATTTTGGCATCAAATGAAGACACGCCCGCATACATTAAAAAACATATAATCAACATTACTGTGAAAAATTGTATATTTAAAAAAATGCACATAAAATTGCACCAGCATACAGGAAGGTTACTTTTCACTTTGACTTTGGCTGATTAGGGCCAGAGGCAGCTCTGTGGGGCTAGTGACGACGGTCTGCTGCCACACGCTCATTTGGGCTGCCACTGTTATTTTCTGCTTTGCCCTTGTGAGTCGAGGAAATTCAGCACACATGTCACGAATCAATGCCAGGCAAAAACTGTGGATAACATCAACTGTAAGGCTTCTAATGTTTCACTTTCTTCTTAAAAATGTTTATGTTATGAGCAAATATATGTGCTTTGTATTTATGTACAGTGTTGTGCAAAGGTCTTGAGCGCCACTCATTTCTTTATATTTTGCTTCAAAGGAGCCAGACTTTTTATTTTATTTTTAACATGATCTTCAACAACAGTTCAGAGCTCAACTGAGTGCTCAGTTAGAGTAAAAAAGCTCTATGCAAGAACAAGTCCATTCATCATTTATAATATCTTTGCAAAGTGTGTGGTGTGTTCTTAGAAAACTATCAACAGCATCTCAAAGTCGTGTCGTTAAGAAGTAGGAATAAATCTGGCAAAGACCTGATACAGGACCTGACAGTTGCATCTGGAACTTCAGCTGATCAACCTGCTCTTCACTGAAGCTTCATCAGAAATGGTTGATGTCAAGAAGCCATTCTTAATGATAGAAAACAGGGAGAAAAGGCTGAGCTATACCAAATTAGACAAGAACTGGACTGAAAATCAGTGTCAACAGGTTTGATGGAGTGAGGAATCTTTTCTTCAAACTGTTATCAATATGCATGGAGAAAGTCAGGGGAGATGTACAATAGTGAGTGTCTACAGCCATCTTTTTGTCTTTTGTTTTGTTTTTTTAGCTTGTCGTGTCTGGTAGCTCGTGCAATCAGAATCAGTATCTGAATGCACTGCTGAACAAAACACGTTAGCCTTTCCAAGATGAGCTCTATAGATCTGCTATAGGCTTGGCTTGTTTGTGTTTTTATTTTGATTCTTTTAATTATTTACCTAGCGATTCATTTCTATTATTATTCATGAGTGCATGTGTGATATGACAATAACAGAGATGACAGGCAGGAAGAAAAAGAGTAAAGAAAAGGGGGAAAAAACAGGTGAAAGCATAAGAATACAGAGATCTGTAAAACACAGTGGAGGCTCTGTCATGGTTTATACTACATTTCAGCAGGGATCACGTCAAAGTGACGGAATTGCAGAAAAACACCATCAGATTTTGATCCACTATAGACCACCATCTGTAAAACATCTGATTGGCAGCGTCTTCATTTTTCAGCATGACAATGATCCAAACACACTGCCAAACATGAATAGAAAAGTACACAGAGGAATGCTATCAGTCATATGAAGCCCGGACCTCCGAATTACTGAAGCAGTTTGGGATCATCTTGACAGAGAACAGAACAAAAGGCAGAAAACATCCAAAGAAGAGCTTCAAGAATCCTGGAGAACTACTCCTGAAGACTACTTAAAGAAATGACAAGAACGCTGCCTAAAAGAGTATTGAACAATATAGGTGGTCTTACCACTGTATTTCCATGTATGTTTGCATGTTTCAATAACCCACTGCCCCTATTTTCCTTTTTTCTAGGAAAGCATAAAGAAAGAAGAGCTCAAAACTCAAACTCTGTTCGTCTTTTCTCATGCTGATTCTAGAGAGGGGTTAAATCAAAACACATATAGCACTGTCCTTGCACTTCCACATAAAAGAAAAACTCTGAACTTCACAAAATCCCTCAAGCTGTGTGCAGATTGCCAGTGCAGGACATGTTTTCGAGAATCAGATAAGAATGCTTTGAAACATGACTGCACGTGCAGGCCAAGAGATAAGGAAAGTGTCCGTACTGTGCGGCATGTGTAGGACTATAACAAAGCAGGGATTTTTCTTTAGTCCTTAGTCCAAAGAGACTAAGGACCAAAGAAAGTCCCCTGACACTGATCTGAGATCAATAAGATAGAAGCACTACTGATGTCATTCTTACTGCAAGTTGGTGCAGGATGGCAAACGTGAAGTTGAAACTGTTAGTGAAAGTAAAAAGTAAAAAGATTCAGACAGATAAAAACAAAGACCAGAGCCAAAGTATTGTTTGATCTCTACTGGAAGTAGATGTAGATTTTATGTGTGTGGCTTTACCTTGTAAGCACTGTGTGCAAATAAAATTGTAAATAATACTAAAACAAAATACAGAATATATTATTTTATTTTGCATATTCTGCGATTGGCGAATAATGTTTAGATCACAAATTTAAATGTCAGGACATTAAATCCAATTGGTCAAAAGATGGGCTAAGAGCGGAGAGAGCAGAAAACATATTGATGCTACAGAGAGTAACATAATGACTGCTGTGATATTCAATGATTTCTTTATTTTTAATGCAAATATGTATTGCTTGGAGGTCTTTTGGATTTCATCTTTCAACCAGCCCTTGAATAAAAAGCCAACTGTTGCATAATTAAACGGCCTGGACATGCCATGGATTTCTCTAGAATTAAATCTACTAAGAAAACAAATATGGATGAATTAATTATTATATAAGTTATAGCATATAATAAGTATATTGAGGTCTGTGGAGTTCACATGATGTCATCTCTCTGGTTAAAAAAAGAAAAAGAAAAAACTCCCTGGGGCTGTTTTTAAGGAATCTGCTCGTCTGTGGTGTTCATATGTGAGCAGTGTGTCAGGTCTCAGCAACTCCACAAGGTTCAGCCCCTCAAGAGATACATTTCCCAGATCACTCGAGGAAACCTCTGCATACATAATTCTGACATGAAACTAGTGAAATATTTGTTTCTTGCAGCTGGAATATTTCAAGATAATTGAGCCAATACCTCAGTAGGTCCAGTCCACTGCTGTAGACTGACATGTCATTCATTAAAGTGATCCAATCACGATTACATCTTCATGTTTTTTATTGGAGTTAGAGGAGACATCTTTCATCCTTTATAGGCAATCAGAAGAGAAATGTATTGCTCATTTGTCTCCAATAGAGTATACATCATTGTTTTAATAATGTTGCACTATGGCTTCAATTTCTGAGTGACGTGAGGTGAATTGGATTTAATTGACATTTGCCTTGCCCAGATGGCTGTGTGTGTGTGTGTGTGTGTGTGTGTGTGTGTGTGTGTGTGTGTGTGTGTGTGTGTGTGTGTGTGTGTGTGTGTGTGTGTGTGTGTGTGTGTGTGATTTTGGCCATGTGTTCCACTGTAAGATCCAGGGACTGTGTTTCTCCCACCAAGTCACACTCTGGCCAATGTTACTTTTCTGCCTCAGGGGATGAATATCCCTGGGAACCTCTACAGCCAAGCTCACACGTGCACCTTTATGGGTATTGGGAAAACAATAACACAAGAGAACCTATGCAAAAACATACCTGGTACAAATCTAAGCTTTGTGAGGTGTCTCCACTAGGTCATCTGTCAAATACGAAGCACTGGATGCAAAGTTGACTGCTCTGACTTTTAATCATCCTGTTCCTGCCAGCTCCACACACACAATTAGCAGCCACAGCATCATTTGTTGTCATCCAACTGGGGTTTACAGATTTTCCAAGTTAAGCCCTCACAGGATCTGGAGATCACTTGGGACTTGAGAGAAAGGGGGAGGCTTAATTCACAGAGAGACAATTAGGGGCATATGCCATTTGCCAAACAAATGGCATCAAAGCATTGCCCATTAAAAAGGAAATTGCACAAAAATTGACCCCAAGTCAATTAGGCTCATTATATTTTCTTCAGTAGTGTGTCACAGGCGGTCAAAAGAGGAGGAGTTGGGGTTGGAGGGTTTAAAGGCTTGGTCTGAATACTGTACAAAGAGCTAGAAAACGGGCCAGTTTACAAGAAGGAAGCAACCTGTGTTTGTTATGCACGGCATCCGTGTTGTGAATTAGAAACAGAAAGCAACATGTTGACAAAGTTAAAGGCATTTGTGATTGTGATGGGAGATTTAGTGAGTGTTTGTTGCAAACCAGACCATAGCGACAACATCAGCTTCGATCCCAATGCGATAAGGCTCTGCTTAAAACATGTTGTGCATACCAAGCTGTCTGGGACTAGCGTTTTTCCACTGCCATTCCAGGACTCCAAGTATTCCTGTCTCAGGCCCAAACTGTCGCAAATTGTCACAAACAATGCACAAACTGGCTTTTGTTCTCATGTTTTGCCACAATTTACTGGTTGTCGAAGCTTATTGAGGACCTTTAACTGTCATTTTTCAGCAAGCAGATATTATGTTGTGAGGGGGCGTAGTCCACCCTAAACCACAATCTTTCCCTAAACCTAACCACTTGTTTTAGGTGGATAAACCTAACCGAACAGCAAGTGAAAACTAAAATAAACAGAGAATGAAAACAATGCACAATACACAAAGCTATCATGAACTGCAGCTTCCAGGTCAACAAACTGGCGATTAAAGCCACTGCCACCCTTCCGACTTGGTCAGTCTTTCATACAGAACCGCTAGCTATGGGGGTCCAATATTGCATGGAGGAGGCAGAGGTGTGTAATTCTAAAATATCATCAGCTCTTTTTATTAGAACATATTGTTACTGCATCCACTGTACTTTCTAGTGCTGTAGCAAATTATTTTCTTTCAAATACAAAGGATGGGGGGGTTTAGTCTTGCCTCCTTGTGTGGAAAATCTCCATAGTGTACCGGAAGTCCTGCTCAACCATGGAATAGTTCAGCACCTAATCCACTATAAAAACAACAACAACAACAACAACAAAAAAGAGAAGAAAATCAGTTGCTGCCACAACCTTTTTTCTCAGCTCCTACTAGGGAAACATATAGTCATAAAATACTGAACTACTGATTTAATCTGAACAAATTTTGCAATTTTGCACAGAACGGCACCACAGTAGTGTGCTAATTAGCACTGTTGCCCCACAGCAAAAAGTGCCAGGGTTCAAATCCAGGCAGGAGAATTTACATGATCTCATCATGTCATTGTGGGTTCTCTCCAGATACCAAGGCAAGATGGATCCATGTTCATCAGAAATTCTAAACCTTCCATCTTGATTCCCAAAAGTTGATTCTGTTCATCTGGACGTAGCTTTTTCAGTGGGAGAAACGTTTCGTCACTCATCCAAGTGACTTCTTCAATCTCAGCTGACTGCAGGTTTCCCCAACCTTATAAACAGTACATTTGCATAATGACTCAATCTAGCACCACTGAAAGAACAATGGGCTGGGAGGTCAGGTCCTTGATCATTAATATGCAAATTCTCATGACCATTGATCAACAACCACTGATCAAAGCTCATTGATCAAAGACCATGAGTACCATTCACAGAGAGTTGGGGAATGGCTGCAATCACAGCATTGGCGAAAGATGTACCCTTAGGCCCCCTCCTTGATTCAGAGATGGTCTTTCCCTTTTCACGTAAATGGCCTCCTTGTCTCCCTGCTGAAACCAGAGTTCCTTCCTGTCCAGGATGCGTACATCCTCATCATTGAAAGAGGGTCCACTGGCCTGTAGGTGTGAATAGACTGCGGAGTCCTGGCCTGATATGGTAGCTCTTCCGTGTTATGCCATCCGCTTTGCCAGAGGTTGTTTGGTTTTCCCGATGTATAAATCCTGGCAATCCTCCTGGCACTTAACAGCGTACACTACATTACGTGCTAGTTTCAGTCATTATGCAAATGTACTGTTTATAAGATTGGGGAAACTTGCAGTCAGCTTACACTGAAGAAGTCACTTGGATAAGTGACGAAATGTTTCTCCCACTGAAAACGCTACGCCCAGATGAACAGAATCAACTTTTGGGGATTTGCTTACCTGGATTAGTGAGTATGACATCAAGACCTACCATCTACCAAATTGAGAATTACATATCGGAAAAGTTTTGGTAAGCTCATGTGAAAACTGTAGCTATTCAATCTCTAGCACCAACAACACAATGGTCCTGAGAGCTGTAACTTTCTGGAAATTCTCTCTTTTTTGGACCAATTTTTGCAATAAGAATTGAACATGTATACCTAATGGAGATGCCTGAGAGTGCATGCAGCACTTAACAATGTTGAATTTGAGAATATTCTTGAAGACAATGTAGGAAATATAATGCATTATGCACTAAACTGACTTTCTGTAATTCTGTGATACCAGTCAGTGATCAGATAGACTTGGAATACTTGCAAAACAAACATAAGTGAATAGGAATATATCCCATCTGCACAAAATCCAATGTATTTCTAGTGTATGAATTATTGGGTCCACATCAGCAGTAAGTAACATTCTTGTCATGTCATGAGTCCTTTTCTGAAAAGAACAATAATTGTGGGGGTAATAAATGCAGAATATGCCTATATGTCCAAATCAATACACACAAAGAAATAGGCTTTTACCTCTTTTTCTTTTGAAAAGAGAGACAAGATTGAGGGCACTTTAGACTATTGAAAAGCTAGCTGCAGATCCCGCAGTCTTCCTTAAGTGTAATGACAGAGTGTTATTCAGACGGCTTTCTCTGAAGACACCATACCATTAGACTGAGAGAAAGGTGGGGGCAAGCTGTGTCACACACAAAAGTAATTGAATCACTTCCTTTAAGCCAGATTCAATTACTGCCACTCATAAATGGTCAGGTTAGCTGTCCTATGGGTCCATTTATCAAGTCAAAGAGACAGTCAGGGTTTTCTTAAGGAGTAACACTAAGTATAATTTAGCAATGCGAACAGTTATTGTCTAAACACAATGTCAAAGGGAATTTATATACAGTGTTGGTGAAGGGGTGGATTTGTCCTTGTCTGCGCAAGGACAATGAAGAAAAAGTGCTTTTTCAGCCAAATTGTTATTACTGCTAACTTTCGCACACCTGCTGCTCTCTGGTAATCTGACCTTGACATGAGTACAATGACAGCTGCATGCAAAAGAGCCCACTTTGTAATTATACCAGAAAGCTTCATGTATAACTCAAGTGCCCAAGACCACAAAGCAAATAGGAGGTTATGCTTTTTAAGTTTGTTCGACATAGGTGACTTTTACAGCTTGAATGCTTTTAACTGACCTGGTCACTCTTTAAGGAAATGGAGTTTGTCAGCAGTCATTAGTGTTACCCTGACTCTTGCGGGAAATACTGTCACACAACTATCTGACTGTGTGTTGTGTGTTTGCTAAATCTGTCTCTGTGCTCTCACAATCATCTAATTCCCCAAATGATGTATGCAGCAACCCAGCTGGTCTCGTCCTGGGCTTGGATCAGAGAATACAGTAGGCCGCCTTTGAAGGGATCAAGGAAAAGACTCCTGCTGGTAAACAAACACAGTTCAAAACCTTGCTTGCTGGAAGTTTTTTAAGGGTGCATTTGCAATAAAAGGGACTAATTTAAAGAACTGTAGTGGGTTTTATGGATCAGTGTTTACAGGAATAAGACAGATGCAGGGAGGGAGTAAATGTGTTGTTCTGTTAGGAACAGCAAAAAAGAAAAATAAGGAAAAATATCACAATTTGCCCTTTTTACTTTGCTTTACTTCAAATCCAATAAAACTAAATGATTAAACGTTGGCCCCATTAGATGCTCAAATATTACAGAAAAGAATAGAGAGGATGATAAAAGGCTATTACAGGAGCACAGAGAGCAAAATTCAACACAAGGATGAGAAGAAGACACTAATGTCTGTTTGCCAATGGCAGCTATAAAAATTCAGAACATGCAGGGTCAAAGCAGTCTCTTCTGTGTCTTAAGTGGGTTTTAAAGTGATAATTGTTTTTTACAGACTGTAAAGCCTGTGCAGTATTTCTGTACTCCAATTTATCTGTCAGTTTTCCTGGGGGCAGGTCATGGTAGAGGGAGGCTCTACTTTGTGGTACTTCTTAGAGGTCTGAGCTGTTTCACTGTCTCTTTCTTAGTGAAAGCTCTGCCACCGTATAGAAAAAAATAATGTCAGCCTCCTCTTTCTCTCTATAGCTAAAGGAAAATGCTGAGTAAGACATTTTTTAAATAACAATAAGTGGAAAATGCTACAGCTTGTGACACTTTGTTACCTTTGTTAAGATGTAATAAAAAATGCAAAATTGTATTTTTCCTACTAGTCAGCTGGTCATGCCAGAGATTACAGCCTATGCTATTTGAGCCTTTTGGTTTGGGGCAGGGGTGTCAAACAAAAGGGCCTCTGAGTAAAGTATCTGGTTCCAATGGACAGCTTTTGAAAACATGAAGAAAGACATAAATTTAGGACTAGGAATCTATTTGCATAAAGATCTCTTACATTCATGCATTAATGCTACAACAATGTAATTAGGCAATAAATTAAATTAAAAACAATTAATAATGATAAGGTTGCTGTTTCAGTATCAATTATAGAAATGTCAGGGGGTTTTTAGACTGGATACGCAGCAAAAACTTTCCATTTTATAATTACGGGACACTAAAACCTTTTCTGTAATTTTACATTTTAACTCTTACAATTACAAAGAGCACAAAGAGTTGTGCTAACAGATTCCTTTACTTTATTACTTTTCTTTATCATTTAGAAAAGAACTGACATGTCCAGTTGAAATTGCACTTCTTTTTCTTATATTAAGACATTTTTAGTGATAAAATTTGTAATGAAACATATTTATGTTGACAGTATGGGTTTGACATGCCTGGTTTCAGGGATGTCAAATTCATTCAAATTCTCTACACAGAGTATGGGTCTGATCTTTAGCCATATCAGCTAATCTTAATGTCAGTCCACATCAGTGGTCAGCTTAGCTCTTTGTAGCATCCAACTGCTAAACTTAAGATGGGACAAAGTATTTAAGCTGTAACAGTACCTGTGCATCTGCAAGCTCCTTTGCAACCCGACCTCCACCCTAGATGCTGCTTTCATGTCACATCTTCCTTAACAGATTTAATTTCGGTTGTCACTGATGCCTGCTGTGTTTAAGTAATGGGGGTCTTGCTGCTGCTCTCTGCTGTCCCAAAGCAGACTCATACAGCCATATACATTGCTATTATATATTAATACTAACAATCATCTTTTGTCTATAGTGGTCCAGGCTGAGTTAGGTCTTCTATTTTGTTAGATATATGCTCAAACACTACATAATTTACCCACATGCATTAATCCAGACATCTTCCATTTATACAACAGTGAAGCCTGAATAATAATAACAAGAAGAAGAAGAAGAAGAAGAATGGTGGACACAGAAGATGTGTGAAGAAGCAGCTGCTCTACAGCTCAATGAGCAGCAGCAAAGGAAGAGGAGGAGCTTACATCAGCCAATCCCTGCAGGAATCGGGGAGCAGCATGTGATGCAAACCAGGAAGCCACCTGATGTGAGAGGGGTCAGATAAATGCAGCAGAACTGACGGTCACACAGGACAGGTGCTTCCTTAATGATACACATCCCACTCATACACACACACACTTGCATACTATATTAGGCCTGTTGCTCATCCCCTCCCTCAGCTGTGTCCGAGGCTTTCCCAGACATCCAGCCCACGCTCACACACACATTCACACACACACTCATGCATCTTCAGACAGGAGGGGCGGGGTGGGAAGACAAGCAGGCCAAGGAGGACGGAGGACAGGGCACGCACACAGACAAACCTGACAACAGGCAGGAAACTCTAGAGAGCAGCCGAGGCTATTTTCTCTCCTCTTCCAATGGGTTCAATTTCCATTTCGGTCAAAACAGGTAGGCGAAAAAAAACACTTGCAGGCGGGGGGGGGGGGGGTCTAAAATTCCCAAAAACATAAACAGGAGCACAATGAAAACGTCAAATAAACCTGTAAGAAAACACTAAAAGCACCAAATTAGGATCGTCTCCCGTTTTACGTATGAGAGGGATTTGGATGCCTCATACTTCCTATCATGTTTCCCCCTCACAGTCTGCAGGAAAGCATAAGTTGCATATAAAGTTTAGGACTTCCGCCAAGCTGTATCAACTCTACACATTGAGACAGAGAAGAATGTGTCTTTTGAGTTATCCATACGTGCAGATTGCATGGCGGAATAAAACAATGGGACCATCATGATGGGGTCGTGAGAGGGGACGGCTGGGGTTGGGGACAAGCCTGAGGGAGGAGGAGGGGGGGATACTTTGATTCAGTGCCAATTTGTGCACGTATGCAATGCCGCGTCCCCTATTAAATATGCACACAAAGACGCACATTTGCAACCCTTTAAACTTCTGACCTCAGGAGGGATGCAAACATAGTGCAAGTGCTCATTCCATCTAAACTGGGCCAGACGCCTTCACCGTTCTGTGGAGACCCAAAAAAGAAAAGAGAAAAACCCAATGCTGCAATTTAGAAAATCATAGGAAGTAACAAATTTTATATGATAACAGAGGTGCATCCTTTTGTCATTGTGTCATGTCAGCAACTTTAATAGTACGTTTCTGTTTACAGGAATGGGGCTCTGTCATTTACTTCTGGGTCATGGTAATGTTTCTAAGATTGCAACCACTAGTTTGGCTATTCAGGAACCATTTATGGTTAAGTGGAGCAAAATGGGTTTGACCGCCAAACATCTGAAGATTCTCAGGAAAACTTCATTTTAAAAAGCTCGCTTTCACACTTGTGCGTGAGCAAATTCCTCAGAACATTCAAATGAGATTATAGTTTTCCCCCAAGGACCCATCTGAATATGTACGATCTTTATGAGCATGTGATGGAGAAGGGAGAAAAAAGAAATTAAAAGCTCATGACTGAGGGAGCAGCGTGCACTTTTTTATGACAAGAATGTTTCATTGTTTTTACAACAAAACAGATTATGATGCCGAGGCGAAGGCAGGCGGGCTCACAGCCGGTTGCTCAAGCCCACTTACAGAGATATAATGTCAGCCTGCCGTTTGTTTCAGCGAGTGTCAGTTGGGCACAGTGGGATCTTTTTTCCCCCTTTGTTTGTTTTCAATGGCCCATAAACAGTCTGGATAAACCAACAGAAAAAGACTTCTCTCGCTCTTTCCTCTACTTTTTTTTTCTCTTTACTCTTTCTCCCTCCACTTCTCTTTGCTCTGTGGCTTGCCTCTCCGAACCTCGTACCCACAAACACTCTGGGATTGTTTTGAGCTGTCTGGCGGAGGAAGGAAAGCAGTGTGAGAAAGTGGCTGTTTTTTTGGAGCGGACAGGAATTGGCCTAACGGCGCACGGTTCCTCTCCTCGCAGCGGGAACAATGCCGTGGCGTCACACCCCTAGGCTGACCCTCGCTGTTTCACATGGAAAAATGTTCCCAGAATTCCGCTCCCAGGCTTGGAGGTATAAGGCCGACAGTGGGAAGGGAGAGAGAGAGAAAAAAAGAGAGAGGGATATCAGGAAAGGTAAGAGGGGAGAGGAAACCTATGCGACCAGGAGCATTTGTAGCCATGGTGACATAAGCTACGACTCCTGAAGCTGATTAGTGAGATGGAGGGGTGGGGCGTGGCATTAAAATCACACGTCCCAACAGCGCCTCATATCACTGAGCCGGGAATACAGAGCGCTGTTCACACAGGTGAACTGTAGTACACTACAAACTCAAGTCCTTGCATTATCACACTGCTGCCCCCTTCACTTCCCTGTTCATTATTATATTGTTGTGCCTTGCCAGTGTTTGTATAAAAACTAATCAGACTTATCAGCTGTTGTCGGGGCAGATGTTGCAGTGATATTGGCACGCAAGGCTCAACTTCCTAGTGGCCTAATAAGGTCACCTCAGGGAAGTAAAGTTGGAGCAACCATTGGTTAGTGGCTGATCATCTGGTGTGGATGTTGGGCTTTGGAAGCTTCCCACATCTGACGCCAAACCTTTGCAGATCCAATAAGTAAGCATCTTCTACTGCTACTGCAACATTATACCACTACTATTACCTTAAACTGTTGATACGAGGCAGGATTGTGTCACGGTCCTGGGTCTCCTGACCCAGCGTTTTTAGTTCTTTGTGATTTTTGTATTATTGTACTTGTGTGTGATTTATTCTATGGCTTCTAGTTTTGATCCCTTGCCCTTCATGTCTCTCTGTGTCCCCTCTGTTCTGTGTAATTGTGTGTCTTTGCATGTTTGAGTTTCTTGTTTTCTGTCACTCTGCATTGTGCATTATGTTCTCATGGTTGGTTTTTTGTTACTCTCTCTAGTCTAGTCTCTTGTGTTCCCAGCTGAGTATTTCCCTGTGTATTTTGGTTCTTAGACCTCTGCCTTATGGTTTATGTCTCTGTATTTCTTAGTTGCTGTCTCCACTGTGTCAAGTTCGCGTCTCTGTGTGATACTTCCTGTTTTACTTTGATGGTCCGTGTCTCATGTGAATGCGTCCTGCTTTGCTTGTCTCGTCAGTCCTGATTTCTCCCAGCTGTGCCCTCCTTCTGTGTCTCATTCCCCTCGTTACTTCCCAGTGTATTTAAACCCTGTGTTTCTCTGAGTCAGTGTCGCGTTGTCCCTCATGCTGTGTGTGGATCTCCCTGTGAGTTCTTAGTTTATGGTTTCCCAGTTTAGTCTAGTTTTGTATGTTTGTTCTACCAGAAAATAAAGCTGTGTTTTGAGTCTGTGAGTCCTGCATTTTGGGTCCAACTCCTGCCTGCCGCACAGCGATTCATGACAGATTGAGCCATGATTTCTTGTTGTTTGCACAAAATCTTGACCCAACCATTTGAATACTGCAGGAGAAACTGAAAGTCAACATTTTTCTAGTCTTCTGTTGTCCAGATGAACCCATGTGAACTGTAGCCTGAGTTTCCTGTTCTTAACTGACAGGAGTGGCACCCGGTGTGGTCTTCTGCTGCTGGTGCCCATCTGCTTCAAAGTTTGCTGTTGTATATTCACAGAGCTCTTTGCATACTTTGGCAGTGGCAAGTGGTTATTTGAGTAACTGTTACCTTCCTGTGAGCTCAGAGCAATCTGGCCATTCTCCTCTGACCTCTGACATCAACAAGGCATTTCCACACAGAGAACTGTTGCTCACTGGACATTTTCTCTTTTTCAGCCCATTCTCTGCAAACCCAGGTGCATCCATCTCACACCAACATCTATGCCACATTCAAAGTCGCATAAATCATCTTTCTTCCCCATTTTGATGCTCACCTTGAACTTCAACTGGTCGTCTTGACCATGTCTAAATCCCTAAATGCACTGATCTGTTATCATGTGATTGGACAATTAGATATTTGATTTAATAATCAGCTGAACATGTGTACCTATCAAAGGGCCATTGAGTATATATGCTAAAATAAATCAGCCAGCACCGCATTTCAGTCTAATGACAGATTTTCAAATATTTCTGCCAACAACCAACAGCCAGGAGCTCATTGGAAAAGGAAGAGCGGTTGTCAGAGATCTTTCAAATTTGCATTTTCTGGAAATAAGGAGAGGAAAAACTTTAGCCTGTCCAAAGCAATGCATTTTTGTTTTTTTACAGAACAGTTTTTTAGGCAAATCAAGCAAAAATCCTCTCTTGTTTAAATCCCAATGCTCAGAGGGAATTTATATATCTTCGAACATGGCTGGAGGGGATCTTTAAGTTTCTGTGTTTGAACACTCACAAGTCTTTGCTAAGGCTTTCAGGAATGTATTTACTCCTTATCTCCCAGTGCATCATTTAATATTAAACCTAACACTAAAAACAAACCCAGCAGATTCACATCAAAATGCAGCTTTAGACCAAAATTTACATATGACAGGCACAGAAGTATGTTGTTGTGCAGCTTTATTATCTCTGCTAGTAACAACACCCTGCGTGCAGCTGCCCAGTAACCATTTTATATGCCCTTGTGAACTAGCAGTGTTTGCATAACGCCCCAGTAAAATCAGTGCTTATGTGTAAAAAGATCATAAAGCATGCATAGAAATCACACAACTGCTGCCAAATCTCCTTCTCAGAGAAGATCTGACAGCCTATTCTGTACAAGATAATCAAAGTGGTATACGTAGAACAAGGCTGTGTTTCTATTCAATGTTTTATACCACTGGGAGTTGAAAGTAAGTCTGTTATTTGCACTTATTAGCAATTTAATGCACACACCGCTTAAAAGAAAGCACATTGCTACTTTTATTATTCAGTGCTTGTTTAAGGACCTAAACAACAGCATCTGTGAGTTTGGCGCCCATCACTTGAAAGCTACACTTCAGAGGCAGACAACCAAACATGCTGATTGGGTTAATAACAGGGCTTGTGAAGCTGAAAGACTCAATGACTGATCTG
Source organism: Rhamphochromis sp. 'chilingali' (assembly GCF_963969265.1). Lineage (NCBI taxonomy): Eukaryota > Metazoa > Chordata > Actinopteri > Cichliformes > Cichlidae > Rhamphochromis > Rhamphochromis sp. 'chilingali'. Next base: position 6,206,251 of record NC_137932.1, read on the forward strand.
CTGAATACTGAGTCTTTAAATTCAAGGATGGCTGGCATTGAAAGGGCACTTCTGGTGATGTGATAAAACATATTGAGGTCATTGTTATGTGAAAATGTAACTGACATCTCTGTCGTCTGACGCACACACACTCGCAAGACAAAACAAAACAATTAAGCAGCTAAGTCTGGATTTGTTGTTCCTCTTCTTGCATCGCACACAGACCCCAGAGCCGATTTGGACGATCAGGACGGGGAAAGAGATGAAAAAGGAAGCTGGCAGCGAGTTTAGAGGAAACGGGGTGTGGAGTGAAAGCATTTGTGGAAGGAGAGGAGGAAAATAAGGGGACTGCCTGTGCCCCATTCCTCTGTTTTGTTTTAACAGAAGTTGGCAGCACATTGCCCCGACCTGGTTGGCACTGAGGCATCAAACGGTCTCCACCCTGTGCCGTTACTCATTAAAGCTTCTGAATGTGAGCTGCACTGCCAAACTTTCTCTGTTTTATCCTTTGCATGCCATGCTCATCCTCTTTTTTTACAACCATAGCACAGAACTTTAAAGTGGAATACTTGCACATTTTGCATTGGTTAATATGTTTCCAATACCAACTAGTTTTTCATTTTCTCCAAATTATTTTAAATGTTATATTTCTAGTCAGATGAGAAGATCAGTGTTTCTGTCATGTCTGGACAATAAATATGAGGATGGCATCAGCTTAACTTTAATAGTGGACGCGGTGGAAACAGCTGTGTTGGCCTTCGGTCTAAAGGTACTGAAGGTATGCCTGTTTTTCTTCACATATTCACTGCAGCCCAAAACTTCTATACATTCACTTGTATGTGAGAAAGCAAATGTCGGATTTAGACAGACTGGACATTAAATCCTGCCCACTCCCTAGTACAAAGTCTATGTGATTTCTTACTCAGCCCACATGAGAAAAGGCGAGGTAATTATGCTGTTTATTTACGGTAATGGAGCACCTTCGGCGCACTCTACCCAGTTGTCACCCCTGACCTAAACCAAAAGGAGTGTTTCCAGTAGTATGATTTGTCTTGTCTCTCCATCCATTTTAAGCACTTTCATCAATTCAGGAGGTGGTGGTAGGGGCAGCAGGGTCAGAGGGTGACAGACAAGCCAGTCGTCAGTCTATTGCAGGGCTAGCACAGAGAGACTGACAACCATTTACACATATTGCCAATTTAGAATCACCAATGACTTTGAACTATGAGAGGAAGCCGGGGTACCTGCAGATAGAGCATGAAGACACAGGGAGAACTTTCAAACTCCATGCAGAAGGGTCCCTGTCCACCATTGAATTCAAACCCAGACCCATCACATTGGGGTGACAGTGCTAACCACTGGTGCACTGTGCCACTCCTATTGTAGACCATCTGTAACTGGCTGCTTGTTGGAAAAGGCAACTACCGGCCATGTTATGACCCAATTCTTATGAAAGTCATGCAGGTCATCGCCCATAAGTGTGTGTCAGTTTATTCTGAGAAATGTTGCCACTTAGCACCTTTAGAGTCAGCTGCCTTTTTTTAAAACAGCATCTTACTATGAAAACTGTTACAAGCTGCTGAGGTTCAAATCTGCCATTTTTAAATTGCATTATTTTTTAAATGCAGATGCTAGCAACATGAAATTTAAACTCATCTATATAAAGCATCTTCGTACGTTTCAGATTTTGAACTATTGCCTTCGTCACAGTATGCCTCTAGTAAAACTGTGTATAAGGACTCATTTGTGGCAAATGCATTTAGTACAATGAATAGTGAAATGCTTTGATGTATTTATGTAGTTTTATTCAAGTTTTATTTATGTATATATATGAATGTGTGTTGATTACGAACAGTATTTTTACTACAGAATGATTTTTGTTAGTGGGGACAGGTTAACTGGAAACTCTAAATTGCCCATAGGTGTGAATGTGGGAGTGAATGTGAGACCGAATGGTTGTCTGTGTCTATGTGTTAGCCCTGCGGCAGACTGGCGATCTGTCCATGGTGTACCCTGCCTCTCGCCATCCCAACCGCCGAGATAGGTTCCAGGTAGGTTCCAGATAGGTTCTTGGTTCACGCTGGTTCACGCTGACCAAACTCGAATTTTCACATGTGATTAAACAGATCTGACCAGTCAGACCACTTCATTTGATGACAAGTCCGCTTGCAGCTCAAACTGCGCGCTGGTACTGAAAATACAATGTTTCTTCCTTTTCTTACTTAATAATATCAGGCCCAGCTTGTCATCACTTGATGTCTACTTTATTTGTATTCACAGGACAAATAGGACACATTTTTGGTGAAAATACTTTTGGTGTGTACATATGTTACACAACTAGTTTGAGCTCCCAAAAAATTCAGAATTTTGTGCAATTTTTTAACAACACGGATGGTTTGTAATGGCATTAATTCTAATTCAAACTCTATGATCAACTTTGAGCATGCATATCATGCAATATAGTCCCAAAAGAATAAGGGTGTCCAGACTTTTTACTGTTAGTAGATGCGAAAGTTATTGTATTAAAACATAATAATACTAATAATAATTCATGTGATTCTGGGGCATTAGGCTGTACTCACTGGTACTCCATGGAATGACCCATGTGTAAAAATGGCTTAAGTTTGTTAACTAAATGGTAACATAAAACTCTTAGTACTTATTCCAAAGTGACATTATTCATTGAAATAATACTTGCAGTTGGGTATTCCATGCAAAGTCATTGTTTGTTTGTTTTTTTGTGCATGTAATCAACAAGTGTAGAACATTTGAAAATGTATTATCATCTTATTCCATGACTCACAGTGGTGGTCATCTGTCCATAAACTGAAATGTGCTACAGAAATAATCTCATTGTTTATGAGACATTCACAGATATCAGCCGAAGGCTATGTGTGAAGAGGATGTTGTTCTTGACATAAAATGTACTCCTGCTTCCCAAAAATTACATCACTTGGCTTCAAGTTGAAGAAAAGTGTGAATAATGGACGGAGCAAATGCTTTTTTATTACTAGTCAGTGAAAGAGGCTGAAAGCTATATCTATTGCAATTACTGTAAAATGGGAACGGGAATGTGGGGTACTTTTTTAAAAAAAACACACTTTGCACTGCCAAGCTCTGACATAAAAAAATACTACAGTTGACTTTTATGAGGTCAGAGGTTTTGAGATGGCTACACACACTCAGTAAATATAGCTCACCTTGGTTCCCACATCGTAAACAACCTTGTGATGTCAGTGATGATCCCGAGGACAGGATAAGAGCAATAAACAGGAAGTGGCTCAGCAGCAAGCTGCATCCCATAATAATCACAGCAAAAAAACAAAACAAACACACACTGACAAACAATCCCAAATCACCACAAGACACAAAGTGACAGACAACACAGACAAACGACCCCAAAACCCAGCACAAACGTTCAACAGCCCCAAAAAGAGCACGTGACAGAAACACAAACAGCCCCCCTTCATGGAGAGATTTCCCAAAGAGAACATCAAATGCATCAATTTCCAAAATCAAAGGCTTCTAAACCTAAACAGTCCATGAATCAAAGAAAGGCGCATGCAGGAATGAGCAGAGATGCGTGCAGAGAATGGTACAAACAGGCATAAACAGAGGATAGTGTGACAAACACTGTAGGATCAACTGTGAGACAACTTCACATCTTCAAGAGTGATGCTCTAATGTATCATATTTCCTTGTGTAATATGCTACAGTGGGGCACCACATTTCCATTTTATTTGAAGCACATAACAGAAAGAAGAGCCTTCATGCTTCATCTCAACAGCAAAACCTCCTTTATGGCCACCTGACCTGTGTCAGCAGCACATAAATCCATTTTGAACTTATCATACTGCCTGTAAACAGACAGGGAGAATGTTTAATGCACTAAGAGCACACAGACATAAAAATATACTGTATAGATACCCCGACTTTCTCCACCCGGTGAGCAACCTGAGGGAGACCATCTGGATGCAGTTTCTCTGTGTTTTATACCAATGGACAGTTGACTATGCAATCACAAACAAGCATTTTAAAGCCTTACTAATTGGCCTGCAATTAGCATTAATCTCAAAAACCTGAACACCTTAATCAGCATAATTACTGCTACTATTAGTAGCTTAATTACAGATTAGCATACTAACACACTATTGTAGGATAGCAAACATGGTAGGCATTAAACATGTTAAACATCAGCACATGTTAGCATGCCATTTAGTTCAAAGCATCATGGTACAATTAAATATCGCCCCAGAGCGTCTCATACAAAAAACTTGATTTCAACTTTAGTGATGGTACTTTTACAATTCTGACGAAATTAAACGTAATCATGTCTGACTGAATAAAAGATGCTGTTAAAAGTATGTTGTGTGCTGGAGGGGTTGTTGGACTGTGTTTCAAGAGTTGTATTGTTTTTAATGAGTGCTAATGGATCCCGATGACAAAGCACGCCAACTACCACAAAAAAAAAAAAAAAAACTAAATTCAAGTGAATCTATGACAACATTTTCTTTTACTGTGTGATGAGTGTGCAAATCTTAACACTGATTGGTTATACTCAGTTTTTATTTTCAGTTAAATGACATGCTTGACTCTTCCTGTAGCGCAAAAAATTCTGCGAGGGATCTCTGGTTATGATATTGCTCGCTGGATCAGACGCTTGTCTGGAACGATTCAACGTCCTTCCTTCATCCACGGCCAGCAGACCCACCAAGTCCGTGCAGCTGTTAATCCTGCTCCCTCCCATCTCTGACTACTGACCGCCGCCACACAAGGAAGGAGAACTTGAAAGGCAACCTCGGTGACTGTACTTCACACCTTTTTCTCTGCCTTACACACAAGGGTGCTTGCGCATGCACATCATCTGTCTCCTCGTTTTCATATAAACACACACAGACAAACACGCAGCTGCCTGGACGCTTAAGATAAGGAGCAGGAGCTGTGAGGTGCGGGGAGGGGGGTTGCTCTGATGAAGTATGCCTGTATGTGTTTGTGTCTGTTTGTGTCTGTGTGTTTTTCTTTTTTCTGGGGGGGGTGCGCTACTCTACAGGACGTCCTGAGAATGGCGAGCTTTTCAAACAGGAGACAGGTTGCGCACCACGTCGAGCCATATACAGGGCAAACAGCTCAAAAACAAACAACTGATTGCTAAACCCCCTAATGGCTACAGGACAGCTGATGACAGACATTAAATATCAATAAGCTAATGACCAAGCAATCGTGATAGCCAGATCTGGCAGATATTCAAAGGGCAGCTTTTTTTGTTAATGAGCTGCAAATATATTAGAGCTCTAACTATGGCCACCGTTTGGAGAGAAAAAAAACACCAGCAGCAGCTGAACAGTGTCGTTAGCAGCAGGAGTCCACTGATGGCACTGCCTCTCCATTTCCCTAACGACTGCACCATAGGAAGAGAAGCAAGGTCTTCTCAGCACTGATTTTCCTCCTGGGTCCGTGTGTGTATGTGTGTGTGTGCATGTGTTGTCAAGTGTGAAGGTAGTAGCCTTCCTAATGGGATGTGTTGTATACAGGGGGGTCTGGGAAACAACAGTGTAACCAAAGGGAAGAGCAGAAGGAAAACAAGGACCCCTCCCTGTCCGAGTATGGGACAAACACATTCGACGCACACACGCACACATTAACACACATGCCTCGTCGCCCTCCTTTCAGGCTGATCTGGAGGGGGGCCAAGTTTCTCTTGGACACCTCTCTCTTGCCGTGCTTGGTTGGCTTGCGTTTTGTATTTGAAGGATGTGTTTTGATGTCGGACCAGACGATGCAGTGAAGCTCTACTTCATGCATCCCGAGCTCTAAGTTTAGGAAGAGGAGGGCAACACCAAACACTGTGTACGCTTTCTTTTCATCTTGTTTATTGGCCAACATGCCCTGTGGTCTCTGAGAGCTGCGAACCAATGACAAGCCGGGGATGAGAGTTGGCACGGTGCCCCGCTGGAGCAGGTGCAGCCAGAATAGGAGATAAGGAAAACGTGCTGACAGACCTGCCGATCAACTTAAAATCACTGATTGAGGGCGTTGATACTCCGAGGCTTTTTTTTTCTTTGCTGAGGGGACACTGTTGTACTACCCATGTGGGTGTGGGTGGCCCTGTTTGTGTGGGATTAGAGCAGGGAGGGATGGGGAAGGGATAAAATAGTGCATATGTGTATGTATGTGTGTGTTCTCTAGTGCCAGAACTCCTGTGCGACATCGTGGAAAATCCTCCTCAGCAGTTTCCTGTGGGTCTCCATTATCAGGCCTCGTTGATAGACCAGCTTTCCCCCCTACTTCCTGGCTCTCTTCCTCCCCTTCCACCCCACTTCCCCTCCCACACTCTTCTCAATCACATGAATCACCACTGCCATGTTGAGGGCGAGGGGCTGGCAGCAATTATAAACAACTCTCCCAAATCGCATATGGCCAAATTATGCAGTATAATATTTACTGTGCAATGAGCTAATGCCATCCCTTCAGTACTGCATGTTATTCGCAACATGATGTCATTACCGTGCTGCATTTACTGACATTCTGGTGCACACACTTAAGACAAATGTTGAGTCACTTGAACATGAGGTCATTCCTCCTTCCCCTGTGAGATGTGAACCCAAGATGCCAATCAGGACTGAGCTTGCCCTGTTCAAACATCCTTAGCAAGCCCTTGCTGTTTGATTGCAGCCAATGCAAGTGGGCCTGAGTGACGCCACCATTCATCACGATCATTGCGACCGTACAAACTCAAGACGATGTGTGAGCCAGATTTCAAGGTTTCAGTTTCTCCTCCTTCTCTCTCCAGACTCTCCTGTGATAAGACAAACTGGTTTGAGATGTGGGGATTTTAAAACACCGTACTCTAATCCTTTTCAGCAACAGCTAAATGATTCTTGGTAACCCATGTTGTTACTAAGACAACATCAACAAACACAACCCTACCTGACAATGATGAGGGCTGAAAGGTGGTTACTGGTCAATAAACATACACGCCGAGTTGAAAGGAGAGTGAGCTTCAAATCTTTTCACCAAGTTACACTGCAGGTTGCTAGAGGGATAGGAAAGCAAGGAAAAAAAGGGCACCCATGAGTCATTGTAGGTGGAAATAAGCAAGAAAAGGTTTGAGAGTAGGAAGAACAAGGGTTGGGGGGATAAAACATGACTAATCTTGCTTGCATACTTTTTTTTCTCCAAGATTTCAATCAGTTCTGTAGACATGAAGAGGATTGATCTGTGGCTGGAATCATTGTGCCTTTCAGGGAAGGTAGGGCTGTTGTCTGCTACAGGACGTGACACAGAGCATGTGTGAGGGGCCTGATAGAGAAGCAGAGGCCGATGAGAAAAGGAAAGAAAATAAAGAGAGGGAGGAAAGGGAAGCACTTAGGTGTGCTTGATATCCTATCAGCACCCAATACCCATCTCGGGCATGGAAAAACACCGCGAGTATCATGAATGGGAATCGTAATTTGGTTAAAAAGGAAAAATCAATAAATAAAAAGCTTGAGAAGACCGAGCGGATTTTGGACTGTGAATGAGAGCGGAGATCAAATGTGGATGGATAAAAGGTGGGGAAACAATACCCAGATCCCCCGTGTGTCCGAGAGCCAAATTCGCAGCGGCAATATGAGTTCCTTTTTGTTCTTGAAAATGCTCCTCAGATGTTTGACGCAAGACTGAGAGTAGAGGAGGGGGAGGCGGAGGGAGACAAAACAAACAGCAATTAAGGTAGTTTGTGGATCCGTTTGAAAGGCCTTGTGATCCATCCTTTAGGAAACATCTGCCATATTGATGTATGAGTCCAGGAAAAGACAAATTCCTTCTATCCCTGTAAAACAAACCCTAGCAAGGATGAGTTGCCTATTAATCCATTTCTAACCTGACGCTGGTCTTCACGAATACTTAAATCAATGAGTCACATGTAAACGCACTCAAACAAAGAATGTGTTTTTTGGCTATACTCTAAACTTTATTCTTCCTAAACATTTTTAGTCTAAACACAGATAACACCAACCCTTATCATTTCGCTCTCAGCTGGAAATTCCAGTCAACCTTCTGATAGAGAAAGTGGATAAGAACATATTTTTTTAAAGCAAAAAACTTCATGCTTGTCTAGGGAAGAAACATAATTCATAATCTCAAGAAAATGCAACTGCGTTTATCGTCCGTCCACATATTGCTGGTATGAAAGAGTTCAAACGTCTCCGCTGTCGGTCAAAACAACCCTGAAAGTCCCCGAGAGGAAGCAGACTGAAAAAAATCTCAGATTTACTGTGTGAGGCAGATGGAAAAAGATACAAACAATAGTTTTACAAATTCACCATGCAGTTCCCTGAACACTAAATCATAGTAAAAGAACTCGGGAAACACCACTGTACAGTTTACATCACTCGTCTTTGGGGAAATCATCATCTTTGGATGCGTTAGAGCGATTCATCATACAGTTAATCTGATAAATCAGACCACATAAAACACTCAAGTGCAGTTTGGAGGAGTCAGAAGATAAATGACAGACTCCTACATAGCAATGCAAGCCTGACCTAGTGCTTTACACACCTCGAAAATGGGGGTTTTGTCTTTTGTCGTTTTTCGTGTTTCTGTTTTTTGGGTTTTTCGGGGGGAAAGGTGATATGTCTATATGTGACTGCTAATGTCAACCCATTTATACTCCACCTTCAGCAGTATAGCCTGGAATCCAAAAACAAGAGGCTGAAGAAAAATCCAATATGACAGTAGTTTAAGTGGTTTGTTGTACAATAAACAGAGGAGCAGGCTGCAGTGTGGCATTGTTTTTATGTCAACACTGAAATATTCATCCAAGGGACCACTCGCTTGCAAGGGCATGCACTCAAAATTGTGTCTGTCCACCTTGACTTATGCCAGCTTCTGTAAATGTAGTCGGCAGTGGTAGAAATCATTTTAAGGTAATTTGATTTGGCGCTGATTTTCTACGCTGGATGCCCTTCCTGAAGCAACCCTCCCATTTATCTGGGCTTTGGACCAGCACTAGGAGTACACTAGGCTGGTTTTGTGTTTCCTCCCATTTGCTAACCGGGGAAACCTTTTGTGTGTTAGGTGAATGTGCTAACCAATACACTCTACAAACACAAGCTTGTCTCCATCCTAACATAACAAAGAACTAAAGAACTTATAATTAACCGAGACACACAGTGCTTCAGGGGTACTGGTTGGACAAAATCAGGATGGTTATATGCACATGCTTTCTTCCTACTTACTAACATGAATGCAGTTTCCAGGTCTGAAAAAAGAAGCCAATGCAGAATTGCATTCAACTTTGTTTTTTATCTGAAGGCCATCGGATGGCTATAGATGTGGTTGCAAACAGAGGCTTTCTGACTTGACCTCTGTAAATGCTTTTCTGATGAGTTAATGGCTATAGTCACTCATTTGGGGTCATCTTGAATTAGTCATTAGTTAAATTGGTCATATTATGTTTCAAAATGGAAAATTGTCTGTGGTAAGAAACTGCACACCCATTGGCTAACAATTTGTGACTGATAAGTCGTTAGCCAGTGAGCATGCAGTTTTACAGTCAGACATGTCCCACTCAGTTTTTTACAACCAAGATGGCAGAGACAAAAGCGTTAATCTAGAGGTTTCAAAACAAGACTGCAGATATCAGTGGTTGATGTCATCTTTTCTATTTTGTATGGTTGCTCCAAGTAGATTCATATTTTAGCCCACAGACTTTTAAAAAGGCATCAGTCTTTTCTCTTTAACTCCTAACAAATGAAAGACAGGACAGATACAAATTAATTTTACTTTCAGGGGTATTACAGTAGTCTTCTACTTTAGGGCTCACAACATTGGATCATCTGCCACCATCTCATCCTATCCCTTGCATCTTCCTCTGTCTAACCAACCCTCTTCATGTCCTGCTTTATGACATCCTCTGTGGTCTTCCTCTTTCCCTCCTGCCTAGCAGCTCCATCTTCACCAACATCCTTTGTCTAATATATCAACTATCCCTCCTCTGCACACTGTTATACTACGGTAGTCTATACTAGAATCAGATTTTTGTTAAGACATGTAACCATTCTTCCCTTACTGAAGTGATTAGTGTTGAAGACAGCTGAAGGTCAGGTCTAGACTCAACAGTTATTTGGAAAAGTGCAAAATGCATGTTCCCAGGCATTAGCATCAAGATGGAGGAATGTGCACAGACAGAAATTAAAGCTAAAAAAAAATTAGTTTATTCTGATTCATCATAAACAACATTTTCATTCTGTTTCAATCTGCTTGGTCTTTGAAAGCAATTACAGTCAGAAGGTAAAGCTCTATGAAAATTGACCCAGTCAATTAAACAGAAATAGATCTGGAAGAACAATAGAAACCTTAAGTTTGGCATTCCCTTGTTTGTGAATCACTTTACTATTTTAACTGAACAATGATTTACAAAATGAAGATTAAATTGTACTGATACCAATTCAGTGTATTTATAAACAAAATGAAAATCGAGGTAAAAAAAAATCAGTCAATCAAATGAGAAGTATGGCTATGTTCTCATAGTGGTGCCTGTACCGGCCACTGGAAATAATGCAATTTTAAGTCACTTCCACATTAGCTCCATGTGTCAGTTCCACAAGCTTATATGCAGTTGGTTTTTTTTGGACATCTCCATTTTTATTTCAATTGCACTTGAGGTTTATTTAAACTTAACCTCAAATTCAGCTGCACTTTGTCCTGCAAAATATGAGTCATGTGTTGCTGTGTCTGTGCTTTGCAAGTAATAGATCACTCTTTGTTTACATAAAAAGCGAAAAGCGAAAGAAACACTGAGCTGATAATGAAGAGCTCAGAGACTCCCAACAGTTTAAGGAAGAAATGTGTTTCTTTTCATTTTTCAAGTGTTTACGATAACATCAAGCAATCGCCATCCAGGGTTACACAGCATTAGCTGGATGCAATATCAGATTGAAATATGTAAACATTCCCCAAATGAATTATAATCATAAAATAACATTTTTGGTTCTCTGACCTTGCAGCATTTTAGTGCACAGATATTCAACCTTTTTTGTGACTTTCCCAAAGCTGACTTTGTAAACTGGCAAAAGGGACTAAATGAAGATACCGGCAGATAGTCCATCCCTTGTCCCCGGGATGTCAAATAAAATGTTTTACTAAGATTAATGCTGTACCAACATGGTTGATTGCATAGCAACTAAAGGGGAGAAAACAAAATCACCATGTTGTTTATATGTAATGTTTATTGCTTGACATGCAACATTGAGAAATAAGCGATGCTTCAGACACTTGATGTTTATCATATGTAACCATGTAGCACAAATGCAAACCTTGTATTTATAGGCATGAATCGTTTCCTCTGGGGTGTTTGTAGCTCTCTGTTTGTTCTGCTAGAAGTCGGTTAATTTGCAGGGAGAGATGCAGAGTAATTTGGCCTGCAGCAGGACTGTACAGTTAGATCAGAAGCCAGACTCAGACAACATTGGCCAAACCAAAGATCCATCTGTCTGTTCCTTGCTGAGAGGAGCGTGTAGGGCATAGAGTGCATACACACACACACACGCACGCACACACACACCTCCCATCGCCAGCTGGATTGGAGAAAGCAGCACTTGGGGAACAGTTGACATGCTGATCTCTTTAATGGTTACATCCTCCACACCCAACACCCGAGATGCTCAGACACACACACGCGCTTTCATTACTTTAAACTGACTGACAGAAAAAATACATATTGCAACATTCGCCACCCTCCACCCCCCAATTCAAGATTCGCAACACAAACACACACACACACATATATGCAGCACCGTACTGGTCACACACACGTATAGACACACTATCCTGTTAACCACCCCCACTTCCATGCAATCAGAGGCTCAGAATAGGAAGGAGGGAGAGGAAGCGGCCCTGCATTCACAGGCTGGGAACAAGGAGAAGGAAAAACAGCCGGAACCTGGAATTTACGGAGGAAAAAACAGCAGCCATCCAAAAATACCCCACTACCATCTCTGCAGATAAACAGAAATATCATTACTCTCATCCTCCCGCTCAGGAGTTTTCCTTACATACTTCCTTTGACTCATCCTCAACCACTCAACGCCGTTTCTGGCTACTCAATCAAGGAAGCATTCATCGAAGCTGCAGAGATTTTTGTTATTCACCCAGAGTGGCTGATCCTCAGATGTTTCTGCCCAGCCTTCCTCGCTCACTCAGGCCAGGAAAGGCCTTGAGTTAATCACTGTTAAGTGGAGGTGTGGAATCCCTAAATAGCAGACCAGACACTCAGCCAGTAGTTTTCCCTGATGCTAGGCGATGAGTACCCACTCTCCTTCACAGCTTCAAATGAACTGGTGCAGTATGGTTTTGCATTGCATCATAGCCATATAAACCTGGAGAAGTAGAATCTGAAGTTTATTATAAATTGCATGAATGGCCCATAGATAGTATATATAGAAAAGGGGTGATCTCTGCAATATAGCTCTTAATTTGTAAGGCTGAACCATCCAATACATGCAAAATGCAAGTGGATATAAAGTGCCGTGAAAAAGTATTTGTCTCCTTGTTGATTTCTTATGTTTTTGCATATTTGTCACAGTTGCACGTTTCAGATCATTAACAATCTTTTAATTAAAGATAACCACAGTAAATCTTCTTCTTTGTAGAATCATTCTAATTCAGCAACATTTGGGGTTTTCAAGTATGAACAGCTTGTTTTTAAGGCCATGCCAAAGCATCTCAATCAGGTTTGAGTCTGGACTGTAACTAGTTTCATTTTGGTTTTTGAGCCATTCTGAGGTGGACTTGCTGGTGCATTTTGGATCATTTCCCTGCTGCGTAACACAAGTTTGTTTGAATTTCAGAGCAAGAACCAATAGCCAGACATTCTCCTTCAGGATTTTCTGGTAGAGCGAGGAATTTAATCCATGTCATGATGCAGCAAAGCAGCCCCATCACACTACCACCACCATGTTTGACTTTTGATATGATGTTCTTTTTATGAAATGCTGTCTTAGTTTATGCCAAATGTAACAGAAGACAAACCTCCCACAGAATTCAACTTTTGCCTCATAAGTAAAAGGAAAATTTTCCCAAAAGATGCATTTCACCTCTTCCATGAGGCAACTGTTGTTTTGGGTTTCTTTTGTGACCTCCTTGGGGTGATTTTGGTAGGCCACACACTCCTGGAAAGGTTCATCAATGTTCCAGGTTTTTTCCATTTGTAGATAATGGCTTTGACAATGTTTCAACTGGAGTCTTAGAGATGCCTTAGAGATGTCAGTGATTTTGTTTCTCAGCTATCTCTTTAGATTGTGATATGATGTGTTGTTTTTTGAGATCTTTTAGCCTTCTTCATTTTGTCAGAGAGGTTCTACTTAAGGGATTTCTTGATTCAACAGGTCTGGGCTGGATGCGGCTTAAGAAACTTATCTAAGCTTTCCAAAAAATGTGGTTAATCAGAGTTAATTCATGATTTGACAAGGGTGGCAATTACTTTTTCACAAAGAGTGGGTTGGGATTTCTTTTTCCCCTTAACAAATGAAACCATCACTTCAAAATGGTATGTAGCATTTACTCAGATTATATTTGTTTAATAGAAAAATAGGGGGAAAAAAGTTGCCAGTGGGTCCAGTAGACAGCTCACTGACAGAGGTCTTCCTGTGGATAAAAGGTGGGGTTAAGTGACCCTGAGGCCATTTCCTCTGACCTCTTCTTCCTAATTGATTCAATTTCCAAGCCACTGGCCCTTTATTAGGATGTTCTAATAGACCAGTGCCACATTTTCTAAGTCCCTTTCTTTTGTCACTAAAATAGGGCAAATTTCCATGCTGTCCACTTGGATGAACTCAATTCATGTTGCTAAAATTTCTGCTTCTATCCACATGTGATATCAGTTAAATGCATACTTCCCTCACTATGTGCATAACCGTTAAATTACATAATTAACCTTTCAATGAAATAGCGGTGTCATCTGTTGAACTCAAGTGGAATGCAGTAGATGTGGGACTGCAGAAAAAAAGATGTGGCAAATGGCTTATCTGCAGTTTGCCTGAGAAAGCTTAAACCATACAGTTACATTCAAAACTATTTAGTGATACAATTTTGCCCAGTGCGCTGAGAAAATAACAAAAATTGTTATAAACAAATACAAATAACAAAATTCACCTCTTGCACAGTATAAATAAATAAATACCATCCAATAATGGATTATAACACAGATAAAGATTAAAACAGTCACAGGTTTAAACTGAGTTATATATGTATATACTTGTTTATATCTGGCATCAATTTTCCTGCTGTGTTTAATTTAACTTGTAACTTTAACTGTTGTTAATAATCAACTATAATTACAAACATACAGTATTTTATATACTACTGCATATATGATAGAGTGTGTGTGTGTGTGTGTGTGTGTGTGTGTGTGTGTGTGTGTGTGTGTGTGTGTGTGTGTGTGTGTGTGTGTGCATATCTACACAGGAGATAGGGTACCATATCATATCCATTCATTATAGTATGATGCTATGATACGTTATATTGTGATACACCATTCTAATCTGACATTCTATTCGTTTCTTAAATTACTCATCAAATCTACAAATATATACAACTGTGGGATTTGTATAAAATATTTCCATATGCTACATAGATGATGGAACTCATAGTGGCCCCGGCAATGTTTGTGCAAAGTTTCATTAAGTTCGGTCCACTCATCTAGGGGGAGACGGGGAAGATATAAACAAACGTACGCTACATTCATTATCTTGGGATATAAGTGTTTGTGACGTTAAGAATTTCACTGCAGCATAAATGAAACTATTGATTACAAAACATCAGCATTTTTCGAGAATGTAACAAATTTTTTTCCACGTTTTCTTATGTAATCATATTACAGTAAACTTAAATTTGCTGATTTGCTTACCAAAGCATGTTTCACAAGTTGTCAGGCCAGTGACGGGCACCATGTGACTGCTATTTTGCCATCAGACGCTGCTTAGACTAGGCTCCAGGTTGACTGCCCTACAAAGCAGGTGAGGGTAGAAAACAATACCATACCATCAGGAGAATGTATGCAATCACCACATTTTACTTTTATTCCATTACCACATACGAAGTTATTTTTCTGACTGTAAAAATGTCATTATCACTGCTTCTCTTCCTTACGCACACCAAGGGGATCGTGAACATTAAACTGCTGCAGGTCCTACGATAAGTCAATTTCACCGTGTTAACATCCATAAACATTTCAGCCCATAAGTCAGACCCATTTCTGTGTAGATGTAAACACAGTGTGACATCAGGGTAATTAAACAACTCACGAGGACTCCAGACTGGTCTCCTTCGGGCTGTTCTTATGTCTGTTTATTCATTATGTTACTTTTTACGTGTTCGTTTATGTGACTACTGAGCGAAAACCTCTAATTAAGATAAAATATCACCACTGCACTGGAAAAATTACAGGCAGCCCCAGACAAGATGTTTCATTTGAAGTCCATGAACCACCCGGGGTAATTCACGTAAACTCAAAATTTTGCTCTAATACAACCGGATACAATATTAATCTTTGTCCTTTATTAAATATTAGTAAACATGGCTGATATATTTTTGTTTAATCTGATAAAAAGGAATTAGATAAACTGACACAGATACTTGCCCATGGAAATGTGCCACTTCAGCAAAACTAAGAACTCGGGACAGATAAACAACAATTGCAATTTGTTTGTTCTTTCCTTTTCTTACACTGTTGACACAAAGCATGAAGCAGGAAAATGATTTCTGTGGCAATTAAGGAATGTTTCATACGATGAAAAGCTTGTGTTTGCTTAGATATGCTGGATTTACAAACATTTCCAGGGCCTTTTGGAGTTTAGACTGAAAAATATCTGTGAATTCATGTAAGCCATGAGCAGTTGCTGATGCAGCAGTTTGTCTGATTTGCTAAGTGGTGTCTTCATCTGTAGCAGTTTCTGTTTATTAGTTTAAGTGTTTGACATTTTCCGAACGCAACGTCTTATTCAAACAAGCCTGCGCCGAGCACGCTGCTTTAATCACAAACTGCTCTTTTAGGATAAATACAACTGTCAGCCTGTCAGAGAAGCATTTCACAAAACTATGTCTGTGTTTGTTAGGCATGGCGTTTCAGATGTGTGTGTGCACATGTTCAAAAAGTGTTTACATGTGTGAGTGTGTGCGTGCGTGTTAGCCCCACTGAGAGAGTTATTACAAAGAGCCAATAGGAGCGAAGGACCACACTCTAGCACATCCTGTTTGACTTGACCTCAGAGGATACTCTCCTTTCCCAAGCAAACAAACTGCCGGCTTTTTGGATCGTACCAACGTCGGAGGGGAAGGGAGGAGACGGGAGGAGACGGGAGGCAGGAGATGTCTCTGGTGGGGAATCAGTGGGCTGAGCAGAGTTTTTGCAGCACAGAGCAGCAAAATAGTTAATATATTGCCAAAGGGTGGGGGGAGGAACAGGTATAATCTCAGAAAATCTGCGTGTTAGCAGACTCTAGTCCTACAGTGATCCAATGATAATACACTGCTGTATATCTATATGGATATGGACTGGCTGATGTGTTAGGAATGCCACATTGTTTGGTGGATATGAAAATTATCAACTTACAGAGGGCTGAATGCAAAGTGAAAAAGTGAAAGTAAAAAAACAATAGAGCAGGATAGTCCATTTTTCCGAAATATCATCGAGCAACTCAAAATGATACTCAGTACAGTGGAACCCCAACTTACGAAATTAATTCGTTCCCGAGGTTCTTTCGTAAGTCAAAAATTTTCGTAAGTCGAAGCACCCATTGCGCGTTTTGAGTGAGGCGATGCTGAACGATAGGCTATAGGCTAATTGCTAACTAGAACAACAATACGTCGTTCAAGTGAAACAGCGAAGCGCAAGTACAGAAGCCAAGGGGTTGTCACATGATTCGGAAGGCATTGTGGGCATTGTAGGCTCAGCCGATCAGAGCCAGCGGATTTCATTACCCGGGCATTTTGCCGTAACAAGGGCAGAAATATTGCCGTTCAGTGCCTTCGTAACTTGAATTTTTCATGAAATGGGGTATTTGTAAGTCGGGGTTCCACTGTAGTTTGTATGGCCCCCACATACTTGTATGCATGCTTGAAAATGTTTAAGCCTGCTCTTGATGAGACAATGGATGGTGTACTGGGGGTTTGCCCCCAATTTTGGAGCATCACTGAGCTCTTGGTGCAACCTGGGCGCGTTTGGATGGACTGAAACATAAGCATTTTGGTCAGGCAAGTGTGGGAGTCAGTGAGTGGCATCAATTCCTTTAACCTCCAGAAACTGCCTGCATACACTAGCCACATGAGCCAGGCATTGTAGAGCATCAGGAGATACCCAGGTTGTACTGCAACAGTGTAGGCTTTGACAGTGGGTCCGAGGATTGCATCCCAATACCTAATGGCAGTCAGGGGACTGTTGCACAGCATGTAGAGGTCTGTACATCAATCCATGAATAGGCCTTCTCAGAATATCACTGACCTGTTCCTTGAACAAAGGAAGTTGCTGGTCTTGTTGATGAGTTAAGGGCCTTCTACAGCCCTGTCCAGCTCTCATAGAGTAACTGTCTGTCTCCATGGAATTTCCTTCACACATTTGAGACTGTGCCGGGAGACACAGCAAACCTTCTGGCAATGGCACATACTGATGTGCCATCCTTGAGGAATCGGGCTACCTGAGCAACCTGGCACCTATCACCAGTAGTGACATTGAGCTTAGACAAATGAAGACTAGTGAAAAAAAACATTCTTGTTTTAGTTGTTGCCCCTCTAGTGCACCTGTTGTTAATTTCATTAACACCAAAGAAGCTGAAACTGATTAGCAACCCTCCCCACTACCCAACTGACCAAACTGGATCAATATCCCAGAAGTTGAATTTACTTAATGCTATATTCTGATTAAAAAGTGGATCTTTATATTTTTAAAAGGGCATTATGTATGACATAGCATTTACATATTTTACATAATGTTTGAGCTGCATTCTCAATTCTCAGCAAAAAATATTTGTATATTCAAAGCAAAGCATCCCAATCAAGAACAATCACAAGTATATGGCACTGGGGCTCACTGTTGTGGCGAATCCACTTAGCCAAAAAAATGGATCGGACATCAATTGTAGAAACGATAGTCTTTATATAAGGCTTCAAAAAGGGGAATGTACAACAAATAAACTGCTCGACATCAGAGCAACATATAAAGGCTTCCCGAAACTTTCTTTGCTAGCTAAAACCCAGAGTAACTTTCGTCTACCACAAAGGATTCTGGGAAATGCAGTTTTCTAATGAAAATACCTGTTAAATGCTCCCCTTTAGCAGAAAATTAAATCTATAATTAACAGCTCTAACTAGACATGTGGCTAACACTTAAATCACTTACAAAATAACCAAAATGCTGTTATCAAACAATAAACTGCAATAAAGTTACAACACTCACAATTCTCAGTATTCAGTACTGATCATTTTTGTAGTTAATCAATGTTTTTTAACCAGTAATATTTTTTCCTGTGTTCAGTGGTGTTTCAAACAAAATTCTGTCATGGAAACAAATTCCAGTGACCTTTAAGTTACGTTAATGGGAACGTCGATGAACACGACACATGAAACAAACACAAACGGGCAACCCCCACAACCCTGAATTGGATGGATAGCTACACAAATTTTTTGCGCCAGAGGAGATTGAACTGAAAAAGCTTCTCGGATGAGAGGTGAAACGTTTTCAAGAAACTTACAGTACTTAAAGGAGTCCAGTCGCTTTTCTTTCCAAGGTCCTTAGACAACATAACATCACATTCACAGGGGAAATAATATATCCATCCATCCATTCATTCATTCTCTTCCACTTGTCCTCATCAGGGTCGTGGGTGTATGGGGCTGGAGTCTATCCCAGCTGCCACTGGGTGAGAGGCAGGGTACACCCTTGACAGGTCGTCAATCTGACCCACCCGTTGAGGACGTGATAGGGCACATGCCCACATATATACATAAATAATCTATCGTCAATATAGTGAAACAGCATTCATTCTGGCAGTCAGCATACCGGTTGCCTGATCCTTGCTTCCCTGTTGCTGTCATGGAATTAGGGTTAGGGTCTTGTAACAGATTATGAATCACACCATGTGGACACGGCAAGTTGGCTCTCCAAGACTACTCACAAGAAATAAGCTTGTGAGTAGTAATCGCTTTTTCATTACTCTTAATTGTTTTGCTATAAGTATTTTCAACTGTGTAAAATTTGACATGGCAACTTGTTGGGTTTCTGCTTTTCTAAAGCTTCTTAATATGATTTTAAACTTGATTTATAGGACTCATCTAGCACAGCAGGTCCTGAAAATAAAAAAATGTGTATGTCTATCCATCCTATTACCCGGTCGTAAGGGGCTATATTTAACAAATGCATATAATTAGACTACCATCTGGAAACATCAGAGTTGTGTTCTAGTTAGATGAAATTATCTACTGATACTTTTGTTTTTATGGTGGAGCTTTTTTTTTATTTGTGTGACTATGTATTACTGCTTGATTTTATTTTGTTGATATATCTGTCCCAAGTTATAGGTACTGAATTGACTGATTCAGTGAAAATTTCAGGCAGTTACCTTTAATAGCTGTTTAGATATGCTGGAAGTCGATGAAAAATCTATCTTAAATAGTATTTTATACATCATATTGTATTTGTACCAAATTTCTGGGTAAATCCAAGATTGTCAAAAAGAAAATGTTCTAAAATTTTTGATGATTTAAGGTGTTGTGAGCCGATAAGCTCACATTAGTCTAAAGATATTTGTTTTATTGTGTCACAAAATAATTAATCCAAATATACTTAATGCTTAATAATGTGTCAGCTGTGTCATCTTATCATTGTAGGATGAACAAAACATATACTAACATACTAACACAACAAGGCATACAATATAAATCTTGCGATATATGTAAGGCAACAATATCAGCAAATTGCCCGTATAGAAAAAAAATGGACAAGCCTGCATCACAGTAGTAAGTTTTTTTGTTTTTCTTTGCACATTATGTAGAAAGTCGTCTCCTCCTCTATCTGTAACTGATTAATCCATTATTTGGTTAAGTCGCTGCTGCCCACTCCCTTCAGCCTCCCACCGGTGTTTTTCTCAGCTAACGGTGGGCCAGCTTGATGCTGCTGCTGCTGGGAGACTATTGGGATTAATGCTGCCGACTGACACTAATCTCATTGTGGTTAAGGCTTTGGAGAGACTGCATAGCCTACACCCACTTCACTCTCACTCCCAAACACGTATTTATGGCACCAATCCACTGGGATATTCATGCCCAGGGAGGGATTTGTGTAGTGGATTCTTTCACTCACTGCTCATCTAATGGATGGCTTGATTTAATTCCTAAATGACTGATTCTGAAGTCTTGAAAAACTAAACTTAAAAGATACAAAGAAACACACAGAAATCACAAACCTATTGTGTGCTTTTATTATTAAACACTATGTCATGATTTTTACTCTTATTATTTATCACTACAGTAAAGCCTTGACTTTGAACTACATATCAAAAAATTCACCTGAGCGGTGAGTCCTTCCACTTATCTGAATAATTATTGAAAGCTCTTTGTTCATGGTGAATGATATCTGCTGCTTTTATCAACTTCAGGAGCTGCTGTCACTATATTTAGCTTATATAGCCTGTGTTTCCATGGCTACTACAGTTAAACTGTGGTGGTTAAAGGCAGGAAACCTATACAATCCACATCCTCATAAATCATGTCAGCAATCACAGCGTTTGTATCAGAATACTAAATCATTTCCACCTGAGTCCTGTAGTAAACATTAACAGAACTTAAAATCATTAAGTCCATAACACTGGCATTGCTCTGTTATATGAATTCATGTACCCAATTTTTATGTTTGAAAAACTGTTTCAGTAAAAAAGTATTTTAGTTTGATTTTTCAGTTTCATCTTCACAAAAATTGTGCTGATTAAATTCTGCAAAGCTTGTCTTGAGTTAAGTTGGAGTAACGTGACATGCTCTTCCCTAGAAATGTAACTACACACTGCATCAACCCAACCCTAAACAATTACCATCTCAATATAAGGAATAATAATCATAGCATAATGACTCACAAATGTCTCACTCGAGGGACAAATATGACAAATATACCCCCACACCAAATTAAAAAAAAAAAAAACCTGACCAGAACAAAGAACATAGAAAAAAGTCCTAGCATTTTATTTGTTTGTATCGGCTGGCACTGCATATAAAACATGACCACAATGTAACTGAACACATAACACACCAGGTAAAGGTGCTGGTTTACACACCGAACAAACGTAAGAAGCATGCCAGGAAGAGTAACTGGTGTAGAAAATGAGTAAATAAATCTACAAAATCAATCATGCAGCGCTACCTGCAGTGACAACCCATTGTGACTAAAAGAGGAACAGAAAGTACCTTTATGATGCTTTCTGCTTTTATTCCCTGTGAGATTATTATATTAGATTATTATATATCAATGCAATTATTGTGGTTTGTACTTCGAGCTATTCATTTTAAAGCTGTAGGTACTTTTTTTGCAGAATTGCAATATTAAAGACCAAACTTTATACCCATCAATCAATCAGTTATTACAATTGAGCAAATCTAAATATTTTTCATTATACAAAATATAACATAGCAGTTTTATTTATATAGCATATGTCATTATCATAAACCTTGGAGATTAAAAACATAAAAATCTGTGTAGATTTTACAATGCCTCAAGGCAGTGAAAAGCATCAATTAAAAAAAAAAAAAACACACACACACAGCTATTGACTGTAAGCCTGTGTGAACCAGACGGTTTTGAATCTGTTTTTGAATGTGAGCACAAATGCTTGTTACAAAGAACAGGACCACAGTAACTGAAAGCACCCTCAGCATACTTGAATCTGATTCTAGGAATATTCAAAAGATCTGCACCTGATGACCTGAGAGGTCTGATTTGGTTATAAACAGTGAGCTAAGTCAGAGATGTCCCAGGAGGGCCAAACCACTGAGAGCTTTGTGACCTAATAGAAGGATTTTAAAGGTAATTCTATATTGCACTGGGAGCCAATGAAGAGAGTTTAATACTGGGGTAATATGGTCAAATTTCCACGTACCTTTAAGGACTCCATCTGCTGCATATTGAATGAGTTGAAGTCACCCTACTGATGCAAACAGAGCATTACAATAATCTAACCGGCTTGATATGGGACACATTTCTCAGAGTCCGTATGAGATAAGCATTTTCACATCTTTTAAGGGATTTCAAAAACATTATTTATCAGAACATTATGTTTAAATTCTTTATGCAGACTACTTATAACATAATGAATGTGTAAACACAGGACTGCACATGAGCCTGAAAAACGTGTTTTCTATCCCAGGTTTCCACAATGATTTTATTTCTGTTTAAATATTAATTTGTCTGGGTTCTCCATCCTGTGCTCTCAGTCTCCTCTGTCTCACCTTATTTAAAAAAAAATCCTGGAAATACCCTTTGTTTTGAGTTGTTTCATGTTGGAAGTATTTCTTTTACGTAGTAAAATTTGATGTATGTTTTTGTGCTTTTTATGGTTTTTGGTCCATTATAACAATCAGAAGGCAGACATCTTTATAGTTCATTTTGTAAAAAGGGCAATTTGCACTGAAGCAATCTAGAAAATATCACATATGGGAGAAAAAAACATGTTTATTTGATTTTGTGTGACTTCTTCATTTAAATTATAAAACTCAAAGCTAACCTCAAACCTTAGTGTGTACTCCATTAAGATAAGGTAAAACTGACCTCGACCCCCTCCTTGAGATTATGATGTTCTCAGACAAGGTGAGTTTTGATGACGGCACATTCTCTGTAGTCTGCGGCATGCTAAACAACTCCAGATGGTTCATGTTGCCACTGTAATCGTCAAAAGGCCAAGTCAGTGCTGGTACAGTGCTGTTTGTAGTAAACACCATGAAGTCAGAGAAAGAAAAGACAGGTTCCAAAACAGAACATAAGGGAAAGCATTGTTAAGGTAGACAGATACGGGGCATTTTGCTCCAATGAAGTCCAAATTTCAAGAGTTGAATCAGATGTCTGAATTTTCCTTTCAACCAAATATCATGGATTATCTAAACTATGTTTCACCTTCTTTAATTAAAATAACTGGACTTTTATTAAATTGGTTTGTATGAAGAACTTCTTAAAATGTTAACCTATACATTCTTCAGGTTTCATTAAAGAAACACTTTTTTTTATAGCTTGACCTCTCGAGGTCATTTCCTTCACCTGCAACTGAAGAAAATGGAAAATCCAGAGAGACTCGCATCTGCTGACGGATTTTTTTCTGAATCACTTTTGTGCAGGTCACCCGTGACTTCCTTAAATGAGGTCTTTCAGGTGTGACTAAGAAGTATCCTGTATACAGCCAGGCAGTGAACCTGTACCTCTGAGGAGCAGGTCATAAATCTGCCGTCTTCTGGTGTAACTGTCGATGTCAATGTCAGTCTACTCCAACACACTGGCCTCCTTTCAATTAAATCAGGATTTATGATACATTTACGATAAAGCCCAGGTGGACGTCAAATATAAGCTTCGTTGAGTAGTAGATATGGTCCGGCCTTCCTGATCATCATCCAGCTAAACAGGATCAGACAAATATGACTGACTGCATACACATGTCGTATATAACGACTGAGTCATAGTATACAAAATGTGAAGTCCAAACCATTTCACCTGATGTACTCCCAGTTCTGTTATTTCTCTGCCTATAAGACAGGCTTGGTGTAGTGAAATGTAAAACTGTCAAGGCTTCAAATTACAGCATGTGTTACCTTAGACAATTAGTGGCTTCCTTTTCCTTCCTTCACTCTCTGTGGTCTAAAACAGTAAAAGTGGACACTTGATGACTTTACATCTTGTCCACAGAAGTTTAACCTGGGAAGAAAAAAGGAAGAAGCAGAAGAGATTTCTGATTCCACTTTGTTATCCAAACTATTCTACTTCAAAGATAACTCCAAAAATGTACGACCAGAGTTAAAATTGCTGTTATGGTCTGGTTGAACAAAGAAGCAGATTCCTGTCATAGCAAAATTATATTATGTCAATTTAGTTGAGTCTATATTTTTTTTAGATTAGCACCCATTGAAGTTTAAACCCACTTCATCTACCCACAAAAAGTTTAAAATATAAATAGTTTCAAGGTAGTACAAATGGTAGTGTGCATACTTATAACTCCCTTGTAAGAGATCTGCGGCCCTAAAAACTTTAATAGCCTTCTGTATGTTAAGCCATGTGTGGCAAATAAAACTGTATAAATTAATTTGATATAGAGTGACAAAGGAGCAGCATATTAGAAAAATATCTGTCTTCTCATATTTCCAAGTTTCAAGTATCATTACAGATGCGCCTATACTGTAGCGCTTGCCCTTCGTTTTCAGATTACTCGTGTGATAAATGGAGAGGCTGACATCATCTTGCTTGCTCCATTAATACAGCATTCTTCACATTCCACTGACAACAATAGATATTTTCTTGGCCGCTCTCTGACCGATCAACCTGTTTACACTTCCTTGTCAGATCACAATTATTCATGAGAATTGTCCAGAATGGTGAGAACAGGAAACGCGATTTTCTCCGCAGCGTTCCTCAAATCCACAAACAGCCAGGAAAGCATCGCGGAACGATCTGAAGCGCACCAGCAAAACCCACGAGGGGGGTTTGCTCGCTGTGGAGTAGAGGGACGCAAGAGGAAGCAGAGGAGACATGAGCTTGTACGCTTTCTTCAGCTTCCACGACACCCACATACAAGCTCGTAGACACAGACACACACACATCCAAACATCAAAGCGCTCGGATGAAGGCTACAGCATGAACTGAAGCCTGGTCAGTCAGATCCTGCTGTGTTGCTGGAAAGCAGCGAGCTTTGATGCAACATCTTAATAAATGCAGGGTCCCAGCTTGTGGTTTAGAGAATGGGTCCAAATAGCTTAAGAATGAGCTGCACCAAAGCAGTTGGCTTGTTGTGGGCTCCAGTTGCTGCCTGGCATTGCATAAGAGCTCAAGAATACAATGGTTTTTCAGCAACGCATGTTATAAATAAAACCACAGAGAGCATTTGATGACAGCGGCTTAACTCTATCTCAGATCCTCTACTGGAAATGTTTCTGACTGCAGACATCGTGCGACGTGTTTTGATTTTTGCCTACCATGCTTTACAGCTTCAATGCTTTCCCTTTAAAGAGTTTTCAACTTTTGCCAAATATAATCAGTAAGTAAGCATGAATAGGCCATCTGCAAGTATATAAAAGTGTAATATCTGCTATCTTGTACAAGCACTATAATAAAAGAAAGGGTCTGATATTGCCGACATTAACAGTGTTGTATAAAAAAAGCAAAGCTGTTTGGTTTAGTTCAGCTTTATGAAGAAAAAAACAAAGCCCATATGGCATTGTCTTCATAGTAAAGACAGTTTTGTGTTATCAGCTGCACTCACCTGTTAAACTGCAACTGTCACACTTTTTATGGTGGTGACATTTTAGCTGGACTGGAGACATAGGGCCATAAAGCAGATAAGCGGGGGAATATTGAAGATGATTAGAAACCATTATTGGCAGAAAAACTGATGTGCTAATGTGGATCAGTAATCCTGAACCAACTCAAAATGCGTGAATTGAATAAATAGGTGCAGCTCCTATAGAGCGCACACACAGATTCTGTTTAAAAACACCTCATTAAATCAGAAAGAGTCATCAACATCGCAGTGTCAACAAGTTACAGAATTAGCATCCGAGAGTCAAAAAAAAGGGGGGGGAAGAGCTGCACGGCATATGGCTCAGTCAAGCCAATGCCATTGTGTCTCTGCGGACCCACTGGAGACACAACAGGTGTGTCAATATGACAAGCATTCAACCAATCCATCGTGTCTCCCTCATATAAACACTGAATAAATATAGATGCTCTCCATTTTCACTCTCAGCAGTGCACAGAAACAACAGATGAAATGCAAACACTTTGAGATTGTGCCGAGGTCAAGGGAAAATCACAGACTATTTAAGCGTGTCATCATCCGTTAAGTCATAAATATACACTTTTAGGAGGGGGGGAAAGCAGCTTTTGTTGATTCTAGGTGACTAAGATTTTAAGATTAATCAGACTCTAGTCACATGTACTTGGACACATTTGTTCCCTTTTCATAAGCATAGCATGCACACCTACAAGAAAAAAACGGGGGGGAAATAAAAGAGTTGATGGAGGAGTGCACAGTTCATATGCTCAGCACTGACTACAGTATTCAGTGTTTTGTCTTCAACAACCTGATTATCATATTTTCCAGAAGCCTCCTCCTCACGTGGGCAAATGGTGTTGCTGCACAGCAACAAGTTTTGTCATATCCCCAGCGTTCACGTAGGAAGTCATTTTATTACACTATTACTGTAGTTTCCTCTTAACAAACGCTCACATGATGCCAAACAGAATTTAGATGAACAGGTTGGAGAAAACTGGCTCGTGCCCTCCGCGAACAGACGATAGAAAAACGGTGCGTCGGACTGCCAGTCTCCCACCAGATGGTAAATGAGAGAGACACGGGCGATCGAACAACAAATACAACCGATGAGATTAATCAAAAAAACAGCCAATGGATATGAGGGGGGAAACTGAGGTAAAGAGTGGGTTCCAAAAATTCAAATAGGGATTCTTTTTCTTTTAAATATCCCCCGGAAGTCTTTTCAATACAAATTCAATAAATAACATGTATAAATTTTATGTGATTGACATTCTTTGTGCATTACACTGGCGTCTACGTCATCCTTAGTGGGTAAACCTGGAAGTTATTTATTTATTATTTGCGTCAAACGGATTTAAGATAAGACAAATTGTCAGTTTAATAGTTGGACGCATCACCGCTGCCAATTTCAGGCCATCAAATCAAATATTTTATCTCGAAAATGCGGGGCTCAGATTCCTATTAGATGTAAAAGGCCGCGTGGAGAATAAATCAGTTTTACGCACGCGGGTGAAACCACGCGCAGTCTCTCCGTGTGTGTTTGTAGGGTATCACAGAGAGAGAGAGAGAGAGAGAGAGAGAGAGAGCTCATTTGCATACAGCTGAATAGTTAAGTCCCCCAGTCCTGTACACCCGCATGAGGGCGAGAGAGGGACACGCGCCGCAACAATAGGAGGCACGCTGCCATTAACCGTAAAAATACTTGGGTGGGCATGAAGGGGCGCACGCGCTGCAACATTAAACACAACTAGAATAAGATGTTCAGAAAGGAGAAAAAACAGAATGGAAACATAATACGAAATGTAGGTGGGTGTGCGTAAAATACATTTTTTATTGGAGCTGAGCAAAGGCCCTTTTTCTAAATTAAAGCAAGCGTGCGTTTTAGTGGGATCATTTGGGTTTGGGAGTTGTAAGATATTGGCTCTTGTGCTTCTGGGTTTAGTCTGAAAAAAAGTAACATTCTGAAAACTCAAAAACAACTCAAAAGATTGTCTCCCCCCCTGTAATCGCATTTCTGCTTTCATTGTTTGTCTTACATCCCAAGGGAGGCGCACATGTGACCCCACAGAGAGTGGAGGGTCCTGGAAGGAGGTGTGTGCGAGGCTCCAGTGCTGCAGTAAGGGCTAATTAGGCGTGCAATTGAGTGGAACCGGGGGTTAAGGAAGGTACAAGGAGAGTAGGACAGTAATTGAATTTCTGCTCTCCATTCTCGAAGTTTCGGCTCTCCTGCGCTGTCCCCTCTCATTGTGCAAAAAAAAAAAAGTCTAAATGTGCGCCCCGCATATTGTGCGCTAAAAATAAGTCAGCAGATGTTGGGGGCTTGTTAATAATCGCCCGGTATCCATGGTGGTCAGTCATCTCTCTGCCAGTGGGTATTAAATCTGGATAATTGTTGGGGTGGAAAGAGAAGGGGGTTGAATATGTAAAGTGGGCGGTGCCAGTTGGGTGAGTGGCAGTTTATGTAATGAGCAGCGCAGTGGTAGTCTATATATCTGGGAGGAGACACACTAGGGTTCATTCAGTAGTAATAAGACGAGTGATGAACGTCCGTGGCGCACTGACGCACCGACTTGAGCACCAAAACAAGGTCTGAGCCGCGCGCACACAGAGGAGTTGACCATTGTGGAGTACAATATCATGCAAGGAGAGGACGCCTGCTGACGGAGTGGGACACAGCTGTGGATATTGGTCTTCCCTCACCTTTGGATAACTTGGAGATTGGAAACGCTTCCTCTGGACGCTTTTGACGCACGGCAACAAGGAGCTATTGAGGACTAATCGGGAGTGGAGGATTTATAGTGTTTCGTGGAAGGGTTTTTTTCAATACCCTATTTGTTTACCTCGGCGTCAATACTTCGGAATAAGAAGGTTTTGCTGCGTGAGTGGCTGGTGACGCGGCTGCCCTGGAGAAACAAGAAGGATGGCAGCCTGGTTCACCTTTACCATCGCATTTAGCACCACGTTAATATCACAGGTATGAAAGAGGATCTACATCTCCTTGGTGGTCCTGAGACCTCGGCGAAACCAGATGGAGAGCCGACTGTTTAATTTTTACCCCCCTCCTTTTTTTAAATAACAGAATAAGCTTCATGTAGCTGCACGGCGTTTTCTTAAATAATATTTCCTTCTCTTTTAGGTATTTGGATCCGGAGTTTTTGAGCTGGATCTCCACGAATTTAAAAACCACAAAGGTCTGCTTGCAAACGGAGATGCATGCAAACCCAACTGCAGGACTTATTTTAGAATTTGCTTGAAGAACTATCAGGCTGTGGTCTCTCCAGGTGACTGCATCTTTGGAAGTACAATGACACCAGTGCTGGGGACAAACTCTTTCAGCGCCAAGGACAGTGGCACTTTACCTACACCGATTCAAATACCCTTCAACTTTGGCTGGCCGGTAAGGGCGTGGAGCAGCACATCCACTTTATTTGTTTCACTACAGCGATTGCTATTATGTTGATTTCGGGGAACTGCTATGCATTTTGGGAGCGCACCGATTATTGGTCAGCTAGTCTAATCCATATCATTAGGTAATACTCTTTCGACTAACAGATTGGACTGCTGCCATGTCGTTCATTTCAAAATCCAGAAAGGCTCTCGTGATCACTGTGACACATATTTCCTCGTGCAGTCTTAAGTCTGATTTAAATTTCTCTTCTCAATTAGCAGGAGCCTATGAAATACAAAAATAAGCAAGATTTAGGCTCTCGTCTAAATTGCGAGCACTCTTTTTTTAATCGCTATAGTATTTGTAGCATGTATTAACGGCATATGTTTTCTCTTTAGGGGTCCTTTTCATTAATAATTGAAGCCTGGCATTCACCTTATGGAAACCTACCTGTAGGTAAGTGCAGCCTTTTTTGCCACAGGAGGGAGCTCTGTCTGTAGGTTTAACACACTCCAGTCGGTTTACAATTTTTGCACACTTAACATGCACGAAAGCAGAAAATAAATTGGGCTATTAAATGCAGTTTAGTCACTGAAGTGTTCCCCCTCCACCTCCCGTTAATTGTTCATCATTTCAGACAATTTTCACGCCTATTCATGCCTTTGTTATGAACTTCAGAACACCTTTTTCATTCTTATACCCAATACAATTGAACTTCCTCTAGTTTATTTTTGGCGTGGGAAAGAGCTGTGGGCTTTGGTGAGAATACTCAGTGCTTGCCAAAAGCCCCTGACTACATCTTCCTGTATTTTACACCTTACTCTGTTCTGCCCTTTGGAAGAGGGGACTGGGCCTGGGAATGTTTTTGCTGACGGAAAGAAAGAGGAAATTTCAACCTGAGTTTATCTTTCATCTAAGCTGTATGGGATTTGATAAGGGATGCAGCTTGGCACTGGGCAGATTATTAAAGCAAAAGTGGATGACTTTTGACCTCGCAAGCCATTTATGATGCATAAGTGACATAAAACCATAATCAATCCAGGACATGGGCAGGTTTAAACTCTAAACTTCCTCCATTAGTTCTGACTTCCTCTTCCTTCTCCTCTTTTTTCTTTTTCTTCATCTTCTTTCAGAAACCAACAACCAAGACGCTTTGATTAGCCTCTTTACCATCCAAAGACAACTTGGTGTAGGAACTGACTGGTCTCAGGATACACTGGCCAATGTGCAGACAGAGCTGAAGTATTCGTACCGATTCATCTGCAATGAAAGTTACTACGGAGAAAGTTGTTCCAAAAAGTGCACGCCCAGGGATGACCGATTCGGCCACTACACCTGCACCCGTGATGGACAGCTATCCTGTCTGCCCGGCTGGAAGGGGAAATACTGCGAAGAACGTAAGCAACCAGCTACATAATCTTTATGTTTTACAACTGTCTGGCTCACTTGCTATCAGTAGTCTATTCTTGGTGATCACAGTCTGTAGTTGCTTCAACTCAATCTGATTGTAATGAGTTTTTGGATAGTGTTCTGCAGGATTTGGTGGACAGGCCTTACCTTAAAGTGGTTAACTGTCCAATACTCTGATGAATCTGTTTCTGTACATCGTCCTTTGCTCTTCATAATCATTATAATGGTTTCTGCCTATAGAGAGAAATGCATAAGTTTGATATCAGCTGTTGCTAGTATGTGAGTTGTGTAACCCATAGGTCATCATCCTCAAGGCCACAGGATGTTTGAGTGCTATAACTAGACATGACCTCATGATATCTGGCAAGTCTGATAGGCAATTTTGGTGTGGAATGCATTTTTCATAGCTGTTTGCTTCATATAATTTGTAATCATGTAATTCTGACGTGCAATTGGTGGGTTTGTGGGTACTCATTGAATATGGGTTTTCTTGGCGGGGGCAGGCTTAGCACGACAACAGGCACATTATACTTGTGCAAACCCACTTGGCCAGATCGTGCACCAGCACTCCCAAGATTTGGAAAGTTCTGAATGAGCCTATGAGGAGGCTCGATGCCATTTGGCTCCACAATACCAAGGGCCCCCTTTCACCAAAACAAATTAATCAAAGAGTAGATTGGAAGGAGGCACCGTGAGAGTAATAGTTACCATGTGCTGGATATGTGGCCACACGGGTGACAGCGGATCTGTCATCCATGTCACTTGGCGGTGAAAGAGAAATTGGCATGTGCTATTTTGACTGTGGCGCCAAATTCTAACCAGATGGGCTCACGTGTTGCAATTACACACACATCAATCGCCACTGACTACAGAAAATATACATGAGAAAGACAGATTGGGCATCTTTCAGAGGCCATAATTTGCCTTCTCGCTCACACGCTCCCATACATAAATTTTAACAAGCCCGGCCGTTCGGGGCCATAGTGTAGAGTTTGAAGGAGCTTAGTAGCAAACACATTAATGCAGAAACACACACTGTGGACACTTGCGCACAGTGGTAGTAGTAGTAGTCACGTGACACAAATGGCTGGCTAACTTAAGCTAAATCTACGCGTATTAGCGAACATTTACCTGCCGTTTCTGTCCAGGTAAGTTAAAGGAAGAGCTGTTAATTTCTGTTTACTACTGTACCTTCAGAAAGCGCGTGCCCGGTAACTTAATCTGCAGGAGAGAGGGGAGGGCGCGAGGGGGTGCGCGCGGGCATTGATAGAAGGAGCCCGGGCGACTGCACGCGCCAAGGTTAATCGCAGCATTATTATCCGCCACGCGCCACCGATGTTTAGTCCCCTTCCATTGTTGGGCGCGCGGTAGTGGCAGCTGCAAATATGGTTCTGGCAGACCACAAACAACAATAGTGACAGCTGTCTGCTATTGAGAGCGAGCATCTGTTCTGGACTAAACCGGCCGCTTACTGTCAGTCGCCTGATATGTTGCCCCGGCGAATCAGTGTCATGACCGGTACACTTAAAACAGGACAAACAAACTCTCACCCACACACACACACAAACGACCCACCCAGTGGCAGCTGTGGGTGTGGCGGACAGGTTTAGATCAAATGGAGGCTTCTGAGGAAAGTTGAGCCTCACCAAGGCCCCGTGTACTTTAATATACAGAGCTTACAGTTGGCTATTTCAAGGAAAGCCTTGGTTGTTGTGTGCCTAATGGCAGTGCAAGGGGCTTGTGTGACATTTTAGCTTGTGGTTTATTTTTAACAGTATGGAAAATGTGAAATTGTCACACCTGTGTCAGGAGGAACAGGTGGACAACAGGCAAAGAACAGTAAAAGAGCAGCACCCTTACTGTAAGTTTCATTTTTTTCTCTCTCTTCTTTCTGCTTGTAGCTATCTGTCTGGAGGGTTGCAGCGAGAGGAATGGAAACTGCACCAAACCTGGCGAGTGTGTGTAAGTATTAATAATTGCAAGTGTTGAAATATGTGTTGGCTGTTAGGAAAGGAGCACATATGGGCACAGCGTCAGCTCCTTTCATGTGGAAGGCCTGGGTTGTTTTTCACTCAACTTCTTCACTCAGCTGCCTCCCAGTTTATGCGCAACAAAAGCACTTTTATCATCCGAGGATCCACATGAGCTGAAATATTTCCATATGATTCATTAAGTGAGGCTGAAGTTCACGTCAGCGTTTCGGTCCGCGCCCTCTCTTCACAGCATCACTCACTGAGTTCTCCGCTTCCCATGTTCCCTCCTTGTCACTGCCCTATCTCACTCACCAGCGTGGATAATTCACACACACACACACTCACCCACTCGCTGTGGGAAATTCCTCCTGATTTTTTATTTTTGCCCTCTTTTTAGGCACAAATCCACCGTTCCCACCACTAAAACCATTCCAGATTAAGGTTAAATCCTTTAGATACCAGTAAAGCTGCTCCCATGTCTCTGCGCACTAAGTAACAGAAAAATGTTTTAACCTTTAAAAGAGCATCTTAAGTCCCACGATCTTAGGAACCTTTAGGAAGCATCTTAATCTTTAAAAAATATTTTTGCTTGGGTATTATTATATTATAATTAGTAATCTTTAAACACAATAAAGATCCCTGCTTCCAGCCCCACTCTTAGCATTAACGTCTACACATGCTGTACATACATTGTATAACCTACCTGTACAAATAAAGTGCAGTTTCACTGAGTGATGAGTGATGAACTAACAAGATTTTACTACTACAAGATCTCACTTTTAGCCAAGTGAAAGTTTGTTTGTTTGTTTGTTTTTTTCAGATTTCTGTGATGCATTAATTAATCATCTAATGATTGTGTCCAACTGTGGTATGACGCAGTTACTGATGTTAACCGATTTCTTAATATTAACATCCAATTAATCTGTTACAGGGATATTTAATCTGAGTTATTTGATGGCTTAAGACTGCAATCACAACACTTTTAGCATGAGAAAAAAAACAAAGACTAATGTTTTAAATGTCTTTCGTTTTTGTTTTAATTTTTCAGATGCAGAGATGGCTGGCAGGGCACGTTCTGTGACGAGTGCAGGAAGTACCCGGCCTGCAAGCACGGTACCTGCCAGCTGCCGTGGCAGTGTAACTGTCAGGAGGGCTGGGGAGGCCTATTATGTGACCAAGGTACGCCAGACAACTTGGCTCACTGCTGCTATTCCTTTTTAAAAAGATGCTCTCATATTACTTGCACCCTGTTTTCATTTGAATTAACTTGAAAGCATTAGTAAATTAGGTTTCCTCTGAAGTGTTCTATTCATAGCTTTCTACACATCCGGGGGTAGATTGGTTGTGTGTGTGTGTCTCCTGCAGACACCCTGTAAACAAACACTCTTCTCCTCTCTCCCCCAATCCAGACCTGAACTTCTGCACCCATCACCATCCCTGCTTGAATGGCGCCACTTGCATGAACACTGGCCAGGGAAGCTATACGTGTACATGCTTGCCAGGCTTCACGGGGGTCAAATGTGAGCTGGAGATGAAGGAGTGTGACAGCAACCCCTGCAGGAATGGGGGGACATGCACAGTAAGTAGGAAACTGAGCGGTGCATGCCCACCTTTAGGTTTCAACATTCACTGCTGATCATACTTACTCACTGACTTGTTTTTATTTCCATTTCTCAAGAATCTGGAGAGTGGCTACATGTGCACCTGTCCCCAGGGCTTTGAGGGTTCCCACTGTGAGCACAGCCTGCTGACCTGTGCCGACTCTCCCTGCTTCCACAAGGGGAAATGTAAGGAAAAGGACAACGGGCGCAGCTACATGTGCGAGTGTCCCAGAGGCTACACCGGGCTCAACTGCGAGAAGAAAGTGGACAAGTGCACGTCGCTTCCCTGCGCTAATGGTACAGTCTTCCTTTCCTCTTTGCCCCCCCCCCCTTTTTTTCTGAACTTCCCTTTCCCCCCCCACTCCAATTCCTGCCACTGGAACAACAGGAATTGGTGGGAACTTGGTGTCTATTGTCCTCCATGTAAACACTCAGCAGCTTCGAGCAGCAGCTTGTAAATGTCACCACAGCTTGCTGTGGTTGTTGATGAAAGGGGACAAATAGCCAGCGCAGTTCAATTTCTGTCCTCATGTAAACACAGAGGGCTCTGGGATTGTTCTGCGCTGGGAGAACAATATGCAGCACTGCGGTCACACTGTGGATTCAGTGGAAATGTGTGAACTCAAGCAGCCTCGCGGGTGGGATTACGGAGATTGTGTTCTCTGTCTTTGATTTTGAAACGCCTCAGTGTCGAAACGTCTCTCACTCTGTTTGCTAATGGTAGCTTCTGAGTTTCCTCCGAACCTGTATTCGTTGATGCTTATGATCTACATCCGCTTTCTCTTTTTTTCATAGGAGGTCTGTGTCAGCTCCATGGTGGCATCCGTGTGTGCAGCTGCCGCGCAGGGTTTACCGGCCAGCGCTGCGAAATCAACATCAACGAGTGTGCTGGAAACCCCTGCCTTAATGGAGGCACCTGCCAGGACCGAATCAACGACTACACCTGCATCTGTCCTGCCGGCTACGGAGGGCGAAACTGCGACCGGATCCTGAACGAGTGTTCCCTTCGGGCCTGCCTCAATGGGGGTACTTGCAGTGGGGGAGGTGGGCCGGGCAAGTCTCCAGCAACTTGCAGCTGCCCCGCTGGATTCACTGGACCCCAATGCGAATATTTCGCCGTCACCTCTCCTGTGACCACCGGAGAGAACAAAGATGGTTTCCAGTGGGCGGCGGTTTCTCTGGCTGTTGGGCTGGTGGCACTACTGGTGGTGCTGTGCATGGTGGTCTTGGCCTTGAGGCACATCCACAGGCAAGCCCAGAGGCAGCGAAGAGAATCAGAGACTATGAACAACTTGTCCAGCAGTCAGAGGGATAACCTGATCCCAGTGTCCCAGCTCAAAAACACCAACCAGAAAATCAGCCTGGAAGTAGACTGTGACTCAGAGAAATCAAACTTTATTCATAAAAACTATCACTTGGACCCTTACAACTCGAAATCAAAGGAGTTCAAGGACGAAAAGTCACAAGAGGATAAAAGTCTTATTTATGACAAGGGTTTAGATGATAAAATGCCTTTGAGTAGAGTGTACAGGTAAGAGAAAACATCTTTGCATGTCTTTATACTCTCGTCTTGGCTGCGATAATGTCTGTTAAAGAACTATTTATTCCACTCACATAGATAGTGTGTATATATACAGGGCTCTGCTGAGTAGAAATGACTGTTATGTATGAGAAGCCTCTGTCATGTAATCCTCATTTGCACCCAACAGTGGGCCCCCATCCATACATTGCTCTTCATCCACAGAGTTTATATTGAACAAGTGCTTAGCTATGTACTCTTCTTTGCTGCTTCGCCGCATGTGTATACACCTAACGCATAGTTCTGCCATGTGCTTCTAGTTTGCATTAACACAAAGTGTGATTTGTGTTTTGCAGCGAAAAGCCAGAGTGTAGAATATCTACAATATGCTCCTCGAGAGACTCCATGTACCAGTCGGTATTTGTTATAGCGGAAGAGAGGAAGGAATGCGTCATAGCGACTGAGGTAAGGCAAATAAATAAATAAATAAATGAAATGAAATAAAATAAAATCACGTCTTCATCAGCATTGCCTTAGATCCTCTATTTGACATCCATTAGGTTGTCTCAAGTGCACGATTCCTCACTAGTACACCAACATTCATAGGAGAAGATGAGACTTGCTGTTTTTCCCTGTTTTTTTTGGTATTCTGACCTAAGCTGGGGGGGAAACGCAATCACGTGCATTATTGGTTTCTATAAATTATGCTAGCTACACTTTATCTTGGCCACATGAAGACCTAAAGTGACAACCTATAATGATTTCTCGCACATGTTTGGCTCTGCTCAGTCTCAAAGGTGCTATGTTTTAGTGCTGTGGCTTTTAGTGGAATTTTTAGGATGTTTACTTCCAAGCAAAACATAACAGTGATACCGGTGCGTTTGAGCTAAAGGAGTGCTTGGAAACTGTTTTTAATTTGCTGTTTTTATGTTGTTCAAATTATTTGGTGTAACTCCATTTTTTTCTCTCTTTTATCCCACAGGTATAAACTGTGAGTGTCAGAAGGCAAGGGAACGAGGGGGGGGAGACACAATCAAGGCAGAATGTAATATTCTGGATTGTTTACAAATGCTGAGAAGAGACTGGAGATCATTTTAGATGTTCACTGCTGCTCTGGAACACTTGAGAACTGGAGAGGGCAGAAAAGTCTGCTCTGCAAAAAGGAAAGAAAAACAAAAACAACAAAAAAAAGGACAGAATTGAAAAACTTTGACCGAGTGTTTGTATGCAACACATGTACAGTGAAGGACCTCTCTCAGTCGCGACAATGGTTAAATGGACTGGCAAAAAAATAGACTGACTGCACGAGGTGTGACGACAGCATCAGTGAAATTATTAAACTTCTAACCTTGGCCATCCTGGACAGTAAAAAAAAAGAGAGAGAGATAAAGGGTGGATTGTCGCCCTGTGTATCTAACCTGGCCTTGTGTGATAATCATGATGACTTTGACAGCCAACCAATCAGTAAAAAAGAAAAGGTGCCTAAAGATTTGACCACTCCAAATCCGCCCCCCCACCTTTCTCCTTCTTTCCAGCCAGCTTCGCCTGCTATGCAAGACTCAGGGTCTAGACGAGTGAACTCACCCCGTGTCACAATCCAACCTCACCACTGCTGAGTTCTGAATGTCTGAAACTAATCTTCAGCCGTCAATCACGTGGAAAAAAGAAATTTGGGGGGGGTGGACACGTCATGCGCAAGGGTGAAGATCGTATGCAGCCCAAATTCACTAGAAGCCTTAAAAAACGGGGTTTGAATGCTCAGTTGTGTGCCCCTGTCTATCCTTGGATCGATTTGCACTACCAAAATAAATAAACAAAAACAATGGGGGAAAAAAATACTTTGAAAATCAACAGAGATTTGAAGAGAAAACCACAGGAGCACAACAGTCAGTGCAGTGCCAGCACGATCCAAGAGAAAGGGAAAAGTTTGCGCATAGAAAAAAGGTGTTGGGTTTTTGTTTTTTTTTGTTCTTTTTAATGCAACTGAAAACAAGAGACTCAAAACGAGAAGAAAAAGACTGTCACACCACTGCCTGCCTATAATGAATTTCAAAAGTACAGAACCAATAATGTAATTTTTTTTAAATGAGTATTTCCAGAGTTTTAATTTAAATATGACACACTGCTCTTTATATGTTTTATAATGTTATTTTGTATATAATGCATATTTATAAGGACCAAACTTCTGTAGAATAAAAAATTCTGTGAAAATTTCTGGAAAGAAATTATTTATGAGGCCTTTTTTTTTTTCTTTTACATTATTGACCGTGTGTGTCTAGTATTTATTTATATCTGTTTAGCTTCATTTCAGCCAACAGCATTGGTTTAATCAGTGCTAACTGCTCTCCTGCAGTAACACAACATCACATATAATGTTTTGGACATTTGGTAAATGAAGGTCCTTGAATGTAGTATGTCTACCTCGAGTAATTCCTGGAAATGCTGTTGGCTCTGGCCCCACTCACTCAGCCACCCACCCACCCACCCCCTTGTTTCTCTCTCTCCAGCCCTAAATTGGCTTGAAATTCAAATCCGTTTCCACGGATACCACCCCCTCAAGCTGGAAATGGTGAAACAAAGCCCGGTGCGGGGCAAAAGGGGGAATGCCTCCCCACCACCACTACTCTTCTCTCTCTCACCCCTCCCTCCTCATAAAGCTCGTGCACGCAAACGTGCACACACGCGCAGCCGTCCAAGCAGATGCCGTGGGGGAGCGCGGTGTGAGTCTGCAGTGCCATAAAAACAGCAGCATATGCCAAGCCTCTCAGCCTGTGCGCACGACCCACAGAGACCTCCTCCCATAAAAAATACACTCAGGCACTTGCAGGCTCCCCAACTGCTCTTCCTCCCCTTCAGGGTTAAGAGCAATATTTCAATGCCCGGTTCCGTACCACCCACTCCTCTGCAAACAAAGCTGGAGAGAGGACCTGACACCAGCAGAGAGGAGGGTGAAACCAGATGGAAGCCAGCGGATCTGTGAGGATTCCACATAAATAAATAAGTCAACTTTTCTAAAATAGAGATCTTTATCAGAGTACTCTTCTTCGTCTTGCTATCATTTACCATCCTCATCTATTTGGAAAATAGCCACTGTTCCATACAGTTTGGAAGAGCGCTTAAGGATCAGTGTTTTTATTATTATTTTTTTTATTTTCTCTTTTTTCCTTTCTCTCTCGCTCTCTTTCTCTGTGTGTGTGTGTGTGTGTGTGTCATGCACATTATCAGAATCTCTCCTGACTCCAATTAACACAAATGCTGCAACAGTCAACACCCCCCTAATCAGCAGCAATCAACACTCAGCAGAGAATCTGGATGGTTTTTCCCTCACACACACACTCATCCACACACACTCATCCTGTCAGCCCGTTGACCTAGGCATCCTCATCCTCAGCTAGGGTGTGTTCATTAAAAAAAAAGGAAAAAAAGAAAAGAGTTTGGAAAGGGGAGCTTCCGCACATGCTCGGAAAAAACATACGTGCTATCACAGTGATGAATCACCCAGTTAAAGGCCTCTCGCGCTGTGGTCATCTGTTACCTGACCCAGCCTGATAGCGCTTCCCACCGTCCCCACACTCACACCTACGAGCAAGAGCGCTCTCTCATCCACACTCCATCGCACATGCTAAGGCTCTGCTCTTTGGCCTCTCGGTGTCCATAACACAGTCAGGCATTTTCATTGTGTTATAATCACAGCATCCTGTTTGTGACCCGGTGACATCAGTTCCTGTTTCCTCCCTGATTAAAAAAAAAAGGGAAAAAAGCAGAACATGCCACTGCATGCTGACTGCTTTTCTCACGCATCGTTTTCATTTCGTTCGCACACATGACTCGGGCTCTCAGGAAACATCCTCAAAACAAGCCAGGGCCCAGACAAACACACTAATCAGTGCTATTTATTCCCAATCTAGGAAAAGGGAAGAAAATAAAATGTATAAATTGATGTGTGAGCAAAGCAGATGTTGAAAGTGCCAATCAGGAGTTGAAAGTTGCAGGTTGTCTTTCTTTTTATAGCTGGAGCTCTTGTGGTTTGTTAAAATCCTTAAGTGGCTTCAAACAGCATGAGTTTGTTATTGTTGGCCTATGTGTCCTTGCCCTGCCCTGTTGAGGTGAGCCTGATCCAAATATTGATAGTATCGATACCAACCCTGGTATCGGTATTTGTATTGGATCAATACTAGCACAATCCGGTTGTTCAGTGATGACGCGACGAATCCTACTTCCGGGTCTAAAGTAGTCTGCGTTTAATATGGCTTTTGTGTTGTTAACATGTTTAATGTTATGTATTTTCTTCTATTTGATCTCAAAAAGCTCCTAAAACAGTCAGTGATCCCTGTTGACCTCCCTCGGCTTTTATTACCGCTAATCATTTATTTAAGCTCAGTTTTTAAAACCCTAGGATGTAACTACAGCCCAGCCCATGCAGCAGTATATGAATGACTAACCTCGTATTGTGGATGGATTATCTCAGTTGTTCTCCTGGCTGAAGTTTGGTCCTTTTACAGCATCCTGCCATGCGATTACATTTGTTCCTGACCACCGAGAACACTCACGGTAACTTTTATCGAGTGGAAAAAAAAGTTAGCTTGTTTATATTATGCTAACATAGCTGTGTCGCTAGCGGTCATGTAGCACATCATTATATACCAGCTAGCCCAACTTCAGTAACCCTACAAACGTCACTGCTGTTTAGTTTTCTGTCTTCATTTATGCTGGAAGTGATAGCAGAGCTGCACGTTTTAATTTGTTTCCAAAACCCCGCAGTCAGGACATGCTATATTGTATTTATATAGAAGCTAGCGAGCTAACTTCCTGCTAACTTCTAACTCCGTTAAATGTCATAAATTCGGTTTTCATGGATGCCTGGATGTTAAACTCAATTGTTACACCTGGTAGAGCAGAACGCTGATCATTTTATTAAAGATGAAAGACTTTAGACAGTTTTTCAACTCTCAGTAATGCCACAGTGATCGTTTGATATATGGACCTGCAGCGGAGTTTAGACCCAGACACGGCTAGTGACGTTAGACTGAACAACCGGATAGGATTGATACTTTGTTGCACTATGAAAAATGTCTAAAACTTTTTCTGTTCAAACATCACGTTTATTCTAGTTATAGCCTACAGCACATTTAAACAACAGAAGCTGACGCAAAGTGCTTTAGAGACAGACATATGTACATTCAGGGTCTCCAAAAACAGTTTCAAAATACAGTTTCAAAAGCTGAAAGATGTGTTTTACTGTGTTAACTGAGTACTATGCAAAGTAAAAAGCACCACAGTGATTTAGTAGTTATTAAAATGTGTTAAGAAGTTAACAAATTGATGATGACTCAGCTCATAAATAGTGACACACACTGACACACACTCTCCCCCACTTAAGCTGCCTTTCTCGGTTATACTTATCAGCATCTGTATCTGTACTGGTACTGGTATCTGCAATGCTGGCCCTGTATTTACTTAACATCAGATTTGCAGTATGGAGCAGCACTACTGTCCTTGCCCTGCTATTATAGCTGTCTCATTATTTAACACTAGGTGTCAGTAAGAACCCCCCCCACACACACACACACACACCCCACACCCCCACACACAGGAAACAGGGGATCAGTACATGCCAACATAAAACCTGCAGGAACCCTTATGTTTAACTTAAATGCCACACTTCTAGAGCAATAAGCAGATCTGCTTTTACTTGATCTACAACCGACCTTTAATCAAAATGTAAACCAGTCAAACACACTGTACAGTTTATTAACACACACCCTCATCTAAGATAAACATGCACTGATCATAATTCCTTCATAGTTTACTTTTAGATCCAAATCATCTGTCCTAATTACCCCCTAACCTTTTATCTAACATTAGTAGAAGAATGCATACCCTGAGTCACTGCATATATGTGCGGGGAAAAAATAGGGGTCGGGAGGTTTTACTAGGATATCAGGACTAATTAAACATGTAGACTGTGTCAGCATGAGGCTTGAATGATGATCTTAGATTGGTTTGAAGGCAAAGACAAATGAATGTATGATAAACGGACGTGTGCAAACATCGGAGAAGTGGGTGCCACTGAAGTCCTTAGCAGGCTGTGGTGAGAGCAACACGAGATAATGTAGCAGAGAGCTTGAGAAGCGGATGGACATGAAGGCACAATGGGCTGGAAGCTCGTGCATGCAGTAGCTTTAGATTTATGAAGAGCTGATACTGGCCTGGCCTCTTATCAAGACAGGTAATGCCAGCTATTTATAGATAATCTATGTATTGAGCACAGATGAGCCTCTGCTATAACTGTATATCAGATCTAACAAGAGTGGTGAGCATTTTTGTGCGTTTGATCAGATCTGAGGCTGGATCTTTCTGTCCATCCCATGTCTTTTATTTTGTCTTGACTGAGTTCCATGTTTTAGCTGTGTTGGCACTTTGCCATTTTCTTTCTTATCTTTTTTTAACAGGGTTTCAAATGCATTTTAAATCTTACATGAAGTAGAAACCCATACATGCTATTATTTTGCAGGAAATCCAAAGAAAACACACTTGATTATTACAATATATATGAGGGAACCTGTGTTTAAATAATTCAGAAAGATTATGCTTCCTGAGTATAACTGCAAGAAAAGCATTGAATCTGGTTACATTTTGGAGTTTAAGCTAGTAGGCTTTTTGGTGATTGTAACCTACAATCACCTGCTGTACCTACACAGACAGAAAGAGAATCAAAGCTCAAATTAACATGTTATGGTGTCGTAATGGGTCCCAATTAGATACATAATGCATGCAAAGACTGACTTGAAAAGATGAACGTAGCCACAGTGAAGTTATCCAGTGAATGGCCCACTTCCTTTTTGAAGGCTCGA
Source organism: Rhamphochromis sp. 'chilingali' (assembly GCF_963969265.1). NCBI lineage: Eukaryota > Metazoa > Chordata > Actinopteri > Cichliformes > Cichlidae > Rhamphochromis > Rhamphochromis sp. 'chilingali'. The sequence continues at coordinate 6,248,459 of NC_137932.1, forward strand.
CTTGGGCTAAAGCCTATCTAGGGTGAAATACACCCTAGATACACCCTGGACAGGTTGCCAGTCCACTGCAGCGCTAACACAGGGAGACAGACAACCTTTTAGGCATACATACACACCTACAGCAAAATTTGGAATCTAACATGATCATTTTTGGACTGTAATAGGAAGTCGGAGTAGAGCCCACACAAGCAGAAAGAGAACACGCAAACTCCACACAGAAAAGCCACAGCTAGTTGGTGGATTTGAACCCAGGAACACAGAAGAATAAGTATGTAAGTAAGTAAATAAGTAAATCCTATTAATTCATATATATATAATTCATATATATATATATATATATATATATATATATATGATTTTTCTTTATTTTAATTTTAGCCACCATCAGTTCACCCCACAGTGACACACTGCTTATGTATTATCAAAAATTGAAAAGAGAAAAAGAAAAGACTAATACATACCTAGTTTACATAACATAACCTGTGTGCTTTTTGTAAACTTTGAATTAATGACCACTTGAAAGTAACTGTGATCATTTAATCAATATAATAGTGATACTAATAATTGGTTCATTTGCAGCTTAAGTGACTGTATTTTTCCAGGATGCCACAAAGTGAAGTCAGGAACTCTGACTTTTTGAGTAGAATAAATAAATCATATGTTTTCTCTCTTACACATGTACATCCATATAAGGTCCTGTGTAACTCCCTGCTATACCAGATGTGGTTTCCATCTCTCCTGTGTAAAGTCATATCTTTCAGTTAGAATAATTTATTTGTGGTTTGTATCAAAGTGAAGCAGTTGTTTATGTGCTCTTTTTACGTGGTTAAATAAAACGATTCCTATAGGGAATCTCCCATAGGAACATCTGATGCAATGCCTTGGTATGTTGCTTGGTTCCTGCTGAGGCCCTGAAACGCTTTGGGAAGTTGCATCAGCCGTATGAATCGCTAAAGCTTGTGAAGAGAGTGACAACGCATTGGAGCAATCACAGAGTTATTTGTTTTGAGTGACAGTTCATCGAGCAATCGCGTTAAAAGATGGCAATGCCGGGCAAGTCATTTTTAACCAATAGTGTAACGAATTTGTTTCCTAGTCCCGCCCTATTTGGCGCACCGAAATCTGTTTGGGCAAACGGGGTAATTTGGTAACGCCCCTTTAAATATGATTGGTGTTAAACGGTAGGAGAGGACCCGCCTACGTCCTGCGGACTCTATAAAAGTAAGATCCCTGCTTCGCCATGTTATCGAAGAAACGCGTCAGACAGACAGATACATCTTGGCGGGTATATTAATACCATCTGGGCGTTAAACGCGGTAACATCTGTAAATCCTCGATCTTTTAATTCGGTTTTTTTTTAAGCCAACCATCACCAGCCGGCAAGCAGCTGGCAAAAGCGGGTTTTGTCTTTTTTCGACATTGAGCTAAGGGCCAAAGCGGCTGCCATGGATTTTTAAGGCATAATGCGGCATCTCTAATGCAATGGCAATGCACAGTGCAAGGCAAAACAAACAGCGAAATTCCATCTTCGCAACTGCCAAGCAGTTGGGCTCAAATACCGTCCGCGGTATACCTGCGAGCCAACCGGTACCTCTGCTCCTGGACCGACGGAAGCTAACGCTAGCTAGCTAGTCATCTTAGCTGGTTTAAAACAAATCATTCAGGAAAAAAGATCCATTCATTCATTTGAACGTCGTCAAAACTAACGATCCAAAAACAATGAAGCCTCAAGATATCATCGCCGGGAAGACCAGCCTGTGGATTTTCGGGTACGGGTCGCTGGTGTGGAAGCCTGACTTCAAATATCAGAGGAGCAAGGTCGGTTACATTCAAGGCTACAAGAGACGCTTCTGGCACGGAGACAACTTCCATCGTGGGAACGATGAGTTGGTAAGATGGGGCATATGTTTACTTGTTAACGGGAACATCATTAGATTGCTTAGGGTGGCATGATATGTTGAACAGCTGGGCTCACACTGCATCAGGCGTTGTCCGTGACGTGATTTATTTTTTTCTTCTTCTCTGCAGCCCGGAAGAGTGGTGACGCTGATCGAAGATGATGACGTAAGTGGAACTTTCTGCTTCCTATTGGTTTACAGTAGAAAGTGCAGTGGAGTTTCCAGTCTACATCAGTTAATTGAATGATGACTTAATATGTTTTCATCTTCCTCCACAGGAGACTACTTGGGGTGTGGCGTTTGAGGTGGCAGGCTCACAGCTGGAGGAGTCCCTGAAGTACCTCAATGTGCGAGAGACGGTCTGCGGAGGCTACATGACCAAAATGGTGGATTTCTTCCCTGAGGGGAATGACCAGCCTCCGGTTCAGGCGCTGGTTTACATTGCCACCTCCGACAACCCTCTCTACCTGGGCCCGGCCACCTCGGAGGAGATCGGTGCCCAGATCGCAATGTCCAGAGGGAAGACGGGCCACAACTTGGAGTACCTGCTCCGACTTGCGGAGTTCATGAGGAGCAGTTGCCCACATGTGGAGGACCATCACCTGTTCTCCATCGAGGCCACAGCATTGACCATGGTGTCTTACCTGTTAGCAGCACAGTAGCTCGTACCCTTTGTTTCACTAGCATGTAATGGAAAGAATACACTACACATGAGGCTTTGATCTGCCATGTTCTACCTGTGTTTTACATTCTGTAGCTTCACATCCTCATCACCATCCATTGTACTTGAAAAAGTGGAAAAAAAGAAGGGTAGCTTAATACAATCCCTACAATGTTCACTGTAAACACTGTTTTTCTTCACTAACTGTTTTGATTTGTACGGTGCAACTTCCGTCCAATTCAGAAGGTACTGCTGTCGCTCGTGGTTGAGTGCGTTGATGTGTCAAAGAATAAATCTGACTCTGAAAAGTTGCTTGTGACAACTGAGTGTCAAGTAAAATAAATACCAATTTAAAAAAGTGGAAAATGACTGTTTTTGTGTGTTATTGCTGCAACAGAAACTGTTTGTTTAAATGAGCTGTGGCTCTTTTAAAAGAAAAAGGCTCTGTTCTTGGTCAGGAAAATCTGGAGGTATCAAAAGTGGCAGTTTAATGAGTGCACAGCAAAGAGATGTATTCTAGAGAACTGATTTAACCAGAAATCCTAAAATAAAGTACACTAAAGGAGAAAATGTTTCTGTACTGCATTTTCCCAAGGAGTATTTTGTGGGGTTTGTTTTTTTTTTTTTTTTCCCCCTCCTGTTTAAAAACAAAAACACTAAGCACTCAGTGTGAAGATTGCAATTGAACCAGCTGACAGAACTTTTTCACACCAGCTAATAACCTGTGGTGAGGGAGGCTTTCAAGGTGTTTGTGTGCATGTCATAAGAACACAGACCATGAGGGTCTTCTCTTGCCAAGAAGCAGCTTTTCTGACATGCTCTTGGAATAAAAACAAAAAACAGACGTGCTGGTTCACATCTGGTTTGCAGACTGTAACTCAACAGCAATGTTCTAAGAAGTCAGTAAAGCTTTTTGAACAGGTCTCCTGAGTGCACATATACAAACATACGTCAGACACACCCAAACATTGGCCGGAGCAGCTTGTACCCTGGATGTGATTCAAGTCCAAGAGTCTATCTAGGTGAAAAGGCTTATATAACTGCTGACCGGGAACAAGTCCAGACCTGGAAGTCCTGTGTTTACAAGTCTGCCCCGTGGTCGTGTCAAGAGTGCACCAGGAAGAACACACTGCAGATGCGTTCACTGAGATGAAATCTCAGCAGGGTGACATGAAAACGGCGACATGGGTCTCAGGTGCATCTTTGTCAGTTTGATCGCCTCTCAAATGGGTTGTTTTTCTGTCATTTCCTTACATCAAGGCTAAGTTCTTCCAAATGATTTTTCATAAACAGACCTTACAGATAGTTTCTATTTTAAGTGCCAGAGGTTTTGAATATCTTATCTCTGAGATATACGTTTCCCTCCCAGTGCAACGAAGCTCAAAGCTCCCTGTAGCACAAAAAAACCCTACATTTGGCAATCTTTATACAGTCGACTTCTTTAATAGTTACTCCAACAAAAACTGCCCATGGCAAGGTCTGCCTATTCTGAGCAACAGAGATCTAATTTCTTGGAACGACTACAGTAGAATAGATTAAATGTAATTTTAAGATTGCTGTAAGGACCACCCATTAAATTAGGGTTGAATGTGACCCTTGGCTGTATAAGGATGTCTTACTAATGAGATTACAGGTATAAAGTTTAGTTTTTCTCTGTAGAGTTGTTAATCGTACCTTTATCTTTTTTTTAAATCAAAAACATGTGAATTTTGGTTTCTGGTCTCTGAAGTCCCAGTTTCCAGGGGTTTTGGTGAGTTTATGAATCTATGATTGTGGGATTGTCAGGAGATGCCGTAAAATCACTTTCTGGCTGAAGGAAGAATACAGAGAACCTTACAAGGGTAAACAAGCAGAGACATAACAAGAGGGGTGCCAAACAAAATGGTTTTAAAAAAAGCCACAGGTGAGAAAACATTTGTGTGATAACAGAAACTGCTGTTTCTGAGCTTCAGATGTTATATTTAAATAAAGGGCTGAAATGAATATTGTTTGTATCTATAGCCACGAGGGAAATAAAGCGTGCAACTACTGAGAAACTGACATGAAGATGTCAGTGTTCTATCACTGTTGTGCTGCACACAGATGTTTTAGTTTTCTGAGAGATGGCAAGGCATGTTTCTCAGCTGGCAAAGTGATGTTTCCACCTGGCAGTAGTCTACTAATATGTGACCACCCATTTGTGGAAGATATTAAGTAATATGAAGCTTTTATGAAATTTGTGGCCTTCCAAATCTCATTAAGCCCCCATTCAGCTGTACTTTTTAAACCTAGTACTTCTACAAGCAGAATTATTACATTCTTGGTCCTTTATTCCATTTCTTTTCTTTGCCAGTGCAGATTCCCTCCACTGTTGCAGACCTGAAGTCCACAACAGCCTCATAGATTGAGAGGCAGGGTACACTCTGGACGGGTCACATGGCTAACACAGAGAAAGGCATCCTTTCACGGTCACATTCATAGTTAAAATCTATTTAGAATCGCCAATTAATGTAACATGGATGTCTTTGGATTGCTGGAGGAAGCCAGGGTACCTGGAGAGAACATGCAAACTCCAAACAGAAAAGCCACGGCTGGCTGGTGGGTTTGAAGCAAGTAAGCAAGCAAAAATTAAAAAATTAAAAAAATGGAGAAAAAAAAAAGGGCTTTTTACATAAGAGTGTGTACTTTTTATAAAGTTTCACTTGGTGACCACTTTAATATAACTGTGATAATTAATTAATATCAATTAATATTGATAGTTATCATTTTTTACCTTACAGCCTATTTATATTTTTCCAGGATATCATACAGTGAGTTAACCCTCGTGAAGCAATGGGTTCAAACCCAGGACAGTGCTAATGTAAAAACCAACAAACAAACAAGCAGCAGAATCAAACTGCTCAGATTTCGCCATCTTTTATTTTCAGTTGACTCCTGTTAGTAAAATGACAGATGCATTTCTTCATATGTACATGTGACTTATAAAAATAGTCAGGCAAATGAGAGAAAAAGCCAGAGGAAATGTCGCTTTCATTCATCATTATGTACAATCGATATAGAACATTGCATTTTATTCACGCTATAAACACAAAAACAAACCCATTAGAACAGATGTAGTGCTCAACTCAGGACACTGGTGCACACCTTTTTTTTTTTTTTCCCGTTTTTTGTTTCTGAAACATGAATGACATCAAAGAGAACCACAGATTTGTCATCACAGAAAACAATTTTGGAAAAAGTAAGAAAAAAAAATGGCTCTAGAATTCGCAATTTACAGTTTACAGGTGAAGATTTTTCCGCAATTTTTGTGAATCGCCTGTTTTTAACTTAAATAACTTAAAACAACCAAAATAAATGTGAATCGATTCATACGTTTAACATTAGCAGCATTGCTCTATCAATCAGTACCCCTTATTTTAGTAGACCTTTTCTTTCTTTTTTTGTTTTTACATTATTTTCCCCATTGGACACAAAAAATAATCAGAAATTTTCCATTTCCACCTATACATGAACACATTTTATGGATACAGTTTTACCTGCCTGCCTGTTGGTTTCAGTACATCTTTCATTACAAAAATAGGAGCTTTAGTACAAAAGCTGTTTGGTATGGTGGGTTCACATTAAGCTTTGTAAAATGCAGACTTGTCCACCAGCTTTGCGCTGAACATATCTACAGAACAATTAAATAACCAAATGTGCATGTAGGAGAATCAGTAACACAGAACAAAAATCTAAATAAAATAACAATTAAAAATAAAAAATAAGGGAAGACGTGGCTCAGTGCATTTGACAGGAACTCCTTTTTCTCGCTACCCGGGCAAATCCAAGGATCTGAAAAGCCCTTTGAGCTACACGCCTTTGGGTTTCCTGTCGTCAATAGTAGAATACAGCTTGTCTTCTCAAAAAAGCACTTAGAAATACTTCTGTCAAAATTCAAATTAAAATGCTCAAGGCAGTGTTTTTGTCCACTGCTCTGGACAAAAAAAAAAAAAAAAAAAAAAAAACTAAATGAATATAAATGAACTAATGCAGAGGCTGGTTGAGGCTGTACCTTTAAATTGTTGTGGTTACTCTAGCTTCTATTTAGTTGCTGAGCCAGAAGGGAGAGCGTGGTCCTCCAGGTAGTGAGCCTCAGTTACTATAAATACTCTTGTTTATTAGTTTAGGTGGGCGGGGAGGGGGCGGGGGGTATCTCTGGGAATCACAGTGAAGAGCAGGTCAGTTATCTGTCAGGGCATATTAATACGAATATGCGTACACATGTATCATCGAGCCCCAGGACCGCCAGGACCCTTTCCTTTCCTGACTGCTCCGTGGCTGCTGTGGTGGTGGCTGTGGGCCAGCTGTTTGTGGGGGCTCGGCGTGGAGGTGCCTCCTTTGGTCTGGGGGGAGGAGCTTCTGCTGAGGCTAAAGGCAGGACTAGTACCAGACCGGCCCAGGGAGGTCTGCAGAGGGCTGGATGCAGAGAGGCCCGCTGAAATTAGGGACAGGAAAGGATGAGGTTATTTATCATGTTCAAACAGCCAGTTCAGTAGGACATAACTGGCTTGTGTTTGTTTTTTTGCAGTGATACCACAACAAAATACATCGGCCTCAAAAAACCAAAACAAAAAAAGTCTCGATTAGACATCTCTGGGAGAAGTTCATAACAGTGTCAACTGTGTGGCACTGATTGGAATGTGGAATGATTATGGACTCTAACAATCTTCTCCTTTGTTACTTTCTTTTGGCTTAATGTATCCATAACAGGAACCAGTAAGGTATTCATTCAGTGCATTCATTGTGGCTTGAAAAGAGATGACAGGTCAGCACTCTGGCTTGAAACATTGGTGAAGCTGTAACGTTGTGCATGGGTAGTAGACGTTTAGCTTGCAGGGAAAAGGACAGATTTTAAAACAATATTTTTTAAAAAACTGAGTTACTCTTGAGTTAAGAGTGCTCATTTGAAAATATGGATGTATGAACATGAGAAACAGAACAAGCATGTTTGTTGTGACATCAACAGTCCTTAAGAACATTTGTCCAAGAAATGCATTGACAGGTAAACAAAGCACACATATTCTTTTTGATTTCTGGACAGCCAGTGCCTGTGCATAAAGATCCGTACAATATTTACATACCTTTCGAAACACTGTAGCCATAAGCAGCATAAGCTGCTGCCGAAGCAGCTGCCGCGCCTGCCATCGCTCCTGCCATTGCTGCTGCACTACCTGCAGTTGACTTACGCCCGCGTCCTTTCCCTCCAGTCTTGGCACCGCCTCCAGAGCCTTTAGGCCGCCCACGACTCCGCCCGGACCTGCCTCTGCCTGGACTGATTGTGTCCGAGGCTGAAACACCTGAACACCACAGGCAATAAAAGGAAAAAATAGTAAAAAAAAAAAACTCTTCAGTATTTTACAGTCAGGCGGGAATCAACATCACTGTCAGAGACACTCAGTTTGGTTTGGCCTTGACCCAGTCTTTCAGAGTCTACTGTGGTCATTTCTCTGCAACATTTAAGCGCAATTGCACATTAATCACGGCTCATCATTACTGTAAGTGCTGGCTCAAGCAAAAAAAGGAACACTCTTCTCATTTTCCATACTGTTTGCACAATCAGAGCCAGAGTGGTGATGTACCTAATCCTCCAGTACCTTGTCTTCTCCCTCTCTGACTCCCCACATCCCACCACTGGTCTGCATTTCTCTACACGTTTCACTCCAAATACTCTGGATTACAACCTCCCTATGTGGGGAAAAAGGCCCTACTCTATCACTAACACCAAAGCACACATGAAAACCTTTCATAAAATTCCCCACGCTTCCCCCGACCTTCAGGTCTAAATTTCACTCTTCTTTCCTTTCCCATTTTCAAGTTCACCAGTTGATTCTTGATTCTTTGCTTTCCATCTCATCTTCCAAACCTTTCATTTAAACATCATCTACATCTCTGAAGGAACCAACTTTCTCCCAGCTTGCTGGCTCTGGTTATCACTGCGCATCAATAATCTTGCTGGCAAGCACCTCTTAGCATGGCAGCAAAAATTCCCAACAGGTTTTAACGAAGAAGTATGGATTTAGGAGAGATTATCTTGCCGCAAAAATTCCAAAGTGAAGATAAAAGGAAAAAACATTCACCATGTATCTTGATTTCTGAGTGCAGCCGAGCCAAAATAAAATTGTTATAAATGTAAAACAAGCAAGAAACGAGCTGCATACAGCTTATGAGGTAAAAAGCCACTTGTCTCAATGGACCCCAGCCTATTAAAACACAAGGCGAGATAGCAGAGAGAACATAACAAGCCAGCCTTCTACGTGCAGCGATGACTTTCATGTAAGTCACACTAATTTGCTATTCTAGCAACAGTAGAACAAGATAATAGTCTCATGGAAAGGACAGATTAGGTTTTATTTGGCAACTCCACACTTGGAAGAGATTATATGTACTTAGATTATTTTTAGTTAGGACAAACCATTAGGTTTCTGATAGTGTATGAGATACGTTGCTGGGTGGGCTGGCTGTTTAACACTGCCAAAAATGCATTGGCTAAACAACCAGAGAGCAAGAGAGACCTCTAAAGCCTTTATATAGGAAGAACACAACTTTTAGCACCATTTACATACTTTGGGCTTAAGTGACTGTCTTTAATGCTACATATATGCTACATATTTATTTGGAAACTTTGAACTTTAGCTGCTGATATCACTCACTATACAAACGGATATGTCCTAAATTCAGAGGTGGGGAGTATCAGTAACAAGTCAAATCTGGTCTTGATCTACAGCAAATTTTCCAGGGACACCAACTGCAGAGCAAGTCTATGCAAAGTGCAGAAAAACATAAAGTATACTGCTCTACTCGCTCCATGAACGATGGCTAGACTGAAATTGTTTTCTCACCATTCATATTGTCAGAGACTGATCCAGACACAGAGGCGGGTGAGTTGGTGGCACGAGACTGAGGCGCGGAAGAAAGCGGATCATCCACGATGACGAGCATGTCGCTGCTGCTCTCATCCGCGTCGGCATCAGGAGGTAATGAGCCGGGCTGGAGCTCGCTACTTAAGGAGATCTGTCCATGCATAGGAGTACAAACAGACATACATACAGGCTGCGGGTCAGCACCACAAGGGAACGAGGAACCAGGTAAGTACAGTAAAGGGCAACAAGAGGAACAGTCCGAGGAACAGAGAGGAAAGGAAAGGAAAGGAAAGGAAAGATTCAATGTGCAGGGTATAAAAGTGACAAATGGTTGGGAAAAGGTAAGACGGACAGAAGAGTGGATCGAAAGAAGAGGAAAGCCGGAGAAGAGAATATAGGGGAAGAATTAATAACCCAAAAGAAACAAAAGATAAGAAAAGAAAAGGGGAGGAGGACTAATAGCACAGCATGCAAAGTAAGATTGTGAGTTTGTGGATGCAGGCCAAAGAAGCCTAATGGAGCAGCCACAAGTCATCACATTTAACATAAATCTCATCCCTTTCCCGCCTCATCTATGACCTACACTTTCACAAAAGCCTTTCTCTCTCTTTATCGCACACATGCACACACCATCCATCTCTTCTGTTTTTCCTCTGGATCCCTCACCTCGCTGAAAGGACTGGGCATGGCCGAGTCCATCTCGACGCTGATGAACGAGTCGTCTCCATCTGCCGACAAGTTAGAGTTGTCTGCTGAGGGGGCGTGGGAAATGACCAGGTTCACTTCCTTTTTCCTCTTGTTCTCCAGCTCCTCGTTCTTCTTCTGAAAGTTAAAAACAGAAACGAGAACAGGAGAGGGTATTGATGAAATCAATTCTGCTGAAGTAGGGGTGTGAAATTATTTTTTCCTCTAAAACAGAATTAACCTAACTAGTATATATTAAACCAGTGGTTTAAGCCACTTATTGTTAGAAGGCTTTGCTATGCAGATGATACCCAGCTATATCTATCAATGAAGCCAGATGATACAAAATAACTACTTAAACTGATGATCTCTAAATTCAGATAAAACATAGGCTATTGTACTCTTATTATTATTTCTTATTATTAATTATTAATCTCTGACTCTCTTCCACAGTGGGTCTTTTGTCTTGTCCTATCCCTCCCCTTATCCCAGACCTGTCACAGCAGATGGCTGCCCTTTCCTCAGCTTGGTTTTCCTTCCTGGTTTCTTCCTGTTAAAAGGCGGTTTACCTTCCCACTGTCGCCACTTACATACAGGGGTTAGGTTTTCTCTTATTAACAGAAAGGTCTTTATCGTACATTGTAAAGTACCGTGAGATGACTGTTGTTGTGATTTGGTGCTATATAAATAAACCTGAATTGAGTTGAACTGAATGCGCTGACAGTCAGTTGCATGGCATATACATTTTCTGTTCAGCTCTTGAGTTCAGAGCAAGACAAAACTCAGCAGCCACTGACCAGATTGCCATGAAATCCAGTATGGATATGATCCCCAGAGGAAGATATTTAATGATTTTAGATGAACCTCTGACCTTCCATCTGACCCTACTTTAGTCACTGACTATCTCAAACTAGTGACCTGATTTCTGTCAGATTCACCAGCTATGTACTGTATAATATCTCAAAGGAATAAGTCATAATGATTTCAATGTCCCCTCGACCCTTCCTGCAGCTTCACTATCAGGTCAATGTTATATTATGTTAGACAGAAGAGAGTCTATCGTCTAACAGACAGACTACAGTTTTCACTCTTGAGCTGAACACAAAACTTTCTGTAAAAGTTTCTTCCAGGACTCTTGTCTCCTTATCTTCCTACCTTACAATTTCTTCCATTCCAACTTTCTCTCTAACATTTCACATGTGTTTCTACTCGAAGTATTCTACATATTCCACTCCACATCCAGGCAGCCACCAACTCAGTTAATCAGTTCCATACCTTCTCAGCATACTTCTCCCTCTTCCTCTTGCGCTCCTTCACCTTGCTGCTCTCCTCTTGCTGCCTCTTCTCCTCTTGCCTTTGGCGCACTACAGAAAGAGACACAATGTTTGTTTTCATATTTTCCTTCCCCTCACAGTGAAACTCTAACATCTGCCCAATCAAAACACTCACATTTCTTCTCCAGCTCGTCATCGTCCAAAAGCAGGCTGACCACCTCTTTGGGTTTGAGCGTGTCTGGCTTGAAGTTGCCTCCAGAGATCACTACCCTTTGGATCTTATTAAAGAAGACCATTAAAGCATTAATCACCTCTGTTATTAATATGACCATTATGCACTTGTGTTATTTTGTTGTTGTTGGTTTAAAAAGAATAGAGGATATTTTTGACACACCTCGCTCTTTTCCTTGGCCCGCTGCAGTATCCTCTCCTCGATGGTGCCCTGACAGATGAGGCGATAGACGGTGACCTGTTTGGTCTGACCCAGCCTGTGAGCCCTGTCCATGGCCTGTTGGTCCACTGTGGGGTTCCAGTCACTGTCATAGAAGATAACCTGCACAGGAAAAAATATATATGTCATAATATTTTTCTCTAAAATTAGGATATCCATGTTTACCACATTGTCTAATTTTTTTTTGTGAAGAAAGCCTGAGCGTGAAACAGACACTCCCTTCTCTGCAATTTCGGAGACTAATAACAATGACGTGTTTTCCCAAGTGAACTGCCTTTTAACGTGACAGATGTCCTGTGTTAACAATCGCTTCACGCTCATTGTCATGAAAGCTAATTTCACTCGAACAGGGCTACAGGGAGTTTATAGCGAGACATGTTAATAAACACTGACATTATCATTTTCAGAGGCGTGTTTAGCCCTACTGATTACATACACAATCATGCTCCTTAGTCATTATCCAAACGTATTTATTTATGCTGAAACTGTGTTTTACGACAGAGAATGTGTGCTGCCCTGGATATAGACCTTTAGTAAATGTTAGTGCTATTTAAACTATGATATGGTATCAATAAGGGGCTCACAGTGTCAGCAGCAGTCAGGTTAATGCCAAGCCCTCCGGCCCGTGTGCTCAGCAGAAAGACAAAGATATCCGTTCTGTGGAGGGCAGTGAGAGAGGAGTGGGGGGTGGAGGGAATAGAGGAGGGGGACAAAATCAGAAGATATCATTCCCAACTGCAGCTACAGCACAAATATCCACATATCATGCCATTAAATGAAGTTGCAATGTAAGTTAAGAATAAAAATGTCAAGCTTAAGTCCTGTATAGGATGTGAAATGTGCACCAGTAGTGAAAGCCTTGCAACATAAAGCAACTTCAATAAACTCTAATAAACTTCAAACTCTTTTGTCCTCCAAAAAGAGTAATGCTGGCGCCTGAGAGCTATGTACTAATGCAAACCAGAGAATGTGGACTAAACACACCCATATATATTTCGATGTATGGGTGACGTCTTATTTCATGCATGCACAACCACTTGCACTCTAGGTCGTATTTTATCTTTACCCACCGACTCTGGAAGTCAGCCACCATATCCCTGCGCTCAGAAATCTTGGAGGATCCATCGAGGCGCATGTAGGTGTGCTTGCGATAAACCATGTACTCCTGGAAAGATGGGACAAAGACAGTAAAGAAAATAATTACTAATAAATAAATAATGACTCCTCATTTATTCTGGTCTTTCACAGAGCAGAAGGTTGGCTTACTTCCAGTATGGAGGAATATGTAGATATAGAATAACTGATTCTAATTTTCACAACATCTTTTGCTTTATTTTCATAAAACCTATAACTAGAATAACTAGATCTGCATCAAGTTAATAAAAAAAACTAAAACTTAACTCTAGGATTAGCCAATATTTGGCATTCATAGATCGCTCTCACCACTGATTTCGAAACCAGCAAACCAAAGTTATCCAAACTTCAAATCCAAAACTCAAATCTCAAACTGTTCTTCAGCCTCTGCTCTGGGGATCGCAAGCAGCAACTACACACTGAATTTAATAAGCTCTCAAATATGAAATTCTATTCTTTCTCTGAGGAGTGGATAAAGCCTTCAGCCCTACTTGTTAAATTTCAAGGGTCAAGAAATATTCATCTGTGCTGTAAGAATTTCTTTCTGACAGCAATTTTGTGTCCAAAATCCCAAAATCCCACATTTCTTATGTGCATTCGCTGGAGTTGAAACCTCAATCCGAGCCCAGGGAGGCATTGAGAAATCAAGAGCTTGATATTCTATCCCCCCCAAAGTCTGCTAAGCTGCGCTGTGTGCGCCTGTGTGTGTGGGTTTGATGGGAGGAGCTCTGAAGTCAGAGCAACAGCAGTGATGAGGTGACTCGCTGAGCTTCCTTTGAGCGCTGCCCTGAACTCGCGACCTCCTCGATGAAACATGTCAGTCCCCCCTGAACCAGTTACAATAAATGGCCACACATAACAACTCCCCTCACACAGCCATTATCAATGATAACGATGATTTGAAGCTATGTTTTCTATGACCCCCTCCAAATCCCCTTTCACGACACCCGGGGCCCTCAGTCCCAGCAGGGCCTGCCCCCTCATCGCTCTGAGTGTCTGGCTCTGTTCCCAACAGCCCCATCTGCTCTAACTGAACACTACATTAGGGACCATTAGGGCAGCGCTCGCCAAAATGCTGCTAACCTTGTTGAATTGGGCTTTGGTATCTTGCCAGCACAACGCTGCTGTCTTTCTAATCTCCATCTAAATCAGCAGAATCAAAGTTTTAGAAAAGTTACACCTGAGAGATCAAATTCCTCTGCAGCCTTTTTGTGGTTTACACTTGGAGTCCTGGTTAGTTGCAGCATGCTTTCGATTTCTTCCAAGATGCCACACTGAAATATAAATCCCAACAGCTGGCAATTTTCTACAATATTCTGATCCAGTTTGTGCTAACCGTAGGTGAAAGTGTGATATTTCTGCAGTTTTTCACTCATTTTCTAATGTATTCCTTTACAAATGTTATAAATCAAGCACTATGTCGGGTTGGCCTGACTGGACAAAATGTTTACTTTTTTCATGCAACTATCATCGGCCCATTATGAACCACATATCGCCAAAAAAACCAAAAACAAAACAAAACAAAACCCCTATGTTCCCTGAAGTTCACGACGCATGGGAACACGCAAATTTGTTTTAAGAATGCCTGATACTTTTGTATCCACTCCAATTACAATTTTGCTTTTTCTTTCAAAGTGGCTCTGGGAACACAGGCTGTTCCCAACTTCCTGTTAAAAATGAGTCCCCACAGTCAAGCAAATGCTGTTAGATTAGTGTGCGTGGTCACAGACTGTTCCTAACCCAACAGCTGTAATAACTGAAAAGAACATGCTGTGGCACGATAATAAAACAGAGTCCACCTCAGAACTGAGCTGGGCTTAAGACTGTTATGTCTGCTGTCAGTGACATGGTACATACAACACCTGCCCAAGACCACAGGAGCAGCAGAACTTCACTGACCTTAACTATTAAACAGTGTTTCCAATTTTAGGCATTAATACAGATGTGTGAAAAAACACTTTGTAAAACATCCTATGGTGTAGTCTATGCACATTTCTTTTTGCATGTGTGGCTGAATCATTCTGCAATTACAAAAATGCTATCTGGCATTGGCTCCTATGCCAGTCTGTCGAGTTTCTCCGTGTTCGGTTTCTCATGGTGACTGCAAAAGCAGATCGTGTTGGCTTTTTTTCCACTTAATAAATGTTTAGCCACAGTTATTTAGCATTAAATTAATGTAACACTGAAGAGAGAGTCTATACACAGATTGAAATAGCAAAGAAAATGAGAATAAATATATAAATGACCACATTTTGTTTCACAGACGCAAAGCATATTGCCACTGAGCGGACAAATCAGTGTGTGCGCGTGTCATTAAATGTCTGGGGAGGGTGTGTGTGGCAGGCTTCTGCAGGCTATATGAAAACTACATCATATCTTTGACAGGTATCAACACAGCAGTATAAATCACACCTTAGCAGAAAGCTCATTGGACCTTTCTATCCCCCTCTAGTACAGCATACTAAGAAGTGAGCGACCAAATTGCATTGAGGAGAATGAAATGCAGGAAAAATGCAATCTCTGGTTCACTACAACAGTTCAGATCATTTTGGCTTCAAAAATAGTTCCACAATATTACAGGAGCCAAATGACCGCAGTAAGTGTCAGCAAGCAAGAACATGGACTTTGATTAGCTACTGCTAAAAAGTCGCATGTATAAGCAGAAAACCAGTTCAGACAAGGACAAGGTGATGAAACCTGCAAAACTATTCATTCATCAAAACCACAGTGTTAACAAACACGGTAACTACAACTCCACTCTCTGGCTTTTCCTTCTGTGTCACAGGCCGTAGAGTTTCTATATTTGCAATCATAGTGTGCAGAAACGTACAAACAAACTGTCATAATATGTTCCACAAAATAATCTATGCAGAAGCCGTGCTTTTCATTGAATAATAGGTCACTGTGTGTCACTCCAACACTCCAAGACAATTTCCCCTCACACCAAACTAGTGATGGCAGCTGGCCGCCCCACCCCGAGCCTGGTTTCTATTAAAAGGACGTTTTTCCTTCCCACTGTCGCCAAGTGCTTGCTCTTAGAGGGTCGTTTGATTGTTGAAAGGTTCTCTGTATTATTATAGGGTGTCTGCTTTACAATATCAAGTGCCTTGATGTGATTGCTGTTGTGATTTGGCACTATATAAATAAAACTAACCTGAATTGAATTGAATAATGAACAAGGCACACCTGAAAGGCAAATTGCATTACCGGTACTTCATTTACAGACAAAATTCTATTCTGGTTTGGCAGCAGTTCCAAGAGACTGTGGGCATTTCCCCTCATTCCTGCATTTTAAGCTTTGCAGACTTTGCAGTAAAATGATGTCTAAAAAAACTCAGCTTAAATAGGAAGGCAGTGACTCCGTGGTCCCGCTACACTATCAGCTGCTGCCAAAGAAAGCAAACAGTGTTATTTTTCTTTGGGCCACCCGAATCTTAATGATCCATCAACTGACCGCGTGATGTCACCAGAAGAACCGGCAGCCGACTGGTGATGATAACAATGATGATAATGACACAGATCAGCATCAACTTCTCCCGCACTCTCTCTCTTAGTCAGAGACTCACTTTCAGATAATGAACTCCATCTGCAGATTTATTTATTTTTTTAGCTATGACCAATGACAAACATGGAAAAGGAAAAAAAAAAACACTGAAGCCAAATTGGGTGAATGTATGATTTCATCCGTGATTGCCTTGAGCCCATTAGCAGAGGAGATGCTGTCATATACAACCTCCCCCTCAACCAACGCCCACCTCCCATTGCATTATGAGGTCACTTATACACAATGACTTCTGTGATACACAGGGCGCTGTAATGTTGTCTCATTAAATCATAGCTAGAGGGAACAACTATAGGTGGGGCAATCAGTGAGAAGAACACTAAAGCAGAATGACTAGCCAGCATTATCGAAGCCATCTTGAGCATTCTCATCACTGCCGTTTTCCAGTGGCCTTTAACACGAGGCATTCTTGCTGTTTTCCAGACACACAGGAAGACGGTCCTTAGCCACCTGGGCCAGGTCCATCTACCATCAAAGCATTTGGCTGTGGAACTGGCTCTGCACTGTGTGAATAGGGACAGAATGACATCATGCGAGAGGCTTTTGGCTCCATAGTGATGTTTGCAACAAATATGGAGGCAACAACAGAGTACACCGAGGCTGTCGACACATAATCACTGTCAGGGCTGTGTTTCAGCATTATATTCCTGTAGGGAGAGCAGTAATGCACTTCGATCTTCATCTTGGATTCCAAACTGACAGCCTCTGACCTTCCAATAAGATTATAACTAACTAAGAAGTTGAAAAGAAAAACATGCATGTGGGTAAAAGTAATACGGGTTCATTTATCAAGCTCAAACCGGGAAAAACGGATTTTGTGATCGTTTATTTGTTCCCACCTTTTCCTCATCCATCTACCTTTGTCTCGGTTTTCATGTTATTTCCTTCTCCTCTAACCCCAAAGACCCTGCCACTCCCATCACCCATTTCCCCTCCACTTCCCCGCTTTCCTTATTTCACCCAGTTATCCCTCCCATCTGGCTGCCTCCCCTGCAGATGAGACCCCTCTAATTAGTCCTGACCTGTTAATTAGCAGTCTAATGAGTGCACCAACGAGGGACAGGCAGGTGGTTTAGAGGTGCTGTAGCGCCACACCCCAACGGTTACACTGCTCGGGTGAGGAGCTTAAACAACTTACTTGGAAACTTGGAATTGATTTATGCAGATATCTAAAAGATTTAACTCACCTTCAGGTTACATATTACTGAATGGAATTCAGGACGTTACTTTTTCTACACTTAGCAATAGTGTGAGGGTAACTTATAAATAGAATAGATATGAATAGAGCGAGCAGAGCTGTAAAGGGGCAAAGGTAATGAAAATGAGGAACAAACTGTTCTATTTATAGATGTATGCCGTGTATGTGTGCTTTTATACCTCAAGCAGGTCTATCATGCGAGTCATCTGAGAGTAGATGAGGACTCTGTGTCCCTGAGCCTTTAGTCGACTCAACAGGATATCCAAGGTGTGGAGCTTTCCACTTTCTGTAATCAGGCTTTCCTTATCTGAAAGAGGGAAAGAAAGTTTTACCACACAAACCACCCGGGTGGCAACACAGCAACTTTTCCATGTTACTCTCAGTAAGTAGCTGTGTGATGAAATCACATTAATCACTGAAAATATTTAGTGAGTTGACACAATAAAATATCTGCTTACTTACAAAGTTAAAAAAACAAACTCCAATCAATTCAGAAGTTAGATAAGACTCTTGAATAACCCTTTTCACCAGAACAGATAGAGCTGGGGGGGGGGGGGGGGGGGTCGATCCTCCTAGATCTGGCCCTAATTTAGTGACCGTTTAAATAAAGCCTGTGCCCTGATTGACTGTGCTGTTGCTGAGAGCAGAGAGAATAAGAGACAAAGTGAAACTCTGAGGAAAAAGTGATTTACACTCCATTTTAGACAAAAGCACAAAAGGTGAACAAACAGGCCTGGCAGTTGGTCACGTTTCTGTTGATACCACATCAGGTATTCGCTGGCCTTCAAATGATTTACCGACAAGAGCAATGGGAAAGAGGGGGGTGTTCTGACCCTGGGTCTGCTGCTGAAGTGGTTTCCTCGATGTCCAGCTGATGAGGAATTAACGTCATCTGACACAATGATAGAATAAGGAAAAAGCTGTGCCTGCATTCGACCCTGTGACAGGCACACGATGGTGTTTGACCGAGAGGTCGTGGCCCTGAGTAGGAAGAACCTAAGGCCAGGTCCAGGGTCAGGGGACAGGGTCAGGTCAGGATTAGAAGAGAGTCCCTATGGGAGAGTGAGGCTTGACCGTCTTACATAAGAGGTGGACTCCTGTCCCCCAAGCCCTTTTGTGCGCTGCAAACCTGGGCTTACAAATATTTCCCAGTGTTATTTCTTCACTTTGCTTCGGCCATTAATTCAAAACACATTCTCCAAAAAGCAAAAAACAGACTGGGATACCTTCAAAAAGAATAGCCTCCTGGAACATATTTGAAACATGCAAAAAAAATTGAAATATACACCTGTGTTAAAATGTACCACAGACCCACAATCTCACATAGATCTTTTTTTAAGGAGACCTTTCTATGCTAATTTGTACTTGGACTGAACCCTGACCTGTGACCTTTTAGTATAACCTTCTGAAAAAATGTCAGGCCTGGCAGAGGTGTTAAAGAGGAACTAATAGAACAGATGAATAGGTGAAATGCTCTGGGGAAGTATTGGAGAGCTCACCTACAGGTCACTGTGGAGTGGTGTCAGCCTGTCAAATACATCCAGTCCTGGTCTCACTCACACTCACAACCTACAGCTCCTGGGAATACGCTGGCAAAATTTGTTCTGGATTAAATTCATACATGTCTTTAATTTCGCTTGTTGTATTTTTCTTCTGGACAGCTGAAAAGCTGAAAAAGGTTAATGTTTTCTGAGGCGCGTAGCTTTTTTGTCAAGTATCCTGTATTTTTTTCCATTTGCAGAAAAGAGGATTATGCAAAGGTTTGTGTGTTGACCGGTCAAAAAGTTGGCTTGAACATGAAAGAGCGAGACCACAGTGGAGTTTGCCACGTAGAGGAAGAAGTGCAAAATATCAAAGAATCACGTAGGAGAAACGCAGACAATGGCTGCAGTGAATAGTTTTGTTTTAAACAGTTTCACTCCACTGCTAAGAATTTCATTGTATAACATGACTACTGTCTCCTTTGCAGCTAGAGCAAGCTTAAAGACGATCAACAGCACTTGCATAAATAAGAGTAGCCCACATTACTGGTTTTTCCATGCATGGCGTAGATAGCAACATGTAAATGTGGGTCTGCAAAGCTCTACGTAGCACCTACGCACTACTAACGCAGTATCACGCAAGTACTTTACGCCATTACAATAAACAAAGAAGTTCACCAACAACACCTGGAACCAGCTCAACTGAAAGGAAGGTCTTATAAAGAGACATTTTAAAGAAGGAGACATGGAAAAAAAAATCTATAGGAGACTTCTCTAACAGTCAAACTGGAAAGCATGTGAGCCAACCGTGCTTTTGCTACACCCACAGTTTCAGCTTTGTAGAGGGCGCATCTAGTCATTATAGAAGAAAAGATGTATGTGTACTGCATGTTTTCACAGTTTATCATACAGGCTGAATTAGAATGGTACTTGTTCAGTGCTCTGGTAGAAAGAAGCTGATAGTTACTGCACTGCTGGCTGAGCTGTTAAAAAGCTGTAATGTTATGAAGCTTTGCACATGCATGGTGTGTGTAATGGGTTTAGCTGAACATTTTAAATATACAGCTGTTATGTCCTGATATTAGGTACGCTCTCTCCTTATTCAGACAGAGGCTTCGAAATACCCAAATAGCTGCTTGGGGGCATTACCAAGATGGCTGCCAAAGGGCAAGACTTGCTAGAAAGATTTGGTTAGCAGGATGAGCGTTTTATCTCCTGTCATTATGTAAAATTAAAGGTGTAACAGGGGTCTACATTTAGTAAATGACATGCGTTCTTCCACATCAGTATCTTTTCTCATTATATTGTAAATACAAAAGAGAAAACACCTACAATGAATTGAGCTAACTCACAAAATATTGAAAAATTGTGAAATGACATAGGAAATGCTTTAAGGAGGATAATGAATGGCTTAAATAATACACCTATAGCTAAAGGCATTAAAGTACAACTGAAGCAGATTCGATGTGACACTTTATTTACTCTAAAATAGGCAGTTGTGCATTGCTGTGGTTCTATTCGGTTTGTACAAAGAGCCCAGTGCACCGCAAACCATGAGATACACAATGTACCCTTCCGTGAAAGGCCTGTAATTGGCCTTGGCGTCAAGAAAGTTAATGGACTGAGAAAGTAAAAGACAAGAGAGGCCGGCATGCAGCAGATTAGACATGCAGAACAGAAAAAAAAAAATGGTCCAGACAGAGAGGGACAGACGGAGAGGAAAGGGGGTCTGTGGTGGCTCCGGCTACAGCGAAGCTGGATTAGCCTGGTGGTGGTGGCGGTGATGTTGTGGCTGAGATCAGACAGGGCCTCCCGGCCGCAGGTGCCAGTCTAACCAGGGCCGCTGCTCAGTCAAGGGCACTGACTAACACTTGCGGGCCACGCTGCCAACCACCCAGGCGCAAAACCACCACTTGGCAGAGACACAAATACTCATATAAGACAACACTGCTAAACCCCTGCTACTGATCTGTTTCTGTTTAGGAGATTATATTTAAGCCTCCAGACTCCAGTGTCATGTTTTAAGACAGGTTAAAAGCCCCTATCTGAGGATTTTTCTGGCCAAAGAGGACTAAATGTTGCATGTACTTAAACTAAGTCTTGAATGGCATTAACAGGCAATGAGAAAATCCCATATTAAACAGTTGGATACTATTATTCTTGTATACAGAGACGTGTCAGTCACAATAATCCTTTTGTTTATGACTGGATTATGAGGGAGACCATTAATAGGGAAGCTGCTCTGCTCCTTAAGAAAGCAACCTTCTGGTGTTTGATGACACCGGTGACCATGATACAGCATTTGGTAGTTGCTTATCGGCATCACTTGATCATCACCATATTGAATTCTGAGTTGCATTCATACACAGAGAAATTATTAACACAAAGACAATAAAAAAGGAAAGAAAGAAAGGCAAGCAAGAAAACAGGCAGAAAAAAATCGTCCCACAGCAATGTGGCTTATAGAGAGGTTGCAGAGTTCAAGCATTTAGTACTGCATTGAGAAAACCCCAGTTTCATATTGCTGCTATACTCTATAAAAGGGAAGCCAAGAAAATGAATAATTACAATTTGGGAGGACTTTGGTGGTCTGTCTCATTCCAATGTAACACTTATGCTTACATTATAAGCTACATGTGGTGGCAATGAAATGCAGGACCACTGCCCTTAAGCGTGAGCAAACTGGATATAGTAACTACGCATGTACCATGAATTATGGACGGTTTGGAGGAATTTAAATGAAAAGGTCGATACAGCTAAAAAACAAACAAACAGTGTGTTGGCTCGAAAGAGTCACTAAAATTCATTGACATAGCAACAGCAATATTATGTAGCTGATTGCAAACAAAGAGATCATGTCCAAATATGTTGTGGTGTGTAGATCAAAATGTGGAGTAAAACTGAAAGCAAGAAAAAAAAAAGGGGGGGGGGGCACAAAACAACTTTAAAATCATGGCCTGACAGGGATGAGGACTGCGATAAGACCACACCCCAAAACACGAGCAAATCCCATGTGGTGTCACACCACTCTGCCGTTGCTATGGATACACATATCAAGCTTCACCACCTGCCCTGCCCCCCTTTCACAGCACCCCCCTCCTCGCCACCACCACCCGCTTCAATCCAATCCAGTCTAACAGAGGTATTCACCCAGCCAGGCCCTCCCCATCTCCTTCATGCTTACCGCCTGCTGGCAGATTAAGCTGCACTCCCTTGTCCCTCCTCACACCCCCATTCTACTACATCCACTGTAGCACCCTCCAGCAGCCTCTCCATCCTTCCCTCCTCCACTTCTACACTCACCCTCCCACTCCACGATACACACCCTCTCTCGCTCGCCCCTTTCCTCCCCCTGCTGTCTGTCCCCCGACGTTGTAATCCAATCCCTGCAGGGCCAGAGCCAGGGGTCTGACATGGTCCTGACCCAATTAGAGGCCTGCTGCCAGCTAATTAACCCCGGCCCAGCCCTGGTGCCTGGCGCCTGATACTCCCAAACCAACTATGGCGCTAATTTCATTAATACGCCGCTACAATCTTCTATGCTGTCCTCTGTTTCCTTCCCCTCTGCTGCTGTTGTCTGCCAAAGCCAAGTGGGGAGCTGCCCTGAACACGGAGGGAAGTGAGCCAGATGTGATGAAGAACAGCAATTTTGCAGAAAAGGAGTTAGTGAAGGAAGATGGATGAATGGTTATGTGAGAAAGAGAGACAGATGGGAGGCCACAGAACAGGTCGAATCAACGATTGAACCAAGCACCAGCCCCTCACTGTACAATGATACATTACACTGGGCAATCAATAAGTCAATGAGCAACACTTGTTCAGCAGCGCTGATGATGGAAATATTAGCCTGACACTACTTTGCTGCTTCTGCATATATTGACAAAAATCAGAGTGAAACTTAATTTTCTTACAGCGACAGCATCAGTACAGCTAAGAGCCAGATGCCAGTGGGAGGATTTGAAAGCTAGGAAGTGAGAAGCCTGACAGAAAACAGGAGAATTTAGTGAAGATTTACAACCCCCCCAAACAAAGTCTGTCTGCATCCAGAAAGCAGCATCTCTGCTCTGGAGCCTGAAAGAGAGTCATTAAAAAAAAAAAAAGAAGAACATAAATTCCCTTAAAAGAAAAAAATATGCTTGCACAACTAAGTGTGGCTGAGTCTGAGCGATGGAGGAGCATATATGGAACATGTTCACACATACACCACCGCCTCCCCTCAAACATGCAAGAGGAACGCTTCTTTTGGTTCTCTAGGAGTCGTTAAAGCAGCGGAAGAGACAGACAGTCTGATGAAGACTCCCAAGTTTCGCTGGGGAACCTCACCGCACCACACCACAGCGGCCCACTCTGAACTCTGTCATTAAGACAGATTACTGCTAGTTACCCTTGGCTGGCATTGACTCAGAACTTACCACAGATCAAAGCACAAAGATTACTTGGCTTCCATGTTTAAAGATCCCAGCATAGAAAAATAATGTGGCTAATGTCTCCCCCTTCAGTCTACACTGGATTTTTTTTTTTAAAATTTGCTCTTTCTTGTGGACACATTTATAGCCATAAATTGGACTAGGAAATCACAATCCCTTTACACACTTGGCTGTATGTTTTGTTTTTCATTGCTAGCAAAAAAAAAAGAAAAAAGCTGAATTCCACAGACGGACACCGGTGCCAGCTTAATGCAGATTAAAAGGGGCAGAGTCAGACGGTGATGTGGTGAGGCTGGCAGTCTGTGTTGTTTTGTGCCTGTCTATCAGAGGGCCGGGGAAGCTTCCTGCCATTTTGGTGGAGAGCAGAGTTTCTTTGAAGGGACAGGAAGGCAGAACTGCATTTCCCACAGCCTAATGTGAACGGCAGGGCCAGAACTTTACTGATGGATATGGAAGTACGCGCACACAGACTCCTGTGTGCTCTCTAATGCAGCTAAAAAAAAACCCCAACAACAACCAAAAAACAGCTCCACAACCTGCCAACCATCTCCTTCAGAGATTCCTTCACGGCAGCAACAGTCGTTTAACAGTACACAATAAAGCTAGAAAAAGAGTTAAAGAGTCGGTGCTATAGTGAGAAGCCCGTTATTTTGTGGAGTGGCTGCTTCTAATTAATGCGAGGGAGACAGAGGCCACACAGACAGCAAGGAAAGCTATTTCTGTGGAACTTAAAGTTTCTTTTAAACTTCAAATCTGTCTCCATTTGAATTTTTTTTTTTTTTTAAATTGAGTGGTTGCGAGGAGTAGAATTTTCACAAAGCAAACTAAACTAATTTGGCCCAGAATTTCTCTGTAACTAGAGTCCAATCTTCTTTTTCTGCCATGTCTCCGTGGAGAAGACAGTGTGGCTGCTTGGGCTTCATTTTTGAGCCGATAATACATGTTGCTTTCTTTCAGAGACATACAGAAGCATCGTGTCATCATCGGTGTTAACATTTTTTACATGTAATTAATTCTCTCTCTTTTTTCTTTCAAGGAAATAATACAATTACAATGACATCAAAACAAATAAACAAACAAACAAAAAATAATGTACGGTCCAAAATGTTACAGCCCATTGTTTTTTCCTCCTCTATGGCCTGATTCCTAATAAGTCCTCTGATTAGATTCCTCCATCGATATCAGTGGGCAGCTGTACTCACGCCATGGCGCTCAAAACAAACAGTTATTCAGCTCTGCCATTTGTTCTAAAGGTGTGGGGCTGGGAGTGCGGAGGAGACGGAGGGTGGGAAACTTCAGCTGAGCTACTGTACATATCTGAGCCTTGATGTGGCAACAATGTGTTCAGCGGAGGACGGGTGCCTGAGTGTTGGGTCATTTCCTTCCTACTGAGGCTGAGAAAGAAGTGGGAGACCAGACGGACTGAGAGCCCGTGGCCAGATACTGATTTCAGCCCAGCGCACCGTCCTGTCTGTTAGTGAAGGAGAGACAGAGGTAAAAGCTTGTCCCCCTGAGCGTGGGACAGTGTGTGCGGAGGGCTGAGAGACACCTCGGTCCCCGTGTGAGCACCGCACACGTCACTTAATGGGCTCGACTGTACATAAACAACACACATATACACACACTCACTCGCACACAGGCAGACCATCTATTAGTGTTACCTAACTGAGCACTTGAACAATGACCAGTAGCTAAACTTCCTCGCTTTGTCTGCCTCCGTATAACTTCACAAGAGCTTTCAGGCTGTTCTCACACAGACAAACAAATACTTGTTGTGTTTCTCACTTTTACACAGAAACGCTCTCACAAGCACATGTATACACAGGAGCTTAAAAAAAGGACTAAGCTTTATTATTATTTATCTGACAGGATCTAAAGGACCTATTATGATTTTTAGAGAAGCTGTTGTTTTACAGTGCACCTCAGAAAGTACTAAAGGTTGTTAAATGAGCGCACTGCAGGCTTATCAAACAAGGTATCCAGTGTCTGCTGCGCTGGGACAATTTGACAAAACAGTCATCATAATCCATAACAGAGTTTATCAGAGACCCCTTCATTAGGTCACTGAGAACGGATGTGCTTTCTGTAAGAAGGTAGCGGCCTCTCTCACCTTAGACATCCATCAGTCATCTGAAGCCTGGTGGTGAATCACCTTTTAGTGTGCTGCAGCTAACCCTTTGCTCAACAAGCCAATCTTTTCTGATAAAGGTCTGCTAAGCCATAAATTCACTTGGACAAACCCCCCCCAAAACAAAACACAATCTTTCCATTGAATCTCATAATTCAATGGAAATTGCTGGTATGTGTTGTGAACCTCTGCAGAAGCCCTTTATCTCAGCAGTTCCCTGGGAAGTCACTGTGTGACCTACAGGTAGAGATAGTGGAGGGTGATGTTGCTTGCCCTGCCCTCCTGACCCAGGACTAAGATCTATGGATTCTCCCACGGGCCTCTATTACTCACTATTCTATAAAAGAGGATATCCACTATTTACTGTTATTGGTCACCTCTGTGTGGAGCTAAACTTACCTCATTTACTGCCCTAAACAAGCTCTGTATCTCTCTCCACATAAGCAAACTTTCTTCAGATTAGCTGCCCCTTGAACAGTCATTGCTGTTACATGCTACATCTAATACATCTATTTGTTAGACTGCAAATTGTGGGACATTTACTTATGGGATTTGATAGCCTAGTGTGAAAAGCTGTGCATGAGACCAGGGGGACTCATTTGAATGTTCAGTAGTAACACACACACACACACACACACACACACACACACACACACACACACACACACACACACACACACACACACACAGAGACAGGACTTACCAGGTATCCGTATAAAGGACCATCCATGGCGGGGATAGAGGGCCATCACACCCCCAGGGCATTGTGGGTGAAAGGCATTAGCCCTCACACGCCATTCTGATGCCAGTTCAGGAGAGCCGTACAGGAAACACTGTTTAAAGATCGGGCCTCCTCCGCTGCGTGTCACCTGCCACTCGTATTCAGCACTGCGGTCGTTACAATAGCGCTCCATGGGTACTGCTGTCACCTTGGAAACAAAAGACAGCATTGCATGATGGATAGAAACAACATTTTACGATGGCAAAGCACAAATACTGTACGCTGACATAGGCTCGGTTTTTAAGACTTCTTTTTTTTTTTCTTTAACAAACTGATAACTTTGCTCCAGAGAGATTCAAGCTGTAGATGGAGAGATGTCGATGCATGCAGTCCTGGTTTCACTGAATCAGCAACTTCTGCATCTGCGTATGTTTGTGTGTGTAGGGGGAGGAGGAGGTGAGGGGGCAAGAGGAAGCTGAACAACTACTGAATAACCTGAGCAAGAAGCCCTTTTTTGGAGACTCCGTTTGTTTTAAGTGCAGCTGGGAGTCACAGTGTTGACCTCCTGTACCCCAACCACACACAGTCATACAAACATTTCACAGATAAGAGCTTCTCATTGTTAAAAAGCCACAAAAGCATTGTTCACAGCGCTTCCCTCTTCCACGACCACCCAAATGCTTAGCTGTTTTAAGCGCGCCAGCACACAACCCCGACTGTCATCACATACAGACAGGCAGGACTTCCAAGTGTGTCCTCCTCAGTCTGTTTGTTGCTCTTATACACATACCCTGGGTGTGGCGGCTAGCAGGAACTTAGGTGGCAGCGTGGGCTGGCAGGATTGGATTGTAAAGGTGCCCAATTTTCTGCAGTGGACCTTCACATCTGTGTGCCCCACCACGCCGGGCCTGGAGGCCGTGAACACCAAATCCTGAAAAGCATATACAGAAATCACCACAATGAATCAATGATTTTGTTTAAGCAGAAAAGAGAGGAACTGCAAACAGAAGTAAACAAAGTAGGATCATACAAAGCTCACTGAGTTCAGTGCTCATCGTTTTATAAGCTGTTTTCACATTATATTTAAGTTTATCTGGCTTTTATCCAAAGATATTACATAACATTTCAACTTAAGGCTGAAATTGCTATGTGAAATGTAAGATTACTGCAGCCTATATGGTTTAAACTCCACATGTCACAGCATGTGGGCATCAGGATAAACCACTGTGGTAAACACAAACATTCATTTGGAACAAAGTATAGTAGAGTATTACAGAATGGTAGGTTTTTAAAGGAATATGGTAATGTCTGCTTTTGTGTGACGTGTGTGAGATTATGGGTACACAGTGCCATCTAATGGCAGATAAAAAAATAAATAAATCAACTATCAGTGTCAGACCAACTCAGGCAGTGCTTAGCAACTACAATTTTTTCTTCATTTTCTTTGTTGAAGGCCATAATGCTTTGTGTGTGTTTCACAAAAGCAATGCACCAAGGAAGATGTTAGTTTTTCAAACCCAGCAAGAACAGATTATTTTCACATTGAGCACTGAAAGCTTCATCCTCTTTGAACATACAGGAGGATGTTACGATTGTTAGCAGATTGCAGTTAAGACAAAAAAAAAAAAAAAAAAATACAGTTTAAAAATGTGCTGACAATATGCAAAAATCATATCAGCACATCTTTATGGTTGTGAAACATAATTATGATGTCAGATACAAACAAAAGCAGAGTTTCATATGGTAGATATGGATGACATTAAGAGAAAGACAACATGCTGTTTGTATATTACGACTGTTTCAGCACTGAGATGGAACAGAGATGGAGTGAGAGTGAAACAGAGGGACAGACAGCCAATCCAAAGCTCCCCCACAGCTTTCTGGGTATAATAGTGCGCGTCTTGGTTCTCTCGGTTTTCTCAATTCCTTGATAGAAGCAAAAGGAAAGCTGAAAGCAATACTGGCCACGCTGTCAAGTACACAGCCAGAGAGAGATGAGCCAAGCAGAAAGAAGTGCCACTGTGTGCCAGCTCCATGCAGTTTTAAAAGAAAAATGAGGTGTTAAAAGAAGTTGGCAAGAACTGCGGGAGTGAGTCATTTCTACAAGTAGGAGTTTGGGGTCAGCGTGGTCATAAAGCACACATACAGTAAAAACTCTCCAGGTGTCTGCGAGTTTCTATTCCTTGCTCATATTTGAAGTTGCATCTAATATTCTTATTCTCATATGTTGAGAAGCTCCAGGGGGGAACCTAAGATGCTAGACAGCTGCCTAACCCAGCATGATGAGGCCGGGAAAGGAAGAGGAGGATGGAATTACCCCCGGCAGCATTTACTCCTGAGTATTTTCCACCCAACAAGTTAAGCTAGAATTGGTGGAAGGGTGGAAATGTGATACAGAAAGTATCTGCCAATGGCTAGAAGTTTGCTGAGTGAAATCTTGATGATTTTTTTAGGCTTTTCAGTTAAGCAGATAAGTGAAGGAGCAGGAATTTTAAGCAGTGACAGTGTAGAGCTTTTATTATTATATATTTTTTACTATTCTTTGTATTTGAACTGGCATTGCACCACTTCTGTACTAACAATAAGATTTCCATATTGCCAAATAATACAAAGAAAAAAAAAGTCAAAGCAATAATGTGCTGTCTCAGCAGTACCCATGAAACTATTTGCGTGTAGAGAAAAGGCTTTGCTGTATGCATTACATTTATCATCTTTACCGACGAACATTACACATCACTAATCATATTTTGTCATAAAACACCAGCAACACACTGGTCATGTATACTAATCCACACAGACAGACCTCACAACCTGCTAAAAGTCTGTACTAAAAGCAGATCAATATGTTTTAATTATTAATACAAGACTTTGTATATATATTTTTGAAATGGTGTTTAATGATTTGAGGAGATTTCCTGTACACATCTGATGCAAGAGTGAAGCTAGATGGTGTGCTGCGAGGTCATAGAAACATATACCAGGAGGGAAATCGACATTAATGGGTCACAGGGCTACAAAGGGATTAGGTTCCACATTGCGTCCCTGTGGACGGAGAGGAAGCTTGGGGCAGAGAGCATGATGTGTAGCCAAACACCGGCTGATGCTCTGGAGAGAATTTCAGCACTGTCAGCAGGACATGAATCCTTTACTGGCGTTTCTCATTTCTGCCACACATTAATGTGTACTGCAGATTAGGGCTGCTCAATTAATCGAATTTTAATCACGATTACGATCTGGGCTTTCAACGATCATTAAAAATGACTGAGCCGATTATTAGCCCCTCCCTCGTGCTTTACTCTCGCGCTGCTCCGTGTGGCAAATCGAGCGCACCTCTCTGCATTTCGAACACCCGTCACAACAATTAAGAGGACCCAAGGGAAGCTCGGAAAGCTAAGCAGAAGTTATTTGGAGAGGAGAGTGACTGCCGTTGGTTGAAAAGAGAGGTAAAAAAAACCTTCAGTGGTGTGTAAACATTATGGGATCGCAGAGTCAGACATCAAGTAGACATAGTGTGTAAACGTTGCCACGGTGTAGTAGCTGCACCACAGAGCAACACTGCAAAGTTCACTAAACATAGATGTTTACATTTTTCATTTATTTTTTATATTGCAAACATTTGCACTGTTATCAGTATTTGCACACTATTTTATATTATTTTTTTAAAGTCATTATTCAATACATTGTTATTGTTAACCCTTTAAATCCCTGTAGAACCGGAACCGTGTAAGCTAGCGCAATAATTTGTTTTGCATAAGAAACCGGAGGAGTTGTACTTACATCTTATGTAAATGGCCTGTATTTATATAGCGCTTTACTAGTCCCTAAGGACATATCCAGTCATCCACCCATTCACACACTGGTGATGGCAAGCCAGTGACAAGCTTAAGTCATCAGCTTGTCCTCGGTCACTTAATGCATACATATTATTAAAATATGGGCTATAACAGTTGTATTGATGTATAGCAACTTGAAATGCTCCCAAAAATGGCACTACAGCATGTAAAAAAAATAATATAAGCTCTGGTGGACTTGGTTCTATAGTAGGTCTTAAAGGGTTAAATAAATATCGTCAAATAATCGAGATCTCAATTTCAGTGAAAATAATCGTGATTATCATTTTTGCCAGAATCGAGCAGCCCTACTGCAGATGGCTACTCAGGAATTTCTTGCGTATAGCTTGCCATCAGCATGCATGCACCTTGATGTTTCTTACCTGCAAAACAGGACTGTTGTGCATGTTGGGGAAGGAAATGGGTCGGTTCAGCCACAGAATCAGGTCCTTGCGAGACAGACACTTAATCCCTGGCTGTAACTTTCCTCTGCAAGCCTCCCCGTCTCCGGCTTCCTCCTGGCCCTGTTCTTCAAGGTCGAACAGGCGCTGATGATGGAGCCGGTATGCAGCTTTCAGAGACAGAAAAAGGGCTAACCACCTGTAAAGGCAGGAAATGAAGACTCAAGTTACAAATGGGAAAAAAACTGTAGAAATGGGTTTAAGTGATACATAAGCTCAGCCTCAATTAAGGTGGATTTACAACTTTTCAATGTTTAAAATTGGACTACAGTAATTTTGCTTACCCCTTTGGCTTTAAGGCAACCCACTGTTTAAGCCAACTTACTTCCCAAATCTTCACAAACAAAAGGATTTAACAGCAGGAGGATGGGGCTGTGCTTAAGATGACCATATAAGGTCACATAAGGTCATATATATCCACTCTCACTGACATCTTACTTAGCTAAGAGTAAAAATATCCGTCTGAAACAGAGCATTTAGAGCAGTCTAAAGCCTATTTGATGCCTACCTTACTAAGGTGCCTTGGAGGATAAGATTGGACAATTCAGCTGGTGACACGTCAATGAAACGCAAGAAGGAGAAACAGCTTCCTTTGTCATCACCTGAAAATGGCAAATAAAAAAAAAATTAAAATATTTGAAACATGACACTAAAGAAATCAAAAAAGGAGAAAATGTTAAGCATGGATTAATGGAAGTCAGGGATTAACCACTTTTGATTAATGGAGGCAAACACAGGTATTTAAAATGCCCCCTGTGCCCGTTTTTCTGACAATATTTCTGATTAAAAATAGCTGAACTGTGTTTCAGGTCTTCACCACACTGACTGAACATGTAGCCAACACCAAACTGGTGTGACAACAGGTTATCATCAGTCACTGCCATCATAAGTATCATTTTATTATCAGTGCATCCCTAATGGAAACATCAAATTAAGAAGACAGAAACTGAGGTTTGGATGTCAGGTCACGTCACAGGAGAAAACCAACTCCTGGTTTGAGCAAGAACTGTCTGTATTCTAGCTGAGAGCTTGACGTGTGCTCACCTTTCCTGTGAAAGAGAGACTGCTGTATGTGATTCGGGGAGAAGGGAGACAGCAGCACTTGAAGTAATCTGAGGACGACATGGAGAGAAAGACCAGGTTACACCAAAGTTTAAAAAAAAAAAGGAGGGATAGCAGACCTGAACCTAAATTTGACATGATCATCTGATCTCAGTCCAACCCACACAAATTCTTATTTTCCTATCTATAATTGGGATAATAACCACTTGTGAGCCCCAAAGTCAGCTTATGTCCACAAGGCTGAATATTTGTTGAAGAAAAAAAACAGACAGTTTTCAAAGTGTTTACACAGTAATTTCAAATGTAAACGTAACCCTAAAACACTGTTAACAGAAACTCTGACAGACCGTCTATTATTGGATTAAGTGAATATTAGTGAAGATTACGTGATCCTGTGAATGTCTCTGTGTGTAAGAACTCACTTTTTCCTGGTCTGATTGTCCGTGTGAATGAGGCCATGACGGTAGAGGAACTTGCACATGACGTAGGGCTTGAGGGACATGTGGAAAGGTGAGCGGGTCTCCTGACGCTCAAACAAGTCAGGGTGGTTGCAGAGCTACGCACAAACATACGCACAGTTGGAGTTCAGGAATCAGCATGTTTGTTTTGTGCAGGCAAGTCATTGTTCGGATCAGACTAACATTCTCAACAAACGGTAAATGGACTGGTTCTTATAAAGCACTTCTACTCTACTTGAGCAATTAAACTGCTTTATACAACATATCTTTTTCACCAATTTCACACAAACACAGGTTTAAGAGCTTCCTACCCAATAGTCACACATTCACACTCTGCAGAACGCATCAGCAGTTCAGTATTTTGCACAAGGACACTTTGGCATGCAGGTTGGAGCAGCCAGCCACCTTCTGATTAGCAGATGACCTGCTCTACCTCCTGAGCCACAGCCAACCAAAATATGAGAATTAATATAATTTATTTTTTAAACCCACTATACCTTAATAATAACTAAATAGGTTATGTTTACATCAGTGCTTGTCTGTTTTAGTGCCAAAAAGTAACAGGCCAATTTTCAGCAGCTGGAGCAGCATTACGGTGCTGATTTCACAATTACTTTAACAATCCTGTCACAAGCACATACGCCAGGGAACTGCTTAGGGTCCAAGGCTTTTAAAGGGCCCCTAAAGAACAATTTGTGATGGCATCTATGTGAAAATGGCCCCCTTTCTCTATGAATTATGCAATTTAGGTCATACTAAATAAAAGATTTGGTCCATTTTGTATATTTTGGTCATATCAGACAGAAAAGAAGATTACCTAGGGTCTGCTCATTGCACAATGACTTTGTGATTGGCAATTCGTTCGTATTGTTATGTGCTGTGCGATGTAACCAATTTATTGTTCAAACATCCAAACATATGCGTAGCCATAGTCTTATTTATTGTTCTTGAATATCTAGTTATTTGCTGAGCGTATAGGTCTCTTCAAGTGCCCTTCTAGTTTTCATACATTTTTAGCATTGAATACCATAAAGACAATAAAATATGGATCAGAGCTCATACCTTTCTAAACTGCATGACCAGATTCATGAGGGAGGAGGTGGTGCTGTGAGCCTGCTGGGCCGTGCCCATCGAGGACTGCAGCAGATCCTCGATAGAGATCTTGTTTCTCAGAGCCTGGTAGAGCAACCTTTGCCGGGAGGTCAGCTGACAGTAGGTCAGGATCTCAATCTGAAGAAGGTAAGGAGAGTTCAAACATTAAAAAAAAAGAAATATAAGTCACATAACATACATGCAGAATAATGCCTTATTAAAACTGTGCTGCAGAATCATTGTTCTCAACGAAGGATGCTTCATCATGTGTAGTTCAAATTAACTTTACATTGTCCATGCCCCTTTGGTCAGCCGAACAAAATGGTTTTGATTTTTCTGAGTCAGCATTTCTATCCCATTAGAACACACACAGTGTTTTCCTGTGAGCTTAGCCCAAACTGTTATGTGAGTATGGACTTCATGCCATTTGCCCAACAGTCTTTAAACAAACATTCAAATCTCTGGTTTTATCTTGTGCCACGCTTTGATGAAAGCCGTGAAACCCAACGGTAACAATCCATAAAACCATACCGTGAACCACCAGTGAACTTTCCTGGTTAGTATTGGCTTTCAGTGTTCTGACAAAACAAAGAGGAACCAGCGGAGAGCGGAGAAGTGAGGGAAGTGGGCTGGCAGGACTACATGTGGGTGCAAAGGAAAGTGAAAAAGACAGATGTGGGGGAGTGGTGAACTCTGCCATTCCTCGAGACTCCCACAGAGCATGAGCGACTGCGTGTGTGTGTGTGTGACCTCGGGTCCAACATCTGTCAGGAGGATCTGCCAGCACAAGCATCACTCATACCTTCATTACAATACTTTCTCTGTCAATGAGGTGTACAGAGAGACAGATGGAGGAAGGCTCCATGTTTAACCAGGAGAGGTGACAAGCATAATACCACAACACCTGCATTTATTCTAGCTTTAAGCTCTTTTATTGCATCATATTAGATTTCATTTATTGAGATCCTCACTTCTTTTTTGGACATATTTTCTATTCTATTCTATTTTTTTTTTTTTTTTTAAACAGAGCATTGTGTTCTGCATCCTGATCGGCTGTAGACCATTTTCAATCAATCATCTCCGTGCCGTGTCTCCTGTCCGGTACAGAATGCGTTCAGCTTGTCAAATTTACATAAATCTTCGATCGCTAGCAATGTGACTCTGAGTGGTGTACTGTATGTTTGTAACTTTTCTCCCCAACAAACAACAATGTCGACGAAACATTTTGGACTGTCAAAGGCACCTGCAGGTTCCTTTGGTTTGATTCTATACTTCTGGACTTATTTTTCTACGAAGGTTTGAGCTTTGAGAGTGTTTAAACAAGACAGATTGTGGGAAATTGTTCACGCCTGTCTGAGAAAAGTGTATAAAGTGTGTAGTGAGGGGTTTTATAGCCTTAATAATAATTGTAAAAAATAATGTTGGCTACTTCACGGATTTCACCTATCGTGGGTTAGTTTTAGAACGTAACTACTGCGATAAAGGAGGGACCACTGTAAATCAAATATTTCTTATACTATCTTAGCAGAGTATAGGGATTAAAATATGGAGAGGGAATGTGGCATAACACGAAGGATACCACTTGGGGGGGAAGAAACCCATCTTTTTTTGCCCTTAGGAAAACTGAAAAATGAGATTGTCGTGTCACCCTTAATTGTTAATACACTCTTGGTTCTTCTACCTTGTCTGAGAGTTCATTTTCCACATCCTTCTTGATTCTGCGCAGCATAAAAGGCTTCAGGATCATATGCAATCTGGATAGTTGGTCTGAAAAACAACAACAAAAAAAATTATGTTTACTTACAAATCATATCACACGCAAATAGAGCCAGGATAGAAGAACAGTGTTGGTACACCTATTTTCAAATAAGCTAAAAAGCATACATATAAAATAGGGGGAAAAAATAGTAGCCTTTGCTGTACTCACTCTCATCGATGGCAGACTTGTTTTCAGCATGGCTCTCTATGTCCTTGGAGAACCACTCGTTAAATTCTTCATGGGAATCGAACAACGTAGGCATGATGAAATGCAGCAGGGCCCACAGCTGAGAGGAAAACATGCAGTCTCTTACAGTTCTGCCCGGATAAGCCAACACACACACACACACACACACACACACACACACACACACACACACACACACACACACACACACACACGTCGCTCACCTCAGCCATTGTGTTCTGAATGGGCGTCCCGGTTAGCAGAAGTCTGTTCCGACACTGGAACTGCAGGAGGATTTTCCACCGAACGCTGAAAAAGCACAGAAACCAGGACCGTCACCTGCTGTGACAGCTACAGATGTTTATCATCTGCATTTAACACTTCATTTAATGTAATCACTGGATGTACTACATTTTTTGGGATTATCGCTTGTGTGTGGCTGTACGTTTGGCCAGTCTATTGATTTTGGCTGGTCTCCAGTAGGAGCCGAGAAATGACACACACTAGTGAAACCGTAGAGACCGGTTACTGTATTTTTCCAGACATTTTTGTTGATTTACCAAATGATTTAAAGAACAGTTTCCCTTGTTCTGCATATTTTAGCTGATTTATTACAAACTTTTTTCACTTGCATTTCTCAAGACACTTATCCAAAGCATGCAGGGCTTTATTTGTTCTGACAAAAAAACAAGAAAACTTACAAATGGCCACAGCATTCTGTGCAAGTTAGAACTGCTGGGACTAGAAAAGAGTCATTTATTTTACAACACTTGTGTTTTGGCCAGAATGACATTATAATTGGTTAGTAAAGTTGTTAAAAGGCCGGTCTGCATTTAAAACATCTTAATAATGTTTGTATGCTCAGGCTAGTTATTGAGTTGCCAAAGAAGGGTAAGATAAAATCTTTAAATACAAAGTCTGATAAATCAGATATCACGCATCAACACATGAATCTGTGACCCTGTGATCACAAATATCAATGCCACCATGATAATTCTTTACCTTGTGCTGCTTTTCAGTGCCTGGGCTTCATCTAGAACCATGTACTGCCACTTGACCCTCTGAAAGTACTTGACATCTTGGACCACCAGCTGGTAGCTCGTGATGACCACGTGGAATGGTGCATTTTGCGTGTAAAGGGTTTTCTGTGTGACAAAACACAGCGTTAAGAGTTAAAAGGATAAAAAGTGCTGAGTTTACTGGCTGCAAAATGTACGGTGATGTATCCTTCAATGTTTACCTGGCTCCAAAATTTCCGAAT
This sequence comes from Rhamphochromis sp. 'chilingali', assembly GCF_963969265.1. Taxonomy (NCBI): domain Eukaryota; kingdom Metazoa; phylum Chordata; class Actinopteri; order Cichliformes; family Cichlidae; genus Rhamphochromis; species Rhamphochromis sp. 'chilingali'. Next base: position 6,285,065 of record NC_137932.1, read on the forward strand.
CACTTTCCGATCGTGAGGATTTCCCCAGTACGGTAACACCTATGGGACATATCAGTAACAGTGTTCTGTCAGAAAACCTTCATAGATCAAAATAATCCCCATGTGAACATGTTTAAAGCAAAAAAACAAAACCCTACAGTTAAGACTGAGCAATGCTGGAAAAACAGAGCCACAGTGATGTTCTCAGAGAAAATGTCTAGGCATAACATCGCACATGAATCACTGCCCCACTTGTTGAGATATAGAATGCGATGTGAAAAGATTTACACATCATTACGTCGCTCAACGCAAGCCGCTTTCCCATTGTTTTCAGTCAGTCTTGCTTTGAATGTTCAGGAAGCTTATCTTCAAATTGTGTAATGGGGTCTTTTCACACCTCATTAGCAAAACAAACTGCAATTGATTTATTTCCAAACTGGCTGAGAAAATGGGCAAAGCTGAATGTCGTACACAACAAAGAGTCATGTTTATCACTGACTGTGTGTGTGTGTGTGTTCAAGCATAGCTGACATATTGATGCATTTGATAATATTTTGGCTACGCACAGTCTTTCAAGAGCCAGTTATGGCATGCAAAATGATTTTTTTGAGATGTATCACTCAACAAAAATAAAAACAGCTATGTAGTTATGTGTCAATGCGAACAGTGCTACAATACTGCCCCCTAATGGACAGCTCCAGATAACATTTCATCTGGTAACCTGCGCTTGCTCTCAGAATGTCAAAACTAACAAACTACTGCATTAAGAAGCGGAGAGAGAAATGCATTGGCGGAAGAACAACAGAAATGACGAATCAGCAGTTCCTTTGGACGTGCTTCTGCAGATGTTTCAGTGTGTGTGTGCTCGCTTAGCCACGATGGGTTCTCACCTTGAATTTTGGCACAAAGCGGGTGAACTCCTGATGCCAGTTGTTGAGTGTAGACGCTGGAGAGATGATCAGGAATGGACCCCAGATGTTATCTCTCTGTTGCAGGAACAGAAAAGCAAATATAATGTCAACCACCGCAACAGGTGGTCTGCTGTGCTTGTGTGAGCAGCACCCAGAAAACAGGAAGTCCTGGAGGGCCTGTGAAGCCCACAGCATGCACCATCCTGCCAACGACAGTTGACTGAAAAGCTCGCATTTCCACCTTTTTTTTTTTTTTTTTTGGCCTTTGGGGTTGTGAGACTAAAAAATGTAAAGAGCTGGCAAATCAGCTCTTCAGAGGAGTGAAGTCATATGACTAATTCATTGAAATGTTCCAGCACCTGCAAAAAGCCAGAAACTGGGGACCCTTTAAAGGATGCAGGTGCAAATAGGCTGCCTTTTAGATGTTTTATCACAAGTCGAAAACAATGGTGGAGTCAACTGAATATTCCGCAAAGTGTTTTGGAAGAGTGTGGTGAATGAAACCTTTTGGCCCCCCGTCCTCTCTCTCACCTCTGCTAAGTGTGCCAACAAAGCGATACTCTGAACTGTCTTTCCCAGTCCCATTTCATCTGCCAAGATTCCATTGATTCCCTGTGGAAATGAAGAGCAAAAGAGAAAAGGGAAGAAGAATTAAATCACTCAGTGGGGAGGAAAAAAAAATATTAGAAAACATCCTAAAACTGTACACATGTTGACAAAAAACAATGCTAACGAACCCTGAATCATGTTAGTGATGTTACACTAGAGATTCATAAATTTTCTTAACCAAAACACTAATAAAGATTTCTTTTATACTGTTGGCCATTAAAAACTGCCCAATTCATAGTAATGAAAACAAACTAAAGGAATACCGAGAGTTTCAGAAAAGCGCAGCATAAGTCAGAAAAAACAATAAAAAAAATAAAATAAGACACGTGTACCTGTTCATAAAGGTTAGCCAGCCAGTTCATGCCTTTGAGTTGGTAGCCCTTGAGTTTTCCGTTGAAGATGGTGGGTTGAGGAATGTCTTCATCTGCGCGGATGGATGGGTTTGAAAGGCTGTAGCTTTCTCCAAACCCAGAGCCGGCTCCTTTGGACAAGCTGCCAGCTGCATGCAGGGACGCACTGCGACTGTCTTTAGCCTCTTCATCGAACATTCGCGTCTAAAGGAGGAGATTTGGACATTACTGCCAGTTGCGCTGTGTGAATTAGGGCATCTAATAAAGGATGTGCGTGAATTACTCACTCTCTCCTGATGAATCTGGTAGGCCTCTTGGGCATTCCTCAAGGCCTGGGATTTGTAGTATTCGCTATCTGCAATCACATACAATCATCTTGTGCATAAATGCATTGCAAACCATTTAAATGTAATATTTCTTCTGACAGAGTATATAGTCAAAACACAGCTAGTCTAAACTGAAATTCTTAGTAATGTATTACCACAATTCTTTATACTTAATCAAATAAACTGCAAATTATTATCATTAGTAAACGGTATAATAGCAACAATCATGATAAAAACAAAGTACACACTCTTTAAATTTTAACGTTTTTGCCTTAAAATCTTGCAAATGTACAAAACACGACATGTTACACTGTCGTTATCTATTTACCGAAAAAGCAAAATGCAGACGAATTGAGTAAAAAAAAAAAAAGTACATACTTACTGCTTCCCCATGAATTAGCAGGAGAAGCAGCAGTCAGCTGCTGCTAAGCAAATGCACTTGTTTACCTGATCATCAGCACATGTGTTCAACAGCAGACATTTTGGGAGTTTGCTGGCCTGGAGCATTCATGTGTGTGTTAACTTAATGTGTTAATTCACCCCAACGCCAGACCCAAGACCTATATCTCAGGCTCTGCAGGCCTCAGTTAGTATGCCAAATGTTAACATTTGTGACAGAACAATTAGAAAAAAGACTCGTGCAACGGTGATGATTTGGGCTTGCTCTACAGTGACAGGACCTGGGCACCTTGCAGTCATTGAGTCAACCATGACTCAATGACTGCAAGCTGTATGCCAAAGTATTCTAGAGTCAAATATTAGGCCATCTGTCCAACAGCTAAAACCTGGACCAAACTGAGTCACGCAACATGACACTGATCACAAGCACAGCCACAAATTTATGACAGAATGACTGAAAAAGAAAAGAATCACGGTGTTGCAATAGCCAAGTCAAAGACCAGGCCTAACCCTGACCCAAATGCTGTGATAGAATACCATCCATCCATTCGCTTCCGCTTATCCTTTTCAGGGTCGCGGGGGGCGCTGGAGCCTATCCCAGCTGTCATCAGCTGTTCTTACTTTTCCACACAACGCTTTTGCATTTTGACTTAGGTTTTGTTAAATACATAATGACACAGTGTAACACATCATGTGCTTCAGTTCATTTGAGGTTAATTTTAAGACCTACTGAGGACTAGATCATTTTTATCATGCTTGTGAATGGATGGAGAGTGTACTTTTGTTTTACCATTGTAGAGGAAGAAAAAAAATCTAATCTACAAGTAGAAGATTAGACAGGAAACAAACAGAAATGAGTTTCGTCCCATTTAATTTCACACTGTTATAGTTGATGAAGGGAGTCAATATATGTATAAATTTCAGCCATCAACGATGACTACTAATTTCTTCTGTAATACATTAAACTTGATTGAGTCGTTCATACCATAGTCCTCTTGTCCCATGTTGACCATTACTCCTCCTCCAATGTCTATCTGTCTCTGGGCTGCAGTGTCTTCAAGTTTTCTCAGAATTTCCTCCTGTGCTGCATCTGCACCTGGAGCACCCACGCTAGCTTTACCACTCATAAAATGAGCATACAGCTCCGTCTGGGTAATGAGAAAATTCAGTTTGCGCTGCTGACGCTTGGCCTGAGAGAGTCAAAAAAAAAAAAAAAAAAAAACCCAGGGAGAAAAATGTATCTATATTTAGGATTTTCAAAAAACCTGTAATGGCAAATTAAAAATGTCTCCATAATAACTTCCTTGTCACAGACCTCTCTCATTTCTTCATCAAGTTTACGTTGCTCCAGGGCTTCCTTCTCGGCTCTCTTTCTGTGCTCCTTTTCCACCTTGTCATATTTTTTCCAGTAGAGCATCATCTCCTTGGTAAGACGCCGGGCACGGGGTAATGTTTCTTTACAGTTCTTCTGAGCCTGAATAGCTGCACGCCGGACCTCTCGCATGCACTGGTGAGCCAGCTAAGAGGACATGAATCACACGTTAAAAGTTACTTTTGCAATATACAGACATGGAGAGTTACCAACACGCTGAACACGTGTGCAAAACCAAAAACATTTAACAAAATGCTTTAAATGTACCTAGCCATAGAGTGCTGTGTACACTTTACTCACCTTTTTTGCATTGGTTAATACCAGATTCTTAGCAGAAGTCTTCTGCTTGAAGGACTGAAAAAAGTAGAAATGGGACAGTTGGCATTAGAAAATGTTGGAAAAATGGGACCAACATCAAAACAAAACTGACTCTTTGCTTAACTAACCTTGGGGATTTCTTTTTTGGCAATGGTGAGCCAGACTTTGCGTCGGCGAGCATTCAGCTGCTCGACGGTGAGATGTTTTTTCTTCACCATGGGCAGCGGAGCATCATGGGAAAACTTAGCAAATATTTTGGTGACGAAGGGACGCTCCTCATCCACAAATTCTCCCTCTCCCCGTTTCTTCTTCTTCTTTACTTTTTTTAGTTTGGCTACAAAAAAAAGGAAAGACATTTAAATGAAAAGGTAGATCTTGTTTGCGGTTTTAAAATATGTTTTTCTTGTTTGTTTTTGTTTTCCTTAAAGGCACTGACATGCCTTTTTTCTTCTTACCCTTAAATTTCTTTTCATCTTTGATTTTCTTTTTCTTTGGACCCAGCAGATGGCGTTGTTGCTCATAGAAGGGATCATGAGTAGATAAGAGTCCCGTGCTGTAGTACTGATATTGGTGAAGCTGAGCAAACACAAACACACAGAGGAGCATGATACATCTTAATTAATATGTCTGAAGAACTTTGTTTTAGGTGACGAGGCTCTGAATTGGCTGATTTTCATTTTTTTAAAGTAAATGTCTTGTCCTGTACTTCTTTATTTAGTGGGGTTCCCCAAGGTACTATTTTGAGTCCCCACTTATTTGCTTCTTATATATTATCCCTGAGGCAAATTGTGCATGGCCATGCCATTGATTTCACCCAATTATATATTTCACCACCTGTTCTGGCACCAGAGCTACATCCTGCATTATGTTGTGACTCTCTGAGAGGGGATTTCCAACACATTTCGACAGCTAAATGACGCTAAACCAGAAGAAATTATGAGAAACCACTATGAATCAAGCACAAGCAGAGTTATTTGCTCTTTTTGTTTTGTAGCACTTATTGATTAAGAACTTAATTAAGAAGCTTATTATTACAATGACATTAAATTGACACAAAGTATTAGCAATTAGTGTTCTTTATTTATGTGTGTATTTGTACCTCCCGGTCAGAGTAGAAGTTGCTCTGATGCTGCCTCGTGTAACGATGGAGCCTCAGCATGTCATGTAGTTCTTCCCGAGACATGCTGAAGTTAGCGTCATCTGAGTCTGTATCTGAGTCTGTGGTGTCATCACTCAACAAGATACTCTACATGAGAAAAAAAGTAGGTACAGGCATGGTTAAAGGAAGCTGAGAGCATGTGACACACAAACATATCCTATGAGAAAGGAAGTACCTATAAAACTAAAATTCTTCAGATATGGAGGTCAGTATTAGCCAGTGTAAATACCTTCAGCCATTTCCTGTTCTTCTTCAGCTTAGAAAAATTGTAAAGGCTTGTTTTATTTGCCTTTTGGTCTGTGAAACAAACAAAAAAAGAAACAACACAGGATAAATATGCATGAAAAGATTCATTAAACCAATGAGTGTGGATGTGTAGCAACATGTCACTAACACATTTCTCAATACATCTTACCTTTACCTTGCGGAAGTACTCCATTAAGCGGCTTGCCATCTGCCAATCCATCTCCTTGATCACACGACTCATTCTTTATTGTCAAAGCCGTATCATGAGTGGTGGCATCCAGGGATATCCCTGGCTCCAGTCCACCCTCGCTGTCATCGCTATCATCACTGCAAGAGAAATGTATGGCCGTAAGCTCAACATTTGCATCCTATTTGTATATTATCCGTTCTCTTCTTAGACAGTGTAATGTAAAGCAGATGACAAGAGGTGCAATCAGCCATGCAAAACATCTAAATTTGTATATATGTATGTATGTATGTATGTATATATATATATATATATATATATAAATAAATAAACACAATATACAGTTTAATTTTGATAAGATGGGAAGATTGCTGCAAACACTTCGTTTTTTTTTTTTTTAATAGGTGGCCAAAACAAACCTTAGCCTGGAAGCAACAAGTGAATGCCCACTATCAGCACCTCTTTTTCTGTACCTGGTTATGTCTCTGTTGAAGATAGCAGCGGTTTGACGCAAAAAACTGTCCAACTTCAGGGATCTTTCTAAGCGCTGCAGGTAGAGAGGTTTGGCTAGGCTGGAGGCCCCTGATACCCCAACCTCCAGCTGGCCACCCTGCCCTGACGCCATACACCACAGACCACCTCTGCCCAGCAGGGCAGGACCTTTTACTGAAGAGAGAAGTATGGAAGAAATAGATGTGCAAATGGCACAAGGTAAGAATGAGCAGTACAGGAAAGTTACATCTATGTGAAGAAAAACATTTTAATGTTATTCACCTAAAGAGTAAAAATGGTCCAGACTAAAAGGAACTGTACATTGCTTCATTTTCTCAGCTAATCTGGTATAATGGGAGATAATCTCCTAGTATGTTTAAAGATTTCATAATTACTGCCTACATTTTTTTTTGTCAAGGTCAGAAAAAAGGCACTTACACCAAAAACAAAATACTTGCCTCCAAATGCACAGATATGAAGTATGATACTGTCCATTCTACAAAATGTTTATTCTATTATTTAATTTTTTTATTGGACATACCTTCTCAATAATGGATGGCATTGATTTTCGATTCCAACACTAATGATCAAGATGAAAAGCCTACAAAATAAGAAATGCAGTCACACACTGACAATTAAATGGCAAAAACAAAAGCTTTTATTAGAAGCTCATTTTACAGTGCTGTACTAACAGTGTTTATGCACGTGATTTCAAAACGATAAAGGAAAAGTTAGTTTATTTGGACATCTCTATCGGTTTAAAGTAAAAATAATTTGCTCCCATGTTTCAGTATAAATACGTCGTACACTAAATTGTGCTTTGAACTCAATTTTGAGAATTTATTTTAGTTTATTTTCAATAAAAAATAAGTTATGATACGTTATAATCAGCCATATATTATGCTCGATAGTGTGTCTAAGTAATCTTGGTAATAATTTTCAGTACTTGCAGTTTATTAAAAAATAAAATTAAACTTTAGGCATAGTGTAATCAATTAAGTGTTATTATGCATTAGGTCCTTATGAAGAGTCAGGTGGTTGTTTTGAGAGTTTCCATGCTAAAGTTAACTCAGCTGTCCACAATACCCATAAACAACACTATGGTATTTATTCACTTCACTTTCTGTGAGTTCATTTCCTCAAATGTAGCAGGCTGCAAGGGACTAAAGTTTAAAAATAAATACTTTTTTAAATAGCATTGCTATCGCGTCGTTACGTTGTGCTTTGGTGGATAGCAAAACCAAGCTAGTGTTAGCCAGGGCTTGCTAGCTAACCTTCAGCAATACTGTAGCTTCAAAGCTAACGACCGTTAGCTGTCAGCAAAAGCAGCATTGCCTCGGATCAGTGACAGTAAAGAGGCTCAATGTGCTGCTACAGACGCTCACTGACGGCTTTGCCCACGCCAGTTCAATTAGGTAGCACAGGTAGTTTTACTATAGCTAGCCCCTCCTTGCTATCTTTGTAACTTAGCGTATCATTAACGTTAGCTAGTTAGCTTATCAAATACTAAGGCGTTTTGACACCATCGTCCTCTCACACCATTAATATGAAGTATTTAAATCGGCCCTGTCTCTTTAAGGCCACCACCTCCCTGCCTAAACAATGTATTAAGATATGAAATCGGTTTAATGACAACTCTTTAGCTTGCTTGCTGTCACCATGCAGCGACAGCTAGGGCCTCCGCCCGCGCCTCTTGGACCCTCGTTTCGGATACGAGCCGCGGCTCGGTTGCTTGGCGCACGCATGATCCCCATCTTTTAATTCTTTCTCCCTCCCGGCCATCTTCCCCATTGCTCCTTCGCCATAACAACCACCGCGGAGTCTCTCACCTCGGCCCCGTGTCCGCCTTTCAGTCTCTCTCGTCGCTGCTGCCGACTCTCGGTTCTCTGACTCCAAAATGGCGGTTTGAGACGCCGAGCGAGTCTGTGAGCTTTGAGTCGGCAGCAACAGCGGAGAGGCGGCCACTTTCTGTTACTGAGAGAGCAGAGACACGACGCCATGGCGAAGGTACAGCAAGGAGCAGGCATTTTAATCAATCCCAGAGAGAAGGAAGCCAACCTATCCACGTCTCCTAGGACATGACCATGACAAAATTTTCACCTGTATATTTCGCTAATAAAATACGAGACAGCGCTATCATGCCTTTGGGTTTGGAACGTGTCTTTGCAACTAACGTAAATGTATCGATGAATTTCCGATGTTGATTGATCGTGTCTGCTGGCTGCGAAGATTACCGAGCTACGTCTTACGTCACTAGAAGGGAACTCCGTTTTAGGTAAAGTGGACACCGTCACAAAATTTTGAAAAAATGTGAGTAAGTAATTGGCTTAAGATTCTCGGAGGACAAAAACAACGAAAAACATATTCTATAATCTAATTTACCAGTTATGGTCTCTGATAATGACTGAATTATATAATGACTACAGGCTCATGGAGTTGGTAGCAAGGTTTTTATAATTAAAACTAAGAATTGAAGTTACTTATAAACCAATTATTTCTGTAAACTGAAATAAAAATAAGAATTAGACTTCGGAGAAATTAAAACTAACAGAAACAATAATTCGTTTTTTGCAACAATAAAATTAAATATACAGGAAAATTCTTGCACATCTGTTTATTGAACATGGCAAGTCCACCACTCTAGGCACATTAGCTTCCTGTCATCTGTGTTTGGATTATAGTACCAGTTGTCAGCCTCTCAAATCTTGATCCTGTCCTGACAATTGTAACTTAAAAGAAAAGAAAAACTTCCAAAAACTGGCAGGCAGCGAACCCAACAATGACACGTGCATTTGCAATCACTTAAACTCAGATCTTCCTGTTAAAATGCAGTTTACACAAAATCACCAGTTGCATCTTTTTCACTTATGCTGCTCTTTTCATATCTTCCTTTAACTTACTGGGCTGTTAGTAGTCAACTGCAGTCTTGAGAAACTTTGATGAAGCACAGGGCTTTTCATTTTCCACAGTAAACATAAAATGATTTGTTAAATATTTTTTACATTTAAGCCAAGTCAAAAAACAAACAAACAAACAAACAAAACAAAAAACAAAATCTGTCATAACTGAGAAGCTGTACTGTGCCATAGCTGAACTCAAAAACAGCCAATATGTTATGTAATGTTTAGATGAACACAGATGCATTAATTGGAGAGAAGAAACCGAGCTTAGGACAGGCAGATATTTTGTTAGTGCATTTTGTGTTTTCACTGAATCGAACAAATACACAACATAATGCAGTTAACAGCTAGAAATGAGTGTAAAGCAGTTGTATCCTTATATATAATCTGAGGTTTAGGCACATGTATGCAGTATACAACTCTAGCACAAGCATAGATCAGGTTGGTTTATGTCTTCTCTATGTTCTTCACTACATACTCCTAGTGCAAATGTTCAGTTTCAAATACAGACAACAAAACAAGTGCAGTTTCTAGAGGACAGAAGCTGATTAAGTGTTCAGCAGTAGGCACTACCAACAGGATATCGGCATGTCTCCGCTTAATGTGTCTGTCCTGTGGATCATCCACTTTCGCTGACAGATAGTGAGTTTGTAACGAAGAGAAAAAAAAGTCTTTGTTCACAGCCAGCTGGATTTCTCCTCCTCAAATTTCTGCGGATCGATGAAAGGCTTGTCGATAGATTTGATCATCAGTTCGCCGCAGTATACGCACTCGGATGCGACGATGTCATCAATGTCTGATTTTATCTGCTCACGGCTTGTGCCCGCAGTGGCCTTGCCCAAGCTTGATGTGTCACCCTCATCCTTTGGTGCTGGACGGTGGCGCGATTTGGATGATTGCGTGGTTGCTGCCAGCTTTTTATGAAGATCCTCCAGGCGATTCTGCTTGAAGGCCGACAAATGAGGAGTCACTTCCTAAAAAAAAACGTAGAAGGAGAAAAAAAAAAGGTCAGAGGACATATTCAGATTGATTACTGACTGAATTAAATAAAAAGTGAAATATTCCTGTGTGCAGCAAGTTACCTGCAACAGGCAGTCATTGTGGAACATGTGCCCACAGAGGAACAGATAGAAGGGCCTGTTGAGCAATGGGAAGTCACAAGCAGCACACTTTTCTTGGGAATCCACTACACCATACTTGTTCCTCATTTCCTGTATGTCTTCCCTAATACGTTTTGCGCTCTCTGTGGCCTCTTCCATTTCCTGCTTCAGCTCTTCAATGTGCTGGTTGTACTCCTCCAGCGAAAGGCAGATGGCCTCCTGAGAAACCATGATGAACAGAGCATTAAGAACCTTCATTTGAAATAGTACACTATTTTGTGTCTTTGTGAATGCAGATGCCAGCCAGTATCACCCAATCTGGATATTCATCACCTACTACAAATAGAAAGAAAAAAGTGCCTAAAACCTTGCCCACTGCTTAAAGATTCTACTTATGAATACACAGAATGTGATTACTGAGATCAGGTCTCACCCGACCGCTCAATTTACTGTAAAAACACACACACTGAGGGAAAAAAACGAACATCCTACTTATTACAGACCTTAAAGTGGTCAATGGTGACAAAGTCTGGAAAGAAAGGAAGGATGTCTTCAATTTTGAGCAGGTTGCAGCTGGACAGACAGTTCATGGCTTTCTTAACATCTTCTTCCTTCTGCACCACATGCTTGGCGATTTTCAGCCAAAGCTTTTTCCTCAACTCCTCATCATCCTCTGGGAGGTCAGCGCAGGACTTGGCCAAGTCCACGTCTACCTGCGGACAATTAAAAAAACGACAAAAAACAGTGCAACAATTGAAATCGCCAACTGCTGTCTATAATTTTGATAATCTGGAAAAAAGAAAAAAAGTGACACAACATTTCAATGATTTACATATGTTCACCACTTCTTTACAAGCACTGCTGATCCATTAATATACATTACTTACTTCTAAAGCAAGATCCACTGCCTCCTCATACAGTTCCATAATCCTATAAACCAGCACACAGGCCTGCCTGTAGCCATGCTCCGCACACAGCCTGAGAGCATACTTGAGGTCGTAGTGGATCTCTGAGGCGTGTGTGCCTGCCTGCTCTAGATACCACAGCAGAGAGTCTGGTTTGTACTTTGCATAAAGCGACAGCAAGTAGTTATGGATGGCCTCCTCTGTTACCATCAGCTCATAAACGCAGAACTCCATGTAGCGGATGGTCTCATTGATCTGCTGCGTGCTGCCCATCTGGCTGTAGTTCATCAGAGCTGGGATGAGCTTCTTTGGGTCCAGCCTCTTGCCCATCTGAATCCACGCGTCCACCACGTTTTTGGGAATGTGCTGCATGAGCACCGGGGAGAACTTGTAAAAAAGCTTTTCGTCACAGTGCTTGGAGAGCACATCCAGAGCAGCACTGTACTCGTCGTGCTGGCAGTAGTGGGATATCACTCTCTCGTAGTCCTGCATGACGACTGAGAAGTAAACCATGTCGTCCACGTTGCCGTGGCTGGCCAGCAGATCGTAGATGGTGGAGCGGTTGTTGTACAGGCAGTCTCTGTGCTTGGAGCTGCCAAGGAACTGACGAAACTCGTCACGGGTTTCTTTGAAAATGACGCTGTTGCCATCACTCTCCAGCTGGCCGAGGCGATTCAAGTAGAGCTCAGCTAACCAGGTGACCAACAAGGTGATCTGAGTTCTCTCACTGGGTTTGAGATTGTTTAACTTCTTCAGTAAGAACTCCTTTAAGGCCTCCTCTTGTTTGGCTTCTATGAACTTGAGAGCAATCTCTTCAAAATAGTTCTGTGTTTGTGCATAGCACATGGCGCTCTCCAGATAGCGTTTATTCTGGAAACAGTGCTCAGCCTCCTTTGCCAGCACCATGTCCATACACTCAGGCCGATCGCGACAGTACTCCTTGGCCAGATCAAATTTATTCATGCTCATGTACATCTGCCAGACATCCCTGGACTCCCGCTGGATGTGATATCGAAAAACTGCCCGCTCAGTGTAGATCCACACCAACCCGCCAACTGGGTCTTTGATCATTTTCTTGAGGCTGCCAAATTTATCTGGGAACAAGTCCTCGTAAACCACTTGCCCGTTCAGAGTGCAGATGGCCTTAACTCGGTCATGAAGCAAGAGCAGGAAGTGGAACTGTGTCAGCACAATGGAGATAGGCTTGTTTTGATTAAGGTCAATGTCTGGAGTGTATTCCCACACCTGTTTGTGAAAGAGGAGATGTGGAGATAGTATATGACACATAAACACAGCAAGGATGAGATATTACTAAGAAAAATGTTAAAAAGTTTTCACACACGCTGACTGACATTTACCTGCACATCACTCAGCAGGGAATCAGGCCTGACGTAGTCAAGCTGACCATAAAGAACTCCATTACCCATCATCCAGGCGAACGCCTTGGGGGACGTTCGCAGCTTAGGGGTGTAGAAGGTGATCTCGCTGTGTCCCATATTGACTGGGAACTCCTGGAAACTGGGCAGCAAGTCCTGATTTTGATTGAAGATGGAACTGAAGCCTTGCTGCTCCGACCCCTCGGCTACCTTACCCACAAACTGGAACAGGCGTTTGCGTGTGGTAGCTATGATAAAGTACTTGTTCTCCAGGCCCCGCTCGACCTCCAAACAGCAGACTGGAGCAGGTTTGCCATCCTCCTCCACAGAGTGGACCTACATCAGGATGTTATCAATTATATCAAGAGGAAGAAATGAACTACATCAGGATTTTCTTCTGTTTCCACAAGTGCATTAAATGTATATGCTTATAATACAGTTTGAACAGTTAAAACTTAAAAAGCAGATGTGGCTATCATGTGCTAAATAGCAGACGTAATCACTTTCTCACCTGTCTAAAGTATTGATCTGGATTGGTGTTAAACAAGCTGCCCTCATTCGCAGAGATCTCTGCCTCAAAAATGATGCCTTGACTTGTGCCAACCAGGATAGGTCCTGTGCTGGTCTCGTTGCCCAGCAGCTTGTTCCAGCCCACACTCTCGATGAGGTGGCCTCTCCAGCGGGACAAACTGCGCACCTTCTGGGTGTTCCTGTTGAGGTACAGACACTCACTGGTGTTCAAGCTGATCAGCAGATGGGAGCCTGTAACGGAAAATATGGAGGAGGTTATAGCTGTTGTTAAGCAGTCATAACTGTGACATAGCATTTATATATGATGATGATGATGATTTATAGATTGATGCACTGCCAGACATTTTTGTCTAATTGTTTTATCATATGAAACTGTTGTCTTTATCCAAGTTCAGACTCGCTGTGCATTGAGGTTTGTGGCTGCTAATATTACAGCACTTATGTATGAATGCTGAATCACCTCAGAATACACAATGACTAATCAAAATCAATTATTTCTCCAATTATACAACAATATATAATATCTGCATAAACAAGAATTTTCGATAGTAATTAGCAGTCCATTTATGATGTATAAACAATATTTTGAAAACTATTATGGTTTATCTCACCTGTTGGGTCCAAGAACAGTCTGTGCACTTTACTGTCATCTTTCCTTCCTAATTCAGTCTGGTTTGGTTGATCTGGTTTTGCTAAGTCAATCCTACACAAAAGAACAAAATATCTTGAAACAGATGTGCTGAATAATACAGCTGTCTTAACAACAAAGTTAGAACGCTGTGTAAAAATGTGAATAAAAACAGAATACAGCTAAACTAAAGCAAGCGTAAACACAACCTGACAAATGTTTAAAACTAGGAAGATTGTGCCCATTGTGAATTTGAGGTCTGAAAAAAACAGAAATGCTCTATCCATCTATTTTCTTCTGCATATCCAATTCACAGTTGTGATCGGACTGGGGCCTATTCTGGCTGTCACAGGGCAAATGATGGAGCACACTTTGGACAGGTGACCAGTCTATCTCTGGGCTGTTGCAGAGAGACATTCAGTTTAGGGTCCAACATATTAACCATACAGTATCTTCTAAACTTAGGCCTTACTTCTTTCAGGAAGACAATGCTAAGCATGCCAAACGTCATTGTTCACATATTCCACGGGCATAGCTGTGTAGTGACAGTGTGTGGGAGATTAAAAACACTTTTCAAACGAGAAGTCCATGAGCTGCTGTATGCAGATGAAATTCAATGCCGAGCACAGATGGGAAAACGTTTTTGATTTCCCAACAGCATCAGCTCCTCTCCCACACTGGCAGACAGTTGTTTAAATGAAAGATAATGCAGCAGTGTGGTAAACACGTCCCTGATATTATTATTTTATATTATTACTAGATATATTATATATATTTTTTTTTTTTTGCACTAACTTGTCTTGTAGCACCTTGGTTCCTGGAGGAACGTTGTTTCGCCTCACTGTGTATTTTTAAACTGTATATGGTTGAAGTGACAATAAAGTTGAACTTGGAACTTGATCCAAAACATTTTTGATTTACATTTTAAACTGCACCTCCATGTTTTTACAAAATGGGTTAATGACGGTAAATTACAAAATAAAATAACAAAACCCAATGAAACTAATCAAAGCCATACAAACAGCAGTGAGCGTTTGAACTGCATGTCATTGTGCTATTTGCCTTAGCAGGGTGTCCTTTCCCAGACTCATGCACAGCTGATTGTTGCAGACAGCCAGATGATTTATCTTCTCAGGTGGGGTGAAATCAATCCTCTGCTTGTTGAATATCGGCTTCTCTTCTTCAAGCCTCGCGTTGACAAAGCCTAACGTTGAGAATATAAATGTCTGTATCAGCCAAATATTCCCCACTGCATCTTAGCAAGGAGCTTTAAAAAAAACGAAGAGGGCGACCTACCAGAATGGGTTATCCCGATGTTGGTGCTTGACAGGCGGCTGTGCTGCTGCGCACTTTGCCGGATGTTTTGAGAATCCTCGTACTCATCGAGAATTGAAGCCATGGTTAAAAGTGCCTCAGCTCACTTATTGAATGGATTAACAATACAGGACAGGAGCCAACCCTAAACCAACATGGGGTGGGAAAGAAAACCTGCTAGCAGGTAGCTAGCACAAATTTACCCGTTAAAGCTGCAGTAACGTATTTCCTTTCTCCGCGTGTGTCTAAGTTAAGAAACAAAAAAGCACAACAGACGCGTTTATTCTGCAGCATTAACACACGAAGAGAGGAAATTTCAATCATTCGTTTTCTCACACCAGCTAACTTAGCTTCCGCGTACAGAACGCAGGGTAGACCGTGATAATCAGGTGACACATGGAATCATGTGACCACTTTGAATGCAATGCTATCTTGTAAACACCAGGGAGCGTAGTTCGTCCAAAAGTGATTATATTTAGACGCTTAGAAAAAATATAAATAAATCCTGAGCGCTTTTGTCATTTACATGTTGTTCAAGTATCGGATACTTTTCATTTTTAACTTACAGACGGCAAAGAATTTGTATATAATATTTTCTCCTCAATGAATGTCTAATATATATGGGCTTTATTAAAACAAGCTAATCTAATATGGGCTTTATTAAAACAAGCTAATCTATATATCTAGCTAATAGAGAGAAAAGCTGAGAGAAAGCTGTTGTTATTCTTCTGTCAGTGGGCGTGTCTATGCAAATCACAACCTGTCTGAGCACAGTAGTTACCCTAAATACGTCCCACCCCGCACATGTTGCTCCTCAGTCGTACTTCTACAGTCAGTCTGGTGGTATGTGTCAGAGAGAGAGGCAACCTACGGTATCTAGTGTCGCTGCGACCGGGACGGAGAAGAGTTTGCATTCAGAGGTTTAATGTTCGGCTCGACATGCCACCTCACATGGATTACTTTTACCACGAGTCCCGAGTCCCATCTGCGTGCGGGCTGACCCGGGAGGATGAGCTCGATCCCGCTGTCATCAGCTGTATGCTGGTCGGAGACGGAGCCGTCGGGAAGACCAGCATGATCATCAGCTACACCTCCAACGGATATCCGACAGAGTACAAGCAGACGGGCTTTGATGTCTTCTCCGGTGAGTGATGATTTTTAGTTTTTAATGACAGCACAGATTTACATTGAGTGGCAAGTTATGTTGGAAGTGGAATGGCACCAGAGTGCACGAGCTGCATGTTCTGATGTTTGAATTGGTTACTGTGTTTACTGTAAATTGACTGACTGATGTGGTTTTTAACAGGTCAGGTCCAAATTGACGGATCTCCTGTCAAAGTTCAGCTTGTGGACACTGCTGGCCAGGTATGGATGCCTTTACACTTGAATCAAGAGTTTCATTTAAGGCTGACACAAAATACCAAATTATCCACTGATGAGACCCTTTTGAATTTAATGATATGAGCTATGAAAGTACAGACCGTCACATCCTTGCTTAACCCACTGTGTGACTCACTGACAGGATTTCAAACTGAATGTTAATGGCGTATCTTTATTTAGTGACTCAGACTTGGTACTCACTTTGATCGGCATTAACCCTCGCTCTGTCTCCACACAGGAGGAGTTTGACGAATTCCGTGCTATGTCCTACGCCCACACGGATGTCTTCCTCCTGTGCTTCAGCATGGTCAACCCCACCTCGTTTCACAACATCACCAAGAAGTGGGTACCAGAGATCCGTTCTAACAACCCGACTGCTCCCATCATTCTCATAGGGACTCAGTCCGACCTGCTGCTGGACGTAAACGTCCTCATCAACCTGGACCGATCCAACGTCAAGCCGGTTCTGAGCTCCCGGGCCCGGAGCATGGCGGAGAAGATCAGAGCCACGGAGTACATAGAGTGCTCGTCGCTCACGCAGAAGAACTTAAAGGAGGCCTTTGACTCCGCCATCTTCGCTGCCATAAAGAACAAAACGCGTAAAACCAAGAAGAGGAGGTTTTCTGACAGGCGAACCAAAGCGTTCTCCAGGTGTAGCTGGAAGAAGTTCTTCTGCTTCATCTGAACTCCTTGTGATTGTCGACCCTGTGGGTTGTGGACAGAACCTTGTTATTTATTTGATTCTCCTACTTTCACTTCGATCACATATTCAGTATGTGGCCACATAGCACTGTTTCCTTTTTTTTAAATGATTTGGCTTATTTTCAGTGGGATGCCAAATGGGGAAACAAAAGACACGATTGAGAGCACTGAGCTAACATCAGCAGTGACTACAGAGAGGATTCTGGGTCGTTCTCACATTGACCCGGGACAACAGTATTGTTTACATTACATTTACATGTTTGATTTGGTTCACATAGCCTGCGCCCCCTTGAGAGGATAGGACGGTGTGAGCTGACACTTCAGTGTGGGGAGATGAAGAGATCAAGCTCGGGCAGGCACAGGGAGAGAAAAGAGAAAAGACCAGGTCTTCATGTAAAGCTGTGAATTTGCATGGTGCTCTGCCTTTTAATGTAGGCTTGTGAGAGAGATAGAGAGAGAGATAGAGAAACGGAAAGTGTCGGGTCTGTGTTTGAGCAGATGGGCGTTAGCCACTTAGCTGCTGTGTTCCCACTGCCTGACTGCACCAGCGATTTATATGAAGCAGCTGTGAGTTCACCTTGCTGTGTGAGCTGCCGCATTCTTACCTGCGTGCAAATCTCCCCAGGCTGGTTTTTCTGTTGCTATTTTCTGTCCTCCCCATTTAAGGTCAGCTGACACTTCTAATCAAGCCGGTGTTTATTTCCTGATTCACAATTGATAAAGAAAACACAGAGGGAGATTTTGTTTGTGACACATCGAGTCGGGCCGAGGAGCTAGTTTGTAAATCTCCTCGTCTTCAGGTAAAAGGTTGCAAGAGACCAGTGACCTTTGGCTTTTTATTCCCCTCTCCTCATCAATCTGCATCTGTGAAAGCTAGCACTGCAGGGATCCCGACTTCCTACCACCAACCATCTTCATCCCGGCTTTCTTATTTGCCTCTTCTTTGTTTTGTTGGCTCAATACGCTGCTTAAATCCTCCCGTGTGTACAGTTAGGGGTTGCTAAACAGCCTATGTGTGAATGCAAGTGTAAGGTAAATACACTTTAAAAAAACAAGCTTGTACCTGTGACAAATGTGTAAGAATGAAAACAACTTACATTTGCACTCCAGTGTTTTGTTATCTGGTGGGTGTAAACTTTTGTATATTTTGTTATGCTTCTCGTGGAAGTCAACTAAATGTTTAAACTGTTCTGTTTGTTAAAAACAGGTCTTATCATCGCGCGTATGTTTATGAAATATCACACGAGGCACAAGTTTTAACAGGATTAATGTACTCTACAGATTTGTTATATTTTGTATCATTACCAAATCACCATTAATCTTAACCACCTTCTGATCTAAAGCTGTGTGTCCTTTACATGGAGTGATGTGATGCCAATAAATGAAGTGAAGCTCATCTATCTTCTGTGTTATGTATATATTTTTTAAAAGTAGTCTGCATTTGCAATTCACAGTTGTTTATGTGGTGTGATGCGAAGGAAAACTTTGTAAAAAGCCGAAGCACTGCTCTCTGCAGGGTGCCCGAAAGGTCCCCAGGATCACACCGGGTAGTTTTCCTGAACCACCCTCAGCCCAAACATATGATAAACAACCTCTGGGCTCCAGCTGTGCGTCGGCTCGATCAGTTCCAATGCAATCCACATGACTGTTAATGGGTACTGGCAGTGCCATGCTGTGACTTGATTAGGCCTTTTTCCAAAATGACACAGGAGAGTGACATTCGGGGGAGAATGACTGAATCAAATGCACTGATTGAGAATAAACACTAGCGGTGGAGCACAGAACACTGATTACAGACTTTAAAGCATGCTTTTGTCTGAAAGGAATCTCTTGTACTCGTTTTTAAGCCCGAGCTGCAGAAAAATAAACGTGGACGGAGTGTCGCCGAGCAAACTGAGGGTGAACATGACAGAGGAAAGCATGAGAAGTGCCTTTGTTCAGAGCAGTGAGCGAGAGCATATGAAAACGCGTTCACCCCAATACTTCAGAAATCTGTTTGCCATTAGTCAGTGGGCAGTCCGTCATGCGGAAATCTGTCAGGGTTCTGTTTGAACGTCTGTTATTGATAGGGAAGCACGGGACATCTCACTCTTGGCCTACTGACCTCATGCAGTGGAGAGGTCACAGAAGGGAGCTGGTGTTTTGCAATCTGACAGCGTGACAGCGCTTTCACACATGAACTCTCAGTAACCAGCTGGTGTTAGCCATGACCACTGACAACAGTCACAGAGGTCCATAGAAAGATTAAAGCTGCTCTTACAAATAATTCCATATGAGCAATGGTTTAAATGATGATCTTGTACAGTGTGGGTGCTTTTCAGTGACAAACACAAAGCTTTATCATCCAAATCAGTGTTCACTATTTCCACCTCCCACAGTTTAATATTATGTATGGCGCTAAAGACTCTAAAAGGTGACCGCATGCTACCTGCCCAGCTTCAAACAGCAGCTAAGGGCAGCAGCTGCTGGAAAACATAGCAGAGCATTTATATTAGCATGGCGAGAGATACTGCCAGAAATTGGCACCTAATAAGAAGTGTGATCAAAACATTGGGACGACTGGTCCATAAACCTCAAAAGCCTTACCTGATACAGGTGTGACCAATCCCACATTTAAGGTTCTTACAGTCTCAGTCTTATGCTACGATATTTGATTATATCACTATATCACAGTCTAAAACCTTCAGTGTGCGCACATGGCACTTTTACTTCAACCATGTTGTTTATTTATTTTAGACTGTATTGTTTGTTTTCTTTATTAAGGTGCTGTAACATGATCATTTCCCTTGTGGGACCAATAAAGTTTCTGCCTACCTACCTGCCTGCCTAACTACCCCTTTATCTGAAAAAATAGATCTAGGATCTTGTGCACATCTTTGCCATTTTCAGTATTTGTACTTGTGCGCTTCTGGGCTCTGAATCTTTTCCAGTGTGTCAAAACTGCAATCAATAAAACATGATTTTCATTTTCAGGAAGTGGATCAAATTGCAGGCAAATCTGTCGGTCAACAAAGATTGCGTTGATATGGCTAACAAAAAAGGAAAAAAAGACAAACCCAATACAAAATCCCTCCTGTGCTATTGCGATTGCAAGCTGACACAAACTACAGATATTATTATTAAATCCTTTATTTAAACAGGTGTTTTCATTGAGATTGAGATCTCTTTTTTGAGAGACACCTGTGTACAAAGACATATGCAAAAATGAATAAAACAGGCGTTACACATGATCACAGTTTAAGAAAAACTTGCAAGAGATATAACCTTTTTAAAATCAGAGAATGTAGCTTTATAGCTTTTCATGGCCTGTTGCATTTAGACGACATCATTTTTATATAAGCTGCAAAGGTGAGTCAGAAACTAACAGTAAGAAACTATGAATGAGAATTTGTTTATCTATACAAATCCAAATTTGGGTCTCAATGTTTTTGAGAAAGTGGTTTTTAGAAGTGAGTTCAGATGGTTTCCGGAATGTTCTCCCTCACGCACTTCAGGATGTTAATGTAAGACGTTTGTGCTGACATCCTTACCCTGATGAATGTTGAAATAACGACAAGTGAGCTCCCGCTCGTGCACCTCACCTGTGGGGCTGTTTTGGAGCTCCTGCTGTTTTTGAATAAAAATTGGTTGTAACAGGACACCCAGCTCTCATGGCCGGGCGGTTACCCTTCGTATGAACCTTCGGGTCAGTTTGAAGCAGATTTTGACACTGCCTCTGTCTTCAGACACTGCTTTGTGATCACACCTCGTGAACGAGAAATACATAAAGCCTTCTGAAATACATCATTATATACTGGCACTGTAATATCAAAGATCTGTGACACTTAACTTGTAGAATAGCTAATGGAAAGGAAATGTACTGATATGCAGTGGCCTAGATATTAATCAGTCCTCTTTGAGTCATCGAATCTATTAGATAAATGACAGATAATTTTTTTTAAGATGGACATGTGTATTCTTTATAGCAGTTAAAGTAAGAATTACTGCACAGTGATTACGATCCAAATAGAAAGTCAGCAGGAAGAAGCAGAAGTTGAAAAGTGAATGGAAAGCCCAGAAAAGCCTGTTTGCAGTATGACTAATCTCACTATTGTGAGGGTTATCTTAATATCCACCAAGGTTTTTCCTTCTTTTTGTCCAGTATCAGATTTTGTCAAGTACAGCACATTTTGAAATGATTTTATTCAGATGTCTGCAGTAGATCTTGCTGTTGCCGTTTCAAAGCTGCATGCTTTGCCTCATGTCGTTCAGTAATTGTTAATTATTTTATTCCTTAGATTTTGATACGTCTGTGATATTTGTAAGACTGAGGAGCCCATAGAGTCGTCGCTGGAGGATCTGTGCTCTAACGCTTGTGTGTAATAATGAGAATCGTGTTATGCGCTGAAGATGAGACACAAAAGGAAGGCGTGAGACTGAATAGGAACATTAGAAGGCATTGTGATGGGAGAGTGTGTGTGTGTGTGTGTGTGAGAGTGTGTGTGTGTGTGTGTGTGTGTGTGTGTGTGTGTGTGTGTGTGTGTGTGTGTGTGTGTGTGTGTGTGTGTGTGTAAGGGCAGCTGTAGGTCAGAAGCACTATGGGTTTTAACATCTTGAAGGGTAGCAGACCTCAGTCGAGGCAGGCCGTGAGACTCCTTATCTCATCCAGTGTTATTTATCACTCGTTCTTTCTTTCTTTTCTTCTTCAAAAAGCTATGATTGCTTTCCAGTCAGTCATTAAAAGTGAAAAATGTTCTGCAAAGTCCTTCACTATAATACAAAAAACATGTCAGAAGTTTCATCCGCTCGCCTATGATGCAAACAGAAACACTTAAGAGGTTGTGTAGTATTGATTGAGCAATCGTCAAGGCCATGCCGGACAGGTTCCAGGTTCCCAGGAGATCATTGAACTGTACCCTTCTTCTTCTCCGCCCTCTTCTCTCTTCTCATGGTTAGTCATCTTTTTTTTTTTTTCTCGTCCTGTCAGTGAGGGCTGGTCCGCCTTCCAGGATCCCCTGCTTTTAGCGATTGTGTCAACAGTAGTCAACCAGCTCTTCCTCTGGCACTGAGCCAGTTTCACTCAGGTTGGTTTCACTGTAGTCAAAGCCTGGCAAGGAGGCCTGGGAATCAGCAGGTGCACCAACAGGTCTGCCTAGCTGGGGACAAAGCCTATTGGCTCACCGCTGCTCTTCCTCGGTCATCCAAATTGGCAGTTTGAACTTGGCAGTGCTTGTAGTTTCTCTTTCACACAGACAGAAAGCTGACTGTTGTGATTATAATTGTTTTCTTCTTCTTTTTTTTTTTTTTTGCTCCTGTTATTGTTGCCTTTGGTCTAAATTTTGAGACATGTGCATGACAGAGTTGCAGCGTTCTTAAACTAAACAAGCTATTAAATGCTTAAATTACTATGGTAATCATTGTTTTCCGTGCAGTATCTATATTGATGTGTTTTGTAGAGCAAAAACAACCTGTCAGTCACATTCAGTGTGCAGAACACTGCATTGAAAAAAACACAACTGCCAGTTTCGATGTCAAGCAAAGCCAATAAGGAAAGGTCCCAGTTCTCGACTCTGGCTTTGCCTGGAGGCAGCAACGATAATTTCTGTCCCACAGTCAACAGCATAAGTTCTTCTCCATGCATATGCATGTGCTGGGCTTAATATTCATGTTGGATAGTTGAGTTATACATGGGTAATAATACATCACCACGGCCACGTGAGCATTGCTCCTTTTGCACTTGTCATTTCTATGGGCACGTGAGCCATTCAGCTTGTTATCAAATGCAACTCTTTCTTTTTGTTCATGCTGAGTTTTAACCTGCAAGTGAATCTGCAGCTATCAAGAGGGACAAAATGACTTCAGAGTGACCATCAACAATCACATATGATCAAAGGAGTGTGCATATAAAGGTGCACGCTGCTTTCGAAATGAGATGATTAGCACTTCAAATGGGCCTCATCACAAGGCTCGTTATTACCACAGATGACCCTCAAACACCCAGACACTATCGCCCCTTCACAGCTCAGGACAACAGCAGGACACTTAAGCTGTGACAAAGTAGCAAAATCAGTATTTTTATTGATTTTTTTTATGTAGTGTAAAAGAAGAAAGGCCTGCATGTAATGTGATGCTGTTTGTTCACTGCATCCACATCCATGTTGTGACATTTATTCTTTATCATTATTAAGCAAAAGGGATTTTCTTGACTGATAGCAAATATTCATCATGAAACAAAAACTACAGCAGATAATATAAGGCTCCGAGCTGCAGTGCTCACATGGAAACATGGCATGAAAATCAACTCGTAGATGAATAATTAATGCTACAATAAGCAGAGCACACTATGTGAAATTCTCAGTGCCAAGGTGCTCAAAGCTGAAGTTTGCACACAAATTTATGTGAATCATCTTATGTGATACTACTATGCTGTTGAAATAGCACATGCTAATGTTACACCCTAATAAATGTGTTATATTTGTGTGTATATTAGAGCTGCAATAAAGAAATATCAGCAGCTCTGTATCAATCCAAAAAAGGTGCCAAAGTAAGTATTTTCATATAATACTCAATTACAGGCAACAACAGTCTGACCAAACTATGACTCACATACAGTACAAGTGTAGTTTTCATGAACAGAATGAGTAATCATTCACAGTATAAACTGAAAAAAAGCAGAGGAAGTCTTTACTTTAGTAACTTTCACAACCTCCTTCAGCAGGAACTGCCTTCATCTCAGGTTTTATGCTTCCAATCTAGTCACCACTTGGATAAAAACATTATTTTAAATCTTTTCTTTGCTTGTTTTCATGAACTTGTTGCATATACCAGAGGGCAACAGCCACCGTCCTCTAAGCTTCAGGTCATGGTGGGCTGTCCCGACACTCTTCTGTAAAATGTTTTGATAAAAATCAGAATTCAATTTTGTTCTCGGTGATTCCCGGGCATTCGAGGTAAAGCAGCCGCAAACCATGATGCTCCCTCCACCATGCTGAACAGTTCACAGGAAAGTGCTGTTAAACACATTTGATTGGACAATATAGTGAGAAACTGGGACTGTTATGGAGGACCACTCCAATAAGCTGAACTATATTCTGCTTAATAATAATAATAATAATAATAATAATAATAATAATAATAATAATAATAATAATAATAATAATAATAATGATAATAATAATAATAATGATTGGCAGCAGTTTGTTACACACTAAAAGAAGAGTGCAACAACCACACTGAATAATAATACTGAGAAGAAGTGAAATCAGCTTATTGGTGTGGACTTCCACAATAGTCCCAGTTTCTCATGTGGCCCTTTGGAAAAATCAAGTACCCGTCCCCGAATTAAGTTTTTTGTTTATTTGTTTATTTTTCCACACTTAAGATATGCTGAAATGTGTTTTTGTCATTTTTCAAGAGAAGTTTGGGTTTCTTTTATTCACGCCATTTAATTCAGTGTATTCAGTCTTTCGTAGGACAGAGAATTAGACAAAGAAGAAGCTGGATGCAGAAAGACCCACCTCAGAGAAGCCACAGCCCTGCCTTTTTTGTGTTATGGACACACAAATATTCAGGTCTAGCTTTTGTAGGATATTCCATTTTGAATTGTCACTTTAATGCTTCTTTGAAGATCCTCTTAAAATTGCTGTGATTGAGGCATGGTTTGCATCAACACGTCTTTCTTGCGAAAGAAAACTTAATATACGAGAAAGGTCATGCTTTGTTTACAGGGAGGGCCAAGCTTCACAAAACATTCTAGCTTGCACTCGAAGTGATCACTCAGTGTGAACAACAATCACATGAGAAGTTTGAGCACAAACCTTGTATGTTATTAGTTTAGTCACTCTACCATTGTCTACACTTTGGACTTGCACAGATCTTAATCAGAAGTTAGAGGGGGGTGGGGGGCTGGAGGCATCAGTGACACAAAGAGGGGATCAAAAAAATAATTCACTTTTTAACTGTATTGTTAATAAGTGCTTATTCTGTCTATGTATGGGTCTTATTTATCTCAATCAAAACAAGTATAATGATTCTGTTACCTTTCCATGTTACTTTTGGGCTAGTAGAAACTAGTCCAAAAGTACTGGGACATGTTATCTAAATCTTCAGTGAAACCACACACTTTTCTTAACTGTTCCCACGAACCCAGAGAAATATGAGTCAGTCAAGTTACATCAAAACTTAGCCAACTTAAATGAAAATTAAACCAGATTTTATGAATAATCGATGGTGAAACCCTTGTAATTACAAATGGTTCACAAGGTGCTTCCCGGGGGAGACACACTGAATACTGACAGCAGGAAGGCGTCCTAAATTGTAAATTTTAAATCATTTTGTTATTTGTGCGTAAAGATGAGCTCATGTGTTGTATGTGAAACCAGTCTCCAGTGCCTAAACTTGTATCTGTGATGAAATACACATGCATTCGAACCAAAGTCTTCACTGAGTAATCATTTACTCAGTGCCACACTCAACTGAATAGAGACTGAAGATGAGTGAGCCTAACGCCTGCTTTCCAATTTGAATTAAAAGAGTCTGTGGTTGTATGTGAGACTGATCGTCTTGCTCAGCGACTGTGACTACATGAATCATTATAAAGTGTGAATACACACTGGATGTGTATTAAACCAGCCACCAAAGTGTTTTCCAAACTTTTCTGACAAACTTATAGAAAAGGCAACATACAGAGTGATGGAAATGTGATGATCTTGCCAGCGTATTAAACAGTATTGAGTAATATAGTGTCAAATGAATTATAAGTAACTGATACTAACGCGAGTTTGTTTTTATCTTGCTTATCGAGTCGCATCTTAATCTGTAGCAAAGCTGGAGATGGAGCAGACAGATAAATAGAGGCAGGACTACATCAGTGTTTTAGATTCAAATCCTTAAAAAAGTGACAGTTAACTTTAGGAGGGAATATGACAGTCATTTGCATATGGGAACTAGGCAATTTGATTGGATGTGAGTCTGTGAATTGGGTGTGTGCGCGTCTGGGAATCAAGGGGGTGAGGTGTTCTCACAGTGGCGTTGGGGGATGAGGAGAGGAGGGAGGGGGTGTTGTGACATCCACATATGATGGCAGTGAAGCAAGTGAGAGTGTGATGCAAGTCAACACAACCCTCATTGTCCCAAGCCCCCTTGTTGACAAGTATATTGATTCGCACAAACAGACACGCGTGTACAGATACCACTATGTGCACATGTAGTGTTAATAGAAATGCAAGAATATAAACAAAAATATAGGTAAACCTACATGTAAACGCTCACAGTCCCCAGACTTGTAAGGACAGGTTTGACAAGACGTGATGTGGTCTGGAAGGTCAAGGACAATAGATAAATAGCTAGATTGTGTGTTTCAGTCACTCTTTTTGTGAGAGCAATATGCCGTGCCTGGACTTGTTCAGCAGAGAGTGACCGATTACTCACAGAAAGTAAATCGGCTTACTCAAGATGTTTTTGTGTCACCACCGCCATCACAAAAGCGCGTCTACGTGTTTGGGGCATCTTTACAATGAAGGTGAAAAAGAGATGTCAGAAAACAGTGTATCAGTTTCTTTCTGCCTAATTGGCTGGTGTAACCTCAAGTGTTTGCATATTTTTGGAGTAAAAGTGGTAACACTAGAAGAACTATTTTATACTGATTCCAACTTGAGATTTTTTGTTTTGTTTTTAACTAAATAATGCCTCTGTTATATATATATAGAATATTATTTAAAAAAATTGTCCTTCTACATGCCATGAGTGCTGCAAACTGCAGTTCCTGGAATGGCCACTTGTGGCTGCTTCTTAAAGCAAACAAGTAATGTTAATTTATGAAATCGCCTTTTGGTCACACAGTACTGGATATAAAACAAAGTAAACTAAAAATGAAATGCCATAAAAAAAAGTTGTAG
Organism: Rhamphochromis sp. 'chilingali'; assembly: GCF_963969265.1. Classification (NCBI taxonomy): domain Eukaryota; kingdom Metazoa; phylum Chordata; class Actinopteri; order Cichliformes; family Cichlidae; genus Rhamphochromis; species Rhamphochromis sp. 'chilingali'. Next base: position 6,312,124 of record NC_137932.1, read on the forward strand.
ATAAAAAATAATTAAATTAGTGCAAGTATCTAGAAAAAAGACAGTTTAAACAGAAAGATTTTTAACAAAAGAAATGTTCGAATTTAAACTCTAAAAAAATGGTGAGGTCTCTGTGACTAATTCACCAATTCTGTCTTTTAACTCGCTTGAAATGTTTGTTTTTTTTGCCTCAGTAGGGGCGTGGCTGCCTTCCAGGTGGGTGTGGCCACATTTTGCTGTAGTCAGCATGCTTCAGCCCGACAAATTCAAATCACTGAGTAGGACCCATGTTTTTGCTTTTTGGGAAATTTTCAATGCAGTGATCAGACACATACTGTAATGTTTCCAGTTGCACTCACATCTTTCCCAGTAGAATAGAATAGCCCTGTAGAAACAGCAGGAATATAAAAAAACCCCAAGAGGAATATATATAATATGCTACTAAGTTTCCTGCTAAGTTTATTTTATCTATAATTACTTATCTATCTGTTACTTACCTAGTCATTCTATTTATTTATTGCTGTTTTTATCTTAAGAGAAAATTAAAACAAGTTTCATTGTACCATGTATAACAGATATGAGAAAGCATTAGTGTGTTTTGTTTTTTTACTGTGGAAAACTGACTTTTATTACCACTAACTGCTACTGCTGCACTGTAAATATGTTTCTTATTCCCTTGTCTTTGGATTTATTACTGTCATTGTGTTCTTGTTGACTTTTATTTCTCCTCATGTGTATACATGTATGCATCTGTTGGAATGACAATAGAAATACTTGAATCACTGAAAAGAGTAAAAACCTTTTTTTTGATCTTCCTAAAAAACCTACCTAAAAACACTGAAAAAGAAAGCAATTCAATTAAAGTGCAGTGACATGGAAAAGTATTTGTCCACTTCTTGGGTTAATTTTTTGGAATATTTGTCACACCCACATGTTTCAGATCATTAAATAAATGTTAATATTAGTCAAAGCTAACTCAAGTAAATTCAGTGCTGTTTTTAAATGATGAGTTCATCTATTAAGGGGGAAAAAAACCTATCCAACCTATCTGGGCCTGTGTGAAAAACTAATTGTCTCCTAATTCTAGTAACTGTTTTTCCTGCTAGGGAGCAGCACCAGACCTCCACACTAACACCACCATGTTTGCCTGTTGGTATGATATTCTTTTTATGAAACGTGTTAGTTTTATGCCATGTGTAATGGGACTGAAACCTTACAAAAAGTTCAGTTGTTGTCTCGGCAATCCACAGAATATTTTTCCCAAAAGTCTTAGTGATCATCAAGATGTTTTTTTGGTAAATGTGAGACGAGCCTTTGGTTCCTTCATGGTCAGCAGTGGTTTTCACCACACTTGGACAACATAATAGGTTGGATAGTTTTTTTCGCCTTTGATGAATAAAATGAACATTAAAAAACGGCATTTTTGCATTTACTTTGGTTATCTCTGTCTAGTATTAGAATTTGATTGATGAGCTGACAAGTGTAAGTGTGACAAATATGAAAAAAAGGAAGAAGAAAAAACCAAAAAGGGGCCAAATAGCCTACTTTCCACAGCACTGTATGTACGGTCACGTACAGATGATAATGTTTGAAAAACAATGCTAAATTATTCACGTCAACACGAGACCAGTTGTATAAAGCAGGTCTGTTGACAACAACTGTTTATGTCAAGAAAACAGGAGGAGGTGTAAGCTGTATTTTAACACTGACACAAAGACCCAGCAGAGCTAATCACAATGTCTCATCAGCTCCCTTAGCCGCTACGCTAACTGTGGTGGGGGTTGGTTTTATCATGTTTGAAGTCGTGGATCTCCTGCTAGCAAAGTTGTTTATATACAGACTCCAAGTCTCCCTTTTCAGATACACAAGTCTGTTGGGCCAGTGTGCATGTGTCATGTGTTCATGGTGACACAACAGAAATGTGCTGCGGGGCTTTCCAAGAACTGGCTCATGAGACAGCCTCCAGGATGAATCTTCTTAGTGTTGTCTCCAGAGGATGAGCAACAACATAAAACGTTTCAGGATCATTTTATTGGAATTTTGCTGTCTTGTTGTTAAACAGATATTAATCTTTCTATTTCTTTTGCTCAACAATATCTGAGCAGAAATGTTCTACAGTTTAAAAGCCAACCAGTCCATTTTCATTGTAACCTTAAGTGAATAAGAAATTCCGATATTTTGTTTGAGGAAACTTTCAGTAGCTTCCTTTCTTCCCCTTAACTCCTCGTTCGCTCATCTCTTCTGTGTCTCAAGTCACTGTTATGTCACTTTTGCATGCCACTGCAGCACGATCACCGTGCGGGTATTTTGGAAGAAATGACGGAGTGTCTTCATAATTTGCATCTTTTTGCAGCAGCTGATTACAGAGCAAGCATACCTCTCAGCGTTACACAGTGATGGGCAAAGTGACACGCATATGCGCATGCCTATCTGGAATCGCACATGAGGGGAAGAGGCCCCGAGTATTTTTCATGCTGGGATGAGTCACAGTTAAGACTGATACAAAAGTTAGGGATGGAAATTAACACCAGGCTTTCAGATGAACAATAAAAGACGTACAGCTTGGTAGGGTTGTTTGCGGCCCGCTTTTTATTTGTTTTCAATTTATTGCTGTAATATTTTATGCAAACCACAATAGCTGTGACTGAATGACTGGTCACAGACAGCTCGGCACCACTGAAAGTGAAGATACTCAGCAGCTGTCATCGTACAGCAATGGTATATGACAGATGTGGGAGTAATGGAATGAGGATGCATACGCAATAGAAGGACAATCAGATCTCTTATTTCCAGACCACTAAAAGCACAAACCTACCCAGTGGATTTGAATACGGCAGTTTAGGCCTGCCTTTGTCCACACACACAGTATTACAGGCCTGTATGCACTCATAACAATGGTTGGCTCTTTTCAATAGAGAGCGAAAGGAAGAAAAAAAGGATGTGTGTTTTAGCAGGTAGCTCCCTGCTGTCAGCTCCCCCTGACAGACCTGTAGAGCAGGCTTGTCTTTTTTATCTGCTGCCAGCTGGTCTGACAAGAAGTTTGTCTCGCTTACCTCATGTACAGGTGACTCTGCAAGGGTGTGGCCTGAGAAGAGTCTCTTGCTTCATTGCAGATTTTAAAACAATGATTTTTTTTCTTTCTTTCTTTTAAACTGAGTGAATGGCAGATTACAAAAGCTCAAAAGAAGGGAGTCTTTTGGCTGTAACTGTGCCAAAAGGCTCAATCGTCAGCTCATCAAGAACTACAGCTGCAGCAGTAGGCAGGCAGGTTGACTGAAGTGATAGAGTGAGCCTGAGGAAAGAAAGAAGGCAACACCAGACTTTCCTGTTCAAGAGGGAAACTAATCTCTGTGTCAATAAGAACTGAAAAGAAAAGTAATGACCATGATGGAAGCTGTCCAAACCTCCACCGCTGTCACACCTTAGGTTGGACTGGTGGATTACATGAATATCAGTGAACATGTATAAAATCATAAGACAGTGTCCCCATCACTTCTAGGGGATCATCATATTATTGAGGATCTCACTATAATTTTTACTTCAAAATATAAAGTGGCTTATATACATAAAACTGAGTTAAATAGAATGAATTAAAATTTAGAATAAAAAAAATATATTGATGGGTTCTATTCAGTCAAAGTGGGCAGAATGTTATTTTTAAATAAAAGATCATTTGCATAGTTATCATATATTTATTTTAATCTAGTTTTTGTTTCATAAAATCACAGCAACAGTTGACTCAAGGCGCTTTATATTGTAAGGTAAAGACCTTCCAATAATACAGAGAAAAATCCCATCAATCAGAGTACCCCCTATGAGCAAGCACATCAGCCACAGTGGAAAAGAAAAACTACGTTTTAACAGGAAGGACCTTCTGGCAGAACCAGGCACAGGGAGGGGCAGCAATCTGTTGCCCTGCTTGATGGTAAGGGGAGGGAGACAGGAAAGCCAGAGATTAGTAGTTTTTAAAGGATCTAACTTACATGTTGTTAAAAGTCAACACAATTAAATTCATTTGAGAAAGCCAAGGGTTTGCAGCAGTGTCAACAAAGCAAAGGGCGGTTACTTTAAGGAATCAAAAATATAAGACATATTTAGAGTCATTGTCATTTAACAATATATATATATATATCTCCATAGGTCCCTCATCCTATTCATGTAGCCCCTTCCGCCGGGGTTACATGCGTAGTAGCATTCCAACAACGCCCTGTTTTCGTCTCTTGCCCACCGATGCCTTCTTGTTCCAGTAGCCCACTTTTCGTCAGGGTGCCCTGGTTCCTCAACACCTGACGCGGACCTTGTTGATCCGGGCGACGTCCGAGCCGGCATGCCTTCATATTTATCTGTCTCACTCATGTCTGCGGTAGGCTTGCTTAGCATAGGGGGTCTAGCCTTAGGACCCTTACTGGATACAGACGTCCCAGGCAGGAATCGAACTTGCGATCCTCTGTTCCAAAGGCGTGTAGTCTAACCACTACGCTATCCAGCTGCTGGCGCTGTGAGCAGGGTACTAATCATGGCAGCACAAGAACAAGCTCTGAGCACAAGATCCATAGAGGCTGGGGTCTATCACACCAGGCAAGACCCCAGGTGCAGGCTGTGTAAAGATGCCCCAGAGACAATCCAGCACATAACAGCAGGGTGCAAGATGCAGGCATACATGGAACGCCATAACCAAGTGGCCGGCATAGTGTGTATATATATATATATATATATATATATATATATATATATATATATATATATATATATATATATATATATATATATATATATATATATAAACACCCAGCACGCCCCTGCGGGCGGTTTATCCTTCAAGCTCGGGTCCTCTACCAGAGGCCTGGGAGCTTGAGGGTCCTGCGCAGTATCTTAGCTGTTCCCAGGACTGCGCTCTTCTGGACAGAGATCTCCGATGTTATTCCCGGGATCTGCTGGAGCCACTCACCTAGCTTGGGAGTCACCGCACCTAGTGCTCCGATTACCACGGGGACCACCGTTACCTTCACCCTCCACATCCTCTCGAGCTCTTCTCTGAGCCCTTGGTATTTCTCCAGCTTCTCGTGTTCCTTCTTCCTGATATTGCTGTCATTCGGAACCGCTACATCGATCACTACGGCCGTCTTCTTCTGTTTGTCTACCACCACTATGTCCGGTTGGTTAGCCACCACCATTTTGTCCGTCTGTATCTGGAAGTCCCACAGGATCTTAGCTCGGTCATTCTCTACCACCCTTGGGGGCATCTCCCATTTTGACCTCGGGACTTCCAGGTTATACTCGGCACAGATGTTCCTGTACACTATGCCGGCCACTTGGTTATGGCGTTCCATGTATGCCTTGCCTGCTATATATATATATATATATATATATATATATATACTGTATATATGTAAATTCAAACGTGCCCCTGGTACACTTCGCAGAAACACTTTGCCACACACACACACACTCCTCGTGCCTATGGTACGACAACTTTTCTCCGTGCCCCTGGTACACTGCGCAGAAAAACTTTGCCACACACACACTGCTCGTGCTTATGGTACGACAACTTTTCTCGTGCCTATGGTACGACAACTTTTCTCCGTGCCCCTTCGATACCCAACATCCACAATGACGGCGAAACAACTAGTAGCTCAGTGTTCCAACATTCGAAAGAAGGGACTGCTCTCACAGCTAGAGATTGACGAGGTACAACACAAATGCTACGGCAAGGAGGAGTCAGGACGCCAGGTCAGGGGGGAGATATCATCACCCCCACCCGAGATTGGGTACATAGCCCCAAGTGCGATAGGAGAAGGATCGTTGAGTGCGAGAGGAACTGACCTGAAAAATAGGATCATGGCCAAGCTTGAAACCTGGATCCCCCGTAGCCGGTTACCAAGATTACGTGAAGTACCCTCAGAAGGTCTGCTAGATGATGTTAATGCAGCACTACGGGCAATACCTACAACCACGATTACCGACACTAACAAGCTGATCTACAATATGGCAGCAGTGATCAGTGAGATGCTTGGCTACAAGTTGAACAGCGACAAGGGGCAGTACCCTCCATGGAGAAGGAGGCTAGAGGGCAAGATCAAAGTAGCACGGAGGGAGGTTAGCCAACTAACGGAGTTGCAGAAAGGTGCGACAAAGAAGGTGCATAAGAAATACAGCAAGCTGTCCATACCTGAGGCCTTGGAAACTGCCAAGCAAAGACTCACAGCCTTGGCCAGCCGCTTGAGGAGGTACACCAGAGAGATAGAAGGCAGGAGAATAAACCAGCTGTTCTCCATAGAACCAGCAAAGGTGTACTCTCAGTGGCAAGGGAACAATAATAATAAGAGAACAGCACCACCAAGGCTGGAGACGGAGCAATACTGGAAGAGCATATGGGAGAAGAACGCAACCCATAACGGCAATGCTCAGTGGCTCGTGGATCTGAGGGCAGACCACAGCGACCTCCCTGAACAAGGTCCAGTAACCATCACAGTGGCAGATATCCAAGAAAGGGTCTCCAGTATGAAGAGTTGGACAGCACCAGGGCCCAACATGGTTCACGCCTACTGGCTAAAGAAGCTGACTGCACTCCACGAGCGTCTGGCAGCACAAATGAACCAGCTGCTAGTTAACGAGAGACACCCGGAATGGCTAACCGAAGGTCGGACGGTCCTGATCCCCAAGGACCCCAAGAAGGGACCGGTCCCCTCCAACTACCGACCAATAACCTGCCTCAGTACTACATGGAAGCTCCTGTCAGGCATCATATCGGCTAAGATGAACAGGCACATGGGTCAATACATGAGCGGGACACAGAAAGGAATTGGCAAGAATACCAGAGGCGCAAAACACCAGCTACTGGTAGACAGAACAATCAGCCGAGACTGCAAGACCAGACTGACCAACCTGTGCACTGCCTGGATTGATTACAAGAAGGCCTATGACTCAGTGCCCCACAGCTGGATACTGGAATGCCTAGAATTGTACAAGATCAATGGGACCCTAAGAGCCTTCATCAGGAACTCAATGGGGATGTGGCGTACAACACTAGAGGCCAACTCCAAGCCCATAGCACAAATCACCATCAAGTGCGGGATCTACCAAGGAGATGCTCTGTCCCCACTGCTGTTCTGCATAGCCTGAACCCCCTCAGTGAGATCATTAACAAGACTGGCTACGGATACTGACTATGGAACGGAGCAGTTGTCAGCCACCTCCTGTACATGGATGACATCAAGCTGTATGCCAAGAGTGAACGAGACATCGATTCACTGATCCACACTACCAGGCTATACAGCAATGACATTGGAATGTCGTTCGGACTGGAGAAGTGTAGTCGGATGGTAACAAAGAGAGGGAAGGTAGTCAGAACTGAGGGGATTGAACTACCAGAAGGCCACATTGCAGACATAGAGGACAGTTACAAGTACCTGGGGATCCCGCAGGCGAATGGGAACCATGAAGAGGCCGCTAGAAAAGCTGCAACCACCAAGTACCTGCAGAGGGTCAGGCAAGTCCTGAGGAGTCAGCTGAATGGTAAGAACAAGATCCGGGCCATCAACACGTACGCCCTGCCCGTGATCAGGTACCCTGCTGGGGTAATAGGCTGGCCAAAGGAGGAGATAGAAGCCACTGACATAAAGACAAGACAGCTCCTTACCATGCATGGAGGGTTTCACCCCAAGTCCAGCACCCTGAGGCTGTACGCTAAGCGGGAGGAAGGGGGCCGGGGACTGGTGAGTGTCAGCACCACAGTCCAGGATGAGACAACGAACATCCAAGAATACATTGGGAAGATGGCCCCAACTGACCTAGTGCTCAGTGAATACCTCAGGCAGCAGAAACCCAAGAAAGAGGAGGGAGACGAGGAACCATCATGGAAGGACAGGGCCCTGCACGGTATGTACCACCGACAGATAGAGGAGGTGGCTGATATCCAAAAATCCTACCAGTGGCTGGACAAAGCTGGATTGAAAGACAGCACAGAGGCACTAATCATGGCAGCACAAGAACAAGCTCTGAGTACAAGATCCATAGAGGCTGGGGTCTATCACACCAGGCAAGACCCCAGGTGCAGGCTGTGTAAAGATGCCCCAGAGACAATCCAGCACATAACAGCAGGGTGCAAGATGCTAGCAGGCAAGGCATACATGGAACGCCATAACCAAGTGGCCGGCATAGTGTACAGGAACATCTGTGCCGAGTATAACCTGGAAGTCCCGAGGTCAAAATGGGAGATGCCCCCAAGGGTGGTAGAGAATGACCGAGCTAAGATCCTGTGGGACTTCCAGATACAGACGGACAAAATGGTGGTGGCTAACCAACCGGACATAGTGGTGGTAGACAAACAGAAGAAGACGGCCGTAGTGATCGATGTAGCGGTTCCGAATGACAGCAATATCAGGAAGAAGGAACACGAGAAGCTGGAAAAATACCAAGGGCTCAGAGAAGAGCTCGAGAGGATGTGGAGGGTGAAGGTAACGGTGGTCCCCGTGGTAATCGGAGCACTAGGTGCGGTGACTCCCAAGCTAGGCGAGTGGCTCCAGCAGATCCCGGGAATAACATCGGAGATCTCTGTCCAGAAGAGCGCAGTCCTGGGAACAGCTAAGATACTGCGCAGGACCCTCAAGCTTCCAGGCCTCTGGTAGAGGACCCGAGCTTGAAGGATAAACCGCCCGCAGGGGCGTGCTGGGTGTTTATATATATATATATATATATATATATATATATATATATATATATATATATATATATATATATATATTCGGTTCGATACTTTGGTGTCACGGTTCGATATTTTTTCGATACAAAAAAATGTTCATGCCTTTTTAATTTGTCATTTATTAAAATTATAAATATATATTTTAACTCAAAAGTACAGTTTTTAAATTTAATGTTGTTGAAACAAAAGTAATTAAAAAAATAAATATATCTCAGGGCTCTCAATATTTCAAAATCCCTGGTAGCCCTTCGGGCAGGGACTCTTCAGTTTTTGGTAGCCCAAAATAAATTTAAGTAGCCCGAATAAAAACGAGAGCAATTTTTTGATTGATGTTTTGTTTCCTTTACAATATTATACATTAAAATATAATATTGTAAAGGAAACAAAACAATGAAACAATACATTTTTTTTTTTATTATTTTTTTTATTCCTATTTATTCTATTTATCCCCTTCGTATATTTTATTTATATTGTCTCTGTATTTATATATATATGTGTGTGTGTGTGTGTGTATTATATATATATATATATATATATATATATATATATATATATATATATATATATATATATATATATATATATAATATTCTGTAACTCTGTAACTTCTGTCGGTGCTGTGCTTTTTTGGAAATCGAATTTCCCAGAGGAACCCACCCGAGGGATTAATAAAGTTCTATCTAATCTATCTAATCTAATCTAAAACATTAATCAAAAAAATTGTTGAAAAACAAATTACAACAATGTATAAAAATTACAATCATCAACTCAAATACTTGGTTCTAATTGAACAGAAATTTCTATGAACTTGTAAGAACTGTGTAGGACATGAATCAGTCTGTGTCAGATCCTGAATTTGAAATTTCCACTGAAGTCACGGGTAAGAGACAAGTGGAACCAAGATCTAGGCCATTTGCTTTTTGAAGTTTGCAAAGACTGCTAAATTTTGCCAGTGGTAGTTCACTCTTTGCAACATAGTACGCTGTTCTAAACAGATTTTTCAGGTTTACTTTTAGTATGTTATTTGCAATTGGTGTTTGTTCTGGGAAAGATATTGCAGACTGAGCAATAATGCATTTCTTGCATTTCTCATGGGTTCTAATGGGGGCCTTTCTTAAAATGACTGGTCCCAGTAACAAAGGCGCTTGTCGACTCAGAAATCGAGAGAAAACCAACAACACACCCGGCAGAACATTATGTTATTTACACGGGTGCACATAAGTGGTCGCATGTGCGCATTCGCTGTCAAAATAAAAGACGCGCACCAGATAAGAAGTTGCAACGCGCGTTTGCGTCCATATAAAAAGCACTGTTTTTGTCCGCTAGAGTGGGATTTTCACGGCACATTCCGCACCACATCTCTGTGCGTTCATCATTTGTTTGAAGCCAGCTCACCTCCTGCAACCACTTTTCCGAGAATACGTTATTCTTTTGTGGTT